>NC_092877.1:9558195-10920695 GCF_028372415.1 Notamacropus eugenii
GACCCCCCTGCACTTGTAACCGAGACCCTGAAATAAAGCTCAACCCTTGTTCGACTCTGGAACGTCCTTTCTCTCATATGAGCATCCGGTTTTGGCCAACCGAAGACCTCGGAGGTGAGGTAAGAAGACTCGGGTAGCCCACAGGCCTCTAGGCCTGGCACTTCCTCATTTTACAAATCAGAAAATTGAGGCATAAAGAGCTGAAGTGACTTGTCCAATACGGTTTGTAAGCTGCTAAGGGGTGATAGGAGTTTATATCTTCTTGTCTTCAAATCCAGTGCCCAAACTACTCTAATAAGCTGCCTTTCAAGAGGAGAATTATGAGAAGGGGAAGAAAGTTCACGACAGTTGACTTCATGTATTTGAAAGACTGTCAGAGGAAAGAGGGACTTATTCTATTTAGTCCTAGAGAGTAGAAGGAATGATAGGTGAAAATTGCAAAGGGGAAGTTTGGGTTTGCTATGAGGAAGCTGGCCCAAAGTACAAGAGGCTATCTCAACAGGTGTTGAGCCCCACTGCACAGGAGGTCTTCAAACAAATTTGAAAGCCCACTCACCAGGTATGCTCTAGAAAGTATTCTTCTTTAGGAATGGTTTTGAGTCTAAAATTTGTTCCAAATCTGAAATCCTACGGTCTTGTGCTTTCAACAATTCTCCAAGCTAACCAACTGCTTTTTACAAATCTTATCTAATTGAATCCCCAGGACAGCTAGCTGAGAGATAATATTAAATAAATTGCCATTTCCATCAGCTTCTCAAGCATGGGGCCTCTCAATTCCCACCAAGGAGAAAATTTCAACCCAAGTATCATATTTTTTTTACTGTCAAATATAAATATGATTTACCCAAATGTCAGCTTTATCATCTCTTTTATTTAATTGCAATATCAATGAGCAGAAAGATTGATGGAGGCTAGGAACTTCAGTATTGCATGGTACAATGATTACTGGACTCCAAGTTATCTAATTTTTGACATTGGCCCAAGCTCTGCTAAAGTATGTCCTTAGGCAAATCATGTAAGCTCTATATGACTGAGTTTCCTCATTTGTAAAATGAGAGGACTGCAATTAAAGGACTTCCCTTTCAGCTCTGAAATTCTGAGGGAGAAGTCAGACAGTGAGTCAATAACCATTTGTTAAGTACCTATTATGTGTCTGAGGTAAGTGCTGGGGATTCACATTTGGAAAAAAAAAATAGCTCCATCCTTCAAGGAGCTTACAATCTAATGGAAGGAGACAAAACAGAAAAAGGAAGTTGAAAAACAGTTAGGGTATATAGGAATGCTGACGAATTATGTGAATTTACTTTATTTCCTGCTACTTTACTAAAATTATCAATTGTTTCAGATAGCTTTTTTATTGAGTCTTTGGGATTTTCCAAGAAAGATTATGTTTGCCTTTTGTTCTTGAAGACAACCTTGACATCAAGATGATCACCTGACTTGCAGTTGACTTTGATTTGAGTGAGGAAGGGCTATGCAAGGTCACCAGCCTCACTTTCTTCTCCTGAGCCACTGGGGTCCAGTGGACTGATATTCATGAGGATGACTGGAGATAGCTCAAGATGTAATGTGAGACTTGGCCATTTTAGGCTAAAGTCACATTCTCACTTTCACTGAGATACACCCATTCAATGAATAGGCTTCTTTAAGTAGCTACTCAAGGGATGATCACTTTAAAAAACATCAAACTGGGGGGAAGTCCTTCAGGGTTCTTAGGTAAAAGAGAAAATGTTACTATTTAGTATTTACATGTGTATATATCTCTATCTTTATCTCTTTCTATCTATCTACATCTATCTATCTATCTATTATTCTATCTATATACATATAAACACATGCATACATACATACACATACACAGACCTATTTGTGTGTAATGTTAGCCATCTCTAGGTTAGAAGACGAGAAGGAAGAAAAAAAATCACCTGATTGCTTTTTATATTTTAAATGAAGTAGCAAATTGTACAAAATGGACTTGCAGTTTCATGTGTAATAATCTTTTTTATTATACTATTTTGAGTAAATGCCTTTTTTTTTCAAATAAATGAAATATATATGTATATAATGCATTGGAAGGAGGGGGGTGGCTGCACAATGCAGGAGCATTATGGAAAAGTCAGTCAGAGATGTACCAAGGCAAGTGTAATAACAAGGACCCTGACATGCACAGGAGCACAGGTTCTTAGATCTGATTTTCTGAAAGGAAAGCAACTTTTGGGGAGACAACAATTTTACGTAATTACATTCACCTACAGAGAAAATATAAGCAGAGAAATAAAGACCAACAGAGAGGGCTTCCAACTGTCTGACTATAAGCAATACATACATCACAGATCAACAGACAGATCCACCTGTCTGACCATTACATACATATATAGTTACCAGAAAAAGAAGCGCCAGTATCTGAGTTTTCAAAGTCAGAGGGCTCCTTAGTGGCTGCCCAGAGTCTTGTCTGGCCAAACAGATACTTCCAATGAGTAAACCCCAAAGTAAAACCTCAGCACATAGTACATACACACTTTTCAGAGCCAGAGGGCAAGACCCTCTAATCCAGTGCCTCAGTGGAAATTAACAAAAGGTATTGAGGTCTATTAATGGGTGGGAAAGATAACTCTTCCCTACACCCACTATTTACTTTACTTTAACATTATAGCAAGGGAGAAATGAAATGTCTTAGCTGAGGTCTCTCATTAATGGAGGTTGGTATTTCATGTCTTCATCCTCCAAGAAGATAGGAAGAAAGTAATGATGATGTGGAATTTCAAGGGTGATGATATCTTACAGAACAATGACTTTATTCTAATAATGAACTTTCTGGGGCAAGATAGAGAAGTCAGTCAAAGGAGTCCACCACAGAGCAATCAAATGAGAGATAAGGTGACAGCTAATCTGAGTTCTCTAAACCATAGCACAGGACCTTGAGTTAAATATCCATGGGCTTCCTTCAGCATCTCTATATAATAGAATGGGCTACTGCAGAATACAATGGGTTTCTCCTTAGTGGAAATCTCTTGCAAAGTCTATGAGTAAATTGAATATACTAAAGTCACTAAATTTTGAGAGATTCGTTATCAGTCCTTACAAAGTTTTCAGAGACTTTCAATAGTCATCTCTATATTTTATTCTTTCTATCATTGATATCATTGAGACAATTATTATCACAGTCCTCACTATAGTTATTATTTTAACTTTCCACATGCCTTCTGATGTCTAGGAAGTCATCATGTTCACTCTGTAGTGCTCTTCCTCTTGGAATACCTGCTTTGTTGGAGCATTGCAGGTGACGTTAAAATAAGGAACTTTGATACAATGGAAAGATTCCTGGGTAAATATCAGATGACTTGGATTCCTATGCTGCCTAAATGTAACCTTGGGTAAATCATTCAATTACCTTGAGCCTCAGTTTCCTCTTCTGTAAAATGTTAGGGTTGGACTAAAAATTCTTTATGGTCCCTTCCTACTCTGGGTTTATTAGCTTATACTCCTATGATTCTTTCATATATAGGTTATTTCCTTTCCAATTAACAGAGGGTAAGAGAGCTCTTCAGATGTATGCCCAAGGGTACAGAATTTCAGCTCAATACCCCACCAGTCCTGCTATTTAGAGCATGTTTGTATTTTGATTTTTCTTTTTTCTTTTTTTTTTTTCAGCCATCACCATGATTGGGTTTAATGGTCCTGCCATTAGCCTCTAGTGACAGTTCACTCTGGCTCTCTCCCATTCTTTGTTCATGAAATTCTGAGTTGTCATTGCAGACTCCCTGAGATAGGTTGGCATTGCAAACACAGTCAATAATATTGATGGCATTTCCCAACAATTTCCCAGATCACTGTGCTGTTTTAATTAGAGTGTGGAAAGGCTATAAATGAGTTGTTAGGCAGACTAAACCTGGTGACAGGCAGCTCTATACGCCTAAAACTAACTACTCCTGACATTCCCCAAGGAGACAGAGAGTTTTCTATCTTGAATTTAGAACTCTTCTTTTCCTGAAAAGTTTTCTCTTCCATTGGGGAGATTTGCATAAAATTTAAGCTGTTGAAGTCCACACTGGGGAATACACAGAATCCTATAAGCTCAGCTATGGAAGTCAGTTACTACAACCTGAATCATGAAACTACACTACAGAAAAACAAAGAGTAGTCAGTGAAGCCTTTGCTTAAAAATCATTAGTAATGAAGAACTCATTATTTTCAGAAGGTGGTTCTTTAAGATTTGTCTAGGTTTAATTTTTTTCATCACTGTTAATATTTTATTAATGGCTTTTGGTTTTAAATCACCTTAGTTTCCAAATATATCCCCCTGTGAGTTATGCCCTAGTAACAAAGAAATGAACTAGAAGAAAAGTCATTTAGGAAATCATATCTCCACATTCACCTTGCCTCATTGTGTATCCACTATTCTATAACAAGAGTGTTCTATACTGCTGTAAAAGAATGGAGCTAATTACACAAGAATAAAGCCCAAATGGGTACATGACCTAGGTATAAAGGCTGACACTATAAACAAATTAGGGGAGCAAGGGATAGTGCATTCATCAGAATTACAGAGAGTAGAGAAATTTATGACCAAACTAGAGATAGAGAACATTATAAAGTGCAAAATGGATAATCCTGATTACATTAAATTGAAAAGTTTTTACCCAAACAAACCCAATGTAACCAAGATTAGGAGCGAAACGGAAAACTGGGAATGAATTGTTACGACTATTGTTGGTGAAAAAGGCCTCATTTCTAAAATTTATAAAGAACTGAGTCAAATTTACAAGAATACAAATCATTTCTCAATTGATAAATGATCAAAGGATATGAACAGGCAGTTTTCAGAAGAAGAAATTAAATCTTCTACAGTCATATGAAAAACATGCTCTAAATCACTATTGACT
This sequence comes from Notamacropus eugenii, assembly GCF_028372415.1. Classification (NCBI taxonomy): domain Eukaryota; kingdom Metazoa; phylum Chordata; class Mammalia; order Diprotodontia; family Macropodidae; genus Notamacropus; species Notamacropus eugenii. The sequence continues at coordinate 9,563,079 of NC_092877.1, forward strand.
AGAGAGATGCAAATCAAAACAACTGAGGTATCACATTACACCTCTCAGATTGGTCAACATGATAAAACAGGAAGATGATGAATATGGGAGAGTTGGAACCCCAATTTATTTTTGGTGGAGCTGTGATCTGATCCAACCATTCTGGAGAGCAATTTGGAACTACGCCCAAAGGACTACAAAAAATGTACATACCCAATGACCCAGCAATATTGCTTCTAGGATTGTATCCCAAAGAGATCATTAAAATAGGAAAAGGACTCATAGGTACAAAAATATTTATAGCAGCTCTTTTTGTGGTGGCCAAGAATTGGAAATTGAGGGAACGCTCATCAATTGAGGAATGGTTTAGCAAGTTGTGGTATATGAATGTAATGGAATACAATTGGGCTATAAGAAATGACAAATAGGCAGACTTCAGAAAATCATGGACTTAATTGAACTGATGCTAAATGAAATGAACAACATCAGGAGAACATTATACACAGTAACAGCCACAGTGTACAAGGACTGTTTCTGGTATACCTAACCCTTCACAGCAAAGCAAGGACTTAAAACATTCCAAAGGACTCGGGACAAAATGTCATCCACATCCAGAGAAAGAACTATGGAATTGGAATGCAGAATGAAGCAGGCTATTTTCTCTTCTGTTATGTTTTGTTTTGCTTTGGTCTTTCTCATTGTTTCTCCCATTCCTTTTAATACTTCTATGCAACATTATTAATGTGAAAATGTGTTTAAGAATCATGTATGTGTAGAACCCATGTAAGATTGCATGCTGTATTGGGGAGGGAGGAGGGAAGGAGAGGGAGAAAATTTAAAACTTATGGAAGTGATTGTTGAAAACTGAAAACAAATAAATTAATTAAATTTTAAAAAAAAGAGGAGAGCTAATTCTTAGCTATTGTCTGCAACCAAGTCTTGTTCTTGGCATCAACAAATATTCAGTTCTCTTTTTTCTAATATTATTGTTTTTATTTCTGTATACATTATAATAATGATTTTTAAGTGGATCTGTTAACTTCATTCTGTATTAGTTCATATCTTTCCATGTTCTTCCAATGCTTCATATTCATCATTTCTTCTTAGATTTATGCAAAACAAAATTTGTTTATGATAAAATATTGTTTATGATTTTTTTTCTTATTTTGATCTTTGTATAGTTTACTTGTAACAAAATCTTTCCTTAGGTTGAACTGACATTGGCTTTTTTGCAACTTCTACTCATTGGTTCAATTACTCCTTTTTGTATCTCATTAATGTTATTTAAAAAATGAAAATATGAAAATGGATGATCTTTCAAACTACCAAAAATTTACAAAGAATGCTATAGGCATTATTGTGCCATTTTCTCCTGAGTGCAAGCTAGTCACGAGGTTTATAAGTATTTTCATTTCCACTTTATAAATGAGGAAACTGAGACTTAGAAAAGGTCAATGACTTGTAGAAGGTCACAGCTAAACAGGTGGTAGAGCCAGGATTCTAACTGTAGTCTCCCTTGTTATGGACACAATCCATGATCCCAACTTTAGGCAGCCTTGAAGATCAACCAGCCAAAGGGCAGTTCTAAAAATTGTTTAGTCATGACAGGATGTCACTTACCTTAAAGGAAACCCATAAAATTTAACGATAAGATTAGGCAGAGCAGACAGAGGCTGTCACTATGATGAAGTCTCCCTACCTCATGTACAAACCTTGGCCTACTGATTGTGCTCCAAGGGACAGCTCCCTATTAGCTCCTTCAGGATCTCTTCCCTACTCTGTATTACATCTTCCCTTTTGAAATCCCAGTGCTGCTTCCCCAGCTCCCAACACTCAGGTGTCATTTCTATGCAGACAAGTTCCAACTATGTGCAACCAATGTGACATCTTCTTAAGACATGCTTTCTACATTATCCCAACCTACTTTTATCTCATAGCAATAACCAGAAATCATCTGACCATCAGTGCTCCTCTCCTCTCCTCACTACTCCAGTTCATTCCACTCTAACTCTAGAAAGTCTTCTTTCATTAAGTGCATTTGACATAGCACACAATGAATGAGAAGCTAATGGAAGAGCAAACATCAAGGTATGATCTAAACTACAGGTGATGTAAAAAGACTTTGTGTCTTTGTATCTGAGCCAGTAACAGGCCAGGTCTACCTTGATCACTTAGCCCATTGGTTAGTTTAACTTGTTAGGGAACAGTACACTGTTTTCTGAGCTCAGCTCCTGGCTCCAGTCCTAACCACCTTGAGTTTTACACCACCACCCCAGTTTCTTTTTTTCATCCTGGAGATAATTTCACCTTTACAGATCCATCCTCTGATTGTTGAGTTCTAACTTGTAACTTCCATTTGGAGAAGTGTTCACCTATGATCTCTTTTCTCCTGGATCAGCTGTTATCTCTGCTCTTGCTTTCAGACTTTAAAAATCTTGCAAACATGCTGTTGCCATCTCCTCTCCAGACCCATTTTTATATTATATTGCCCCCATTATAATTCAAACTCTGAGGCTCGGGACTATGTTTCTTCTTCCATAAATACACACATAAATACACATACACACACACCCCTTTAACAAACATATATGTGCATATGTTTGATTTTTTATTCATTCATTCATAAGGCTTAGCCCAATGCCTGATCACATAGTGTTTAAAAAGGGGGTCTAGATTATCTATCTATCTATCTATCTATCTATCTATCTATCTATCTATCTATCTATCTATCTATCTGTCTGTCTGTCTGTCTGTCTGTCTGTCTGTCTGTCTGTCTGTCTGTCTATCTATCTATCTGTCTCTCTATCTTCTCTATCTCTCTACCTATATATCTGTCATCCTGAAGTTTCAGCTATCTGAACCCTCAAGTCTGTACTTTCCCCTATTATATTGACGTGTACCATATGTTTTACAATCCATCTACCCTAGCCCCTTTTGGTTTTAGAATCTATTTAGAACAAACCACACGGCTTTCTTTGAGCATATTTTAATGCATTTAATGAAGAGACATAGCTACTAGATTAGTTGTACCAGAATGGTACAGTTGAGGCTTTTCCAAGGGTAACAATAATTAGAGGGTGCTGACAGTATTTTCTCTCTGGAAGCATAAGAACAACTGAACTTAGCAGTTAGCAAGAATCATTAATTACAACAGGAAACTACCCAGTGACAATTCCCTTCTCTTCCCTTCTCCTGGCCATGGAACCAAAATGGCAAGTCTGACCTTGCAAATCCTATTTCTCTGTATATTTCTAAGCAAAATCATTATACTTAGTTCTCTGTGGGGAGGATTCTGGTAAGTGTTTGCTCATGTAGAATCAGTAGAGTGCCTTAGAAACATCATTGGCTTAAACAAAAGTTTGCATAGCGAGAATAAGACAGAATTTGTGTCTACAAATAGCCCAGAAGAAGAAATGAGGGGCTCCTCTTCGTTGATTAACAGCCAGGAGGTCAAGATCATTAAGCATTTTTAGAGATGGGAATAATTTGTGGCCATCTTATCCTCCCACGAGCATTTTTTGTAATAAAAATGAGGTGAGAGAGACATGGCAGAAGTACTTTGCATGGAAGGAAATTGTGTCTAAACAGATTCATTTCCTGAGTTTTAATTGGCCTAATTACTTCTTGTTTATAAAGTGCTTTGAAGAGGAAAGGTGCTATTTTAGTAGCTCTTGTTATTATTTTACTTTCCCTAGAGGCATTGCTGTTTTCTCAAATTGCTTCTCTTGAAGTGACCTAATAATCAGATTGCTTGAGAAAGGGATTTTTCCCCTTCCTCTCTCTCCTCTCCCCTTCTTTTTTAAAAAAAAAATCATTCATCAAATGCAGGGGAAGTTGAGAGTCTAATGGCCTTAAGCAGCACCTTATTTCTCCTGGACACTGCAATTATTTTATAAGCATTTCTGGAAATGACTGGTATATAGTTGTCATCTGTTAAATACCTATGGATCAATTGATGGATCACTCATGGTGAATAGACATTTCTCATTAGGTAGGGCATTTCCCATACTTGGAGGTAATACATACTTGGGGAAAGGTAGGCAGAGTCCAAATCAGGATCCAAGTCAGAGTGTAAAGCAGAGGGTAAATTGAGTGGGATCAACAGTGAGTTGGGAATGTCATCCTGTAAGTGGGTGAAGAGTTATGTGGATGTAGGAATTCAGAGATCAGAATGGAATTTCTATACCTGTTTGTTGTTTTAATAATCCAAGGAAGTCTGAAGGGAAAATAACACTAGGGCTACTGGCTAAGTGACTGTCGAAAATGAATATTAGGCAAAAATGATGATCAAACTTGGCCTTGACAAGGATATGAAAAGCACACCTCCTCCAGTTTTTAGAGGTTTCATCATGGTTGTTTTATGTATCTTTACTATCAATCTTGGTTGATGTGACAATTTTTCTAAATTTTCCTCATTTTTTCCCTTGTCTCAGTGTCTCTGATTCACTCAGTCCCTTTCAGTTTTTCTCTCTAATCCTTTGTTTCTTTCTCCATTTCTAAGAAAACTTAGAAAAAAGACAAGATACCTTTTTTTTAAAAAGTATGTAAAAGACTGTTACATGGAAGAGTTATTAAATTTGTTCTGCTTCACCATGGAGGTCAGAATAGGTATCAATGGAAGGACATTGCAGAGAGGCAGAATTCATCTTGATCCAAAGCAACACTTCCAAATAATTATGGCTATCCCAAAGTGGAGAAGGTTGTCTTGGAAGATAGTAGGTTTCCAGATAGTAAAGATCTTTAAACAAATTCCAAATGTCCACTTCCTGAGGATGCTGGCAAAGGAATTCCTGTCTGGGTAACTCAAACTCTCAGATTCTGTAGGTCTTGCTGTAGCATGTCTGAATATAAAATAAGAATCGTCCAAGAAATGTTTTCTACTTCACATGCTTATAGACCATATGTTAAGAAAATTATAGAAGAGTATATTGTACTCCTCCTAGGGTAAGTAGCACAAGCCTCTTACAGTTATCATCCATCAAAAGACAGAATTTCTCCTACATGATGGTATTTGAAATCTCAGTTTTGTCATTTAGACCAATAACTGAACTTTCCAAAATTAAAATTTTCAGCTAATGGAGAAAAAAAAAAACCTTTCCTGAAGCTCTATATTCTGCTACTTTGTCAAATATATATATATATATATATATATACATATATATGTATATATACACATATATTACAATCCATTAAATGTGTAAAATACACTTTAATTTGAATCAAGATCAAGAAAAAATGTATTGCCCTAACAATTGTGTTATTTAGATTAAAAAAAAAAGTACATTTTCCCATGGTGCATAGAGGTATCCCTGCTTGTCACTTGAGATTTGAATTATGTACATAGGCAGAAGACATACATCACTGGCCAAGGCTGAGGACTGGGACTCAACAGACCAACAGTCCTGCTTCTGTTCTTCTCAGTTACTATATACTGCTCAATAAGTGATTTGGTCTTCCTGTTAGACAATTTACTCTTTTCAAAAAATGGTGAGAATTCTGTCACCTTCTGAACTGCACTGATCAACACATTAGCCATCCAAAGTATGGGGGGGATTAAAGAGATAACACCAATTAGGAGAGATACAACTGTGGTAACTAGTCATTCATTTTATAACTGAGCAAACTTGTTTTCGTTCAGTCATTTTTCCGTTGTGTCCAGCTCTTTATGACTTCATTTGGGAATTTCTTAAAAGAGATATTGGAGTAGCTGGCCATTTCCTTCTCCATCTCATATTGCAGATGAAGAAATAGGCAAACAGGGTTGTGTGACTTGCCCAGCACCACACAGCTATGAAATGTCTGAGACCAGGTTCAGCCCTCTATCCACTGAGCCATCTCGGTGCCCTCAGGAAATTTTGGTGAAGGGGTGTTAAATGACTTGTATGATGTCACAGAGGCAACCCCTGCCTCTTATATTTACTAAATGTCCAAATAAGAGCAAGTCACTTCATCTCTCAGTGACTGAGACAAGTCTCTATCACTTAAAGTTACAAATGAGTTGTCAGTATGTATCAGTGGAGAGAGTTTCTACAGTGGCATTCCATGCTTAGATAAAATAACAGGGATAGCTATTATCTAACATAATGCACATCCATGGAAAGTCAATTACTTTCAGTCTAGCCTGATTCATCTGTCAGTACTTCAAGGGCATTGCTTTATTTTATTTTATTATTTATTTTAACCTAATTGAACATCCATTTATATGTAAGAGAAGCAAGCAGTAGGTATCATAATTTCGATTACTATATAGGTCCTCCAAATCCAAAGTCAGTACAATGAACAACCCTTCCTCCCACTTTTCTGCCTGAGTAAATTTCTTTAGAAAAATAACTTCTAACACATTCAGTGGAACCTATTGTTTTAACTAATCGTTCTTAAGTACCATTGTCCCCCTATATGTGGTGGCCAAATATTCATTCCTACTAATTGTATCTCATATCTCCTATGTATGGCATGATGCCTTTTGAGTATTTACACCTTCACAATATTTATAGACTATTAGCATGTCCTCACTTAGGCAAGCAATGCCCATTTATATTCCTTAATCTTACTTCATAAGTCTCCTCTGTCTCCTTTATCATGTTTGTTACTCTTCTCTGGAACCCTTCCAGAGACTGTACGTTAAGTTAATGCTATGGCTGCCAAAGCTGGGGCCAGGTTTCCAGATTATTTCCCAAGAGCAAGAGACAACTGATGTGGAGTTTTTGAGATGACCTACAGTTGTATATTTCGGTTCCTTTCATGCCATAGATAGATAGATAGATGGACAGATGGATGGATGGACAGAAGGATAGAGAGATAGATAGAGATATTATTATATGTAAATAATATGGAAATATGTATAGCTATCTATGTCTATATCTAAATCTATATATAGATATACGTATATCATTGCTCTGATTGCGAATAGCATTGCTAAATTCAATTGGAAAGAGATGGAGCAGAAAGGAAAGGGATCAGATTAGATCTGAAGCAACTAGAATAGTGAATTGATCATGGCACATGGAGTCCTCAGTTCAGATCCTACCTCAGATATTATCTTGCTATGAGATTCAGGGAAAATCATTTAATCTTTCTCAGTCTCAGTTTCCTCATTTTTAAAATAGGAATAAACTAGCACATACTTCTCATGATTGCTGGGAGGATGAAATAAAATAATATTTATAAAGTGACATAAATTTTAACACTATTACTTCCACAACTGCTGCTGCTATTACTACCATTACTACTTACTACGACTATGACTACGACTACGACTACGACGACGACGACTACAGCTATGACGATGACTAAGACTATATAGGATAGAGGGGTAGGATAAGATGAATTGGTATGGTATAGAATTGTTAACCTTCTTTGCTCGACCTTCTCTGAGAATATTTTCTCAACCAAAAAGAAAATGAAATAAGAGTTACATTCAAAAACTAACATATTTTTTGGTAAATAACATTTACTTTTTTACACTAACATGTAAAGATAGTTTTCAACTTTCATTTTATAAGATTTTGAGTTTCATTATTTTTTCTTCTTCCCTCTCTTATATCCCCTCTCCCCAAGATAGCAAGTAAGTTGATATAGGTTACATATGTGCAGTCATATAGACATATTTATACACTAGTCATGTTGTAAAAGAAGAAACAGAACAAAAGGGAAGAAAAAACACAAAAAAAAGGGAAAATAGTATGCTTCAATCTCCATTCAGACCTTGTAGTGCTTTCACTAGATGTGGACAGCATTTTCCATCTGAGTCTTCTGGATGTCATTGGTCATTGTATTATTGAGAAGAGCTAAGTGAATCATAGTTGATCATTGCATAATGTTGCTCTTATTGTGTACAATATTCTCCTGGTTCTACTCTGCTCCTGGTTCACTCATCTTCAATTCATGGAAGACTTTCCAGATTTTTCTTAAATCCACATGTTCATCATTTCTTATACCAAAGTAGTATTACATTCATTTATATACCACAACTTGTTCAACAATGACCCAATTGATGGGCATCCCCTCAGTTTCTAACTCTTTGCCACCACAAAAAGAAGTGCTACAAATATTTTTATGCAAGTAGATTCTTTTCCCTTTTATAAAATCTCTTTGGGATACAAACATAGAAGTGGTATGGATGGATCAAAAAGGTATGCATAGTTTTGTAGCCCTTTTGGCATAGTTCTAAATCACTCTCCAGAATGATTGGGCAAGTTCAAAACTCTATCAGAAATGCATTAGTGTCCCAACTTTCCCATATATTCTCCAATATTTATAATTTTATTTTTCTGTCATGTTAGCCAATTTAAGAGATGGGAGGTAATATCTAAAATTTTATTTTTTTAATTTGCATTTCTCTAATTAGTAGTGATTTAGATCATTTTTTCCACTTGACTATATATAGCTTTAATTTCTTTATCTGAAAACTGTCTGTTCATATTCGGTGACCATTTATCAATTGGGAAAAATTTGACTTAATTCTCTATATATTGGAGAAATGAGACATTTACCAGAATCACTTTATGTAAAAATTGTTTCCCAACTTTCTGCTTTCCTTCCAATCTTGTTTCCGTTAGTTCCATTTTCAGCAAAACCTTCATAATTTAATGTAATCTAAATGATCCATTTTGCATTTCATAATATTCTCCATTTCTTGTTTAGTCATCTATTCTCCTCTTCCTCATAGATCTGAGCTATTCCTTGCTCTCCTAATTGATTTATGGCATCACCGTTTATGTGTAAATCATGTACTTATTTTGACCTTATCTTGGTTTATAGTGTGAGACATTGGTCTATGCCCAGTTTCTGCCAAACTATTTTCCAGCTTTTCTAACAGTTTTTTGTTTGTTAAATAGTGATCTTATCCAAGAACCTAGAGTCTCTGGATTTATCAAACAGTAGAATACTATAATTGTTTACTATTGAGTCTTGTTTACTTAATATATTCCACAGATACACCACTCTGTCTCTGAGACAGTACCAAATAGTTTCACTGATTGCTGTTTATATAATATAGTTTTAGATGTAATATGGCTAGGCTACCTTCTTTTGCATTTTTTCCATTAATTCCCTTGAAATTCTTGACCTTCTTCTTCAAGATGAATTTTATTATTTTTTCTACCTCTATAAAATAATTTATGGTAGTTTGATGGGTATGGGAGTGAATAAGCAAATTAATTTATGTAGAATGGACATTTTCATTGTATTAGCTCAGTCTATTCATGAGCAACTTATTTTTCCAGTTGTTTAAAGTTGACTTTGTGTGACAAGTGTTGTGTAATTGTATTTATTTAGTTCCTGTGTTTGTCTTGGCAAATAGTCCCCCAAGTATTTTATGTTACCTAGATTTATTTTAAGTGGAATTTCTCTTTTTGTCTCTTGTTGCTGAGCTTTGTTGGTAATATACAGAAAAACTTATGATTTATGTGGGTTTATTTTATATTCTGCTACTTTGTTAAACTTGATAATTGTTTCAAGTAGTTTTTTAGTTGATTCCCTGGGTTTCTCTAGGTATGCCATTATATCCTCTGCAAGGAGTGATGATTTTGTTTTCTCATTGCGCAGTCTAATGCCTTCAATTTCTTTTTCTTAACATAGTAAATAATAGTGGTGATAACAGGCATTCTTTATTCCTCCCCTGACCTCATTGTGAAGGCTGCTCCCTTATCCACATTACGGATAATTCTTATTGATGGTTATACATAGATATTACTTAGCATTTAAAGGAAAACTCAATTTATCCCTATATTCTAGTCTTTTTAATAGGAATGAGTGCTTTATCTTGTCAAAAGATTTCCATGCGTCTATTAACAAAATCGTATGATTTATGTTGGTAGTGTTATTGATATGGTCAATCATGCTAATAATTTCCCAGTATTGGAACAGCCCTGTGGTCCTGGTATAAATCTCACCTGGTCATAGCACATTATTCTGGTGATACATTGCTGTGATCTCTTTGTTATTTAATTTTTGCATCAATATTCATGAGGGAAATTGGTCTATAAGTTTCTTTCTCTGTTTTGACTCTTTCTGCTTTAGGTATAAGTACTATATTGGTGTACTAAAGGGAATTTGGTAAAATTACTCTTCACCTATTTCTTTCAATTAATTCATATAGCATTAGAATTATTTTTTCTTTAAAAGTTGGTTAGAATTCATCTATAAATCCATCTGACCCTGAAGATTTTTTCTTAGGGAGTTCATTGATGTTTCATTCAATTTCTATTTTTTTCTAAAATGAGATTATTTAAACATTTTATTTCAACACTTATTAGTCTGAACTATGTATAGTTTTGTAAATATTTATCCATTTCACTTAGGATGTCAGATTTATTAGGATATAGTTGGGCAAAATTTTTTTCTTTAATTTTCTCTTCTTTGGCAGTGAATTCACCCTCTACATTTTTGATATTGGTAATTTGTTTTTTGTCTTTCTTTTATTAAATTGAAATAACCAAAGGTTTATATATTTTACTGACTTTTTCATAAAACCACTTCTTACTATTTTTTTATTAATTAAAAAGCTTTCTTGCTTTCAGTTTTATTAATCTCTCTTTAGATTTTCAGAATTTCTAAGTTTGTATTTAACTGGAGATTCTTAATTTGTTCCTTTTCTAGCTTTTTAAATTGCATGCCCAATTCATTGATCTTTCTCTATTTTATTCAGGTAAGCATTTAGAGATATAAAAGTTTCCCTAAGTATTTCTTTGGCTACATGCCATACATTTTGTTACATCATTATTGTCATTCTCTTTGATGAGAGTATTGATTGTTTCTATGATTTATTGTTTGACCAACATATTATTTGCATTACACTATTTAGTTTCTAATAAATTTTTAATTTGTCTTTCTATATTCTTTATTACATGTGAATTTTGTTGCATCATTATCTGAAAAGAATATATTTAATTTTTCCGCCTTTCTGCTTTGAATTGTGAGATTGTTATGCCCTAATACATTACCAATTTTTGTGGAGGTACCATGTACCACCAAGAAAAAGGATATTCCTTTCTATTGCCATTCAATTTGTTTTCCAGAGGTTTATCATATCTAACTTTTCTAAAATTCTGTTCACCTCATTAATATTTTTGGTTTATTTTGTGGTTAGATTCACCTAGTTTTGAGAGGGGAAGGCTGAGGTCTCCCACTAGTATAGTTTTGCTGTATATTTCTTCCTGTATTGCAATTAACTTCTCCTCTAAGAATTTGGATGCTCTACCACTTGATGAATATATATTTAGTATTGATAGTGCTTGTGTATGCATTTAGCAAGATGTAGTCTCCTTCCTTTTCTCTTTAAATTAAATATATTTTTGCTTTTATTTTGTCTGAGATCAGGACTGTTTTTTTTTTTCTTTTACTTTAGTTGAATTATAATATATTCTGCTCCAGCCTTTTCCTCTTACTCTGTATGGATCCATTTGCTTCAAATGCATTTCTTGTAAACAACATATTGTAGGCTTTTAGTTTTTAATTCACTCTGCTATCTGCTTCCATTTTGTGGAAGAGTTCATCCCGTTCACATTCAAAGTTATGATTACTCACTGCATATTTCACTCCGTCTTATTTTCCACATTTAAAAAAAATTTTTTTTATCTTTCTCCCTTTTCCTCCTCACTAGTGTTTTGCTTGTGACCACTGTCTCTTGCAATCTTCCTCCCTTCAATAAGCCACCCCCTCCCTTTTCTTCCACTTTCCCCTCCTTCTTCCATGTAGGGTATGGTATATTTCTTTGCCCAACGGACTATATGTTATTCCCTCTGTGAGTCAAATTTTATAAGAGTAAGGGTCAAGCAATGCTCATCCCCTCCTTTCTTTTTTTCTACTCTAAGAAAACTTTCATGCATCTTCAATTGATGCAATTTACCCCATTCTGCCTCTCCATTTCCTCTTCTTCTAGTAGAACCCTTTTTTCACCACTTAATTAATATTTTATCATCATATCAAAGTCAACTTATATGCAAACCCTCTGTCTAAGTATACGCCTTCTTGCTCTCCTAACAGAGATGCACTTCTTGGGATTTACAAGTATCATTTTCCCATGTTGGAATGCAAACAATGTAATCTTATTGAGTACCATGTCATCATCATTGTTTTTCTTTTCTGTTTTATGATTCTCTTGAGTTCTGTATTTGAAGATAAAATTTTCTGTTCAGCTCTGGTCTTTTGATCAGGAAAATTTGAATTTCCCATTGAATGTCTATCTTTTTCCTTAAAAATTATGCTCAGTTCTGGTGGTTAGCTCATTCTTGGTTTTAATTCAAGCTCTTTTGCCTTCTGGTATTTCATATCTCAAGCCCTCCAATCCTTTAATGTAGTGTCATCTAAGTCCTGTGTAATCCTACCTGTGGCTCCTTGATATTGGAATTGATTTTTTCTAAGTGCTTACAGAATTTTCTCCTTGGTCTGACAATTTTGGGATTTGGTATAATATTTCTTGGAATTTTCATTTGGAATCTCTTTCAGGAGACGATTGGTAGATTCTTTTGATGACTATTTTCCCCTCTGGTTCTAGGATATAAGGGCAGATTTCCTTGATAATTGTTTGAAAGATGCTATAAAGGCTGTTTTTTAAATTTTTTTTTTAAATCGTGACTTTCAGCTAACCCCAAAATTCTTAAATTATCTCTTCTGGATCTGTTTTCCAGTTCAGTTTTTGTCAGTTTTTTCCCCTATAAGGCATTTTTACCTTTTCTTCTATTTGTGTCATTGTTTTGATTTTATTTGAATATAATAGTAGAGTCATTAGCTTCCACTTCTCAATTCTAATTTTTAAGGAATAATTTTCTTCAGTGAACTTTTGTACCTCCTTTTCTATTTGGTCAATTCTACTTTTAAAGAAGTTGTTTTCTTAAGCAGATTTTTTTCCAATTTGGTCAGTTCTATTTTTAAGGAGTTGTTTTCTTCAGTAAATATTTTTGCTTCTTTTTCTAAGCTGTTGATCCTTTTTCCCGCACAATTCTCTTGTATAATTCTTATTCCTTTTCCCAATTTTCCTTCTATCTCACTTATTAGCTTTTTAGAATTCTTGTTGAGCTCTCCTAAGGGTACTTTTTGGGCTTGAGACCAATTCATATTACCCTTTGAGGTTTTTTGTGTAGGCATTTTGACATTGTTATTCTCTTCTGAGTCTGTGTTTTAATCTTCCCTGTCACCATAGAACCTTTCTATGGCCAGGGTTCTTTTTTTTTTTTTTTTTTTTTTACTCATTTTTTAAATGTTGAGCTTTGCTACTAGGATACAGGTGACAGTGTCCCAAGGTTCTTAAATTGGAGGTCAGGGGCCTAGTTACTAGCTTTCTACACTGGGGCATATTAGGCTGTCAGTTTGTCCACTGTGTTAGGGTGGCCTGGCCTGGATGCACCCATTGTGCCCTTCAGTCTGGAGCTGGCAGTATTCCTGCTGTGCTTGTGGCTGGAGGCATCATAGGTGGCCAGCTGTGCCTCTGGTCTGCTCAGCCACACCTGTGGGTACTCAGCTGCTGATCTGTGCTGTTGGTATGAACTTCTGACTGGCGTGCCTATACACTGTTTCTGCTGGGTTATGCTCCCCTTTGATCCATGGGGACATACCACTTCCTCAAGTCCTTCTAAGTTATCTTATGCTGGAAAATTATTTCACTCCATTGTTTTGTGAATTCTCTCCCTCCAGATTTTTTGTAAAAACTTGATTTAATTTTGTTTCCAAGGGAAACTAGGGAGAGCTCAGGCAACTTCCGTGTTTCTCTCTGCCATCTTTGTTCTGTCCAGAAATTTATTGAAATGATAAAATGTGTACTGTAGAAGAAGATGGGTCATTGATACTATTATTGATGTATCGAGCAATATTTTCTGTCTGTCTGTATACCTTATTCCTTCAAGAATGCCTGATTTAATTAGTGAGAACCTCCCCTTACCAGATGTAGAGTACTACTCCTCTTTTATTTAGACTATAGTCTTGGAGATGTATTGTGTCCAGAAGAATTTACACCCTGTTGCCAACATGTTGGTGAGCTTTGACAAACTTTACTGAGCTAATTCTTAGATAACAGTCATGAAGTCCATCACTCATCCTCTACAGATGAAGAAGCTCTGCTAAGATTTTAGGGTCACCTCCATAGTTTGATCTAAAAAGAACTTTATAAGAAGATAAAGAGAGGTGTGAGGTTTTATAGATTACCATGAATTCTGCTACTACTTACATGAGCTTTCTTCTGTCTTAACTGGTTTCTTACTCAGCATTGACTATACAATTTCTATACCAACCTTTCTGTCTTTTCTTAAGCTCTGTCCCTTCCATGAGTCATTCCCTATTTCTTTAAGTGCAATCCATCCTTCATGGTCTAATTCCATCTGTGCTAATCTTTGTCTGACAGTCCCCATTCCAACAAAATCTTCCATCATCTTAACCAGTATAGCTTTAACTGCCTTTGTAATTTGGATCTTTGAGTAGATACTATTCATTGTGAGGCATCTAGGTGGTGCACTGGTCTGAAATTGGAAGACTTGAGTCCAAAATCAGCCTCAGACACTTACTAGTAGTGTGACTTGGGGCAAGTAATTTAACCTCTGGTTGCCTCAATTTCCTCTATGGTACAATGGTGATAATACCAGTACTTAACGTCCCAGGGTTATGGATAATACTATCACTTGCCTCCTAGGGTTGCTTTAATGACAAAATAAGATATTTGTAAAGTGTTTAGTATAGTGCTTTCTGTATAATAAATATTATATATAGTCTATATAGCTATCATCACTATTATTATCATTATGTAATTTTCACAGCGGATAGTAGAATGTGAGACTTGTAAAACTGGAAATTAGGAAGACCTACTTTCAAATAACCCTAATGAAAATTATTAGAGGAGTTATGATAAATCATAAACAGTTCAAGCCTTTGTTTCATCATCTCTAAATGGGAAATAACACTTTGAGTAGCTACGTCACATGGTTGTGAGACTCAAACAAGAAAATGTAACATTTTTAAGAATTTAAGTCACAATAAATTCTCAGCTATCATTTTTGACACATCTATGCCCAGTGTGCCTACCAGGCCATAAGCTCCTTAGGAATAGAGGCTTTATCTCATACTTTTTTATTATCCCTAAGGTTTTGCTCAGTGCCTTCCATCAGTTAAGTGGAGTTTGTTAAGTATCTACCATATGTCAAGTATGACTCTAGACTGGAGAGACAAAAGTCATACAATCCTTGGCCTAAACAAGATTAAGTGCTTTGTCCTTGATACTAGTTCTGAGTTCATTAAAGATGATTCATGGAGTGGAGCCAAGATGGTGGAGTAGTGTCATGGACCTGCTAGAGCTCTCTCCCCAAACTCCTCAAAAAAACCTGTAAAAAGTGACTCAACATATTCTAGTGCAGCAGAAGCTGCAAAATGACAAACTGAAGCAAATTTCCAGCCCAAGACAATCTGGAAAGTCAAAAGGAAGGGCCTATTGCACAGGGCAGGGAGCAGAGCACAGTTTAGCATGGGCCACACAGCATTGATGGAGCTGGAGCAGGCCTTAGTGGACTGAATTGCTGACAGCTGCTGTGATTTTCAGAGTTTTTAACCCATAAATGCCAAAGACAGTTTCAAAAGTCAGTGGGAAGGGTCTCCAACTAGCTGAGGGTGGAGAGTGGTCCAGTCTCAACTGCAGTCCTTGCCCCATCTCTGGCCCCAGCCCTAGGGCAGAGGCAGCCACTGCTGAATCAGAGACTGCTTCTGTCACCTTACACTTAACAAAGAGCTCAAAAGTCATGTAATTGTCTGGGAAAATGAGCAAATAGAGGAAAAAGAAAAGACTATAGATTCTTATTGTCTTGGTGAAGAGGTATTTCCTTGCATCATTGGTGACAAGGACGATCAACATATGCAACCAGAAGAAGACAACAAAGCCAAAATTCTTGCATCCAAAGCCTCCAAGAAAATATTAATTTATCTCAGGCCATGGAAGAGCTCAGAAAGGATTTTGAAAATCAAGTAAGAGAAGTAGAGAAAAATTAGGAGGAGAAATGAGAGTGATGCAAGGCAATCATGAAAAAAAGAGTCAACAACCTACTGAAGGAAAGCCCCCAAAGTGCTGAAGAAAATGATACCTTTAAAATTTGACTACTCCAAATGATAAAAAGAGGTCCAAAAAGTAAATGAGGAGAAGAATGCCTTAAAAAGCAGAGTAGGCAAAATGGAAAAAGAGGTCCAAAAGTTCACTGAGGAAAATAATTCCTTGAAAATTAGAATGGAGCTAATGGAAGCTAATGCCTTTATAATAAATCAAGAAATTATAATGATGATTCATCACTTTCCTTCATTGATTGGGGAAAGGAATTAGCATTTATATAGCACTATTCATATGCACCATGCACCATTAAAAACTTTACAAATATCATCTCATTTGATTGTCACAATGACCGTGCAAAGAAAGTTCTGTTATTACCTCTGTTTTATGGTTGAGGGAACTGAGGCAAACAGAGGTTAACTTAGCCAGATTCACACAGCTAATAAGTATATAAGTCCAGATATGAACTCGGGTCTTCCTGACCCCAGACCCAACACTCTATGAATTGCACCACCTAGCTACAGTTAAATAAGTTTTTGCCAAACAGCTTTTATATAATGGCATCAGGGTGTTAGAGAAGTCCTTAAAAAAGAACTTTTTTCACATTTTAATCTCAGAATAATAATGATCCTGTTAGTTTTAAGAGCAATTATGTATATAGCTTTAGGTTTTGCAAAGGACTCTACTTACGTTCATAAAGAAGTCTCCAATGCAGCTCAAATGATCCCTTATTCACTGTTTAAGGCATCGAGAGAGGAAGGTGTCTTTTGGCTGAAAGTACCATCTTGAACAAAGAGGGTAGAGTACAGGGGAATTCTGCAAAATACAGTTGCAGTTTGTCCATGGTTCTACAGGACAACAACAAGCACATAATTATTCCCATGTTCTCTCTTTCATGTTTCTTTCTTTCTTTTTTTTTTTTTTTTTTGCTTTTCTCTATCCCTAGTGCTTATCACAGTGCAAATATTTAATAAATTCTGATTGACAGCTGAATGAATGATGGCTGGGGCTGACTGGATAGAGCACTGGAGTTGAAGAGGCCTCACCTGCACTATCAACATGGAGCTGAACTGGTTACATTTGCAGAAAAATTGATATTAATGTTTCTGCCTTTGTCCCTATCATCTACACATAACTTCTAACACCTCTGTCAATTTCTATTTCAACAAGAGATTATTTTTCATCAGCTCCTGGCACTAGAAATTTCCTCTGCTCCCCTCCCTGGACCTGTATGGGAGTGGTGGGAACCCTGCCTCTCTCCAAGTAGGAAGCTTATCAAGACTATGATCTGTTTTGATGGCCTTCATTTCTAACATCAGAGATGGATATGCCCTTACAGTGCTATGTAGTGCAACCCCTCTCTTTTTACAATGAAGAAACCAAAGACTGGAGGGGTTAGATGGCTTAAGTTCCCAAAGTCACACAGATACTAAGTATCTGAAGAAGTATTTGAAGATGTGTCCTGGCTCCATATAACAGAGAGTAAAGGAAAAGAGGTTTCTCTAGACTGGAGACAGTCGGTATTTAAAGGTGTGCGTTAATTTCAGAGGACTCATGATGGAGAGAGGTTGTAATAAAGAGAAATCAGTTCTCACAATATGTTTTAATTTCTGTGTTGATAAATACCATGATGTCCCCTGGCAGAGAAGCCCTAGAAAATAGCCAAGCCCCCTAGGCATCCCAAGCTGGCCAATTTGTACTTAATCAATTGTTTGTCACTGGTTGGCAAGTGTGGTTTGACTGTTTTATTATGTATTTATTTTTCTTTCTTTGGTCCCACCATCAAGAGACCCTCATAAAACCAAAAGAACACTGATGTCTCTCTGGAAAAGGGCTCTCTTGAGGCAGCAGGTCCAGGCTGTTGATGCGGCCTGTCCATTGTACACACTGTGCTTTATCAGTGAGGAATACCATACACTCCTGTAGTTCCTTTTTTCTCTGACTCTGAAAGTTCCAGTTATATTAAAGCACTAGTCATAGTCTCAGAAACACAATTCTGCAGGAACTTCTTTCAGTGAGCCCCGGGAAAACAGGCTCGATTATGTTTGGGTATCACTGCAGTGGGTCTGTCAGGGATCACCCTACAGCTGATACGTAGTTTGCATTTTGAGTCTGTCTTTTTTTTTAGACTTGTGACACCTGGACTCTTGTTGAAGTAATCCTGGAGATAGCTGCAGGTGCTTAGATCCATATATAATCTAGCTGAGTGTTGATGAATGATGCACCCAACTATATGGGAGAGTAAAAAAAGACAGCAAACAACAAACAATGCCAACAACAACCAACAAAATTTGGCATAAACACATACGGAAGCAAACATTTGGTACAGCCAATCAGTAAAATACTAATTAGTGGGCTGAAAAAAGACTGCTTTTTAGGATAAGGTTTTTAGATGTATAAAATAAATTATATACATATGATTATGAAGAAGACCAAGTATAGTGAAATGCCATTCTCACAATTTTTAAGGGTTTTTTTTGTTTATTTTTCGTCAAAGTTATAAGGTTAAGGCTAAGAATTCCTGCCTTAGGGTCTTGCACAGATTCAGTGATTTGTCTGTGGTCACACACTTAGCATGTCTAGCTTGAGTCAGTCAAAACTTAAATGCAAGCTTCCCTGATTCAGAGGCCACTTCCTTATCCACTCAACAGCTTTGTCTCTCATCTTACAGATAGCAAAACCAATGAAATATTTTTCAGATTTTATTGGTGAATCTCATTTGGTCTTGCCCTCAACAATCTATCCATTTTGACTCTATGTCTTAGCCTCATTCTGAATAATCTCCAATTTATTCCTCTCTCCCTTCCTGTCCAAGTGTTTACCATATCGCAACAGGTTGTCACAAAGAAACATGGAATTGCTCTCAAGAATACAGTTACAAGTACATGATACACTCAGATATACCTTAATGTCACTGTGAAATGGTAACTTCTATTGAAAATTATTTAATTTCAATCAAGTATTATTGTTTTACTTTTTGTCACTTTAAAGAATAAAGATAATAATTTATGATTGAATATTCAGTAAGTGTTTGACGTAAAAAGATACTGAAATCTCTTGGGTGCCCAAACGAATGCAGCAGTTCTACAAATATCATCTCAGACATCTGAGAGTATGTGAGGTCAAAACTGTTATAATAATAGCAAGACATTTTAATTTCTAATATAGTAACCATAAAATTCAGAAAAAAACAGAAGATCTTAGGTGGGTCCTCAATAATTGGTAAGAATGTAAAGGGATCCTGATATCATCAAGTTTGAGAACCACAGTCTGAATTGGATCTGTTACTCACTCTAATGCTTTACAGTAGGATTAAGAAGGCCTTGATTTCTAGTTTGCAATGTCAGTAAAATTTTACTGGTACTTAAATAGGAGACCAGGGTCATCAATTCACTTTCCTTTTTGGGGTGTCAGTTTTATAAAATAAATGTAATGTCAGAGTAGAGGATCTCTAAGTTCTTCCTTTCTAAATATTTGCAGGACTACCCATTACTCAGTACTTCCCTGGTCTTTTCTCAATATTGTCCTAGAATTAGTTTGATTTCCTCGTTGCCAAAGCATATACTCTTGAATCTCCCTGTTGCCTGCTCAGCATAAGAGCCTTCTTTCCCCAATTCAATTCCAATGCAATTCCCCAAACATTCTCATTCTTTGTCATACTGTCAAAACTGTGTTCAGACTTTTCTTCAATCCCTTTCTCTTGCTTTATATATTCCCTGATATTACTACTTGGCTACTTGGCTGATCAAGCCTAGAGATGTCCAGCTATGGAAGAAGCTATTATCATCAAAATGGAAGGAATTTTCCATCCATACAAGTTCAGGCAGATGTTGAATAACAAGTTTCCCAGAAACATTGTTTTTCTTATTCAGCTGTGTTCAGCTATTTGTGACCCTGTGTTCCATAGCAGCCTACTCTGTCTATGGGGTTTTCTTGGCAAAGTAGCTTGCCATTTCCTTCTCCAGTAAATGAAGACAAATCAAAGCTAAGTGACTTTACCACGGTCACACCATTAGTAAATATCAGAGGCCAGATCTGAATTCAAGTCTTCTTGATTCTATACCTAGCACTCTCTGCACTGAGCCATCTAGCTCCTTTGTCCCAGAAAGCTGCAAAAAGGTACTACATCAACTCTAAAGTCCTTTGTCAAGGATTCAAAGAATCTAAGAAAATGTTGAGCACATCTAGTCTTATTGTTACACCCCCCCACCCCTCCCAGTACTTTGCTATCCTGAAATCTCCTTCCTGCACAAGGGTGACCTCTAAATATGTAATTCCATTAGTAAACTCTTATTGTTTCCCTGGTTTCCAAGAGGACATCTCTGTTTCCACTTCCATTATGGGAAACTTGACATGTTTAGATGATATTCACTTAACTCTTTTGCCTCCAAACTGGCAGTGTCTCTTCTCCAGTTCTGAACATTCATTTTCCTTGTGTTCCCATTTAAAAATCTCATATTGAGCATCAGTTTCTCTCTTCTGATAAATTCACTCCCTCCATTGCTAGCTCCTTGAATTTCAATGTTGACAAAAATGTAGTTCCAACCCCCTCCTACATCTTTTGCTCCACAACTGTTTCCCCATTCTGGAGCAACATTGCCCTGTTCTGGAGTTTTAACCTGCTCACTATTGACAAACTGAATCACCCTGGACTCCTTGAAGCACTCTAGCAGCTTTTCATGGTCTTTTCTTATTAACCCCAATCAATCCTCACTAATTACTTGTTCTTTATTGTCTACAGTTAGGAAAAACTGAATTCAGTTTGGATTCATACCCTGCTTTAGTCACATCTTCTGTTTGTTCCAGTTTCCTCAATTGTAAGATGGGGATAAAATAGATTGTACCTTGCAGTATTGCTGTGACAATTGTATGTCGTAATTTATATTAAAAGTGATTATAACTATGTTTAGAATATAGTAGCAATTCTATATAAGCTTAGTCCTCTCTTCTTCCTCTATCTTCTTAATATTTTCATCTGCATTCTATTTATCGTAAATGCTAGCTCTCATCACCATCATCCTTGAGGTTAGTAATATAAGTACCATTACTACTAAGGGTAAAACATTTGACTCCTCAGGGCTCAAAGAAACTTTGAAAGACTGTTATGAGTAAGTAGTTGATCTCAAACAGTGAAGAGATTCCATATTGGGAATTTGCCATAAGGATGGAATCATGGATGCAGATGCAGCTTCCTCCCCAAGAAACTTTTTTTTATCTTTTTTGTGTATTCTTATTGTTTTTCATGGATATTGCTTCAGTGCCCACAGTCTCTTAGGAAAGTATCCAGATTATTTAATAAAGGCATTCATAACTTTTAGTGTCTCCAGAGGTATGAATCCAGGATGGTGTTGAACTGGTGTCTATGTATCATAAGAATTAGTTGAAGGTATTAAACATACATAACCTGCATAAGGGAACAGGAAGGGGGAAACGTAGTTCATATCCTCATGTTTCTCATGAACATTCTCTAGTGTGGAAGAAAGATTGGATTTTGGTGTTTGGTATAAGAGGGCAGAACTAGTGTCAAAGATAAGAGGAATAAATTTTAGTTAATCATAGGGGGGCAGGGATACTTAATACTATTATCTTTAAAAAAATGAATCTGAGGAACTAGAGGGTTTCTCCTCACTGGAGGTCTCCAGGCAGAAGCTGAGTGACGAATTTTCTGAAATAGTATAGAAAAATCTTAGTTCATTCATGGTATGGACTAGGTGACTGCTTGTGTCCCTTCCAACTCTAAGAACCTATTATTTAGTATGAATCCTCTAAGTGCTCTCTCCAACCAAGGATAACAGCAACAAACATCCAACAGTTTGCATATTATACATTTCTCTGTATATGACCTAACACTTAATGGTAGGAAATAGAGTTGTATAGGATGGACCCTACTATGTCTGTCTTCATTTCTTTTAAAATCAGGTGTTATTATGGTGGTATTCTTTTTCTACACCTACAATTAGGGTAGAGCAGACAATAGAGCTGCACCAGAAAGTTTTGTCTTCATGGGCAGGTTAATGACTAAGGAGTGACAGTGCTGGAAAGATTTCTGACATAACTGTTTTTTCAGAGTTGGGAGAATATGGCTATGAGACAATGCATTCAATATTGACTTGATTGATGTGCTGGCTTTGCTGAACTGTCTCCCCCACCACCACCCCTACATTTTTGTTCTTCATCCTCTCCTAGGGAGAGATAGAAGGAAGAAGTACTGGGAAATTTAGGTGACATGAAAACAAAAAAAAATCTATTTTTTAAAAAATTCACAAAAAAACAGTTCAAAGAAATCACTTAATGTGGATGTCCAGTATTTGGAGTGAAAATAAACATTGAAGGGCTGTTTGCATTGGCCATTCATACACACATACACACACACACACGCACATGCACACATATACACATACACGTTTTCTTCAAGATTTACCTTGAGGGCTGCCACACTAGAAACATAGCACCTATTGATTGAGTAGTCAATTATTATATAGCATAATTATTAAATATGTGCTTCAAGCCAAGCACTGGGTGAAGTGTGGTACAAACTGTGGTCTATAAGAATAATTGACTATTATTAGGCAGTAGATATGACAAATATGAAAACATCTGAGAAATACGAGATGTCTTATTTGAACTCATGGAGAGGGGAGAGAGCAAAACAGTGACCAAGCCACCAACAGTCAGCAGACACCTACTACGTGCCAGTCATTCCGTTGGACTCCACCGGGCACCACCTATAAGCTGCTGATACAAAAATATGGGAATAATATTCCAATGACTACAATCATTTCAAGGAAAATGATATTAACCTGCCCACTAACATGATTAATTTTTATACCCAATTTCAGTTCCTGAGAAGAACAGAAAGCAAAAATTCCTCTTAGTAAGAAAAAAAAATGTGGCTTTGAGAACAGAAAGTTAGATAGTAGCTAAAGCAGCAGGACACACAGAGGGAGAGATGGGGGTTTGGAGGGGATGTATTGGACAAATCAAATCACCACCACCTTGACAAGCTTCTACCCTTAGATCTGAATTCATGAAATGAGTCTTCCTGACTCCAAGCTTGACATTCTATCCCACTGCACTACTGCATATCTATTGAAGATCCCCACAACAGAGTTCTTGTCAAGAGAATCCTTGGTGCTGTCTTATGGTTCAACATTAGAAATGTTAAGATTTTATCATTGGAAATACCATTAAAGAAGAAGCTTTACCTTCTATAGTTTTTTTCCCCTGCACCATAAGGACCATGGTACCTTTCTATCTGACTTTCAACTAAAACTTTCCTCATCTGTTACCTCCCCTATCAGAATATGAGCTCCTTGAGATCAGAGAATATTTGATTTTTCTGTTGTATCTCCAGCACTTAATAAAGTGCTTTGAAAATAGTATTTAATAAATGATGCTAGACATGGTCTTTTTATGTTGTGTTTTCTCAAACATTTCCTTTATGGAGGAATTCAATGAGGAATTCAATATTCAGATATTAGTCTTATGCTTTTAAAAGGTATAAATAAATGTTATTAATGGGAGAAAAATGACTTTTGGTGTTAGGGAGAACTTTTCTTGAAGTATCACTTGAATAAGTAAGTGCTGACCTAGAAAGCAGGTAAAATGCATTCTCATTACAGATTTTTTTTGTTTTACTTTGGGAAAGCCATTTCACCTTACTAGGCCTCAATTTCTTCATCTATAAAGTGAGAGAAATGAACTAGATGATCTCTGTCTCCTACTGTCTCTAAAATTCTCTGATGTGATCTGTGAGTCTCAGAACTCCCTTGATACTCTTTCCTTGCACTTCCTTTTCCCTGGCCCAGGTCCAGGTGGAAGAGATTGTTCTCATTAGTTTGAATGCTCCTCTTTTCCCCTGCCATGCCAAAGTCCCTTATAACCAAGAACATTGTTGTTCTGTACAGTTAGTGTCAAGTAGCAAGTGCTGGTTGATGCAAAAATTAGTCATTAAAAATCAGCCATCCACTCTTCTAATCTCTGTATATAATCATATCAAGTTGGTAGATATCGTTGGATTTTTAGGCAGAATCTAAAAAAACTGAATATGAGAAAGTGACATTAAGGTTTTATGTCCTCTTCTTGGGGCCTAATAAACAATATTAATGGTGAAGCATGGGAAGGATTAATATAGCCTTTCTACAAGACCTTTGCTTATAGCAACGCTAAGGAGTTCTGCCTGCTAAAATATGAGCCCTACAGTACCTCTCCTGGCATAAATTATTAGGTTTTTCTTCTCCTTGAAGGAGAGCCTATCACTCCAAAGGCAATTTTTCTCACTGAGTCCTTTGTATCATAATTTCATGCACGCACTGCATTGTATATACTCATGTGAAACATGTCATCCCCTGCCCACACCCACTCCTGTACAGTACCCACAATTCATGAAGGCCTTCACAGAGGAATTAACATGATGAGATGCAGAATTTTGTTTTCAATTTGTTTATTCATGACTAATCTCTCCATGAGAAAGAGGGGCAGTTTCTGAATGATGAGTAATTCTAAATGAATGAAATAGAGGAGCATAGATTTAGAGCTCAGAAGGACCTTAGAGATCACCTAGTCCAATGTCATAGGTTTTGAGGAAGTGAAACTGAGTCAAAGAGTGGTTAAGTAATTTACCAAAAATCACACAAGTAGTGAGTTGAAGAACCAAGACTGGTGTATAAGTTCTGTGATGATCAATTAGGCATTCTTAAACTTTTGTATCTCAGGGACACTTTTGGCAGTTTGGCAAAGCCCAAGGACCACTTCTAAGGTTTATAAGTAATTAAACAAAATGCTGAATTTCAGTTTCAGGTAAATGAAAAGAAAGTTTTTTCCAGCACTCCTCTCCACTAAAATTGATCCATAGGCCAGGTGAAGAAGCCATGCTATTGTCCAACCTTCCTTTCACCAGATTCTGTTGTCTTTTCATGGTGTGCCACTATTGCCCTATTGATTAATAAAGTGAGCTTGGCATTGAAGGCTTTCAGAATCTCCTAAGGAACTGTACAAGAAAGAATTCAGGAAGAATTTCTTTATAATCACGAGGCTGTTCTTTCAAGAAGGCAAAATAAATGGTTGATGGCATGTGCAGAAAGGTGAAAAGTTTATAACCTCTACCAAAGTATCAACTCCAGTAATCTCTAATGGTCTCTAAAATTCTGCCATGACAGAATCATACCTCAATAGAAATTGATTTCTTTAGACTCCCATCAGAAAATTGAAGGACAAAAAACACCTTGGGAATGGTGACATCTAAAGTCTCATTAGTTACAACAGCTGTGGGGAGACAGTAAGATGAGAACATAGCAAAATAAATACCCAGAGTGGAGTTGCCACGGGAATCATATGAGAATGGATAAAAAGAGAGAGTGTGTGTGAGACCAGCAATGAGTCAGTTCAGCAAAGAATAGTTTAAAGAACTGTCATGTTCAAGACTCTTTGTGAGGTACTGATATCACAGGTTGTCTAGATTTGGTTCTAGTAGTAGTTAAAACCATAGCAAGGGATCTAGAGGCATCCAATAGAAGGAAAGGCAGAGAGAAGGAGCAGCGCGAGTCAAACAGGTAAGGTCAGGAAGAATTGAAGAATTGTAGATCTTGAAGGAGACTTAAGAGAAGTTATCTCTTTCAGCTGTCTGCCTGAAGGGAAAACAAAATAAAAACCAAAAAACCTCACATTTAAAGTCTGATTCTCTCTCTGTGTCTCTGTGTCTGTCTCTGTCTGTCTCTGTCTCTGTCTCTGTCTCTGTCTCTCTCTCTCTCTCTCTCTCTCTCTCTCTCTCTCTCTCTCTCTCTCTCTCTCTCTCTCTCTCTCTCTCTCTCTCTCTGTCTGTCTCTCTCTCTCCTCTGCACAAAGATTTTTAGGATGATTCCTTTGGAGGTCATAGAGCATTTGGTCCATTGCAGAAAGCAAGTCTTTTTTCTAAAATCTTTCCTTACAGATTCAGACTACCAAAGCTGCATTAGGATGTTATTGCTGTCTAATCCAATCATTGCTTGAAAGCAAAACAAAACAAAACAACATTCCCATTAATAACATACTCAACAATTTGTCCGCCAGCTTTTACTTGAAAATCTACAAGGCTGGGGAGCCTACCAGCTCCTGAAGCAACACTTGCCACTTTTCAATAGCTCTAATTAATAGGGAGTTTTACTTTGTCTTATGTCACATCTAAATTTGAATCACTGCAAGTTCCACTCACTCTTCTTAGCTCTGCTCTCTCTTGAGGTCCAGTAGGACAAGTGAAACTTCATTTACTTAGCCATGTTAATATTTTCACTCTATGTCTTCTCTTTTCCACATTAAAAATAACCAGTTCCTTCTAAACTTTCTCATATGGCATTATTTTGAGAGTCTTCATCACCCCAGTAGCTCCACCCCATTGGTACATTCTCCTGTTTATCACTGTTCACCCAGAAGTAGATGCAGTGTTCCACATATTGTCTGAGCAGGGGCAAGTGCTATAATAATAATGATGATGGTGATGGTGATCATGACCTTCCTCAACCTTGAACACAAAGCCTTTTAATGAAGTCTAAGATTGCATTGATTTTCATTGCTGCAATATTGCATTATTAACTCATATTGAGTTAATAATGCAATGAGTTAATAATGTATTCCCCTAATATCCTCAAGTCTTTTTCAAATGAAATGCTGTCTAGTCATAACTCCTTAATCTTGTACTAGTGAAGTTACATTTTTGAGCCAAAGTGAAAGATTTTTCATTCTATTATGTTTCAGTTTTTTAGATGCCACCCAATATTCTAGCATGTTAACATCTTTAGAGAGCAAATCCCAAGTTTTATGTGAATTGTGTAAGTTATATATCACAGAAGATTTAGTAAGCATTAAATCTATGCCTTGGGTATCTGAATCATTGGGGTGGCAAAGGGGGTAGTTAAGCAGCAAGGGAAGATACATACATGCATATATATATATATATATATATATATATATATATATATATACATTCATTCATAGTAGATAAATATTTGATAGATGGATAAAAATATGAGACCGATAGTGATGTAGATAGATACAACTACCTGAGAAGCTATGGAAACTCTGTCTCTGTCTGTCTCTGTCTCTGTCTCTGTCTCTCTCTCTCTCTCTTTCCCTCTTTTTCTCCATCTCTCCACTATTTCTCTCTTATCCCTATATCTGTCTCTATGTCCCTTCACTGTTGGGGACAGGGAGGAGAGAAGGGTGGTGTTACTCTCTTCTCAACAAGTCAGCAAGAATGGGAAATGAAAACATATACTTTTTCCTTGAGTTTGAAGAATGACCTATGGCATAGGGAGAAGAGAGAAGAGGTCACAGGCAACTGGAAGAGTCAGATGTCACAGAATGGAAAAGTCCCCAAACTACGGAGGCTGGAAGCTGTTCTTACAGAAGGAAACTGTGGTTTTATTCCTTTCTCTGCCTTTGATGTGGTTTGCAATACCAAGCAAGTTATCAAGTATTCTTGAATGCATTTTCTGCCCTGTGTAGAATGGAAGTTAATCATAATTACCGTGTACCTACCTATCTTTTCCGGATGCTTATGTGAGATAATGAATTGATGTTTGTAAAGTGCTTTGAACCCTTTGGGAAAAGGCTGCGCTAATATGGGTATGCCTCCCTGTAATTATAAAGCATTAATGGTTTATTATGTATTATCATTCAATTATTCAATAATAGTCCACTAAATGAGGCTAAATTACAGCCATAGTCCAATCATAGGTCTCCATTGCCACAGCTGCTCTTCAATTGCGGGGTTGGTCTCTCACATTTGATGTACTTTTGATGAGGAAAGGACAAGAATGAAGGAGCTATTTGTTCCAAAGACCATAATGGAGAAGAGATCCCATATAATAAATTATCCCAAGACTGTAAGAATTATATTTAAGAAACCTGTAGACTGGTTGATGGAAAGAAAATGTATTCAAGAGGAGGGATGTTGTGAATCCTGCTTGCATATGTTAGACACACTAATACTATTGACAACATGCCCTCTTGCTGTTATAAATGTGTGATACAGTATTTCATGAATACTAAATGTGATAGGATAATATGTGGTAGCATAACTGGATAAATGTGGCAGACTTATTTACACAGATTTTGGCAAGTCCTCAATATTTTCCTGCGGGTTCAATGCCTTTCACAGAGCAGTATAGCATCCCATAAGGTGGATGGAAACTGCTGAAATGCTTCCTTGGGACTGCTGAGGCATTTTAAATTTAGCATTGGTACAGGTTTCTGAGTTGTGATCTCCCTGGAAACAGGGGTGAGTGTCTCCCAGAATAAGTGAGGCTCAGAGAACAAGGGATCTTGTTGCTGCTACACTGCCTCACCCACGTGCCACGTTCTTTCCAGCAGCATTTCCAGAGGCTTGCTCTCTTGAATCACTCAGGCTATGACCTGTCCTGGACTACATCCCACACGTTTGCCAAAAATGAATTTTGAAAATTGTTATTATTGTTATAGATCTTATGTGTGATGTTTGATTTTTTTCTTCTTTTCCTTGAATCAAAACAGAAATTCAAGATTCAAGTCACTGAGACATTTACAAATAAAATCCATTATAACGTCATCCATGCCTTAGTTGTAAAAGCTAGATGAACTGGGAAGGTATAATATAATATGATATGTCCCACTGTACTATAGGAAACCACCTTGGTAATTTCAGCCTCTTTTTCCCAAGAATACTCACACAAGAGCAAATCCTGGTATAGATTCCAGTAGGAAATAATTTGAACTAATGGAGAGTTTTATTCATTTGTAAAGATATATTCAATGATTTTTTTTTATCCTTTAATTATTGGAAGCATTATTAGACCTACAATTTATCAGTGAGCAAAACATGTAACGGTCTATCATCATAGAGTCAGTTTATGACTTGTGTTCCGGTCATCTTCACTCTAGAACTGGACCAGTAGCCAATATTTTGAAGTTTTCCCAAAGCTTTTGCAACTACAGAAGTCTTGAGGTCATGTTATTTGTATCCAGACCATTAAGAATAATTAATTGCATTCCTACTTTTTTCAAGAAAATACATTAGATAATTGGTGTATGTGAGTATATCGAGAAATTAAAAAAAATATTTGTAGGATTATTTCTAAAATGTTGTTATTATTAAATTTTATTTATTTTATTCCAAACTTAAGAAATAAAACAAACATTTCCATCCACAGTAGTATAGGAAGAAAAAAAAATGATTTCATATGAAACTGCAAATCTATTATATACAACTTGCCATTCCTCTTAAATATATGTTATGTAACTTTATTATAACTGTAACTTTATTATAGCATGTAACTCTCTTTCTTTTTCCCCTTTTTCCTTCCCTCTCTCTCCCCTTCCCTAGAGATAGCTACCATTAGGCACAAATGTGTGGGTAGACACACACATATACACAGATATGTAAAATCCTTCTATACATACTCCTATTTATCTATTCTTTTTCTGGATGAACACTTTTAAATATGACATCATTTGAAAGAACATAGTATTTAGGACTGAAAGGAACCTTAGAAATTTCTGATTCAACCTTGTCATGCTACAGGTGCAGAAACTGAACAAGCTATCCAAAGACATCCAGATCAAAACCTGGAAAATCAGGACTTAGATCCCAATCCCACAACAGTGGGTCCTCTGATTCCGAGATCCATGAAATCTCATAGCTACTAATGACCCCAGAAGCCATTTAGTTCAATAAAACCTGAGACAGCATATACTCAACACTGTATTTGATTGTTTAAGATGTCCAAAGAGACAGGATAATCTACCTAATTCACATGTTGTCGAATTGTTAAGAATGCTTATTGTTAAGCTAGATTTTATATACATTAAGCCAAACTTTTTCTCTTGATAACTTCTATTCTTTGGTCTCAGATTTGTCCCATGTGACCAAATGGCATAAATCTCACTCCTCTTTCAAATACATGCAGAAATTTACCCCACCCCAAATTTTGTCTTTTCTAAGTTAAACATCCCCATTTCCTTCAAACCATCATCATACAGAACTCTCTTACAACTATTTATCATACGTCTTGGTGGCTATCCTCTTCAGATACGCTTTTATCCATTCCATCATTCAAATATTTGAAGATACTTACCATGCCTCTCTTCCTGACCTATAATACCAGTATTCTCTTCTGTCTATACATTCACTGTTCCTTCACTCATTCCTTCCATGACATTAATTCATTCCCCTTCACCATCTTTAATACCTTCATCTAGACAGTTTCTTTCCTAAATTGTAGACCCTAGAAGAGAATAGAGCATGCAAGATAGCAGTCTGATCAGGGCAGAGAAAAATAAGGTTTATGTGTCTCTCCTTGCCCATCTCCTCCCAGGTCTAGACAATGCTTCTTTTAATATCATCTAGGATTACATGTGTCTTCTTGGTTGTCATGCTACTCTGTTGAAACTCCTGACCCTTAAATTCAGCTAACCTCAGCCCCACGCAAGTACTAGAGATATGCTCTTACCAGGGAAAAGAGTCCAGGACTTCATGACTATCACCTCCCAATGCCTTAACTATCTTTTCTTTTTATTCATGTTTAAATTGGATTTCGGTGAGGCAGAGTTGCATGAAATCATTGGCCTCTCTCTCTATTTTTATTGGAGGCAAAGAGGCACTTGTCATATAGCACCATTGACTCATGCTGTCCTTATGGTATACTATACTTTTACCCACCCCTGTACACACATACAGAATGCTATGGATGTGGTTTCACTCACGTAGAATAGAGATGGAGTTTGTGAATCCCTTGTGTGGGGCACCAAAAATAAACTTTAAGTTCAATGTTCTGTCTCTTAAATTTTTTACTTTAACCCTGTTTACCAGATTGTTTTTTTCCTCTTTCCTCAAAGACAGTAACTCAGCAATTAATCAAGACCTTATGACAAAAAAAAGACAGTTTTGCTACTGACCAGAGAGGTCAAATACTAAAACAACAGATCAGGTAGGTGAAGAGTTACACGCCAAGTTTCTGTGCTGATTAAAAATGAAATGTAAGTATGGTGAGGTAGAGAGATAACTTGCACTTGAATTATAGGAAGTGAGTTCATACCCTGTCTCTAATGCTCGCTACCTCTGTGACCTTGAGCAAATTTCTTATTCTTTATCATCTTCAGAATCCTCTTCTATGAAGTGGTTGGATTGGATTAGATGGTCTCTGAGTTCCACGCAAGCTCTAGATATATGATCTCAATTCATTAACGTATTTCAGGGAAGAAGATTCTGTCATTTTCCTGATTTGGCATATTAATGTTTAACTAACCTGAGATAGTTCTTTAGAGCAAGGATTCTTATCCTAGGTTCCATGAACTTCTAAGAAAAAAATATTTTGAGAAGTATATTTCAATATACAATGTTTTTTTTTGTAACCCTTTGTACTTTTTTGTTGATTTATAAATTTAGAAACATTATTCTGAGAACATAGGCTTCACTAGAATGACAAAAATGCTCATCAAAAACAGAAAGGGGGAGGAGAGACAGAAGGAGAGAGAGGGGAGAGAGGGAGAGGGAGAGGGAGAGGGAGAGGGAGAGGGAGAGGGAGAGAGAGAGAGAGAGAGAGAGAGAGAGAGAGAGAGAGAGAGAGAGAGAGAGAGAGAGAGAGAAAGAGAGAGAGAGGACGAGTTAAAAATTCCTGCATTAGAGTAAACCAAGACCAAGAGGCATAACTAAGGTTTGGTGTCAGAAAGTTTGCCCAATTTAGAAGGTGCAGGCAGTCCAATCCTGGAAGGCTTCCTTCACTCTCTGTGCACTTCTTGGTCAATGCAGCTCATAACAAGGTTGCTTCCTTATCCATTAGCACAGTCCTGCACAACCTGTAAGGTGCAGGCCACTTATGGCCTGTTTTAGCATGTAAGATGCCTAATTGAGGCATGTTTCTTTTCACAGAAGCTGCAACCCAGATGACTCTTCCTCTCCTTCCCTCTTCAAAAAACACACACACTATTTCCCTAGGTGTAGAAATTACTAGATATGGATTTATTGAAATTCTACCTGTTGAAGTTGAAATAAACTGATTCATCTCATTCAGAATAGTTTCCTTTCCTTAGACAAAGTCAAATCAGAAAACCACCAGAAAGGTTGACACAGCAAGGGGATAAAATAGAGATATTCACCCTCCCACATGGTTAGCCTCTGGTCATGCCTTGGTGATTTCCAGAGGAAACCATTGAATTCCTGTGTGCATGTGATGGACATAGTTGAACCCTCTAAGCATATCAGATAAGACACAAGATGCTTTAGGTCCTTGTCACTTAGTCCAAAAACCAAGATTCTCCCACAGATAGAAAAAGCAGAAATGTGGGGAAAAAGGGGCCACTGACTTGTTAAAAAATGGAAGTCCAGAGAGAGGAGAAAGAGGAGAAGAGAGACTTACATACAGACAGAGACAGAGAGACAAAAAGAGACAAAGAGAGACAGAGAGAGACACAGACAGTGAGGAGGGAAGAGAGGAACAGAAGGAGGAAGGAAGGATAGACCTAGGATGCTCTTTTTCTCTTTACTCTTCAGGTGGGAGAGGCTGAGTTTTGATATCACACAGCATTGCCATGGCCTGATGGGCTATTTTTGCTTATTTGTGGAATACAGGCATAAGTGTGCTACTTTTTTCCCTGAATAGCTTCCAAATGACTAAAATTACCCTATCTGTGGTGAGAACAATTAAAGATGTTCCCAGCATCACTTAGTGTTAATTGGAAGAATGTAGGTAATGAAGTCCTTCCAATTAGCCAATCCCATCATGCCTTGTATTTCCTTCTTGCCAGGGAAGGAGTCTAACACTGTGAATGCCAAGGACGGTGGAAAGAGTAGGGGCTTTGAAATCAGCAGACCTTGGTTCAGGTACTGCCTCTGAAACAGGACTTTACTGTGTGTGTGACTTTCAGCAAATTCTTTAATCCCTCTGGGCTTCAGTTCACTCATTTATAAAATAAATGTGCTGGACTAAATGGAGTCTTAGGTCCATTCAGTATCTCAATATTTGTTCCTACGGTCTTAGCACTTTGAGTGAGCCCCAATTCTAAATAAAATTGTGAGGTGGGACCCCAGACAGGAGGTATTGTCTGTACCACAATCTTTTAGGCTGCCCTTCAGTTTTTATGTTCTTTCTGATTGATCATGGCCTGGGAAAGTAAAGGGCCAGACTCACACATTTCTGTATTTGTAAAGAAAAGGGCTAAGTTTCTAAACATTTGTTCTGCTTCACAGAGTAATTACATGCTACACACAGCATATAGTCAAAAGACATGTATTTAGCACCAGCCATGTGCTCGCTACTATGTTAAGCACTGCGGATACAACTAAAAGAAAAAAGAAACATAGCTCCTGCCTCCATGTTGCTTACAATCTATTGGGGGAGACAAAGGATAAATGGAAGTTTAAAGGAAGTAGGAGGCCACCAGAGGGCATTCAGTGTTGGCACATGATATTTATGGAGAGGGAATAAAGCTGAACAGCACATGGAAAATCCTTAGCCCTCTATAAAGAAAAGCCTTGGGAATTCAATGCTCCCCTCTAGTCCTCCAATGAGAGATGAGAGGAAGCTCAAGTTGCTGAGAAGATGCAGAGTATCAGGGCTGGGTCAGTCCCTATGATGATGAGATTTCAGGTGATGTGCTTATCTAGAAGAAACATGATGTTTGTAGAGTCAAAACCAGGCAGCACAGCTAAAGGAAAACGAAGAGTTTGGACACCAATGTGTAAGATCAGCTGTACTTATCGACTACTGGGTAGACGGAGTCAATGCAATTCAGCAAGCATGCGTGAAGCTTCCTAAAGTAAAACAATGTGGCAAAATGGACAAAAGATTAGCCTTGGGTTCAAATCCTACATTTTACATATACCAGTTAAATGGCCTTGGGAAAGTATTTGACTTATCAGTGACCCCTCTACCTCTCTAGGAAAACAATTGCCAATGAGACAAAGACAGGCAGAGAGAGAGAGAGAGAGAGAGAGAGAGAGAGAGAGAGAGAGAGAGAGAGAGAGAGAGAGAGAGAGAGAGATTAAGAGAGAAACTATTCTTACACCTAGGAGGATAACTAATTCATGAAATCATAAGTCAAGAACGTATGTACACTGTATAACTATATTATAGATATAGAATACAGCTGTATATATGTTTATATTTGATAAACATGTATATATTCACACATACATAGGTATATTCTACATTAGATAACTATAGATGTTATAGATACAGATGACATGGATAATATAGGTGACCCTACGTGATGTGGATACAAAACAAAACAAAGCCAAGCAAAACACAGCTACAATTAGTCACTGCCCTCAATGACCAAGAGGCAACCTGGTACACTGGAAAGAGTTCTGGATTTGGAGTCAGAGAATTTGACTGAATTCAAGCAACCTCTATGCTGCATATTAGCTATGTGAGCTTGAACAAATGACTTCTCTGGTCCTCACTTTCTTCATGGATTAAATGATGGAAGTTAAACAAGATGATCCCTATAGTTCCTTCCAGATGTAACACTTTCAACCCATGGTGATCTAGAGACCTACTTATCAATATAAATTATATGGATGTATACTCTATAACTATAGAGACTGTATCTTCCAACAAGACACCCATGTGAATATATATGTATACATCACTGTGAATCAGTATGTGCATGTATGTACATAAACACCAGTATATTTCAAATAAGAGTGATACAGATACAAATTATATACAGATAATATAGAGAAATAGAAGTAAAGCTAGCGATGATAGCAATGACAGCAGTTTCAGAGTAGTGTTTGGGAGATACCAATAAGTGAGATCAAATAAGGACTAATCTAAGAGATATACTTGAACTCAGACTCAAAGAAAGGAGGATTCTGAGAGGTAAGGAGGAGAAAAACTTCTGAATAGCCTTGGACCTTTGTAATATGGAAGGCATTACTATTGATAATATGTGAGTCAACAACCAAAATAGACAAGGGGATGAAGCAAGGAAAAGGCTTCTGTGGACCTGTTCTTCTTGTATAAATCTGAAAATCAGGAAATGATGCCATAGGACTTTTTGTCTCCCTGCCCAGGACTTGTTCCAATCTTATCTTCCCTCTTCATTTTTTAAAGTTGAATTCAGTTGGACAGCTGGTTATTTGGAAGACAGGTGGTTGGAACTTGTTGTTTGACTGAATTCAATCAATCGTTTTCAAAATAACCATGTGTGCCATCGTTTAATGGAAATCTACCTTTCATAGTCCAGACTGTTTGGAAAACAAATGGTTATCCCCATAATTGCAGCAGATTTTTATATAGCATTTTCAGGTTTACCCAGTAGTGTTCTAGGCATTATCTCATTTAAAGTTGACAGCAATAATATTTACTAAAGTTTATATAAAACACTTTGAGTTTAGTAAAACACTTAAAATAAATTATCTCTTTAGATATTATTTCCATTTTACAGAGGAGAACACTGAGGCTCAGACAGAAAAAGTGGCTGGTGGGTGTTACAGAGAATCAGTGTCTAAGGTGAGGTTGAAGCCTAGATCTTTCTGAGTTCAACAACAATCAGATAGTATGTAGATAGATAAATAGATAGAGATAGATTTTCAAAACAATTTACAAATCATTTCTCATCTGATACTCACAGCAACCCTGAAAATTAGGTACTATTATTATTACGAGTACCACTATACAAATTAGGAAATTGAGACACAGAGTGGTTAAATGACTTGCTTAGGGCTACATAACTAGGAAGTGTCTGAAGCCAAATTTGAATTAGGTTCTTCCTGACTCCAGGTCCTGTGTACCTACCAAGTGCATACAATGAAAAAGAAAAGAAAGGGAAGGAAGGAAGGAAAGGAGGAAAGAAAAAAAAAAGAAAGAAGGAAGGAAGGGAGGGAAGGAGGGAGGAAAGAAGGAAGGAAGGTAATGTTCTTTTTTGAAGTATGAACAAGAAAATTCACCAAATAATTTGACATGATAGGATGCCAACAAAAGGACAAGTAGCTGACATTTCTAAATACTTTAGGATTTGGGATGCACTTTATATGCAGTAATTCACTTGATCTTGACAAAAATACTCTAGGTAAATACTGCAGGAATTATTAAAACCATTTTGTTGTTGTTCAGTTGCTTTTCAGTCATATCCAATTCTTTGTGACACCATTTGGGATTTTCTTGGCCAAGATACTGGAGTGGTTTTCCATTTCTTTCTCTAGCTCATTTTACAGTTGAGGAAACTGAGGCAAATGGTGTAAAATGAATTGCCCAGGGTCACACAGCTAGTAAGTGTCTGAGGTCAGATTTGAACTCAGGAAGGTGAGTTCCTGACTCCAGGTCTGGCACTCCATTGTTCCACCTAGCTGCACTAAGGCCATGTTGCAGGTGGATAAGTGGAGTCTAAGAGTTACTGAGTGATTTGTCTTGAGTAACACGATTAGTATTGGTTTTCGAATCCAGCATCAGGTCTTGAATCTATGACCCTGTTACTCCAAGTCTAATGTCTTTTTCACTTCATGCTCTGTCGTGAGTTTCAATGGTCCTAAGAAACCTTCCTACCAAGCAATATCCATCTGTCCACTGCACTTCCCATTCACAGTGAAAATGGCCTTGACTCAAAATAACATAGGTTTTCGCTTTTAATGTAATATATCTAGGGAATTTCCATAGGAGCAAAGAGATTTTATTGCTTTAGATCAAGGCAAAAATTGATTTTCAAGTCACCTTGTTTCACAGTAGAACTACTAATGAATTTTTAACTTGAGAATATATTCTTATTTTCTTAGAATCGAAGATGTTAGTTTATATGAAAATGTGGGATTTGTGATTCTCTAAGTTGTATTGCATTGGTACCAATTTACTGAGGGAGACCAGGAATTTAGTTGCTTAGATGTATTTAAAACCCGGCCACATCTTGAATGATTTAGGGCTCAGGATATCAGGCAAATTTAAAAAAAAGAGGGAGTGAGGGGTGAAAATGAAAGAGTCTCATGGTTATCAGTCATAGGACTTTGTGAAAGTACTGGAATGCATTGGTTCATAGAA
This sequence comes from Notamacropus eugenii, assembly GCF_028372415.1. Taxonomy (NCBI): domain Eukaryota; kingdom Metazoa; phylum Chordata; class Mammalia; order Diprotodontia; family Macropodidae; genus Notamacropus; species Notamacropus eugenii. Next base: position 9,600,054 of record NC_092877.1, read on the forward strand.
CGTAAAGAACAAAGGGACTTTAAAGACCATTTGATCACTCTCTGACCCACCCCCTCATTTTGTAGATGGGAAATTTATATTATACTCAGGTTAAATAGTTTTCCCAAATTCCCACTGGTAGTATAATAAAGAGTTGGATTTTAATCTGATTTCTCTGATTTAAGATTCAGCATTCTATTCACTGTACCTGAAGGTCTACAAGTTGAATGTTATTCTTGAGCAACTATATATATCAAGTTAGAGAGAGAGATATGGTGGTATAGTGGGTGGATTCTCAAATATAGAATTAGAACAGCATAGGATCAAGCCCTGCCTTTGAGATAAGCTAGGTGTTTGATCATAGGCAAGTCTCTGTATCCTTCAGAGGCCCAAGAAATTCTCTAATAATTTAAAGTCAAATCCACAAACAATTATTAAATGTCTATTACATTCAGGTACTGTAGTAAGATTTATATAAGCTCTAAACAAGCTTATGGTCTGGATGGATTGTCAGTTTCCATACTCTAGTTCCTCTGTGACAATGAAATTACAACCCTAAACTATCATTATTTTTTTCAACACTGATAGCACCATTATAATTAATGTAAATCAGCAAAGCTGATATCTACTTTCTTACGTAGCTAAACATGATTAAAATACTAACGATATATACATATTAAATTAACAGACACTCCTATTTAAAAATAAAATTGTTAACATTATTCTTATTATTTTGATGACAGATGCATTGGTCATTCTAATAACAAGCATCTGTAAAAATATTTACTCTTTGTCAAGCTCTACATTAAGAGCTAAATTTTTGAGGAAAGTTAAAAACACAGTCTCTGCCCTCAAGCAGTTTATATTATAATGAGGAAAACAACATGAGCATCCTTACATACGAATGTAGCTGGTAGGCACACTCAGTGAAAAGGCAGAAAAAAAACCATTCTGTATGAGTATGATGTTACCAAGAAGATAATAAGTGAATTTATGAAAGAATGGAATTATTTACATGATGAACTTATTTTCAGTTTGGTTCAAGTAAGTATTTGCAAGCACCTCCTGTGTGAAGCACCATACTAGGTGCTATATCTTCTTTAGATTGACATTTTAATGCATATGGTGTGTTTATTGGCATAAGTGTCCCTTATAACCATGAAGAAAACAATCTCTTCAGAATTTTCCATGTTGCTCAATTCTTATCCACAATTTTTCTATAAATCCTCTTGAAAGAATACACCCAAAATCTCTTGTTCTTTTTATACTAATGTAGCACTTGGTTTCTCCATCTGCTGACTTATATTCTTGTTTCATGTTCCATTCTTAGCTTACTTTTACAGTCATACATGTTCTTGATAATGTCATTTAGATCATTTTAGTTAGTCATCATCAATGATGGACTGCAATTGAGTTCTACCCCCCCCACATTTTCTTATTCACCTTTGGGCTTCTCATCATATTACCTCTCTCAAGATCCAGATATTACATATTTTACAACCATATGGCATTTCTGGGATTGTCTGTTGAGATGGGCTTTTGTGTTACTGAGAAATATGGAAGAACTGCAAAGATTCAAAAAGACATTGCCTTTGCCCTTAAGGAGTAAATCATCTAATATATTTATTTCTTTTCTGTGGCAAAATTTATGATATTTTGTTATTTTAATGTTTATTATAAATTTAGTAGTATGCATTAATGTAACTATAAATCTTAATCAAAAATTATGCAGGGTATACTCCTTGGGGCAAGAGATATAAGGATAAAATGACAACAAATGGTCCTTGGTTTCAAGAAGCTGACATTTCTACTGTTGCTACAATAGATTGAATTTATTTTGTAACTTTATTTTCAATCAGTTCATTTTATCACTTAAACTAACAAAATACTTTTATTTCATTTCCTTTATGTACCTACCTATTTGTTGGCAAATTCATTCCCAATTATCCTTTGTCTTACCTGAAAGTAGTTATTCTGCTTTTGGTAATGTTATTCACTTTGCAATTATTTTATACAGTTCTTTTCAGATTTCTTTACATTCTGCAAAAATTGTTGGTCTTAACTGGAACATCATTCCATTATATAATTTAATCATTTAACTATTTCCTTATTGTTCAATATGTAGATTATTTCTATGTTTGCGGGTTTGTTTACTCTAACAAATAATGCTGCCAAAATTACCTTGAAAGAAACATTTCTTTTTTCTTTCTTTCTTTCTTTTTCTTTCTTTCTTTCTTCCTTTCTTTCTTTCTTTCTTTCTTTCTTTCTTTCTTTCTTTCTTTCTTTCTTTCTTTCCTTCCTTCCTTCCTTCCTTCCTTCCTTCCTTCCTTCCTTCCTTCCTTCCTTCCTTCCTTCCTTCCTTCCTTCCTTCCTTCCTTCCTTCCTTCCTTCCTTCCTTCCTTCCTTCCTTCCTTCCTTCCTTCCTTCCTTCTTCTTTCTTTCTTTCTTTCTTTCTTTCTTTCTTTCTTTCTTTCTTTCTTTCTTTCTTTCTTTCTTTCTTTCTTTCTTTCTTTCTTTCTTTCTTCTCTTTTCCTTATGTTTCTAATGACACTTTCAGGGAATATCTCAATCAATTGTATGACTGAGTCTAGTTTTACTTTTCCTGAAGAAGAAAAATTCTTCCTTTCTCTTCTCTTTCCTTCTCTCCCCTCCTGTCCCTCTCCCTTTCCAGTTTCTTTTTCTTTCTTTCTTTTTCCTTCCTTCCTTCCTTTCATTTCATTTATTGCTTCTCTCTTTAATTCACTACTTCTTTTCCTCTTTTCTTCCCTCTTTCCTCCTTTCTCACTCTTTCCATATCTCTGTCTTTCCTTTTCTTCCCTTATTTCCCTTTCTGTTTTCTTTCCTATCTCCCTTTTTCTTCCTTCCTTCCTTCCTTCCTTCCTTCCTTCCTTCCTTCCTTCCTTCCTTCCTTCCTTCCTTCCTTCCTTCCTTCCTTCCTCCCTTCCTGTCTTTCTGCTTTTATCCAACAATCCTAGAATTAGAATTCATGCATATCCTTCTTAGGGTAGCATTTCTATGTTACTATTATTTTCTAGGTTAATAAGTATCCTTGATGTTCAATATTCCTAACTGCTACATTTTGCCTGTGCAAAGGACCAAATGTTAAATATTTGGATATTTAAAATTCAAAATAACAAACAGGCAATACACTTCTGACTGCAACTCCTTTCAACTCTCTCTACTAGTCCCTACCAAATCCTTTTTATATGTAATAGAGAACAAACTCAGGTGGGTTGTATATGCTGAGCTATAAAGCATGGTACTTTGTAAGAGATGCCGAGGAGGAAGAGATGCAGAAAATGGAACACATGTATCAAACCCTGCACTAGTCATTGGAAAATGATCTACAGACTATCAGTAGGGAACACCTCTTGCCAGGAGAGCAGCAATTGCTTATACAATATGTCCTGCTAAGTCAATGGAGATTTATTAGCTCTCTAGCTGTTGCTTGACATCCATACCTTCAAGTCGTTGGGCATTAAAACCATCTGCTCCATCATATAAAGGCTTATTTAGATAAGCTCCCTCTATTGAGGAGGGAGGAGATTGTGTGTCTGTCTCCTGAAAAGTCAGTAGGATCTACCTAATGTGTGTGCAAAGTAAAGCCACTTAAAGACAAAATGGAAATATTACCTCAGATAAAGTTGTTATATGGACTGAATATAGTAGCATTGAGTAATCGGTGGTAACTTCCTATTCGTAAAGTTCTAGGCAATTGAACATTTAGAGGAACTGCCTAACTTCTAGTCATGAAATCTTAGCTTTAATCTTTGTCTCACCTGGGTGATTCCTTACTTTTCTGGACCTCAGTTTGCACAATGGAGACAATACAATGTGTGCTACCTTCCACAATGGATCATGGTGATCCAAGTGCTTTATTGGTTATAGGGCACAAGAAAAATGGGAGCGACTCATCACCCAGTTCCCTTCTGATTAGTTGTTCTCCCCACCCACTCCATCACCTCTAAGTCACCTGAGCATATTGTATCGATATCTAGAGTGCGTTGGTCTCCAGCCAATGAAAGAATCAGAGATCTATCCAGTCCCACTTCTAAGTCCAATCTCCTTCCCTTAATTTCACCAGGTACCTGTATAACATTAAAGGTTACCTCTCCCACATCAGAATATTTGTTAAGCAACATTTTTTAGGGGAGGGAGAGAGAGAAGGCATATTGGTAAAGGTCAGGAAGTTTCCTTTACCAGTGGAATCACATGTCTAATCCCTATTGCTATTTCTATGGGCTGTATCTGAGGTTACACAGATTTGTTGTGTATTCCATCATTGTTTAGTCATATCTGACTCTTTAAGACCCATCTAGGGTTTTCCTGGCAAAGATGCTGGAGTAGTTTGCCATTCTTTTTCTAGCTCATTTTTTAGATGAGGAAAATGAGAAAAATAAGGTCAAGTGACTTGTCCAGGGTCACACAGCTAGTAAGTATCTGAGGCTAGAGTTGAACTCATGAAGATGAGTCCTCCTTATTCCAGGTTTGGCAATCTACATAGGCATCAACTAGCGGCTACAGAGATGGGGGCAAGAATCCACGACTTCAGAGAGTTTTCATTCTACTTATTTATTTTCCTTTGTCTTCCTGCCTCCCTTCTTCTGTTTTCATCTTTCTATGCCTTCCAATTAATATATTCATGAATGAAAGTCCTCTGCCCTTTTTTTTACTCCTTCACTCGAGTTCCTTTCTTTTGTCTTTTCTCTTTTGCGCCACACAGGTTCTCTTACATTCATTTCTTTACTATGAATCTGTCACCCTCATTCCAAATAACTTCAACTACTAATCTACGTTATTCAGTTATCATCCTATAAAATATGTTAATTGATTCCAGGTCAATGGAAATATGTAGTGCAAATTCAAATAATGTGACCACTTTGTGATATTTGTTGCTTGCACTAGTCAGGACCTAGCTGTAGAAATATAATAGTATCATTGACCTATGGAATGACTAGGCAAGGAAATTGTTGATGTGGGCTGGCAACTTCTGTCAACTTAGAGGCTGAAAGAGTTCCCTATAACACTGAGAGCATAATAACTTTAAGCTCAGCTCTATCCAGTTTGGAACACTGCATCATGAATATAGCAGGTGATTAATTAATTAATGCTTGTTGAATTCAACTGGATGACATCATCTCCATTCTCTCCCAATATAAGCAGGCTCAGGACCGCTGGGAATGGCAGTACTCCCCAGACCACCAGATTTGCTTCTAACCCAGCTTCATAAGTATTATCTGGGAAAGAAGCTGCTGGAGAGATGAGGTCACTCATCCCAACCAGCTGCCATGCATAAGGGAGGCCAATCAGCCTACCATGAAGCAGTCAGATGCCCTGAGGGACAGACAGAAGGCAGTCTATGCTGGGCATATTAAGTCACCCACCCAATGCCTTGACCATCATTTCCCTTTAGACCCTTATTGATATAACCTGTACTCTGAACCCAAGAACTTTGGCAATAATAAAACTTCAAGTCCTGTGTCTGCAGCTACCATTCTCCCTGTGAAAGTGCAGCCAGGCAAATGCTACTGTAGGGACTACAAACATATCCCTCAAAAGTACAGAAAAGAATATTTTTATGGATGACTATTATAGAAATGTTTTACATGACTATACACATGGATAATCTGTATCCAATTGCTTCTCTTCTCTGTTGGGTTGGGATGGTGGGGAGGGAGGAAGAGAGAGAATTTGAAACTCTGAGTTTTAAAAGAAATGAGTATTAAAAAGTTTTTTTACATGTAACTGGGGAAACAATGTACTAAATAAGTAACTAAAAGATTAAAAAAATGAATGTCTTTGTGATCCATGTCTTTACTACCGTCAAATGGCTCAGCATCAGAAACTGATATGATTTTATCACAAGGAATCACGTTAAAGAAGAGCCTGAAGTTCTAAGGACCATGGGACTTCCCCTCTGCCTTACAGTTGAAACCTTCCATGTGTGTTATCTCTCCTATTAAAATGTGAGGTCCTTAAGGGCAGGTCTTTTCTATTTGTATTCCTGGATTTAAAACTATGTGCTTCATTTATTCGATTGAATGTCAACTCCTTAAGGACAGTGACAATTTTCACCCCTCACTCTATACTTTTCCTTTGTGTCTCCAAGGCCTAGTAATTACTTGGAACTTAATAAAGCCTTGTTGAATATATTGTTATTGACAATACAGAAATTCCAGTGTCTCCTTCAAAGGAGCTCATTTGAGGAGGAAAAGTAATTTAAAAATACCTTGTTTATAACCAGTTGATTTTTAAATAGGGACTGTTTTAAGCAGGTCATTCTAAGCTATGTCATCCCAAATTACCTGCCTTTAAAAGTTCTAGTCCACAAGGGATGATGGTGATTCTTCAGAACTATTCTCACTCAGGAGTTTCCTTCCATATTGGGAGACCCTGAATGACAAAGTGAGTTGCCCAGTGGGGTGACTGGTTTCACCTTGCTCCTCTCTGCTGGAATGAAGGCAGCCCAGCTGGTTTTCGACAGCAAGACTAAGGAGAGAACAAGATTCCATACTGAGAATAATTAGGAGGACATGGATCCTGTAAAATTATTTCTAGGAATTATTCATACTCCCAAACAGCAGCTGGTCTGCCCTCTGCTTACTCGACCCCAACTTGCCTATTTTACGATCAGAAACGTGACTGACTGAAGCCAGAGCAAGTGAGACAGAAAAATTAAGGGAAACTCCAATTCACCTATCTCACTCTTCCAACCCCACATGGGGATCTGAGGGTGAAAGACACCATGGTATCAAACCATAAATTTGAGGGAGGAAGTACACTGGCCTTGTTTCTTTTAAAAGGCTCAGGGATTCTGGTTTCATATCCTACTTCTGAATCTCACATAATATCCAATCTCAAGAAGTCACTTCTCTGTAGACCTCAGTTTCCTCTGTGTAAAATGAACAGTTTGTATTACATCCAATTATATGGTAGTGGTAATGTTTGCCACTGACATTAGTTATTAGGGCTTTCCAACTATTTGATACATATTATCTTATTTGAGCCTTGAAACAACCTCATGAGATAGGTGCTATAACAATCATCATTTTATATATGAGGAAAGTGATTCTGCGGGATTAAGCAAAATGTGTGGGCTTAACAGATAACCCCAAAGTCCATTTAATTCAAACCCTTTCTTTCATAGTTAAGAAAACTAAGACTTTAGGACTTAAACGTCTTACCTGAGATCACAGAGGTTATAAGTACCACAACGTAGGCCTCCTAATGCTAGAACTCATGGACTTCCTATTATATTCCATTGTCTCCTTACTTGGGGTAGTGTGGACATTCCTCTTCCCTGATTCCTAACTAATCACCCACACCTGCCTGATTTAATCATACCACCATAAATGTAGAGCCGAAAAGAGGTTTCAAAGGGCATCTAGCCTATCACCCTCACTTGACAGATGAGAAAACTGAGACCCAGGGAAGTTATCTGATTTGTCTAAAATTATTTCTATAAAAAGCACCCATGTTCTCTGACTCCATAGTTATAAGGCTTGCACTGGTCCATATTGCCTCTAATTTGCCATATCAATTTAAAGAATAAACGTCTTCCTTCCCTTCTCTTTCCCCTTCCCCTCCCCCTCCCTTCTCTCCCTCTCTCTCTCTCTTTCTCTGTCTCTCTCTCTCTCTCTCTCTCTCTCTCTCTCTCCCTCTATCTCTCTCTTTCTCTGTCTCTCTCCCTCTCTCTCTTTCTCTGTCTCTTTCCCTCTCTCTCTCTCCCTTTATCTCTTTCTCTCTCCCTCCTGCTCCAGCTACTCTTTACAGTGAGAGGGAATGTGCACAGAGGCGTTTGGGAAGGCTTGGTAACCATGGCGATTTGGAGGCTGCCTTGGGCCCTGCCTCCACAGTACAGAGTAATTTATGCAGAAATGTAAAATCACAGCTGTTTAGAGCCATATGCAGGCTATATTTAACCATGGTGGAAGTGACAAGTTCCTTGGGAGTTACTAACTCGAAAGGAGGTGAGCCCTGGTCCATGCATATGGCCGTTGCCTTCTCTTTATGCTTTACTGCAGGGCTTTCCACCCAGGGAGCCTGGCCACATGTGGGCATAGAGTAGGAACATGTATGATGTACATGGCTCCTAATCTGAGAAACAGAGAGAGAGAAACCAAAGAGAACCAAAAAGGAGAGTACTGAAGAACACAAAACAGTCATGATAGCTACCATGTTCAACTGTCTGAGGTAGATGTTATTTTTAGCCCAGTTTTACAATGAAAGAATCATTTGTAAGAAATTTAAACATCTTCACCAGAAACACACAAGTTTTTAAGTCTTGTTAATTCCAAATCTATGGCTTTATCCACATCACCCTCTAAGGCTATAAGGTGCCGAAGCTGTTAGGCTATAGTGCTTCACAGAGGATCTCCCATTACTGAAGAACTCATAGGAACTGTTTTTGATACAAATATATTTTGTATATATTTGATACAAAAATATTTTGATCCAAAATAAGTAAGAGTTACTTTAACATAAAGGAATTAGGTAGAGAGGATACTGTCAATGTAATACTTTTCTCTCTGCCTCCATTTTTATCTGATGAGGAAGGGTCTATTTTCAATACCTTTATCATTTTGATCTCAAGGACTATTTGTTTGAGGAATGGGGACAAAATATTTTTGAGATTAAAATATTTCATTACAGAACTTCAATTCCCCGTAATGCCTTGTGGTTGTGAATCACTCTATCTCTTGGACCCCACAGCCTTTTATCTCTGTATTGTGTGATACTATGCCTGACTAACTTGGATTAGAAGTCCTTCTTATCCTGTTCCACTCACCCCCACTTGGATTACCTCCTCCCTTGTGTCTTCATTGCTTCCCTCTTCTCATTTTAATACAAATTGCCTCCTTGGTAATTAGGTGCATTTCTGCAGATCCTAGAGGGAGGCAGCAAAGCAATTGTCCTCTTTCCTTTGTCCCTGTTCCCCCCTCTGCAAAGCTAATGTGCAATTAGACATTAACAGGGAGCCTTAATATTAAACCAGCTTAAATTTAATAGGAGAGGATTACTTAGAGTTCAAGATGGCAATTGCCTCTTGGCATGAATTGAGCATAGTGGGCAGGGTGTATTTAAATGAGAGAACACTGTGGGGTGGGGGCTATTTTAGAGTGGAGCTGAATGGCCTCTGAGATAACAGGTCTTGATTTTAATAGGTGGATAGCACCCAACTGGTCAGATGACATCCATGCTCACTGTAAACATTGTCAGCAGTTTCCTGGGTATCCTACAATTCCCAATGCAGATGTGGTATATTTTAAGGACTACACCAAATTCCTGCTTTTTCCTACAATAAACTGAAAGGTTTATCTTTTTCCGAGAGCAATATTTGGCATTTTTGCTAGATGGCTGAGTCATGGAGCACTATATACTCTGAAGAATTAAAAATGAATATCAGCAAGAGAGCTGTGAAGAAGCTTATGATAGATAGGAACAGGCTACAAAATGGTAAAGACAAAGAAGATACAGGAGACGTTCAGTAAAGCATGGCAGAAGAGAAATGGATGAAAGAAAAGAAAGATAGATTCTGCATGGGTTGAGGTAAAGGGATAATGGACAGTCATCCACTGGGCTCCATTTGCTTCCTTTGGTGGTGGAATGCAAAGAGGGCTGAATTTTGTTTAGACCATATCATCCTCTCAGATTACGACCCTATTTTTATTTTGAAAGAAATCGAGTCCTGTCTCAGCAAATAACTACTCATGTCATCTTAGAAATGTCACTTAATTAACAAGGATAAATTAAGGACATATTATGTTTTAGGTACTGCATATCTATCTATCTATCTATATGCATATAAACTCAAAGCAAAGAGAAAAGAAGGGAAGGAAAAGGAAAACTGAAAGAAGGAAAAGGAAGAAAGGGGAGAGGAAATGATAAAAGGAAAGAGGAGGGGAAGGAGAAAGAGGAAGAAAGGAGAAACAATTCCCTATTCTCAAGAATCTGGCACCCTATTAGAAGAGACCTACACATATATAAGTATATATGGAAAACAATATATAAAAAGAATAAATATAAATTTGTGCAAGATTTTTAGGGAGAGAAGGCACTAAAATTTGGTGGGATGAGGGAAATATTTCATATAGAATATGATGCTTAAGCCTTAAAACATGGAGAAAGAAAAAGGGCTGTGTGTGAGGAGCAGAGCCTGCTAGTTTGGGAAACCACAGAATGAGAAGGGGAGTAATGTGCAGGAAGTCTGAAAAGATTGCTTAGGACTGAGTTGTAAAATGATTTTAAAGGTAAACATAAAATAAAAAAACAAAACAAAACCCAAAAACCTAGGTGACAGAGGGGGTTGTGGTGGACCTGGATTCAGGCAGACATTTCTAGCTCTAGACCAAGAGTCAGCAAACTATGACTGGTGTGGCAAGTCCAGCCTATTATTGTATGATCCACATGACCTTGTCAACTGTAGTTTGCTGACCCCATGCAGACCCACAATTCTAAGATACTGGAATCAAAATAACATCAGTGCCAATAATTTAGCACCTGTCCTATTTGCTAGCTATGCAACCAACCCCTCCTTCCTTTGCTTCATAGATTTCTTTACAAACATTATATATATATCTATATATTATGTATATTATATATAATATATATGCATATATATATGCATATATATATATACATATATATATATATATATATATATATGTATGAATACTTCCCTACAGAAATTCCTCTTTGTAAAGTATTCTTGCCTACTCATGTCTACTACGTGCTACTCTATTGCCCTTTGGTTGATGTTCAAACTCAAACCTAGCAGCAGCAGCAGCCCAGACTAGGAGAATTGGTGAGTTAAAGTTCTTCAAGTCTGCAATAAAAAAAGGCCTCCAATAAAATTACATTGCGAAAGATGAGAAAGAAGCAGAATGGCAAGAGTAAGAAAGTTGAGGAAGTGGAACTCGAGGAGTTTGTGGTGGAGAAGGTGTTGGATGAACGAGTAGTGGAATATTTCCTAAAATGGAAAGGCTTTACAGATGCTGACAACCCAAGGAACCCAAAGAAAACTTGGATTATCCAGAGTTAATTGAAGCATTTCTGAATTCTCAGAATACTGGTAAAGAAAAAGATGGAGTCAAGAGTAAGTCTTTTTCTGACAGTGAATCAGATGATAGCAAGTCAAAGAAGAAATGAGAATCAGCTGACAAGTCTCGGGGCTTTGCTTGGGGCCTTGACCCAGAGCATATCATTGGTGCTATGGACAGCAGTGGAGAACTGATGTTTCTCATAAAGTGGAAAGATTCTGATGAGCCCAACTTGGTGCGAATCAAAGAGGCAAACATGAAATGTCCTCAGATAGTCATTGCCTTTTACAAGAAGTGACTGACCTGGCACTCCTGTTCTGAAGAACAGTAATCATTTGCGTTGATATATATATATGTGTGTGTGTGTGTGTGTGTGTGTACATGTATACACGCATATATGTATATGTGTTTATGTATGTATATATACACACATACATACACACATATATATTAGGGATATCAATTTCATTCTTTAATTTGTTAGCAGAGTGAGCACCATCTACATCTAAAGACATTTGAATTGGGTAGGTAGTAGATACAAACTTTCTGTATTTACTTAACATTAACAGAAGAGAGCATTCGATGCTATGGAATTATTAACTTCTTCCACAGTAGAAAGAAACTTTTATAAATACTAATTAATACCTTCTGTAGTCACTACTCTGAATCCTAAGAAATGTTTAGCCTCCATGTAAGCCTAAGGTTAGCTGTTCGAGAGTATGTTGTATCCATGTAGAATTTTGACATTCACTTGAAATCCAACTTACTAATAAAAGGTACATTTTACACCTAGAGGTAAATCTACTGAAAGGTTGCTGCTGGCAGTCATTTCCCATTATTGCCATTATTGCTCAGTTCTGGGGAGCCTAAAAGTCTGTTCCTCCTGCCTGGCAGAAAATGTACTGCCTTCAGTTTTCCAAACACTAACTGTTTTTGAACAGAAAAGAATGATTTTGTAGGCACGTTGCAACCTTGCTGGAGTGTTCGCCATAGTGTAATGCTCAGTGTCCAATCCTATTAAGGTGGTGGTGAGCATCTTCCCTCTGTATGCAAACAACAACTTTACATTTATTATCCAAAATGGATCCTCTCCCCAAAACTTCTATGGTTAGATCTGGCTAGACAAAAGCACCATTTGCTGGGACTTGTGGAAGGGTAGCCATGCATTCTGGCAGCCTCACCAGAAGTCCTACTTCTTGATGTTGCCCAATCCTAGGTTAGAAACTTGCATGGGTAAATGCTGCTGGAATTTTTTTGAACATTTGCCTAAAATGTTAAAATGGAACTGGTTTGGCCTTGATTTTAAAAAAAAGAGAAAAACTTGGAATTCCTTCTTCAGAAAGTAATGGTATCCCATCTTATCTTACCAACCACAAGGGCCTCTCTTAATCATGTGGTAACATCCCCATCTGGTGGAACGTACATATTCTGCTGAGGGGCAGACATTTGGCGGGGTTGTGTTTTTCTAACTATGAACACAAATGGGGTAGCAGATGTACCTATGTTACGTAGTCTTCTGTACTTTGGATGTGTGTGTTTGTCTTTCTTTATCCCAATCTGTCCCTTCAATGGAGGACCAGCCTTTGGAGTATTGGGGTCACTTGGCTACATAGAAGTCAGGCAAAAAAAATGTATTCATTGGAATGTTATACAACTGCGTATCGTTTACTTTATCGTAAGTACTGGTGAACAGTTGTCAATAAATAGTTTTATATTTTTCCTTTTAAAAAGTTTTGGGAGAATAGTATTTAGTAAACACATAATGTCTGTATGAAATGAGAAGGAAAAATACTTACTCAGGACCTACACATCCACAGAAGTGTGCCTGCATTTATTGTAATTTATAAATTAGATTATTTTTCTTTTCAATTAATCACCAGAGAATAGCTAAATGCTTCTCCAGGGTCACATAGCTAGTAAGTGTCTGAGGCCAAAATTGAGCTCAAGTTTTTCTGTCCTACTTGGTGGTGTAAGGGAAAATAGGTGGACACTAAAAACTCACTCTGTTGACAGAAGAGGAAACAGAAGTTCAGTAAGAGAAGTTATACAAGTAGTAAGTGATTAACCCGGTTCCTTTGGATTCTAAATCCAGACATCTTTCCACTGTATGTGGTGAATAAAGGATAAAATTAATAGATATATGGAGAAACAGAAACAGAGATGGAGAGAGAGAGAGAGAGAGAGAGAGAGAGAGAGAGAGAGAGAGAGAGAGAGAGAGAGAGAGAGAGAGAAGGAGGGGGGGGAGAGAGAGAGAGAGAGAGAGAGGGAGGGAGAAAAAGAGGAACACACACACCTTCAGTACTTGCAAAAGATCAATGTGAAGAAAGCCCTCTAAACATGTGTAAAGAAAGCGACGAGTGAGAGGCGAGATACTGTGGGCTTAATCAACCTTTCTAGACTCAACTATAGTTCAATTCCTTTGCATTTGAGGACTTAGTTGAATGCACTAAGTCCTGACAGTCCCCTGTGGATTTCCATGATAGCTCTTATTTATAGCCAGCTGGACAGCCCAAAGGGCTGCAGCTGCATTCCTGTCTTGTATTTTTTTTTACCCCATTGACTAATCTGGACCAATTTGTGAAGAGGAATAAGGATGGCAAAGCGACAGATGCTCAGAAAATCCATTCCCCTGTGGCCTGGCATAGAGGAAGAAACACACCAAGAGTGCAATGGGGTGTTTACATTGTAATGTCTCCCAGGAATGCAGCCCATTTTTAGAACTACTGACTCCCCTTGGCCTCCTCTTCGGATTCAATTTCTCCTACACGGTCTTCCCTTTAGAGAAGGGGGGGACGGAGAGAGAGAGAGAGAGAGAGAGAGAGAGAGAGAGAGAGAGAGAGAGAGAGAGAGAGAGAGAGAGAGAGAGAGAGAGAGAGAGACAGAGACAGAGACAGAGACACAGAGAGATAGAGAGAGACAGAGAGAGAGAAATGAAAGAAAGAAAGAAAGAAAGAAAGAAAGAAAGAAAGAAAGAAAGAAAGAAAGAAAGAAAGAAAGAAAAAGAAAGAAAGAAAGAAAGAAAGAAAGGAAGAAAGAAAGAAAGTTTATTTGGGGAGGAGGAGGAATCTCTGATTTCACTAGTATATGATACTTCCACTATGAAAATATTTCTGCCAATACATATTACCACGTATTCTGCGACTTATAGTATTATAGTCTTAGAAAGTTGCTTGGGGTCACTTAGAGCTTTCACTTGCATAGGAATAAACTGATATCTATCTATCTATCTATATATATTATATATATCATATATAATGTATGTATATATATAATGTTTGTATATATGTGTACATACATGTTTATATATATGTGTGTGTATGTATATATGTGTGTGTGTGTGTGTATGCGTGTGTGTATCTATATAACCGAGACTTGAACCCAGGATTTGAGAACTTTGAGACTAGCATGCTTTCTTCTCTATCATGCAGTCTCTCCAAATATAGAAATGGTTCAGTTACTTTGAGACAATAACCTAGAGTATACACTAGAGGCCTAATAACAAAATATTAAACAGAAATCCGTTTCCATAGCAATTGCCACTTGAGATCATTAGTCTGTTTGAACTGACCTATTTATCTTCAGTATTTTCTATTTATAAATGAGACAGGGATTTGATCTATTTCTTACTCCCTTGGTTATGGAAACTCCCTTACCAATGGCAATTGCTATAACTCTGCAACATAGTTGTTACCGAGTAGTTAAGTGACTTGACCAGGGTCAATCAGATCTCTTGCCACTACAAAATAATACCTTTTGAAATGATGTACTTAATTTTGATTTACTTTTAATTTAATGTCCATAGTAGCAATTCAATCACTTTTAACCTAAAATATATATATATATATATATATATATATATATATATATATTTCAAATAAATCTAAAAGATATGTTTCAATGATCTCTGAAAATAGTGGAATTCACTCATAGGGACCAAAGTAAAGTGTTTTGCCTTCCCCAGAGATCATTAGGGCCTACATAATATGCATAAGTCCCTTGATTGACTCATTTAGGGATATTTTTATAATCAGCATCATGGAGCAGTGGAAAGAACACAGAACAGAGAACCCCTAGGTTCTGCACTGAAATCCAAAAAATGCATGTATCTTGTCTAAGATTATGCGGTTATGTGTTTGAAAAAACCACCACAAAAGGTTCTACATTTCCTTTCTGCCAATTTGGTGGTTGTTCCATCACTGTGTATTGATCCTTAACAGCTGAGACACTTTAAAAAGATGTCTTCTATTTTATACTTTGGCCTCTCATTCTAAAATAAATCTTCAATAATTCTAACATTTCTGATGGCATCATTGTGGCTTCTCCTCTCATCAAAGAGACTGCAATTTCTCTGTGACTTAGTCGCTAGTCTTCACGAAATTCGAAGACCAAGAACTTTGTTGTCCCCTTAGAGATCAATTTCTACAAATTTATCTAAGCTAGTCCTTAGGTAAAAGGACCAACTTTCATTACTGGACCTACATCTGAAACTTGTTCAGGGTGGTAGTACATTGGTACTGTTCATTTGGCTTAGTTTTTACCTGTCTGGTATCTCCTCCATGCTTTAATGAGGCAACAGAGATAGACTTTAGTGGAAAAGATATTAGGTTAAACACAATAAAACTCTAAGAACATTGGAACTTTTTTTTAAAGGTAATTGTCAAGAATCTTTATTTTAAATGTAGTTTTCCTTTGAATCACTATCTCAGGTCTCTGAAATCAAGATATTTAAGTTTTTTCAGTCTATATATAGTAGTGATTTTAAAAACAGGATTTTTGATGGACATTTTAAGGTCATAAATTCCCGAGTGGTCTCCCACCTACACCCCACACATGTTCTGAAAATGCTGATATCTTATTGAACTAATTGCTTCAGATCTAATCATTATACTAGTTTAGTTGTGGAGGAAGAAACAAATGGATGCACATAAGGCAAAAATAGAGGCAGAAGCCTTGCCCCTAATGCAATAATTTCTCCTTCCACCTACTCCTTCACCTAGTGGTACCTCCATCTCTCCCCTCAGAGAGGTAGGATTCCTCTTGTGACATATTTGATCTGAAACCAGGGGCCTCCCTTTTCATCTTGCATTTGCCAGCTATTTCTGGGACCAGTAATAATAGAAGTTGCATTACTTCCATTATACTTACTGATATCTTACTAAACAAACATCACATGATGGAACAAATTAACCAACCAGCTGATCAACAAAAATGTATTATAACCCTAGGTGCTAAGCATAATACAAAGAAAGAAATGAAAAAGTCCATATAAGAGATAAGTAGAGAGAAGGAAATAAGTGTTTATATGGTACCTACTATGTGCTAAGCACTCTACAAAGCACTTTACCAATATTGTCTCCCTTGATCCCCACAACATTCCTACAATGTAGGTGCTGTTATTATCCCTATTACAATTGAGGAAACTGAAGCAAACAGAAGGTAAGCAACTTGCCCAGGGTCACACTAGTAAGTCCCTACTAAGTGTTAAAGAGTTCGTTAGTAAGTAGTAGTAGTAGTAGTAGCAGTAGTAGTAGCAGTAGTAGTAGTAGTAGTAGTAGTAGTAGTAGTAGCAGCAGTAGTAGTAGTAGTACCAGTAGTAGTAGCAGTAGTAGTAGTAGTAGTAGTAGCAGTAGTAGTAGTAGTAGTAGTAGTAGTAGTAGCAGCAGCAGCAGCAGCAGCAGCAGCAGCAGCAGCAGTAGTAGTAAGTGTTACTATTAAGTAACTAGTAAGTGTCTGGAATAGAACTCAATCTTCCAACTTCAAGCCTACCACTCTGTCCAATCAATGGGAAATCAGCCAATCAATCAACATTTATAAAATACCTACTATGTACCAGGCACTGTGCTATGTACTGTACCACACATCTGCTTCTAGTCTCACTCATTACAAGCACATCCTTGAAAAGGCATCAAGGTCAATCTAGTGTTCAATTCATTAAGAATTTCAATACAAATGATAGTCAAGGGACTATGCTAGACATGCTTGATATAAAGACATAATATGGGGGAGGGGGAGATTTGTGACTGCAAGGAACCATATCTAATCTGTAAACAAATAAACAAATATGATATAGTTTGATGAGAGAGGGGGGGAGGGGGGAGAGAGAGAGAGGTAGAGGAAGAGAGAGAGAGGTAGAGCTTGAATTGTGGAACCTCAGTTATGCCTTGAAAGAAATTAAGAACTGGGGCAGATGGAATAACTGAGCTCTGAGGCTCCTCCTACCCTCAAAATCCATGATCCTCGTATAAGTCTTGTAAGTGAGGATAAAGTCTTTTTGCCTAAGGTGGGAAGTGGAGGCAACCTCAGCAAGGACACAAAGAGAGATGGGAGCAGCACACATATGACCGGTTAGAATGCAGAGAATTTGAAAGAGGTTAAAATGAAAGCAGGTGAGAACTAGTTTGAGAAGCACTGAATATGAGAAGCCAAGACTTTTTGTCTTTTGCTCTAGAGATACTACAGAACTGCTGAAGAATCTCCAACAGGGAAGCAACTTTTGCAGAACTTCCTTTAGAAAAATGATTTTGGCAACTATGTGCAGAATACATTTAGATAAATTTCATAGACTGGTCCTTCCCCTGAATTCAATGAGCACTTCTCAAACGCTGGCTACATACCAGTCCCTGTAGCTGGGAGTGGCAATGTAACAACAATGAAAACAATCCCTGTCCTCAAGGAGTTTCACAATTTCACAGGGTTGACAGAACGTGTGTGGAGATAAATAAATATAACAACCAGGTCAGTTGGACAGATTTTCTCTCATTACCCACTTATAATGACGTTAATCAGATTGTCTACTTTAGGGAAAGACAACAAGATGTGATAAATTTATAAACAGAATAGATGAAGATTTAGGCAGAACTAGAACTATAATTCTGAAAATGCTCAGGGCTTGCCTATGGACAAATCCTCTACTTATGAGCTGGCATTTGTTTCTCATGGGATTTTTTCCCTTCCCCTCTAAAGCTACCTTCTATTGACTCTGCAGGTATATTTTATGTATGTATTTATATGCATGCTCTTTTCCCCAAGCGAATGTAAGTTCCTTGAGAGCAGAGTCTGTTTTCACTTTTTCTTGGTATACACAGAGCTTACCACACTTGGTAAATGCCTGTTTTGTTTTTGATTAATAGATGGGCTAGACCATGAATCCTTAGTTCACACTGTCTCAGTCCACTTGGTCATCTGCTCCTTTGTGTTACCTAAAGACCTCACCTTGTGATTTGTTTGTACCAAGCATAGTCTCTCATCCATCAAATGCCAAGGCTTATTTCTTAGAGAGAAGCACAGCATAAGGTACCGTATGTTAATGTGTTGTAAACAGCCAGGCTTGAGTTTGCCTGGCAAGGTCTTTGAAAGGCCGTGAATGTACAGCAGCTGGGAAAGGTTTCGATATGCTTCTTGGTTTATTTCCTTCCATAAATATTTATAACTATTTATGATTCACCAGTTAGGGAGCTCCTCGGAAGAGATTTCTTCCTCAGCAGTGCATTATGAAGGGTGTTTTTCACAGCAATTACCAAGGTATTCTGGGGGTAACAAGGAAAAGGTGTGTCATGTTCGTTGCTGGGATTTCCCAAGCTCCTCATGGAGGTAGGAATGGGCTTCCATATTATAAACTGTTAGTTCAGCCAGAGAGGCAGGGCAGTTGAGATATGGGGTCAATAAGGGGGTAGCTGTCCTGCCATTCTGGGTATCATATCAACCTCCCTCCTATATATAGGCAGCAAAATAAAAGGGGAGAGATCCCAAGCATCTAATCTGTTTTTTTTTTTTAATTGGTCCTTATATCATGGCTGTAAAGCTGAGTGTGCTTAGAGAATCTGGGTGAAGAAAGCCATATGAGACCTTCCTTGTGATAATATGGCAGACTCCATGGACTTTGATAATTTGAATGACTTTCTCTGTGGCTCTGTTTCTTAGCACTTCCCAGCATTCTGGAACATAAATTCTGTCTCCAATTCCCTGGGCTCTTACACACAGAAATTGTCAAATGACAAAGGATGATTTTGACTGCATTTAAGGAAGAGCTTCCCAACAATTTAAGAAACACAAAAGTACAGCAGGTTGCTTTGGTAAATAGTGGATTTCTCACCATTAGACAACAGCAAGTAAAATTAGGGAGCCATTTGTCAATTGTTGGGTAGTGAAGGTTCTTAAGATGATATCCAGGAAGCCCTTTTCACTCTGCAATTCCGTGATTCCATGGTGACTTTTTTCTCTAAAGATCAGAAACAGCTGCTTCCTTACATAACCTTGTGACCTTTTCCTCATCTTCCTAGAAGTGTTGCACTGCACTTGAGGAGCCAGTTCCAAAGATTGTTTCTACCTGTTCCTCAATGTTTAGGAGCAAATTTTCTCTAAATGGATAGTTTTCTGTTAAGTGTTGTCAATGTGTCACTAAAAGATGAAAAGAAACCCCATGACAGAATTCATTATATCTGAGTGGCATTTAATGAAGTAACTGGTATAGCCTTTTAGAGGCTGACAATGGTTTATGAGTAGAATGAATGCAATTGCTACTGTGTTTCCTGTTGGGTTTTTCCAGATATGATGCACCTGGAGAGTTTTTGTTCACGTGCCGAACTCCAATGCCCCAATGCTATGACCAGCATCCATTTGACACTCAGAAGCCAATGCTGCTGCTGCAATGTGATTTGAAAATGGTTAGTTCTTGTTAATATAGAGAAAAGCTCCTTTTTGTGTAAACTCACTAACCATCACCTTCTATGTCGCCTTGAAGGTTTGGGTACTGTTGTTCAGTTAGAGCATCCAAGGTGAAGTTTATATTCAGATGGTCTAAACTAATTATAGGTCTTTGAGGAAAACTATGCCTTGGGATTCATGCCTAGATGACTGTTATCAAGATGAGAGTTCTGAACTAGGCAGTTTTTCATAGTTAGCCTAAGAATGACATATTAAGTAACTTTTGAAAGTGACTATTATCTTAAGGTATATGATTTACCCAAGGCAAGTGATAATCTTTGTAAGTTGAGAACACTCTTCTAGAAACTACTGTATTGTGGGGGTGGTATACAGGGATCAGTCAGTAAAGATTCTTACAAAAATAACAAAGGTAAGGAGAAGAAAAAAAGGGGAAAATTTTTGAGACATAGTAAATTTAAATTTAAAACTCTCAGAATGTATATATATATGTATATATATACACACATATATACATATATGTATATACACACATATACATATATGTACACATATATAAATATACATATATACATTTGTGTTATAGTGCTAACTATTCAACATACACACTAAAAATGATTATAATTAACTATGCATCATCATCATCAAAGCTAGAATTTAACGTTTGCAAAAGGTTTTAGAAGCTTAGGTTGGTCCTCACACCAACCCAGTGAGGTAGGTGATACTGTTACCCCCATTTTATAATTGAGAAAACTGAAGCAGACAGAAGTTGAATGAGTTGCCTAAGGTCACACAGCTATTAATTATCTGAGATCAGATTTGCACAGTTTTTTTTAACCCAAGCTCAAATGTTCTGCCCACTACCCGATATGCAATAGGGGTTACACATGATTTCAGCATAAAACAAATGATCAAAAGATGCATTCCTATGTATGTGGTTGATCCATCTTTTAAAACAATAAATAATACTGATGCATTTTCCCTTCCTGTCATTTCTGAAATAAGATAACCCTGCTCCATCCAAATGGAACCCTACCTCTCAACAACAGAATGCGAACAAAATTTAATGACCTCATTTGATAATGTAGACAACTCTCTGCTCCAGTGGTTCCCCTATCTCTGGTGATATGAGAGAAAGAGATGTTCTTCGTTACCTGTTTTGCAGGGACCACCACGGACTTTTCAGTTACTCAGGAGCTGAGGTTTGTTTTCACAATCTTTCCATGTACCTTGTTCTAGATGTTGTTCAGTTTTCTTTTGGTTCTGTTTACATCACCTTCCTTCTATAGGTAAAAATCCATATAGTATTAGCATCTCCCATTGTGAAGGGCTTCACAGGAGTCCTATATAGGGCACTATCATATACAAAGATCATTCGAACATACATGTATGTTACAGGTCACAGACTCTTAGCTCAAACAAAATGTATTTAACTTCTCGCATGCTTAAATCACTGTTCACTGGCTTTGGATTCAGGATTTTTTGGAATGGTTTAGCATGTTTTGCTAGATTTTTTCCCTCCCTTTCTTTTTCTTTCCTTCCTCCCTCTCTCCCTCCCTTCCCTCCTTTCTTTCTTTCTTCCTTCCTTCTTTCTTCCCTCCCCATCTCTTCCTTCCTTCTTTTTTTCTTCCTTTCTTCTTTATATCCTAATACCTAGAAGAGTTCCCAGCAATGCTGGGCTACTGATTGATTGAATGATTTGTAAAATGAAACTTGAATTTGTTCAGCCTGTGAGTGAAAAACAGCAGCCAATACCAGGTCAAAGAGTTCTCTTTTGTGTGTGTGTGTGTGTGTGTGTGTGTGTGTGTGTGTGTGTGTGTGTGTGTGTGCATGCACGCGTGAAAATGACACTCTTTAGTATGAATGGGAAGCCAGAGAATCTCATGACAGATGATTTTGGACTTATGGAGTCCCAAAGAGCATCTTTCAGGTCATATAATTCTAGTCAAGATTTCTGGCCTTGAAATAGGTGGTAAGGCTGAGGAGAATGGTTTAATACAACAGTAGAACTAGAAACCTTTGGAGAAGATGATTTATTTCAACAGAAATAGATATTTTTTTTTTTAGCCAAAGCAGAAGGATTCATTTCCTCCACTAGGACCAGGAAGAAGCCAGATCATTTTAGCATAAGACAAGTAAAACTGGAAGGCTTGTTTTTTGTTCAAGCTAAGGAAGTAATCAGGAGACATGCAACAGAACAAATAAATAATCACATGAAATAATAAATGGTTGCTTCTTCATTGCTATAGTTTTTATCTTGTGGATTACCTATGAAGCATAAAAAACTTTATTTTTTAGAAATGATGTGTTTGTTGGATTCGACATTTTTCCCTTTCCTTTTTCTTTTTTAAATATTTATTTGATTTTTAGTTTATAAAATAAAATAAGCATTTCCATAATATAAAATAAAAAGATGTTCATGAAATAGTAAATCTGTTCCATATAACCTGCGGTTTCTTTTAGGTATATAATAGTTATTATGTAGATTTCTTTTTTTCCTTTTTTTTTCTTCCCTCTCCCTTCTACCCTAGAGATGACTACTATTAAAAACCAATACATGTGTGTGTGTGTATCATGCGAGGCATACTTCTATTTATCAGATCTTTCTTTAATTGCAGAGAGCATTTTCCTTCATATGTCCTTTGTAGTTAATTTGGGTATTTATAATAGTCAAAATGTCTTAGTCACTCAGTTTTTCTTCAAACAATATTCCTATTACTGTGTATAGTATTCTGATCATTTCACCCTTCATTATTTCATGGAAGTCTATCCATTTTTTTCTCTGAAATCAACAAGCTCATGATTTCTTACAGCACAGTATTCCATCCCTTCCCTTTTCAATGCAAATTAAAGATCATGAAGTCAATCTCAATCAATATGTCCTTTAGGACCCAGGGAAGTTGTTATAATGGCAAGAAGGAAGCAGTCTCTATCCTAAGTGCTTACACTCTACTGGGATCACCACATGAATTTAGATACTCAACACCAATAGCTGATGGGATCTGGGAAGACTCCATGAGTGAGGTTGTCACAGAGATGAACTTTAAGGGGAGATACATATTCTGGACATTGAAGATGGAGAGACAGTGCTTTCCAGGTAGTCAAATGGATTGGGGGAAAGAGAGTTCATGAAGAGGAATGATGGATTAGAAAGGGAGCCACGTGAAGGAGGAATGTAAAAAAGCAGGCTGCACAATTTGTATTTTGTCCCAGAGCTATAGGGCACTACTGAAGGTTCTAATTAGGGTAATTTTATGATAACACATTCTAAAAACATTATCGTAGAAGCAATATGAATGAAGAATTGGCATGTTGAAAGACTAAAAGCGAGGAGAACAGCCGAGATGTTATTATAGAAGTCCAAGTGAGGGGGGAGAATCAGGACTTGGATTTGGGTGATTAATGTAAAATGGAAAGAAGGGGATAAAGGTAAGAGATATTGGGAAGAAAGAATTTATAAGACTGGAAACTGATTGGGTATAATGAGAAGGAAAAGACAAAAATAACCCTAAGAGTATGATGTTTGACTAGATGGAAATTAGTGACTTTAAAATAAATAGAAAAGTTTGAAGGACTGATGAGATTGAGTAGAAGGTAATATGCCCAGATGGGATCCAGGGAATAGAGCTCAATTATAGATTTGAGAGTATAAAGGCTATAGTTATAGGAAGACCATTTTGCCCAGTGCTTTCATTTCACTGAAGAGGAAACTGAATTTCAAGGTTGTACGTCCTGTTAGTGCCCAAGATGGGTATAGGAACTTGATCTCCTAGACTCTTGGAATGCTGACTCACGTTTACTCTACCACATTGCCTCTAATCTAAATGATCAGAATTTATGTTTGTATGGATTTGAGAACTGGTTGACTTTGGCAAGTCCAAGTTTTAAAAATATTCTGTGAACGATTCAAAAGTTTGTCTGTTATGCAGATGATATAATGGAGAAAGGGGAATGAATTTGGAATGAGGAGAACCAGATTCAACTTTTAGCTCTGATGTTTAGTTGCTGTGGGATCCTGCAGAAGACCATCAGTTTTTTTAAATATGTTTCCACATTTGTAAAGTGATATATTAATACTCCATAAACTGTCTCATCATGTTGCTATGGGAAAAAACTCTTTAGAAAGATTAGAAATACTATGTTGTTGTTCAACTTTTTTTTTAATCATGTCCAACTCTCTATGACCCCATCTGGGATTTCCTTGGCAAAGATACTGGCATGATATTGCCATTCCCTACTCCGGCTCATTTTACAAATGAGGAAATTGAGGCAAACAGGGTCAAGTGACTTGCCTAGGGTCACACTGCTGGTGTTAGAAGTGTCAGAAGTCAGATTTATACTCAGGTCTTCCTGACTCCAGACCTGGCACTCTATCCACTGAGCTACCTAGCTGCCCCAAGATTATTTATTGTCAGCATTTATCCAAAAATAAAGCTTCAACTTTGATCACAAGATGAGAGAGGTAGAGTTGGGAGGTATGTGAGAGGCCAATGAGTCCAAACCCTTCCTTTGATTGATACAGAAACTGAGGCAGTTTTAATAATTTGATCAGGGTCACATAGAATTGGAACCTGAGTCTTCATGAACCTAAAGTTATCTTTCTACATTTATGCCATATTCTCTCCTTTCTCTGGGCCTGACATAAACTAGGTGTTTAATAAATGATTGTTTGCCTGCACGCTTCTTGAATCAGTGAATTAATGAATAGATGGACAGATGGACAGACAAAGGATTGATAGTTAGATGAACGGATGGATAAATGAATGGATAAATGAATGAATGGGACTTTCTGTGGGTAGCTGTTCCACTTAGTCCTAACTAGAGAACTGATGCAGTATCTAGAGGACTCTGATTCCAAAAGAAATTGAAAGATAACAAACAGATTGGACTTTTCTTTCCTTGTGGAGAATGACAGGAGAAAAAAAAAAAGAGCAAGTGATTCTCACCCTCTTTGGTTGGCAATTTATAGGAGCCTGGGAATGTCAAGCTGCTTCTTGGCTTTCGACAGGCCGAGACAAAAGAGAAAACCCTGGCTGTGATTGCTGCTTGGGCACTGACAGTGATTTAAGCTCCTTGGTCTGAGTGTCCTGTGAGAGGGAAAGCAGAAAGGGGCAAAATGAAACATCCAGACGGAGTTGGGCTGGCTCCAATTTCATTCCACTTCTAAGTAGGTCATAAAGAGACTGGATGGTATGGGGTTACCGCTGGTCAGGTGAAGCTTTATTGTAGAAAAGGGGCAACTTTGGATGAATGTAAAGGAAATCCTGGTGGGATCTCTGTGCAAATGCTTTACACCTGGGTTGGGGCACTTCTCAAGAAGGGGTAGGCCCTTATTTCTGTGTGGGGGTCATCGTATGGACTTGATAATTGGGGGAACCCAGAGGTGGTAAGATCGCAGGACAAGGACACCACAGTAGCTGATGTTTAATAAAATGCACTGAGGTGTCAAAACTATATTAGATACATTTCCTCATTTCATGTTCTCATTAACTCTGGGAAGTAGCTATTGGCATTTCCCCCATTTTGCAGAGGAGAAAACTGAGCTCCAGAGAGATGAAGGAAATGTATGATATTCACAGTCCAAGGTAAAATCCAGGATAATGATAATAGAGAAGACATATATACATATAAATAAAATAGCATTTTAAGGTTTGCTACACATTTTTACATATGTTATCTCATGTGATCAATCCTTTTAACAATCCTGGGAAGTGAGCATTATTATTATTTTCATTCTATACATAAGAAAACTGAGTCTTTGACAGGTTAAGAGACTTGCCCAGCGTCCATACAGCTAGTAAGTAAGCAAAAATTGAACTTAATTGTTCCTAATTCCACTTTCAGCTCTCTAAGTAAGCACTGTTCCTTCTAATAGATTCAGAGTCTGAAGAGGCCATATGGTTCATTTAGCTAAATTTTTTCTTGCTTTTTTTCTTGGTTTCTTCCTTCCTTTCTTCTTCCCTCCCTCCCTTTCTCCTCCTCTTCTCCCCCCCCCCCCCTTTCTCTCAAAATCCATATAGGTAGATTGGGAATGATATAGGCTTTGATTGTCCTTTGGAGATAGCAATGCTATCTTCAGGTACTTTAGCCAAGTCTAAAGCATTCTAGGCTTCCGAAGCTGAACCAGCCTACTTGTAGGGGATTTGAAAATGGCCAGGCTAGTGAGGATTGTCCTGAAGCTTACAACAAAGGTAGAGGGAAACTTTGAGGAAATCTGGGAAAGTGTGATGTCAGTGCATTATGAACAGTCTCATAGGGTTATTCTTATATTTCAATATCATAATGCATTCATTCATTCGGTATGGAAGACCTTACAATTTTATGTGTGCACGTATACATACATGCATACGTATGCCTGTGCACATGTACATATTGTAATGTGTGTATATGTGCACAGACACATACATATACAGCTATATATGTACCAATTAGGAGTGGGTAATCTGTGGCCTCAGGGCCACAGGTGGTCCCCTAAGGTCCCCAAGTGGGGCCCTTTGACTGAATTCAGAGTTTACAGAACAAATCCCTTTAATGAAAGTATTTGCTCTGTAAAACTTGGACTCAGTCAAAAGGCTGTAACCAAGGACCTAGAGGGCCACATGTGGGTCTTCAGGCCTCAGGTTCCCCAAGCTTGGATATATCTATGTACCTATATATTGATACATACACATGTGTGTATATATCTGTATGTTTGTATTACACACACATGTGTGTATATGTGTGTATATATATATACATATATATACTTACGAATTATATTATAAAAGCATGATAATTTTATCGATGAAGGAAAGTGACCAGTTCAATAATACAAAGTTAGTAAGGAACAGAAGAGCCATTTGAACCCAGATATTCTGTCAGTGTCCTGAGTTCTTAACACAGGACCATGCCTTCTTATTTCTTCCTGAACTGAATAACATATTGGTTAAGTGATTCGATACACTCCTAACCACATGGTATTATTATGCTCTTGAAAAGGAGGAAATGAGTTTCTTGAAATTTCAACTAATGAATTTAAAATATAACAACCAGAGGTTAGAGGAGAGAAGACATGTAGCAGAGGACACTCACCAAGGGGGGGAGGGGACACATTAAGACAGAGACGAGAGAGCAAAGGACAGAAAGAGAAGAGATGGGAGTGAGGGGGACCCAGATGCAGGAATCACAAGGGAGATACTGACCAGCAGGAGACATAGGAGGACCAGAGGGAGAGCAAGGAGAGAAAAGGGAGGA
Source organism: Notamacropus eugenii (assembly GCF_028372415.1). NCBI lineage: Eukaryota > Metazoa > Chordata > Mammalia > Diprotodontia > Macropodidae > Notamacropus > Notamacropus eugenii. Next base: position 9,626,966 of record NC_092877.1, read on the forward strand.
AGGAGGGAGAGGAGAAAGAAGCAGAAGCACACAGCAAGATGGGCAGGAAGACAAGAGATTGCTTGATTTTGATACTGAATTCTTTGTATTTACAGTGTTGCCTAAAGTATTGACTTGGCAGTGCTGGATTTCAGTCCAGGTTCAGTCACTGTGCTGACTGACTGGACGCTTTCCCTCTCAATTCTTTTCTCTCTTTAATCAGCACACTAATGATTTCAATCTTACGCTCTCACTGGGCTTTTTTATTAGGAGCTAAGTTCCATTTAAACCTTAAAGCACTACTCCTGTGGTGCTCCCCCCACCCTTCCCAAGTCAAGGCAAGCTTCCTCAGGGCAGATCTCCAAATCCTCTGCAAGTTTTGAGAAGGCCTAAGCAGTTGTCTGAGTCCAACAGAAGGGAAGTGACACATCCAGGGTCACATAGCTCTTGACTGTCAGGTAGCAAGGTTTTCCTGACGCTGAGGGAAGTACTGTAATCACCAAACACATTCTGCTTCTACATCAAGGTAGGCTTCTTCATTTTAACAAGATCTTGTGATTTAATTAGTAGAGGCAGCATTCAGGAGGAGGGGAGAGGGAGGGGGAAGTTAGCATCTTCTCTGTAACTTGTGGAGCCAGACAGCTTCCTGGGGGCGCTGAGAATGTAAGCAGTTTGCCTGGGGTCAGAGAAGAAGTATATTTCAGAGTTAGAACCTGAACCAAGTCTTCCTGATGCCAAAGCCAATTCACTAGCCAATGTATTACACTACCCATTTGTTGTGATATAGAATCTGCCCACCCAGGGACACCAAAAACTGTTGGGGTTTAGATTCAACCTACCCAGGGGATGTCAAGAAATGTTTCTGTTTAGGCTCTGCTCATACAGGCATGCCACAAATTGGTGGGGTTTCATGATGTGTTGCGGTGGAACTGTCTCAAAGAATTCATAGTCGGACTACTTCTAATCCAAGCATAGGCATTTATTGAGAGTGACACCTCTCATGAAGTGGGCTAAGTTCCAGGAGTAACTAGCAACTTCAGAGAAAGCAAGATGGATTGTTATAGGGTAAAGATGCAATTACATCTTTATAACCAAAATCATTAATATTAAAATTAATTAAAATTAATATTATGAATTTTAAAAAGGCAGGAGGTGTTTGTTAAAGGATTAGGTAACAGTGGAACTGTGCATTCCATTACCCACATTAGGTAGAGAAAAGGTGTGTGTGTTCATCCTTTGTTGCCCAAGACCATGCTGTCAGAGACATGATGACATGACTTGCAGTTGACTTTGTTTTGAGTGAGGGAGGGCTGTGCAGGTCACCAGCCTCACTTCTCCTCCAGAGCCATCTGAATCCAGTGACCAGATATTCATCAGGATAACTGGAGATGGCTCAGGATGAGGCAATTGGGATTAAGTGACTTCCCCAATGTCACACAGCTAGTGAGTGTCAAGTGTCTGAGGTGAGATTGGAACTCAGGTCCTCCTGACTTTTGCACTGGTGCTGTATGCGCTATACCACCTAGCTGTCCACCCCCCCATCCTTATGGTGATGAGTCAAAGCACAAAGCTTTATGGTCAATAAATTCAGATGATATCTGTCTTAAAAAAACAGAGGTCATACAGAGAGCACCAGCACTTTCCTGCCTACACAGATAAATGACCTCAGAACTTGCAGCAGACCACTGGTCTTGTAGAAGCCAAGTGACAAGAGAGAATCACTAGGCAAAGCCTGTTAACACTCCTTCAAGCTCAACTCATTAAGATGGTCTAATGGTGACTGGCAAGCTGTCCTGTACAGAAAGGCAGCCAGGTGAACAAGGGCTCCCTGAGGCACCTGATACGCTGATGACTGACAAGGAGAAGACCAGCATCTGTAATGCTGCCTTTATGAGAATGTGATGGAATCCTCCAAGGAAGCAAGCTTGATGTCCAGGGTATAAATGGAGCTCCCAGCACTGGATGAACCACAGTAACCAGGCCTTTAGCAAAGTGGAGCAACTAATGGTTTTGATTCGTGCGTAAATTGAATTTAAGTGAGGCAGAGTTGCATGAAGTTGTCAGCCTCACTGTTTCCTCTAGAGTCATCATAGTCCAGTGACAGGACTTGGGAGGGGGTTAGAGGTTAGAGGAGAGAAGAAAAACCCATTAGGGGGTATGTATATATGATAATGATAATGATATTATAATATTATAATAAGCATCTCTACATCTCAAGTTCACTGTAGGTCAGTTCTTTATTATTACTGCACAGGTGCCTACTTAGAAAAAGTCCCTTCTATTGTTTTGGGGTCCACATTCTCCTTGGGCCTCCTGGTAGTGCTGCTTTCTGATTGGCTAAGTCTTATGGTCCTGTCTGAGACTAGATGGATGTGTTTGTGGTTGAGTGCATGGACATAGCAGCTGTTTCTGTGGAAAATATGAGGAATGGGTCTAGGGGCAGTGGTTAGCTAGAGGCAGTGGCTGGGATCCCATCACATGAACACTCCTGCTCTTTCTGTGAGAAATGGAGTTCCTGGAAACACCTGTTGTTCTAGCGAGCAGTGAAGCATATGGTTGTTGCCCTTCGCCTTCAAAGAGGATCAAGATGACATCACCATGATAAAGTGAAATTTCAGTGTGTCTGACTGTGGCTGATCAGACCAATACTAGCTCAGAATGCTCTTCCACAGGTTGGGCACAGGTAGTCCGTGTGAATATTTGGGGTGGATGTCCCAAATTTGTGCATCCTGCATTTAGGATATCTGCATTAGTGATATCTGTTTAGTTCTCTTGCAACAAGAGCAGTTCTTCTTTAAGGTCTGCTGTATTTTATATTATCTATTAGTGTACACACGTTTCATGTGCCAATGGTGAGTGGAATCATCTTTGCAGATGTTTTTGTACATTTTGTACATTTTCTTTGTTTCAACCACATAGCGGAATTCCCTGCCTGCTACAGTAATCAGGCTAGGGTTGGGTAAGCAAATAATGTTCGGGGCACCTTTTCCAGCCCCCTTCCTCATACCAGGAGATGAGCGGTGCTATCCTTAAAAGGCTGCTCAGACACCCAGGGGGAGACTGAGTCCCACTGCTGCTTCCAGTGAGAAACTACCCTGTAAGCCTAGGCCACCTATGTGCAGGGTTGTGACTACAGCTCTCTGTATCTGCACCTGCTGTTTCATCACTTGCCTGTTGCCACAGGACTGAGGCATAATAGTGAAATGGTATGGGTGATGTCTTTTGATTCGTCCATAAACTGGATTTAAGTGAGGGAGAGTTGCAGGAAGTTGTCAGTCTCATTCTCCCCTCTAGAGTCATCATAGTCCAGTGGCAGGATCAAGTCAAGATGGCTGGCGATGGCTCAGAGTTCAGTAGATGACCTTGGTGTCTTCAGTGCCTAAACAAGATCTAAGTGCTCCACATCACCTGCTTCATCTGCCTTCATGACCGTTGGAACAGATTGTTTTTATCCACCCATTCCACCAGAGGAAATCTTCACATGCTTGGGGTAGACACCCCCCTAACTCACCAATGGGTTTGAGAACCTTTGGTTACCCTCAACCTGGTTTGGTCCGTCTGCCATAAAGGTTTACAGAGGTGTAGTCACTGTGCATGCTGCAGCTTCTTGGAGCCACAGGTGAGAGTTAGGTGAAACAGGTGGACACCAAAGGTAGAAGAGCCCTGAAAAGGGCTTGGCAGCCATCACACCAAAGGTACTGGTCCCCTTGAACACACCCTAAACCCCAATGAGACATATATGAAGAAATTAGGATATGGGGGCAGGGTAGGTGAGTAGCTAGGTAGATGAAGTGGGCCTACTGTTCACTGGGGCCTACAAGGAAGTTACAATATTGTGGCTGGGGTCAGCATTATTAGGATGCCATCACATTTCTAAAAAAATGTAGAACCAGTCTAATTTATTGTGAGAGAAGCACCTTGGAAGCAGTAAAATGGGCAGCTAGGTGGTGCAGTGGATGGAGCTTTGGGCCTGAAATCAGGAAGACCTGAGTTCAAATGTGCCCCCTGGTACTTACTAGCTGTATGACCTTGGGCAAGTCACTTAATCCTGTTTGCCTCAGTTTTCTCATCTGTAAAATGAGCTGGAGAAGGAGATGGCCAATATCTTTGTAATGAAAACCCAAGATGGGGTCACAGGGAGTCATTGAAAGTCATACATGACTGAAATGACTGAGTGACAAAAAGCAGCAAAATATTCTGTCCATGTGAGCCGTTGTCACTAAAATCATCAAAGCAGTTTTCCCCACAATGTTTCTCTTTAATCACACTTTTCTTCGGCTAATATTAAAACAGATTTCCAGTCCTCCTTCTGCTTGGAGGGATGCCAGTCAGGAGGAAGTTGTGTCACAAGGAAAATTTAGCTTGTGATTCGATTGTTTTTAAAGCAACAATAATGTGTGTGTGTGTGTGTGTGTGTGTGTGTGTGTGTGTGTGTGTGTGTAATGCTTTTAGCTTTGTAAGGCATGGCAGTATGCCATCTCGGCTTTTTGCTTGTTTGTTTGTTTATCCATACCACATCTCTGTAAAGTGAATGTTATTATGATCCCCATTTAACAGACGAGGACACTGAGGGTGAGGCAAGTTAAGTGACTTGCCCAGTGTCACACAGCCTGCATTTGTCCGAGGTGGGATTTAAACACAGACTTTCTTGACACTGAGACTGATACCCTGTTCACTGGGTCATATAGCCGCATGCTTTTGTTTTTTCAATCAAGGGAGATAGATTGACTTATGAAATGTCAGTCTCCAAAGGCAAAAACATCATGAAAATTATATGAGTGAAAGTATTGATGCTTCTACCAGGACTATGCATTCAATGCAGGGGTGGGAACATCTGAATTTGATTTCTGAATAAATGTTTACTTTGGACTTCTGTTTGGTTATGCAAACTTGTGCTTATTATTAACTATGGGAGATAGCGCATTGGAGGGAAATTAGACACATATTCACAGACTGAAAATCTAAAGCTAAAAGCAACACCTGAAGCGATCTTTGCCAATCCCCTTATTCTACAGATAGGAAAACTGAGGTACCATGAGATGAAGTGATTTGCCCCAAATTCCACATCTGATCAGGGAGAGGGAATTTGAATCCATTCCTTTGGTTTCCAAAGGCAATGTATTTTCCACTAGATATATACGTCTTGGCTCAGACTGATTATTCGGAAGAATCTCTTTAAAAACATAATATGATTTATTGTTTTGAACAATCTGAAGTGAAAACAAGTAATAAATTTTGTTCCAGGCCTTTCCTCCCCCTGGTAACTAGTTTATAACATAAAGTTTCATTTCACCTGAATTTTCTTATTGCATTCGATCAATCACGGTCTCTAGTGTATTCTTCTGTCTGATACACTTACCTTCCATCTGCTCCCCTAATTGTTGCTTGGTTCTACCCAAGAATTTTTGTGTAAGTTGACTTTAAACATTTTTAATAAAATGCTAGTGCTCTTCACTCAGGTCTTATACTGATGCTTCCTCCTATAAATGAAAGTGACCCTAGGTTCCCAAAGTCTAGGGCAGGAGTAGTGCCAACCTAGGTAGATTATATTAAGAAGAAAAGCTTTCAAAGATAGTCCCTGGATTGGACCATTTAAGGGCTTTCCTGAATACATATAAAGCAGGTCAGAGTCATTGTGGAGGAGACAAAAAAATTACAAAGTAAGCTTGAAGTGGGGGTGAATAAGGAAGAAATAAGTGTGCTAAGAAACTCCAGATTTAAGAATGAACATATTCTCTACCTCAGGGGTTGTGTGTGTGTGTGTGTGTGTGTGTGTGTGTGTGTTTTGGAACCCTTTGGAAATCCAGTAGAACCTAGGGATCCCATCTCAGAGTATTATTTATAAGTGTATAAAATAAAATACTTTTGATTATAAAGGAAGCCAATTATATTGAAAGACAGTTTCCTGGACTCCAGGTTAGGAACACCACCTCTACCCCATTTTACATCAATTCTATTTGGCTACTGGAGACAGCTAGATAACACAGGGGATAGAGCACTGAACCTGCATGCAGGAAGATACGAGTTCAAATCCAGCCTCAGACACTAGCTATATGACCCTGGGCAAGTCTCTAAAGCTCTATCAACCTTAATTTACTAACTCTAAAATATACCTTCAAGACTTGTGAGGATCAAAGTAGACAATATTTGTAAAGATCTTAGAACAGTATCTGGCACGTAGTAGGTGCTTATAAGTGTTTTGTCTTCTTCCTTCCCTTTGCCCAAGCTCTTTTTTTGAACTAAGACTGTTCAGGATGATATTAAAAAAGTAGTTTGGATTTTAAAACAGATAGTAGGAATATAAATAAATTTAGGAAACAAATACCTTTTAGAAAAATTAAATTCTAATTGAATAATGAAATGCCTGATAATTTGAATTCACTCTTATAGTAGAAAGTGCGTCCAGGTGTGTGTGATATTGACCTCTGGAGACTTAAATCGATTCCACCTGAAGAGACAGATGAAGATGAAAACCAAATGGATTTTCACTGAAGCTAGAGGGTGAAGATTTCTCTAGTGACCAGCTTCCAAAGCACTAATAAACCAATTCAGATTGAGTTACTTCTAGTTTTAGAAATGTGTGAATAGATGAGCAGAATTCCAACTGAGGCTAAAATAGTATAAGAAGGAAAGCCTTCTATAGTGGGACATGGTGAATTTGGAGTCTTAGAGCCTGGGCTCTGCCATTTAATGACACACTTAGTGCATGACCTTGGAAAAGTGTTTATTCTTTCTTGATTAGTCTCTCCTTAAAATGGAAACTCTGGATTAGGTGAACTCTGACATATCTTCCACTTCCAGATCCTAACTTTCTAAGAAGGAGAATGGATCCAATCTCTACATGATCCCCCCAACCATGGAGTGTTATGGTGGCATAGCATCACTGTCCTTTGGCGCAAGTATTCAGTGGTTTACTGGGCTGGACAAGTCACTGGTGTGTGATTACCGTGACTGAGATGATAAAGAGGTCTAATGATAAAACTCATCTCTACTTGCCCCCAATCTTTCAAAAATGGAACTTGTGTACTTATTTTAGAAATAAGGGGATTTTAGATACGGGGGACAAAGTAGTCGACTTAGATTTGGGAAGACTTGGCTCATCTCTGATGCTTCCTGAATATATGACTGTGACCAAGTTATTTAATCTCTCTCATCCTCATTTGCATTAACTGTCAAATGGGAATAACATCTATAACACTTATCTCATCTCACCATGCTGTCATGAAACTTCAATAGCATAATGTTTGCAAAGTATTCTGTAGACTTTTAAAATGCTCTTTAAATGCCAGGAATTATTATTTTAAAGAAGTCAAACAGATTTCAGGGAGTAACCTAACACACAAGTAACCTAACACACACAATAAAATAGTGACCAGGAAACAGAGCGCAGAAGTTTGTTTGTTTGCTTTTTTTCCTTTTCATTTGGATGGGGGATCTGAAGGGAGAGAATCTCCCTGGTCCCCAATCTTTTCCAAGGTCATACAATCAGAGATGCCTTCTGGGTACTTGCTAGGTCAGAATCAGAAACACATGAGCAAGGAGACACCTATGACACCACTCAGGAAATGGATGGGTTCTTGGAAGTTTTAAGTTGTGTTCTTCTCCATCAAGCTCTATTTAGAGTAAAGCTACTTATACGCTTGGTGTTCAGTCTGTTCTTTCTTTATGTCTTCTTTTTACCCTTGCAAGTCAAAGTAGCCTGCCTTGAGCCACACATAAAGCATAGATCTCTAGGAAATGTTGCTATCCTTGAGAGATGTGATTGATGGATTGATTGACTGAACAAATTGATCTCAACTGGAGTTTTTTATCTTTGTGTGTCATGGATCCTTTAGGCAGCCTGAAAAAAACCTATGCTTAGCTCAGAATACTATTTTAAGTGCCTAAACATTACATAGGAGTACGAAGGAAACCAAGTAAAATGAAACACATTTATTTCTATCTATCATCTGTCTATCTATCTATCTATCTATCTATCTATCTATCTATCTATCTATCTATCTATCTATCCTTTTGTCTATGTGTATATATGCATATATATTCACATACTCACACATATACGTGTATTTATCTATGTGCACATATTTACCTTTGAAGTTTATGCATGTATATATTTGTGTGCATATGTAATCATTGGACTAAGTTAAGAACTACTGAACTTTAAATAGTTTGTGAAACAGTAGTAATGAAAGAAGTATTTGTTTTTGAGGGGTATAGGAGAAGATACTTTGGAGTCCTTAAATTTATTTTTCAATATTTCTAGAATGGGAAGATTAATTGGTTTGGATATGCTTCACTGAGATGGATTGCTAGTTCTTTATGATTTGGAAAGTAATCTTTGACAGTTGAAAAAGCTAAACATTTCCTCACTCTTCGGAAAAAAGTAATGATTTAAAAAAAACTTATTTTAATATAATGACTAAAATAAGCATTTATATAACAGTACAATGAGAAAGATGATTACATATGAAACTATAAATCTACTATATATAACTTGCTTTCAAATATACAACAAAATTATCATATAAATTTTTTCTCCATCTCACCAACCTAGAAATGACTACCATTAGACAGAAATGAATCAAAATTGGTCAGTCCACAGATGGTATACAAAAACCTGTCCTCAAAAGGTTTCTGTCTGGGTGGAACTGGGCATAAATTGAACTCTGTTACCATAATCTTTGGGACCTTTGGTTACCTCCTACCTCAATGAGCCCTCTGATAAAATGGTGTTCAAATTTAATTTTGACTTTCTCATTTTGTTTTGTGTGCCCTACTCAATTCAACAAACATTTAAAAAACAGCCAAAATCTGCTCACTTACAAGGTTTGGTATAGTAGATGGCGAGCTAATCTTCCCAGATGCTTTCTATGACGAATACTGGCTCTTGATCTTGGGCAAGTTTTAACCTCTGCATACCCAAATCCATTCTAAGATTAGAAGCTCCCAAAAGTCAAACTGTATGTGTAAAGGTATTTTCTTCACCTAAGAGTTCCCTGAATCAATGAAATTAGAGATATAACCCAAATCACTATCTGTCCATTTTATACTTTTGAAAATCTTGGAGTGGATAGAGAACTGGCCAGGCATTCAGGAAGATATGTATTTAATTTCTATCTTTGATACATCCTTACTATGACTCTTAACCTTGAATCAATTCTTTGGGATTAGAAGTCACTTAGTGGTTGGGGTGGGGGGCAGCTAGGTGCTTCAGTGGATAGAGCACCAGTGCAGGAGTCAGGAGGGCCTGAGTTCAAATCTCACCTCAGACACTTGACACTCACTAGCTGTGTGACCTTGGGCAAGTCACTTAACTCCAGTTGCCTCATCCTAGATCATCTCTAGTCATCCTGATTAATATCTGGTCACTGGACTCAGATGTCTCTGGAGAAGTGAGGGTGGTGACCTGCACAGCCTCACTCAAAACGAAGTCAAGTGCAAGTCATGTCATTGTTTCTGTGATGGCATGGTCTTCTTTGGTAACGAAGGACTAACACACACTTAGTGGTTGTTGCTCTGTATTGGGAAAGGGAGTTTCCCACCTGTGAATCCCCTATACCAATTAAATCACAAGCTCATTAAAAAAATGCACAAAGTCCTATGTTAGGTGCTTATGAGTAAAAGAGTGTATTGAAACAGTTGTAGTTCCTGCCCACTGTGGGCATACCTACCACTGCATAGTTCTAATATCTACACAAATTTAGGACATGGAAAATTGAAGAAATAGAGAATACTAAGACGTACAGAAATGAGACAAGGCTACATGGAGTAGGTAATCCTTGAACAATAAAAGAAGATAGAGATTCTGGAAGGTAGAGATAATTAAGAATACATTCTATGAATAGCAAAAAGCTTCTGAAGAAGACACTGAGGGAGAACAATGCACCTACACTTAAATAAATGATTAGGAATACAGTTTGCTTGGAAAAATGAGTTAAAAAAGAATAAAAGGAGGTGAATATAGGATGGTGAGAGACTTTATACGCCAACCTAAGAACTGTGAATCTTAGTCAACTGGATGATAGTGTAGATGGACTGTTGGACTTGGATTTAGGAAGGTTTGAGGTCAAATTCCTCCTGAGATATTTAGTAGTTGGCTATGAGACTCTATGCAGATCATTTCACCTCAGCCTTAGTTTCCTCACATGTACAATGAAATAATAAAGCCTCTACCTTAAAAAGGCTATTGTAAGGTTCAGTTGATTTAGCTTATATACAATTCTTTTATTGATTTTTAGATTTCAACATTCATTTCCACAAAATTTTGAGTTCCAAATTTCCTTCCCATGTCTCTCCTTCACCCATCCCAAGATGTCTTGCATTCTGATTACCCTTTCCATCAATCTGCCCTCCCTTCTAACACCCCTCTCCTCTCTTATCCCCATCCTCTCTCTTCTCCTGTAGGGCAAGATAAATTTTTATACCCCATTACCTGTATTTCTTATTTCCAAGTTGTACACAAAAACATTTCTCAACATTTTTCCTAAAACTTTGAGTTCCAACTTCTCTTCCTTCCTCCTTCCTCACCCATCCCCACTGAGAAGGCAAGCAATTCAATAGAGGCTATATATGTGAAGTTTTACAAATGGTTTTAATCCTAGTTCCTTTAACTTCTGGAATATCATATTCCACACCCTTCAGTCCCTTAATGTAGAAGATGCTAGATCCTGTGTTATCCTGATTGTGTTTCCACAATACTTGAATTGTTTCTTTCTAGCTGCTTGCAATATTTTCTAGTTGACCTGGGAACTCTGGAATTTGGCCATAATATTCCTAGGAGTATCTCTTTCATGAGGAGATCGGTGGATTCTTTCAATATTTATTTTGTCCCCTGGTTCTAGAATATCAAGGCACTTTTCCTTGATAATTCCATGAAAGATGATGTCTAGGCTCTTTTTTTGATCATGGCTTTCAGGTAGTCCCATAATTTTTAAATTCTCTCTCCTGGATCTGTTTTCCAGGTCAGTTGTTTTTCCAATGAGATATTTCACATTATCTTCTATTTTTTCATTCTTTTGGTTTTGTTTTGTGATTTCTTGGTTTCTCATAAAGTCATTAGCTTCCATCTGTTCCATTCTAATTTTTAAAGAACTATTTTCTTCAGTGAACTTTTGAAACTCCTTTTCCATTTGGCTAATTCTGCTTTTTAAAGCATTCTTCTCCTCATTGGTTTTTTGCACTCTTTTGCCAATTGAGTTAGCCTAGTTTTAAAGGTGTTGTTTTCTTCAGCATTTTTGGGGGTTCCTTTAGCAAACTGTTGCCTCGCTTTTCATGATTTTTTGCATCTCTCTAATTTCTTTCCAATTTTTCCTCCACCTCTCTTACTTGATTTTCAAAATCCTTTTTGAACTCTTTCATGACATGACCCCATTACATATTTATTTGGGATGTGTGGGATTCAGAAGCCTTGACTTTTGTGTCTTTCCCTGATGGTAAGCATTGCTCTTCCTCACCTGAAAGGATGGGAGAAGATATCTGTTCAGCAAGAAAGTAACCTTCTATAGTCTTATTTTTTTTCCCCTTTTTTGGGCATTTCGCCAACCAGTTACTTGACTTTTGAGTCCTTTGTCAAGAGTAGGGTATACTCTGGGGATCTGTAACATCTCAGTTCCTCCAAGGTGGCACAATCAAGTGTGTACACTGGTCTAGTAGCAGAAAGAGATTTTTGTGCCCAGAATCTTAGCAGAGTTTCCTCTTCACAACCACCTGGCCTCCAGTTCAGCCAAGCCAGTGCTGGGGGCTGAGATTCAGATAAGCTGCAGGGGCAGGGCTGCCATTCAGTGTGAGATAAAGATCAGCTGCTGCAGGGCCTCTACACAGGGCTGAGGTAAGAATCAGCTGTTCAGTGCCCCCAGGGATTTTATGATCCAACAACAGATGCAGGCTGCTCTAGGGGCTGCTGTGGGAACTGCTGTTGCCTGCCTGATGGGACCTATGTGGGCTGTAGCCTGAGGCTGAAGCTATGGGAAGGCCCTTCTCCCTTCTTGGCCTGCTGAAAAAAACCCTGTCACTGACCTTTGGCACGTGTGGGTTAAGGGATCTGCGAACTGCTGCTACTGGGACTGGGGATTCTTTTCCTGAGGCGTCCTCCTCCCAGAGCTGCACTGTGTGGCCAAGGGTGGGCTGGGTTCTGCTCCGTGTCTGGTGTGACAGATGTTTCCCATGGACCTTTCAGATCACCCTGGGCTGGAAATCTCTTCCACTCTGTTGCTGTCCACTTCTGCTGCTCTAGAATTTGTTGAGAGTCTTTCTTTACAGGTATCTTATGGGCTGTGGGGGGAGAGCTAGCATATGAGTGTCTTTCTACTCCGCCGTCTTGGCTTCGCCCCTGAAGTGTCTTTTTTGTCTGTGGGTTGAGGGATCTGAGAACCTCTGCTGCTGGGGATTCCACCTCTCAGGCCTGCCCTGATCCTGCTCCTCCTGGTGCTGCATGGCCCAGGCTGAGCTGGGCTTCACTCTGTATCCAGTGCAACAGACCTTTCTGGTCCACCCTCCGTGTCAACCTGGGCTGGAAATCTCCTCCACTAAGTCACTCTGTGGCTTCTGTGCTCTAAAATTTATTGAAAGTCATTCTTTACAGGTATTTTGTGGGCTGTGTTTTATATAAAATTCTTTGTGAAAATGCTGTATAAGTGCTAACTGTTAATATTATTATTTTACCCCATACAGAATGGGGAGATGAAAGGGTATTAGGTTAAGATATGCATCTTAAGACTATCAATTTGGACTGTGAAGGATCATTCAGAGAAGAAAAGTATGGAAATAACACCTCTTAGGCAGTTATTAAAGTGCTCCAAGTGACAGATGATGACAGTCTCATCTGGACTAGTGTTTGAAAGGAGAGAGAAAGTGGTCAACTGCAAATGACTTTTTGAATATTCTATGATGACTTTCTTTACATCAGAAACTCTTAACTGGAATTCTGTGAACTTGGTCATTTTTTAAAATAGTTTGACATCTGTATTTTGGCATAATGTATTTCCTTTGTAATCCCATGTATTTTACTTTATGCATTTAAAGTCATTATCCTGAGAATGGCTCCAGAGGCTTCACCAGAATACTGAAAAAGGGTTCCATACACAAGTTCAAAAACATTGCTTTAGGCAGTAAATGGCATTTCCATGAGTGGAAGAGAAAGCAACTTACATCTCAAAATTTGCGAAATATATAATCAATCTTAACACAACAGAATTTCAGAATGAACTCTCAATGAACCAAAATACTTCTTGTACAAAATACCTGTACTTCTTATTTTAAGGAATGTGTTAATAGAGCTGCTTAATACCAAATATATTTCCCCCTACCACTGATGGCAAATTATAGCAGGATCCCTCCAGGACTCTGGACACAATGGAGATTGGTATATATACTCCTAAAAACCTGGCATTCAAATAGAACTCTATCTTTATACTTGAAGTCAAAGCTCGTTGATACTATACCACCATAGCAATACAATTGAAATCGGCTTTTTGCTAGAAACTTTTTCTTGTTTGTTATTATGGGTATTAATATTTTTGTTATTTAGGATGCAATGACACCCAGAGCTGAACTTAACTTGTCCTATGCTACATTTGTATGTGTGGATTGTACTTCAATACATGCATGTATTTGACTATTTAAGACTAATAGAACATGGAGTTTCATGTACCTAAATAATCCCTACATTAAAAGAAGTTTTTAATCTTGAAATTACCCTCCAATCACCTTGTATTATCAAGAGGGAGAAAGTGGAGCTATTACATGACCAACAAATTTCAGTGAAGATTCTTAAGAAAAGAGGCTTTAGGCTGAAGCACTGCCCTGCTTGGGCTAATACCGTATATTTGGAATAAAGCAATGCCTTTGGGAGGGGGAGGAACCTTATGTGTGGAAGAGAGAGAAGGACAAAATATTCATCAGCATTTACCATCCATTTCTTTCCAAGAGACAACATTGATGAAAGTGGTTGTGGACTTAGTTTGGCATATTTTGCTGCCGACGTTAATGGAAAGAAAATATTGTGGGCAGGAAAAAACCAAGGTGCTTATTTAACAAATGTTATCTGATAATTCAGAGAGAATACTCTATGGCTTTGATATTAATGTATATGACAAATGATGTTTGATCCTCTGTGCCTCCCTGATGTGAATCTAGTGAATGAAGTGATCAATATACATTCATTACAAGCCTGCTTATCATCTAGGCACTGTACTAATCACTAGGGATGCAAAAAGTGGGGAAAAAAGGATGCCCCTCGCCTTCAAGAAACTTGTAACCCAGTGACATATCCTGAGACATTAAAAGGAGACATATCCTGAGACATGGTATCAGGTATTCAATGAAAGGGAATCTTATTGCATAATATTGTCACTTTTTGGAACATGTGAATTATTTTGTTTTAGAAATTAGAATTGTCACTTAGGTTGTATTGAGGTTTGATATATGATGGGTAATTTTAATGCATAACTATTAAGATCTTATTCTGGACTGTGATGCAGTAGGAAGGATAGTCGCCTTGCTATAAGAGTATCTGGATTCACACTATACCTCTTCTACTTCCTATTGGAATGACATTGAACAAATCACTTTGCCTCCCTTGGTTTCAGATTCCTCATTTATTAAAGGAGATTTTTGAATTCATGGACTCTAAGGAAATAAAGCATTTCTATTGCAACTGTCCTTTCCAGTCCTCCTTCACCTCCTTTCCCTCCTATCATTATATATTCTGGTCAGTTTTGAATACTAACTCTACCATTGTCCTATTCTGTATATGTATATATACATATACATCATGTATATATATATATATATATACATATATATATATATATATCTGTTAGCTATATTCCTCATGACTGAAACATATCCTATTGAAATATTCTTCCTTACAGCCCAATCATAGACCTTACCTCATCGAGGACCTTTCTGAGGGAACATAAGGATAATAATTTAGATAACAACAACAGGATTACATGACATAGTCCCATGAGTAAGAATGTCCCTTGATGCCATACCCAGCATCTAGTAGCTTCTGAGTGACAGCCTTCAGTGAGTCAGAAAGAACCTACAATTATTAGTGAACTGATGTATTTGAAAGAACATAAGCATGAAAGTCTAATAAGGGACTATGCTTGGTGTGAGGTGGAAAGTCAGTATGAGCTAGTACATTTTGAAAGGTTGCATGCAGTCCTTTTCTTTTTCTATGAATAGTGAGACTTAGATTCTAACCTGATCCACTCATGGGAAGTGATTGACAGATTGGAGTATGGAAACTAAATAAGCAAGCCAAAACATTCCAATATTTTGTTGACCTCTTCCATTAATGACCAATGTTTGATAGGACCAACATGCCAATGACCCTAAATATAAAATAAACATTGACCAGAACAAGTAAAGATGTCATGGATAATGTAATAAGAATTCCATTTGACTTCCACAGAAAAATATGGTTTGGGAAAAATGTGGATTTGGTGATGATGATCCTATGACCATTGGCAATAACTTGATAGCTCAGTCAAAGCCATGTAGGATAAAGAAGTTTAGAATTAATCATGTGTTCCCCAAGGACAGCCAACTGCCTTGCACTGCTTTCTGACCCTTGTAACATGGAAGCCCACATACATAACTATCTTTTCCCACGCATTAACATACATGACCGCACATATTGCATTCACTTCAGTGTAATTTAGGGCCATATATCTACACATAATGCATCTCTGAAAGACAGGGTCCATCCATTTTCCCATTCACTCTTCTTTCCCCCTAAATTAATAGTCAGAAAGACAGAGATAATTATAAGGTGAAGATGAATAGCCTAATCTGCTTCCCTGAATCCTCTCATTTTTCTGCATTATTCATGTTCCTTGACTGGGCTCAGTCCACACAGTACAAATACTAAAGCTCTGCAACTTGCTGCACCTGCCACCATATTTCTCCACGAAACTCTCATAAGTGAGCACCTATATCCTGAGCCATAATATAAGGGTGTCAAAGCTTGGAGGCTCAAGTCTTTAAATTTCCTCCCATCTCCTTTGTTTTACTGCTCCTTCTATAGAAGACTGCTGTAAATGGGGCTCAATGAGGAGGCTGTGTCTGACAAGTTCAAGGGTTCAGAGGATGAAAATTTATGATTATTCTTCTTGGAATTGACCTTTGTCTATTCCTTGTCTAGTCAGCCCATAGAATCTCAGAAACTAAGGGTACTTCAAAAATTGTCTCCTCTAATCCTTATCAAAATTGCTGATATTTTTATAGAACTTTGGAACATGTAAAATGTTGATCATCAACCCATTTGAGCTTCACAATAAACTCATCGCCTCAGCACTCTTATTGTTCCTATTTTACATATGAGAGAATCAAATCCCCTCAACAGAATCACCATCAGGCAGCTCTTTTTTTTTCTTTTAATTTTGGTAGCTTAAAGGAAGGGAATGTCCAATATGTGCTCCTCTACTGTAGAGCAGTGGGTTCTAAACCATGAGATGGAGCATGGCACAATGGAAAGTGTATTAGGTCTGGAACTAGGAAATAACTAGGTCTATAACAGGTTTCTGACCATTTGCCATCACACACACACACACACACACACACACACACATACACACACACACACATACACACACACACACACCATGAAGACAGCAGACAGAGGTGGTCTCTCATATCTGTCAGACCATCTAATTCATACAATTTTAGATCTGGAAGAAAACTCTCAAATCATCAGGTCCAAAACATACCTGAATAAAAGTCTTTATAACATATGTGAGACACGGTAATTCAATCATTCCTTAATGACCTATGGAAAGTGTTGCATCTCATTCCAATCTGAAACAGTGCCAATTTTAGGTTGCTGTAGTCACTTTGGGCAGCTAGGTGGCACTGCAGTGGAGAGGGTCCTGGGCCTGGAGGAAGAAAAACTCATCTTTTTGGAGTTCAAATCCAGCCTCCAACATTTACTAGCTGTATGACCCTGATCAAGTCACTTAACCATGTTTGCCTCAGTTTCTTCTACTGTAAAATGAGATGGAGAAGGGCATGGCAAACCACACCTTTCAAAAGAAAAACTTAAATTGGGTCTTGAAGAGTCAGACACGACTGAAAACAACTGAACAACAGTAGAAAATATCAATTCAGGGCAACGCAGGAATTCAACAAATGAGTTGAGAGAAGCAAGTGACTAAATAGGCTAGGTTAGACATTTCTGCCATTTTCTGCCATGTGGACAAATTTGGAGAGATATTATGCCAGGCATTCTTGCTTAGATTATGAAGTTGGACTATATGACTCCTAAGACTTATCAAAAGCCCATGATTCTCATGTTAAAAAAAAAACAAAACAAAACTCTTTAGTCCCAAAGTAAGGCATATGTGAATAATAATTGTAATTCCAGTTGTGACTTTATGTGAATTTCTTTTAAAAATATTTTATTATACCTTTTAGCACTTCTAAAAGTAACAGTGATCACATTTTAGTAATGGTTTACAATGTAGAAAGTACTTTCCTTATTTCAACCCTATGACAAAATACATGTGAATCACATTCATCCCATTAAAAAGACGATGAAAGTTAAGGTTAATAAATGACGTAATTTGCTCAAGATCAAACTTCTAGAGTAAGGATACAACTCCAAGTGTTCTGACTCCAAGTTCAGAGACTTGTTGGGCTAAAATGTTCTTCTTCACCATTGGAATGTTATAAATATTTAATGATCTTAAAATTTTTCCAGTTGGGTTGAAATTGGGAAAGGGGAGAGGACAGCTTTCTTTACTTTAACCACAATAAAATTAAACTGAAACAGAAACTGCAGAGAATGAAGTCAGTCAGAACTCTTGTCTTCCTTTGTTGAGGTGATTCTACATGACTAGAAGTGGGCAAAGAAGTCTTCATTCTAGTAAAACTTTACTGGAATAAAAGTCTACCCATCTGTGATGGCTTGTTTCATTTGGGATGGGGAGTATCTAAGCACTTTGATTATAAAACATAGAATGAAGAGAATTGCTTTTAAAATTTCATTCAAAGAGTGAATTGTCTGCTTTTTAAAGGAACACCAACTGCTTTATCACTTTAAATATTAATGACCAGCCCTGCAATTTCTCTCTCTAATGTGCTTTGTTTTGGTACCCATCCAAGCCAGGAAGATGAAAACCCCCTTGGGCCCTGATGTAGAATATAATTTTCTCTGCCGTTTTGGTTGTAAACATGATAATAAATTAGAAGTTGTAATGAATATGCATTTAGGCACCCAGTGTCATCCCACCAGCCTCTGCTTAACCTCTGATCACTCCCTTGAGTGTGCATTCAAGCTGCTACATTTCCATGTAGATTTGGACAATTGTCAAGATAGTAGAGGAAGAGTTTAAATTATCAAAAAAAAATTATTTCAAATCAGAAGCTATTTATTAAATGTTTATGTTATGGGAAGTCACTTGCTAAAACTAATGTAATCTTGAGGGTTGGTATTATTTCACGTTTTATATTTATCTTGGAATCCACAATACTTAGCAATCTTTGGTACATAGTAGGTGTTTCATGAACATTTATTGAATTTAAATGGGCTATGAAAAGAAAAATAATACAGTTCTTGACATCATGTGGCATGAAGAATGTGATTTGTACATAGAACAATTGTAATCTTCCCCTCCTTTCAGAATCACAACCAAAAAAATTAAAATAAAAACAGATAGATCAATATTCCTTTTCCTGATTTCTCCGTATCTATTCATGGCATTGCTCTTCATTTGGGTATCTATGCTTCTAGTCTTGACCTATTATTGATATTTTCTATCTACTCGTGTAGGGAAGCTACATGATTCAGTGGATAGAGTTCCAGAACTAGAAACAAGGTCTTATCTTCAGAAGTTCAAATTGGTCTTCAGACCTCTTATATAGAGGGTGATTATTTTTTTAAGATTTAATAAGAAGCAAGGTAGCCTTGACACCTAATAGAAAAGAATCCTATATTTTAAATACAGAATAAATGGGGAAGGGAAAAAAAGAAGAAAGAAGATATAGTTGAAAGTTTCCAAAAGAAAAATAAAAGTCCTAAGATTATTGGGGAAAAAGAGAAGGCTTTTTTTAAAAATCATACAACATGTCTAGAAGTCAAGGCAATGTGTTTTGTTATGAATGTACTATATGCCCATCCTTATCTCAGCTCCTTTATGTTCTCAAGGAATTTAGTAGTTGCGTGACGCTGGGCAAGTCTTTTCACTGTTTTCATCAGTTTCTTCATCTGTAAAATAAGCTGTAGAAGTAAATGGTAAATCATTCCACTTTTTGCCAGGAAAACTTCAAATGGGGTCACAAATAATCAGGCACTGCTGAAAATGATTGAATGACAACATCTATTAATGCTCCCGTATCAACCCTTCCAAAAAGGTGATAAGACTTGGCAATTTGGTCTTGAACACAGCTGGCCCTTCCTCTCTCTCTTCGCACTGCTAAAATTTATAGTTCAGGTTCTCCCATGAACAACTGAAATGTATTCCCAGGATATCTCTCTGAATCTTCTTTTTTTCCCCCTCAGGAGGTTGCTAGATTATTTCTCCTAATGCGTAAGGTATATCAGCAGTATAGGGGGAAAAAAAGTTGACCCTTCATTTTAGCAACTGAACTATTCACTTCTCCTTTTAGCACAACTGATGTTTTCACATTTGGCCACCTGCCTTTCTAGATACTTGAAATAGCCTTACATTTACCCTACCCTATTGAAATTCTGGCCAGCCTTCAAGGTCTGGGCTAAAAGCATCCTCTGCTCTACCATAAATTCTTTGTAGGCATCTTCATTTCATTCTCAAGCACTTGGTACCTTTCTCTTAGAGACTTACCAAAAGAGATGTAATTTACTTAATAACAAAAACCAGTTTAATTATGTACATGGTTGAGACTCTTCCAATTTACCATGAGGTCCCTGTGGAAGAGAACACTCATTTTCAAATCCAACTGAGTAGCAAGGAAGGACTCTTTGGGCATATCATGTTCTCATTTAATGGTAAGTGAATGACTTATGTTTAGGAATTTATAGAGAGCAGTTGTTTGATGAAACAGAACCTTTCTTAGCAGCTAGACCAACACAGAAATTCCCAGAAAGTTCATAATAATTTGCAATAAAACGTGACCCATTTTGTTAGGATCTTGCATGTTACTATGCACACAGTCACAACTTACTAAAAATGTGAATGGCCACAGTATTATATTCCTGATATTAATAATAGTTTATTCATTTATAACACTTTTATTTGGAATGTCTGCCTTAAAATAACTGTGTGAAGTAGTACAAAAATTGTTATCCCCATTTTAAAGGCACAGCTAGAATTTAAAGATTTATCCATGATAAAACAGACTAAGATTTGAACCCAGCTTTCCTACCTCCAATCCTGTTCTGTTTTCTACCACCACAATACTGTATTTTGTTTTAGGCTTCCTTGAGAACATAAAGGAGCTGAGATAAGGATGGGCATATAGTACATTCATAACAAAACACATTGCCTTGACTTCTAGACATGTTATATGATTTTTAAAAAAAGCCTTCTCTTTTTCCCCAATAATCTTAGGACTTTAATTTTTCTTTTGGAAACTTTCAACTATATCTTCTTTCTTCTTTTTTTTCCCTTCCCCATTTATTCTGTATTTAAAATATAGGATTCTTTTCTATTAGGTGTCAAGGCTACCTTGCTTCTTATTAAATCTTAAAAAATAATCACCCTCTATATACGAGACTACTGGAGCATGGGGACAAAGTCAAGATCTTATTATTTTTTTATTAAAACTACATCATATGTAGGGCCAGGATGGCAATGGAAATAGCGTTTTGGACTTAGAATCAGAAAGACTTAGCTTCAACTGCTGCATTTTATATTTACCAGTTAAGTGATCGAAGACAAGTCATTTACTCTCTATGTGTGTTTAGCTACTGATTACCATATAACAGGAACTTAGAGATCTTCACTTTTCTGACTGGCCTACTCTGAACACGCTTTTCCATCTATTAATGTCTTTTCTAAAATATAATATCAAAAAAGGAAGATGATACTGAGATGTCATTGCAATGGCACCGGAAGTACTCTTACCTCCTTATTGTTGAAAATTCCTTCAAGTTAACAAGTCAAATTAACAAACATTTATTAATATGTCAGACACCATCGGACATCTGCTTATACAGAAGGTAAAGTCAATAAAAAGCAAGCCCTGCCTTCAAACAACTTCATTCTAATGAGCAACTTCTTTAAAACTGTGTATTTTATTTATTTCCCAATTACATGTAAAAATTAACATTCATATTTTTAAATTTTGATTTCCAAATTCCTTCTTCTCTACCCTTCCCCTCTTTGAAAAGCTAAACAACATGATATTGACTATGCATGTGATTTCTTGGAAAATATATTTCTATATTAGCCATGTTGTAAAAGAAAACACTGACAAAACAAAAGAAAAATTGAGAAAGTTTAAAAAGAGTGTATTTTAATCTGCATTCAGAGTTTATTAGTTTATTTTTTATCATGAGTCCTTTGGAATTATCATGGATAGTTTTCTTGATTAGAGTAACTAGTCTTTCAGTTAGTGAAATACATATATATATACATATTACATATATACACACACACATATACATATACACACATAATATACTTATATATATATGGAGATGGAGAAAGAGAGAGGGAGAGAGATGTGTAAGAAACAGAAAGGACTGGTTTTGGACAGATCCTAGAGTGCTGGAAGGGAAGTAAAGTGATGCTGTAAGGATAGGTTGGAGTGAAGTTGTAAAGGGCTTTAAAAGCTAAACAAAGGACTTCTATGTTGTCCTATAGGTAATAGAGAATAGAGAAAGGAAAGAAGGATGGGGAACACTTAACAATAGCTGAAATTTTAGGAAAAATGTATAGAAAAGTTAAAGATTATAAAAAAAAAAGGGAAGCCGGAATGTTTCATGTAACTAGAACTATGCCATAGAATTTGATTCAAAAGAAATAAAGAATGTTTAGGTGGAAGAGGATGACTTGAAAGGGACAAGGTCACCTTCTCTGATTATTTATCCTATAATATGGAAGAAGAATTAGATTTGTTTGACTCCAGAGGGCATAACTAGTCAGTGATGGTCCCTGATAATAGGGAGGGAGATTTTGGTACAAAGAATGATTTTCCTTATTATTAGCTTGTTGAGAAAAAAACAAAAACAGATAGACATTCTAAGGAGATCCTTGAAACTTGCCGCATCACTGAAATTCATATGTATTAGAACACTCTGCCAAACTCTCTGTCTATCCCGCCAAAAATAGTCTTCTGATTCCTGATCTTTTTGGTTAATGCTTTCATGAGCCTCTAGGGCTGGGTACTCCAATGAGAATGGCAGAACCCCAGGTAAAAGGGAATAGAATATGCATGTTAATAGTATGTTAGTCACTTTGTAAAGCATTTTTTTAATAAAGAGCATCTTATTTCGCCTAGATGAACTTTTAAAAAGTCATATGAACATGACTTCCTTGCATTCTTCAGCCTATCCCTCTCACCTCATAACCACAGTTCCAGGTTTCCTACCTTTCCTCCCATCTTCTACTAAACGCTATGATTTGATAGTTTAAGCATGACTTGATGTGGGGGGATTGAATGCACAGTATACTGGAAAACAACCCTCTGAGATAATTAAAGATGAACTATAAAGGAGATGGGGAAGGGAAAGTGGTGACAGAGGCAAAGGATTCAGATAATAATGATAGTTTCCCTGAAAATGTTTTCTAGCTTGCTCATCATCCTAGATTGACAAATGAAACCATTTCCAATTAGCATCTGCAACCAACTGCATGATGTGAGCCAAAGAAAAGTAGATTAATGTTGATCTGTGGGGGGGGAAATCAGGCTGCAAAGTATAAATGTAAATCACATCCTTTAGTTTCTGGTTTTTCCCTGAGAACTAGTTTCAATTTGTGTTCAGGTACAGTGTAGAAGTGAGATTCTCTTTTGCTTAGGTGATGTTCTCAGCTCACATCAGTATGGGTAATTAGCAGGTAGACACATAAAAAAAGATAGAGAAATCTTTAAGATCTGGAGCTAAGTGTCCATCATCTCATAAAAGTTCTATGGTGCCTCCTTATGATGTCAAGGACAGCTTTGATTCTTGAAGGCTAATTCAGTGGATCTTGAGTCCTCATGTGTCTTGCCTAGGTGGAAATTATTTGAGTATGGCATCAGTGACTGATTGTATACCTGTTAGTAGTTTGCAAAACCAAATATTATCTAGAACTCGTCACCAAAGAAGTATATCTTGAATTAATTTTCCAGATATATCAAATCTTAAATCTTTCCCTTTAACACTAGAAGAGGAGTGATGAGTGTTGGCATATCCATATGACAGACTTTTGAAAGATATGTGGAAGAAAGTAGACTTCATGATTTCCCAGAGATTATGTCTGAAGATTCCCTGCCCTTGGCATGCCTTCTCCTAGATGACCTTGAAGGTCACCTTCATGTGTAAGAGGTATAGTTCCATGACAAGAGCCTTATATATGTTAATGCTTTGCTGAATCCATGATCTCACAATTGTGGACTCTTCCTGAAAATCTATCTATTTTAACATTCTATGTGCAGCTCTTCACATTGTCCTCCCATGGAAGATAAATACAATGATCAGAAAGCTTTCCTAGAAGTCATTTGACATTTTGCGGAATCTGGTGCAGCAACTTCATTGTTCTTATACCTTACTCTCACTGAATGACTGACCCACCTCTTTCTCTGTTCCCACATATTTCCAGTGATGTTCTTTTTCTCATTTCTTCCATGGAAATGGCCAATCTGTTTTCAGACACTTACTAGCTGCCACTTAACCTTATTTGCCTCAGTTTCCTCAGGTGTAAAATGATTGGGAGGAAGAAATGGCAAACTATTCCAGTATTTCTATGAACAATGCCTCAAATAAGTTAATTAAGATTTGGACATGACTGAAAAATGACTGAGCAATAACAGATACCACGCAGTCTGTGTGCACTAACCATGCATTTTTTCAAGGTTTTTTTTTTTTTTTTAACTTTTAAAAATTTTGTTATTGCATGATTGGCAAATGAAATATTACCAAGCAACCTCCTCCTCCTCATCATCATCTTTGTTATTAGTATTATTTTGAGATAAGCCTTCATAGCACCAACCAGCTTAAAGTCATTGAAAGTACTATGTGCTACATTCTTTCCTCTGTATTGAGAATTGCTATTGAATTCTGGCAAAAATTGTCATGCATCTGAAATGCCAGTCTAAGTTATTCATTTACAGATGGATTAACTCCATGGATTGTCCATCTAACTGCATGTCATAATATGGACATTATGTATAATTCATCTATATTCCTATGTGAATTATTAGGATAAATTCTTTCAAATGACCGTAAATCATATTTTGTGTATATATACATAAAATGGATAGAATTCTATTTCTAAATATATCTAAAAAGGAAATCAGATATTTCCTTTCCCATATGAATGATTTGTTTCTGCATGTAGACAGACATATCCATGTATGCAGGGAGACATCTATTCATGTCTTCCTTAATTTTATTTTGAAAGACACTATGAATTTCTTTTTTTTTCTTTTTCTTTTTCTTTTTTCTTTCTTTATTTATTTCACTTTTAACATTCATTTTCACAGAATTTGGGGGCTCCAAATTTTCTCCCCCCTTGTCCCCTCCCCCCACCCCAAAACACCGAGCATTCCAATTGCCCCCATCACCACTCCGCTCTCTCCTCCATCATTCCTCTCTGTCCTTGTCTCCATCCTCTCCTCTGTCCTGTTGGTCCAAATAACTTTCTATACCCCTTTATCTGTATTTCTTATTTCCTAGCGGCAAGAACAGTACTTGACAGTTATTCCTAAAACTTTGAGTTCCAACTTCTTTTCCTCCCTCCCTCCCCACCCCCTCCCTTTGGAAGGCAAGCAATTCAATATAGGCCAAATCTGTGTAGTTTTGCAAATGATTTCCATAATAGTCGTGTTGTATAAGACTAACTATATTTCCCTCCATCCTATCCTGCCTCCAATTACTTCTATTCTCTCTTTTGATCCTGTCCCTCCCCGTGAGTGTCGATCTCAAATTGTACCCTCCTCCCCATGCCCTCCCTTCCATAGTCCCCCCCACCCTGTTTATCCCCTTGCCCCCCACCTTCCTGTATTGTAAGATAGATTTTCATACCAAAATGAGTGTGCTTTTTATTCCTTCCTTTAGTGGAATGTGATGAGAGTAAACTTCATGTTTTTCTCTCACCTCCCCTCTTTTTCCCCAAACTAAAAAAATCTTTTGCTTGCCTCTTTTATGAGAGATAATTTGCCCCATTCCATTTCTCCCTTTTCCCTCCCATATATTTCTCTCTCACTGCTTGATTTCATTTTTTTTTTAAGATATGATCCCATCCTATTCAATTCACTCTGTGCACTCTGTCTCTATGAGTGTGTGCATGTGCATGTGTGTGTGTGTAATCCCACCAAGTACCCAGATACTGAATAGTTTCAAGAGTGACTAATATTGTCTTTCCATGTAGGGATGTAAACAGTTCAACTTTTATAAGTCCCTTATGACTTCTCTTTACTGTTTACCTTTTCATGCTTCTCTTCATTCTTGTGTTTGAAAGTCAAATTTTCTTTTTAACTCTGGTCTTTTCATCAAGAATGCTTGAAAGTCCTCTATTTCATTGAAAGACCAAATTTTCCCCTGAAGTATTATACTCAGTTTTGCTGGGTAGGTGATTCTTGGTTTTAGTCCTAGTTCCTTTGACTTCTGGAATATCCTATTCCATGCCCTTCAATCCCTTAATGTAGAAGCTGCTAGATCTTGTGTTATCCTGATTGTATTTCCACAGTACTTGAATTGTTTCTTTCTAGCTGCTTGCAATATTTTCTCATTGACCTGGGAATTCTGGAATTTGGCCACAATATTCCTAGGAGTTTCTCTTTTTGGATCTTTTTCAGGTGGTGATCAGTGGATTCTTTCAATATTTATTTTGCCCTTTCGTTCTAGAATATCAGGGCAGTTTTCCTTGATAATTTCCTGAAAGATGATGTCTAGGCTCTTTTTTTGATCATGGCTTTCAGGTGGGCCCATAATTTTTAAATTGTCTCTCCTGGATCTGTTTTCCAGGTCAGTTGTTTTTCCAATGAGATATTTCACATTATCTTCTATTTTTTCATTCTTTTGGTTTTGTTTTGTGATTTCTTGGTTTCTCATAAAATCATTAGCCTCCATCTGTTCCATTCTAATTTTGAAAGAACTATTTTCTTCAGTGAGCTTTTGAATCTCCTTTTCCATTTGGCTAATTCTGCTTTTGAAAGCATTCTTCTCCTCATTGGCTTCTTGAACCTCCTTTGCCAATTGAGTTAGCCTATTTTTCAGGGTGTTATTTTCTTCCGCATTTTTTTGGGTCTCCTTTAGCAGGGTGCTCATCTGTTGTTCATACTTTGCTTACAAGTCTTTTATTGCTCTTCCCAGTTTTTCCTCTACCTCTCTAACATAATTTTGAAAATTTTTTGAGCTCTTTATGGCCTTTTCCCAGAACTGATCCCATTGAGTGGGCTGGGATGTAGAAGCACTGGCTTCCGTATCTTCCCCTGATAGTGAGCACCACTCTTCCTCATCAGAAGGGAGGGGAGGAGAAACCTGCTCACCAAGAAAGTAACCCTCTATAGTCTTGGTTTTTTTCCCTTTTCTGGCCATTTTCTCAGCCAGTGACTTGAGCTGTGAATATTCTCCTCTCACCCACCTTGCCTCCGGATCCTCCCAGCCAGCGCTTGGTGTCTGAGACTCAAATGCTGCTTCCCAGCCTCAGGGCTTTGGGGGGGGGCAGGGCTGCTATTCAGTGTGAGATTAAGTTCAGCTGCCTGGGTGGGGGCAGGGCCGCCTCACGGGCTCAGTTCCCTCAGGGGGTTGATGCAGAGACCTTCAACAATGGGTTCGGGCTCCTGCCTGCTTGGGGAGCCCCGGTCTGTTCCCACCTCCGCTGGTGCCTCCCGAGGGGGCCTGAGTCATGGCGGCTCCCCACTCCCCTCTCGACCCACCAAAGAGACCCTCTCACCAACCCTTGTCACCTGTGGGTGGAGGGACCCACGCGGCTGCTGGAGATTCTGTCCCTGAAGCCTGTTCGGATCTGCTCCCCGCTGGGATCTGCTCCTCTCAGCACTGGGCGGCCGCAGCAGGACTGTGCTCGGCTCCCAGTTGCCAGCGCGAAGAACCTTTTGCAAGAGGTTTTCAAGCTCTCTGGAACAGAAATCTTGTCCACTCTGCTGTTCTGTGGCTTCTCCTGCTCCCAAATTTATTGGAAGCTCTTTTCTACAGATATTTCATGGGCTGTGGGTTTGGAGCTAGCATATTTGTGTGTTTCTACTCTGCCATCTTGGCTCCGCCCCCCTGAATTTCTCTTTAAAATAGAGAATTACCCTATCTGTAAAAAGAGTGAGACCCAATATATTTGTTTATTTATTTTCTCTATTTATATTCTTTTTCTCCCCCAGGATAATATGCTTTAAAGTAAGCTCTCCTTTTTTCCCTTGAACTTAAAAAGGGCAGGTACTATGTCAACAAAGTAGAGCTTTATCTTGATTCTTCCTGCCCGCTTTAAAATGTAGACATGATTTTCTGGGATTAAGCCTCACTGACTTCTAGAATTTAGAGTTGAAAGGACACTAGAGACAATGTAGTCAAACTGCCTTGCCTTGGCATTCTTCAGACAAAGAAGAGGAGGCCAGGAGAAATGCAAACACTTACCCAAGATATCAATTAAAGTAATGAAATAATCTCTGACATTTCACTTTTATAGGTCTTAAAGTATTGTATATGTGTTATTATTATTTTCCCCACTGATACAACCACCTAATCTGTTTATGAATGTCAGCTTATTATAAATGTCTCATGTAAATCCTTCGCTATGAATGGATAAATAACAAAAGATATATTAAGCACTGACTATGTGCCCAGTACTGAACAAAGTTCTGGAAATACAATTGCATTCCAGATAGTCCCTCTCCCTAAGGATTTTACATTCTCATAGGAAAAGATGTCATATAGAGGGAAGATAATCATAGAGCTGAAAAAATGGTACAATGTGAAGTAAAGCTCACTCCAGGTTTCCCAAGACTTACCCAGCAAGCACAAAGTTCGGACAAGATTTTTTCTACCAGACTGGTAAAGCTACCAGTATAGTCCTGGACACTGGCAATATCAGCTCTCTGAGGATAGACTTGGCTGATTACAGAGGATCTCGTCACCAGGAGTTTGGATACTTGCTAATGAATCTTACAACCATGGTAGACTATGAGTTATTGGCTAGTTTTATTGTCTTGCTGTTATCTCGATGGTGGGAGAAGTGGTAATGATGATAATGATGATGCTAATACCTTGCATCAGTCCTTGGCATTTTGGTGTCATGATTTGGTTTACCCAGGAGCCTACCTCAAGCCCGCTGATCTAGGTAACAAAACCTTTATGCTTAGTTATTCACAGTGCTAATAATCTCAAATGCACGCTTGCCACCACCTTTTAGGCAGTGTCATTTAAAGATCCTGGTGCCAGTAAAACCAAAAGGTACAAGGAGAACTGTGAAATACTGCAGTGAGATGACAAATAGCAGGTCCATTGGCATCATCACTACAGACTGTTAATGAAGGCAGTCCATGCAGAATCTCTTTGGAATGAAATGACAGATGAGAGCTGATTACTAATAGAGATTTACTTCATGAGTTGTAAATTTTTATGCTAGGAAATGTAATAAGAAGGGAAAGGGTTCAGCATCTATACTTCAAAGGATAAAACACTCAAAGCTGAATTAAGAGCTTTTCAGAGCCCTGAGTAGGTTAAGTGCTCCTGACAGTTTCCTCATGTTTATGACAAGGAAAGTTGGACCCGAACTCTAAGGTCCTTCAACTGGAGGAGACAAATGTTTGTACTTGTAGTTAGGAATAGTTAGGGTGTACAGTGTGCTAGATCTGGAGCCAGAAAGATTCACCTTCCAGTTCAAATATGACCTCAGACACTTAATAGCTGTGTGATTCTAGGCAAGTCACTTAACCCATGTTTGCCTCAGTTTTCTCATCTGTAAAATGAGCTCCAGAAGGAGAGTCACTCCACCAACTCAGCCAAGAAAACCCCCAATAGGGTCACAGAGAATGAGACATGACCGAACAACTCATATTTTATTGTGAATGTTACTAGAAATGTAAAAAAAAATGTATGTACCTCATGTTGCATAAGGCAATCACACAGTGTGACTGAAGTCCTATCATTACTGTAGTAAAGGTTATTTGGCCACTTTATTGTCAAAGAACATGTCATTTGCTGACTAAAAGCATTTCAATTCAAAGAAAATTTAAGAAGTTCAAGGCATTATGTTTGGTGCTGGGGATAAAAGATATAACAAAAGTGTCACTGATTACCTTCTACAAGAAACCTTTCTAGATGTCTCTCAATGTTCATGCCTTCACTTGGTGATAATTTATAATTGATCCTTTAATTATTTTTTATGTACATAAGTTGCACGTTTTCTCCTTCATTGAACTATGAGCTTACATAATGTGGGGCTGTATTTTATTTCTTTCTTTATATCTCCAGAACTTAGTACACTTTAGCATATAGTCTTGTTCAGTCAATCTTCAGTAAAGTCCAACTATTTGTGTCATTATTTGGGATTTTCTTATCAGAGATACTGGACTGTTTTGCCAATGAACTTTCTCCAATGCATTTTACAGATGAAGAAACCAAGGCAGTACCTCAGCTGAGCCTTAGAGGTAGCTGTCAGTTTCAAGAGGTAGATGGGAGAGCAGAAACCATCCCAGATGTAATTAACACCCTATGCAAAGTTATGGAGGTAGATGGTGGAGTGCTCTGTATGAGAATAGCAGACAGGCCAATTACCTATTAAGCTGAATGTGATTACATATACCATTACTAAGAGCCAATGATCAGCTAAAAGGAAACTGATGACGATCTAACTTTCACTGTATCAATCACCGAATATTTATTGAATGTTTATATATAGGAAGAAACTCTGGGCATTCTGCTAGACATTGTTTTGGACTCTTTGTGACCCTATTTGAGGTTTTCTTGGAGAGATACTGGAGTGGTTTAGGGGCAGCTAGGTGGTGCAGTGGATGGAGCACCAGTGCAGGAGTCAGGAGGACCTGAGTTCAAATCTCACCTTAGACACTTGACACTCACTAGCTGTGTGACCTTGGGCAAGTCACTTAACCCCAATTTCCTCATCCTGGGTCATCTCCAGTCATCCTGATGAATATCTGGTCACTGGATTCAGATGGCTCTGGTGGAGAAGTGAGACTGGTGACCTGCACAGCCCTCCTTCACTCAAAACAATGTCAAGTGCAAGTCATGTCATCATTTCTCTGATGGCATGGTCTTCTTCAGCAGTGAAGGATGAATACACACTGGTTTGGGATACAAAGATGTATAAACAAAAAACATTCTTTCTTTGAAGAAGATAACAATTCATTTCAGTAGCCAGAAATGACTAGTTAATTTTCTGTCTCATGTTCCATCTTTCTACTCTGAAAATTTTAATTTCTCACACAGACCTGGACTCTGTCCCTCCTCATCTCTTCCTCATGGCTTCTCTGGCTTCCATTAAATTACCATGTATAAGCCTACCTTCTACAAGAAAGCTTTTATGATATCCCTGAATCTTAGCATCTTTCCTTTGCTGATTTTCTCCAATTGATTATGTCGATAGCTTCTCTGTTCATAATGCTTTACATGTTCTCTCACCTAGTAGATCATGAGTTATTTGTAAGACTATTTTTTGTTGGTTGGTTGGATCTTGCCTCTCTTTGTATTACTGGCACTTAGCCTATTGCCTAGCACATAGTAGGGGCTTAATAAATGCTTCTTGACTTGGGGAACCTAGATCTATATTGTGTCTGTACAATAATGAGTCTAACTGTGGAAGCTGTGCTCAGAAACTTCCATCATTGTTTGATACAGTTTCAAATAAAGTGGATCATAAACTTTCTGATTTGGAGACAAAGTCATTTTGCTTACTCAGAAGGTTTGATGAGATGTTGAGCCTGGGCTCTGATTTAATCTTGATTGATTGGACATAATAATCCCCAAGCTATTTACCTTTTACTTCCTGGAACAAGAGAAAATTAGCCTCTTTTTCTCTATATTCTATAAACAGGTATCTGAAAACAAAACATCATAAAATGCATTTATTTCATTTTTCAATGACTGAAATTGGTCATTAAAAATGTATGCTTTCCATTATGGCTATGGGGACAACCTAGAAGCTGTGATGGGGATAGTTGAATTAATATGGCAATGCTATTGGGAAGGGAGTTGTTGTGAAAGAGTAATTGGAAAGGAGTAACCAAGGGAAGACCAAGGTCAGTGAGATGTTCTGCTTGCCACTCAGCTCCCACATCTTTGTAGATTATACTTTGCTACCTTGGTGTCTAAAAGCAGATTACTTTCCTCTACAACTCTGTTTTACAAAGCACTTCCTCCACTCCAAGAAAGTAAAGATATATTTTCCTCAATGGCCTTCATCTTCAAAAAATCCCAATAAAATATTATTGGAGAGGAGAGAAGAAACATGCTAATACAGTCTTGAACATTTTAAATAGCTGAATTATAGGATTTTGAAGATAGGAAATCCTTCTTTGCTCAAATCCAAGTGTATACCTTAGCATCCATTTCCATTCTACCATTAACTAAAGCAATGTTTGTAGTTCTGTGTCAGTTTCCACTCCTTGTCTTTTCAGTGACGTACAGCTCTAGTTACAGAGGACAATAAATTCTATATTCTTGTAAATTAGAGAATTATTCAATCTTCTTTTTTTCAAAATCTGGGATGATATGAATCACCTGATTAGAATGATATTCTTTTCATTAATACCAAGACACATTAATCATAAGGAGAATATGCTTCATCAAGGGTGACAGGACACCTCTTTTCCCAGTGTTTCTTCCTTGT
This sequence comes from Notamacropus eugenii, assembly GCF_028372415.1. Lineage (NCBI taxonomy): Eukaryota > Metazoa > Chordata > Mammalia > Diprotodontia > Macropodidae > Notamacropus > Notamacropus eugenii. The sequence continues at coordinate 9,658,870 of NC_092877.1, forward strand.
CTAGACATATAACAGGAGTTGTTTCACCAGGGATGTTCCTTCAGGGCTCAAGATATTCCCTGACAGACAATGACATAATGCCTCAGTCATAATTGAAAATCAACAAATATTAGCTCTAACTTTTCTTAATTAAAATAATAATTATGATACTCAGACCATGAAGAAAGCAGGTAGCTTTCTCCCCAGAATATGTTAACACTGAAGGAAAGAGAATGAAATTTAATGAGGTCTGCTGCGTTTGACCTAATTAAATACTCAGCCTACTTTATCTCTTCCTCTGGTTGGCCTCTGTAGCTCATAAATAGTTGTCGAGATCTGCTCATTGACAAGGCCACTGTAGGAAATAGGTTTCTTGCCCTTGCTATGTATTATGATTGACAGTGTAATCTGTGAAAATGTTGTGGTGTCGGGAATGTTGTGATGTATGAGAAATTTCTCTATTGGCCACTAGGCTTTCTCCTAATTGAGATGGAGCATGAGGCTGAATTTATTGATATGTAAAATGATGGACAGGTTGGCTGGATCCCGCTCTACTGCTTAACCTTTAGAAGAATGCACCTTGACTTCTTCCAATGCTAGTCGATGGAATCCTGCAAATAACTGGACTTTACCATGGGTGAAGTTTGGGAGTATAGTCCTAGTATTTGCTCTAGAACCTAGCACAGTGCTTAGCACACAGTTGATGCTTAATAAATGCTTGTTGAACTATCAGTTTACTTCTGAGTTGATTTGGGGCATATTGCATACGGAATGAGTGGATTTGAAGTCAGAGGACTTGGATTTATATATTATACATGCCACAGTGTGTGTGTGTTTACTTCTGTGTGTGTCTCTGTGTATATATCCCTTTAGGATTTTGACTTAAAACATGTGTTTTGTTGTAGGAAATAAAAACAAAACCCCAAACTGTGAGAACCTATAAGACATTCACTTTAAACCTTCAGACACCCTGCAAGGCTATGAATAAACTACCATATAGAACAGAAAACTAACTTGAGGATAGAGTGCCCCATTTTATCCTCCCTCCAAAGAAAGTTATATTTCTTTCTTCAGTTTTTCTCTTTTATCCTCCTCAACTTTTCATTATAAATCATTCACTGAGTTCTGGTTATAGCTCTTCTCCCAGATATTAGGGATGCTCCTGCCCCAACTAAATGAAGAAAAGTCTAAGTAAAAGCTCATTGACTCATTCCAGAACTATGTAGGTACATTGCTAACAAACTACATGGGAGCTGGTTAGGCATAATGTAACTGAACTCACTTTCTAGTAAGTAGATTTGGTCATGCATTTCAGTTTTTCAAGAGATGAACCAGAATTAAATGGGGAAGAAAAAATGCTTTATTTCCCGTTCTCTTATTACTGAGCAAAATATGGGTTGTCATGTAAGTTGCTACAATATGCTGAAAACTAAACTTATTTCTTCTTTTGATAGTGTTACCCAAATGACCTTCTCTTCCTAAATCCTAAGGTTCTAGAGGGAAGAGACCATTTTAGAGAGATCTTTGTTGCTTACCATTACAAAGCAAAGAGATTGGGACTAGACCTGTGTGATATATTGGTACAAGTAATTCCCTGATGAGGTCACTCTTTATCAAAGCACATTGGCATCTTTTCTGAAATTTCTAATCTTAGAGTGACCAAGAACACTGAGAGAGAGAGAGAGAGAGAGAGAGAGAGAGAGAGAGAGAGAGAGTAAATGATTTGCCCACAACATAATGCAACTATGTTCAGATTAGTAGAAGTAATAGATCCTTCTGAAGTGGTTATATTATTTGAATTCACACTGCATATTTCCATTGGATTGGAATCAATCACCATTTTTATATAATTATAATTTTAAATACTGTGATTTTAAATATATTTGACATCATAGGGGATTCATTATTTGCAACCTAGCTTCTTGTGTAATGGGCAGAATGAACCCAGGTACCTACCTTTCATGTTGGTTCTCTGTCCAATACACTAAGTTTCTACTCATCACAATGTAAAAAAAAATGCCTAATTATTTTTTTTTTGAATAATCAAATACCTTCATTCTAACAAGACATTTGAGAAAGACTAGAACTATGAATTGATGAGTGGGAAGAAAAATATGGACAAGATGATAACATAGATATGTGTGTTCAGAACAATCAATCAAAAAACATTTGTTAAGGACCTACAACAAAAATAAATAACATATCAGGTAGTTAACTGAGAGAGGGTGAAAGCTCTAGCAAATAGGGGAAGAGGAGAATCGGGAAAGATCACACATAGAAGACAGTATTTGAACTGTGCTTTGTTTTCCTTAAACTAGAGATTCTAAGAATAGGGGGTGAGGAAAAATCTCACATCAGCTTGGGTAACAGCTGTGTGAAGGTACGGAGTGGAGAGAAATGGTGTCCTGTGTGAAGGTACGGAGTGGAGAGAAATGGTGTCCTGTGTGAAGGTACGGAGTGGAGAGAAATGGTGTCCTGTGTGAAGGTACGGAGTGGAGAGAAATGGTGTCCTGTGTGAAGGTACGGAGTGGAGAGAAATGGTGTCCTGTGTGATGACAGGAAGAAGAAAAACAATTCTGGATCATGAGGTTTGTGAAGAGTTCCAAAGTCTAAGAGTATTACAAAGGTAAATGATTCACTAAACCATCCAAAAGAATACTATTTCACGGACCCATCATCCTACTGAGAAGATCTTTTGTGACTTTTGTTTCAAGGTTCTGTGCTTGATCCTGACGTGCTATATTCATCATTGAATTAAACGAAGTCACAGAAAGCATAATTATCAAATGTTGTTAAAGCAAGCACTCCAGCATACACAGGAGGGCCTGCTCTACAGGTTCTTAGATCTGCTTTTCTAAAAGGAAAGCAACTTTTGAGAGGTCAACAATCTACTTTAGTCACATTATAGGATTCACTTAGTTCAGGGAAAAAGTCAGCAGAAAACTTCAGAGGAAATACAAAGAAAGAAACAAAAATCAACAGACAGGGCTTCTAACTGTCTGACTATAAGTAATACATACGTATTTACCAGAGAGGGCAGCACCAACATTTGGGTTTTCAAAGCCTGGGGGTCCTTAGTCTGTGTAGAGTCTAATGTGGCACACAAAACTTCTTCAAAAACTAAGCCCCAAAGTTAAACTTCACCCCAGAATATTTACACACTTTTCAGAGCTGGAAGGCAGGATCCTCTGACCCAATGCCTCAATAGAAATTAACAAAAAGGACTTGAGACCTATTAATGGGTAGGGAAGATCTAATTAACGTCACAAGTGTTCAGATGGTAACAAACTGGAAGAGACAACTAGTGCACTGAACAACTTAATTTTAAAAATTGAAAAGATTACAAAAAAAAAAAAACAAGGGACTGAGCTAAACGGATGAAATTTAATGGCAATAAAAGATAAAGTATTGCACTTAGATTAAAAACATCAACTTAATTATCTGGTGTGGGAGATAGGGCTTAACAGCAATTCATCTCTAAAGACTTAGACAGTTTAGTTCAATAGAAGCTCATTATCAGCAAACGATGTGACTGAGCTATTGAAAAAAAATGCTAATAGAAACATTGGTTATGTTATTACCAAAAAAATGGGTATTCAGATAAAAGGAAGGAAGCATTCTAACCATGAATGTTTTTTGGAATATCACTCTTCGTTTCTGGTTATCATGTTTTAAGAGGGACATTGCCTACTAGGAACATTTCTGTAAGTTTGAGATTATCATGGTGAGGGACCTGGATGTGTTACACAAAGGGTACATTCCAGTGGAAAAGGCAAAAAACAACATATAAACAGATATGTATATTTACTAACTTAAGGAAACCTCTTTCTCTTGAACTTATGTTCATACCTTTGTAGATTATATATTTCTATACAGCATATATTTCTACATGTATATGCATACACACTATATATATATATATGTGTATTGATGTATGTGTATATATTCTTATATGTCTACCTTTATGTACATTTATGGTTATAGTATAATTATAAATGAAACAAATAAATAAAAAATTCTTTATAGTAGATAAGTTGTGAGAAAAATAACAACATAACTGCTAATTTCTCAGTTCCAGGAATACAGCACTACCCTTCAGTTGTCACAGAATACTATCCAACATTTCTTCTAAATAATTTTTCCTCATATTTCTTTCAAAGACAAGGATTAAACTCAGTTCTCTCAATAAATAATTTATTTGTCAGTTTGCTCCTCTGTTCTCTTTTCATTCATCTTATTTGTCACTCAAGAATAAGTTATGCTTTTAGACCCCTACCAGGCTCTTCTTAGATTGTCAAAATGTCACTGTCTAGGAATACATTGTCTTATATGTATGTATGTAAGTATGTGTATATGTTTACATATATACATATATATGTGTGTCTGTCTGTCTGTCTGTCTATCTATCTATCTATCTATCTATCTATCTATCTATCTATCTATCTATCTATCTATCTATCCATCTATCCAGAAAGTGAGAGAGACTAGCAACCCATGTGATAAGCAAAGGATTAAAGATTAAAGCAATCAAGGAATCCTAGGTGACAAACTAAGCTGTGTAGAGTGTTATCCACCCCTACCTCCAAGCTCCCCAGCATCTTTGAATTGAGTAAAGAAAAACCCTCAAAACTGCCACTTATGCATATTCTCCTTGGATGCCTTGGGTAAATTTACAAGTCAGAAGACAGCTTTGGTAAGTGTAGTACAAATACTACTCTTCTTTTACAGCTATCACTGAATTCCCTGACTTCTTCACTAGCACATCCTTCTAAATGAAGGCCCTGCAATCAAAACTTAGCTGTCAATGTTGTTGCGCACTGTGGGGGTGGAACAGAATACATTTGGCTCACTCTTGGCTCTGTTGATGCTGCTGGTAAACACTTGATTCAATTGCTAAAGTTAGAACACTATAAGGATAGAATGTTAGAACTAAGAGACTTCAAGAACTCCAAATCCAGTTCAACAAGTATATATTACAGACACTGTGCTAGGTTCTTGGAATACTAAAGCAAGAGTGAAAAGCAGTCACTGTAGGTGTGTGCGGCATATCTCATGCAGTTATATATCTATAAATTATTAAAAAGGTAGAACCTCACTGAATACTTAATCTTAAAGGACATTATTTTTACTCAGTAAATATGCTCAAGAAACTGAAACCTAAATTTATTTAAAAATGAACAAACCTAAATTTAGTTTAAAATTACAAACCTAAAACATGAAACAAAAAAATCAAATATACACCCACACATACACATATATATTATACATATATGTATTCATATGCTATATGTAGACTATAGACATGGAGACAGGTAGATAGATAATATCTAGGCACACCCAGCACATATTATATGAACTCTTATACCAATACCTTCAAAGACCTTGAAATCTAGTGAGGTAATAATGACAACAGAGAGATCCATGAGGTAAGAAACTCAAAATAATTTGAGTAAGGAAAAGGTACTCACAGTTGGTGGGGCCATCTCTCCAAGATGAATTATACTCTCAGTCTCCTACCAGGAGGTAGGATAGAGTAACTGATGTGAACTTTGAAAGATGTTATGAATGGGGTTTATGTTTATTATTACTGTTTTGGGTGGTAGGGATATTAGTTCAAATTTCTTCAAGGAGACAAAAGAGAGATAATAACAAAGAAAGAGATTATAGATTTATAGGTAAAGGAGATTGGAGAGCTCATCTAGACCAATGTCCTCATTTCATATGTGAGTAAATGATTCTCATATAAGTTAAGTAAATTGCTTAAATATTTCACAGATATCAGAATTATAGATGGAAAGGATCTTGAAAGTCATTTATTCCAATGGTTTCCTTTTTCAGATAAGAAATTGAACCTCAGGGATATTATGACATGACCAAGGTCATACAGGTAGTAAATGTCAGATGTGAGATTTGAATCCAGGTCCTTTGACTCCAGCACACTAACCTTCCCATTATACCACGCAGACTCCCTGGTAGTATGGTACAGAGTTTAAGTGTTGATCTGACCCTCCAATTCCACCCCATTCTTTTCAGCTCTCCCTCTTAGCTAAATTACATCATATTATAGAGTCGTAAATGCAGAGTCAAAGGGGATGAGTTCCTGGCTCAAGGCCGCCTTTCCATTAATTGCTAATCCAGAATTAGAACCCAGATTCACCTACTTAGAATATTCAGCTAGTTCAATGGTAGTTATTTCTTAGTTTTAGAAACTGTTATCATCCTTAAAATACCTGTAGAGGAAAGTATTGCACTGACATAGAGAGATCTATTTTCTGAGATCAAGATGTTTCAATGGATGACTTTTTTTTTTTAAAGAAAGGAAGATACATCGGCTCCATTCAGCATTCTGCTTTTGTAGTTAATGAGATAAAGTGTCTGCAAGAACTTGACCCTGACTAGGGCACTTAAGGGAAGCTAGTGATTTCTGACTATCTTTCTAACCAGGGCAATCCCTAGCTATTTGTCTCCTTGTGGTTTCACTTCACACTCTTAAAAGGACAAATTCCAGAATATGATTCTGACTGGATGAAAAGGGGGCAGGGAGGGGCAGAGAATTTTGATATACTGAGGTTGCTGTTTTTCAGTGATTAAAGTAACCGTCTTTTTTCTCTCCTGTGTAGCTATAGCCATTACTGCATTACAGTGACAATGAATGAGGGAATCACTCTGCTAGGGGCTTAGCAAAGGTTAATTACAATAGGAAATGGATGGGGTAAGGAACCATGATGCCAACGTACAAGGATTCTATATACCACAACCAAAGTGGGCAAGTGTGCAAGTCTCATAGCTTAAAATATAGCTGAATGGAAGGACAAAGGAAAAAAAGTCCTGAATTTCCTGGAATTAATTCATACTCTTGCCACTGTTTTCTTTCTTTCTTTCTTTCTTTTTTCTTTTTTAAAGAAGACCTATGATTTAAGTAGTAAAGGGAGCTCCCAGAGATGAACTTCTATGGATATTAGCCATTTCTCTGCAACATATGTCCTTGGAGAATCGTCCAGGATACTTGAAAGTTAATGGACAAGTATAGAATCCCAAAGCCAGTAAGGATCTCCAAAGGGATGGAATTTGAAGTCAGGACTTAATAAGCAAGGGGAAAACCAGCCATACCTCACTGTTACTAGCTAGTATGTATGACAGGGCTTTGGAGAAGGTGGAGATTTTACAATAACTGCAGGCACCAAATTTTGGATGAATGTTTCATACAAGAGATTATAACCTCTCTAGTTCCATGATTTCGTCATGGTGGATACAGTTGTTATCAGTGTTGTAGTTCATAATCTTCCCATGAGCATAATCTAGGCATTTCCCCTGATCTAGTCCTTGTCTACATCTTTCTATTAGTTTCCCATAAAGCATCTGCCAAATGCACTAGAGGGCTCTCCCTGGTTCCACTTATGTATATGTGTGTTTATAGACAAACAGAATATATTATATACTTGTATACATATATGCACATATACACATACACATATGTATATTTCCTTTTCTATATTTCTGAATGGACCACTTCTTCTTCCCTTCCTGATAAATCATTTCCTATAATTTAAAAATAAATATGTAAAGTAAAAAAAGTTCAATAAAATTAACCAGCAGATTAACTAAGTTAAGTCTCATTGTTGAATCAATGCTTGATTCCCATAGACCTTCTGAAAAGAAAGTAAACTTACCTTAGCAAAAATACCTACAAACATACATACATGCATACATACACACACACATACACACACCCACACACACACTTTTTTTCCTGAAGACCACTTTAGTACTTTAGGTATGTTATCTGCTATTTCTGGCTCTCACAATATGGTCAGATCATTCTCTTTTCTAGTCAAACTTTGCCTTTTGTGTTTCATTTTTCATCATTTCTTAGAAATGTATCTCCTTTGTAATCTACTGCAGCCTACCTCTAGTCTTCATGTGTCTTTCTATTGTCTTTCAAATCATCTATTATTTTAATTCTTCTTAAGTAAGCATTCCATGATTTGGATTCATGTAACATCAATGTGGAAATGATCAGCTGGATTTTATGTTAGGGAGCAGTTTAGGATTATTAAAATTGCTTCACAAAACATTAGAGGAGGGAGGAATAATTGCTTAGAACTGAAAGATATCCATTAGTTCTGTAAAGGCTAAAGAAATTGTGTGCATACATATGATGGAGTAGTTTAGGTCCATAAGAAATGATGAGTATTGAAAGATACTGTTTCACCAAACCCAATGCAACCAAAATCCGGAGGGATGTAGTAAATTGGGAAAGAATTTTTACAGCTAAGCTCGGGGATAAAGGCCTCATTTCTAGAATATATAGAGAACTGACCCAAATGTATAATCATACAAGTCATTCCCCAATTGATAAATGGTCAAAGGATATGAACAGGCAATTTTCAGAAGAAGAAATTAAAGCTGTCTATAATCATATGAAAAAATGCTCTAAATCACTACTGGTTAGAGAGATGCAAATCAAAACAACTCTGAGGTACCACATCACACCTATAAGATTGGCAAACATGACAGAACAAGAAAATGATAAATGCTGGAGAGGATGTGGGAGAGTTGGAATACTAATTCATTGTTGGTGGAGCTGCGAGCGCATCCAACCATTCTGGAGAGCAATTTGGAACCATGCCCAAAGGGCTACAAAAATGTGCATACCCTTTGACCCAGCAATATCGCTACTAGGACTATATCCCTAAGAGATTAGAAAGCGAGTACAAGAAAGGTACAGTGATTTACTTCATGTGACAATGCTAATAAATGGCAAAGTTAATGTGTGAAACCAGTCTTCTGATTCCTAATATGGCATTCTTTTTATTATGTCATGTTCTTTTCTTACCCCTCCTCCATTTCCAGTTTCTGTGGTATAATACCTGCCACTGGGAAGCAAGAAGAGATAAAGAAAGAAATAAACAGCAGGGATAACTGAAGGGTTTAACCAGGTCCTCCCTAGGAGTCTTCAGGGTAACTGAAAGGTTTAACCAAGTCGTCCCTAGGAGTCTTCAGGGTAACTGAAGGGTTTAACCAAGTCCTCCCTAGGAGTCTTCAGGGTTAACCGTGGATTTCAAAGGGTGTGATTTCAGGATAAAAGTTGAGTTAATACAACTCATATTCTTTATTTAAGTCTTCATGGTCTCAGATTGTGAAGTGTTTTGTAAGTTCCTTTTTAATTTTTTTGTAAGTTTTACAAAAGACAAAAGTCTTTTCTAAGTTTTTGAGGATTTAGAGATGCAGAAGTTAGATGAAGCAGAAGAACACACAAAGAGTAGGGAACCCAGAACCAAAGGTGCTTAAAGGAAAACAAACACACCAAGGCAGTCATGTAGTTTCTTAATAACTCTTATTAGGCATCTAGTCCCTAAGAAAATACAGGTTAATAATCAACACCAGTGGGCCAACTCTTGGATAACAGGGAAGAGAAACGCCTCAATTTCTCAAATAGTGTTGTACTTTCAATTCAAACTAGACACCGTGAGCCAGACTATCAGTTATTTATGCCTTTTGAATTCACATATTCTTGGGTTAAGAATGATTACATTGAGTAAAACCAATGGCCTCATCAGATAATTAGAGAATGGATACCAGAAGCTCCATTGGTTGTCTTCGAGCAGGTAAGTAAAGAAAGAAGTCCAATGCAATTGCCCTAAGTGACAAGACCAGTGACTAGGAAGGGTCATGCTCTTGGTTCAAAAGACCTTAATTTAAGTAATATACATATAGCTATATGACCTTTGACTACATGCTAATCTCTCAGTTTTCTAATATAGTAAGCACAGTAAACTCTCAGAAAGTTATCAGGGGAAGGTGAGCTAGAAAATGCCTAGCAATGTCTATATCATTTCACTCAATAATAGGAAATGTCAAAATTATTTTTAGGCTCATCATAATTGTTGTATGTTTTCTATGTAGAGGGAATTGTCCATATTTATATTTGTTAATATCATAAAACCATGGAGCCTACACTATTCCAGCATTTTGCTTAGTGTTTTGCAATCATTATCTCACTTGATTCTCACAACAGCCCTGGGAAGTAGGTGTTCTTATTTTCCCCCTTTAGCAGATGAGGAAACTGAAGCAGATCGATGTTGAGCAACTTTCCCAGGGTCACACAGCTAGAAAGTGTATGAGGCTGGATTTGAACTTGGGTCTTTCTAATTCCAGACCCAGTGTTCTATCCATTGTACCACCTAGCCAACAGATATAATTGTTAGTCTTTTTTTTTTTTCTGTTACTCTCAAATCTAAATGTGCTTATTTGCAAATTTCATAGATTGCTTCTGATTCTACCCACTGGGGCTGGGATTTTATGTTAGGGAGCAGTTTAGGACTATTAAAATTGGAGGAGGGAGGAATAATTGCTTAGAACTTAAAGACTCAGTCTATTCCCTCTTTCACATGATAGTTCTTCGAATATATGGATATAGTTATTATGTCTTCTCCCTCTGCTGACCTCCCCCCCCAAAAAAAAAACGCAACAAAAAGGCTTCTCTCCAGCCTAAGCATTTTTGGTTCCTTCAACTAAACCTCATGTGACTTAAATTCAAGACTCTTCATAGTTTCAGTTGTCCAATTCAGAATATTGCCCATTTTAAAAATAATATCAAACAGAAAGCAAGAGAAATATTTTGCCTTGATAAATAGAACTTTTAAGGTTGTAATAGACTTTATGTACATGATACAATTTGGTCCTCACAATTGCTTCATGAAATAAATTAGACAAGGTGGATATTCTTTCCATTTGGCATGTGAGGAAACTGTGATTCACAAAGATGAAGGAGCTTGACTAAAGTCACTTTGATAATATTTCAAGCCTGAACATCGGCCAGCAATGTTCCTTCTCCTCATTCGCCTCTACCATGCTGACTCACATAAGACTAGTGAATTAACTTGAAACAGAGGGAGCAGGGTAAGTGCAGTTAGAATTTATGGTTCCATTAAGTTCTACAGACCAAGGCCAATGATTTCACACAACTTATTGCCTATATATATATACACACACATACAGACACACACACACACACACACTTCCTATAATGCACCTGAAAAAATATCATACTTCACAACTTAAAACAACTATAATACATATATCATTATGTGATTTTCCTCTTAGAGATACTCTTAAAAAACAGTGTAGTATAGAAGGGCAATTACTGTATTGGAATAACAGGACTGAGCATTAAATTCCAGTATGTTCTCTCTCTCTCCCCCCTCCTCTCTCTCTCTCTCTCTCTCTCTCTCTCTCTCTCTCTCTCTCTCTCTCTCTCTCTCTCTCTCTCTCTCTCTCTTTCTCCCTCTCTCTCTCTCTCCATATATATACACATATATACATATATATACATATATATACATCATATATATATATATGTGTGTGTGTGTGTGTGTGTGTGTGTGCAGCGTGCACACACACACACACACACACACGCACACCCCTGTTAGAGTTTTGGCAAGTCATTTAACTTCTTTGGGCATTAGTTCCTCATCTGCAAAATGAGAGTTGTACTTAATGGTCTTTAAAATCTTTCCAAGTTCTAAGTCTACAATCCAGAGATTCTAAGTGTATATCAATGGCACCACATTTCTTCAATTGAGCATTATATTGGGTTGTTGTTGTTGAGTTGTTTCAGTCTTATTTGATTCTTTTGGGGTTTTCTTCGCAAAGATACTGGAAGTGGTTTTGCCTTTCCTTCTCCAGCTCATTTTATAGATGAGAAAACTGAGGGAAATAGAGTTGTACGACTTGCCCAGTCACATAGCTAATATATGTCTAAGGCCAAAATTGAACTCGAGTCTTCTTGACTCCAGGCCTAGTTGACTATCTACTGTGCAACCTACCTGTGTGTAGTGTCCAGCACTGCATTTCTAGTCAAAGAATCTTGATGCTGGCTCCAATTTTACTGTCTATCATGGATATAATCTTATTGAACTAAGTCCATCTTGGCCTTTATTTCCTACTCCAAAGCATGAGGACATTGGCCCAGATAAAGAAATGATCCTGTCGAACCCTTTCATTTTGTAGAAGAGGAAATTTAAAGTGAGTGAAGATAATCAACGTCTCTAAGATCATATAGGATGTAAGTATTACAAGAGGAATTGGAACCCAGGTCCTCAGATTTTGTAACTAATGTTCTTTGCACTGGGCTCATTTCTCTCTTGTGACCTCTCAAATTAATAATCATGATTATATAAATACTAATATAACTAATAATAAAAACTAATTGTATAAAACACTTCTGAATTACCAGGCTCACTGCTAAATTATGCTTTATAGTTATTCACTCTCTAAATCTCACATTTCTGAAACCATGTATTTTATTCACTATTTATTGTGATTCTGGGTTGATTATTCAACCTACCAAAGTGAGTTTTCTTACCTGCAAAGTGTAGACAATAATGGAATCCTATAGTACCTTAATGCACACCTACTTTATTGCTTCCCCCCCACAAAAAAAGCTACTATAAATATTTTGATTTATGTGAGGATTTTATTTCTATAGAACTTTTTGGGGTATAGAAAGATCAACATGAATTAATTAATAAGTACAGTATGTTTAGTATTATTAGCAACAGTAGCAGCAATAATAATACCAGTGGCACTAGCAGTAGCAGCCATGGTAATAGTAGTAGTAGTAGTAGTAGCAGTAGTAGCAGTAGCTGCAGCAGCAGCAGCAGCATTTATTTTAGTAGTACCAATAGTATCAGTCATAGTATTAGGGATACTAAGTAGTGATGTAGTAGTGAGTAGTTATAGTAGTGGTGGTGGTGGCAGTCATAGTAGTAATACTACTAGTAGTAACAATGGTGATACTTATGGGTTAGGATAAAATTATATAGTTTTTTGATTACCAGATTAAGAAATTGCTCATGGTATAATAGACCATTGCAATAGTAATTTAGATGGAAAGATCTTCCTCATTCATTAATAGGCCCATATGATTTGTTTAAATCACCTGGAAGCCTAAGTCACATATGGTGGGAGGAGCTTGCTGAACAGGTGGAAGTGGGGCTGGAGCATTCTCATCAGAGCCTACACCTGAGAGTGCAGATGGGGAGGACACACTCTAAGCGGACTTTGCTTGGATATTTCTGTTTGGGATTGAGACAGGAGGAGCTGGTTTTGCTCTCCTCAAAAAATGATGTTATGTTGTGCATATACCTTTGTGTTTGTTTAAAAGCCATTTGACCACCCTGGTAATGAGTTACTAGGTTATGTATTCTGCAAATGTTAAGCTAATGATGTGTTTATGTTATATTTACTAAAGAAATGTTAATGAATATTCAGATAAAAGTGATCTGCATAAATCACCTGGATTTGGGATGACAAAGTATAATGCCTCTATTTGTTCCAGGATCCATGGCCATTTAGATTGAAAGGGTGGATTTGGTAAGAGTAAGCAAAGTAGGGTCTTCTGTTTTTGTTTTTGTTTTAGTATAATCAAGAAGTATAATACCTCTGCTTGTTCCAGGATCTATAGCCATTTAGATTGTAAGGCCAAGGATCCTGGAAGGGGTGGAATGAGATGGGAATCAAAATAGGATCTTTTCCTGTTTTTATTTTAGTATAATCAAGTGCCTCTGAAAAAGTCTTTACCAGGAGTAAAGTACAGAAACAAGAGTTTTGTTTTGTTTTGTTTTTAACTAGGAACAGTGTATGTATTTGTATTGTTAATTATATTAATGTGATTAAAGATCTTTCCTATCCATTAAGGGACCTGCCCATTAAGGGGTGTTTGATTGGGGAAGATTTGTAGAAACACCAACAGCTTCTGTTAATGAGGCACTGGCTCTCAAGGGTTGAGATACCCTCTGGCTCTAAAAAAGGTATAAATCCTCTAAAGGTGAGGTTTTACTTTGGAGCTTAGTTTTTGCAAGAAGGTTTGAGTGCTAAATGAGAACTCTGGGAAGCCATTAAGGAGCCCCCTGGCTTTAAGAACCCAGATGTCATGCTTCCCTCTCTGGTAACTATGGTCAGGCAATTGTACCTGTTTGTTAAATTATGGTCAGGTAGAAGAAGTCATGCCTCTTGATTACTTTGGGGTTTACTGATTGGAAGTGTTTGTTTGGCCAGATAAAGACTCTGGGAATCCATTAAAGGAGCCCCCAGTCTTTGAGAACCCAGATGTCATGCTTCCCTCTCTGGCAACTATGGTCAGGCAATTGGACCCCAGCTGTCTGTTGAATTCAGGCAGAGGAAGCCATGTCTGTTGATCTTCTGATTTGTCTGTATTTTCTTTGAAATTCAGGGCGCTGACTCCCTGAACTAATTGAATGATATATTCACTTGGTTAAAGAAATGACACATGTGGTTGATTAAAGTGATTATTAGCCCCTCAAAAGTTGCCTTTCCTTTTGTAAATCCAGGTCTAAGAACCTGTGATGACAGGTCCCCCTGCGTGTGTTGGGGTGCTTACTGATAAAACAGTGAGACATCATTAAGGGATTTTGAGGAGTGTGACAGTATTGAAGTTTTCACTCAGGAATATTAATTAGGAAGCTGTGGACAGAATGGCTTAGAGAGGTAAGAGTTATGCCAAGTAATTCCTAATCTCTTTCATTTGTTTCACAGTGAAGTAAAAAGGATGTGAGTTCTAGTGATGTCAAGTGGGAATATAAAAGAATGGCCAGGTCATCTTAAAGGATCAGCAGGACTAGGTGACTGATTTGATTATATGGGTGAAAGAGAGAAAAGGAGTTTGATTTGATTCTGAGAGTTCTTTCCTGGGTGACTGGGAATTTGCTAATGTTATTAATAGAAATAGACCAGTCAGGAGGAGGAAGTGGTTATATATGAGGTACCAGCAGGATGTCCAATATGGAAATGTCAGACAGGCTGTGGGAAAAGTGAATCCAGGCCTGAACAGAAAGATAATGGAAGGGAATAACATTGGGGAGTTATCTGCAAAGAAGATAATGGAAGTTGTAGGATGGAAATCATAGAAGAAAAGAGAAGAAAATGCAAAGAAAGAGAAATCAGGGTAAACTCTTAGAATGTCTTCTTTTATGTGATAGGAGTAGGGAAAGTTGCTGATGAAGGGCAAGGGGCAGAGTAGAGAAACAAGTAGGAAAACATGTAGCGGATACAAGGAAAGCAGTTTTAAGGAGCCTATGAATGTCACCAGTGGGTACCATAGTGTGGTCAAGGAGTAAAAGTCATTAAATGTGGTCATTTGGAGGGCACTAAATTTCATGTATATCCTTTTAGTAGAAAATCAGAGACAGAAACCAGATGACAGGAGCTTCAACAGTAAATGAATGGGAAAAGAAACACAGTGAATATAAACTGTATTTTTAGATTTATTCTATTTTTAATTTTATTTTAACTTTTTCTGTTTTGCATTACAATGATTTCTGAATATAGCCTCCTCCCCTTCCCCAACTGCAAAGGAAAAGAATGATAAGCAAAACAATGGATTATGTAGGCAATATGTGACATCGTGTTCATGTCCAAATCTCTCCTTCTCTCAAAGGAAAAGAAGAAGGTGAATCATGTCATCAGTCCTCAAGGGTTGAACGTGGGGGCTTTAGTTAGATAGGTTTCAGTCTCCTACTGTTGATATTCCCATTGACATCACCGAAGTCATTACGTACATAGTTCTCCTAGTTCACTTATTTTACTCTGCATCAGTTCATGATGTCTTCCCATGTTTCTCCAAATCCCCGTATTCATTGTTTCATCAAGCACTGTTATATTCCATTACATTCATGTACCAAAATTTGCCCAGCTGTTACTCAATGGATGGACCAGTTGTTGGTTTCTAGTTGTTTATTATTACCAAAAAGTCCTACTGTGAACATATGAATACATATGAGACTTGACTTTCTTTTCTTGACCACCTTGGAGTATGTCCAGTTAATATAAACTCTTAGTTTTAGGAATCTTATTTGGTGGGGTGAGGGAGTGATGCAATGCAAATATTTAAAGAACTTCCCCTTCCCTACAAGATCCAATTATTATTTCTGTGAGTGAAGGTGAAATAAAGGGTCAGCTGAGGGATGAAAGAGGGGAAAAGGGAGAATGAGAATGAGAGTGTTAGGGAAATGTTTCAAGGAAAGAGAGGAGGAAAACTGGCTCAGGATAAAGTTGGCTTGGGAAGGAGGAAGGATTCCTCTACTCTGAAACAGAAGAGAGGGGGAGAGAGCTGATACATAAAGGACCTGAGGTGATGAGTAAGGTGCAGAAACAGCTCAAATACTTAGTAAATGAGGCACCACAAAATGAATGAGCCTGAATTATTCAGTGAAATCAACAAGAAAGATCATCTTTAGAGAAGGCAAAAATGGGGATTAGTTCAGGGGCTTGGGTAGTTTAGCAAAAGTTTGAAAGGGTTGCTATGGAGATTGAGATCCTGAGTTAACACAATATCTCATTTTATTTATACTCTCAGTTCTCAGAAAATAGCTTCCTCAATCTTGTCATTTTAATGCATTAGATCAGATTTGAAAATAACTATGAATTAACTTAGTGAATTTAAATAGAACCTGAGTAGAATAGTAAATAGGGTACAGAGATTACTTTAGAGTTAGGTAATATTGGATTCAAATCTTACCTCTGAAACTACACCCCCTTGGTCAAGGTATTTACAACTTCTCTGTGCCCTCAAGCATTCCCTAGGCCTTATTTCCTAGGATACAGTCAGTTCAGATGCTAAGTGTTCAGTAAGGCTGCAAGTTCATTTCATTGTGAAAGGAGAGATAAGACAGTGGATAGGGTTATTCTCTTTTCATAAGCTTATTACTGTGTAATTTTCTCCTTGTTCATCCCTTAAACATTTAAGGTTTCTTCATTCATGCTCCAAATTCGCTTTCTTTTAATAAGTCCTATCATTTTTACCTTCACAATGTGTTCATTTGTCTCCTTTGACACTGCCAATACCCTCATCAAGGCCCTTGTCACCTTAAACCAGATTGTTGCAGTAGCTTCTAGGCTGGTTTCCCTTACTCAAGTATCTCCCTATTCCAGTCCATCTTTCACTCATCTACAAAAGTCATCTACATAAAGCACAAATTTAACCTTGCACACACTCCTCCACCATATACTCAACATCTCAGTGACTATACCTCCAGGATCAAAGATTAACTCTTCTCTTTTGATCTTTTCAACCTAGTCCCTTCTTACCCTCCCAAGTTCTTGTTGTCATCATCACTGTTGCCCTTCTTCTCCATCTCCTTGTTCTTCTCCTCCTTCTTCCCCTTCTCCTCCTTCTCCATCTCCTCCTCTTCCTTATATAGCTCCATGTCCCTACTTTGTGTGTTGGCACTCATTAGCTGTCTCTCCTATCTTGAATAATCTTCCTCCTCATAGATCTCCTATCTTTCTTGGCTTACTTCAAGACTCAACTCCTTTATCATCTTCTGCCTGGCACCTTTCCCAGCTACTCCCACAGATAGTACCTTAGCTCTGATATTACCTCCCATTTATCTTGTATTTATAGTCTTTTCATTATGTCTCCCCCATTAGAATGTGAGCACCTACAGGGCAAGTTAATGTTTTGGCCTTTCTTTGTATTCCCAGAACTTAGGGCAAATGCTTAGCACATGGGAAGTACTTATTAGAGAGTTGTAGGCTGACATTTAAAAGCATAGACTTCATAGATTCCAGATATATCTTGTTACTGTCTCCATCCGTTTTTAACTTATTAGTCATGATCCTCTTTTGTCTTATAACATGCTGAATCTGAGCATGTATTTGGTAGGCTGCATATGAGAATTCAGAGTTGGAGGAGTCAGATCCTCAGTAAGGAAAAAATGTCATCCTATGAATCTTCTGGTCTCCTAAGAATTTTGCTTTTGTTTGTTTCTTTTTTTTTTTTTTTTTAATATATGGTCGCTGTTTTACTATTTAATGCAGGAATGTAAACAGTTTAACCTAATTGAATCCCTTATGATTGCTTTTTCACTGAGTTTTCTCTTTCAAAGTAAATTTTCTATTCACTTCTCATCTTTTCATCAGGAATGTTTGAAAGACCTCTATTTCACTGTACGTATCCATTTTTTTTTTTCCTCTGAAGGGTTATACTCAGTTTCACTGGGTAGGTGATTCTTGTTTAAAATGCTAGTTCTTCTGTCCTCTGGAATATCATATTCCAAGGTCTCTGAACCTTTAGTATACAAGGTGCTTAATCTTGTCTGATCCTAACTATGGCTCCATGATATTGGAATTGTTTCTTTCTGCTTTCTTACAACATTTTGTCCTTGATCTGAGAGCTGTGGAATTTGGCTCTATTAGTCCTGGTAGTATTTATTCTGGGATCTCTTTTAGGAAGTAATCAGTGGATTCTTTCAATTTCTATTTCACTCTCTGATTCTAGATTATCAGAGATGTTTTCCTTGATAATTTCTTGAAAGATGATGTTTAGGCTTTTTTTTTAACATGGCTTTCAGTCAGTCCAATAATTCTTAAATTATCTTTTCTTGAGCCATTTTCCAGGTCATTGTTTTTCCAGAGATATATTTCACATTTTATTTTATTTTTTATTCTCTTGATTTTGTTTGATTGTTTTGCATGGAGTCCTTACCTTCCACTTACCCAATTCTAATTTGAAGGTGTTATTTTAGTCATTGACCTATTGTAACTCCTTTTCTATTTCACCAAGTCTACATTTTAGGAAGTACTATTCTTCAGTGAATTTTTGTCTACTTTTCCCCAATGTAGGCAATTTTACATAAGTAGTTTTCCTCAGTGGCTTTTTATGTCAATTTTGCCATTTGGGCTATTTTGTTTTTAAGGTATAATTTTCTGGATTATTTTTGTGACTCTTGTACAAAGCTTCTATTTTTGATTATTTTTTCATCACTTTCATTTCTTTTCCCAATTTTTCTTCTACTTCTCTTATTTGATTTTTAAATTTCCTTGTAAATTTTTACAGTAATTTTTGGGGGCCTGAAACTAATTCATTTTTTGAGACTTTGGATATAGCAGTTTTGACCTTTTCATCTTCTTCTGTGTTTGTATTTTGATCTTTCCTGTCACCATAGTAACTTTGTGTGGCCAGGATCTTTTTCTACTGTTTACTAATTTTCCTAGTCTATTTATTAGCTTTTAATTTTATTCTAAAATTAGGTTCTGCTTCTGCCATGGAGGGACACTGTCCCAAGCTTCAGAACTGTTTTGTTGTAGGTGTTGTTTGGTTAGTTTTGGCTGGGCAGCTGTTTTCAGAGCTATTTCTGGAGTTTGCAAGTTTTCAGTTCTTCCAAGGTGGTATAATCAAAGGATGAGTTCATTTACTCTTCTCCTGGCTCAGATTCTAGTCTCTTAGTGAGCACAAACAATTTTTTCTCACCCTGGATCTATAAGCAATAACCCTGAGGCCTGCATTCTTCCTTGACTTGGGACTACAACCTGAATCCACCTTTGGGTAATGCAACAGAGTCCTGTACCTAATGCCAGCAAAGGAACCCCCAAAATCTCCTTCTGACCAGTCATCTGATCTGTTTACTATCTGTACACTGAGAGCTTAGGAAGCTGGAACTGTTTTTGCTTATTCAGGTACCCCCACAGCCTGCTGTTCTTTCCCTGGGAGTGATTGCCCTGGTGCATCCTGAGCTGGCCTGCATGCCACTCTCACCCTAGTATATCAATATATCTATCTAGTATATGTATATATCTATATATAGCTATCTATATACATAGACATCTATATATTGATACAGAAATATAGATATCTAGTATACAAATATGTCTAGTATGTATGTATGTATGTATATATATATATATGTGTATATATATGTGTGTGTGTGTGTGTGTGTGTGTGTGTGTGTGTTTCTTGCCAACCTTCTCAATTGTCTTGAGCTGGAAAATTGTTTCATTCCATCCTTTTGTGACTTCTGATGCTCCAGCATTTATTTTGAAATTTTTTAAAGTCGTTTGAAGGGGAATTTGGGAGAATTCAGTCAAGTCTTTTCTTTTTCTTTGCCATATTGGCTGTGCCCCTATGGTCATTTTTTTGATAATCACAGGCTACTTTTGAAGAAAGGGAAGTCATTAGACTAGCTCTCTTTACCTCCTTATCACTTACTGTGTCATGGATTTGGCATCCCCACTGGATATTGGCCTAAATCATAGAAGTAAGGTCTAAATATATTGGATCCATTGATTTTAATCTTAAAGCAAACAAGGAAGCCATCCATTCCAATCATGTCTTTTTTAGATTATACTTAGAGAGAGCAGTGTCTTGTCCAAGGTCATAAGGCATTACTAATAAGACAGCAATGAATGTTTTGTTTTCTTTACTTTTACCAGTTGCCTTTTCATGTTTAATTTCATTTGATTCTTATAGAAATCATATGAGGTAGGCACTATTATAATTCTCTTTTTAGAAATGAGAAATAAAAGAACATAAAGACTGCAATATACCCATGATCAAATAGAAATGGCAAGATGTGAAACCAGATCTCTTAGCTCAAGAACCTGTACTCCTTCCATTTCATTGTGTTGCCAATACATTCAGGTAAACCGGTTGAACTATCTTAGAAGCCTTATAGGTTACTTGTCACTCATGCCTGTCAATTTTATTAACTCCAAAGTTGCATGAATTCCATAACTAGAGACCACAAGTATCAGACCTAAATGAAGCATTGTGGATGCTAGACTCTTTTATCTAATGTTAGCATGCCCTTTAAACTAATTGGTGTCAATTCTGGATGAGAGTAAAAGAAGCTTTTAACTTTTGCATGTCTCTTTTGTAAATCTTGTATAACCTACACACATACACATCTAACTAAACCCATGTGCATTTCTTCAAATAATATATTTATAATATAATAACACACACACACACACACACACACACATATACTTCCTTTTATGGCAGGCTCATTTCCCGATAAGTCTTCTCCCTGGTAACTAATAAAACAGTATCAGAATGAAACTGACATGTTACCCATGTCTGACGGCATATAAAGCATTTACACTAGTTTTCTACCTCCTGCCTTCCCAGTCTCCACCCCACCCCACACTCACACCCCACATTGCACTCTTTACTGAGAAGAAGGAGAAATATGTTGCCTTCTTTTTTTTTAATCTGGGAGCAAGACTGGTCATCATATTACTGTAGTTGTTTCATATAGTTTTTACATATATGTAGAGTCAAAAAGGATACACAGTTGTGTGATTTTTATTGTAAAATGTCAAATTATTTTCCACAATGGATGGGTTAAATTAAAATATAAATGACGGTCTTAGTGTGCCTCCTTTGCAGTGATCTTTCAACACTGATGCTTCCCAATTTGATGGATATGAAGTGAAACCTCCAAATCATTTTAATTTACATTTGTCTTATTATTGGAGATTTGAAGAATTATCTGATGTGATCATGGCTACATTTCACTTCAAAAATTATTTATTTGTATAATTTAACTATCAATCTCCTGAATAAACTCACTTATGTATTTATATTATTTCCCATATATGCTATTTTAACAAGGTATTTATTGGGGATATTTGAAAGAAAGATTTTATTTTCCTAATCTATTCTTTATTTTCTTATGATTTCACATCCTACCAAAGATATTTACTGATTGTGTGATTGTAGGAAAGTTATTTAACTTTTCCAAATGAATTAATAATTAAGCATTATTTGCCAGGCAATATGGTAAGCACTGATCATACTGATTTAAAAGTCCATGTAATCCTTGCCTTCAGGGAGTTTATGTTGGTATAGAAATCAGTAACATATATAAATGAATGGCAGCACCAAGGGGTATTTTCTTCATTGATAAGAAGTGGAATTATTTAAAATTATATTGATATGACTTTTCCAGAGTTTGTTATTATTATTCCCAGAGTTAGAAGTATAAGGGGAAATAAGACACTACATTTGGAGGATGGTGGCATGACTTGAAGAACACTACAGAAAAGAAACAGAGAAACACAGACTTGGACGTGATATGGGGAAGACTCCCCATTCCATGTAGTACTAGGTTAAAGGTGGAGTTTGAAGAACAGATACATGATATTCAGAAAGCCCTAAGACATCGTCATCTGTAATCATAGCATCTCATTCATGGTGTTATTGTGATGATTACAGGAGATACTATATGAAAAAAGTCTTTGAAAGGCTTACAAGCATACAGAGATATCAGTTACTATTAAGATAGGACAAATACAATCTTCTTGCAGGTCTCCTCAGTTCCCCCTGACTCCAGCTCCCTCTGTAAGTCCCTCTCCTCTGAGAATACCTCCCATTTATCATTGTCCTGTTCATATCTTGTCTCTTACATTAGAATGTGAACTCCTTCCATATCACTGCCTTTGCTTTTAATCCTTCTTTTTATCACCTGTGTTTGTTGTGTTTGCCTTTCTTTCTTGAAAGGGACCATAACATCAAGGAATGATGACATGACTTGCACTTGACTTGGATTCGAGCGAGGGAGGGCTGTGCAAGGTCACCAGCCTCTCTTTCCCCTCCAGAGCCATCTGAGTGCAGTGGCCAGATATTCATCAGGATGACTGCAGACAGCGCAGGATGCACTGGGAGACCCTGGCCTTTTAAGGCTAAGGTCTTTGCAGATTCCTACTTTGAGTGAGGCAATGCCCATTCAGTGAATAAGCCTCTTTAAGAAGTGAGTCAAGGGATGGCCCCTTTAATGCCTGACATACATTAATATTCAATAGAGGTTTGTTAAATGGCAACAGATTTTTTTTGAAAAGTCTTTGTATTTATCAAAGATAGAAGCATAAATATCATGCAAATGTCTTGTCTCACCTAGAGTTGTATGTTAGTTCGAATGTCTTGAATATACTTAGATATTTCAATGGGTAATGTGTAGATTTTGCAGAGGATCAAAGGGCATCCTATGATACTGGACTCTACAGAATCCCTACCTAAAAGGAAGAAAATTCCCTTTCCCATTTTACAAGTCCTCAATCAAAAAAAGTGATAGAAATAATTTCACTAGCTTATGACCCCAGGTACTCTAGGGGAAAAGTATGTCTTAAACAAAGGGATAGGAAGAGGAGGAGATATTTCAGATTTGATGCCCAATGATTACTGAGTTTCGAGATGCACATTGGAAAGAGATAATTTTAAGGGGTGCTATCCAGACATCATTAAAGGGATACATGTAGTCCATCCCAATGAAATTGTTCACTGTAGCAAACTAAACTGTCTATTCATTTTTTCCACCTGCCCCCACAATGGCATCTATTTGCTTGGCCCCCACACAACAAGGCAGGATTTGTAAGCAGAATTCCATTCATTAGTTGCCCATTTAAAGGCCTTGACAGAAATCCCTGTGAAAAGCTTTTCAGGTCAAATTCCCCTTTAATGACTTAGTCCATTCACCCAGGGTGGCAGGGGGAGGATAGTGATGCCTTGACTTCTACCGCTAGAAAGACAAGAAAATGTTTTCATGAAGCTTTACACGTGCCTTGCTTGCTAAGGAGGAGGTGTTGATGAAACATCCGACTTGGGGTCCGGGAGTTGGAGCTGACTTAAAAAATATCTTTATAGAGACCTCAGAACATATAATCTTCAAAAAATGAGTTCTGGTTTGGATATTCAGCTGCTTGATGGGGCTTTTCTTTGGCTTTATTTCCTCTGCAAAGTCAGGTTTTCCCTGGGGGATTAATCTAGTGCCTGATTGGTTCCCTCAGAAAATGTTTAAATATCACATTATGGGTGAATTATATTTGTAGTTACCCTTGTTAAAGTCAAAGGACAAACAGAATTAGTCTGTTTCAACAGCTCAGGCTGGATTTTAAGGGGTGCCCATGGAGTACAAGAGGATATATGAATATGTACAGGCTGTGAGTAAATACCTATACCCCTCCACCCCATCTCCCCATTAACAATGAGCTAGTATGCCTGTTAAGTATTCACATATGACATTCTCTCCAGCTTCCAACATGGTGTATAGAACATATATGGTATGTCTATGATATGTGGCATATTTCTGTCTGTGATACCCTAGAATTGTTTCCCTTATAGAATTTGCATAAAGCCATAGTAAGACTTTCCTTGACCCTTTCCCTCCTTCATTTCCTTCTGTGTCCCTCTCCCTCTGTCTCTTTTCTTTCTTCTTTCTCTGTCTCTATCTTTCTCTGTCTCTTTCTCTCTTTGGAGGATAGGAAACATAATACAGGGCATGAAGAGTGGGACCATTAAATCTCCATACAGATATACATCCATATGTGTGTGTATGTATATATGTCTGTGTACATATGCCTATAGGTATGTATATACATATATGCATATGTATATATATGCATATACATATATAATTTAATAGTTTAAAATAACTTTTAAAAATTAACTTTGTTTTATTATTTTTAATTTAAATTGGACATGAAACTGTCTGGCCTGGATGATACCATGTCAGCTTTGGAGTCAGGGATTCATGAGTCTAGGTTTTTTCTCTCTGCCGTATAAAATCTGAGCAAGTCTAATGCCTAAGAGTCCAAGATAATTTTCTAATTCAATGTTAAATCTTTATCCTATCTGTTATGAAGGAAAATGTTTCCACAATTTAGCTCTCTTTGATATGAAATCCCGCAAACTCTGATGTGTCAAAGAAGCATAAGGACCTATCAATAAAACAAAACGCTGAACATTAGAATAAGTGAACTATCCCTCTCTCTTCTACTTTTGGCATGTCCAAGGAAACGTTAGCCAAGAATTGGTCAGAACCACCAAGCCAATTCATTCAGTGGGTAAATTGATGTGTATTCATTTGAAACAAAGTTTCATGTATGTGTGGCCATCTTGGTGTAATGGCCACTGCATAGAAAAGTTTAGGTGGCAGCCAGATTATGGTGAGATGTGAGAGACCAAAGGCTTTTGGGAGTGTTTGTCTTAATAGAAAGGAAAGTTCAGACTGCTAGGGTAAGAAACACACAGGACTTATTTGAATGTATTTTAATTCTCAAGTACTTTGTGATTCAGTTATTTTTAAAAGGAAGGAACAAAACATAAAATAGTATAAAGATCACTGATCTTGGGAGTTGAAAGACATGTGCTTAAGTCCTATCTTTAACAATAATTTATTACCTGTGTTAAGTCACTTAACCTCTCTTGGGCCCAGATCTCTCACACAAAGAAAAGATAATGTTCTGTTTGTATTAGTACAACTAGCAAATGGTGGAGTTTATGGCACATAATGGATACTCAATAAATGACTGCTGAATGACTTACTTATTTCTAAGGTCCCTTCCTGTACTAACATGGAGAATAAGTAGCAGCAAATCCAAACCCAAAGGAAAGTGTTTGCTGGCCAATTGCTAATGGGATGGGAATGTCATATTCAGTGCAGATATGAGCAGAGACTGAAACTGGAATTTTGTCAACATAGGAAACTCTCAGATTCAGAAATTCGCTTTTAATGAATGTTATCATTTTCTCAGTGACTTAGAACGTTAGAAGTCAGTTGGAACACTGAAAGTTGAAGCGATTTCTCCAGTGTATCTTAGGGATGAATCTTAAATTTATTCTGACCACATTTAAATTCCTCCTCCTCCTTACTACTACTTCCTACTCCTAACTACTACTCCTTACTACTACTACTAATTACTACTACTACTGCTGCTACTAACTACTACTCCTTACTACTACTAACTACTACTATTGCTACTACTACATACTACTACTACTGTTAACTACTACTCCTTACTACTACTATTACTACATACTACTACTATGACTGTTAACTACTACTACTACTACTAACTACTACTACTATGACTAACTACTATTCCTTACTACTACTACTAACTACTACTACTATATACTACTACTACTACTACTTCTGATAATAATAATAGTCAACACTAAGACAGTTCTTTGTGGGCAGCTAGGCTGGTAGGGTAGATAGAGTGCTGGGCCTAGAGTCAGGAAGATTTACCTTCCTGAGTTCAAATCTTGCCTCACATACTTACTAGCCATGTGACACTGCACAAGTCACTTAACCCTATTTGCCTCAGTTTCTTCATCTGTAAAATGAGCTGGAGAAGGAAATAGCAAACCACTCCAGTATCTTTGCCAAGAAAATACCAAATGTGGTATTATGCACAGTCAGATACTCCTGAAAACAATTGAGCAAAATGGGTCTTGAATCTTATAAAATGTTGTACATCTCTTATCTCTGCAACCCTATGCTATAATTCCTATTTTTATCCCCATTTTAACAATGAGGAAACAGAATCTCAGAGATGTTAAATGAATTTTTCAGGTTGCCACAGCGTGTAGGCATCAAAAAGATAATGTGGATTCTCTTCTTGAACTCTCAGTTCAGCACACGTACCCACTTACTATCACACCTGTTTAATTAATTCCAATTTTCTTCTGATACATGCCACAAAAACTAGAGCAATGATCTTTCTGCTCTATCTAGCCATTTTGCTGTTCATTACTCATCATTGGTTTGATTTCAAAAGTCAGAAATTTGAACGAAAGTATTATTTCCTATGCATCCTGCCTTTGGGTGTTTGAGAATAGTTTTGCTTTAGAAAATTCATTCAACTTGAAGGACCTTTGTTCTTCCCATGAATGCTTTCCCTCCCTGTCTTAAAGGCTAGACTTAGTTGTACAGAACCCTTCAAAGGCAGTCGGGAGAATTTTATTTCAGGTGGCAGTCTGGGAAGTAGGAAGAGAAAATATAAGGAGTTGGCTTAGCAATGTGCTAAGTCAGGCATTGCTTTGGATTCATAGTCTGCAGGTCTAGAATTTGAAGAGTCATCAGAAGCCATCAAGTCCAATTTCAGAATTTGAAAGATGAGGAAACTGAGCTCCAATGAGGTATAGTGAGTTATCCAGCATCATGTAGGCAGTTACTTTCCAAAGGCTATATTTGAATAAAGGTCTTTTCGATCTAAAGCCAGTGCTAAGTCCACCATGTCCCAGATGAGGAGACTCAGATCCTTATTTCATACCTGAACTACACAGGCTGGAAATCTTAGATGAGAAGACATTAGGATATTTGTTTTGTTTTTGTGTTTGTTTTATTTTAAGGTTTGTTGAACTGGCTTCATACACCATATCTGCTACCTACTATCCTTGGGCAGATTCTCTCACTTCCCTGGAATTCAGTTTCCTCGTTGGCAAAATAAGGTTAATGTCCTTTGATATATGATTAGCTAAGCAAACTACTTTATGAATGTAGTGGAATAGAATTTTGCTATAGGGAATGATAAATTCAAAGGAATATTGGAAGATTTGTTTAACTGATATGAAATGAGATAAGCAAAGTCAGTAGGACAACAAACACGACGACAATAACATAAGATACACACATTCACACACTAAAAGGAAGGCAGAATAAATAACCAATAAAGGTACTAAAAACAAATGTAATAATAGCTAGCCTTTACATACTGCTTATGCTTTACAAAGTAATATCTATCTATCTATCTATCTATCTATCTATCTATCTGTCTGTCTGTCTGTCTGTCTGTCTGTCTGTCTGTCTGTCTATCTATCTATCTATCTATCTATCTGTCTTCTTATTTCATACTCACAACTCTGTTAGGTAGGTGCTATTATGGTCCCCATTTACAGATGGGGAAAAGGAGGCAGGTAATATTTAAATGAGTTGACCAGGTTCAAGCTGTTGAATAAGAATCAGGG
Organism: Notamacropus eugenii; assembly: GCF_028372415.1. Lineage (NCBI taxonomy): Eukaryota > Metazoa > Chordata > Mammalia > Diprotodontia > Macropodidae > Notamacropus > Notamacropus eugenii. The sequence continues at coordinate 9,686,399 of NC_092877.1, forward strand.
GTAGAATTGGAATCCAGGTCTTCCAGATTCCATGCCCTCTTTCCATTGTGCCTCTCAGTGTCTAAGGAGACAAACATCCCTTCTCTCATCAGAAAGGCAGGAGATCGATAGAATGGAATATTGCATATGGTGACAGTCATATTCCCATTATTGGCATTTCTCTTTAATCATTTTTCTTTACTACAAGGGAAGGTCTAATTTTCTATTGAGGGGCGAGTTTTCCATAAATGACAGTAAAAAAAAATTGAAAAGTGTCAATAAAACATTTTGAAATGCTGTTAAAAAACCTTTTAATAGGAGCATGACGGTAAAAGAACTGGATGATCTTTAGCAGTAAATCTATAATCTGGGGGCAGCTAGGTGGTGCAGTGGATAGAGCACCAGTGCAGAAGTCAGGAGGACCTGAGTTCAAATCTCACCTCAGACACTTGACACTAGCTAGCTGTGTGACCTTGGGCAAATCACTTAACCCCAATTGCCTCATCCTGGGTCATCCCCAGTAATCCTATCTGGTCACTGGATTCAGATGGCTCTAGAGGACAAGTGAGCCTGGTGACCTGCACAGCCTGCCCTCACTCAAAACAAAGTCAAGTGCAAGTCATTTCATCATTTCTCTGATAGCATGGTCTTCTTTGGCAACCAAGGATGAACACACATGACCCTATGACTAAACATTAAAAACAAATCATATATTGTTACATCCACTTTTTCTCCCAATATATTTTTCTTTTTGTTTCCACTTAGAAAGCAATTGTTTTTAAACAAAGAATGCAAAAGGAAAAGAAGAAATCAGTTCAGCAAAATGATGAATATCACACACATATCCAAGTGTGGAATTATATATACTGCTATAATCCCCTGTTCTCCACCTCTTCAAGCAAGAGGAGGATGTGCATTCTCATATTATTTGACCAACTAGGACTAGGCATTGGAGATAATTCTCCATAGTACTCTATGTGATTTTCAATCCTCTCTGTTTTTCATCATCTCCTTTTGCCCCTCCCCCCTACTTATTTTTCAATTATTGGAATAGAAGTTTGTTAAGCTGAGTCAGATTACCTCCTCGTTAAGGCTTTTGAGAGACAAGAAGCAGAAGCAGGCAGGGGAAGAAGGGAGGTCATAATCAAGCCTGTTAATTTTCCTTCTTCAATTCTCTAAGCAAACATTTCCACCAGAAGGGATGAGGTGAAAATAATAGGGTAGAATGAATTTATTAGATCATTAGGGATTTGTGTCCTTGTTAGCTCATCAGTTCAAATTCCAACAATGTTTTACAGTTTAGAGACCTTTCCTTGCAACAATGCCCTATTATTATTTTATTATCCTTGTTTACCAGAAGAAGAAACTGAAGTTCAGAGCACTGACCTGACTGGCCCAGTGTCACATGTCTAGTGAGTGGCATAGCCAGCCCTCAAACCTAGACCTTACAGTTCCAAGCTGAGCACTCTGTTCCATCAACAACACGCTAGAAGTTGGTAGACTGCCTCTGATTCATTTCCCCCTTTTTAGTGCTGTTTGAGAGAACTTTGTCAAATTTCAGGTCTGCTGGAATTGCAGTACTTTTTGCTAATATTATAAAATGCTTTAAAAAAGCCCACAGGATGTACTTTCTGGAAGCCTTCCAGGTCCTTAAACAGATCACCTTAGTTTTGTTTTGGTGTGTGTGCCTGAGTAGGATGCCATCAGGACAGAGCATTTTTTTCTATTTTTGCTTAGAGGGGACACCCTCTCACGCACACTCACACACACACAGACACACACAGACACAGACTTGTTCCTTTCAAAAAACTATCTGAATTCTCTAATTGATAATTCTCATATCCTTATATAAGCCAATCAGTCTCTTCTGGACCAAGAGAGACTCGATTTAAAGTCAAGTGAACTTGAGAGGCAATTTGGTGTGTGGAAAGAATTCCAAAGTTGGATAGACCCAACCTGAGGATACATCATGGCTCTGCCATTTACTAGTTGTATGACTTGAGCCAGGTCACTGAAATTTCACCTATAAAGTGAGGCTGGTGGATTAGTTGTTGGGCTGGGGTCCTGTGCAGGTCTGTTAGGAGGCGCAATGTCACTTTCCTTTTTGATCTTCAGATTCTATTTCTGCAAAATTAGGGGATTGGATTAGAGGGTCTCTTAAGTTCTTTCTGGGGCAGCTAGGTGGCGCAGTGGATAAAGTGCTGACCCTAAAGTCAGGAGAACTTGTGTTTAAATACAGCCTGAGATTCTTACTAGCCATGTAATTCTGAGCAAGTCCTTTAACCCTGTTTGTCTTGGATGCCTCACCTGTAAAATGACCTGGAGAAGAAAATTAAAACATACTCTAGGGTCTTTGCCAAGAAAATCCTAAATGGTGTCACAAAGAGTAGGATGAGACTGAAATGATCAAACAGTAAAGTCCTTTACAAGTATAATTTATATTCCTATGATACTGATATTGAAAAATTTAAGGGAGAGAGAGTCAGATACAGAGAATGAGAGGGAAGGGGAGGAAGGAAGAGAGAGAGAGAGAGAGAGAGAGAGAGAGAGAGAGAGAGAGAGAGAGAGAGAGAGAGAGAGAGAGAGAAGGAAAATTATATGAAAATATTCTCATCAGTACTGTTCTGTTGGCCATCCACTATGGAGCTGAAAAGATTTGGATTTTTCAGATGGCCAGAGGGGGAAAAATAAAATAAAATAAAAGGCATGTTAAAAATTGATTTTCTTTAGTTACTTGGCTTGGGTCCCAAACCAAAAGAAGTTGTTTTGGATCTCATCCTAGTTCTCATTTGGGCACATCACAAAAGCACAGCATAATTTGTCACCAGGGGTAACACGTGTGTAAGAGATGGAGCGACCAGGACCTTGTTGAAAACCGAGGTCACAGCTGAAGTGCAGTCTGCCCATGCCACGTGATGCTGGTGCCTCATTCCCTGGGTGCTGAATTCCCCTTGTAAACGTTTTCCTGTCTATGCTGTTTGGCACAAGGAGATGGAGAAGGCTGCTGGCTTCGGCTGTCTCTTCATGCAGCAGGAGCCTCTCGGGCCGGCTGTCTCACTAATAGCACCCGACTGGGAAATGGAGGGAGACGAGCTTTAGGTAGGAAATGGAGGGGATTGCTTTGGTTTGGGACTAATGTTCTGACTAATGTTGAGATGGTCCAGGAGTCCCTTAGGAGGGTGTTGCTACTGCCCCTTCCAACTAAGACACAGACAAAAGAGCCTTCCCAAGACCCTATGGAGAGACCACTCCCAAAGAGGATTTTATTGAACTCTTATTTCCAACTACACATATTCTTTGCCTAAATCAGTTAGCCTTTCTTCTATGAGGGAAAAGAAATCTGAAGGAATACATAAGGGCAAAAGTAGAAGACACAGCTGTTTCTTCTCTCGGGACTCCATTTCCATATTCCTAAAGTAAAAAGTGTGAACTTGAGGTTTTGTGATGAGATGTGTGTGTGTTCCCAGCTCTAAATTTGGGAGCTAAAGTATCCTAAAGTGATATTTCTGTAAATATTCCATATATGGGAAGGCATTGTTGCCTACTGGTTGATGGGGTAGACTAAAATTCAGGAAGATCTGAGTACAAATCCTACTTCAGATATTATGTGACCAAAGAAACTTTGCCTTGCCTCTCTGAGACTGTTTATTCACCTGTGAAATGGACATTATAATACATTTTACTCTCTGCCTCACAAAGTTGTTGTGAAAAAGGGACTGGCTTGTCTTTTCAAATTTATGGCTAGTTGAATGGTTATTCATTGTTTTCATTTGTGTATTCGTGTATGTGTATATATGCGTGCATTTCCAACATATAACAAAGTATCTGGTACCTAGTAAGCATGTAAAAAATATTTATTAATATTGATTACATCAGCTTCATATCCCTTTTCTTTCCCTTGTCATGTGAGCTACACTTTGTAACACATATACACATGTGAACATAAACATACATACATACATGCATATATAATGTATTATATAATATATATTATATATGTGTATGTGAATAGATAGATATGCAATATTGAAAACAACTCAGGAAACTTAACTAGCACATTGAGTATGGCAGTATATGTAATATTCACCCCCATGGTCTCCCAATCTCTCCAGTGAAGAGAGGGAGGCACAATTTCTCTACTCCCACTGGGCCAAGCTTGGTTACTGCTAAAACACTTGCTTTTTCAAGAGTCTTTGAAGTGGGAGTTCTAATAAAGCAGGAGAAGATTACTTTGTCAGTGGCATTTTTTTTATCATCCCAGAATTTATAAACTTGGCACTTTTTGAAGCCACGACTATATTTATGATCTAAAACATTTTCCAACTTCAAATACATTGTGCATTATGACTCAGTTATTCTCATCCTTTTAAATTCCCTTTCATTGGTATAGTAGTTTTATCGGACTACATTATTAAACTTATGGCACCATAAATAACAACTTCTGTAGAGAGCCCATTTTCCAGGAACGTAAAAACAAGGTAATTAAAAGTGTGTGAATATTTTAACAATAAGGACAAGTGACAAGAAGTTCTTTTTTTAGTTCCACTTACCTGCTTTTTCATCATACACTTTAACAGAATATAAAGATACTTTGTGTCTTTTCTCTATACCTTTGTACAGGTTGTCCTACGTATTTGGAATGTTCTCCTTCTCGGAGATTCCTAATCACATTCAAGGATCAATATAAAGTCTGAATCCTGAGCTTCTCCTAAGTAGCTGCTATAGTCTACTGTATATTGACTTGAGTCAGAGATCTGGGGTTTACATTTCCTTGATTCCAGATGAAAAAAAGAAAGAGAAAGAAAGAAAGAAAGAAAGAAAGAAAGAAAGAAAGAAAGAAAGAAAGAAAGGAAGGAAGGAAGGAAGGAAGGAAGGAAGGAAGGAAGGAAGGAAGGAAGGAAGGAAGGAAGGAAGGAAGGAAGGAAGAAAGAGTGAATGAGAACTTTTTGAGTACTCAGTATATGTAAAGTACTATGCTTGGTTCTAGGGAGAATAAAAGAAAGAGAAAATGCTAATTCCTTGCTCTCAGCTCTCATTATAACGGGGGATGCAATACCTATGGAAGGTTCCAGCTATACGTCAGATAAAGGTGCCATGGTCCTTAGGTAGAATGGCAAAGCAAGTCGTTAACAAGCCTTCTTTGATGTCAGTTCCAATGATAAAATCAAATCGTTTTTGTCCGTGCCTATGAGCTTTTTGTCAGGGTCCTTGGTAGCTGTGATCATATGTCCTCATTACAGAGTTTGACTAAATGACCTATAAAGTCTCTTCTTTGATTTCATTCAGTGAAAGTAAAACAAACAAACATTTATTAAGCAGCACGTGCCAGGCTAAACAGTCTACAGATATTATCTCATCTGTTCCTCGCAGCAACCCTAAGTTATAGGTGCTATTATCAACCCCATTTTATAGGTGAGAAAAGTAAGAGATTAAGTGACTTCCCAGGGTCGTATAGCTAATAAGTATCTGAGACCTTCTAGGAATAAAGTTATGACTCCTCCCATTTTTAGTAGTCTGTTTAAAAATACTTTGTATTTATTTGCATTGCAAATGCTTTATTTTGATCTGTCTGCATACTTATTATTTGCATCTTGCCAAACCTGAAAAGGTGAGCACCTTGAGGTTTTTCTCTATGTCTTTGTAGCACCAGTGCTTTGTGCAAGTCAATACTTAGTACATGATTTTGTTTTGGTTTTTTAATAAAATTGTTCAGTCACTTCAGTTGTATCTGACTCTTGGTGACCCCATTTAGCATTGCTTTGGCTGGAGAACTTTGCTATTTCTTTCTCCAGTTCATTTTATAGATGAGGAACTGGGGCAAACAGTTAAGTCACTTGCCCAGGGTCATACAGCTAGCTAGTGTCTTAGGTTGCATGTGAACTCAGGAGGATGAGTGCTCTATCCACAGCACCACCTCACTGCGCTTTTGAAATGAATAAAACTGAATAATAATTATTTTTTAGTTCCAAAGTAAATCATGTCCAATTTAGTTTCTGCTATTCATTGCATCGGTTATCTTCAGGTCAAGAGCTCCAATTGAAATGATGTTCCTTTAAGTTCTTAGAAATCAAGCATTTGTATTTCCAACTTAACAGTCTAGCAACTGGAAGATGAAAGGAGGTATGACTTGGTCACACTCACCCAAATAATGCCCACTTCAATCCCACTCTTCTGGCCCTGAGCCCCAGTACTCTTCAATGATAACATATTCAATTGAGCACCTTACAGTATCCAAGGGACCTTGCCTGTATTTTCTCAGTAGATATTTACCATGAACTGTGAGACATATACTGAAGGTATTCTTATTGCCACTTTATAGAATAGGGAAACTGAGTTTCATCTTGCAATAGAGCTAATAGTGTCACAGGTTGGATCTGAACCCAGGATTTGTGGGTCCAAGTCTAGCCCTATGTAACCATGTTTCTTATCATTTAAAGATTTTCTTTAATATATACAGTATTTCTTCTAAAACACTTTGAAGGTTTGTTTATTGTCTATTTGTTTCTAAATTTAGGGATCAGAATGTAGTTGGGCCAACAGTATAGGGTAAATTGTAAATGGACTGAAGATCTGAGTCTTGGTTAGGTATGATAGTTTAAACCCATGCAACAACCCTTTAATAAAAGGATTTGTTCTGTAAAACTTAGACTCAGTGAAACAGTTGCACCTAAGGAACTAGAAGGCCACATATAGCATTGAGGCTGCAGGTTCACTGTGCCTGGTAGAATTAAAGTACTTGCATTCAAATGTGAACTCTTTTAGGAACTACCTCTGTGACTTTGGATAAGTATTGTTGCTCTCTCTTAAGGGAGTAATAATGACTCCCTGTTTACTGGTAATAACAATACCTACTTACATTAAAGTTTTTAAAGCAAGTTATGTATATTTCTATTTTAATCCTCCTGACAATCTTGAGTTAAGTGTGATTATTATGCCTATTTTGTTGATGAAGAAACTAAAACTAGGAGAGTTTAAGGAATTGGTTCACAGTTACTCCAGCTGGTAAGTGACTGGGGCAAGATTCAAACTCAGTTCTTGAATCCAAATTTGGTGTTTTCCCTACTGGACCACCATAGCTCACTTGTGTATCATTAGCATACATATTTATTCAGGTTACCTATCTTCTTCTGCTACGTAGCTGCCTCGTGCATGTGGATTTTGAGCTCTTGTTTCTAACTTTAATATCGGCACTTAATTTCAACTCTGACTTGACATTCAGTGTTATAGGAAGACTTTGTACCCGACTCTTTCTTAAGTTTGTCGTCTGGCTCTTTGCTTAGGAATTTTCTGCAACTCTGCTGTTCCCTGAAGGGAAGAGAGGGACCTAACTGACTGGGCTGACCTGGACCATCCCAGAGGTTAATGGGGATGCACTTAGTCACAGTGGGGATGAGGGTACATGCACCAATTAAGCCAAGCTAAGAGTATTGAGCGACTCTCATGAAATCTTTTAGGAAGATGACTGATAGGTCTCTCTTAATTGCCCAGTTCCTATTCTCATCATGAAACTTTTCTTTCCTTTCATGGGAATATGCCAGAGGTCGTTGTAGACATTAAACATCAGGCACAATTAACTTTGCCCAACATCAGTGGAGGTTGAAGTATCCTACAGCAATAGAATAACCTCTGGGGTAGAACAGGGACAAGCTAGAATTGAAACAGGAAATGACAATTCTCACATCCAACTTACCTTGCAGGGCTAAAGCAGGGAGGAGGAATACATTGCATTCTGAGAGTTTCACATACTTGTGATTCAGATTCTTTTACCTTCCAGTTCAGAACTCTAAATGGAACTGGGAGAGATGTGCAAGAACTTTGCCATATATTATCTCCAGATTACCTAAATTCATCAAAAACGTCACTATATACACTGTCTAGGGTCAGAGTTATAGTAAGGTTGCAGCAATCAGAACCTTGTTCCAGGGTACTTTAATTTAAAGGGTATAATCAATTAAAATATACATTTCTTCCTCATTACAAAAGATACTAAACTAAGGAATTCATTTTCCCACTCAACTTGGTTTCTCTTAGTCCAATTTGGTAATATTTCCATATAATGGATATTAAAGATGATTTAAGGGCAGGATTATTAATGGTTCTCTGTGTATTTACTTCATGTTATTTGCTTCAAGCTGCTTGGTTCAGGGAGAAAAAAAGATTTTGGAAGAAAAGACCATAAATAGACTTATATTTAAAGAAACACAAAAACCATAGTGATCATCTAGTCCAAAATCTCCATCCTGTAGATGGCCTATGTATTGCTGACATGTGGAGGCTGGCATCACTTACTGAACATTATGTATCACCTTATAGATCCTGAGCAGCTCAGTGGTACATTGGATAGAGTCCTTGGCTTGGAATCAGGAAGACTCATTTTCATGAGTTCAAATCCAGCCTCAGATATTTTTAGGTATGTAACGCTGGGCAAGTCACTTAACTCTGTTTGCCTCAGTTCTTCATCTGTAAAATGAGCTGAAGGAGGAAATGGCAAACCAATCCAGTACCTTTGCCAAGAAAATCCCCAAAAGGGTCACAAAGAGTCCATTGTGAGCAAAACAACAGTCAAATTTTTTCTCCCATGTGTTCCAATCTAAAAAACTCACCAAACTCAACCTAAGCTTTATGGTCAGGTGGAATATAATTTTAGGTTTATATTTGGATTTACAGACTTGCAATATTTGAACCATTGATCATGGAATCCATAGACTGAGGTCTGGAAATGCTGACCAAAACATCATGTTGTCATAAGGTAATAGGATCACAGATTTATAGTTAAAAGAGACTGTAGGGCAGAGAGCCAAGATGGGGGAGTAAAAGGAGGGACTTATTGGAGCTTTCCCCACAAACCTAGCCAAATACTTGTAAAAAATGACTAAACAAATTCTGGAGCTACAGAACTCACAGAATGACATAATGAAGCAAATCTCCAGCCCAAGACAGGCTGGAAGGTGGACAGGAAATGTCTATCAAGCTGAGCAGGGAGCAGAGTGAAGTCCAGTGTGGGCTCTGCCTGCACAGACTGGACCTGAGCAGGACTCAGGTGGAATGAATCACTAGCACCTGTGGTGATTTACACCTTCATGACTCCCAAAACTCAAGGACAAATTGGAATATCAGTGGAAAAAACCTGTGTTTTTAACCTGTGTGAGAGAGTAGAGTGGTCCTGCCCCAGCCACAGGAAGTAGATCAAACTATGCAGAGGAGTTTGTGGCAGTTACAGCAGCAGCAGGTTTCTGTAGCTCTAGACCCACAGATTGGGGGGAGAGGATTGAGTGACTGACAGTATATTGAGAGAGCTACTTTGAAAAAGAACTCAAAATGCAAGTAAATAGCTGGGGAAATGAGCAAAGACAGGAAAAATATCAAACTATAGAATCTTACTTTGGTGAAAAGGCAGATAAAAATATACAACCAGAAGGAGACAAGAAAATCAAAGCTCCTATATCCAAAATCTCCAAGATAAATATTAATTGGTCTCAGGTCATGGAAGAGCTCAAATAGGATTTGGAAAATCAAGTAAGAGAAGTAGAGGAAAGATTGGGAAGAGAAATGAGAATGATGCAAGGAAATCCAACTCAATTGCTTGCTGAAGGGGACCAAAAAAAGCTGAAGAAAATAAGACCTTAAAAAATAGACTAACCCAAATGGCAAAAGAGATCCAAAAATAATTGGCCAAATGAAAAAGGAGGTCCAAAAGCTCACTGGAAAAAAATTCTTTAGAAATTAGAATGGAGAAGATGGAAGCTAATGACTTTGTGAAAAACTAAAAAAATTACAAAACAAAACCAAAAGAATGAAAAAAACGGAACATAATGTGAAATATCTCACTGGAAAAACAACTGACCCAGAAGATAAATCCAGAAGAGAAAATTTAAAAATTATTTGACTATCTGAAAACCTTGATCAAAAAAGGAGCCTAGACATCATCTTTCAAGAAATTATCAAGGAAAACTGCTCTGATGTTCTAGAACCAGAGGGCAAAATAAGTATTAAAAGAATCCACTGATCACCTCCTCAAAGAAATGTCAAAAGGAAACCTCCTAGGAATATTGTAACCAAATTACAGAGCTCCCAGGTTAAAGAGAAAATATTGCTAGCAGCCAGAAAAAAAAAACAAAAAAACAACATGAGTATTGTGCAAACACAATCAGGATAACATAAGATCTATTGGCTTCTACACTAGGAGGGCTTGGAATATGATATTCCAGAGGTCAAAAGAGCTTGGATTAAAACCAAGAATCAACTGCCCAGCAGAATTGAGTATAATACTTCAGGGAGAAAAATGGAATTTCAATGAAATAGAGGATTTCTAAGCATTCTTGTTGAAAAGACAAGACCTGAATAGAAAATTTGACTTTCAAACACAAGGATCAAGAGAAACATGAAAATATAAACAGGAAAGAGAAATCACAAGGGACTTACTAAAGTTAAACTGTTTACATTCCTTAATGGAAAGCTAATATTTCTAAATCTTGGGACTTTTCTCCATATTAGAGTAGTTTGAGGGATTATGTATATATATATATATATATATATATATATATATATATATATATATATATATATATATATATATATATATATATATATATACGTATATATATATACGTATATATATATACGTATATATATATGTATGTATGTATGTATGTATGTGTATATATATATATACACATAGATAGATAGATAGATAGATAGATAGATAGATAGATAGACAGACAGATAGATAGATGGCACAGTGTGAGTTGAATAGGTAGAAATGATAATCTCTTTGCCCCAGATAAGCATTTATTGAGGAGTTTGGTCAATCATCTTATTTTCAGTTGTATCTGATTCTTCATGACCCCATTTTGGGGTTTTTTATGGTAAAGATATGGGAGTGGTCTGGCATTTGTTTCTCTAGATCATTTTTGTATCCCCCCTTTTTAATTTTTTCCACTTAATAGCATCTTATTTTTTTTCAAATTAAATGTATATAGTTTTCAACATTAATTTTTATAAGATTTTGATTTCCAAATTCTTCTACCTTCCTCTTTTCCTTCCCTCCTCCCCAAGACTGAAAGCAATCTGATGTACATTATACATGTATAATCATATTAAGCAGATGTCTCCATTGCTTAGGTCTGACTTTATGTGAAATGTGTTTTGTAATTTTGTTTAGATAGTTCCTTGATTTGTTTTGGCTGATAAATTCCCAAATATATGATGTTATCTACAGTTATTTTCAATTCTATCTCTTGCTGCTAAGCTTTGTGGGTAATATATGGAGATGCCGATGTTTTATGTGTATTTATTTTACATCCTGTAAATATACTAATGTTTTATTATTTTAAATAGATTTTTTAGTTGATTCTCTGGGATTTTCTAACTACACAATTGTGTCATCTGCAAAGAGTTTTGCTTCCTCATTGCCTATTGTAATCCCTTCAATTCCCTTCCCACCCATATTGTGAAAGCTAACATTTCTAGTATACTATTGAATCATAGTAGTGATAATGGTGTCCTTGTTTCACCCTTTATCTTAGTGAGGAGGCTTCTAGCATTTCTCCATTACAAATAATGCTTGCTGAGGGGTTTAGATAGATACTATGCATCATTCTAAGGAAAATTCCATTTATCCCTATGCTCTCTAGTGTTTTTAATGTGAATGGGTGCTTCTTTTTGTCTTTTTTCTGCATCTATTGAGATAATCACATGAATTCTGTTACTTTTATCATTGATATGGTCAATTATGGTGATAGTTTTCCTAGTACTGAACAAGCCTACATTCCTGGTATAAATTCCACCTGGTCATGTTTCTTTTTTTTTTTTCCTGGTGATAAATTGCTTTATTTTCTTTGTTAATATTTTATTTAAAATCTGTGCATCAATATTAATTAGGAAATGGGTCTATAATTTTCTCTTTCTATTTTTGCTCTTCCTGGTTTAGATGTCATCACAATATTGGTGTCATAAAAGTAATTTGGTAGTACTCTTTCATTGCCTATTTTCCCCAAATATTTTCTATTATACTGGAATTAATTTTTCTTTAAATATTTGGTAGAACTCACTTGCAAATTTATCTGGCCTTGGAGATTTTTTCATAGGAAGTTCATTGGTGGATTGATTATTCAATTTCTTTTTTCCTCAAAATGGCATTATTTAAGTATTTTATTTCTTCTTCCATTAACCTGGACAATTTACAATCTCATAAATATTTATCCATTTCACTTAGATTGTCAGATTTATTGGGAAAAATTGGGCAAAATATCTCCTATTTATTGTTTAAATTCATCTTCAGTGGTGGTGAATTCACCCTTTTCATTTCTGAAAATGGTAATTTGGTTTTCTTCTTTCTTTAAATCAAATTAAGCAAATGTTTATTTTTTCATAAAATCAGCTCTTAATTTTATTAGTTCAATTTTTTTTTACTTTCAACTTTATCAAACTCTCCTTTGATTTTCAGAATTTCTAATTCAGTATATAATTGGAGATTTTTAATTTAGCCTTTTTCTAGCTTTTTTCGTTGCATGTCCAATTCATTGATCTGCTATTTCTCACTTTTATTCATATAGGCATTCAAAGATATAAAATTTCCACTAAGTATTGCTTTGACTGTATCCCATAAATATTAGCATGTCAATTAGTCTTATTATTGTCATCTTCTTTTATGAAATTAATGATTGTTTCTGTGATTTGTTGCTTGACTCATTCATACTTTAGGATTAGATTATTTATTTTCCAATTAATTTTAATCTGTCTTTCTGTGATGCCTTATTATACATCATTTTATGAGATCACAGTCTAAAAAGGTTATGTTTAATATTTCTTCCTTTCTGCATTTGATTGTGAGTTTTTTACTGCCCTAATACATAGTCAGTTTTGGTGTAGGTGCCATATACCACCACAAAAAAAAATATCCCTTTCTATTCTCATTTAGCTTTCTCCAGAGGACTCCTATATCTAGCATTTCTAAACTTCTATTCAACTCCTTAACCCCTTTCTTGTTTATTGTGTGGTTAGATTTGTCTAGTTCTAAAATGGGGGAGGGGGAGGGGGAGGGCTAGAAGCAAGGTCCTGCTATAATTCTCCCCACAAACCCCTCAAAAATCTGTTAAAAATGTCTCTAAATAAATTCTAGACCAGTAGAAGTCAAAAAATGACAGAATGAAGTAAATTGCCAGTCCAAGACAATCTGGAAAGTCAATAGTCTATTGCACCAGGCTGGGAACAGAGCACAGTTTAGGTGGACTGAACTGGATCAGGCCTTAGAATACTAACTCTTGGGCAGCTGCTGCGGATTCCAGACTTCTTAGCCCACAAACACTAAAGAGAACTTCAAAGATCAGTGGGAAGTGTCTCTCACCTCACTGAGAGGGAAGCATGGTCTGACCTTAACCCCAGGGTGTCTGCAGCCACTGCTGAAGGGGAGGCTCCTTCTGCAGCCTTCCAATTAACAAAGCTCAAAAGTCAAGTAATTGGCTGTGAAAATGAAGAAACAGGAAAAAAAGAAACAGACTATAGATTCTTACTTTTTCAGTGAAGAGGTATTTTCTTCCATCATTGATGACAAAGAAGATCAAAACATGCAACAAGAAGAACACAACAAAGCCTCTAAGAAAAATATGAATTGATCTCATTTCATGGAAGACCTCAAAAAGCATTTTGAAAATTAAATAAGAGAAGTAGAGGAAAAAATGAGAAGAGAAATGAGAGTGATGCAAGAAAATCATGAAAAATGAGTCAACATCTTACTAAATGAAACCCAAAAAAGTCCTGAAGAAAAAAAATCTTTAAAATTAGACTAACACAACTGGCAAAACAGGTCCTAAAAGGCACTTAGGAGAAGAATGACTTAAAAAGTATAATGAGCAAAATGTCAAAAGAGGTCTGAAAGCTCACTGACGAAAATAATTCCTTTAAAAGTAGAATGAAGCCAATGAAAACTAATGACTTTATGAGAAATCAAGAAAGTATAGAACAAAACCAAAATAAAAAAAAATACAAGGCAATGTGAAGTACTTCAATGGAAAAAACAACTGACCTGGAAAATGAATCCAGGAGAGATAATTTTAAAAATTACTGGACTACCTGAAAGCCATGAAAAAAAAGAGCCTAGATATCATCTTTCAAGAAATTATCAAGGAAAACTGCCCTGATATTCTAGAACCAGAGGGTAAAATAGAAATGAAAAGAATCCATCTATCGCCTCCTGAAAGAAATCCCAAAGTAAAACTCCCAGGAATATTGTAGCTAAATTCCAGAGTTCCCAGGTCAAGGTGAAAATATTACTAGCAGCCAGAAAGTAATAATTCAAGTATTGTGGACACACAATCAGGATAACATAGGACTTAGCAGCTTCTCCACTAAGGGATTGAAGGCCTTGGAATATGATATTCCAGAGGTCAAAGGAGACAGGGTTAAAACCAAGGATCATCTACCCAGCAAAACTGAGTACAATACTTCAGGGGAATGAATGGAACTTTAATGAAATAGAGGACTTCCAAGAATTCTTGTTGCAAAGACCAGAGTTGAATAGAAAATTTGACTTTCAAAGACAATATTCAAGGGAAGCATGAAAAGATAAACAGGAAAGAGAAACTGTAAAGGAATTATTAAAATTGAACAGTTTACATTCCTGCATGGAAAGATGATATTTGTAACTCATGAGACCTTTCTCAGTATTAGGATTGTTGTAGGGAATATACATGCATACATACATGTACATATGTATGTGTATGTATGTGTGTGTATGTATGTGTATATATATATATATACATATATATATATGTATATATATATATATATATATATATATATATATATATATATATATATATATATATATATATATATATATGGGAGTGCACAGGTTGAGCTGAATGTGAAGGGATGCCAAATAAAAAAGAAAATTAAGGATTGAGAGGTATGTTCTAGGAGAACGAGAAAAGAAGAGGTAGAATGTAGTAAATCATCTCACATAAAAGAGGCAAGAAAAAGCTTTTACAACGTAGGAGAAGAAGGGAAAGATGAGAGGGAGTAAGTGAGCCTTCCTTTCATAGGATTTAGCTTCAGGAGGGAATAACATACACACTCAAGTGGGTATGGAAGTCTATCTTACTCTACAGAAAAGCATCAGGGAAAGGGATAACATAGGGGGAATAATAGAAGGGATGACAGATTGAAGGAAGGGGTAATCAGAAGCAAACATTTTGGTAGAGGGACTGGATCAAAGGAGAGAATAGAATAAATGAAGGACGGAGAAGATAAAGGGAAATATAGTATTTCACAACATGAATATTATCAAAGTATTTTGCATGACCACACACGTATAACCTTTATCAAATTGTTTGTCTTCTCAATGAGGATAGGTGGGGAGGGGGATGGGAAGGAATGTGAAACTCAAAGCTTTAAAAATGAATGTTAGAGATTGTTTTTTCATGCAGCTAGAAAACAAGATATACAGACAATGGCATATAGTCATCTATCTACAGGAAAACAGAAGGGAAGGGTAGGGGTGGGGTGATAGAAGGGCGGGCAGATTGGAGGAAAGGGGAATCATAATACACACTGTCCTGGGGACAGGGTAGGGTGAGGATGGGGAGAAAATTTGAAATTCAAAATTTGTGGAAGTGAGTGTCAAACTGAAAATAAATGCATGTAGATGAAAAAATTGAAAAGGAGAAAGCTATCTAAATTAAAAAAAAATGAAAATTCTGAAAATAAAAAATAATAAAATTAAAATATTGAATTAAAAATAAAATGGGGGAGAGGGATTGAAGTCACACATCAGTATAATTTTCCTGTCTATTATTTTCCTATAACTCACTTAACTTCTCTAAGAATTTTAATGCACCACTTGGTGCATAAATATATACTACTGATGTTGCTTCATTGTCTATGATACTTTTAGTAAGATGTAGTTTTCTCCCTTATTGTTTTAGTTAGATCTATTTTCTGCTTTGTTTGAGATCAGGATTTCTATGCCTGCTTTGTGTGTGTGTGTGTGTGTGTGTGTGTGTGTGTGTGTGTGTGTGTGTGTGTGTATTGTTTCAGCTCAAGCATCATATATTCTGCTTCAGCTTTTTCTCTGTATCATTCTGCCTCAAATGTGTTTCTTATAAACAACATATCGTATTCTGGTTCTTAGTCCACTATGCTATTCACTTCAATTTTATGGGAGAATCCATTCTATTCCCATTCACAGTTATGATTGCTTATATATTTCTTTCCATCCTATTTTCCCCATTTATATTTCTCTCTCTCCTTTCACCCTTTTCCTTTCACCAGTGTTTTGCTTTTGACCACTGCCTCCCTTAATTTGCCCTCCGTTCCATCAGTCCTTTCCCTCTTTTCTTTCCCCTCACCCTCCTACTTCCCAGTAGAGAAAGATATATTTCTATACCCCATTGGATGTGCATGTTATTCTCTTTTTGAGATAAATTCCATGAAAGTAACATTCAAGCAATTCAAGCCCTTTCTTTCTTTCCTTCTACTATAATGGGTCTTTTGTACCTCTTTCTGTGATGTAATTTACTTTATTCTGCCTATCCCTTTCCTCTTTTCCTCACACATTCTTTTTTTCTACCCTTTAATTTTTTTTTTCATTATCATCACATCAAAGTCAACTTATACTCATGCCCTCTATTTATAGGTACTCCTTCTAACTGCCCTAATAGAAATACAGTTTTCAAAAGTTACAAGTATCCTATTTCTGTGTTGGGATATAAACCATTTAATCTTATTGAATAACAGGTCTTTTTGTTTCCTTTCTGTTTACTTTTTTTGCAAATCTTGAGTCTTATATTTGAAGATTGAATTTTCTATCCATCTCTGGTCTTTTCATAAGGGAGGTTTGAAAGTTCCCTATTTCATTGAATGTCCATCTTTCTCCCTGAAAGATTATGCTCAATTTTGCTGGGTAGTTGTTTGTTGGTTATAAACCAAGAACCTTTGTCTTCTAAAATTTCACGTTCCAAGCCCTCCAATCCTTTAATATAGAAGCTGCTAAGTCTTATGTAATCCTGCCTGTGATTCCTTGATATTTGAATTGTTTTATTATAACTGCTTGCAGTATTTTCTCCTTGACTTAATAGTTTTGGAATTTAGCCACAATATTCTTTGGAGTTTTCATATTGAGATCTGTTTCAGGGGGTGATCAATGGATTCTTTCAATGACAATTTTGTCTTGTGGTTATAGGATATCAGAGCATTTTTCCTTGATAATTTCTTAAAAGATGCTGCCTAGGCTTCCTTCCTTCCTTTTCTTTCCTTTCCTTTTCTTCTTTCCTTTTTCTTTCTTTCTTTGTTTCTTTTTCTTTCTTCATTTCTTTCTTTGTTTCTTTCCTTCTTTCTTCCTTTCCTCCTTCCTTCCTTCCTTCCTTTCTTTCCTTCTTTCTTCCTTCCTTCCTTCCTTCTTTCCTTCCTTCCTTCCTTTCTTTCCTTCTTCCTTTCTTTCCTTCTTCCTTCCTTTCCTTCTTCCTTCCTTTCCTTGTTTCTTCCTTTCTTTCTTCCTTCCTTCCTTCCTTTCTTCCTTTTTTCCTTCCTTCCTTTCCTCCTTTTTTCCTTCCTTCTTTTCCTCCCTTCCTTCCTTCCTTCCTTCCTTCCTTCCTTCCTTCCTTCCTTCCTTCCTTCCTTCCTTCCTTCCTTTCTTCTCATGGTTTTCAGGTAGTGTAATAATTCTTAAATTATCTCTCTTGAATTTATTTTCCAGGTCAGTTATTTTTCCATTGACATTTTACAGTTTCTTCTATTTTTTCATTCTTTTGATTTTTTGACTGATTCTTGATATCTTCACAGAGTCACTAGCTTTCACTCCCCTAATTCTACTTTTTAATGAATTATTTTCTTCAGTTAGCCTTTTTTATCTCTTTTTCTAGTTGGCCAATTCTGCTTTTTAAGGAGTTGTTTTCTTCATTGAGTTTTTTTTTTTTTTTACATTTAACCAACTGTAGTTTTTAAAGAATTTTTTTTCTTCAGCCAATTTTTGCTCTTCTTTTCCCAAGCTGTTGATTCTTTCTTGCATAATTCTCATTTCTTTTCCCAATTTTTCTTCTATCTCTCTTATTTTACTTATGGAATTCTTCTTGAGCTCTTCCAAGAAGGCTTTTTGGGCTTGAGACTGATTCATATTTCCTTTTAAGGCTTTATATATAGGCATTTTATCACTGTTGTATTTCTCTGAGTGTGTGCTTTTGTCTTCCCTTTTTCAAAAGCTGTTTTCTATGGCCAGGGCTCTTTTCTAATTTTTGTTCATTTTTAAGCCATTTTTGGTGACTTTTAAATTTGAGCTCTGCTTCTGGGGTCCAGGTTGCTGTCCTGAGCTTCTTGTACTGGGGCCAGGGGCCTGGTCACTATCTTTCTGTGCTGGGGCCTCTGGGGTTAGAGGCTTACTCATTGTTCTGGCCTAGCCTAGGAGTACTTGTGCTGGGGGTTCCAGTACTTGCAGTTTGCCTTCTGTGTTAGGGCTGTGTGCCTTACAGCTAGCATCTGTGCCATTGACCTGTTGAGTCAGTCCCTAGAGATCTCTGTTGCTGATCTGTGCTGTGGCTAAGAGTCTCCTGCTGACTTGCCTGGACACCATCTGTGCAGGCCTGTACTCCCCTTCTACCCAAGTGCAACAAACCATTCCTGAATTCCTTCTAATTTATCTTAAGCTGAAAGATCTCTTCACTCTATCTTTTTGTAGGTTTGGTCACTCCAGAATCCATTTAGAAGCTTGATTTGATGTCGTCTCTGAGGGAAACTTGGGAGAGCTCAGGCACCTTCTTGACTTTTGCCCATCATGTAGAGGCTCCAACTCATTTTACGTATAAGGAAACTGAAGCAAAGGGTTAAGTGAATTGCCCAGGATCACACAGTTAGGAAGCATTTGAGGCCAGATTTGGAATATGAGTCTTCCTGACTCTAGCCCTGCCACTTTATTCACTGAGCCACTTTGCTGTCCTTATTAGTGGAGGGAGATTCCTAAATTTGCTATGTTAGGAGTCTAAAATGAAAAGACTCCTAAAATAGATTTTTAATAATGTTCCTTTTAGATATGTCACTGACACATCCTGGTTTCCCTCTTCAATTGATATGTTTCTAATTAAAAGGTGAAGCTGAAATGTTTTAGCAGGGCAAATAAAAGATGGTACAGAGAAGCAAGTTTTAATAGCAGAATATCAGATTGGGGGCCCAAAGTCCTGTTTTTAAACCCCAGTTGCATCACTTGAGGCTCTCTTACTTTAGTTGTGTTATATGGAAAGCAAAACAAAACAAAACAAACAAAAAACTTCCTCACAGTGAGAGAAGTACCAAAGTATAATGGGCTAGCTTGGGACTTAGTAGCTTCTTTCTCAGTGGAAGTCATAAAATCAAAGATTTAGAGTTAGAATGGACCTCAGAGGAATTCTAGCACAGCCCTCTCATTTTGCCAATGTGAAAAAAGACCCATTGAGATGAAGTAACTTGATCAATTTCAAACATGTAATTTTCAGAAGTAAGAATAGACTCTGATTTTCTAACACCAGGACCAAAGGTCTTTCCACAATCTTTGTTGACTTTGTTATATAGGAGATATTTCTTTCAGATGTCCCCATCCACTCAGAAAGACCACTGTCCTTTGATTAATTGGTTTCGTGACCTTGGGAAAGACATTTAACCACTGACCCTTAATTTCTTCCTCCACAAAAGTAAGGATGGTGGATGTTAAAGCCCTTTGATACACAGCAGAGAAAGAATTATTAAATTGTAATGAACAGCGACTGTGTGTTACTTTACTATTTCAAAGCTTCAAAAAGTCTGCACCTTGATTTGTGCTAATAGTACATTAAACTTGGAATCAGAAAGTCCTTCATTCAAAATCTTACATCTGATACTTTCTAGCTGTGTGAACATAGTCAAGCTATGCAGCCTAGATATGGGTATGAGCTTCATCTATTAGATAGAGATGAAAAATCGCAAGAAAAAAAGCAGACATGATCATGGAGGGCATGATATTGAACAAGATGATGATAGTGATACTTATGATAGTTTGAATTTATATAGTGCTTTCAGATTTGCAAAATATTTTTTACAAATATCTCATTTGATCCTCACTTCAATCTTGGGAACTCCCATCTTCCTCACTCCAGGGCGAGAACTCTATTTGCCATGCCAGCTTGATGCTAGGATTGCTTTGTACCTCTTATCTGCACTGTTGGAGACATATTGAGGAAGGAGTGATAAGGGATTCAAAGATACAATATTGTACGAGGTAAACAGTTTAAATAATGATCATAGAAGATTGTGCAATTTAAAAATATTTTTAAATTTTGATACCATTTAAATAACTTTAGGGATAGGGAGTGGAATTGTTATTTCATTGGTATATGTCATTAATAGGTGAAGGAAACTCCTTCTGTCAATGAAGGCAGCTTCTCTGCAAACGTCTAAAGGAGTTCCTTAGAACCTTGGAATATTTAATGACATTTACCCAAAGTGACACAACCTGTGTGTTTCAAGGGTGGCTCCTGAATCTAGGTCTTCCTGACTTAAATCCCTAATCTACTTACTATATAGCAAGGTGCCTCATACACAACTTTAGTCAAAAATGAGCTTAATACCCTAGTATATCTCTGTACCTCAGTTTCCTTGTATGCCAACTGAAGGCATTGGGATTGATGGTTTTTAAGATCCCTTTCCACTCTAAATGTGTGATCCTGTGCTCAAGGTCAATACCAGTTCTGATATTACAAAACTCTGTGGTTGTAAGAAAATTACCATGCTTGAAATGGCCTTTGTGAAGAGTAGAAATGCAAAGCAGCTTTTTTGCATCATACTGAAACCTTCCAATGTCTCACCAGAGAGGTGTCAGACAATTTCAAGTGCTACCCCAGAAATGACTGCATTTCAGTGACACAAAGTAATGATACTTCTTATTAAAAGAAAAAAAACAATTTGAAAGCACTTGAGAAACTTGAGTTCAAATGTATTGTGAAGAGCTAATCATTATTGCAATATTGTTTGACAGTTTCATATGCTTCCAATATCACAGCTGAAGCCAAGTGACATTTTCTTCCTGCCATAATATCTCAGCATCATAGAGAGATTCATCTACTGTGGATGTATAGGTCCTGCCATCTGCTGACATCTTACTAAACTTAACGAGGAGTAGAGAGAAATGGCCACTATTTAGTAACTAATTTCTCCTTTCTCAACTTCAGGAGAGAAATATCAAGTTTGTTTAGTGCTAGGGGAAAAATTTAAAAAATAACCTTAGGTGGACTCTTCTAACTTCATTTTCTACATGCTGACACACATTATTACAATCCACATAATTCAGCAAAACTACTTGGTCAAGTTAAAACTGAACTCTTCTACCTCTCTTAACCCATTGCCCTCTCCATTCCCATCAGTAGATGCCAGAAGAAAGAGACCACTGAACAGACACCTGTACCTTTCCTTCAGAGTCCCAGTCTGACGCGTGCTCAGAACCAACCAATCTCCCAACAGTTATAGACCCTGATTCTTCTTAGCCCTTGGCTGCTAGGCAGACATGATCACTAACGCCCTTTACTATTTCAAATTCCAGTATAATCTCAGAATTCCTGGATCTTGGCAGACATTGTTTCTGACTGAGAAATCTATTGGGACTTTCCATCTGCCCTGCATCTCTAGCTTCCTATGTATATTGTCTCCCCCAACATTAATGTGGGCTCTTTAAGAATAAGAAATGACTTATTTTTCTATTTCTCTTCCCATCACTTAGTTTCAGTGCTCAGCACATAGTAAATACATCCATAGTCTTCCATTCCATACACTATCATCTTACTCTGATGTGGCTTGGAAGTGGTCTTGAGTGCTTACTCCCTAATGGAAGGGTAGCAATGACTTTGGCAAGTCCAAAAGCTAGAAGAGTTTTCAATACAGATAGCTTCTTTTGAATCTGATGTATGAGGACTGTATAGCAAAGTTAAAGGTGCCTTATCACCTGTTAATTGGCCCACCGGTAATTTTTTCCCCTTTTCTTCTCTTTGTTACTCCAGGGGGAATACAGAAACTCATGCAACAATTGACTAAGTTTACATCCTGTCCTCAGACACTTCTTAGCTGTTTAGCCCTGGGAAAGTTACTTAACGTCTGTTTGCTACATTTTGCCCATGTCTGAAACAGGGATAATTTTAACACCAACCTCCCATGGTGATTGTGATCGTGTAAGCAGTGTAGCCTGGCAAACGAATCTTTAGATGGGCTTTAAGTGTATTTTAGAAATGTATGAGGGTTTCAGGGTTTTCATACCTCTGGTGTGAGGACTTGCTGAGCCATTCAGATCTACTCAGGGCTACTTTGAAGTCCAACCAATCACCTCACTCTCACCTGTGACTTCAAGATGTTGTATCATGTTCTCTAGTCACACCTTGGTAAAATTATTTTGGCAGATGAACTAAACCAAGTTGAAGGCAACTGACAGGTGAGGGAGGGGAATGTATACCCCAAGCATATGAACACTTCCCTAGGAGAATGGGCAGATGAAAACAACTTGTTCCAGCGATCATGAAAATGGCTGAAGCAAAAGCTGTAGGGCACCTGGAGCTTAGTCAGACGCCAAATACACCAAGGTTATCTACTCTATCCTGGGTGATTGCCAGTTGCTCTGACTTGTCTTGCCACTGAACTTTGATGACTCTGGAAACAGGGAAGTCAAGACATCACTCCATGATGTCTTTGGTGCTCTTTGAAAATAAATGACCAATAGTGCGTGTAACTTAGGCTAATATTTATGAGATAAAAGTCAGGGTCAGGGTCAAAATAAGTCGTATAAGTATGTGGGGTTGGTGTTGGGAGGGAAGTTTTATTTATATTATGTGTTTGACAGGTGTAAGCAAAATGTTAAGCTCTTTTCAATCTGTTTTCTCACTCCAAGGAGCTTGCAAAAGGGTTATGTCTTCAAGTCTTAATTGCTTTGGACACCGCTTCTGAGGTGTTTAGGAAAAAAAAAAAACTAAGAACAGAGTAATCCTTTTGGGGATTCGGTTAATATGTTGCTCTTTTGAGTTTATCCTTGGGTGCTTTATCATGAGTTTTGTAGGACTAATCATGGTGGACCCCAAATTCCAGTTCTAAAATATGAAATAACATGTGTCTGTCTGATTCTAAGAAAACAAGTTAGAGATAGAAGGTGCATTAGAGGTCATCAATTCCAATCCATTCATATAATTTGCTAAGGGTGACTTTGAGGCCCAGAGCATGAAAAAATTTGCCCAGAGTATGAGAGTTATAAGGTGTTGGTGGTGAAATACAAACCCAGGTGTTCTTGACTCTAAGATCAGTGCTGGCTATGACATAACTCTGCCACTGAGTAATCACTTTGTTTAAGGGTAGAGTAACATAGCATAACTCAAAAGCTCAGAAAATGGACAAAAATGGCGTAATTGCCTTTGATTCTCTGTGAATCCTTCCTCATTCTTCAATGACAGTGGTAGAACAGGAATAAAAGCTGATAAAGCACTGTTGACCAGAATAAGAAAGGTAAGAAATTGTAATAGGGCTATATAATGTGCCTCAGTGGACTGAGAAGGACCCACCAGATGAAGTCATAAATCCACACAAATACATATGTACATGCACACACGTGCACACACCCACAGTATGTATATATAGATAGATATACAAAGACAGAAATATATAGATAGAAATATATAGGTAGATAGAGATATATAGATACAGATAATATGCTGTTTCAAAGACCACTTGGAATTTACATGAAAATTGATGGGTTGAAGAAACACTTTTAGGCTTAACTTCATTTAGAGGCATTAAAAAAAATGGCTGACAGGAATTTTGCCACAGGTCACCAAACTTTGTGGGTAACGGCAGCCCGTGAGGTCCTTCAGCAGCATAGGAAAAACAAAAACAAAACAGTTCAATTTCCAGTTTCCAAGAAAAAGTGGTTAAATTGGGAAGGTATCAGCAACTACTCTGGGTATTGTTGTTAAGTCATCCTTCAGTTGCGTCCAACTCTCTGTCACCCCATTTGGGCTTTTCTTGGAAGAGATACTACAGGGACTTGACATTTCCTTTCCCAGCTCATTTTACAGATGAGAAAACTTAGGCAGCTGGATATTGTATGTTTTTTTCACCAATATGGGATTATACCTTTCCTCCAAATGAAGGTATTCTTTTAACTGTTTGTCTAGGCACAAAAATTACTACTTATAGCTCTAACTTCAAGAGAAAGAAACATATAAAAAATATTGATGAGAAGGGTATAGTTTGAAACTGACTTATATCTACAAAATATCGAAGCAAATCAGTTTTCCAAACATAACAGCTAAGCTGTATTTATTTTGGGGCATTTGGTACTATAAGCTCTAGAGATTCACAACTTTTCAGTAGATTGATTATAAAGTAAGGAAATGTTTATAGGTTTAGTCTACATCTGGCTGTATTTCGAGCTAGTTTAGGACATTTTCCCCATTTCCCAAGGTTCTCCTCTCTTCTCCAGAGGAAAAGTACTTAAGCTCTCTGTCCCTATGATTTTTTTTCTTTCTCCTTTTGACTCTTTTTGTAAAATACCTATCTCTCTCTCTCTCTCTCTCTCTCTCTCTCTCTCTCTGTATATATATATATATATATATATATATATATATATATATATATATATATATATATATATATATATATATATATATATATGTGTGTGTGTGTGTGTGTGTGTGTGTGTGTGTGTGTATACATACATACATACATATATTTATGTCAAGGTCTCTGCAAAAGATTGAATAAATAAAAAAAGTATTAAGAGCTTTCTAGGTGCCAAACACTCAGATAAGTGTTAAGGAAATGATTACAAAAGAAAGGCCATCCCTGCTCTCTGGGGACTTACACTGTAATTGTAAGAATGTTACTTGCATTATTACAGGGATGCTAAGGGGAGCAAAAGGGAAAAATATGATTCATCCTTTCTAGAAGCATTCGTAGTATTACTTATGAAGTGTAAGGGCATATCCTCCCCTCTCCCCACACACCATGTACAATTTCAGGTCAGGGAGTTGATATGATCAAGTAGCTTAGGCCATCTAGACATAAATGATCTCCTACCAGCCATCTCTGCCATAGGGCAACATGATGGTTAGAGCTCCCCTCCCACATCTTGCCCCTTGAAAAGATGCTGTCACTCCAATTGAACCCTCTCTTCCTCTCCTCCTTTTTTTAATAACAAAGTACCATTATAAAAAATAAAAGTAACACCCAGCATACTCACCACAGCCGATTACTTTGTCTGAATCTATAATCTATAAACTCTTTCACAAGTGGTAGTAGAAATGTGCCCCGATAATGTTATGAAATCATGTCTGCTCAATGTCCTGTTTCAATGGCCTACCGTTGTTGTTACTATTTTTAAATTATTAACTCATTTTGTATAGTTTCCCTGTCTTAGCTTAGGTTTAATATTCTTTGCATTATACCCTTAAGTCTTCCCAAGTTCCTTTGGCTTTTTTTATATTTGTCATTCTTTATGATAAAGTAGAGGTTATTTTATATTCATAAAACAGTTAGTCCACCAAACCAAGTTTTCCATGATGTCATCCCATGATACTACAGTTTCTGACCTGATGGTCATTGAAAAGGCAAAAGAGTTTTTATAAAAAATGTAACTTATCAAGCCATATGTATTTTCTGAAGGATGTTTTTGGTGTTGTGGAACGTTAGAAAGCTAGAATATATTGATTTTAATTATGACTATGTCACAGCAATATTCTTAGCCATCACAATGTGGTTACCTTAGTAAAGGCAAAAAAATAAGACAAAAAGTGAAATATTGTATTTTGAAAGGTTTTACCTAGAAGAATTAAATATCAGAATTCAATATTAGCCATTAATTACACTGGTCCATACCCTAAATATTCCAATTAATCAAGGTTATATTTTAATATTGTTCACAAGTCAAAATATACTTGCATTTATGTGCTGCATAAAAAAATAAAATGGTGCAATGAAATAATTTACATTATTAGGTTTTAATTTGTTAATATTTGTGTATCAAATTCTCATTAAAGGTAAATTACATAAAAAATTAAGCAATTAGTTCAGCCATTCCCTAACTGATTAGAACCCAGTGTGCTGCCAATTATTTGCCATTATATATTAAAAAAAAGTGCTACTATAAGTATGTGATTGTGCATAAGGCATTCTCTCTCTCTTTGACCCCTTAGGGGCACTGCCTAGTAGTATGCTCGCTGTGTGGAGAAGGCATGGAACAAATGATGACTTTTATAGTACAGTTTCCATTTTTTCCGAATGTTGGAACCAATTCAGTTTCACCTATGGTGCATTCCATATCTGTTCAACTCCCTTTCAAGTGCAGCAGCTTGGTCAGAAAAACACACTGCTGTATTATGGAAAGCCTATCCAAGTTTACTCCAAAGTTTACATCTTTCTTCCTTAAAGAAAATCACTTCCACCAAGCAACAAAGATAAGAGATGAATCTGTTGAGAAAGCTTTCCCTTCTTGTAGCACCTGAGTACCTCTTCCTCGTCCTTGTCCTCCTCCTCTTTCTTCTCCTTCTCCTCCTACTCCTTTTCCTCCTCTTTCTTCTTTTTCTCCTCTGCCTCCTTCTTTGCTATCTCCTCCTCCTCCTCCATCATCTTCTTCTCATTATTACAAACCAGCAAGCATGAGATCATGAACTTTAGAGTTGGACAAGATATCTAGCCTAATGTAGTCATTTCATAGACGCCAAATGAGGCCCAAAGAAGGGAAAGTATGTGTCCAAGGTCAATTTAAGACAACAAACAATTATTAAGTACCTATTATGAAGTACCTGAAAGTGAACTAGGAATGCAAAGAAAAAAAAGGTATCTATTTCCTTGAGGTTCAAGTGATTAAGGCAGTGAATAGGATATATCTATTAATTTTTTTGCCTAGGATATGCCAAGACCTGGTAGAAGCAATCGGAAAATGGATCTTAAAACCAATTTTTATGTGCAAATCATAATTTTAAATGCATTCCCTCAATTGAAAATAAGCTCCCTGAGGGAAAGAATTTTTTCACGTCTGTCTCTGCATCCTTAGCATCTAGAACAGTGACTAGGTCATAATAGGCTTTTAGAAATATTGATTGATTGAATTATCCAAAAAAATAATGGGGAATCAGTTTACATTAATGCAGGTTCTTATTTTGACTAATGACTTTTCCTAACTAAATTCTGAGCAAAGTTGTTTCTTAGTTACTGATAAATATATGTCACCTTTTTGCCTTCCAGTTTTCTCCCTCCTCCCCTGATCTTCTTCCTAGTTACACCTCAGATTAGGGGCATAGAATGTGGATCCAGAACAGAGCTTGACCATTCTTCTCCCCTTTTCTTGAGTGTGAAATTAAAGACCCTTGATGCTAAGCAAAGCTCTGGGCCTCATTAGCCCCAGATTTTCACCAGCAGGACTAAATGTCCAGGACATTTACAACTTTATTACATTTTAATTCCATTTACTGGTGTGTTAGAGAGTAAAGAATGAAATTACGTGAGTTGCCTGTGCAAACAAATAGAATTCAGGGCAATCAATGATTTTCAATAAATTCTGTCCAAGAGCTGATGTTTAACTGATCATATATAAATGTCTTTCAGTGGCAAGCCAGCTATGTTTCACATGTCGATGTGTGAGCTTACTAATTTATTGGCAGATTGATTATTGGTATGATGGAGTTCCTGGAGCAGGACAGAAATTCCTGTGCCTGGAGGACAATATTTCTAAAAGCACATATTTGGGATACTATAGTAGAAAGGTGGTTACCACTTTTCATGGGCTCAATGAAATGTGCTATCACTTTGGGTCAAGAATGAATAACATTTTGATTATTTTTCCTTCAAATTTACATGCCAATTTTTTTATTTACTGAAAAACTGACTATAAGTTGCAATTTTCTGAGGATCATATAACAGAGAGCTAGCTTGGAAGAGGCAATACACATGTTGTAGTTTAAGAGAAAGCACTTTGAACTAAGGATCTCAGTTTGATTCCTGGCTCTATCACTTCATAATCATGTGACTTCAGGCAAATCACTTAGCTTTCCAGTCCCTTAGCCGCCACATCTGTGTAATAAGGATGGTATTATCTAGATTATCTACATCTTGGATGTAATTGTGGAGAAGCTAGTTTTTAAGCCTTTTTTGATGCATCATGAGTGAAACAAGAAAAAGTACCTGGGGTAGCAAAACAGGCCAAGATTGGTTTTATTTTGCAAGCAGTTACCCTCGTAATATATGTAAAAGTACTTTATAGATAAAGGAACTTGAGGTCATCTAGTCCAACCTTCCCTTCTGATTTTACACATGGAGAAACTGAGGCTCAGATTATTTCAGTACTATGCCTAAGGTCATGCTATAAGTTAACATCAGAAAGGTGTTCAGTGCTCTTTTCACCTTTTTTATAAAGTCCCATAGAAATAATGATTTGGAAAAGCAGATTTTGTTAATAGAAGCAGAACTGACACTGCTGTAACGTATGAGGCAGGTCCCAAGAAATTCCTTGGGCCATATAGAGGTTAAGTGACTTCTGATGATCAGACAGTAAGTTAGTATCAAAGAGCAGATTTGAGCCCAGGTTTTCCTGATTCTAAATTAGCATTCTATTCATTATGCCAAGCTCTCTAGAACGCTCACCAGACACGATGTAACCCTTTGCTAGTTGATCATTCTATGAATATTTCTGTTATCCGGTACTCCTCACTTCTTTTTGTATCTGTCTATATGTCTTCCCAGGTTTTTCTGAAACCATCCTGCCCATCATTCCTAATAGCACAACAGTATTTCCTCACAATCATACACCACTATTTGTGCAGCTATTCCCGAATTGATGAGCATCTCTTCAATTTCCAATTCTTTGCCACCACAACAAAGGTGCTATAAATACAAACAAGTCCTTTCCTCTTTCAAAACCAGGATTCTAACCCAGATATCCTAGATCTACTTTACACAGTATCAGCTTCCTCTAGATGAATGTATTTGGTAGTATTTAATGAAAAACTTGCTTGAAAAGACCATGTGGAAAATATTGGGATATTTCTCAATTAAATATAACAGCAAATGGAGATTTACTAGCCTACAAATCTTTAACCTGGAATTCTAAATTGTCCCAAATATATTGTACTCTAATGATAGCTGCCATACTTGAAATTGTAAAAGAATTAAATTTTGGGTCACGTTTTCCAGTTTTTCATGCTCTGTTACAGAAAGCACCCCAACATACCCCCCCCAACAGAGGGGCCTGCTATCACAGGTTCTCAGATATGCATTTCTAAATGGAAAGGTTACTTTTGAGAAGTCAACAATCATTTTAATTGAGTACATGTAGCATTCTCTTAGTTTAGGGGAAAAAGTCAGCACCCTGAACTTCAGAGGAAATACAGAAAAACCAAGATCAACAGACATGGTTTCCACCTGTCTGACATAAGCAACACATACATCATAAGTCAACAGACATCCAACTATCTGAGCATTACATACATGCATAGTTACCAGAGAGAGAAGCAACAACATCTGGGCTTTCAAAACTGGGGAGCTCCTTACCTGTTGCCCAGAGTCTCTTCTGGTCAAACAAACACTCGCAAAGAGTAAGCCCCAAAGTAAAACCTCTTCTCCGAGTCTTTATATACTCTAGAACCAGAGGGCATCACAACCCTTGAGAGCCAGTGCCTCATAAGACAATTAACAAAATGCGTGGGCCTTCCTACAAATCTTCCCTAATCAAACTCCCCTTAGTGGGAGGGTGCATTGATGGGTGGGGAAGATCTTCCCATTAAGAAGCAAAAGCATATTAACAGTAAGCAAAAATGCATCGTTAATACATGGTCCTACTTTCTTTTGTACCTTCCTATTTTAACCCTGCTCTGACCTTTGTTTATCAGACCATACTAAACAAACTCTAATTTAAATAGATGATACCTTTGTAAATTGAGTTCAGGTGAAATCACCATCACTCACTTCATCAATAGGCATTTGTTAAGTACATACTATGTATTAGATATTGGATATAGAAAGAGTAACACATATACATATGCGTGTACATGTACACACACCATGCATATATACATATACATATACACACCACACACACACACACACACACATATATGGAGGGGGGGAGAGATGGAAGAGGGTATTTTGAATCTATCAATTTTTGCATTATTTTTGAGAATTTATATGGCACTTTAACATTTGCTGATTTTATTATCACAGCAACCTTAGGAGGGAAATGCTATTATTATGCACATTTTATAGATATAGGGAAACTGCGACAGATAGAAACTAAGTGACACACAGCTGCTGAATATCTACAAGCCAAATTTGACTCCAGCTCTACCTGATTCCCAGTCCAGGTCTTTATGCACTGTGCATCTAGCTGATTTAATATAAAAGACTCCAGAATTAGGAAACTCCACCTGTGGACATCAGCATCTTTTCTACAATTTATAAAAAAGTATCTGGGATGGAGCCAAAATGGCAGAATGAGAGCAGGGACAAACCTGAGCTCCTTCACAAACTCCTTCAGATACTTTTAAATAGTGAATCTGAAAAAAATTTCAGTGTGGCAGAATCCACTAGGAGACAGTGTGGCAGATTTCCAGGCCAGGACAGCCCAAAGGTTGACAGGAAAGATCTATTACATGGGGCTAGGGGAGTGCAGAGCACATAGGCTGCACTAGCACAGACCTGGCCATAATAAAGCACTGGTGCAGACTGAAGCAGAAGCAGCATTGTGGATTCTCAAACCTCTCAGAACAGGACAGGAGTCCAGTGGAACTGAGTAAGAGAGAAGTGCAAGGGCCAGATAGCAGCAGTAGCCACTCCTGAGGGTATCAACCCTCCAACTAAATATTTGAAACTTATTTACTTGAACTTCTGGGAGCCAAGATGGTCGAGTAACTGCTTTCCCCTCCTCTTGGTGACCTTGAAAAACACAGAGAATATTTCCCCAGGAAAAATCATGGAATAATGAACCCAGCAGAAGGGGAACAGCAGTCTTTCAGCTTGGGAGGCAAGGGAGAGTGACAGGAAGTGTACCTCTTATTGTGGATAAAAAGGGGATCAGTGCAGGACTGGAGGCAACACAGGAAGTCTCAACTCAGTGGACCAGGAAGAGATCTTGAGTCCCATTGGGGTGCAACAACAGCACTAGGACCCCAGGCATGTCTTAGCACAGCCAGGGAAACTGGGAAGACACCAGCACAGACAGGATTTCACCAGCTTCTGACCTTGCCTGTGCTCTAGCTAAGCCCTAGGAAAGGAGGACACCTCCTGTGGCCTGTCTACCCTTCCCCCACACCTCATTCCCCAAGTTTTAGTGGAAACACAGGGAAACTCAGAAAGACTTCACCTGGGCTCAGCCTTGACACAAACCAGCCAGTTCATCAACAGGTAAACTGCAGCATTATATAGCTTCTAGCTGATAGAACCAGAGGCCACAACACACAAAGACACTAAGTCCTCATGCTCCCAGAACAAGAAACATCAAATGGAGTCCCTTGTGCCCCACAAGCAGAAATCCACTTTAAAAACCAAGAAAAAGGTCATCACCATAAGCAAGAAACAAATCAGGAAAGCAGAGACCACAGAATCCTACTACAAGGAAAGAGAAAATCAAAATATGAATCCAGAAGAGGAGAACACTGACAATATACCCACATATGAAACCTCAAAAGGGAATAGAAAGTGGTCTCAAGTTCAAAAAGCATTCTTGGAAGAGCTCAAGGATTTTAAAAGCCATATTATAGAGGCAGAAGAAAAATTGACTAATTACTTTAAGAATACAATTGACAAAATGAAAAAAAAAGAATTCACTCAAGAGAACAGCTTCTTAAAAAGGAAAATTGGCCAAGTGGATAAGGAGATACAAAACCTAACTGGATACACTGGACAAATGGAAAAGGAAACACAAAAGCTTGTATATATATATATATATATATATATATATATATATATATATATATATATATGTATTCCATATGGAAAAAATGCTCTAAATCACTATTGTAGAGAGAAGTACAAATCAAAACAACTCTGAGGTACCACATCACACTTATCAGATAGTCTAAGATGACAAAACAGGAAGCTGATAAATGTTGGAGATGTGGGAAAACGGAACACTAATGCATTGTTGGTGGAATTGTGATCTGATCCAACCATTCTGGAGAACAATTTGAGGCTATGTCCAAAGGGCTTTAAAACTGTGTATACCCTTTGATCCAGCAATACACCTACTAGGTCTGTATCCCAGAGAGATCATCAAAAATAGAAAAGCACCCACAAGTACAAAAATATTTATATCATCTCTTTTTGTGCTGGCAAAGAATTGAAAATTGAGGAAATGCCCATCATTTAGGGAATGGCTGAACAAGTTGAGGTATATCAATGCAATGGAATATTATTTTCCTACAAAAATGATAAATGGGAAGATTTCAGGAAAAACCTGAAAAGACTTACATGAAGTGAAGCTCAGTGATATGAGCAGAACCAGAAGAACATTGCACACAGTAATAGCAACGTTGTGCAATGACCAATGTCGATACATTTAACTCTTCTCAGCAAAATGATCCATGATGGAAAGTGCTATCCATACCCAGAGAGGGAACTGTGGAGTCTTAGTGTAGGTTGAAGCATGCTATTTTCTCGCTCTTTTTTTTTCTTTCACATGGGTTTCCCCTTTGTTCTGATTCTTCCTTCACAAAATGACTTAATGTAGAAATATGTTTAACGTGATTGTACATATACAATCTATGTCAGATTGATTCTTGTCTTGGGGAGGGGGAAAGAGGCATAGGGAAGGAGAAAAAAATTGGAACTCAAAATCCTATCAAAGCTAATGTTGAAAATTATCTTTATGTGTAATTGGGTAAAAATACCATTAAGTGGGAAAAAATAAGACCAGATAAAAATATACACAAAAAAGTTGGATTGCCCTTGAGACTTGTTTAGTTCTGAAATCATGTGCTTCTGTGAGAATATAGATGGTTCCATCTATGCTCCTTGAGGCACTAGAATGTTTCTTTCTGGTATCCATGAAATATGAAAGAGCCAGCAGAAGCCTTCTCTTGATCTTGGGGTGGAAACCAGATCTACTGAAACATATATTCTAGAACTTTGGTGGTGCTTGAGAGGGAAGCAGGGACTGTATTTTTTTCTTTTTCTGAGGCACAATAATAAAAGGCTAAACCTAGGAAACTGGGAAAATCCCAGAGATTTTTAATTAAGATACCAAGGTTTGTTTGCTTGTTTTATCTAAGATGAGATTCATCATCTACATCCAATCCCTACCATCATTTGCTTTTAGATTTCTCTTATCAATAGCCCATGGACATACCAATTTCCTTCTTAATGAGGAGATCTTTTCACAGGATTTTTTTTTCACATTCATAGCTTACAATAATTCTGACTCACATTAAGGAATGTTAACATTAAAAGGGACATAAATAGATATCTAGTTCAACTACTTATTGGAAAAAAAAAACTCCCCTTCATCATGAAAATCATGTGGCATTCTGTTCCCTGACTGAAGATCACCAATGAAGCATAACTGTCTACCTTCCAAAACAATACATTATACATTAATAGTTCTTACTCTGATTCTATATAATTTTCTTTTTTATGACATTGTTTCTTAATTTACAATTGTTATGAGCTCTGGATGCTTTTTTAAAAAAATCCCTTTTAATGTCTATTCATTGTCACCTGTTTGACCTTGTTTGAACTTGTTGAACTTGTTTGAAGAAAATGTGTGTGTGTGCATGCATGTGTGTGTGTGTGCATGTGTGTGTGTATTCCAAGAACAAAAATTCACAGGTCTTCAAGTAATTGATAATAGATATCATACCATACATGCTCTTACTCTATATTTTCTCTTCTATGGGCTAAGCATGCACATTTACTTCTTCCAATCTTTGTAAGGAATTGACTCCAGGCCCTTCACTATCCTGGTTACTTCCTTCTGTGTACTCTACAGTTTATCAATGACCTCTTGAAATGCAGCGCCTGAAACTAAAGACTATTTCAGATGCCATGTGACAAGGACAGAATACTGCGAGACGATCAGGTTCTTATTCCTGGAATCTGTTCTTTCAATGCAGCCCAAGATCACATTAAGTTTTAAGGTTACTGATTCACAGTACTGACTCACTGATCCTAAGGTACAGTAAAACCCATAGAACTTTATCCTTCTCAGAGAATTTGGAATCTAGTCATGCCTGTACATCCCACTCATGGAAAGTTTTTGTTTTGTTTTGTTTTGACCAGTAATGTCACTTCTCCTTTACCCCCGTTGAATTTCATCTTATTAGATTCAGCACACTGTTCTATCCTTTCAGAATCGTTGTAGGTTTTGACTGTGCCATACACCTTGTTATCAGTCCTGCCCAAATGTATAGCACCTGCAGTTGTGATGATCATGCCACTTCATCCAAGCCAGTGATGAAAATGTTAAGCAATACAGTGACAAACACAACTGGTCACAGGAAATTTAGCTGCTCTATTATTTGAACTCAGGCACTAGGCACTCTCCATTGTACTGAACTATCCCCAAAAGGACTCAAGGAACCTCGACCCAGCCTAAGCCACAAGGAGCATACTTGCTCTTTGATTCCTTGGAAGTATTCCTTCTTCATCACAGTCATTTGATTCTCTTCTCCATCATCATGATAAGCCAACTGGATGATTTTTGAAACTTGTCTTCAACTCTTTTTGATGCTTTGCCCATTCTGAATGAAAGACTGAATGTGATGCAGTCTATTTCCAGATCTGCCATGAATATTTATACGTTGCCTGCATCTTTACAAATTAGAGAGCTGCAAGATGAATGAGAGTAGTGAATCAGAGAAGACACACAGTGTGATGCTGGCAGAAATTTACTATCTCATTTCTATTTAAAACCTGATGACTCAGAGAAGGAGGCAGTCCACATCCATTTCAGTCAATTCTTTAATGCTCTCCAGCATGGCGCTAGAAATTTTAATGTTCATTCAGGGAACTTGATTTATTCTCTGGAAAAGTCAATGTGTATGTCTATGTTTGTCCCCTCATGTGTCCATGTGTGTGCATGTGTATGCATGTGTGTATGTGTTCAGTGAAACTTGTTTCTAAATACAATAAATGAAATTCTTCTCCAGCTTTACTAGCTTAATTAATTATGTACTGTCCAATCGAAGTGACAGGTATGTCTCCATCATTAGTGTAATTGAGAGAAAGATGTTCAAAGATAAAGCTTAAAAGTCCACAATTTGCTTCTAAATTAGCTTTTAATACTTTCAATTTGCATTTCCTTCACGTGGTCAGCCATCTGCCAATAATTCATGAGCTTTTTCATTCCATCTCTGTCTTTTTCTCTCCTACATTAAAAATGGATTTCACAGAAAGGAACCAAAAAAAGTGTCTATTTTTTTTGAAATGCTAAAATTTGAAGCTTTTAGAGAAGGGATGAAATAAGAAGGAGATTAATATTATGTGTTCTTTCTTCTCTGTCTTTGAAATCCTATTTTCTTGGAAACATTTAAGGTGCTGTATTCTGGCAAATTATTGGATGATGATGATGATAACCAACATTAATATCAAACTCCAAGTTTTATTAAGTGGTTTCTGTACATTAACTCCACACAGGGAGGTAGCATGATGAAGTGGGAGGCACATTGGATCAGGAGTCAGATGTCAGAAGGTTTGGGTTCAAATCTTTGCCTCTGAAACTTGCTAAATGTGTGACCTTAGGTAAATTTTTCTACCTATCTGTACCCTAATTTCTTCATTTGTGAAATGAATAGGTTGGATTGTAGAGTGTCTAAGGTCCCTCCCAGGGCTATACTTATAATCTTGGGAGCTATCATTCAAACTTTTAGCAGCTTTGTAAGGTATTCTGGGTATTATTATACCAGAAGCAAAACACCCGAGTTCTTCCAAAATAGGTAATTCATTCTCCTCTCAAGGTCTCAGACAACTCTATAAAATTGCAATTTATACTTCTCATGGCTCCCAGGAGACTCTGAAAAATAAACCATGTGTTACCTATTTGCATCTGTGGAGGAAATTTCCGCAGTGAGTTCCACATACCGATAAAATCAGAGGTCTAAATTATAGTGAGTCAAAGTATCTTACCTAAGAAAATGTAGTTAGTAAGCACCCAAAACAAGTTTTGAACCAATGTTGAAAATGACTCATTCTCCAACACTGAGGCTGAAAAGTGTGCTTGATAGATTGGAGTCATTTTACATTATGTAATATTTAAAATCCAGATGCTTTTCTTAGTCACTCACACATACTGATGATTAGGGTCATGTGACTTTAGTAAGAGCAGTGTATTTAATGAATGGTAGTGTAAATCAGGGAAGAGATGAGAACAGATCAAAGGTGCAACAGGTGGCATCACCTGAACCTAGAAAGCATAGGTCAGAATCAGTCCAAAAGCAAAGCAGGCCAGGCTTCCACATCAGCAGGTACCTTATCGCCATGGTATTCGTTGCTATTTTCCACCTTACTTCTGATTCTCTGAACAGTTTCAGTGCTTGTACAAATACTTAATCCACTTTACTTTGCTCTGAACTGAGTCAGGTGAACTCAATACTGCAATTTAAAGAATATTAGAGTTGAAAGGTAGAAGTTGATCTATTCCAATGCATACTTGACCAACATCTGCTGCTCACCATCCCCAAGTGCTCCTTCAGCCTCTGAAGAAAGAAACGCATCCAAGCAGATGTCAGACACAAACCTGCTAGCACACATTTCTGCATCATTTGCATTGGATAGCAAGGTGCCTCGCCTTAATTTAACATTCTGTGCTGTTCACACTGCATTACTAAACATGATCTCAGTTGATCCTCACAACTAAATATGTAAAACTGAAGCTGTGAATGCCACAGAATCATACTGCTGGAAGAAATGTTAGAGATGATCTAAGCCAGGACTTCTTAATTTGAAGATGAGGGATGCCTAAAGGGACTGTGTTTAGATTTTAGCTGTCTGTGAACTGGGACAAGAAAAGAAAAATGCATGTTTATGTTCACTAACTTCTGTGTGAAATTTGGTATTTCATCTGATTATGACATAGGTAACAAGACACAATAGTATCTATGTAGTATCTATGATGTGTTACTGAGAGAAAACATGTAATTTTTTCCATATCATATTATAGTTGTAAACATTTCAAAATATTGTTTGTGTTCATCATTGCTTTAAAATTACTATACCTGATAGACATGGCATTGGGTATATTAATATCTCATGAATCTATTTCATTAATTTTTGGCAATTCAATATAATTTCTTTCCTTTCCTTCAACCTTCCTTTGGAGGTTGAAAGGATGACTTTTAAACATAAGAAATATTTTTCTATCAATTAGAATTGTCGAAGGGTGAAATGACTTGGCATGTTAGTCAGTCAGTGCCCTATCCCTACCAGTCTTAATGTCTGTCTGGATAACTCCTCCAGCATGTTGCAGAAGGAATTCCCACACCTATTTTCCAATTGGACTGGATGAACTCTTAGATCTTTTTCAGAAAAGAAACATATTTGAGGGCCAAAATCAGTCCAAACTTTATTGACTGAAAAAACATAAATCTTGGGTGGAGATATTCTATAGTGGTACTCTTGGTGTGACATTGAGGCATCTCTGGTAGAAAAGGATAGAGGATTTTTGCATCAGATGTCCACCTGTTGCTCTTTTGTGACACACACTGATATATTTGAAGTATATTCTTACAAACATTTTAATCATGGGATATAATCTAGAGGAGGAAAGGAGCTTAGGTGGTCATCACTTCTACCTCTCTCTTTATAAAGAAACTGAGTCCCAGAGAGTTTTAGTGAGTTGACAGGTCACACAGGTAAGAAGTAGCATAACTGAGATTTAAACCCAGATCTCTGCCCCCAAATCCACAGCTCTTTCTGCTGCTTACATCACATATTTTCTGGGACCTTAAAGATAGAAGGCCTGGGTGTAGAAATAAGAGATATTTTGATATTTTTTTAGTTCAAGTTAATTATTGTTAAAAAAAAAAAAGAACACATTTTATGCCGAATCCTGTCTCAGCCTGTCCTTCATTTGCTAGTTGTTGTTCTTGTTCAGACATTTCAGCCATGTCCATCTCTTTGTGACCCATCTTACGGTTTTCTTGGCAAAGACACTGGATTAGTTTGCCTTTTCCTTCTCCAACTCATTTTATAGATGAGGAAACTTAGAGGAATATGATTAAGTGATTTGCCTAGGGTCACATAGTAAGTATCCAAGGTCAGATTTGAACTTAGGGAGATGAGTTTTCCTTACTCAAGTCTCAATGTTCTATCCACCAGACTTCCTAGCTAACCAAGGATATGCTGTTTAATAAGTGTACCACCAACATGATATTCACAGTGCCCACGGTGGCCATGAATATCCCGGCACAATTCTGAATTGTTAAATACAACAGACTCTCCACAGGGAAGATAGAACTAAAACATTTATTTATACACTGGAAAGCCAAAGCCTAACACCAGAAAGCCAAATCCATCATAATAACAAAAATCTATACATAATGACAATGCATAGGGCAATACCATCCCCAAGTCTTCCCACTGAAAGGCTTCCTACAAATCAGCTCACTTAAACAAATCCCAAACAAGCTTTCTCACTCACTCTAGCCAGTTGCCAACTTGCCTACATCCTTCCTAGTGCTGACTGCTTCTCTGATTCATTTCCCCTCAGCTCTGCTCTAAATGCATCTCTTCTTGTTCCACACTTCCCATTCACTGCTTTCAACAAGCTCCTCCCAGGACACACTCAGACTTCCATGTGACCCAGGTAGATCATATAGGCCCATTAATAAATGAGAAAGATCTTCCCATTTAAATTACCTTTACAATAGGTAAGATAACTGAGGTTCACAAAATGGTAGTGATTTTCCTAGGGTCATAGCAATAGTAAGTTCCCAATATCAAGATAAAAATTGATATTCTTTGGGACCGATTTTAACACTTTTTTGTGCCCTACCATACTGCTTTCAGACTGTGAATGTGCTCCAGATTCCTGAAATAGCTACCCCTGTGGAGGTTGGAAATTTGTCATCTATTCAATAGTTGCCTTACCAAGATTGCCAATGTTAGTATCAGGTTCAGGGTCTGAGAATACTAAATATCCCACTCTTGCATGGCCTAGAGGTGCTTATGGTTTTTAATTGTGTTTGAATTGTCTCTATTTCAAGCTTCAACTGGTGACATGGATTAGAAAGTCCAATCCATGTAAATGTGAATTTGTAATGAGCAATCCTTGGCAATGTTTAATAATAAATGAGAAACAGAAAATAAACAATATATTAACATGGAAATTATGCTGGCTCCAGAGTCAAAGGACCTATTTCCAAATCCTAACTTTAATAATTATTACCTGTGTGACTGTGAACAAGTCACTGAAATTCCTTAGGCCTCCGTTTCCCCATTTTTCAAATGAACTAGATGGTTTCAGGGGATCCTTTCAACTCTTTAGATCCTGCAGGTTATTGCTTTACAAGTTCAAGGATGATGATGGTGATGCTTTAAAATAGGAGGTGGCAGGGAGACAGCTTCTTTCTCCTAAGGGGACCATTCTGATCTTAATTCTGGAAAAAATGTAGCCTCAGAATGTGAGGTATGTGGCTACACATGTGTGTGTGTGTTTGTGTGTGTGTGTGTCCCCATATATATTTCATAAATAAATCCAACCTGTTAATATAATTTGAAAAAACTTGTCAAGACCTTTGCTATCACATGTGCCAGGAAGTGATCTTGTTTTCCCATAGCAGATTTCATATTTGAGGCGCTACCTTGCCCAATTTCCCTCCAATTGAATTTGTTTCTCTCCAGTGATTCAAGGTTTTCCTGGCAGAGGAACCTGAGATCATATTTTATTTCACATTTAATAGAGTTTGGGAGGGAGGCTGAGGGAGATGCTTCATGTAGCCTTGGCTGATTTCTTCTAGTACTGGAGAGGAGGGCAACTTCAGTTCCTAGCCACCCACAACATTAATTAAATTTGCCCATATGAAAAGCAAACACCCACCCAAGCTATTTTGGGCTAATTTATAGTTAAGTTGCATGTTTCCCTCCCCCCATCCTGTTTCCTCTTCTTTTTGCCTAACCCTTGAGACTTAGAACAGAAATATAATAAACCATTTTTACATTTTTCCATGAACAAATGCAGAGGTGATTTTTACTGACAGGTTGGTTAGTATTTAGCTTTTGTGCATTTTATGTAATATTTATGGGATCAGCTCCCATGGGTCCAATTATCATCTTTAAACAGATTCCCAGATATACATAGGAAGGCTGCATGTCTCCCCTGAGATCCAGTTCTGCCTACTGGACATCTCGACCTGGATGTCCTGTAAGAATCTTAAACTCATCATGTAGAAAATAGAACTTCTTATCATCTCTCTTTGCACTTAATTGCCTAATGGAGTGCTTAATAAATGTTTGGTCATTAATTAATTAATTTATCACTAAATAGAACTCTTCTCAAAACTTTCCATTTTTTTTCCTGAGTGAGTCACCCATCTTTCCAGTCTCCCAGGTTCACAACCTTGAAGTCGTTAATGATTCTTCCCTGCCTAATTCTAATTGCTTGTCAAAGTTTCATCAATTTTCCCTCCACACCTACTTTTATGTCATCCACCTTTTCTCCACTCAGAGTCCCATACCACAATCACTCTTTTCCCTTTCTGCGTGCTGTATCCCAGTTGCCTTCTAATAGGTCTCCATGCCTCCAGTATTTTCCCATCATTTAATCCATTTCCCACACAACTAATGATATTCCTAAATGATACCCCTAAAGCAGAGTCAGTCAGTCAGTTAGTCAATGAGTCATTATTAAGTAGCTGCCATATGCTAGGTTTGTGCAGAACACTGGGAATATGAAGAAAGACCATGTATCTTTTTATCTATCTGTCCATCTGTCTATCTAAACACCTATCTATCTAACCACCTATCTATCTAGCCATCTATCTATCTATCTAGCCATCTATCTATCTAGCCATCTATCTATCTAACCACCTATCTATCTAGCCATCTATCTATCTATCTATCTATCTATCTATCTATCTATCTATCTATCTATCTATCTATCTATCTAGCCATCTATCTATCTAACCACCTATCTATCTAGCCATCTATCTATCTAGCCATCTATCTATCTAACCACCTATCTATCTAGCCATCTATCTATCTATCTATCTATCTATCTAGCCATCTATCTATCTATCTATCTATCTATCTATCTATCTATCTATCTATCTATCTGTCTGTCCATCTAGATATAGAGATACAGATAGATATAAAGGTAGATATCATATAGAGAGATATATAGATTTATGTCTATATAGATATGTGTATACACATACATGAATGTGTGTGTATGTATGTGTGTGTGTGTGTGTGTGTGTGTGTACAGGTCCTAAAATGTGTAACAATCAGGCCTAGTCCACAGAGGAAATCCTTTTCATTTATTTAACAAGATCAAGAGGAAAAGAGAGAATTCTTGACACTATGTAAAGTGGTTCATTTCTAGGGATACATTCTGGACCTGAGTGTGGGTATGCGTATGTATATACATGTGTGCACACACATATGTGTGTCTATGTACGCATCTGTTTCAGTACTTAGCCTAACATAAATGGGGGGCAGAGGGCTGCTATCATAGGTTCTTAGATCTGCATTCATAAAAGGAAAGTAACTTTCAAGGGGGTTAGCACATGTATCATTCCTTTAACCTGGTACACATATCATTCAGTTAGTTCAGGGAGTCAGCACCCAAAATTTCAAAAATAATACAGAAGAATCAAAAGATCAACAGACATGACTTCCTCTGTCTGAACAGACAATTGAACCCCAACTGTCTCACCATAGTTACCAGAGAGAGAAGCATGACATCTGGGTTATCAAAGCTGGGGGGCTAATTTAGTGGCTTCCCAGGGTCCTCATCTGGCCAAACAAATACTTCCAATCAATAAGCCTCAAAGTAATCAACAGACATGGCTCCCTCAGCCTTACCAAAATTCAACAGACATAGCTGTCTGATGAGTTACCAGAGAGGGAAGCATAACATCTGGGTTCTCAAAGCAGGCTCAACCCTTTGACCCAGTGCCTCAATAGAAAAAACAAAAGGTACTTGGGACCCTCCTACAAAACACCTCCCCTAATCAAGCTTCCCACAATGGGCAGGCCCATCAATGAGAGGAAAAGATCTTTAATCACATTAAAATAATTAGCAATACAAATACATATACTGTTTCTAGTTAAAGAAACTCTTGTTTCTGTTCCTTACTCCTAGTAAAGATGCTTGATTGATAAAGGCAACATTCAGTCAGAGGCACTTGATTGTACTAAAACAAAAACAACAAAAGATCCTATTTTGATTGCCATCTCAGTATCTAGTGTATGTATGGAAACACAAATTTTATATATATATATGTGTGTGTGTGTGTGTGTGTGTGTGTGTATGAATATGTATATGCACAAATTATAGCATTTGTACATGTGTGTATGTTACTAGTAACACCATCATGGCAGCACACGAGGACTGCTGCTGCGAATAATTTCAAGGATCTAATTGCATAGTATAATGAACTCTCTATTCAGCAATAAACTAAACGTTGTTCAATAAAGTAAAGCATAATGTTCATAGCAACACCCTTAATCAATACCAAGGGTCCAAGTTCTCTTTCAAAACATCACACCATCCACCCCTAGGCCAGAGTAAGAACAATCCCTTAATCAATTCCAAGTTTACAAGTAAGTTGTCTTTCATCCTGACTCAAAGTTGACTTCCAAGTCCCATGGCTCTTCCTCTGTGGGCTGACCACTCCTGGATCTGACCTGGATTCACACATAGGCAGCTCTTTGTTCCTGCTCCATGTCTCAGCTCTTGGGGACTGCTCCGCTCTGCAACTTCTGCCTCTGGGAAAACAAAGTTCCACAGGTCAACAACAATTCTAACATACACCACCAGCACCACCATCTCAATTCACCTCCAACGTCCAGAGGCTCTGTGATAACATCTCAGTTCACTTGAACATCTCTCGAAAGGGATGAAACCTCCTTCTCATGGGCAAGTTTCTGCCCTACAGCTCTATTCACTTTCAAACTTCAAAGGTACCTTCAGCAAGCCTCTTCCTTCAGAGGTCTACTCTCAGCTCCCTTCTTCTCAATGCTGGCTCTCTTCACATCTGCTTTCTTAGCACTATCTCTCTCTTTATATATAGTTCTACTCTGAATCTGATTGGCTAGAGTCTACATGCACATAAGAGCCTACTTACATGTCTGATTGGTTAAAAATCAATCCAGATAAAGAGCAAAAGATCCTACTTTGCTTGCTGCTACAGTTACATATAAACACGTGTCTATATGCATATGTATGTATATCATATATATTTATATTTGTGTGTGTGTGTGTGTGTGTGTGTGTGTGTGTGTGTACTGCAGAAATAGTAGTGGATCCTTAAACAAGGAGCATAATCGAGCCCCAAAGTGCTTTAGAGTTGTGAGGGTTGTTTTGGTTGTTTTGTTTTTGACGTTTAGTTGATGACTGAGGACTGTTGTGCGAATTATTTCAAGCTTGTAGTTCACTGTTATGAATGGAGGGACATACATAGGGACAGAATTGCCTTTGATTCAGTATCTGGAGTAAGACTGGGGAGGCAGGAGATGCAATTCCAAGGACAGTGGTCCTAGGAGAGCAATGTGGCTTTCCAGAATTTTGTTCTTAGAGTGAGTGGCGAGGGTGACCTTTGTTCTGTGGTGAGCCCAGCCACCACACAGAGCGTTCTGCCCATCTGCAGAGTCTGCTTTATGTCTGACTCACCTGCTGACAGTCATTTATTGAGCAGCATTGCCTAAATCAGTGATTACATGAACAGCTGGAAAAGACATTATGCAGGAGGCCCCAGGTTTGGGGGTAAATGATCCTTATGAGACCAACTCCTGGGACAGGAGCTAAGAAGTCACCTTGCCCAGCCCTCACATTTTCTCTCAGGGGCCATCAGATCACCTTCCACCTGGACTTGGTGTGAGTGAAACTGGCCAAGGCAGTTGCTTCATCATCGTTTTTCTCAGGTTTTCCTCTGCCACTATAAGGCTTTTGTCTCCCCAGTGTTGAGCTGACATTCTGTCTCTAGCTTAGGCATTAAAGCCTAATCAGATTGGAGTCTCCTATGTCAAGTTTTAATAAATGGTTCCCCTTTCCCCCTCTGTCTTTTTCTTGAAATCCAAGAGAGGGTCATTTTCTTTTCATCCCAGTGCCTTGAACTCTCAGCCTATGTGTATCCAGGCTATCAGCAAGGCAATTTAAAAGAGTCATTGAAATAGCTCGGAGAACCTGGGGGTGATGGACACATTTTTTTTCTTTTACATGTGGGATTTGCTTTGATACCAGTACCTGCTTTCCCTGGTCCCTAAAAAAGCATTTAGAATTTGTCCCACTATTAGA
This sequence comes from Notamacropus eugenii, assembly GCF_028372415.1. Taxonomy (NCBI): domain Eukaryota; kingdom Metazoa; phylum Chordata; class Mammalia; order Diprotodontia; family Macropodidae; genus Notamacropus; species Notamacropus eugenii. Next base: position 9,730,779 of record NC_092877.1, read on the forward strand.
AAAACATTGCTATGGTCCTTAGGCCTGATTAATTTGGAGACTACTTGTGAATGTTCCTCTTTTAGACATGGCTTTTTTCTTTTGCCCCAAATATGTATCCAGCATCAGCCCATTCAGACTGCACTTTATAATTGTCCTACTCTATTCAGTTTGAGCCAAGTCATTTCTTGGGCTGCAAGAATACTTAATTATCCAGACTTTGACCACAATTAAGACCAAACAGCAATCAGTAAGAGTTTCCTTCCAAAAAGTACTTGTTTCCGTGTCTTGAGGGTTTTCTTTTCCTGCTTTCCCATTCCCTGGTTTCCTTTTCATGGTCACTTTCAGTAATACACAAGATTAATTAGTAACAGAATAGTCATATTCTTCTGTCTTCTTCCCCCCTCCCGCCGCCCCCCTGCCCCGAGAATGTAAGTTTCCTGAAGTCAAGGACTTTTTTTTTCCAGTTTTTAACTTTATATCCCCTTAGCTTTTTGATGTGTCTGCAGCATTTAAATACCTTCATCTCCTTTCACATAGACTATTGTAACTGATCCTAATGAAGCTCCATACTTTAAGATTTTGTCTCCTTCACTGAGTTGCTAAAGTGAGATCCATAAAGCACAGCTCTGACCATGTCACTACAAAATGTCCTGTGACTCCTTCTTTCAAATAAAAATTTCTCTTTTGGATCTCATCAAACCTATTTAGTCTTACTGTGTATTAACCCCTTTTGTGTATTCTATGGTTAGGCAAAATTGGGCATTTTGTGCTTCCTAAAACACAGATCTAATTTTCACCTCTCTGCATCTTTCCACTTTGCCGTCACCCATGTGTCATATAATTTCTAGATTGCCTTTACACTCAGCTCACGTGTCCTTTATATGAGTGATTGATATTTTCAGTTAATCAAACAATATTTTCAATCAATTAAAATACAGCCCTACATCCATTTCTAAGGCTAATTCCAATTTAACTCTAACCTTAACAATCCTACTTAATCAATCAATCCATTAATATTCTTAGTCAATGAACATTTCCCCCCAATAAAATGTAAGCTCCTGGAGGTCAGGACCATTTTTGTTTTTTGAATTCTAGTTGTAGTTGTTTCAGACATATATAGTGATTGATTTATTAATGAATATTTATTGGATTGAATTCTATGCATGGAGTTTCTGTTAACATGATTATTAATATTGTTACCTTTTTTGAATGGCTCAGACATTTTCTCTGTAGCTCTATAACATCCTGACCTCTCTTGTAACAAGAAAACACATACATACACACATACAACTATGCCCAAATCACATCTGGCAACATATATCACATTCTATTTCCATAGCCCTCTATCCCCTTTTTGAAAGGATAGTGTGCTTCATAGACATTATAACTGTTCTGAGATATCTCATTACAATTTATTAAAATCTCACTTCTTTCAATGTTATTATATATTATTATATTACATCTGTTTAATAATCTGTATGTATCCTTTTTTTCTACTCACCTGACACTATTGCGTATATCTGACCTTATTTGAAATCTTAAATCTCTATGTCTATAATATTTTAGATATTTTTTATATGGAATATCTACATGAATATAACATTTTTTTTTCAACCAGAGCCCAATCTGCTAGCACTAACGATTTGGTTTCTGGGTTTTTGCTCGGTAATATTATTAATTAATACAACTGTAAAATTAGAATATAAACATGGTATCACTAGCCTCTGGGTCAGGGAGACCTAGGTCATATCCTTTCTCAGACACATATTGTGACCCTCAGCAAGTCATTCATCCTCTCACAATCACAGACACAAAGGTTTTCTGAGCAGATCAATTGAATGACTTCTGAGTGAGGAAATTTCCTCTGTGGTAGGCTCAAAGATTAGGACTCAAATACAAGAATAAATGAAAAACAAATAGAAATAAAAGTATCTAAGAAGAACCTAAATTGAAAGAAACTTAGGATCATGTCTAACTGAAGCAAGAAAAAGTGAGGAAAAACTTCATGAAGAGGTAACAACTGTCTGAGACCTTTCAGAAGGTATAGGCTATCAACAGATTACAACTGGAGAGGGAGACAAAGAGAAATTATGGGTAGATGAAATATAATGAGTGCATTTAGGGTTAGTGTGTGATATAGATAGAGGTTGATATCTATAAACAGATTTACACATACATATTATATATACATATTCATACAAATATGGATATATGATGTTATTTTGGTTCATTTGTTTTAGTCATGTCTGACTCTGTGATCCCATGGGGAGTTTTCTTGGCAAAAATATTGGAGTAATTTTCCATTTTCTTCTCTAGCTCATTTTACAGATGAGGAAACTGAGGCAAACAAGGGCAAGTGACTTGCCCAGGATCACACAGCTAATGAGTGTTTGAGGTCAAATTTTAACTTGGGAAGATGAGTCTTCCTAACTCCAGGTTGTGAACTCTATCCACTGGGCCACTTAACTAACCATCTCAATTTAGGCCATACTTACTCTTTAATTCACATCTAAACCATCTCTCTTTCTCTCTCTCTCTCTCTCTCTCTCTCTCTCTCTCTCTCTCTCTCTCTCTCTCTCTCTCTCTGTGTGTGTGTGTGTGTGTGTCTCTCTCTCTGTCTCTGTCTCTCTGTCTCTCTCTCTCAACTAAATCCAGTCAAAGGAATATGAATTTCCTGCTCCATAAGGCACACATTGCCAAATGCAAATCTTTTAGTGTTTATCCATAGAAACCACTCCCGCTATCAGTGCTTGGATAGAAGGAATCAGTCATCTCACTTTCTTTTCTAATTCCCAGGGATTCTATAGTCATTTCAGGTTCTGCTCTATGAATGAACAATCACTTGAATAAAAATATTGAGTCTTTTCTATGCCTCTGTCTCAGAAGCTGAAAGGGGCATCCAGACATTTTTCATTCCTATTTAATTCGGATCCCCTTTTACTTTTCTTCTGTTGCATTTGTACTATTAGTTTTCTTCTTTGTCAATAATTGGAACCAATGGGAGTTCCAACATTTTTCATGGCTTTTCCCCCCCTTTGAAATAATCAAATCTCATAAATTATTTGTGCTCAGAAATAGCAGAGTGAGAAAAGGTCAGGACATTATAAATTGATGTTTCATATACATTCATCTGCGAAGTCATAAAACTTTATCAAATGAAAGGGAAAGAGAGAATATAGTCTTTACCTCATGTTCAAGAAATTCAGAAATTGATTAATATCATAATAGTACTGCATAGTTCATCCCATTTAGGGAAGTTTGGAAGTTCAGACTGGGAGTATCAGTTTGAAAATTTTGGAGCTTACTAACCTTTTTTAGTTTTAAAACAGGCACAGCTGTGAACCTAAAGTCTCATCTTTTACCCCTACCACAATCATGCCAGAAGTCCTTGGAAAGTTAATCAGTCCATAAAGATTTATTTAGCACCTACTATGTGCCTGACACTGTGCTTAGCTCTAAGGATGAACAAAAAGAGTCAAATGATAGTTCCTAACCCCAAGTATCTTACAATCTAGTGAGTGGGAATAGGGTAAGATTTTTGATTATGAATTCAAGATGGCCGTAACAGTCACAAAACTCACTTGTACATAAGAAATGGCTTAAAAGACATGTAGGATATATGTGACAAGAAAAGGTTTGCTGATCATGTAGTTCATATAGGTCATAAGAGATATACTGAGCATTGTATTAGTTATTGAACCAACAGAAGGAAAAAATCCATGTCAAATAGATAATTTATTAGGAATTTACAAAAAGTCATAGACAGATATGGTACCGGATAAAAAGGAGTATGTCCTGTTCACAGAGGATTGATGAGACTTTCTCTGTTAGTCCCCATAGGGTCCCCATGAATATGTATTTCAATTAAGTAAATTTAGGCTTAGTGGAGTGAGGGGAGAGGAAAGTATGGGGTTTTCTATTAATTAGAGCTCAAAATGAAATACTTAGTGAAACAGCATATCCTTTCTCACTGAAGATCCTTAGTTGTAAATGGTGAAAAAAATAAACTACTGCTAACCATAGATTAGAAGTGTGTGTCTGATGTTTGGAATGTCATTACCATTGATCTTTCCCCTTCCATATCCCTTTCCCTAAGGGGAAATAAGTGACTCTGTAAAGGTCCTTAGGGTGTTCCACCATAAGTAGCCCATCTTTTTGGGTATACCTATCCTTAGTGATGATATAGATGGGATGCCTATTCAGATGACCTCTGAAGTTCCTCCCAAATGTAGCATTTTGTAATTTTCCAGTTCTGCAAAGATGTGTTGTGATGTGCACTACTGGAGAGAATGACCACATTGCTTAGCCTTGTAAAAAAAAACTATATATACATATATATATATATCACTGTTCTGGATCGTGGCAGTATATTTAATGCAGTGAAATACATAAATCTTGCTTCTAATTCAGGGCTGCCTCTGCCTCCAAGAACGGAACTATATTGAAGAAGCCGGTATCCCTGCTTGTTTAAAGAGCATGTCATGTTTGTACGGAAAGGAATTACATCTCTCTCTCTCTGGAGCATAGGTGCAGTGACTGACAAGTCCAGGGTCTTTCCCCAGTACTTTTCGGAGAGTATTAAAGAATCAGTTCCACATAATTTGCATAGTGCAATTATTCTAGATAGAACTTAGAAGATAGAACTTAGAAAGGGAAATTTTAAAAATGCCCTTAGGAATCCCCAGATATTCAATGGGAATATCTGATGTGAGTCAGAAACTGTCCAGGGACTAGGGGAAGGAGGAGGTACATGGCAATTGATTTGCTAGATCTAACTGAGTAGAAAACAAAAAACAATTTGAGTGATCCCTAAAGTAAGCATTCCCGTGGTGACCTGAGGAACTTTGTGGGTAATGTGGAGCTATATGATCTTTTTGCAAAATACCTGAATATTGAAATAAATATGAAATATACCTCTAAAAGTTTCAAAGCAGAATTCAAAAAAAAAAAATGAACCTTCCATTTCCTTCATTCTAGGGATCAGAGTCTCCAAAGCGAATACCTAAAAAAGAGGTATTAGCAATAACAGTGAGAAGAAATATGAGTAAAAGGCAGTGAAACGGCAGTGACACAAAGAACACCAATACAGAGGATTTGAACCTCAAACTTCTACCTAGCTGGGATCCAGTAAAAGTAATCCCAAAGAAATCGAAAAAAAACACACCTGGCAGGAGAGTGGTGTATTAGATGGGAAGATCTTTGAACTCAGGCTTGAGTTCTTTTTTGTGTCCTCTGAATTTTAAGTAAAATAATTTCTATTTTGAAACCCTATAAACCTGAGTCCTTATAATAGGACCTGCTGGGAACCACTGTAACTGTGCCAGATTCTGAAGTCTTCAGGTGAGGAGAACAATGATCCACATTAGTGAGTAGTTCTTAGGATATATCTGCGCTGTTTATGTCAGAAGAGATTTTTCATTACCAGGATGACTCTCATTTCCCCTCCAAAGGCCATAATTATTTTCCATAACATTACCTACCTTCATCTTACCTGTCCTTCAAAGACAAATTTCAGTTTCTCAGGGACGTCTTCTTTTCTGATCTCCCTTTTCAGAGCTGTAGATAACACATGTTTTAGACAGGGAATTATAGTAAAATGGACATTGAAGTTAGTGTTTAAAGAGTTGCATGGGAGGAAGACTCAACTGGGAATTAAAGAATGGGATTCTAGCCCTTTCTCCATCACTTCATCAAGAGAGACATCATGCTTACCATAGATTGCACATTGGGTTGGAAGTGGAAGGAACTAGGTTTAATTTCCAGTTTCCTGCTAAGTAGCTGTGTGAACTTGGACAAGTCATTTTCCCTAAAATCTATGCTACAATTATATCATTTATGGAATTAGGAAATTGGACTAGATGATATCTAAGATTCTTTTCACTTCTTATATTCATTATACCACTCAACAATTAATAAGTTCATGATTTCTATTTTAAATTAACTATATTCTAGGATATTTACCAGAATTTTTCATTTATAAGCCAGCTTGTAAGGGCAAGGGCCACATCTGATATTCACAGTGTACATTTCAATGTGTTTAACATGATATTAACCGCATAGTAGGTTTTCAGTTATTACATTTTGGTGGACTGATCCCCATAAATGTGATAACTTTTATTGTCAGTGTAATACCTTCCACTTAATTGATCCCCTATATATTATCCTTCCCCTTCCTCTCTCCAAACTATTTTGGGTTCTATCCCTGAGAAATGCTCCCTGTTTCCCTGATCCATTAAGAAATCATTTGTGGAAGGCATGCATCTGGCTTTTATCTGATTCTTGCTGGGAACAGTGTCCCTTGCCTTAATTTTCACAAACTAACTCCTCCATGCACTTAATTTCAAGGACAGAATACCTAAGCTCCTACTCAGCAATCTGCAACTTGGGCAATCAGTCCAAGGGTACATAAAAGGCAAGGCAGTGTACATCTAAAGCCCCATTTAAAACCAGCCGGGTACTCTCTTACTATTTTCATCCTTCCTCAGAAAATGCAATTACGAAATAGGCAACTTCTGGGTGAGAGTAGCATTCGACTAAGCACCGTGTGCAAATTGGAGGGAGAATGCCAAGAGAGACTTAGAGTCTTTATTGCATCACTTCATTGGATTGTGTTTGATATGAATCTTAAAAGAGCTACACAGAATTAACTGGAAGGAAATGTGAGGCTAAAACTATGGAAAACAGAGATGGGAAGTTATAATTTAGAAGGACAATGTGAAATAGTAGATCTTATTTGAGCTGGAATCAATTCTTGCTTTAGAGACTCACTAGCTGTGGAAACACTTAACTGTTCTGTATTCTCATCTATAAAATGAGGATGCTTTGATTCATATTACTTGCCATATAGGAATGTTGAGGAAGAAGGATTTTGCAAGAAAATAAAATGCTAAAATCATGAGGTTTTTTTTGGAAGAGTTAAATTTTTCTAACTCAATCTTCTTGGACACTTTCATTATCAACATTGTGATAATCCAGACTACAGACATCAAACCCATGCTGTGTTCGTTATGGAAATCCTGCCAAGGATGATGGCAGAATTAAGGGTATGCCAGTGCCTTCTTGATTTTCTATCCATTAGCCTTTGCTGACCCACAGAGAATTCTTGTTTAAAACTATCCACTGTTATTCCTCATTCAAACGTTTTCCCCTCCAGTCAAGCTAGGTTACCAACTATTCCCTGAACACAACATTACATCTTAAACCATTATATCTTGATTTAGGTGGTCCCCCCTAACAAGAACGTCTACCCTCCAGTCCTTCAATTCCTAGAATTCCTATCTGCCTATTCAGCTTAGCTTCCCCTTCCTACTTTCTCCCTTCTCTCTCTTAAATTACTTTACGTTTACTTCATATGGACTTCATATTTACTTATCTGTGCATATAATATACCTGTCCCTTTTAAAATACAAGAGTCCTAAGCACAAGAATTGTTCTCTTTGTCTAGCCACAAATTAATGTGCATAGTAGGTGCTTTATGAGCATTTCTTAAATTCCTTTTGCTCTGGGAATGAATAAATTGCTACTTTAGCTGACAATATTAGGGTACAGTATTAAGCACACTTTCCTTGTCCTGCATCACCACCTTGCTAAGATAAAGCATCCATATTTCTGGGTCTGGTGGAGTGGCTTCTGGGGCTCACATTACCTCACAGGGAAATGACTCCCAACTTAAGTATAACTCCAACTAAGTATAAGCATAAGCCAACTCCCTCTTAAGTATAACAGATATAAAGCTTAATGTTGGTAGGGAAAAGAAAGGAGTAAGAATAAGGCAGTACTTGAATTCCACATGTATCATCTCTCTTTTTAATCAATCCCTGTGGTTAGAATGTGCTACACCAGATGCAGGCAAGCCCGCTTAGCGTCCTCCAACTTCTCCCATCTCCACCCTTTCCTGAGTCTTCTCTGAGATAATATTAGTACCTAAATCCTCTTACCTTTCTCTCTTTTTCTTTCTATTTCCCCAGGTAGAGTCTGCCAATCTGTTTATTTCTCATCAACAGAACATTTCCTGAAATCACCCCCTCCCACCAAATCCTGAACTGTCCAAGGTTAAAGAAAGTATTGGCTAAAACTGAACAGAATCTTGTTGACTACCTTCCCATATTTTATTTTGTCCCCTCCCTACCTCTAAAATATCCTGAACCATAAAATCTATGGAGATGGCATAATACTCATCCAGACACTCTCCTTTGTAGCCAGGGTAGCTTGCCAACTATTACTCTTTCGTCTAGGTGGTCCCTTTCACCAGAAATATATACCCTTGTCTCCTTCAGCTCTTAGAATTCCATACTTCCTCTCTCACATAGATTCCACATCCTACTTGAGGTCTTTCCTAACTATTTTCCCTCTTCCCTCCTCTCTCTTGCAAATAAGTATTCTGTATTTACTAAATACGTACTTAATATTTGCTTTACTGTTGAGGAAATGGAATGTTCTACAAAGAATTAATCTTGGAGTGAGGAAGACCTGCATTCAAGTCTCATCTCTGATCCATATTACCTGTTATCTTGGGCAGTTTATCCAACCTCCCAGTGCCCCCAAGTCCTCACTCCGATTATAACTGAAGATACTCAAAGAAGTATATGTTTAGACCAAAAGGGACCTCACATACTCTTTGAGTTCAGCTCCTTCAATTTTCCGATGAGGTAAATGAGACTGGTAGAGGTTAAGTGATTTACCCAAGTCAAATGACCACTTTGAAGCAGTATTTGATCTGATGTCACTGAATTGGAGTATTCCATACCAGGTATACCATAGTGAGCTCAAAGGCCTAGCTCCCTTTCCATATAAAATCAGAATAGAACAAAACAAGCATTATTATGCATCCATGTATTATTTTAATGTTTATTTCACTGATCATATAGGATGTGGCATAAAAGAAATTCTCAAAGCAATGGAGTGCCAGAAATGGGGGAGAGAGAGACAGAGACAGAAAGACAAAGAGACAAAAACAGAGATAACAGATAGACATGTTAAGTATTGCCCTGGTATTGCCTAATTGTAATTAAACCTTGAGTAAATCATTTACTTTGTTGGGTAGCTTCTGCGGAGTAGAGGCATATGAGTATATGTACAAGAACTGCATAGGATGAGAAGGCATTGATGAGGGGTCCATTGCTTTCATGGAAGGGGTACCCATTTCAATGACATAGTGATCCTCTTAAGGAAGGAATCACTGGATCTTATAGGAAGGAGACTATATGAGTGTCTCGTTAGTCCAATCCAGACAAAAGGATCTGAGATGAAATTTGATCTCTAATTCATACTCTATATGTGACCTCAATCAAGTCACTTCACCTCCATTGACCTCAGTTTTGTCATCTGCAAAATGAGTAGGTTAGAATAATTGATCTTTGAAGCTGTAAAAGGAACACAGTTTCATAGATCACAGAGTCATCTATATATCAAAGATAGACATATTGAAATGAGTTTGAGTAAATGCCTGAATCTGTGCTTTGCAAATTAAGTTTTAAATGCCTTCATGAATCTTTCAGCTAAGGATCCAAAGAAATAAAAATCCTTCTACTTTCTGACAATGATTATAAAGAACAGTAGAAATAATGTTTTGAACCCTGTACAATATACTTCCTTGTGTTTTTTTTTTTTTTGTTTGTTTGGTTGGGTTTTTGGAAGAGAAATAATCATTTAATTGTGAGATCCAAAATTGGAAATGAACTGGGATATATCATGCAGCTTTAATTATATTTTTAAAAATTGTCAAGTTTTTTTTATCCCATCCACCACCCAACTACAAGAAAGAAAAAAACTCCTATATCCTATAAACATCGTTAAAACAAATGCCAATATTGTTCATTCATTTTAATATGCATTCAATAAATATTTATTGAGAGCCTACTTTGTTAAGCTTTGGGGATTGCAAAAAGAGGTTAAAGGTAGTTCTTGCCCTCAGAGAACTTATAGTCTATTAGAGGAGACAGCATGCAAATGCATTTATACATAGCAAACTGTATACAGAAGAAACAGGACATTAAAAGAGGGAAAGTCCTGGAATTAAGAGGAGTTAGGGAAAGTTCCTCACAAAAGGCGGGATTTTAGTGAGGACTTAAAGGAAACCACCATGTAATGTATGTATGTATATATATATATGTATATGTATATGTATATACATATACATATACATATACATATATATATACATACTTATATATGCATATATGTGTATATATATGCATACGTATATACATGCTTATATATGCATATATGTGTATATATATGCAAATGTATGCATATTTTCCCTTTAAGTTCATAACTTCCTGAACCCTGTGCATTCTCATGCAATATTTTAGACTTCATACCCTATTTTTTCTCTTTAACTTGGAATAGAAATAGAAAATGAGTAATAGCCTGAACTTGGTTGGGGTTTTGGACAGACTGTCTTGGCCAAAATATATTCAAGTGTTAATTAAGCTGACTGAAGAAATCAGAGGCAGAATGTTGTAAACTAAGAAATAACCTTGGAATCCATAACACCTGTGTTCAAATCTGCCTCTGGGTTTTATTAGCTGTGTGACCATGGGCAAAATCATTCTATTTATCAGCTTTAGTTCCTTCATTAGTAAAGTGAAGAAGTGGAATTAGATAACCTACAGTGTCCTGAGATTCAAATCTATAATCACAAAATCTTATAATTCCATGATCATGAATTAAAATATTCATATACTTTATGCATTGTATCTTACTCTGTTTGCCACCTGTCCCACAAGGACTCCTTTCCTCCTTCCTTGACCAGCAGCACTCGGAGCCAATGTCATGCAACCACCTAAAAGGAAGATGACGTGCTTTTTTTATTTAAAAAATATTTATTTTTTGTTTTCAACATTCACTTTTATAAGATTTTGAGTTCTAAGTTTCCCCCTCCTTCATACCCATTTCCCAAGATGGCATGCAATCTGATGTAGGTTATACATGTACAGTTATGTTAAACATATTTCCACGTTAGTCATTTTGTGAAAGAATAATCAGAACAAAAGGGAAAAATCATAAGAAAGGCAAAAATAAAAAACACCAACAGTAAGAGGAAAAAATAATATGCTTCTGTCTACGTTCTTAGTTCCTTAGAACTCCATAGTTCTTTCTCTGAATGTCGATAGTATTTTCCTTCATGAGTCTTTTGGAATTGCCTTATATTCTTGTATTTCTCTGAATAGCTAAGACCAGTACAGCTGGTCATTGCACAGTGTTGCTATTACTGTGTGTAGTATTCTCCTGCATCTGTTCACTTCACGCATCACTAGTTCATGCAAATCTTTCCAGGTTTTTCTGAAGTCTGCCTGCTCACCATTTCTTATGGAACAATATTATTTCATTACATTCATATGCCACAATATTTTCAGTCATTCCCTAATTGATGGGCATCTCCTCAATTTCCAGTTCTTTGCCACCACAAAAAGAGATGCTATAAATATTTTTTTGTATAGGCGAGTCTTTTTCCCTTTTCTATGATCTCTTTGGGATACAGACCTAGTAGTGCTATTACTGGATCAAAGGGTATGCATAGTTTTTTAGCCACTTGGACATAATTCCAAATTGTTCTCCAGAATGTTTGCATCAGTTCACAACTCCACCAACAATGCATTAGTGTTCCATTTTCCCCACATTTCCAACATTTATCATATTCCTGTTTTGTCATGTTAGTCAATCTGATAGGTATGAAGTAGTACCTCAGAGTTGTTTTAATTTGCATTTCTCTAATCAATAGTGATTTAGAACATTTTTTATATGAATATAGGTAGCTTTAATTTCTGGTGATGTATTTAATGAACATATAACCCAATAAAAAGTCCTACTGGAAAACTGAGCTCCCTTTCAGTTCATGGTCTTTGACAAACTATGAACATAGGATACTGAGCAAAGGTTCATAAGATATTAGGATAGTTAAGATATACTTGAAGGAATGGGTATTGTTTATCCTGGAGAAAAGACTCCAAGAATGACCTCGTACTTGTTTTATTAGACTGTCATCTCATCAAGGGTGGAAATCATTTTGTTTTTGCCTTTCTTTATATCTCTAGCTTTTAGAGCACAGTGCATAATCTAGCACATAGTAGACACTTAAGCAAAATTTATTCTTGAATTGACAGTGAGTCCACTAACAATCTACTCTCATTTATCAAACACCCACTATGTGCTAGGCTCCTTGCTGAGTGTGAAATTGAGAGATAATAGTATTGCTGCCCAATTGAAATTAAAGAAAAAAATGAAGACCTCAAGAATGTTGGAGAAATTCTCATGCATGAGAATTACACAAAATGAAAGAACAAAATGCATTCTGATTTGCACAGATGGAGGACCCACTCACATTGGTAAGATTCATTGATGTATACCATTAAACCATCAGTCAGAAATCAAATCTGACCAAAATTCAATCTTCCCCTCCCCTCATCCCACAATTATATTACAGTGTCTTTCTGAGCGTTAACAGGTGATAATTATCCCAGTGGGTCTCAGAAAAAAAAAGAGAACTAACGCTCCAATTCTAGAGAGTCCTTGACACAACCCTCTCTAGAAATAGTCCCCAGGCCTGTGATATTTCCCCTGTGACTCTGCTGGGCTAGCCACATTCTGCATGAGTTGGTTAATTACAGATATTGATCTTAGTAAATGGGAATCATGTTTTTAGAATGTCATTCTTTGAAGAATGTTCAACAACTTGTAATTCTCTGACTTCCTATTTTTACTTTATTAATGAAAACTCAAAATATTATCACTTTTACAGGCAATGGGATAATAATTAGAGACCAAAGCACAATACTTCTGAAGCTCTGAACATTAAAGTTTTACTTGTATCGAAAAAAAAAGTTTTCAAACTCAATAAGGGTGATTAGCCATTTCTAGTTAAAGGGGGTGGGGAGGGTGACTTGCACAAATCTCTGATCACATTAGAAGTGAGTATTTCCTCCAGACATGCAGACCAAAACCAACCCACAATGATTTACCTTCTAAATGTCCTCCATGGAAGTTTACCCAATATGTTGGGAATCATGAAATGATTAATTTAAAAGTGGAAGGAATCTTAGAGGGCATATGGTCAGCCTCATTCCTTTTACATGTGAGGAGGGTTAAAGTGATTCATCCAAGGTCAAACAGATTTTAAGTGGCAGATTCGGAATTTGAACCCAAGTCTTCTGAGGCTCATTCAACTCTGCTATACTCAGGATCTTCTTCTAGTTTGCTTGATAAAAATAGGAGTGTAAATAGGCCATGTCTATTGATTATTCTGTACTGTCATCTCATGACTAGCTCAATTTCTTTACCTCTCATTCATCTTTCTAAGTATGAACTTTATTCTCCAACTTCTATAGTTCTGGTTTGGTTAGACACATGAGACATGGGGACATAATTGTAATCTACTGATCTCTTTTTAGGATACTTCCTGGGTATCAGAAAAGGACACTATTATGCCAGCCAGTTGATTAGTAGGAATATTAAAAACTTGACACCAAGCAATGGTGCAATATGTTAAGAAAATGTGATATAAAAACAACTCAACGAGAAGAATGCTTACAAAATTCAGCACCTTGGATGCCAAAGGAATACACTTAACAATTCGTTAGCTCCAATGGGAGTTTCATCCATGAGTCCTCTTCAGTAGAATGCATTTCCAGGCTTAGCTTTCTTTCCTGCATACAGTTTTTGCAGATGATGCACAGTTGCCATTAGTCACAGAGCTTTTACTTGACAATCAGAATGACTTTGGTACTGTGCAAAACAGAAAACTGTGCAGAATTATTAACTGATAAGATATACATCCTGTATGTTCAGTTAGGCATAAATTTCTGTTGGTTTGCTTAGAGAGTAACCGATCCTTGATTTCTTCTAGCTTATCTCCCCACATTCTGATGGGAAAAGCATGGAATCACCCAGGTGTAGTTCAGACCCTGGGAAAAGAGATTTCACAGTATTCCTTAACTTCTCTTTCCAATGTCAGTGACTCACATTGTAGAAAATCTTATTTCTTAGAGTTTTTCTAATGCCACCTAATTGGGGTTCAATCTTTTTCTTCCTTCCCATGAAGACAAGCAAAGAATTGTTGTTCCTGTTGGTTTACTTCAGTTGTGTCTGACCCTTTGTGAGCTCATTTTAGAATTTTTTGGAAGAAATACTGAAGGGGTTTGCCATTTCCTTCTCCAGCTCATTTTACAGATGAGGAAAATGAGGCAAAGTAAAATGATTTACCCAGGTCCCACAGCTACTAAGTGTCTAAGACCTGATTTTTATTCAGAAAGATCAGTCTTCCTGACTCCAAGTCTGGCACTTTATCCACTGAGCCACCTAGTTGCCCTATGAACAACATACCCATTTATAGCTACAAACAGCATACTTTGATTAAATCATAATTTACATCCTTTATGCAGCTGGGTGGCACAGTGAATAGAGTGCTGGGCCTGGACACCTGAAGACCAGACATTTATTAACTCTGAAGCTCTCACAAGTCACTTGACCTCCATTTACCTCAGTTCATTTATAAAATGGAGATCATAATACCATTTTATCCCCCAGGGTAAATGAGAGGATCAAATGGGATATTTGTACAGCACATAGTAAATGATAAATACTTATTTCTTCCCTTTATTTTTCTCACTTCTTTCTCTTACTGTTGTTGGTATCGTTAGCTCTTTTCACTAATAGATGTTTTACCCATGATAAGTTACTATGTTGAGTAATTATCTCACCTCTGTACGTTCTCTCTTGCTTCCTCTATTATAAAGTCTTTGTGGACAAAGCACATACTTTATCCCTCAGAGCACCTAGTTGAACTAGTCATTGGTTGTCCATATGTCTTCAACTAGAGTCTAACAAAAAATGCGCTGTCCATACCTTTATTGTCCTTGGTCACTGTATGTCTGAGGTGTTTGTGGGGAAGAATCCTAAATCTTTTTCTATACTTTGGAAACTCTGTGATAAGCTGACATATATATATATATATATATATATATATATATATATATATATATATATATATATATATATATATATATATACACACATATACACACACATGTATATATACACACACATACATGCATAAATATATATGTACATATGTAGATATAATATATACAGACATGCATACATGTATGTATATATTTATGTACATGCATATTTATGTGTGTATATATCTATCTGTTTATATCTATGTAATCATACTGAGATAAAATATGAAGATCCAAAGTGCCCCCTGTCTTGGGAATATGTAACAATAACTTTACATCCTCCTCCTTTGTATGACGCATCAACCCACTTGCTCTTCCCTATACACTAAGAATTGTGAGCCTCAAATAAGATAACGGATGGAAAATCCTTTACAAATGTTAAAACTTTTTATAAATGCCAATTATTATGATTACTGACCTACAGGCACTGAACTTCAGGCTTGTGATGACTTCTTTGTCTGGGCCTTTTGCTACACTACTGTTGAGCTCAAACAATGTTTATCAAGAAACACAGGGGACTTCTGGTAATTATTTTAAAAATTGGGCTCTCTGAAGAAAAAAACACTCCATTGAATTGACATGATTAATAATTTCATAAGTCTAGACAACCAAAAACAACCCAGGAAATCAGACCCTGACTTGAAGTGTACCTACTTCTCACAATGGCACTACTTTATTTCCTTTTTATTCTTTCTAGCATATCTTTAGAATGTGTTTTATGTCTCATGAATATTTAATTATACATCATATATGTATATACATATTACAAATAGACATAAATAATGTATAGTTATCATTATGAAAATGTGTATCTTTATGTGTTTTAGTTTGCACACATTCACCAAACGTTCTTCTCCTCTTGACTTTTGAGTAATTCTGTTTCATTGATTTAGGGCTGGAAAAGTCCTTATAGGCTAAATCCAAACTTTTCATTTTTATAGATGAAGACCTTGAGACTAAATGAGGCTAATTGATTTGTCCTGGGTCACAGAGTTAGTAAATGGTTAAGGTGAGATTTGAACTTCATTTTATTGACTTCGAGCCCCAACAATCTCTGTGCCATCTAGCTGCCCAGAATATATTATACTGTGTGACACATAGCTATGCACAATCACCTAGCAAATATTGCCATTATGAGGATGGGCTGTTGTTCCAGAAAGAAGTTAAGGGAGTTGTGAATTTTCATTAAGCAAGGCAAACCAAGTCTCCTCCTCTTGTCCAATTCTGCTAATTTGGCCAAATTATAAATGGTACTGAAGGCTAGGTCAAGGATTCTGTAGTTCACTTCACAGGCAAAGTGGAGCCACTAAGAGTCATTGACCAAGGAAGTGATGTGATAACAAGAAATATTACTCTGGCAATGATGGGACCAAAGACAGAAAATATTAGTGTCTTTAAGGAGGGTTACCTCAGCGAGTAGCAGCAGGTGATTTTGCTGTTTGACATAAGCCATCTTCATTTGTCCAGATCCTGACTTCTTGGAGGACCTGTCTCTTTACTAAGCCTGTGGCAGTTTTCTTGGATGAGCACTAATAATTTCTACAAATAACATCATCAGATTTTCACTAATCCCCAAGGTTGCCTGACCCACTTTCTTTTCCCTCATCTTCCTGAAAGAGCTGCTACACAGATGGAGCACTTGTCTACACGATGGGCTCCTACATCGTTGGATAATAGGAATGGTTGACTAAACACCACAATTTGACTTAATTTTTCTCATACTGATGATAGATGGAGTACAACTTGGTTTACCCATTTGGAGAGAGTCAAAGAGAGTAAAACCCAGAATGTTACCTCCTCTAAGGGGGTAGCCGGCTGGAGGCAGCTTGCTCATTTCATTGGATTGACTGACTGAGTGATTCTGTTTTATCTGCTTTCTGCTGTGATGATCTCACCCTGAGTGACTGAACCATGAGGGTCTATTGGCAGTGCTGTGCTTTTCCTGTGGAAGGTGAGAAGGCTTTGGATAGAGAACAAAATGCTATGAGCCAACTTTTAAAAAATCAAGCTGCTTCCTATTAGATAATCATTCAGAAAGTGAGACAGAAAGAGTGTGTGAGGGAGAAATCTGCTTGATTCTGCTCTGGGAATCACCTTTTCCACCTTTGGGTTTGGACCTGTGAATTCATTATCAGTGGGAGATTTTGTCCCATGGTGTCACATTTGGTGGTTATTGACATCATTTTGTGTCATTCATATGAACTCCTTTCCTCCCTACTTCTTTCTCAACTGAGGATGCCATTCATGCAGCTTACCTGGAAAATAAGCAGGAATACTTTTCTCAATGCATATCACTCCTCAAGGATGAGGGACATGTTGACATAGTCATCTCAAAAGAGGTGATATCTATGGTTGTTTACTCTCAATTGGGCTCTTGCAATAAACTCCTAAGTAGACTCCTTCCAATCTCTTCATATTCTAATCTATGCTTCCCATTGTGGTCAAAGTAATGTTCCTAATTGTCATGATCCTCTTTCTTCAGAAAGCTCCAGTGACTTCCAATTACCTATCAGACAAAATACCTAATCTATATCCTGTCATACAGCACTAATTATATTTCGAATTATTTTACTTGAATTGCACAGTTACATTGATTCAGTGAAATGTGTGCTGAATATAGGGTCAGAAGATCATCAAATCTTGGTTCTGTTACCTACTAGCTTTGTGACATTGGGCAAGTCACTTGAGCTCCTGGGATATACATTTGCTTTAACTCTAACCTGTCCTAATCTATAATTTTAAGTGGTTGATTAGCTGGTGTCTGAATTCCATTTGAACTCTAAATCTCTTACCCTGCAGTCTCCTTGTTCATGCTCAGTTCAGTAGTCAAACTGGAATGTCTGGAAAATAATTTCTCTCCATGCTCCTCCCCAGCATTTCATGCAGGTTAGGTCAATCCTTTCCTTAACAGCCAAGAAAGTTCTTCTAGGACCTGAGAATATCAAAGTGCTGAGGATCAATTCACCTGACAATGGGCAAAACTTCTTGGTTTCTTCTAGCAATATTGACTTGGCTTCATAGTCACCTAAGAGCCTACAAAGACTCTCCTATGTAGTCAGGGAATTTACAGATTTGGTGGACATCACAATGTCCTTCCCTACTGGATGCTTCTGAGAGTGTATGCTATCTTGGACCCACTTCAAGTTGTTGAGGTATCCTTTCTATTCCATGACTAAGTAAACTTCCTTTTGTTAACTGTTGGAAGACTTTTGAGTGTCTAAATTGATCCTAATATCTGACCTCAACTACCTATGGAGCAACCCAAATCCGACTTAACCCACTTCCCAGTTTCATGCTTTCATTCCCTGCTCAAATCCACTTAGATATGCTATCCCTCATATATGGAGGGGAATGTGCTTCCACTTCACAAACCTCAATCAGCTGAAATTACTTATTCTTTCAAGGCCTAGATAGACAGAATTTCAATATAGTCAGTCCTCACCAGAGGATTAGCATACTATCCACAAAGTCAGGTTTCCTCTGTTGTGCAATAATTATTACCTGGGTAAATACTTGTTTAATTGATACACATTAAATGTGTATATTCCTTGATTCATTCATTCAATATCATCTATTTACTGTCTATTGTGGGGTTAGTTGATTAAAGCATCAGGTATAAAGTCAGGAAGACCTGAATTCAAATTGGCCTAAGACTCTTACTAGTTGTGTGACTCTAGGCAAGTCACTTAACTCCATTTGCCTCAGTTTCCTCATCTGTAAAATGGGCTGGAGAAGGAAATGACAAACCACCCCACTATCTTTGCCAAGAAAACCCAAAATGGAATGACAAAGTTAGACAATGGAGTTAAACATGACTGAAATGACTCAACCACTACAACAACTTTCTGACTCCAAGCCTAGCATTCCATCCACTGCGCTGTCTCGCTACCCCAAAATATAATGTAGATAATGTTAATTTGTGGTTTTCTAAGTCAATATGCTGTCTTCAGGGATTCCTTTCTATTTGGCTTTAACATAATTTTTAAGTGCATAACAAAATGAATCAAAGATGAATTCCTTTCTGAAATCCAAAGAGATGGATACATAGAAGAGAATATGACACATACATACATATATTGATGCATGGATAACATATTTATTAAATATTCTAGGCAGAAGTTTCAGAACCAAAAATAAAAAAAAAAAAAGCACTATTTTTTAATTGTGCCGAAAGTCAAAGACCTTGAATTTTAGTAGGGTAAACCAACACATAAGGACAATTGGAAAGATAGAGAACTCCATGAGGTCCAGGAAGCAAAGATGAGCTTAGCCAGGTGAGAAGAAAGCATGGAGGTTTTAGGCAGGTACTTAAATGATGGTTTTGGGTAGAATGAGTTGCAGATTGAAGGTATCTCCAGAAAGATGAGGTGAAGGTGGGAAATTAGGGAGAGTCAAGAATTGATCTGGGGGAAACATCAGCATGGATAGCCTGGGAAGTTCTTTAAAGAGTGGTTTGGGGTAGAAACTTATCAGTTCAGTAATGAGTATGAAAGGAAGTCTGAAACTCTTTTCTAACATGACTAGCAAGGCCTATTTATAAATCAAGGACATGCCTCACATGAGTCATTATTCTATGTTCCTGTGTGTCCCACTCCTAGATATTCCCCCTCTCTAGGATAACACAAGAAGAAAAAATAATAATAGTGATGAGAGCTCCAAAGGCCCTAGTAAATGTTCTCTGTGATAGCCTTCCCTTCCACTAAGACCACATATGTGTCTGTGATATAAAATGGTACCTGATACTTACAGATGAGTACACTAAAGTACCCAAGGAGAGTGAAACGGCCAATGGATTATCCATTAAGCCACCAAAATCTTGATATGCCTCAATTTGTCTAGCTTTTGATTTATTGTCTTAGATGAACAGGTCAGGATTTGTTTGTTTTCCCCTGTGATCAACCTCATTCACATCTCAGTTGCAGTGTGGATTGTTTTGAGATCTGGTCACTGTTGAGCCACTCCATTTCCAGAGAGTTAATATTTTAAAATGACCTTTAATCAACATGCAGTTCTGAGCATTTCAGATGACAAAGGTGAAGGGCTTTTGGAAGATCATAGCTTAATGATTCTGGGGAAATAAATGTAATTAGCAGAAGAGTAAGGGGCATTGGTAGTGTCCTTGTTACACAGGGCAGAACCCCCAAGTGTTCTCAGCTGCAGAATGCTATGTACGTTTTTGTTGGAGGTTTGTTGGAGATTCAGGGGGAGCAATAGTCCCAAGCTCTCTTAAAATTCTACAAAACAGGGCACTGTCTTAATGTCCGTCACAGGTTTTGTTCCCTGTGGGTTAAATTCTACCTAGTGAAGATACTTGGGGAAAATAAGTGGAATGACATTTTCAATATTTCAAAACTAAATACATCCTAGTTTTGTTGTTAAAAGAAAATTGAAATGATCAAGGATCAATATATAATCAGGCACTGCTTTTACTACTTCTTTTGGATTTGATTGTTTTGCATGATGGTTGCCATAGAGGCATGGACATGTTTCAATCAATAATAATGAAGATTAATAATGATAAGGTTCCAAAAAGGTTCTAAAATCACTCTACAAATATTGCCTCATTTTATTCTCACAACAAATCTGGAAGTTTTGTGATATTATTATCCCCATTTTACTGTTTAGGAAACTGAGGCAGACATAAGTGACTTACTAAGAGTTACAAAGCTTGCAACTCCTGAATATAGTATTTGAATACAGGTCTTTTCTACTCTAGGTATAGTGCTAACTGCCTTTCTATTTTATTAGAAAAAAATTATATGAATTTGATCAGCTACAAATCAAGCAGCAGCATCAAGAACTTCGAGAATGATTTTCTTTTATGACATTCTTTCCCCCCATCAAAGTATAATGCTTTAGGAATAATCAGTATTGAATTATATATATATATATATATATATATATATATATATATATATATATATATATATATATATATATATATATATACACACACACATTATATATATGTACACACATTATATATATACATACACACATTATATAATATATATGTATATATATATATATGTATATATATATAGTTAGAAAATTCTTCCTCAATGAGCATATTGCGTTTTTGCCTACTGACCAAATCTGAATTCCTATGAAGACTGAGTCTACAGAGAAGAACTAGAATCTGACAGACCTTAGGATCATTTATTCTTACTTTTTTTTTTCTGGTAGATATCTGTGTCTCTTAGATGGATTTGGAGGCAAATGGGTGGGAGAATATTGTAATTTGTGCTCTGTGTGCATTAAAAATTAGTTCACCTCAAAACCATTAGAAGCTGAACACAATTTATTTGGCCAATTTAACAATATGTTTAAAGGGAAACCAACATTCTATGCTATTCACCTGAGCCTATAGATCCTTATATCATGATTAATATTTTATCAAGCTCTTCTTATTATTTAGTTGTTTTTAGTCAGAACCAACTCTTCATGATCTTATTTGGGGTTTTCTTGGCAGAAATATTGAAGCAATTTGGAGTTTCTTTCTCCAGCTCATTTTACAGATGAAGAAACTGAGGCAAACAGGGTTGAATGCCTTGGCCGGGGCTACACAGCTAGTAAGTATCTGAGACAACATTTGAAATCAGACTTTCTTGACTGTAGATCTGGCATTCTATCTGCTATGCCACCTATCTACCCCAAGTTCTACCTTGGATCAGTGTCATAGGATGAGTCTCTTCTAGGCAAACTCTCTATTTCCATGACTAATTTGAGTGTTTACATGGTGTCTACATTAGCATAATGTAATGTGTGATCACACTCTCATGATCTGGCTGCATTGCCATTGGCACTTTGAGATTTTTGACACCATTTTTCTTCCAGTAACTAAATCTAAGCCAAACTCACAATTCAAGGAGGCTATCATGAAAAACACGAATTAATTCTTCTTTGAGGAAGCATGAGCAGGGCCATGGGTTTGTGAGTGGTTTGAGAACCATTTCTTTCTTTTCATTTTGAGATACGAGGAATTGACATAGTGTAATGATAAACACTAGATTTGTAGCTACGAGACCATGATTCAAATCCTAACTCTTCTATTTGCTGTTGCTGTGACCTTGGGAAGTAAATCCCTGTCTCTGTACTGTCAGCTTTCTCATCTGTAAAATGAGATGTAGACAGTTGGACCAGATTTTCTAACTGGCTGCTGCCATTTCTAAATCCTATGATTCTGAGTTAGACCATTTTCCAGAAGAAGACTCAAAAAGACTTTCAGATGAGAAATCTCATTTTGTATTATTTGTTTTTGTTACTTTGTTGTTTTTACTAGCTTTAGGGGAAAATTATCGTGAAAACCATCACCATTACTGAGTCTATGCTCCAAGATGGATCTAAGGCACATAGGAGATCAGAATGTTATTGTTCTGTTGAACAGAAATTGTTTGCTCAATAACGCATTTTAGTCCCATGTTGAGAATGGGAAAGTGTCTTCACTATTTTTGTATTCCTGAAACCAAATCAGTGTGAGTACACCCTTCAATAGTACAGATGGAAGCCTAGCCACATCTCCCCCCACCATGATCTTCTTGCCTCTTTCCTTTTACCAATCTTCCATGTGAATGGTTGGATAGGAAATAATTTCATTTCAATGTTCCCTAATTAAAATGAAGACTATTTAAATGAGACAACAGACCATGACCATAATACTGGGCTATCATAAGAAGGTTGAAAAGGTGATTCAGAAGACTAATTTATTTAGCCAAATATGGGTCAGGTCACTTACATTTTTGGTACTCTAGCCAGATCTCTGACTCTTGAAGTTATAGCAAAACTGATAGTATATGTTGGTAGAGGTATTATCCTTACTGGAACCTCTTTGCCTGATAAAGTCATGAGTTTGGTCCAAAAGAATCAATCCAATTCTGTCAATTCTAATTGATTAGTTTACGATCATCTTGGCCTTTTTAGTATCTGTAATATTCCCATAAAATGTAATCATGAAGGAAACTTTCTTTGTTTTCTTTTCAAACTCTTCCTCCCCCCCCCCCAGAAAAAGAAATTGCTTTAGCTTGTGAGGGCTAAATTGCTTAGAATAATTTACTAGGGAAAAATCTGTGATAAGAGAGGAGATGACAGAAAAGCTTCTTCCATGTTAACGGGACCAGCTCTTAATGCAGAGAAATGTATCAGGGCTATCCCAGTGGGGAGACAAACCAAGTCCAATAACTGGAAGGAAAAAAAAGGGAACGTCTTGTGATTAGGGTCCCAGGTGGTAGATGCAAGCAGTCAACTGGGTAACAAATGAGATGCTGTTCGCTGGGGTTTAGGAGGGCCTTTGGTGTTGTGACAAATTTCCCCGTTACTCCTATTTGTTGAATCTCATAGAATGAAACCTCCTCTATAATGGCTGAGCTGTACTACTCTCCTAAGGCATTTTGAATGCAAAAGTGGTGATATGTCAAACACCCATCCTAGGAATAACCATGAAATGCCTGCCAAGCAGCATTTGTTGATCAATCTAAAGAGCAGGAATGGAAACTTAAGGATGGATGAGAGAGGGGTTGGAGGAAGTTCCAAACTTTTTTGCCTGATGATGAGGATACTAATCAGAAAAAAATATTTATGTACCAGACATTGTCTTGAGCACTCCATAGTTACTATCTTCATTGATCTATAAAACCTTGGAAGGTAGATGCTTCATAATACCCATTTTATAGATGAGAACAGAGAGGCAATCAGAGGTAAGAGGTTTTGCCAGGATCATACAGCCAGTATTCATCTGAGGTCAGATTTCTATGAGATCTTTTTGCCTCTAGGCTTGGCACTCTGTTCACTGTACCACCTCATTGCCTACATTGATTCAGACTGCACTTATTTTTAAAAATACTTATTAAGCTCCTATTGTGTACAGAAGAATAAAGTGAGTTATGATCATAGCTTATAGTTACTGTTGTGTTTAGTTGTTTCAGTCGTGTCTGACTATGACTCCTTTGGGGTATTCTTGTGAGAGACACTGAAGTTCTTTACTGTCCTTTACTGATGCTACCTCCTAATCAAATTGAGTCACTTTCCATGCCCCAAACTTGACATTCTGTCTTCACTCCTAGAGCTTTCTGCAGGCTTACATCAATGCTTAGAATGTTCTCTTGCCATTGCATCCTCTTCTTGATACCTATGGCTTTATTCCATTTAGGGGAAACCTCTCCTCATCTACCCACTTTGTAGTGTTTCCTCTCTTCTGAAGCTATCTTCCATATATTTGTGCACCTGGATGCTACAAATGCCCAAGGATCCAATTAGAATATCAGCTTTTCCAGGGATCTATCTAAATTTCCTTCTTTCCTAGCACCTAGGACAGAGCCTTGGAGATAGTACCTTTTTATAAATGCTTGCTGAAATTAATTCTGGGGGAGTTATAAAGTTTGTATAAATTATAGTTCCTATCCTCAAAGAGATTCAAGTCAAGCTAAGGGCTATGGCAAATCATAGATAATTGTAATGGATATCATTGCAGAATATCATTAGAAAGTTGCAAAAACATGTATGTAAGGTCTAAAGGGGGTGACTGCTACTGAGAGATAGAAACAGAAAAAAAAATATCAGCTTTCATCTTGAACCATATTAAGTTGCATTTAATTTAGACTTTAAAGGATAGGTTGCTAAACACAGAAGAGCAGGAGGATGGGTACTGAAGACACTGGAGTTTAGCATGAATGCAGAGGCAGGGGGCTGCAGGGCAGGTTTGGGGAAGGGAGAACTGGCCAATTTTCTGGAGTATGTAGTGCATGGTAAGAGAAATATGCTACAAGTCTAAAAAATTAAGGTTTTGGGAGACTTTCAGTCAGTTTTCAGTCATGTCTGACTCTTCATGACTTCATTTTGGGTTTTCTTGGCAGAGATGCTGGAGTGATTTGCTATTGTCTTCTTGAGCTGTTTTACAGATGCAGAAACAGATGGGAGATTGTAAAGATCTCATATTCCAAGGAAGAGAGTTTTAACTTTACTGAATAGGTTATAGGTACCCATGGAACATTGTTGAACTGTGACATAACTAGCTTAATACAAAAATTTAGTCTGACAGTAATAGGAAGGATTATTTGAAATAAGTAAGGACTAGGTGTGGGATGTTCTATTAAAAGGCTTTTGCAACAATACAGAATTGAAATGGTAACTGCTGTTGCCAGGATAGGAGCAGAAGCAGTAAAAAGGAGGTGGTGCATAGGATAAATGTTATAAAGGGCTGAGGAACTGGTTGGATATTAAGAGTGAGGGCTAAGGACAATTCTAGGACAACCCTGTTTGTGAAGATAGGAAATTAGCAGAAAGGTCATGCCTAGTAATAGCAGAGAAGTAAAAACAAGGCTTAAGTTTAAAAGAAAATCAAATTATCTTTCTGTTGTACAGATTGAATGCATAGATTTGTGTTTGAAAGATCATCAACACCAATCTTACAGATGAGGAAAAAGAGACACTTGTGCAAAGTGCCAATGATAAATCTTGATATTGACGTTCTGTGAGATGTTGGAGATCCAGAGCTTAGAAGAGAAGTCAGGATCACACAGAAAGATGGGCGTCATCTGCATTGGGGTGATAGCTAAAGTCAGTGAAGTGAATGGCACCACCCACTGAATGGGTTTATAAAGCGAAAGGGAATGAAGGCATTCCCTTGGTGAATACCAAATGATTCTCTCCCCAAGACTCCTCAGGCCTCCTAGTTCTGGGTAGTTTGAACTACAGTTGGCCAGTGTGGAAAACTATGAGCTATGGAACACCCCCTTGAATGGAAATCTGCTGCCTTATATCACTGGTTTGGAAGATCTATTTGGAATCCATAGTAACACTGAAACATGCCTAAGATTTAGCCCTGGACTTTACAGGAGTGGCTTGAAGTTGTGCAGGTCAATGGAAAGGGTGAAATAGTGACATTTTTTTGGAGCTATGGTTGAAAAAATAATTGAAAAAAAGATGAAGCATTAATCTTCACTGGTACCAGAAATCACCATACAAAAAAATAGTACTAAATTCAGCATGAGTCAAATGAGATGCCTTGAAATGATTAAGCATTATATATTCGCTGACTACTGGCTACTTTTAGCGTCCTCAGTGATCCACAGCTAAAACCTTCCCTGTTCATTCATACTCATCCTTCCACTTGTGTCTATGTACAATGTGTCACCAGTAAGGAAGTGCCTTGACAAATGAGTTGCTTCAGATCAGCCTTTGAGATATTGACCAGTATGTATCAGGTATCTTTTTAGGTTGAATGGTACAGAGGGGATATTTTATTGTTACTATTATGGATAACACTTGTCACTGTATCTGAAAGTCATTTCACTGACTTTGCTAAAGTGGAGACAAGTGAGAAACCTCGGGAGGCACATAGTGTGAGCCCCCCAACATAAAACCTCAACCTTGAGAATTAATTTTTCATGATGAACTCATGGGTGGAACATGGGATAAAATTTAGAAACATGAACAGGAATATTTTTTCTTTGTTTTGTTGTGTTTTTTTGGGGGGGAGGGTTCTTTTTTTCTAAAGGCTTAACAGAAGTTCAGAAAGACATATTCTATGGAATGAAGACCTGACTCTTCACAAAGTCTGGAAGCTCAACTTTTCTTAGGCGATTTGACATATTTGTACTATTTTTAAAGTGACACTTTAAAAATTCCCCAAATCACATGAAAATATTGCATATATGACTATTCAGGGTCAAGAACTATAAAAGGTAATAAGGAAATAAAGAAAAAGATACAGAATTCTAACCCTCAGTATCTGTTTTATCAGGACTAATGAGATGAACGAAAAAAAAGAAAATCCTAAAAATTATATAAAGTAGTTGAGAGCAAATAGTAGCTGAGGTAATCAGGAACCACATTATACAAGAGATCGCATTTGAGGTGTGCTTTGAGGCAGACCAGGAATTCTAAGAGGATGACCTTTCCTACCCAACTCTTCAAATCCTTGTTTGGTTTCAGTGTTTGGGGATATTTGGGAGGAGATATTTCCATTTAGTAATTTGTTAATGGGGAAAAAAAACCCATTTAATTTAGATTCAGAGGACCAGAAATAGCCTTCGATTTGGAGTTCGAATACTGTGGTTCAAATTCGAATTTTGCTACTGGTTACCTATATACTTTTTCTGAGTGAACTTCAATTTCCTTGTCTGAATACCAACCAGGGTCATCAAAATAGATGACACCTAAGGTTCCTTCAGATTCTAAATCTGATGATCCAAAGGTGGTAGCCTGATACAGTGCTGAATACAATTTTGGAGGACCTGGGTTTGGCACCTAAGTCTGCTTTGCAACTTCTCTGTGAACTCGCTTAAGTTACATTCAAACTGTCTGTGTCTCAATTTGATCATCTATAAATAGAAAGTTTTACACTAGCTGAGCTCCTCCAAGGTCTTTTCTATATCTCAATCTTAGATTGTAAACATCTGCCCTACAAAAGAGTCAGAAAAGAACAAAGAACCTTCAAAACCGGAACAGTGGTAGTCAGAGGAGTGGGCATAGAACCTAGGGAAGGCTGTACTTTGGAAAACAAGAATATAAGAAAGTTGTTTTTCAGAGAGGATGTAGTGTGAAAGAATGTTTACTAGTATGTGAAAAGCTTCTGAGAGTTCTCAGAGGAGGAAGACAAACAGGAATGTCAGGGGGGTTGTTGATTAGGAAGGCTATTTGATGACATTTGAGAGCAGTACTGGTACTTTGGCAGGTATGTAGACACCAGATTGCAAATAACTGAGGAGAGACTATTTCATGAGGAAGTGGGGGAATCAGGATTAGGGTTAGCAAATGTGAGAAAAAGTGATATAGTCGGAAATACCCTCATTGAATCTGGAGTCAGAAGACTGGAGTTTAAATTCCAGATATCCTGTTCCTGACCTTGGGGAAGTTACATAGCCAGTCTGGACCTTTCCCCTCATTAATGAAGTGGATAGAGGTAGACTTGGATGCTTTCCATGGGTCCTTTCCTGTTTAGATGATTCTGTGAACTGGGGTGGGGTCTTTACAGCATAAAAGGGTGAGGGAAGACTGCCTTGGGCTGAAGGAGACCTGAACATGTTTGTAGGCAGATGGGAAGAAAACCGTGAAGGAGGAAATCATGAGAGAAAACCATCAATAAATGTCCATGGAGGTAATATAGGAAAAGCAATATACCATTTGGAAGAAATTGCTGAACTGTGAAGACTGACATTTGAGTCTTAAAATCAGACTTTGTTGAACAAAGTTAACACATTTTAAGCTTGTCCTGTCTTTAGACTTAATAAAACTAGAGTGATGAGTGATTGTGGAGCTGAAAACAGATTGGCTTGCATTTTATACCGTGTCAGATCTAATTTAACAGCAATATGAATTTGGGGGGTTTTATGTTAATCGTTGTGGGGGAATATTATTGAGTACCCTGTGCCAGCAGGTCTAAGCATGTGTCCCATAGAGACAGAGAACAAAGAGAAAAGGGGCCAAGTCATCACAAACAAAAGGTGTTTGGCTCGATGTTCCATAACACTTCAGAAAGTTGGAGCCCTTTAATTTACCCCAATCAATATTTTCTAATCACTGACTTTTGGATAGCTCCCATAGCATGTCCACATAGTTCTTCTTCTCCTTTATTATTATTTTTATACTTTTCAAGTCATGAACATGCCAGACTCATAATCAATCACATTTTTCATGTTAATGTCAAGAAGATGCTAGTGGTACTTCAATCACATGGGAGTGGTCCCACTAAAGGAAAGGCTCTTAACTTGTGGGATGTGAATATACGTATCTATGTATGTGTGTGTTTATGTATGCATATATATACACATACCTATATACATGTATAACATATGTGTATCTAAACATATATTTTATATATAAAGTGTGTATGTATGCATAAATATATGCATGCACATTTATACATAGACATATGTATTCATATACACATATTCAT
This sequence comes from Notamacropus eugenii, assembly GCF_028372415.1. Lineage (NCBI taxonomy): Eukaryota > Metazoa > Chordata > Mammalia > Diprotodontia > Macropodidae > Notamacropus > Notamacropus eugenii. Next base: position 9,759,609 of record NC_092877.1, read on the forward strand.
ATATGTAAATTTATGCATGTAAAATGTTATTCTGAAAAGTGGTCCATAAAATCAAAGGGATATTCATCAAATGGTGGATGGCTAAACAATCTGTGGTATATGATTGTAATGGAAGATTGGTGTGATATGAGAAATAACACATAGGATGATTTTAGGAAAACCTGGAAAGACTTACAGGAACTGACTCAAAGTGAAGTAAACAGAACCAGGACAACACTGTGTACAGTAACAATGGTATTGTATGATGAAGAATTATGCATGGCTTAACTGTTCTTAGCAATATAGTGATCCAAGACAATCCCAAAAGACCAGTGATGAAGGATGCAATCCACCTCCAGTAAAAGAACTGATTGTCTGAATATAAACTAAAGTATATTTTCTTTTCTTTCTTTCCTTGTTTTTTTCTTTCCTTTTTGTACAAAATGACAAATGGAAATGTTTTACATGATTGCACACGTATAATGTATATTTAATTGCTTACTCCCTCAGGGAGAGAAAAGAGAAGAGAAGGAAGGGGAGAATTTGGACCTCAAAACGTTTTTTAAATGTTAAATAATTGCTTTAACATGTAATTAGGAACATTTTTTATATGAAAAAAGTCATGTATAGGCTTCACCAGACTGCCAAAGTTTCCATGACTGTATTGCCAAGGCAATATTCACATCACTGTTGGTGACTGTGAATATGCTGGCATAATTCTCCATCATAAAATGTAACAGACTCTCCACATAGAAAGCAGAACCAAGATATATTTCAGCCACAAGAAAGCCAAATCCCAAAACTAGAAAGCAAAATCAGTCATAGTAACCAAGAAATCAATACACATTATCACTGCAAGGGGAAAATGCATTCCCAAGCCTTCCCCCCCCCCAATGGTGTCTTCCCACAAATAAACAAACAGGAGCCTAGTTGTGCTTGCCTGCCTGTGTCTTTCCCAGTTCTGAGTAGCCTGAGCAACTTCCTCCCAGCTCTGCTCCATCCTTGCTGTTCCACCTGTTCACCAAGGTCATCCTACCACATGTAACTTAGGCTTCCATGTTATTTAAGCAAGCCACATGAGCCTATTAATGAATAGGAAAGATTTTCCCATTTAAATTACCATTACAATGACACAAACAGAAGTCATATAGTGAACTTATAGGAGATGATGAAAAAGAATTATGTAACATAGGCAGGTGTGGATGAATTGTGATCTTCATCGTTAGAGGAACCATCCATTCTGAGGAATTCTTAGACACATTGGAGGTTTAGAATCATCCATTCTGATGCTTTGTAGGCCCAGATATGTTTTGGTGATCATGTAATTTCTGGTTTGGCTTCTTTACTTTATTTATCTCATATCCAGCCCATACTTTGTCTTGACACAGTGACTAATAATGAGAATACGAGGTCATATATGGATGCATCTTGTTTTACAGATAAAGGAACTGAGATCCAGAGAAATCACATGGCTTACTCAAAGTCATACAACTTACTACTGTCAATTCTGTGAGACTAGAATCCATATGTTCTGCCTCTAAGATAGGAGTCCTCCTTCATCCTCTACACAACGTCTCTGATTTCTCATCTGATGGGGGTTCTGGAGAAGACAAGTTTAATCCTTCCTGAGCCCTAGATCCATTTCTCTTTCTTTTAGATTGAAATGATGGCCCAAGTGGCCATAAAAACTTTAAAAATTATGAATTCGTCTAGTCTTGAGTCATCAAATATCTGTCTAACCTTTCTCCTGTTTACTAGAATCCTGGTCTACTATTAACTGTTCCTGTGCTGAGCTGTTCAGCTCTGTCAGCACATCCTGAGTTCTCTTCCTCTTTTTTCCTCTCTGTTCTCCAGTTTGTATTCAGGTTATTCTAATGGGCTATTTCAGCCCTCTATCCTAAGTAGGCTTATACTGTCTATCCCCAGTTTCACTGAAACAGCCTCTCGATACCCTTAGCAATGACACCTCATCCCCTCAGTTTTGGTTAACCTATCTGTTTCTTAGGGCATCATTTAGCATCTGGGTGACACAATGGATTGTTTCACTCAGAGCTGGTGAGATTTGAGTTCAAATTCAGCCCCAGCTATTTCTCAGCTGTGAAAGTCATTTAACTTGTGTCTTCAGTCTTCTCATTTGTAAAATGGAAGAAAAAAAAAGCACCTCCCCACAGGGTTGTGATGAGAATAAAATAAAATGAATTTTGTATAGTACTTTGTAAACCTGAAAAAGCCATATATAGATACTGGCAAAACAAAGAGGAAAAAAAAAAACCTTATTAACATGTTAAAGAAAACCCTATGATTTCCCTGAGAAGTTCTGAATTAGCTTCTGTTTCAGCACCTCAGACTCAGCCCTTAGAATAGTAGCCATTCAATAAATGTTTGGATAATTTGAACAACACTTCAGACACCGCACTTAAATTATTTACATCAGCCAGTGACCTTGTCTGCAGTCACCTCTTACCCGAAAATCCCTCTTTGATGGTGGTAGCGAATTCTTTGCGCTGAAAGCATTTCAGACATTTCCTTTCCTTCTCAGCCAGTGTCAAGTGGGCACAGAGCCAGCTTTCTTGGGAACTGGATGGTGTAGACCAACAGGGAACTCTTCTATGATCAGTGCAGCTGGAATCTATGATGATCTCCCACCTCCCAAGAACCGGAGAGTGCTGTTTCCTTAATAGAGTCTCCTGACTAAGTTGGGCACTACAGGGAGAGACAAAGAGGCCCTCTGCCTCAATTAATACTTGATACACAAATGCTGTATGTACCAGACTTCCACTTCAAGATATGAACTGATTAAATTAGAACCAGTCAACTCATAATCCTGACCCAGTCATGCTTTACATTTACCAATATTACATTCTCCATATCTCAAGTCAGCGAAGTACAGGGGGTACTGCTGGGACACTTCGTACCTCTTTCAGTTTTCATTTACTAGAAAAGGGAGTGCAGCTTATTCAAATGCAAATAAATACCCCCTCTACATAAAAAAAAAAAAATTGAGCATAACCCTATTTTTTTCCTCTCTTTTAAACTTTAGTGCTACTTCTAAGGCAATTAAGATAATTCAACCGTTTAAGAACTAACAGTCACAACCACCTCAGAACCACTTACTATTTTAGCGTTAAAATGCAGTAAGAAGGCAAAATGGGTTATTGGAATTTTAATGTCCTTTCCTTGGGTTTGAACTATGAAGAGTCATTGGTGTTGACTTTGTACTTGTTCTTAAGTAGACATTGGGAAGTAGAAAGGAAGAAAAGAGGTTTATTATAATTTGCCTTAAATGAATTCAATTTGGAACTCACCTTGGTGTGAGGCCTTTGGAAGAGCTCTGTTTTGACTTGATTACATAGGTAGCTGGGCAGCTTACAAGGGGGTGGAGTGAAGATGCAGAATGCTGTAGAGTAAGGAACAGAGGTTGACACTAATTCTGGACTGAGGTTTCTCTCACACAGAGAAGCAAAAAACAGCTAAATTTGATTCTTTTGTGGTTGTCATGGAGTTGCTAACTTGGCTCCTTAGCACACAGTCCTTTAGCAATGCTGTTAGCCTGTTTGGAGCCAATTGTCCCTCAGAACTCTTGTTATAATCAAGCATGTAGCAGCAAACAACAGAGGTATTGATCCATGGTCAAGCTCCTTTCACCCAAGCTCTTCAACAGGCTTAAGTTTAACAAGAGATTTGGATGCTCAGTTGGGTTTCTGGGCATGCCCAATAATTACATTAGAGGTTGTGAAGAGTCTCTACTTAGGCCCAACTCACCAGATGTCAACCCATTCCCCTCTTCCAAGAAAAACTTTAGGTAATAAGGAGACCATGTGTTGCAGTGAAAATAATATGGAATTTAGAATCAGAGGAGATAGTTTCAAAATTCAGTTATGCCAATCACTATCTTTGTGACATTTAGCAAACTGCTTCACCTTTGGGGGGCCTTAGTTTGCTTGTCTCTAAAATGGGAAGGAAGGGTTGAAACTAAATGAACAATTTGGTCCCAACCTATTCTAAAGCTATGGCTGCAACTACATTGCAGATTCATTTCCACATTTATGATGTTTTGTTATCTATGCTGTTTTCTCTTTTTCATTTGTGTGTGCATGTGTGTGTGTGTGTGTGTGTGTGTGTGTGTGTGTGTTTAAAACTGTGATTTCATAGTTGAATTCTCAGTATGGAAAATCTTAATACCGATACACACTGGTATTTCATCTGATCCTCTTGCACTTGAATCTAAATGGCATATGTTGATTCTAATTTATTTTTTACTGTTTTTATTCAGTTTGTCAGACTCTTTGTGAAACCATTTCAGGTTTTCTTGGCATAAATACTGGAGCAGTTTGCCATCTCCTTGTCCAGTTCATTTTACAGAAGGGGAAATTGAGACAAATGGGTAAAGTGACTTGGCCAGGATCACACAGCTAGTAAGTGTCTGAGGCTGGATTTGAATTCAGCTCTCCCTGACTTTAGGCATGACATTCTATCCATGATGCCACTTAATTGCCTCAACTTCTATGCTGGCTAAATTTCATAGGCTTAACCATTTGTATTCCCTGGGATTACCACAGCACCTGGTGTGTAATAGGGATTTCATAAGTGTTAATTGAATTGAATTGAATGGCTCTCATTGCTCAGGAAATATTAGCTTGGCAAAGTCTTGGTGGTCTCCATGCTTTCCAGGTCCAGCTTTTCAATCAGATTGAAAATTCCTGGAGGGGATATACTGTGTCATTGAGGCTTTCCTTGCGTAGGAATGACTTCCGTTGTTGTTGCTGTGTTCTGTTTCATCATTTATAAGTCAGAATGGCAGAGTAGAAATAAAGTGTTGGACTTAATTTCAGGAAGACCTGGATATCAGTTCTGTCTCTGAAGCCTAGCTGGTGACCTCAGGCAGGTGTGTAGCTTTTCTCAAAGTTCCATCCTATGTAAAGTGAAGATCATTACATTGGTAACACTTCGCACGTAGGTTGGTTCAAATAAAATAGCACTCATAAAGTGTTATGCAATCTTTGGACAGAGTATAAGGACTGGATCTTATTGGTTTCTGGAGCTCTTGGGTGAAGAGAATCCCTCTACCAATGAAAACTGGCAATTTCTCTGCTATTGATATTTCTTTTTTACAATAGAGATATCAAACTCCCTAGTGTACCAGAAGAAGAATAAAATGCAACTGGGGAAATCTTTAACAAAGTAATATGACAATGCAACATAGATAATGCTAATGATTGCATTTCTGAGTAAATATACAGCTGTTTCTACTTGAGTTCAATCCATGGTTCTTAGAGAGGTTAAGTCAATTGTTCAGGGTCACCCAGCCATGATGTACCAGAGGGGTCCCTTGAGGCCAGACCTTGGCTTTAAGATTTTCCAACTGGTTCTCTAACCACTGTGAAAGACTGCCTCTCTCCCCAACTTTGGAATGCTCTGCAGCTGACATCATTTCATGAGCTTTGACCTTCTTTGTGATTAAACTTGGGATTTTACACCCTAACAGTTCTATGACCTCAAGGAAGAAATAGAAGGCAAATATACCCTGTCCATGTCCACTTAGCTTTGAGCTATCTTAAAAGGCCATTGAGGTGGCTTGGTGACCCAAGTATAGCCTCTGGATTCAGGAAGACCTGACTTCAAACCCTGGCCTCAGACGTCACTAGCTACATGACCCTGGGCAAGTCAATTAATCTTTGTCTGTCTCAGTTTCATCATGTGTAAAATGGAAATAACTATAGCACCTGCCTTCTAGGATTTTTGCAGAGATCTAGTGAAATAATAATTGTAAAGCACTTATCCCAGTGCCTGACACACAGAAAGTTTCAGATAAATGTAAAAAAAAAGTGTTTAGCCCAGTGCCTGGCACACAGTAGGCACTATATAAATGTTTATTTTCTCACTCTCCCCAGCCACTCTATTTTCACTCATGAAGCTCTAGAGTTGACAGTGAGAATACAGAAGACCAGAAAGAATTTGAGCCAGTCCCAGCCAAAATATGGAAATTTGTCTTCCTCCTATCCTCAATAGCTTGAATGAATTATGGACGTGATAGAGGTACCAACTCCAACAATGGGTTTCCCATTAGAATGCACAGTTACATGGTATGTGTGTGGAAAGGGCTGTTCTGCAAAACAACTTTGTGCATGGCAAAAATATGCTGATTTGTGTTAAATTTGGAGAGCTACCCATTTTAAAAATGATAATTCTGAAAATATTGACTATATGATTTTTTAGCATTAGTAAATGAAACAATCATGTACAATGCAATGATTTCTTATTCAGTTTAGGTCATTGAATGATGCAGAAGAAAATACACTCTGGAGGAAAAGGAGCTGAGTACAAATGTCACCTTTGACTTGTGTGACCTTGGACACGTCACCTAACTTTCTTGATTTCAGTTTCCTTATCTATAAAATGAAGATATGGTACTTGATGTTCCCTTAGTTCCCTTCCAGACCTAGAGTCTAAGATCCATTGTTTTGCTATCGAGAATAATTTGATGCAATGAATAAAGTACTGGACTTAGTGTCAGAAATCCCTGGGTTCAAGTATCTCTTCTGATATTTACTAGCTATGTATCTAAAATCTAGTCACTCAGCTCCTTGAAATTCAGTTTCCAGATGTGTACATTTTGAATAATTCTACCTCTAAAAATTACTTCTCAGGATGTCTATGTAACCAAGTGAGATAAGGTCTGTAATCAAATTCAGCTTTTTAGGAGAATCTGTGTCAAATTTAAGAAGATGGATATATTTGTTACTGTTCTTTAGGAGCATATGAAAATGGATAATGATATCTCTATATTCTCTGACCTCTGAAAATGTCCTGAAACCAAACTTATTCAATTAACAAATTGTTATTCCATGACATGCAGCAGTCTTTCAAAACTTAGTATTTCTAATTCCTTATTGTAAGGCACTAGAATAGGAATATTCTAGGTGGCTAATCTCCTTGCCGTCACCTTCTGCAGCTCATTTTACAGATGAGGAAACCAAGGCAAGCAGGGTAAAGTGACTTGGTCAGATTCACTCAGCTAGTGTGTGTCTGAGGCTGGATTTAAAATCAGGTCTTCCTGACTTCAGACATGGCATTCTACCCACTACACCATGTAGTTGCCCCAATATAAAATATTGTATACATAGCTTCCTTCTTAACAGAATATACAAAGCATCATTCATTATTGTTCTGTTTTGTTCTGGATGGTATAGGATCATTAATATGAATGTCAATTACGTAATTGTTATCCAACACAGTGTTGTGTATGCACAAATTGTACTGCTATATGGCTGGTCCTCTACCATAGACAGCATTGCTTTCTGCTGTTTTGGTCATGACCACATAAGGAGATTATGGGAGTCACTGGAAAAGACCCTGATATTGGGAAAGATTGAAGGCAAATAGAAAAGGTGAGGGCAGAGGATGAGATAGATAGAGAGTGCCATGGAAACAGGGAACATGAACTTGGACAGACTTTGAGACATAGAGAAGGACAGAAGAGTCTTGTGCGCTGTGGTCCATGAAGCCATGAAAAGTCATATGTGACTGAATGACAAGCTCTGTTCCTGCTTTATGCTTTTCTGCTGTCTCCCAAGTTGTCAGGTTGATTTGCTTCTGCACATCCTTAACACCACCTTTGTCCATAGCAGACATCTCTCCTGCTAATTTGTCTTTTCTCCCCCTTTAATTTGCTACTTTTCACCCTCCATGGGCCTAGGAACAAAATTGTATTGAGTTCATTAGAATTGTGTGCCAAGTAACAACTGGCTAACTCTGAATACGAGCAAAGCTTCCAATGCAGGAGCTTTAGCAGTCAGATTTTGTATTATCTACCACAAGCCACTTTTGGTTGTTCCTGATTCTCATCTGGTTTGTCAATAACTGAATTCAAGAAAACAACAATTTGTTCATCATCCAGATGATCCCCAAGGGATTCCCTTACAAATGTCTAGAATTATCATTTCAGCGATTAGGAAACTGAGACCCATAAAAGTGAATTGATCAAGAATATAAAGCAGAGGCAGAATTAGAGCCAGTCTCTTCTAACTTTAGGTCCCTTGCTGTCTCAATGGATATATGAGGCATTACAAAATCTGTATGTCCAGAATTCTATGTGACCTCCTTAGTCTTGATTATTTTCTGTATGCCCACAGCTCTCATCTCTTTCTGGTCTGACTTAGCGGAGAACATTCCTGTGCAACTCTACCTGGAATTACCTTTTCATTGACTAATTAATGGATTGTTAAGAAGAAACACACATATGCATATATGTGCATACATGTAAGCATATGCTCTTGAAACTAGAAGGGGTTAAAAACTAGTTGGAAAATTGATACATGACTGATAAAAAGTGGTTCTACCCTGGAAAACCTAGGGTCATAGGCAAAGCTCAATATAGCTAATCCAAATAACAGAAATTTCTTTGATTTCCATCCAGTGGGATTCTGACACGACATTTTATCCAGGGGACAATCTTAGAGATGGAAAAATTTGGCAATATCTAATGCTTCATCAGAATCAACTGCTTATCTGCCACATAAAATATGAAAGGATAAAGAGTAATTGGAAAGGAAGAACAGAATGATAGGGGATAATTAGGTACTGACCTCTTGTCAATGGAATGGACATTTCCATTGAGGTTAAATAGGCAAGGAAGTTGGAAAAAAAGGCTAAGGGTTATAAACTTAGAGAGGTGAATTAAATATCTATAATATTATATTTATTATTTTTGCTCTTATCTGTATGTTTAGTGGAATATTTTCACATACATTACCCCCACCAGATCCTCAAAAAACTCCTGTAAGTAAGGACAGCAAGGCCTTTGACTCTTCAATTTACAGATGTGCAAACTGAGGCCCAGAGCTTTATCTGATACCATTCAATGAATAAGTGGCAGAGCCTAACTTGATCTGGAGATGTTTGATTTTTAGATCCAGCAGTCTTTTCACTACACCATCTGAGCTCCTTCTGAGATTAATTCAGCCATCACTGGTAGGTAAGCCTTCTTTAGCAGGGAACCATACAAAATGACATTTCTTTTAATCTGTCTACCATCCCCATCTTTTGCTCCTTCTCCTTTGGAGTAGCCTTTCTTGTTATCTCCCACCATTCTAATGTCAATTCTTTGAGCGTAGAAATAGTGTTGTTTTCTTATTTATGCATCCCCAATGCTTAGCAGAGTTGTTGGCGTATAGTAAGTGCTCCATAAATGGTCTGTCTTCATACCTACATCTCTCTATCACTGATCTATTTAATTATTTATCTTTTTATCTGTTTATATCTATCATGTGTTGTCTCTTTGTTGATCTGCTTGTCTATCTAGCTGTCTTTCCATCTATCTATCATCTATCTATCATCTATCTATCTATCTATCTATCTATCTATCTATCTATCTATCTATCTATCTATCACCTATCTTTCTAAATATTCACTAACTATATAGGTAGTCAAGCTCCATAGTAGAAATGGATATTTCCCTTGACTCCTGCTGGCAGTTCTCTGCCTGAAAGCTCAGTCACTCAGTGACAGATAATTGCTGGTGAGTGCTTGACTCAGGGGATGTTCGAAGGGAGGTGAGAGGAAAATGCCCTGGGCACATGTTCCTTCCCCTGGTTCCATGAATGTGTGGGTGTGCTTTCTTTTATAAAAGCTTTCAGGGCTACTGGAGGGAAATGGCAGATTCCCCTAAATGTGCTCTCATTTGGAGCTATGCACAGTATCATTATGGGTAATAGAACAGCTAGGTAGCAGAGAAAAGGTAGTAAATCGTACCCATTCCCACATGCTCGGATGAATTTCCTAATGAGGAGCTTATCTTGAAAAGTGAGTGACAAAGGGACCCAAGATAATGGTGGAGTAAAGTCCAAAGAGTGTAGTTGATGGGGAATGAAGAATCTGCTGGATTTCTGAGCCCTCTTTATCTGGAGGTTTGGGGAGAAGTGTTTTTGTTCCACATTCCAGCCCGCTAATCAGAGGGACAGAGGGTACTGGAGAGATTGCTTTATTCTAACTATTTTTATGCATTCTCACTTATATTAAATTTATTTGTGTATGCATTTCCTCTTCTCCTCAAACCCCAACCAAATTCAACTAAGTTCTAAATTGCATTTTGGTGCATACATTGTCTTCTTTAATCTTGATATCTCCCCCAGAAGTGGATATGGTGTTCTTTTTACACATAATTCTTGCCTAATTCAATCAGCTGTTAAATCTTCTCCACTCTGCTTCCATCCCCCTTTTTATTTCCCTCCACTCATATGATCACTACCATAATTTTGGATTATCTTGCTTTTTGTCCATAATATCTCAATAGTCTCCTATTTAGTTTCCCTGATTCCACCCTTAATTCTCTTAAATCCACTTTCCAGAGAGCTGCCAAAATAAAACCCCTAAAACATGGGTCAAATGGTATCATTCCTCTCCTCAAGAAGCTTCAGTGACTGCCTCTTGCACTAGGATACAATGCAATCTCCTCTTTCTGGCATTTCCAACTCTGTACTCTGGCTCAAACCTTCATTGCTTGACTGACTTCACATTACTTCTCCTTATGGGCTCCCTAGCTAAGCTGTCCTTTCAATGTTATGTTTAAGCAAGACTTAGAAATGGACCTTGCATATGTTGTCTGAGTAATATTTTATAGACTATTTTCCATAACTGGAATAACTTTTTTTCATGAAATCTTTCTAGCTTCAACCCACTTGTCAACTCTTCCAGGAGACCTTCCTTGATTTCCTTCCCCTACCCACCAAGAAGATGGTGCGCTTCCCCACCTGGAAATTCCTTTTTTTCTTTTGTTTTGACTATTCCTATAACGCATATTTCCTGCTCTGTATACATGATTCCTTCCAGGACAATATTAGTTCCTTGTGGATAGGAATAGTTTTACTTTTGCGTGTGTAACGTCAGTGCTTAACAGAGCTTGACATAGCGTAGATAATTAATCAGTGCTTGTTGAATTTAATGAAGTAACTGTTGAATGGAATTGAGTACTTTTCAGCTCTACGGTGTACTGGAAGGAAAGAGGCACAGACTCAGGAGGCTCCAAGATGTAAATTCAAATCCTGCCTCAGACACTTATGAGCCAGGCGAACTTGGAAAATTGGGCTCCAGTTTCAAGAACTATAAAATAAGGATGTTATTAGCATTTGACTCACAAGAATGTTGTGAGGATCAAATGATATAATAAATGCAAAGTGATTTTAAAATCCCTAAATTACTAGGAAAACGTTATTATTCAGATCATCATCATTATTATATTGAGACTTTTGTCATTCTCATCTCTGAGTTCTTATTTTTTTCCTCAAAATTCTGTGGTAGATGAGTCAACTATTTTATCACAGCTTAACGATGAAGGAAGTCACACATACACATGCACACATGTGTGCACATGCACACACACATGCACACACAAACATACACACACACACACACGCTGAGTAATTTTCCTATGGTTGCCAGAAGTAATAACAGCTTACATTTATATCTTACAGCTATAAGACCTTTTCATATTCTCTTTTATTGTATCCTTGCCATGACTCCGGAAGAGAGATAATAATATTAAAAACAGTTCACATCCATAGACAGATTTAAAATTTATAAAGGCCTTTCCTTATGCTGACCATTCTAATGAAGTAGGGCAAATTTTTCCATATGTTTCTCCCCCACCCCAAGAATCTGCGTGGCCAGTGGTTTGAACATTGAACTAGAAGTCAGGAAGACCTGAATCCAAATTATGACTCAGATAATTACTTAGCTGTGTGACCTTGGGCAAGTTACATATTCTGTCTAGACAGTATTCTTTCCTTCAGAATGGGACTGATAATGGCACCTACTTCATAGGGTTGTTGTAAGGGTCAAACAAGATAATATATGGAAAAGACTTGCAAAACGAAAAGTGACATTTGAAGACTAGTTATTATTTTAAAAATAATTTTAATAATGTGATAATAGTGCATAATGCATAGTACAACATCATACTGATGATGTTTATTAATACAATTATATTACAACATAATATATTATTTTATAACATGATATTAATATTAATGATAAATTATTATTATTTCAAATGGGACAATGAGGGTAAGAGACATGGAGTGGCTTGCACAAAATAGCTAGTCCATAGTAGATCCAGGGTTTGTACCTAAGACTTCTGCCCAGGGGTCCCGGGTCCTTCCCTCTTCAGTTGGCTACTACTCTGAGAACGTTCACAAATCAATGCCAGAGTCAGGAATGGAAGCTTAGCCTCTCAACTTCTATTTACACACATTTCCCAGGGCAACACACTATTGGCCCAGCCTGGCAAAGGGGCATTTGGTCTTGGAATAAGAACTAAGGGAGTTTGTTACCTACTGGGGAGAATTAAAGTAGCATTCCTAGAAGCATTTCTGAAGCTAAGACTTGAACGCGTCAGAGGATTTTGATTCCTTTCTCACTCTAATACAATTGTTCCACTTACACAGATATGTTTTAATAATCCTTGACTTCTCTCTTCTTTTGTCCTCTCTCCAGGGAAGTAGCCACCCTAGCTGCCCACTCTAATTTCTGAGAAGTCTTTGCCACCCACCCCACTCTTCATCTTCTCTCTTCAGCAGATAGCTATGCAATATAATGACATGGGGAAATTCTTCTTGGCTTGCCATGAAGCTTTTTCCCTGAAATACAGAGGTATTCATTTTTGTTTAACTCTTGCCATTTTCAGTGATTTAAAATGCTAGCCTTTCTCCCCACCCCAAAAAGAGCTTTATCTAATTTTCATTAAAATACATCTGTAATTGGGCCAATCATCCCTTTCATCTTTGTTGGATTTCTTTAATATTTACATGGCAAAAATATGCCCTCATTAATCTGTGTCTGTGCAGTCAGCCCAGTTCAAACTCTGTTGATTCATCTCATGGGGACTCTCTCCATGCATTTCATCAGTGCGCGTTGCTCTGGTTTCTCTCTCTTCTCCCCCAAAGCATGGCATTGAGAATTATACACAGTAATGCTTGGGGGTTAACTGCAGTTTCCAAAAAACATCTTTCAGGCAACTGCAGCTAATTTAGCCTAAAAGCCTGCAAATCTAATGATATGCACCCAAAAAGTACCCAACTCTCTCTTTTCCTTTTCTCTTTTTTCATCCTGTAATACCAAAAAAGGACTGGGGAATATTCTAGGAAAAAGGCATGATTCCAGAGAAGGTATATGGGGACTATTTTTACCCCCCTTTTAGCTGTATTTCCAGTATTCTACTTCCATTCATTTAACAAATATCAATTTAACATATTTTCATACAAGGCAGAGATCAGTAGCATGTTCGGGATAAATGAATAACCTTGGAATTAAGATCAAGGCCTGAATCTGCCCCATAGAAACGCTAAATTCTTGGATAAGTCACTTATCTTAAGGCAGCTGAATTAGATGGCTGACAAGGTCCTGGCATTGCCTTTCTTTGTATTTGTCTTTCATTGCCTATAACTGAACTCTTAAAAAAAAGTATATATAAGTTGCTGATGATCTGCATTGGGTGGATAGAATTTATGAACACAATGGGAGTTCCCAACACTGGTGAAGGGCTAAGTCCAAACTAAATAAAACCCCAAGTCATTGTGATGAGAAAAGATGTTTAAAAAAATTATGCTAAATTAACTTTCTTTACTTGTAAGAAGTTCAAGGTACAATAACTGACATAAGACATAGAGCAAAATAAAATCATATATGAGACTTATAAAGTGTGCTAAAGTCAACAAAATTATTTTTATACTTGCTCTCATTTGCATCCAGTGCCTTCCCTGCAGAGTATTTATAAGTGATATTATTACCCCTCTTCTACACATGGGTACATCAAGAAGGCTGGGAAAATGACCTGACTTGGCCATTTACTTGAAGTTTATAAGTATGGGAGATTAAATATGTTTTTGGTTTTTGAGACAATCAGGGTTAAGTGACTTGCCCAAGGTCACACAACTAGTGTCAATTTAGAGCTGGAAGAGAATTTAGAAGGAATAGAACATAACTACCTCATTTTACAGATAAAGAAACTGAGGCTGAGACAATTTAAGTGACATGCTCAGGGTTGTTGTGGTTGTAAATGTCTGAAGCAGGATTCCTAAGACTTCCTAACTCCAAGTAGAGTACTTTAACCAGTATACCACTTCCTTGTGGGGGAGGGGGGAATCAGCAAGATATTACCGGGTTAAGGGGACTAAATCACAATCAGAGGCCTGGGATGGTAAAAATGAGGTTTGTGTTAAAGGGCCACATTTGATTAGAAAGGATGCACAAGATTTTGTGACAACTTCAAGGCAAACAGTTCATGAGCACTTTTATTGTAGTTGTGCTAGTGATAGGAAATGGTATAAGGAATGTCTCCATCTCTCAAGGAGCTTATTTTCTTGCTGGAGAGATTTTCAGAGGCTAAGAGTTTCAGCTCTACAAGTGATCTCAGACGCTATCACTCTAAACCTCTCATTTTACAAATGAAGAAACCAATGTTCATTAAAGTGACTCCTACCATAGGACTAGAATTTAAACTCAGGTGTGGCTCCAAGCCATTTTAACTCCTATAATAACCTATTCCAGCCCAACTTTCAATTATCATATTCATTCATATAGTTAGAGTTAGAAGGAGACCTTTCAAAGCTTACTTTATTCAGCAGTTTTTGTACATTACGGGTTTCTTGACTTTTTTTAATATCATAGGCACTTTTAGGGGAAAAAATCATGTTACCATTATTATCAAAGTTAGCCATCCTCTGCAAACAAGAAAAAGGAAGCAAAACCAATGAATACAATGTTTATACCTCATGTAATTTTCTGCAACCGCAGTCCCTGACATTTCCAATAGAAATGGGGAAACGTGTTTCTTCATCTTTTCTCTGGATTCAAGAGAAAACACCTCCCATGTGCAGATGATGGATGTGAGACTAGGAGAGGGGAAGGGAAGAGCTACATGTCACCTTGTATTGTCTATCTTTTTATATGTGTTATTTGGGACCCAGGCAACAAAAGCTCCAGACATCACAGGAGCCTTGTCATCTTAGCTGAACTTGGTAGATGTGGCATTGCATACACTACACTAAAATGGAATTGACTGCAAATGTGATGCTACTACTGCTGCTGAAGAGGATGGTGATGGTGGTGGTGATGACGGTGGTGATGGTGGTGGTGATGGTGGTGGTGGTGGTGGTGATGGTGGTGGTGTTGGTGGTGGTGGTGGTGATGATGGTGGTGGTGGTGGTGATGATGGTGGTGGTGGTGGTGGTGATGATGGTGGTGGTGGTGATGGTGGTGGTGGTGGTGGTGGTGGTGGTGGTGATGGTGGTGGTGGTGGTGGTGGTGATGGTGGTGGTGGTGGTGGTGGTGATGGTGGTGGTGGTGATGGTGGTGGTGGTGGTGGTGGTGGTGGTGGTGGTGGTGGTGGTGATGGTGGTGGTGGTGGTGGTGGTGGTGGTGGTGGTGGTGGTGGTGGTGATGGTGGTGGTGGTGATGGTGGTGGTGGTGGTGGTGGTGGTGGTGGTGGTGGTGGTGGTGATGGTGGTAATGGTGTGGTGGTGATGATGGTGGTGGTGGTGATGGTGGTGGTGGTGGTGGTGGTGGTGGTGGTGATGATGGTGGTGGTGGTGGTGATGGTGGTGGTGGTGGTGGTGATGATGGTGGTGGTGGTGATGGTGGTGGTGGTGGTGGTGGTGGTGGTGGTGGTGGTGGTGGTGATGGTGGTGGTGGTGGTGGTGGTGGTGGTGGTGGTGGTGGTGATGGTGGTGGTGGTGGTGATGGTGGTGGTGGTGGTGATGGTGATGGTGGTGGTGGTGGTGATGGTGGTGGCGGTGGCGGTGGTGGTGGTGGCGGTGGTGATGGTGGCGGTGGTGATGGTGGCGGTGGTGGTGATGATGGCGGTGGTGGTGGTGGTGGTGGTGGTGGTGGTGGTGATGATGGTAATGGTGTGGTGGTGATGGTGGTGGTGGTGGTGGTGGTGGTGGTGGTGGTGGTGGTGATGGTGGTGGTGGTGGTGGTGGTGATGGTGGTGGTGGTGGTGGTGGTGATGGTGGTGGTGGTGGTGGTGGTGGTGGTGGTGGTGGTGGTGGTGGTGATGGTGGTGGTGGTGGTGGTGGTGTTCGTGGTGGTGGTGGTGATGATGGTGGTGGTGGTGGTGATGATGGTGGTGGTGGTGGTGATGATGATGGTGGTGGTGGTGATGGTGGTGGTGGTGGTGGTGGTGGTGATGGTGGTGGTGGTGGTGGTGGTGGTGGTGGTGGTGATGGTGGTGGTGGTGGTGATGGTGGTGGTGGTGGTGGTGGTGATGGTGGTGGTGGTGATGGTGGTGGTGGTGGTGGTGGTGGTGGTGGTGGTGGTGGTGGTGGTGATGGTGATGGTGGTGGTGGTGGTGATGGTGGTGGTGATGGTGGTGGTGGTGGTGGTGGTGGTGGTGGTGGTGGTGGTGATGGTGGTGGTGGTGATGGTGGTGGTGGTGGTGATGATGGCGGTGGTGGTGGTGGTGGTGATGGTAATGGTGTGGTGATGGCGATGGTGGTGGTGATGATGGTGGTGGTGGTGATGGTGATGGTGGTGGTGATGGTGATGGTGGTGGTGGTGATGGTGGTGGTGATGGTGGTGGTGGTGGTGGTGGTGATGGTTGTGGTGATGGTGGTGATGGTGATGGTATTGGTGGTGGTGGTGGTGGTGATGATGGTGGTGATGGTGGTGGTGGTGGTGGTGGTGGTGGTGGTGGTGGCAGTGGTGAGGGTGATGGTGATAGTGATGATAAGCTCCTAATTCCCAAAGAGAAATTGAAATAAACTCTCACTCCCTATATGTTAGATCCAGCCTTTTTAGTCACTAAAAATATTGTTAATGATGGATTAATTACCAAATTGGAAAAAAAAATCAACTAAGTGATAAATAAATTGCTCAGCAGGTTCTGGCCCCATATGCACAAATAGAGAATTTATGGGGAAATGGGGTTAGCACCTCTCTCGCCCTCAGCATCTCACATAGGGTGAGAGCATCCTCTGGAGACATTGATGCTGCCTTTGTTTCTTGTAGGGAGATACTCTGTGTCTCAGGGCCTGAAGCATGATGTGGCAGTTGCCACGGAAACTAGTTTAAGGAATGTCATGGAGTTACCAAGTAAATAGTCTGTGAGGTAGATATTATAGCTGACATGTAAATTAAAGCTGCCCTGACTTTGTCAGATTTTTCTCTCCTGCATTCCCCCGCTTTCCATATTTGAGAGTTCTCCCCTTCAATATTATTTTCTAACTTTCAGAATTCTACAGCATTCCTGAATAACATGGTTGACATCCCTCAGCATTTTATTATAGTGGGTCATACTTGAACTTTAACAGGAAAATAACCTCTCTCAGCAGTGAAGGACAAGAGATTACCAGGCTTACCTCCCTTCTCATCCAGATCAGTGCAGGACAATGTGTGGGTGAGGAGTAGGGGAGGAATCCTAGGGCAAGGGAAGATTTAGGATGATGCAGTTCAGATTCTCTTTTGGTGACCTAACTTAGTCATGGAGTTACAAAATGTCAGACTTTGAAGGAATGAGAGAGACATAAAGTTTATAAGAATCAGTCAATCCAGCCCATTTTGTAGCCTACACCTTGTCTTCTCCACCAATACAGTCAGTCAATATATATTTATTAAATATCCAGTATATGCCAGAGAATGTGCTTCAGGCAGAGAGCATCAACAGGCTGCTCCATCAAGGACATGAGCCATCAAACACAAAGCAACTGCATTTGTGCAAAGGTCCAAAGCAGACAGTGAGTGCCACAGAAGTGGCTGCACATGATCCAAGGCTCCTCATACTCATGTGCATGTATGCAAGGACCCTGGGGATTTGAATGCTTTTTATACCCATAAGTGCATACACAGAAAAGGACTGACTTTAGTTTCTAGCAGCACATGCCAATAGTAAAGAGAGTGTTTTTGAGGTAAACTTAGGATTTCCTGATTTTTCAGTTCAGATGTTTACAAACAGCACTGTCATAGATTTGGTCTTCAGAAAACAATTCATCCCTTTATAACCAGTGAATTCAAAAACCTCATTCAGTCTGTATAACAAAATTGATCTCTTTTTTTCTCTGTACACAAACACACACACACACATATACACATAGATGTAGTAAAGGAGGGAGTGAATTTTGGATAGGGAAGATTTAAGTCCATCTCAGAAACTCATTGTGTGACCTTGAGCAAGTCACTCATCCTCTCTGAGAATTAGTTTCATTTTCTATAAAATACAGAGAACAATGGTGACTCTTTCATAAGACATTTTGAGTAACAAATGAGATAATAGATGTATTGCACTTTGCAGTGAGGTGGTGCAGTGAATAAAGTTACAGACCTGGAATCGGGACAACTCTTCTTCCTGATTTTAAATATTTATTGCATCAGAAATTTACTAACTGTGTGACCCTAGGCAAGTCACTTAACCATGTTTCCTCAGTTTCCTCATCTTTAAAATGAGCTGGAAAAAGAAATGACTTCAGTATCTCTGCCAAGAAAACCCCAAACGGGGATCCCAGAGAGTCAGATATGACTGAAAAATGACTAAACAAAAAAAAACAATGTCAAATATGAAATCGATATATAAATATTAGGAATGATGACGATAATGTCAGGCGCCTTCTTAAACATAAAACTGTTGACAAACTGTATTTTAATTGCCCAAGAATGAATCGGATTGAGTTTAGCCAGACATCTCCCAAATGGCCACAAGATAATGAATTTTAGAGAAATAGCAACTTTAAAAATACCTAAAATATGGAAGAGTTTTTATCTATATCAATGGTAACAATTCCAAAATTCATGAAATCACAGATTTCAGTGGAGTACTAAAATGAAGGCTATATATTTCATAAATAGTATATACATATATATATGTATATACTATATATTTCATAAATAGTATATACATATATATATGTATATATATATATAAAATTAACTAAATACAGAGAGATACAATATAGACATGAAAAATAAAAAGACAATTGAGATAGAGTGAGATGTACAAAGGCATAAAGTTAGATACCAGTTTGGGGAATTGATTGGAAAAAATGTGTATGATTTTTTTCATTTAATTTCACTTAGAATCTATTTCTAAATAATTTTAAAATGGAAGTGACATTTTAATAGTTTTCAGTATATCTGTGTATCACCTTTACTTACATTTATTCCTTCCCCTCCTCCACCAAGAAAACTACCCATCACATTAAAGAAAAATTTCTCATTCATGTGTACATTTTTCTACTTCTCCTCAGTCTTATATTTGAAAATTAGATTTTTATTCAGCTCTGATCTTTTCAAGAATGCTAGAACATTTTTTGTTTAATTAAATTTTCATTTTTATGTTGAAAGATTACACTCCACTTTGCTTGGTATGTTATTCTTGGTTGTAACTCTAGCTTCTTTGTCTTCTAGAATATCATATGCCAAGACCCCCACTTCCTTAATATAGAAGTTGCTAACTCTTGTGTGATCCTGACTATGGTTGCATGGTATTTGGATGATTGTGTTCTGTCTCCTTTAAGTATTTTTCCTTGATCTGAGAGTTCTGGAATTTGGCTGTAACATTCCTGGGAATTTTCATTTTGAGATCTCTTTCAGGAAGTGTTCAGTAGATTCTTTCAGTTTCTATTTTACCTTGTCATTCTAAGATATTTGGGCCATTTTAATTGATGATTTATTGAAATACATTTATGCTACTTTTTATCATGACTTTCTGGCTAATAACTCCTTTTTAAAATTTATTCATTCATTTTTAGTTTTCAACATTCATTTCCACAAGATTTTGAGTTTCAAATTTTCTCCCCATCTCTCCCTCCCCCACCCCCAAACACCATGGATTCTGATTACCCCTTCCCCCAATATGCCCTCCCATCTATCACACCCCTCCCTTCCCTTATTCCCATCTTCTCTCTTTTCTTATAGGGCAAGATTGATTTCTATACCCTATTACCTGTATTTCTTATTTCCCAGTTGCATGCAAAAAAACAATTCTCAACATTCATTATTTAAACCGTGAGTTCCAACTTCTCTCCCTTCCTTCCTCCCCACCCATTGCCACTGAGAAGACAAGCAATTCAATATAGGCTATACATGTGTAGCTTTGCTAAAGACTTCCATAATAGTCTTGTTGTGAAAGACTAATTATACTTCCCTACATCCTATCTTGCCCCTTGTTTATTCTATTCCATTTTTAGACTTTGTCCCTCCACTAAAGTGTTTGCTTCTAATACTCCCCCTTCCCATTTGCCCTTCCTTCTATCATTCCCCCACCCCACTTATCCCCTTCTCCCTTACTTTTCTGTAGTGTAAGACAGATTTTCATACCAAATTGAGGGTGTATGTTATTCCCTCCTAAAGTCAAATGTGATGAGAGTAAGCTTCACTTTTTCTCTCTCACCTTCCCCCTCTCCCCTCCATTTAAAAAACTTTTTCTTGCCTCTTTTATGAGACATAATTTACCCCATTCCATTTCTCCATTTCTCCTCCAAATATGTTCCTCTCTCACCCATTAATTTTATTTTTTAGATATTATTCCTTCCTATTCAACTCACACTGTGCCCTCTGACTCTCTGTCACTATCTCTGCTGTCTGTCTGTCTGTCTCTCTCTATGTGTGTGTATGTGTGCATGTGTGTGTGTATGTGTATAATCCCTCCAACTAACCCAAATACTGAGAAAAGTTTCAAGAGTTACAAATATCTTTCTGTGCAGGAATGTAAACAGTTCAACTTTAATGAGTCCCTTATGATTTCTCTTTCCTGTTTCCCTTTTCATGTTTCTCTTAATTGTTGTGTTTGAAAGTCAAATTTTCTATTCAGCTCTGATCTTTTCATCAAGAATGCTTGAAAATCCTCTATTTCATTCAATGGCCATTCTTCCTCTCAAGTATTATACTTCGTTTTGCTGGGTAGGTAATTCTTGGTTTTAATCCTAGTTCTTTTGACTCCTGGAATATCATATTCCAAGCCCTTTGATCCCTTAATGTATAAGCTGCTGGATCTTGTGTTATCCTGATTGTATTTCCACAACACTCAAATTATTTCTTTCTGGCTGCTTGCAATATTTTCTCCTTGACCTGGGAACTCTGAAATTTGCTACAATATTCCTGGGAGTTTTTCTTTGAGAATCTCTTCCAGGATGTGATCAGTGAATTCTTTCAGTATTTATTTTACCCTCTAGTTCTAGAATATCAGGGTAATTTTCCTTGATAATTTCATGAAAGGTGATGTCTAGGCTCTGTTTTTGATCATGGCTTGCAGGTACTCCCATAATTTTTAATTAACTTAATTTAATTTAATTCTGGATCTATTTTCTAGGTCACTTCTTTTTCCAATGACATATTTCACATTGTCTTCTTCTTTTTTTCATTCTTTTGGTTAAGTTATGTAATTTCTTAGTTTCTCATGAAGTCATTAGCTTCCATCTTCTACATTCTAATTTTTAAAGAACTATTTTGTTCAGTGTGCTTTTGAACCTCCTTTTCCATTTGACTAATTCTTCTTTTTAAAGCATTCTTCTCCTTGTTGGCTTTTTGAGCCTCTTTTGTCATTTGAGTTAATCTATTTTTAAAGGTGTTATTTTCTTCAGCATTTTTTTTTGAGTATCCAATGGAAGAAAATAGCTGTTTACCAAGTAAGTAACCTTCTATAGTCTTACTTTTATTTTTCCTTTTTGGGAGCATTTTCCCAACCAGTTACTTGACTTTTGAGTCTTTTGTCAAGAGGAGGATATACTCTGGGCACCTGTAAGTTCTCAGTTCCTCCAAGGTGGTACAATCAAGGGAGAGGTGTTTACTTCTTTCCTGGCCTGCACTCTAGTCTGGGAGCTACCACAAGCTTTTCTGCCCAGGATCGGTGAGTAAAATTCCCTCTCCAGAGCCTCCACCAGCTTCACCACACCAACTCTCCTCCTCACTCCAGGATCACGACCCAGGGCTGAGATCCAGATCAGCAGTTCAATTCCCCTGGGGTCTTTTGGCTGAAGGCTCCAAAAATAGCCACTGCCACTGCCCAGGGCTGCTTGGGGCCAGGGCTAGGACAGGAACCTGCTCCCTTCTCACCCTGGTGACCTTTGAAGTTGTCTCTGGCATTTTTGGGTTGAGAAAACTGGGAACCACAACTGCTGCCAGTGGTACCCTGAAGCCTGCTCCAGTCCTGTCCTTGCCCCACCATGCGGCCAAGATCAGGCGGCCCCCTGCTCTGTGGCAGGTGCTATAGACCTTTCCTGTCATCCTTCCAGGCTGCCTTGGGCTAGAAATCTCTTTCACCCTGTTGTTTTGTGCCGTCTGCTGCTCTAGAATTTGTTTAGAGTCATTTTTTACAGATATTTTATGGTCTCTGGGGGGAGAACTTCTACAGGTAGTTCTTCTACTCTGCCATCTTGTCTCCACCCCTCCAGTCTAATAATTCTCAAATCATCTCTCTTCAGTCTATGTTCTAGGTAAACTATTTTTCTTGACATGATTCACACTTTATTCCATTTTTCATTCTTTTGACTTTTTTATTGCTTCTTCATATCTCATGGAGTCATTGGATGCAATTTGTCAAACTAACTTTTAAATAATTACATTCTCCAAGGAGATTTTGTACCTCTTTTTCTATTTGGGCAATTCAGTATTTTTAAACTATTATTTTCTTTAGTATTTTTCTACTTTTTTATCAAAATATTAATTTCATTTTCATAACTTTGTCCTTGACTTTCATATTTTTACCTAATTTTTGTTCTGCCACTCATTTTATTTTGAAAATTATTTTAGCTCTTTCAGATATTCTTCTTCATCTTGTGTCCAATTCAGTTTCTTTTCTTTTGAGGCTTTGCTTGTTACTTTTTTATTTCATTTTCTTCTGAGTTAGTCTTAAATTTCACTATCTCCATAGAAGCTTTTGATGGCCAGGTTATTTTGTTCTTGTTGTGTGCTCATTTTTACCTTGTTTCTTGATCTTGAACTTTATGCAAAAGTTGAGCTCTGTCCCTGGTATGGAGGGGTGCACCATCTCCATCTTTATGTGTTTTTGCATTGATATATTTCAGAGCTTGTTCTGGCTGTTTGGAAGTTATAATTGCTTCCAAGGTGGTGTGATCTGGGAAGAGGTATGGTCCCTGCTCTCCTGGTATACATTCTGTTCTTTATCTGTGGAAGGTCCCTGAACCTTTGGGGCCGGAAGTGATATTGTTCTTCACAGTCCCTGATTTCTTGTGACCAAAAGTGATGCTGTCCCTCAGAGCTTCCACTCCTTTTTGCCTGAAAGGGCTATTCTCCACTCTTGTACCATGACCTAGAAATGGCTAGAAACCATGGAATTGTTATAGTTGCCTCTCAGGGCTCCCAGTTCCTCTTAATCAAAAGTGCTCCTCTCCACCTTTGAAACATGTCCCTAAAATGGGTATAACCAATCGAGTTGTTAAATCATGCGTGGTTCTGCATCCAGTATTAGGTGCCTTTATGTTTTTCTGAACATTTTCCACATCTCCTTAGTATCTCTGACTCGAGAGTTTCCAAAGCTGTGTTGTTTCCGTCTCCAGCACTTGGTCAGATTCCATATTCCTGTCACAGATCTCTCTTTCCAACATCCTATGTTGTCTTGACCTGGAAAAATACTTTGCTCTGCCCTTGTGTGCACAGAATTCAAGTTTAGGTGTTATTTTAAAGTTGTTTGTAGAGGAATGTTGGAAGAGCATAGCTGAGTACTTTCTCTGCTCTTCCATCGACTCTGCCCCTTGACAAAATAATCTTGAAGAATTCTCTTTTATTCCATACCTAAATGAAGTTAAAAAACACACCATGCTCTAAATATCATAATGACTAAGAAGAATTATGGTAGATCACAAAGTCAGAGACAATATATTATTCTCACAAAAGCACAAATTTGAGTTAGAAGAAAACTCTTTGACAATGTAATCTAGTGTATACTGGAAAAAAAATCTCCCCCTACATTATATCTCAAAAATGGTTGTCCAGTCCCTGCTTAAAGATAAAATATAAGAAGAAATATGCCACTTGCCAAGGCAGCAATTTGCATTTTTGATTACTCATTAGTTTTTCTTCCTTTCTAAATTTACTTCCCTTCAGCTTCTCCCCATTGCTTCCACTTCTTTTTTTCTGGACCCAAGAAGAACACATCTAATATATTTTCTCTATGAAAACATTTTTTTAAATGAAGAAAGTTATTTTGTCTACCCTAAGTCTTCGACTTTTCTGGCTAAACAGTCCACTTCCTTCAATCAAACTCCATATGTTATAATCCTGAAATCTACCATCCTCATCACCTTCCTCTGAATACTCTTCAGCTTATTAATGTCTTTTCTTTAGTGCAGTAACCTGACACAAATACAAGATCCACTGTGTGGTCTGATCAGTGTAGAGTGTGTCATAGGTTTATCATCTCCCTAGTTCTTGGCACTAATTGAGATAGCCAAATGGTATAATGGTTATGTGGTTGGCACCAGGAAGATACATGTTTGAATCCTGTATCAGGCACTTACTAACTGTATGACACTGGGAAAGTCATTTAGCCTCCCTAATTTATCTCATCATTAAAATGACAGTGCTGGATTTGATGGTCTCTAAGGTCCCTTTCAAGTCTAAAACTATAAAAAAACATATGCTTATTAGATTTTGTAAATATCACATAATTGTTGGCTTAATAACTTTGAGATTTTAGTCTACTAAAGCCCAAAGACGTTGTGCTTTTCCTATTGTGTTATTTTCTTGCATTCTTTTCTTCTATTAAACTTTTAAAGTTTTTCCCTATATTTAGAAATTTTCTCTACTAAGAAATAGTAGAGAGAACAACGATAGCCTTATTATAAACTCCTGAAAGTTCAATTTAGGCAAATGATAGATTCCAAAGCAAAGCAAGCAAGGTCAAGATTCAAGATTCTCTGCCATTTACAAATGATGTTTCTAAAAATACACTGACTATGGTCATGGTTGAATGTCATGTTTCTATTATTGTGCTGACATAAAATCATTAAAGTGCTATTTGACATAAAAGTAGCATGTCTACACATAGAACTGTGTTGTACCTATTGAATTGGAAATGCTTTCTGTATGACATCTGGAAAAGAGCGTGCTTCTAAAGTGCATAGCATGACCTCAGTCTAGGCTTACACTCCAATTTAGTACAACTTTCACCAGTAGTATTTCTCAGTAAGGCTAAAGTCAGAATTTTGACAAATGTTAGAGTTATGTTCAGTAGTGTGAGCCTAAACTGTGATATATGTAACAATTATTCACAAGAGGACTTTGGATTTATGGGAAATGCTCCCCAAATTCAGCAAGCATTGAGAAGACGGTAATCCCCTGAGAAATGATCGTGGGTAGTGGAAAAATATTGGAAAAAATAGATAGTCAAGGTTTTCAAAATAACAGATTTTGAAAGTTAGGAGGGATTTTAGTGGCAAACTGTCCAACTCATGCCCAAAAGCAATCTATTTTATAGCAAATGCACTATGTGTTCATCAAGGACTTATTTGGAGACCTATAATTATAATGAACTTACTGCTTCCCAAGGTAGCCCCTTAAAATTTATGGGACATATACACAGACACACCTCTACCTATATGTGTATATGCAGATATATATATATATGAATATACACACATACATATAGATAGACTGTATGTATGTATACACATATATGTATACATGTTTATAGTTTAGGATATATATCTATTCATGCACGTGTCTATTTGTATGCATATGTAATTTTTTTTGTTTTATTTTCACATCAAGTCTGTATTTGCCTCTACAACTTTTGCCAAATACTTCTCGTTCTTTTCTCTAACCCAAAAAGAATAAGTTTTAGCTACTCTTGCATATGACAATCCTTCAAATATGTGAAGATGGATGCCATATCATGTCACCTGAATTTTCTCCTCTCCAGGGTAAACAGTTTCAATGCATTCTTCTGGTGCTCATTAGCATGGAATAAAGCCTTTGCACAATCCTGATTGTACTCCGCTTCACAGGCATACTCTTCAACTTTCCCAGTTCACCAGTTTTTAAACGGTGACCCTGAATGCAGTTAGTCTGGACTGACAGAAAACATTTATTGACTTCATAAGCTTTCAATAGCTAAGTGCCTCCTTATAAGCAAAGTCTCACTTTATATCTATGTATTGACAGCCTCAGACCTTTTAGTGAACCTAAGGCTCATCATGTTGAATAGAAAGAACTCTCTCCTCTAAGATCTAAATGTTAGCATGGTATCGTAAGAGGGGCATATAAATAAAGCAGAAACCAAAATATGGATTTTGTTTGTTTGTTTTAAGCAACTTAAATTAAGTGTGGCTTTCTTAGTTACCACCCTGGATTTTAATGTCCTCATCTTTAAAAGTAGGTCATTTCTGAATTCTCTTACCATTTCAAATATTATTGCTAATTTCATTTGGTTTGCAAAAAAAATCATGATTTCATTTAGGGATCTGGTAACATATCTCATATTTCCTTAAAAAATAAAATTCCTATAACTGCAATATTTTCTGAGAACAAGATGATGTATGAATAGGAATAAGGTCCCTTCAGGTCAAGGAGATGTCCAAATGTGCCCCTGGTGTCAAGGGAAAATGTTTCACGGTGGTGAGTCCTCACATTTCCTTTTTTATATTCTTTTGATCATTCTTATAATTAAGACAATTGAAATTTCCTTAATATTAAATTTTACCTTTCCCTCTCTACAATGAGAGTTTGAAGACTTGCTGGTGTTTAGAATAATTTGTGAAAGCTTTTGGATCTTTTAGAAAAAAAAATACAACCAAGAAAATATGACTAAATTCTACACCCCAGAGAAAAAGGAATCTCTTAGGAATGAAATTAGGAACACAAGAAAAGAAATAGCTCCAAAGATGAGGAAAAGAGGGGTAATAGTAAAATAAATTATGTGATACACAAGGATTTCACCAACAAACTTACAGGTTACAAAGACCTATAAAGTAGAAAGGAAGCAAGGACAGATAACTGATGACGAATGGGAAAAACATGGAACAATCTTGTAAGAATAATATTTGCAAGTAAGTGAAACTTAGGCAGAGGGTGGAGGGGGTGGCAAGTCAACAACGAAAATGGAAAGAGCAACAAGGACAAAATTAGCATTGAATATAATGTATTTAAAAGTTCAAGGTTTAGCCCCCAAAGCAAAGCTATGAGAAGGTGCCTTCCTCTTTTTTTCAATAATGTTAGATTTGATTTTTGTATTGGTATAACTCTATCTCTAGCTGCATTTAGCTAGAGGGGATAGAGCACTGGACCTGCAGTCAGGAAGACAGATCTTCTTGAGTTCAAATCCAGCCTCTGAGTCTTACTAGCTATGCGATTCCAGGTAAGCTTACCTCATCTGTAAAATGAGTTGGAGAAAGAAATGGCAGATGGCTTCAGAATCTTTGCCAAGAAAACTCTAAAAGAGTATGTAGATAGATAGATAGGTAGATAGATAGATAGATAGATAGATAGATAGATAGATAGATAGATAGATAGATAGATAGGTAGATAGATAGATAGATACATACATACATACATACACATAGATGTTGTAGGTATGACATATACAAACACATATACATACACATATATACATACATATGTATATATGCGCATAATATAATAATATGCACAAAATACATATTATATATACACATAAATGCATATATATACATATTTAAATTGATTTGTTGTTTGGTTATTTCTGATATATCTGTCTTTTTGTGACCCCACTTGGGGTTTTCATGGCAAAGACAGTGGAGTGATTTTCCATTTCCTTCTCCAGCTCATTTACAGATGAGGAAACTGAGACAAATGGGTTAAATAACTTGTGCAGGGTCACTCAGCTAGTATGTGTTGGAAGTCATATTTGAATTCGTGATGAGTCTTTCTTTTGAATCTAGGTCCATTACTCCATTCTCTCTCTCTCACTTTCTGTCTCTTTTGCTGTCTCTCTCTCTTTCTATATGTGTGTGTGCATATATATATATATATATATTATATATATGTATATTATATATATAATGTGTATACATGTGTGTATATGTGTGTATATATATATCTTTGTATATAATATGTATGTGTATATATATGTGTGTATATATGTGTGTATATATGTGTGTGTGCATATGTGGGTGTATGTGTGTGTACATGTGTGTGCATGTGTGTGTGTGTGTACCTAGAGATATACAGATACATAAGTCAAGTCTGACCTTGTGTAGAATTTCCCATCCCTGGTTTGCTGAGTGCGTTGTTGTTTTTTCAGTACACTGATTTTTTTGTCTTGTTGGCAGATAAAAGAAAAGCAAAAACAGAACAAAACTGGCCATCAAGAAACTGATATTCCAACAAAATGAGGCGAGAATAAGGATGTCCTTGTGTGTGCTTTATGCCCTCTGGACCAAATAGCCCATGTCATCTAGTTTTGAAAGAGCTTGTTGGTTAGGTTGGTGAGCTATTGTTAGCTTGAGTAAATTGTAGAGAATGGCTGCAATGTTACAGAATTAAAAAGAGGTAGCATTTACATTTTTAAAAAAGGAAGACAATGAAGTCTCTAAGCCATAGAAAGGTGACTTTGAATTCTATTCCACATCTATCAATCAACTAACATTTATTAAATCCTTATGTACCAAATATAATGCTAAATGTTAGAGACACAAATGTCATTAAGCAACTTATATTCTTAATATTAGATTCTTTCTTCTGCTGATTATCTCTAATTTTATACTTCATATATCTCATTTGTATACTATGGCTTTTTAGTAAGCTATGTTTTGTACTCCAATAGACTATGAGTTTCCTCAAGAGCAAAGACTATATTTTGTCTTTTTTTTATACCTGTAACTTAGTAAAATGCCTTTCACATAGTGGAAGAGGAGGGAACAGAATAAGTATTTCTATAATGCCTATTTGCCAGACATTAAATGCTATGAACTACATATTAGAGAGAGGGACAAGCTGGACTTAAGTGAGCCTATGTGAAATACATACGAAATATAACGGTGTGGATGTAAGGTGGTTTGAGGAGACAGAGCAATCAAGAAAGTCATCATGTTGAAGGTAGCACTTCAGATGAGTTTTGATGGAAACCAGAGATTAAAAAAGTGGGAGGTAAAAAAGAACATTTCAGGAATGGTAGGCAGAAATTGCAAAGACGTAGAAAACCAAGGAGTATGATGTGGAGAGATCCACAAAATAGAGAAGAAAGAATATGCTAGAAGTCTGGAAAAGTTAGAAAGGGCTAAGTTCTGAAGAGTTTAAATGTCAAGCAGATAAAATATGATTCTTGAAGGAATAGAAAGCCACTAGGGTTTCTTGGGTTGGAGAGGGGCACAGTGCCAGATCTGTTCATTAGAAAAATCACTCTGTGATAAATGTTAGGGAAGATGCGGGGAAATTGGAACCCTAATGCATCGTTGATGGAGTTGTGAAATGATCCAACCATTCTGGAGGGCAGTTTAGAACTATGGCCAAATAACTATAAAACTGTACATACCCTTTGATCCAACAATAACACTATTAGCTCTGTATCACAAAGAGATCATAAAAAGGGAGAAAGGACTGATATGTACAAAAATGTTTATAGCAGTCCTGAATGTAGTGGCAATGAATTGGAAATTGAGGGTGTGTTCATCAATTGGAGGATAGCTGAAAAAGTTGTGGCATATGAATGTAATGGAATACTATCATCCTACATGAAATAATGAGCAGGTAGATTTCAGAAAAAACTTGGAAAGAAATACCTGAACTGATGCTGAGTGAAGTGAGCACAGCCAGGAGAAGATTGTGCATGATAACAACATTGTCGAATGACCTGCTTTGCTAGACTTAGCTCCTTTGAGCAGCTCAATGATGCAAGACAATTCCAAAAGAGTCATGACGGAAAATGCTATCCACATGCAGAGAAAGAACCATGGAGTCTGAATACAAATAGAAGCATAATATTTTCTCTTTTCTCTTTCTTTCTTGCTGTTTTCCCCTTTTGGTCTGATTCTTCTTTCACAACATGACTAATG
Source organism: Notamacropus eugenii (assembly GCF_028372415.1). Classification (NCBI taxonomy): domain Eukaryota; kingdom Metazoa; phylum Chordata; class Mammalia; order Diprotodontia; family Macropodidae; genus Notamacropus; species Notamacropus eugenii. The sequence goes on from NC_092877.1 coordinate 9,789,557, forward strand.
TGGAAATATGTTTCATATGATCATACATGTATGGTCAATGTCAGATGGCATACCATCTTGGAAAAGGGACAATAATTTAGAACTCGAAATCTTTAAAAAGTGAACATTAAAGACAAAATAAGTAATTTTTTTAAAGTGTAGAAAAACAAAAATATGTCATTCTGGTGACAACATGGAGGATAGATTGGAAGGCTGAGAAATGTGAGTTTGGGAGACTAGCTAACAAACTCTTACAAACAACCAGGTGAAAGATGATAAGGACCTGTCCGTATAAATTCATCAAAGAGATTCCTAGGGAACACCTTAAAAAGAAAGTCGTATTCACAAAGAACCTGAATACCTTCATAAAAAAAGTGCAAGTTGGGCCACACTCAAATTATTTCCTCTTTTAACAGGACTACTTATAATAACTGACAATTTTTACAGGTGCTTTTCAAAGTGTTTGACCATTCCTTTTGACTCTCCTAAGAACTCTATAAGGTATGTGGAATTCTTTTCCCCATTTAGTCAGATAAGGAAACTGAATCTCAGAAAATTTAAATGATTTACCTAAGATAATATAACTTGTAAGGCTGGAGTAGGACCCAAGTGTTTATACTTCTATTTCAGTTTGATATGGACTATTTGAAGCAGCCATGATTATAAAGCTAGTTAATGAAGGGTGTGGTATAGATATAACTTATCTATACTTTGGCAATGTGCTTGAAAAAGTAGCTCATATTGTTCCAGAAAATATAAAGCAATATTTCTGAGATCATAGTACAGTTAGTTATATGCATAACTAGTTGGATAGTTAGATCTAAAATACCATAACTAATGATTTGAGATCAGTTTTAAAGTAAATCTCCACTGGAGTGACTTTGGGGTTTTTGCTTAGTCCAAAGTCATTTATCATGTTTTATCATGAACTTAGGTAAAGGAAGAGGTGAAATTCTTATTCCCCTTTGATATTGTCACAAACTTAAGAGGGATTTTACAAAACAAGAAAACAAAAAATGCAATTGGATGACAAAGTCAAGATTTAAAACTAGGTTGAAGAGTTAGAACAAATATATAGTTGGTAAATCATTACACATCAAGTCATAAAGACCTCCATTCAATTCCTGCCTTAGAAACTAAATAGCTGTGTGCTTCTGGTCAAATTCCCGAATCTTGCTATACTTCAATGTTCTCATCTCTAAAATTAATGAGTACCATTAAAATTCCTTACTACTCTCATTCTAAGATTCTATGAGCCTGTGATTAAATAGGGATCTATGTAAAGTTTACACTTGCGTCCAAAAATTTAAATTGGGAAGTATAAGATGGAGGAGGCACAGGTAGACAGCATACCACCTCTAAAGAAATTTGGAGATTTTAGTTGAGAGAAAGCACAAAATAAATCAAGTATGATATGGTATGAAAGTTTCGACATTGCTTAGCTGCACTGAGATGCACAGGGTCAAGTGCTACACTGATGATGGTCCTATTGTGCTCTATGTTGGTCAGCCAATACTTGTAATATTGTGTTCTCTTTATGGTGCCACGATTTAGAATGGGCACCGAGAACCTGAAAGTAATCTAGAGGAGGGGAAACAGATGGTTAAGGAGCTGAAATTCATTACACATCAAGATAAATGTCCTGGACTGCTTAGTTGGAAATACTCTCTACCTCATCAAATTATCCTCTACCTTCTTATCTGTTTATATGTTACATCTCCCACAATATAATGCAATTTCCTCAAATACAGGGGCTGTTTTTATTTCTTTTTCTTTTTTTAATATTCCAAGCACCTAGCCTAGCACCTAATATATAGGAAATATTTAATAAATGCTTGTTAGTTTGAATCAGTTGAAGAATTTTCATGGTGTTGAGTATGTCAAAAAAAGAGACAGGGCACAATATTAACTGTCTTCAAGTATTTGAAAAGATGTCCCTTGGAAAAGAGATTAGATCTCTTCTCTTTGGGCCCAGAATGAAGAACTAGGAGCAGTATATGAAAATTTCATAGAGGCAGATGTGTTTGACATTATGGAAATATACACATACATACACATACAAGCACACGTACACACAGATACACAAACACAGAAATGTGAGTGTGCGTATGTATAATCTAAGCAGTGAGAGATATACCAAACAATGGAGTTGCCCAGAGATGACTCCAATTACACACAAAGTAAAGCTAATCATATGAGAACATGTTTGGGAGAAATGTTTGCCTAACAGAGTGAAAAAGCATATGGAATCCTTCTTGTCCCAGTTGTGTTACGATACTAGAGAGTTATCCATTTTCGCTATTTCATTGTGTACATATTCTGCCTAAAATAAAAGGAATATGCAGATTTGTGCTTCCATATATTGGTTGTTTAAGTCATTGCTAAACTTTCAGAAAATAAAGTGTATTATTGAGTAGAGAGAAATCATTTGCATTGTAATTATATGCTATTTTCCCTAACTAGGAGATTCCTATGAATCTTTCATTGTGAAAGCTAATTATAAAATCACTTGAGTTATCATTGGGCAAAAGGGCTTCTTATATTTAGTTATGCTCTTATTTAGTTATTCAATCTAGCGAAGGGAATGAACCTTTCCCACCAAGGCCTTGAGCTCTTTTACATAATGAACCAAAATGCTTCACATTTTGTCTTCTCATAAGCCACTCATTTTGCTCCCAAAAGAAAACATTTCAGTAACCAGTTTTCTAGAGGAAAAAAGAAAGGCAGTATCATACCTAATAAAATCAATCCGTTCCAAGAAAACATGATGGTAGGAGAAAGAACATAAAAGGGGCAGTTTGCTTCATAGGAGACAAAAGAATATTTCACACTTTTAATATATTTAAATTAAATATTATTTAATTCTTTTTGATTAAGAGGTATAAATATTGGTCAATAAGGTTAGTTAGTAATTGTGTGTGTGTGTGTGTGTGTATGTGCACATGTGGAGGGGAAATTCTCTGTAGTTCCTTTTGAATTAGCAAACCAAGTATTTTTAAGGACATTCCCAAAGGAATTTGTTGCTTTGAGAAAGGACAGTGTTTTAAGAATGAGAATGTAATACAGGCATCCAACTGTTGATAAGTCCTCAACCCAAAATTCAGGTCAGCCTGCTCTGCACAAAGATCCAAAGTAAGACTTTTTCCCTCTATCTTGGGTGATTCTAGAAGATTCAGGATAGTTCTTGCCATCAAGCATAATTCATGGAGGGGAACACTGGAAAAATCTGTATCCAGCAATTATTCCTCAGTGGAATCAAAGTGCCTGGTTCTTCTGTTGTTTAGAGAATTTGGCCTGACTTGAACTGACACAAATTTCTTACAATTGCTATAAATTACAGCAAATTTTGTATATTCCTGAATAATTGATTATTTTCTTCCATTTAATTTTCCTTCCTTGTCCTACTCATCCTTTTATTTTTTTGATGGGGAGGAGGATGAGGAGAAAGAAAAGCTATGATGGTGGAAATAGCTTATGGGAAGTAAATGTTTTATCCTCCAGCAAGTATAAAACTATCAAGAGATTTTCAGACCATGGCAGTGTCTTGTTGGGCAATAAAATGTGTTTTGGTACAACTCAATTCAAGAAATGTGTTAGTGTCTACCCTATGGAGGGTGTGGTGGTCGGCCGCAGGACAAGGAAAATGATTGGGGCTAGACCTAGGCTTTTATTTACCACCATATTTGAATACAGAGAACTCTCAGATGAGGAGGATCATAGCACTAATGTGGGTCCACTCTTTTAATGTAACTTATACTTAAAGTTATTGAAATACTGGACAGTGAAATGAATACAATCAAGGAAGATTTGAATACAGTAATAGTAATATTGTTTTTAAGAACAACTTTGAGTGACTAAGTCATTTTGACCATTATAAATGCCCAAATTAATTGCAAAGGAGCTATGATGTTATCTGCATCCAGAGAAAGAACTAATAAACAGAATGATTTTATATATATATATATATGTATATATGTATATGTATACCACAAATACACATACACATATGTGTGTTTGTGTATGTATGTATGCATAGGTATTTATTTATGCATTGTGTATGTGTGTTTAATGATAGCCATCTCTAGGGCAGGGGGGAAGGAAAAAAATAAAAATAAATTTACATGATCAATGTGTTTGTCCTTAAAAGGAATGGCAGTTAGTACTTGACAGATCTGTACTTTCATGTGCGATCATCTTATTATTCTACAATCATATGGAAATGCTTGTTTTATTTCATAAATTAAAAATAAACGAAATACAATTTTAAAAATGAAATATTTCAAAAAGAGTTGTTTCTAGCACAGAGCATTAAAGAGAGTAGTCTGTGGTCTCATAGCCAATTTATGTCAAAGGCCGACCTGCACCACATAAAGCTGCATCTGCAACACATAACAGAAACGCAGAGACAAAAAAATCAGAGTGTTTTAGCCTCCACTAACCCATATTCTACAGTCAGGTGCTACAGACATCGTATATCAATATCTCCAAAGTGTATTTAGGGGATTAGACTTAGGATTTCATTGGTGTAGAGAATTATCATATACCAGACTATCTTTACCTAAGCAGATCAGGAATTGCTTTGAAATTTTAGTGCCAAAGTTAACTTTGCCACAGAGAAGTTAGCTAAATTTGCCCAGAACACAGAGGTATTTGTTAGATTGATTTGAACTTGTGTCTTTCATTCTCAGGCCAGATCTCTATCAACTGTATCATGTTACCTCTAAGTATATAAGCATATAGAATATAATATTTGCAAAGTAATGGAAAGTATAAAATCACGTGATGTTCTTTCAAGTAATTTCAAGAGGGAACAATTGTTAAAAATTGATGGGAAGCTGAAGTGTAGACCAGGAAATGACTCACATGGGAGATAACACTTATGCTAAGGAGTCTGAAGTGAAGGTAATGTGAGATTGCATTCTGTATGTCCCTTAGAATAGCAAGGGGGCTGGATATGGGATGCTTTGTACAGGGAATGACTAACTAGTTTGCTTGGAGTAGAATGTGGCTAAAGGAGAATGATACAGAAAGCAAGAAAAATAGGTCAATCTGACGCCTGTCAGATTGTAGAGAGATTCATTCAACCATTATTTATTTTATTCATCTGTTTGTTGGTTTATTCATTCATTCATACATTCATTTATTTCTTGATCTTTATATGTATTCATTTGTGCATTCATTCAATCATTTCATTTTATTTGTTTATGTATTTTCCCTTTAAAGCTGAGGTTATGCCATGTGGATGAGATCCCCTCATACCTGCCCTCTTGCTTGTGAAGGGATTTATCGCTGGTTTACCATTACCTCCATCCCGCTTTTGACTTCAGTGCATTTCATTCTTTTGTTCTTGGCCTTCATCCATCTGACTCTTTTCCCAGGGACTCTCTTTCAGGCTTTCTTTAGATGGTTTGCAAATATCGATGCAGCGGATACCCAGCATGAATGTAGTCCCCATCCCTGTGGAATTCCAAGCAGCAACTTCTCTTTTCTAAGACATAGAGAAATCTCTGATTGCAGTGGGAGTCTTTGTGCCCGTATCATGGCATCTGTAGAAAATGAGAATGAAGGAAACAGTCAATTTATTTTTTTATTTATGAAATAAAACAAGCAGTTTCATAATATAGTACAAAAAAAAGATGATTGTATCTGAAACTGCGAATCTACTGAGCACTACTTGCTACTCTTTTCAAATATACAACAAAATTATCAAGTCAATTTCTTTTTTTCTTCTTTTAAGTGATTTTATCTTTAAGAAGAAATGAAGACCAGTTTCTTGGGAAACAAAATGTGTGTGTGTGTGTGTGTGTGTGTGTATGTGTGTGTGTATTCAATAAAAATGTTCCTTGAATTAAATTAGATCGTTTGGGTACATGTTGCTTTTGCTTTCCCTTCCCCCAAAAACAGTCTATAAGACTATCCATTTCAAACCTACTCCATTAAACATAGCGTCTTTAAAAGAGCCTTGTTTCTGTGAGTGAATTCAAGATGTGAATAAATAAGACACTTGATTGGTCTTTAACTCTGGTTTAAGCAGCCCAACTTGTATTCCCTGTGACTTTGTTAGCTTTCATCATGAGAAGGTCCATCCTAACTGTATCATGACAAGTTCCACTTTCTTCCCTGCCTCTTCAAGTGATATGTGACCTCGCTGTTATTAAGTAATCCTGCAGTTGGTGCAAATAACATCAACTTGAGTCGTTTTATCCTGAGTGATACTATTCAATACAGTCCTCAAAATTCCCATAGCCCAATACAATTCTATTGATTCTGACTTCTAGTTTGGGGAGCCCTTATCTAGAATTCAAGGATGTGCAAGGGTGCTATGATTAAATTTCAGGTTTGTTAATTTGCGTTTTTGAAGAAAGATGTAGTTTGAGAATATGTCTCAATATATTTAGCTTCTTTTGTAATCGTGTATTTTATTTTATGTATTTGAAAGTATTATTCTTAATTGGAATCTATATGTTTTATAAGACTACCCAGAGGATCCAGGTAAAAAATAAAAAGTTAAGAACCCATGTTGCGACTAGTATTTAGTTGTATCTTCTTCCTGAAGTAACTTAGCAACTATTTTGTATACAAATTGTATCTTCTCTTTAGAATTCAAACTCCTTGAGGGCAGGGTCTATTTCTTTTAAAAAAAGTCTTTCCATCAATAAGCATTTGTCAAGCGCTTACTGTATTGCAGAAAGTAGTCCAACTGGCATCCAAAGTGAGAAGGAAAAAAATGAAGAACCCCTCTACCCTCCCAAAATACACACACACACACACACACACACACACACATGTCCAGCTTGTGACTTGCACATTACTTATTGTTTGTGGAATCGAATTGTTGTTGATTTTGTGTGGATACCAGTGTAATACTTGGACTGGGCTTTTGCTCTCTTTATTTCCCTTGCTTCATGATTAAAGCATCTTCTTTTGTGAGAGTACATCTCTTTGGGGGTGTTCTTTTGTTCCATTTCTTATACCCCAGTTGTTTTTGGTAACATGCAGCAGGATGTTTGAATCTGTGTTCACCAAAGACAACAGTGTTTTTGACCCTGATGAATTTTTAGTATGAAAACGTTCTCTGTACTGATACAGATTTCAACCAAGTTAAGACTAGGAGTATAAGCCCTAGGGAATTCTGGGAGGCATACAGCATGTTATTTGACAAGAATCTCATTGGTCCTAAGTTTTAGAGGAAGTATTTGAGCCAGTCTTCCAGATTTCAAGCCTAGCAGTCTATTCACTCAGTTATTGTATCTCTGCATTTCCAATAACACAAATCAATAGCATGCAGAGTAATAACTATCTTTCTATTATCATTCATACAGTGTTATTATGTTTGTGAAATGCTTTTATAGAGGGACAGGATGTATGATTTTATTGATATAAGCAACGATTATGTAAACAATTTCTTCTACTAATGAAGAAGAGCAAATTTTCTCTAATATCTAGTCTGGGATAGTTGCCTAGAACACTGAGAGGCTGACTTCCCAAGGTCATATAGTCAATATCTGTCAGAGGTAGGACTGTGACTCAGTCTTCTCGGTTTTGTGGCCCCTCTCTGCCATATATTTCCAATGACATGGTGGGTTAATGGGATTCCATCTAAATTCATGTCATTTGCTCGAGAGTAGGCACTCACCATACTCCCTGAACAAGCACAAGATAGGATGGGGGATTTCATATATGTAGGGAGGTCCTTCATGAGTAAACTCTAAATTTCTAGGTGATTACATTTCAATAACTTATACATATAGAGATTTGCCTAAAACATAAAGAGGTTGATTTTTTTCAAGGTCACATAGGTATCAGAGGAAAGATGATTACTTACTGTCTTACTTTCTACATGAGTACATCTTTATCCACTGGAATATTTTGCCTCCACATACCAACCATGAAAATGCTACATACAGGTTTTAGTATGTTTTTCTTTTGGGAGGTGAAAGACACCCCAGATCTCTTGGTGATTTTATGGTGGGATAAATGGGCAGAGAGCAAATGACATTTTCTTAGACTCGTCAGTCAAATCTGAGTTTTTCATTTCATATCTATGTAAGGCATTGACTCAAGGAATGTGGGTTTATTTTCAAACTCCTGTCAGCACTCTGTAATTAACATGGCCCAGAAGAGAGATGCTATTTTGCCTCCTGCGTTGTCAACAAAACTGTCAGCCTGGTTATGATGCCAATATCTTTATTGGTCTTGCTGCTAAAGCAAGAAGTCGATGAGAACAGCTGGATTGTGACACATTGGGATGTGTTAGAAGCCATGGCATTTAGGAACATCTGTTTGGAATTGACACTTTGCCCCCATTTATTTTATTTTTTAGGAAAATCTTTAAAGGAGAAAGTGATATTTCTATTCTGAAGCCTTTATCTGATTATAAGCCTGTAAAGATGACTAGGTCCCTAATTATTCTTGAAATGAATGTAGAGCAGCAATATTGATTCCCTAGTGTCTGTTTCAAATAACTCTATGTTCATCTTCTCCTTAAACCCAATACTCATACCTTCACATGACATTGAACTGATCTTAGGTTTGGCAAGGCTATGTCAGAATAGTAGAAGATTCAGAAAACTCCACCAAGACAGAAAAGTTCATAGTACAGGCTTAATGTCTGCTCATGTTTTTCATCCCAGACCAAGATAACTGGAGATTCCTCACTATACATTATGTGACCGTAGCAAATCTCTGAGAACATCTATTTAACTAGACCAGTGATAGTGTGGTCATGGAGAACACAATAAGAGGTTTAGAGCTAAAGAAGACCTTTGAGATCTTTAAGTCCAACCGTCACCCTTATTTTATAGAAGTGAAAACTGAGGTCCAAAGAAATTAAGTATCTTACTCAGAATCAGAGTCAATGGGTTTTTGAGGTTGGATACGAATGCAGATCTCCCTGAATTCCATGCCCAGCTTCTTGGCTATTATAACACACTTAATCACAGTAATAGATTTAGAGTTCTGTAAAAGAAAGAAGTCACACACTTGGAGGTTGGGGAGGAATCATTAATTATAAAATTGTAGAAGCATAGATCATATAACTAGAGTTGGAACCCACCTCACAATTCATCTAGCCCCATCTCCTCATCTGACAGGAGGAGAAACTGAGACCCAGGAAAGTTAAGGGACTTTTCTAAGATGATATAGTCAGGAAATAGCAGAGCCAGAATGTAACATAAGTCTTATGTCTCCTACTTTAGAGTGTTTTTCACCGTCAACACACTGCCTCCCCAGGCATCCTTGAAGCACATGAACAATGATAACATCTGATTGTATGTAACCCCTGAATGCTTTCAAAGCACTTTATAACCATGATCTAAACTTATCCTCACAAACTTCCTGTGATAAAGTTACCTTTGGCGTTGTTTTCCCCATTTCACCTAGAGAAAATTTGAGGTTTGCTGAGGTTTATTTAAAAATGGTTATAGTAGCATTTATATAGAAAATTAAAGTTTGCACATCACTATATGTATATATGTTATTTCTTCTTATCTTTATGATATGAAGTAGTTGCTATTACTATCCATATTTTACATTTGAGGAAACTGAGGCAGACAGAGGTTAACTGATTTGGCCAGAGTGAGGCAAAGGGTGTGTCTTAAGCAGGCTTGGAATTCAGGTTTTCCTGACTCCTATTACATTGTTCCTTCCACTGTGACACCTAGCTGCCCCACTGCAATTGACATAACAAGTGGTTGTGAAGACACCCAGAGAGAGAGATCCAAGGAACTCCCTCTCTATCTCCTTTCCCCCTTAAACAGCTCTACTCTAGGCAGGACCATGAAAAAAAATGTGAACAAGCATCGGTAACCCAACATCTCCATATCAATAGCCTCCCTCAAAGAAACAGGGGACAGTGTCTCCAGAAGAAAGTGATTTCAGGAACTTAGTGAGGCTACAGTGGCAGGGAGAGTTTTTCCAGTCTTTTCAAGCATCAAGCCCAACAAGGGCATGTCAGGGGATATAGTGTGTGTTAGTTAAAAAGCTCTGTTTGTCTTCTTTACTAATGTAAGATCTAGTACACCTAAAGATATTCTAATGAGATTGAAATCAAATTTACGGTGGAATGCAGGCTGGCAAATGGAGGTCAAGATGTACTCTCAGCCTGCTTTATGCCACAAGTTTGATCTGCAAGGCTGAGTTTTAATGGAAGTCGATGTGTGATTGGGTCAGTTCTAAAAGAATGTAATTCTGTCTCTGTCCATTTTCGTTAGCAGTATTAGAAGGTGAGAGCTTGAGTGACTCAGAAAGAAGAGCTGTGATTTGAGTTTAGAAGTGGAGGTAGATATTTACAGCACCTCACTGCCCATTCTGTTACAACAGATATGCATCTATTAACTTGCTAGCATGTTAAGTCTGTTTGGATTTAATCTTCCATAGGTTATGAGTGTGTGCAACTTTGCCACTCAAGAAGTAATGTGATCATTCCACATTTGTAGCAATAAATCTTTTTTTTTTTTCCAGCATCCTGCATAGTTTGACACATTCTCAAAGTGGAAGAAGGAATGGAAGAACTAAATTTAGAATTACAGTTGTGTGACTTGATGTTTGGTGATGGATGCTTGGACTAAATTAAAGGGAGGATGCTAACACTCCAGCTGTCAGTTTTTATCTATCTAAACCCTCTGGCTTCCAGTGATGGGAAAAGACACAGAGACTGACAGACACAGACATACAGAGGCAGAGAGAGATAGAGGCACAGAGACAAAAATAGGGAGAAATGAGGGAGGAAGAGAGAATGAAAGAGGGACATACACACAGAGAAAGATAGAAACAGGGAGATAGAGAAACAGAGGAAGAGACAGAAAGGAGGAAAAATAAACATAGAAGCAGAGATAGACAAGTAAGGAGACAGGGGCATAGACAGAGAGAGAAAGAGAAAGTGAAAGAAGAAGAGACAGTGAGAGAGGGTCACCCACAGAGACAGAGAAAGAAGCAGAGACAAACAATTAGAGCCAGAGATATACATGGGAAGAAATAAACATATAGAGATTCAGAGAGACGAAGATAAAGCAGAGACAGGAAACAGGGTCATAGACAGCCAGAGAGAGACAAGCAGAGAGAGAAGGAGGGAAAGGCAAAAGAGTAAGAGAGGTGCTCAAAGACAAATGAGAGATATTGTATCCCAAAACACAAGTATAGGTTCTGGAAATATGTATATGTAGTATATTTTCCTGTAAAACTGTAACCATCATGAGATCTAATGTTGTGTAGCAGAAGAAGGACTGGACTTTCATTTGGGAGGTCAGATATTCTGATTTGTCATTCACTTCTTGATCTTGGACACATGGAGAAGAGGCATCATGAGAAGAAATCAGCACAGCCCTTAGAGTCTGATGAAAACCAAACAACCACTACGTATTCAGCAGTACTTCTTATGTTTAGACATGGTACTTACATGAGAATTCAAAGATAAAAATGAAATAGCCCCTGTCCTCAAGGAACTTACATTCTATTAAGGGAAACCATATGCTTATAAATCTATACAAAATAAAACCAAGGTGAGATCACTTAGGAGTTGGGAGTATCTGAAAGTTCTTATAAAAGGCAATAACATTAGTTGTGCTTTTATGCAATCTATGAATTCTAAAGTAAAGAGAGCTTCCCAAAAGCACTGATAAGAGACAGAATATCTTGAGTAAAGAACAGCAAGAAAGCTTACTTGATTAGATAGCAACATTTATGAAGGAGAGAATAATGAAAAATCTGAATCCCAGCTCCATTAACTTTCTGACTATCTAGATGACCTTTGGCAAGTCACTTTACTACCTGTAAGAGTAAGCACCAGAAGATACACAGAGGGGCATGCTATCACACGTTCTTAGATCTGCATTTCTAAAAGGAAAGCAACTTTCAGGGACTCAACAATCACTTTTATCAATCACATGCATCATTCACTAAGTTCAGGGGAAAAAGTCAGCACCCTGAACTGCCGAGAAAATACATGGAAATCAAAATCAACAGACAGTGCTTCCGGCTGCATGACATACGCAATACATGCATCACAGATCAACAGACAGATGTAACAGTCTGACCATTACATACATACAAAGTTACCAGACAGAGAAGCACTAGCATCTGGGTTTTCGAAGCCATGCGACTGTTTAGCAACTTCAAAGAGTCTCATATGGTCAAACAAAACACTTTCAGTCAATTAGTCCCAAAGAAAATTTGTATCTCATATTCTTTATATGCTTTTTACATCCAGAGGTTTTCACCACCCTTGAGAACTGGTGCCTCATTAACAAAAGGTGTGGGCCTTCCTACAAATCTTCCCAGGCCCATTAATGGGTGGGGAAGATCTTCTTTAATCACATTAAAATAATTAACAATCCAAATATATGTATTGTTTCTAGTTAAACTCTTGTTTCTATACTTGATTCCTAGTAAAGACTCTTGGTTGATAAAGGCAAGATTTGATCAGAGGAACTTGATTATACTAAAACAAAAGGAGCAAAATATCCTACATTGCTTACCATCACATTGCCTTGAATCTCAATTTCATTATTTGGAAAATTGCAAATTTGGACCAAGTGACTTCTAATGTGCCTAACTTCTCAGAATCCATGATCTTATGAATCCAAGTCACTACAAATATTTTAAAACTCATTTTGTTTTCCGATCTGTTAAATGGAAGGGGGAAAATCCTTGGCCAACCTACTTCATGATGTTGCTATGAGACAAATGTTTTACAGAATAGAAAATGTCCAAGAAATGTGAGTTGATCACTGCCACCACCTTTATCACCATCATCATCATCATCATCATCTTTATCAACAAGCATAACTACAGCCCTATTACAGCTACCAGCACTGTTGTCTTTTTCTTCTTTGTCTTTTCCTTAATTACTTCATTTTTTGCCTTATTCATCCTCGTTGTCTTCTTTTGATATGGCATCTAAAATGATATTTTTCAATTAGAAGTCACCATAAAAATTGCTTGTTGAATTGATTTGGATTTTTGTGTTGGCTGTTGCTATCTCAGCCTTACCCAACTCTGTGGTATGGGAATCACGTTGCATTTTACTAATTTTTTTCAATGTTAGGAAATTGTTCCATATCCCTTAAGACAGTTTAATTTATTAACAATCTGGCGTAAACATTTCTCCACCTTGTATTTTTGGATTTACCTATTTTCTAGTTATACACGATCTTTGCACCAGAGCAGTGGAAAGATCTACCTGCATCCTAAAGAAAAATAGTTATAAATACATTCAGGGTGTGTTGCCTTTATATCTCATCCTCATTCTAAAACAAATATGTAACATTAATGAAAAAGGATGCCTTTTCCAAAATATGCCTTTTGTACTTCAGTTCGGCACATTAATCTCTCTACTATGTTCAATTATATTATAGAAGCTAAACTTGGATGGGGGGAAGGGAGTGTCCAATCTGGGACTTGAACATGGGGAATGGCTCGAATCAAGGCTACAAAGCAGGGACAGAGACAAATTTAGCAAGTCCTAACAGTTAGATGGAAGAGTTTACATTTTATGCTGTAGGCAATAAGGAGCCATGGAAGATTTTTGATCTGTGAAGTAACAAAAGCAAATTCATCTCTCAAGATTTCATTGATATCTTTGCAAATAAAAGCAAAGAGAAGGAAGAGACTGGAAGCAGGGAGTTAGGTGGAGCTGATTGGGAGGCAGAAACAAGGCTTTAGTGTGTTGTAGTAGAAAAAGCCCTAAATCTGCATCAATGAAATTTGAGTTCAAATCTAAATTTTTCCACTTACTGTCATTATCCTCCTTGCTATCATTAGTCATTAAGAGAGGTCATTACCAGAGTTTATTGGGTACTACGAAGTCTAACTAGTAAATCGATCATGAGCATGGTTACTCAGTTTACCTTAATTTTCAAAGGTAACAGCTTAGGGCAGCTAGATGCCGTGGATAGAGTGCTGGCCCTGGAGTCAGAATGGCCTCAGATCCAATCTAGCCTCAGATACTTATTAGCTGTGTGCTGTGGGCAGGTCATTTAACCCTGTTTGCCTCAGTCTTCTCATATGTAAAATGAGCTGGAGAAGGAAATGACAAACTGGTATTTTGTCAAAAGGGGTCCCAAAGGATTGCGTATGATTGAACATGACTAAACAACAAGAAATCATTCATTCAGCAGGGATTTATTAAGTACTTACCACTTGCCAGATAGTAGGGATAAACAGATAATAAATGAAATAATCCCTGCACTTAAGAGATTTTGGTTTTGTAGAGGAAAATACCTTTTACACATATAATTGTGTTCAAAATAAATGTTGATTTTGGAAGAAAGGCACTAGAAGCTAGCATATCTTAATAATATCTTAGAGAGTGTTCTGAATACTACAGTCTCGTACAGACAGGGCAAGGCTCCATTATGTGTTACTTCTCTTTCTGGGGTATGTGTGTGTGGGGTAGAGCAGGAGGGGGGAGGAAGGGGGGCAATAAGTTGTGTCAAGGGGGCCAGGCCTTAAGTCCAAATTGAGGTATTGGTACCTTAGGTAGGGTCTTTGCACCAGGTGATCAAGAGTTAGCAGTTGACCTGGAATTTAATGATTGCACTATATTTTATTCATTTCTCTAATATCTCTTTCTGACTCAGTAGAATTTTTGTCCTGGTGCTGTAGAGTCAAACTAGCCAACTTCTGGCTTTTTCTTCTATTCAGGCATGAGTCTGTTAAGTGGCATTAGATTACCAAGTAGATGATTTCCTATATACCTTCCAAAATTCTCACTCCTCTGCCCTGCTTGTCATCATCTTTCCCTCTACTACAAAGACAGTAATATCATATATTTATCAATAATCATCATCATCCTGGGCAACTTCTCCTACAAATTCCCCCCAAATCCACTTTTTTCCAGCCAAGATTAGGTTCTGTCTTGTTGATGGGATGATCATTTGCTCCCTTCCAAAACAACTTGTCATGGGTTGGGTCTTTGGAGAATTTTCTGTCCTCCCTGAAACAGCTCTTAGTTATTGGTTACTGAACACATTGAGGAGTATCTAAATACATATTTATAATATCTATATTTATAATAGCTATAAATATAATAGTGGATCAGCATCCCCCTGACCTTTATAAGGCTCCTGGATTTATAGAGTAAACCATTCCCTTTGGGGTATCATAAATAGGACTAATTGTGCCCTCAATACCAGAGGACCTCCTGTGTCCCTCTTCCCATATCACTCCGTTGTTTTGTTAATATCTCCCTCACTGAAGCTAACTGACTTTATCGTATACCACTGTGAATCTTTGTTGGAATTCTGAACCTTGCTAAGTCCCACCTGAGGCTACATTTAGACATGAAGGAATCAGAAATATCTTTTTGGAGGCAGTGGTAATTGGGTTGATCTTTGAAGGGAACTAGGGATCCTAAGTGTTAGAAGTTTGTAGGGAAAGCCTTCCAGGAATGGAGACAGAGGAGAAAATGTGCATGAGTGAGAAAAATAAGAAAGCCCATAGTTTGGATCAAAGATGATATCGAGAGGATAAGGCTAGAAAGGTGTATTAAAACCAGAATATTAGTTATGTAACCTCTGTAAACCTCAGGTTTTATTGCTGCAAAATGAAGAGGTGAGATTGGATGGCATGAAAGGTCCCTGGTCGCTATATTTGAAAGAAGGGGTCAGTAGAGTATGGCCAGTGACCCAAATTTCTTTTCATAAGGCTCAAGAACTAACAAAGAAAATAAATGACATTTTCAAATAACGTGTCATTGGTCCAGTAATTATTGTTTGCCAACTTCTGATCCAAGGTGATGAGGACTTGAATGTGGTGCAAGAGTGAGTAAAGAGAAGGGGACTGACAGGAGATAGAGTTGGCAAGACTTCTCAAGAGATCTGATTTGTTGGACTCAGGAGAGAGTAGAGGGCAGATGATGACCCTGGATGACTGGAAGCGGAGTTGTAGCCTCAGGGGTGGCAGAGAAATTGGAAGGAAAGGAAAGGTCTGAAAGATTTAATGAAGCCCAGAGCAGTTTTGACAATCCATTGAATAGAGGGAGTCCCTGGTTATTCATCCTAATGAAGAAGAACAATGGTGCAGATGTTACATTTTTTTTTTTTTTTTGCTTTCAAGGTCAGAATGATGGGGAAGGTACAAGCACAACAGATTTACTTCCCCAATTATTGCTTACTCATATTAATATCCTTCATTTCCTTTGAATCCTACCACTCATCAACTTATGGCCAGCCCCTTGCAGTTGTAAGTCAGTGCATTAGTTCTCAAGTCCTACCTAGCCTGAGAGAATGCTTGTTCCTTGAATGCAATGAGTAGAAGTCCCTGGTATATAGTTGCATAGTAGTGCTTAATAAAAGATTGTGATTTGCTTGGATCCCCCCTCCCTCCCCTAAAAAAATCTCCCTGAATGTCCTAACATTAGATTCATTTCAATTTATATAACATTTATGAAGTCCTTCTTAAGTCAGGGAAATATTATATGATTAGACGGAAAGAGTTTGAGCTAGCCACATAGCAAGAGGGAAGACCAACACACAGAAAGGCAGAAAGGGTCTCTGTCACCTCCCCAAGTTAGAGAGGTCCAGAATGTTACATGGACTCCATAGTAGACTTCTAAGCAGGCAAGGACAAGAGTGAAACAGACTGGACAGGTAGGTCATGACATGAATAGCTGAAGTGAAAGCTCCCAAGTCAAGGAAATCACAGATTCATTTAATTATTTGAGTATGTCCAACGAGACAGGCTTCCATAACAGCTCGAATCTGGAATACAAGAGTTCAAATCCCTTCTCAGACACTTGCTAGCTATGACCCTGGGTACTTCAGTTGGCCTCTCCTAGCTTCAGTTTCCATAAAATGGGGATAATAGTATCCAAGACTTGTTTTGAGGATCAAATGCAGTAAGATACATAGATTTCTTTTGCAAACATTAAAATGCTATGCTAATATGACTTATCTTTTTAAGATATTATTGACAAAGACAGACTGTTGTTACCCAAAGATCACTATTGAAATGGAGGTCCCTGTTACTCGGGATGATAGACCATGTGTTGAGGTAGGAAGAGAGATATTATGATATGAAGCAAGTAGAAGAGAAAAGGCAACCAAAGACAGAGTACAATTATTCAATTAAATGAGCAATTATAAATTAAATTAAATCCAACAACTATTGAATTAAATGCCTGCCATTCTCAAGACCCTATGCTGGAGATACAAGAAAATAACATCAGTGCCTTAGCTCAAATACCTCACATATTACCAGAATAATGCAACAGGTACAAAGATAAATAAATTTAAGGGAATTGAGGATAGCTAGGGCATTAATAATTGGTGGGATCTGGCCAAACGTCCATGGAGGAAGTAACACTTTGGGTGAGGCTTGGAGAAAGGCAAGGATTCTGAAAAGCAATTAAAGGTGAAATGTATTCCAGGCTCTGAGGATCGCTTTGCAGAGACTCGAGATTGAATAGTAGATCAGTGAATGTTCCAAGGTGAAGGGAATGTGATGAGGCTGGAGTCAGGCTAAGTCTGTGGTTGTTCTGCTCTAGGTCGGTAGAGTAGGAGTCGCTGATGTTTGGGGTGGGGGGTGGGAGGCTGGAAAGATTATTTGGATGATGAGAGATAGAGGGAAAGGAGGGAGGAGAGAGAGAAAGACAGAGAGACAGACAGACACAGGAGGGAGGGAGGGAGGAAAGGGGAGAGCAGTCTGTTCTTCCTCTTATATGACAACACCACTTTGCAATTTTCCACTCCTCCCCCCCCTCCCCTGCCCCAGTCACACCCTGTAAGAGGGGAGAGACCCAGTGTGAGTCACATGGTAGAAGGAAGACAGCTTAGTTCTAAAACTATTGTTGAGAGTCTCTAAGGTAATGACTTACTGTACTCCTGTGGCAGTCAGTAAGGTATGGATTCAAGTACTCTGCAACTCAAACTGACTTCAGAATGCTGGACAAATCACTTAACATCTTTATTTTGAGCAGCTCTCTAAGACTATAAATTACAAATGATCCGCAGACCTGCGTATGAAAAAGAGGTTTTTACGTTGTGAGGAAGGAAGGAAGGAAGGAGGGAGAGAGGGAAGGAAGGAAGGAAGGAAGGAAGGAAGGAAGGAAGGAAGGAAGGAAGGAAGGAAGGAAGGAAGGAAGGAAGGAAGGAAGGGAAGGAAGGAAGGAAGGAAGGAAGGAAGGAAGGAAGGAAGGAAGGAAGGAAGGAAGGAAGGAAGGAAGGAAGGAAGGAGAAAAAGGAAGGAGAGAGAACCAGGACTCATCATATGTCATGTACACCTAAATTCTTGATTTTGGTTCAGGCCCTGGTTCAGCTCCTTACTCAGTGACCTACAGCCTTTGAGAACATTTTCTTTTCTTTTCCTTTTTATTTTGTTTTTCTATGTAAAATGATATGTGTCTTCTGATTCCAACTCCTTCCATTCCAGTACTGTGGCTGAAATTTAAGAAATATTCAAGAAAAAAAAGGCTGGTGAACAGTGTCTGAATCAATGTTGATGCACATCAATTAAAAACAAAAGAGGAGGTAGGACTCTTCCTAGGAGGTTACCAGGATTAGTTAGGAGTTAAAGATTCAGCTCTTTGAATTGCGTGGCAGAATCATAAGGGCAAAAAAAGGTTTTTAGAAAAGTAATGTCAATGGTCCAAACACACACACACACACACACACACACACACACACACACACACACACACACACACACACACACACACACACACACACACACACACACACACACACACACACACACCACCACCACCACCACCACCACCACCACCACCACCACCACCACCACCACCACCACCACTTTGGACAGATATAACTTTCTTCTTCTAGCAACTTGATGCCTTGTCAGACTGCAAAGAAGGCTGGACATTTCTACCAAATTATGTCATTTTATAATCGTTGACTTTTTATCATAAAGGCTTCCCTCCCACCCAGCCCCTTCCAAAATAATAAAGCTTTAGAGAAAGCCACCAGGGGGCAAGTTTGGGGAAAGGAAAACCTGGCTTTCTGTTTGTGAAATGGAAGGGTTAAAGATCCCAGTCACCACTAGGTGTCAATGTTGGATCAGTTTTCAAGAGGCTGGACTAAGGCTCCTGGCAAAGGTTTTTGGACAATGAGGAAAGGGTGTTTGGGATAATTTCTGTTCATTTTAAGATGCTATTAACTTTCTTTTTTTCTCTTTTAAAATGAAATTATTCCAATCCAAAAGACCAGGTACTGTCTAATTGTGTAGGCTTCTCCATATATTTTTCTGGAATTCAGTCTTGACCTTGCCCCTTCTTTGTTCTCTTTTGCATGTCCCTTAACTCCCTTACCAAGTGTTCAGTGCTGTCTGCCAGGTTGTCCTGGGTAGCTCTGGCTATGGGAGGTTGAGAGCTTTCAGGAAAAGCAGCGCACTTCCAGTCACTTGACCTGCTCTGCCTCTGCCATTTACTATCTGAATGATCCTGGTCAAGTCATTTATCCTCTCTGAGCCTCAGTTTCCCCATCTGTAAAAATGAGAGTAGACTAGATGGCTGCTGAGCTGCTCTCCACTTTTAAGTCTGGACTTTGGTATTTGTAGATGTTTTAGATCTGGAAGGGACTTTAGAGGGCATACAGCCCGACCCCGTCTTTTTACCAAGGAGGAAATGGAGTCCCGTAGTTGTCTAAGTGTCTTATCCAAGGTCATGTAGTAGACAGCACAGGTGCTAAATTCACAAAGTGCTGAATTTTTATTTGTCCTCTCTGGACCTCACCTTCTTCATCTAGAAAATGAGCTAGACCACGCTTATCTCACCTTCTAACTTGCAATTTAAAGTCCTGTTACCTGGGGTCTAATCCCAACTCTGACCCCAGATATTTAACTTTCTGCATTGCTAGCGCAGGCAGCTAGGCAGAGGAATGGAGGTGGAGATGGGAAGGAATGGGCAGAGTGCTGGGCCTAGAGTGAGAATCGCTTGAGTTTAAATTCAGCCTCAGACACTTACTAGCTTTGTGACCCTGGACAAGTCATTTTACTTTTGCCTTCCTCAGTTTCCTTAACTCTCAAATAAGGATAACAAGAGCATCTGCTTCACAGAGTCATGAGAGTTAAATGACATCATATTTCAAAAGCTCTTGGCACAAAATAGGTAGTAAATAATTGCTTGTGCCCTTCTCCCCCTAAACCGCCCCCCCCCCCAAAAAAAAAACAACTTTGGATTGATTTTATGTTTGGCATACACATGGCTATGTGTGATGAATTTACCCAATGGAGAAGCTCCTTGAAGTATGGGGGGGGAATTTAGTCTTTAAACCCTTTTTGACATTTGTCACCCTGCTTGGCATTTAGAATATGCCAGGTAATCCTGGTAAATCTCATGCTTAGTAAATTTTACTAATTCTGTTGATAGACTGATACAAGGCCACCAAGGGAGACTGGATGGCCTTGGCCAATTTGCTTGAACTCCCTGAATCTGTTTTCCTGACTCTTCATTAGGGATATATAATCAGCATACTACCTGTGCTCAAGGGTGATTGATTGGTAGAAAATACACATACATACACATACACACACACATACACACACACATATACACACACATGGTTGGTTGGTTGGTTGGTTGTTGCCCTTCGTCTTCAAAAAGGAACAAAATGACATCACAATTGTAAAGTGAAATTTCATTGTGTCTGACTGTGGTTGATCAGACCAGTACAAACTGGGAATGCTCTACCACAGGTTGGGCACAACCTGTCTGTTTGAATATTTGGGGTGCATATCCCAAATGTGTGCATCCTGTGTTTACTTTGTGCTGTCTCAATTTTGTTTTTCTCAAAGACCACAGAACCTTTTCTTATGTGGGCATGCCATGCTGAGCAGTCCTGTGCCAGTGTCTCCCATGTTGCACAGTCAAATCCAAAGTTCTTGAGAGAAACCTTGAGAGTGTACTTGTATTGTTTCTTTGGGCCACCATATGATTGCCTGCCCCATTTAAGTTCTCCGTAAAATAGTCTTTTTGGCAAGTGTACATTTTGCATCCAGATAATGTGGCCAGCCCATCAGAGTTGCGCTCTCTGAAGCATAGTTTGAATACTTGGCAGTTCAACTCAAGCAAGGACTTCAGTGTCTGGTAACTTATCCTGCCAGGTGATCCTCAGAATCTTCCTAAGACAGTTCAAATGGAAGCGATTCAGTTTCCTGGAATGGCGCTGGTAGACTGTCATGTTTCACAAGCATATAACAATGAGGTCAACACAATGGCTCTGTAGACCTTCAGTTTGGTACAGTCTAATACCTCTTCTCTCCCAAACCTTTCTTCAGAGCCTCCCAAACACTGAGCTAGCTCTGGAAATGCATGCATCAACCTCATTATCAATATGTACATCCCTGGAAAGTACACTACCAAGGTAAGCGAACATATCCACAGCATTCAAGCCTTCTCCATTTGTTGTAACCTATGATTCCATGTATGGATGGTGTGGTGGTGGCTGATGGAGCACCTGTGTTTTCTTGGTGTTAATTATTAGGCTAAAATTAGCACAGGCAGCAGAGAATTGATCCATACTTTGTTGCATCTCAGCTTCAGAGGCTGCACTGAGTGCAAAATCATCTGCAAACAGAAAATCATGCACCAAACACTCCCTTTACTTTGTTCTTGGCTTATAGACTTTTCAAATTGAAGAACTTTCCATCAGTAGGATAGTTGACCTTAAAGTCATGATGGGGTGTAGGGTGTGTTCAGGAAGGACCAGTACCTTTGGTGTGATGACTGCCAAGCCCTTTTTGGGGCTCTTTCCACCTCTGGTATCCAGCTGTTCCTCCTAACTCTCACCTTTGGCTCCAAGAAGCTGCAACATGCACAGTGGCCAAACTCCAGTAAACCATTTCTGCAGATGGGCCAAACCAGGTTGAGGATAACCAAAGGTTCTCAAAGCCATTGGTAAGTTAGGAGGATGTCTACCCCAAGCATGTGAAGACTTCCTCTGGTGGAATGGGCAGATGAAAACAATTTGTTCCAACGGCCACAAAGGCAGATGAAGCAAGGGAGGTGGAGCACTTAGAGCTTGGTTAGACACCAAAGATGCCAAGGTCATCTACCACATTCTCAGCCATCACCAGCCATCTTGACTCTGTCATGTCACTGGACTATAATGACTCTGGAGGAGAGAGTGAGGCTGATGACTTCGTGCAACTCTGCCTCACTTAAATCCAATTTACACATGAATCAAAAGACATCACCATTTCATTATTATGCCTCAAAGTCCTGTGGTTATAGGGAAGTGATAAAGCAGCAGGTGCAGATAGACTGGGAAATGTAGTCATAACCCTGCACATGGGCAGCCCAGGCCATAGGGTTGTTTCTCACTGGAATCAGCAGTGGGACTCGGCAGCTCCCTGGGTGTCTGAGCAGCCTTTTAAGGATCACACTGCTCACATCCTGGTGGAGGAAGGGGGCTAGAAAAGGTGCCCTAAACATTTCCTGCTTATTCAACGCTGGCCTGATTACCACAGCAGGCAGGTAACCCCACTATGAGGTCGAAAAACTCAAAAAAATATACGAAAACATCTGCAAAGATGATTCTACTCACCATTGGCACATAGAACGTGCCCACACTAATAGACAACACACAATCCAGTAGACCTGAAATAAGAACTGCTCTTATTACAAGAGAACTCAACAAGTATCTCATCCAAATAGCATCCCTGAGTGAAACAAAGTTGGCAAATGAAATTCAGCTTACTGAGGTTGGAGTTGGATACACCTTTTTGCGGAGTGGGTGCAGTGAAGGGGAGTGCCGTGAAGCTGGTGTGGGTTTTGCAATCAAACCTAATCTAATCAGCAAGCTGGCATGCTGCCAAAAGGAGTGAATGACAGTCTCATGATGATGCGACTGCCACTCACAAGAAAATGCCATGTCACCATCATCAGTGCCTATGCTCACACCATGACAAACCCTGATGAAGTCAAAGAAAAATTTTATGAAGACCTAGAGACCCTTACTTTCAATGTGCCAAAAGAGAACAAGCTTATAATTCTGGGTGACTTTAATGAAAGAGTAGGTTCAGATTGCCAGACTTGACAGGGAGTCCTAGGGAGGAATGAGTTGGAAACAGCAACAGCAATTGTCATTTACTGCTAAAGACTTGTGCATCCCATGACCTTCTCATCACCAACACTGTCTTCTGTTTACCTAAGTGCAATAAAACTTCATGGATGCACCCTTGCAGCAAACACAGGCATCTAATAGATTATGAGATTGTGAGAAGAGACAGACAACATGTGAGAGTAACAAAAGCAATGTGTGGTGCAGAGTGTTGGATTGATCACAGATTTATCCTTTACAAGCTAAATATTCATATTCATCAAAAGTGCCATCCCCCCAGGGCAAAATGACTACCAGAATTAATGTTAACAAATTAGAGAGCTTCTCTGAGCTTGAACAGTTTGCTGCTGACTTAGAGGGAAAGTTGAGCCAACACACAGTTGGCAACAGTGGAGCAGAAAAGGAGTGGGCAACTCTCAGAGAGTTGGTGTACAGCACTGCCTTTTGCTCATCTGGGTCAGAATACTCACAAACACCAAGACTGGTTTGATGAAAGTGGTGGGGAAATTCAGAACCTGATAAATGAAAAATGAGAACACCACAGGATGTACCAGGAGGATAGTTCATCCACCTTTAAGAAGGCATCATTTAATTCCATCAAAACCAAAGTACAAGCAAAGCTTAGAGAGATGCAGGATTCCTGGCTCAGTAAGAAGGCAGATGAAATTTAGTTTTATGCTGACAGTAACAATCTAAAGCACTTTTATGGTTCCCTGAAAGCTATTTATGGACCAAAAACCTATGGTACATCACAACTACTCAGCGCTGATGGAGCCATATTGATTAATGATGAGGACATGATCCTAGAGAGATGGGCTGAACACTTCCATAGCGTTCTCAACAGACCATCATCAATCAATGCTGAGGTCATTGACCGTTTATCTCAGGTTAAAGTCAATCCCTCCTTAGCTGAACTTCCAACTGAAGAAGAGGTTTTGAGGGCCATTAGGATCCTTTCATGTAGCAAAGCACCTGGTGCTGATTCTATTCCAGCTGAGATTTACAAGGTAGAGGGACCATTGCTCATACAAAAGCCGACTGAAATTTTCCAGGCTATATGGCAAGAGGAGGTTATCCCCCAGGAGTTCAAGAATGCCTCCATTGTCCATCTCTATAAAGATAAAGGGAATAGATTGTCCTGCAACAATCACAGGGGGATCTCTCTCTTAGTTATTTCTGGCAAAGTTCTTGCTAGAGTCCTCCTTAATGGGCTAATCGTTCACCTAGAAGATGGTCATATACCTGAGAGCCAGTGTAGGTTCAGAAAGGGCCAAGGAACAGTCAATATGGTGTTTGCTGCCTGACAACTCCAGGAGAAATGTCAGGAGCAGAACAGAGGTCTGTACATAACGTTTTTGGATCTGACCAAGGCCTTTGACACTGTTCGTTGTGAGAGCTTATGGAAAATTATGTCAAAATTTGGCTGCCCAGAGAAGTTCATCAATATCATGCGTCAGTTTCATGACGGCATGTTTGCCTGGGTTCTGGATAGTAGACAAAGCTCTCCAGCCTTCCCAGTCACCAATGCAGTGAAACAGGGCTGTGTGCTTGCTCCCATGCTTTTTAGCATGATGTTTTCAGCCATGTTGACAAATGCTTTCAATGAGGATGAACACACACATACACACACACACACACACACGTTTCCTTAAGTGTGACTTACTCTGATAAGGTATTAGTGACACATTAGTACTTTTTTCCTCAAGATTATTTGAATTTTAAAAGGATACCCATAGAAAAATCTTTGCTTAAAAGCACATCCCAGTGTTTGCTGTTTTGCCATTCTCTGTTTGTTCCTTCATTCTCATGGGATAGTAGATCTTTTTTTTTTTCTCCCTGGCTCATGTTATTCCCAGGCACACTTAGATTTTCAGAGATTTCATGGGTAAAACTATCTATCTCTCTACTCCCTCAGTCCCCAGCCCGGTGGCTGAATTGAACAACTGTACTGTCACTCAGGAAACTGAAGATGGACAAAGGAAGTCCTATCCATGAAAAGGGGGAAAGTCTCTGTTTGCAATGCTAGAAAAGGAGGATCTGAACTGATGTTCCATGGAATACAATGGTCTGGCTTTGCTCTCAGGAGATCATAGAGTTTTAGAATTAAAAAGGAAACTATAAAATATTTAATCAAACTCCTTTACTAATGAGGAAACTGAGACTCAGAGATGTTAATTTCCCAAGGTCACACTGGCTGTAAAAACCAGAGGCAGGATTTGAATCAAAAGAGCTAAAACCTTTTCCCCAAGGGAGAGAGGGAGAAGCCTTAATTTTCAGAATAAGCAATACGTCTGAATTTCCCCCCATTCTGCTGCAGAATTAACAAGCCAAGACTAAACAGCTTCCCCTTCTATTGTAGACTGTAATAACAAAACTAGACTCCATTACCTCCATCCTGTTTAGACAAAGCAGGGAACCTTTCTGAGCCTGGCACTATTCAGTTGCCCTCAATCCCACAACTGTTACATCCATCTTGCAAGGTGGGACTTGAAAAAGACCTTCCTTAGGGACATACTATCCCAGTGGTCCAATCAAAGGCTATAGAATGTTGCTGGTTGATTGAGTCAAATAACGCTGTAGAAACCAAGATTTACACTCTAGGGTGCCAAAGTTGCTACCAAGCAAACAGTCTTCCTTAGCAACATGCATTCCTTTATCTTTCATTTTCTGGCTCCCTTTATTTGACCCTCAGTCATGCAGATCTGCTGGTGGGTGAGAATATCCCTGGGCTCTCAAAGAACTCAAGTTGATTAATTCTTCAACACCCTCAGCCTAGGATTCAGTTCCTTTTTGGAAAGGACATAATTTTCACTATCCTTCCCAAGAAGATTTCACTGACTGTAATAAGAAAAAAAATTAAAAAATAAAAATTACCATCTTATACCTGAATTGATCATTGGAGTTAGCAGCTAGAAAGTTGTCCCAGAGAAGGAAAATTCATTTCTGCTTTTTAAAGGACAGTTGCCTAAAATGTTCTTTTGCAGTAGATTGAATGATAGACTTTTATTAGGAAATATATGGGTTCTAATCCTGCCTCTGCCACCTATTAGCTCTGTGTAAGTCTCTCAGACTCTATGTGCAAAACATGCACATATACACACATATATACACACACATACACACACGTACACATATACATACCCATACATACACACCCACACCCATACATACACATACACACATACATACACACACTCACATACATACACACATGCACACAGATACACATGCACACACATACACATGTACACACATGCACATGCACACACATATACATACATACACATGCACGCACACACCCACCACCACCACCACCATCACCATCATGACCACAATTTCCTCCACCTCTACCAACAACAACAAGAAGTCTTAGTATTTCTCTGCCTTTCTTAAGAAAGAGCACAGAATTTGCAACCAGAATCAATCATTAATCTATCCATGAGCATTCTCACCCTCTACATCGACTATGACAGGCAGCTAGATAGCACAGTAGGGGCAGCTAGGTGGTATGGTAGATAGAGAACCAGTGCAGGAGTCAGGAGGATCTGAGCTCAAATCTCACCTCAGACACTTGATACTCACTAGCTGTGTGACCTTGGGTAAGTCACCCCAATTGCCTCATCCTGGGTAATCTCCAGTCATTCTGATGAATATCTGGTCACTGGATTCAGATGACTGGAGGAGAAGTGAGGCTGGTGATGTGCACAGCCTTCCCTCACTCAAAACAAAGTCAAGTGCAAGTCATGTCATTATTTGTCTAATGGCATGGTCTTCTTCGGCAACAAAGGACAAACACACACACACACACACACACACACACACACACAGAGCACAGCACAGTAGATTGAGTGATGGGCCTGGAGTCAGGAAGACTCATTTTAATGAATTCAGATCTGGCCTCAGACACTTATTAGTTGAGTTATCCTGGGAAAGTCACTTAACCCAATTTGCCTCAGTTTCCTTATTTGTAAAATGAGCTAGAGAAGCAAACGACAAACTACTTCACTATCTTTGCTAAGAAAGCCCCAAATGGGGAAAAGAAGAGTCAGACACTACTAAAAGATGATTGAACACACTGTCCCATCTGTTATATACCAGATACTATATTACGTTGTGGGAATACAAAGTCAGAAGGTTAAAAAAAAAAATCTCTACCTCAGGTAATTGTAGTGTCTTCATATCTTAAACGAGGATCTTACTAATTTTTCCCAGCTTTAAACCCCCAGGATCCATTAAATTGTGGAAAGAATTATAGATTGAGGGCTTTATGGTATCTTAGTGATTGACTGGTTGAACTCCCCCATTTAACAGATGAAAAGCCCAAGGGCCAGAGTGGTTACATGCTTTACTCCCCTCTAGAAGTTTTATTAGTTAATTTCTGCCATGTCTCTCCAAATCTACAAAGCAGCAGTTGTTCTTTGGAAGGCACCAACATGGAAATGTGAAATTATTGAACGATCAGCAAAGCAGAAGGCATTGGGAAATGTCTTTCATTTCACATTTGTTCTATTTAAATCCTTGTTTTCTGAAGGGTTTGGTTTGCAGAGTGGAACTAGGCTGATCCTTTATTTTTTTTTGCTTGACCTCCACTAGCACTCAAAATCTCAAGCTCTCACATGTGTAGTTCTTGGAGAGAAAGCTTCATTCCAACACCCAAGCTGTTTTTATTGACTTTTGTCTCAATCCTGACAACGCTGCTGGTGGTATTAGATTTTTAGAAACCATTTTTGCTTCTTAAAAAAAAATCTCCTAGCTATAGCTATCACTTTAATGTGCTTATCCAGTGGGCACACTCATGGCACACTTAAAGTTGCTTGTAGCATATTACTTCGAAGTGACATATAAAAATGTAGCTTAGAAGTATCATCCAGGAAATACTGCATGAAAAAGCCCTCTCCTTTTCTGATGGTGTGAGAGTCAGGGCAGGTAACCCTGTAAAACACTTTAAAAAACCTAAGGATAAGCCCACAGTGTATTTGTGTTCAGTCAATTTATAGAAGAAGATTGACAAGAACTGTCCAGGACCAGATGTTCTATATGGGCTGGGATACTTAAGGTGGGTAAGCCTACATGGAGAAGGACACACATAGATAATGATAAAGGAGCATTCAACATTTTTTAAAATTGATTTATCCCAAGTCGTATCATGAGCAGCAAAGCCAGAATTCAAAACTAGATTTCCCCATTTCTCACTGAATCAAATTCCATCTCATCATTTTGGCTGAGCCCAATGGTTTTTTGTTCAAGCTAACAAAAGCCATGCAACTTAATGGTAATTTGAGGTTAATGGTGGGTAAGGGGAAGAGTTAAAGATCTTCCCTACCCATTAATAGGACTTAATACATTTTGTTAATCGTCTAATGGATGCACTGGGCCTCAAGGGTTGTGATGCCCTCTGGTTCTGACAAATGTATAAGTATTTTGATGTGAAGTTTTACTTCAGGGCTTAGTTTTTGGAAGAAGTTTTGTGTGCCAGATGAGACTTGGGGAAGTCACTAAGGTGCCTCATGGCTTTGAAAATACAGATGTTGGTGCATCTCTCGCTGGTAATTGTACGTATGGTTAGACAGTTACCTGTCTGTTGATCTGTGCTATACGTATTGTTTATGTCAGGCAGCTGGAAGCCCTGTCTATTCGTCTTTATTTCTCTGTGCTTTCTCTGAAGCTCAGGGTGCTGACTTTTCCCCCTGAACTAAGTGAATGATATATATGTCCTTGATTAAAGTGATTGTTGACCCCTCATAAGTTACCTTTCTTTTAGAAAAGCAGATCAAAAAACCTGGGGTAGCAGACCATCCTCTGCATGGCAGGGTCCTTGCTTTACCATGGCGATCAAAGATGTCTTTGTTCTCATTTTTCCCATCTGATATGTTAAAGCTTATGAATTATTTGTTGACCATCTCCTACATGCAAGTCAATGTGACAACATCTGTGGACAAAAATGATGTATGAGCCAATCCTTCATGAAACTCTCCCAAGTATGTCCTGAAAAATAATAAAATGGAATTAGGATATGTTGAACAAAATAAACATAAATACAATAGAATATAGATGATCTTAATGTTATTTCTAAATTAATATGCTGCTGACAGGAATACCTACATATGGTTCTATCTGCTTCTTCTTGAATTTAACGACATTGATCTAATTCAAACCCTTATACAGATTTTGGAGGAAAATTAGCTGCCACATAAAGAAGTGACTTGGCCAATGTCATATAATAATAAGCAGTCAAATTAGAATTTGAAGCCAGATTTTAGGACTCTCTTTGACTTTATACACACCATGCTCTTGCTGTATGAGTTGTGGAAGTTTGCTTTCAAAAATAATAACCATTTTCTTTTACTGCAAGGATTCTTAACCTGGGTCCTGTGAAAGTGTTTACTTTTAATGCTTGTTGACTATTTTAATGCAAGTCATCCCTTTTTTTATCCAATTTGCTTAGGCAGCTAAATGGTATAGTTGATAAAGAGCTGCGTCTTGGATTCAGGAAACCCTTAATTCAAATAAAGTCCCAGATGCTTCCTAGCTGTGTGACCCTAGCAAGTCACTTAATCTTGTTTGCCTTGGTTTCCTCATCTGGAAAATGAGCTGGGGAAGGAAATGACAAACTCCAGTATCTTTGCCAAGGTAACCCCAAATGAAGTCATGAAAAGCTGGACATAACTGAAATAACTGAACAAAATCCCAAGGTTGTTGTAAGGCTAAAATGAGATATTAGTAAAAATGAGATATTGTTTTACAAACCTTAAGGTGTTATTTAAATACCAGTTATTGTTGGATTTGTGTCCATTTAAATGATATTAAAATGTAATTCTAAGAAGAGGTCCATCAGATATATATATATATATGAATGATATATACATGTGTGTATGTACATGTGTGTATGTGTATACATATATATGCATGCATGCGTATGTGTTTATATGTATATGCATACATATGCATATATATTTCCAGAAGTAATTTTATACTATATATTAATATTTATATAGGATTTATTTATTTATATATATTTACTCCCATGTATATGAATATGTATATGTATATGAGTGTGTGTGTCTATATATACACTATTTTTAGGGTCAACCACTTATATGTCAAATAATGAATTTTAGCAAGGTCATTGTGAGAGAAATTTAATACTCAGAAAGGAATTTGAAGAAAAAACAAGGGTTTGAGGGTGCCAATGGGCATTCCACCTCTGGAATCCTTACTCAAGCATAGGTTATAGTCCCAAGAATGAGTGATAGTAACTACTTTATGTATTTTATATTTTTTTAAATCATATCCTTTCAAAGAAAGTAGTATAAATATTCTTATTACTTTTTATGGGGGTGGGGAGAGTCAGGATTGGAGAGGAATATGTTTGCTGTAAAAATAATAGCCTACTGCTATTGAAAACTCCATTTAATTTTCACATGCTTATTAGAAGTTTGGGTCCCCCTTCCACTTTTGGGAGATATTATTACCCTAATCTAGAACCTGGGAGAGTGGATTTTCTTGACAAAGTTACTGGAATGGCTTGTCATTTCCCTCTCACTGTGTCTCTATTTTAAGAGGAAGAACTAAGGCAAATAGGGGTAAAGTGACTTACCCAGGGTCACTGAGCTAGCAAGTGTCTGAGGTCGTATTTGGACTCATATTTGGATTGTGCTTTATCCACTGCACCATGTATCTATTACTTCACAGAAAAAGGGAGACTGTATCTGCTTGGAAGGATGCAAAGTTAACAATTTTGCAAATATCCTGGGCTGTAGCCACACAAAAAAAGTAAGATTCAGGAAATGGGCTGAAACCATCCAAAATATGGGCTTACTTTCTGCTCACTGAACATCTTCCAATCAATGATTAGGTATCTCCTTGCAAGTAATGTTGTTGAGAATATTCTAATTCTGCTACAGGTGGGAACAGTGGAGAGAGAACTAGATATGGAGTGAGAAAGACCTGACATCAGATTCTGTCTAGCTGTGAAATCCTAGGCAAATCACTCTGAGGCTGTTGATGCTTCTGCAAAACGGGATAGTAATGATGTTTAACTTTTTAGCAGTATTGTGGGAATTAAATGCGATAATAAATGTAAAATGTTTGTAAACCTGAAAGTGCTTCAGAATCGTTATATTTCATCAAGTGGCCAATAGGGTCCCTTTCACCTCTGAGAGTCTTTCACTTCTACTTTTCAGTCATTCCCTTTGTATGTTCCTGCTTTGTCTAGCCTCCTGCATGATGTTTCTCATAGGAAAATTTCTCAAAGGGAGATTTTAGTGTCTTTGGGAGATGGGTTTGAGCAGGGTGATGATTAAAGTAAGACCATGTTTTCTGCCTTATCTATGACTTCGATGGCACACCGGTATCAATTCAGAATGCATCCCTGGATGGTTTTATCGCTAGGGAAATATTCTCTTTCCTTGATCTTGGAAATGGTTAAGGGAAAACCCTACCAGGTTTAACCAGGTGCAGCTCAAGGCTTTGGCAAACCATCAGGGTAGAATTTCACACCTGAATGTTCTCCAGAGAGCTGCTCTGAGTGGCATGTGTGATGAGCAGGCAGATTTTCTTCCCCCTAATTTTCCCCCAGTGATTTTATAGAATGCTTTTGATGGGACTATGGAGCTCCATAAAGTGATAAGCCAATCCATCCCAGCTGTGGGACACGTTCAGCTTCCTTGGACAGCTGAATCTCTTGGAAATGGGAAGATGTGAATCTTGGTTTTCTCAGCTGAAGCATCTGTTTTCTAACAGTGCCTTTGTGTGCTTGATAGAAAAATGAGATGTGTGGATTTGTATGGATCTTTTAGATTAATGGCTACACACCCTACCCTCTCCAAAAATAAAGCTCATTTTATTCTTCATTACCACATTGTAAGAAATGTGCCATACTGTCCAAGCTAGACCAGCCAGCTTTACCTGAAAACATCTTTGATGGGGAATCAGAGATTGAATAGATCATATTCAGGTCAGGGAACTCAGAAGTGTGTAAAGGTTGCTGTTGTTTTTTTTTTTAATTTTAGACTCAAACTAAAGAACACAAATATAGAATACAGAAAAGAAACAAACACATATCATAAACTTAAATATTGGAACTTAAATACAAAGCAAGAAAGGGGGAAAGCATAGCATGTGCATAGCAAAACAGAAGAGAGGATTCAGAATATGTAACAATAAGCTTTCATTTCAAGAAAGCCTGTATGATTAATACTGTACTTCTTTGCTTCCTCCTTTTCATTTGTTGTCTACTGTGCACATCTTTTACTTTGTTCTCCCCTCCCCCCAGGCCACAATTAAGTTCAGATATATTTGTAGCTATAGATACATATGTACATATATAAATATATACATATACATATATAGACATACTTTCCCAAACACATTCCACTCCTGATCTTTGTTTATTTTATGTTTGTATATATCTCTTATTTCCTATCCCTCCTGCCTCCTCTGCTTATGTCTACCCACTTCCTTGCCCTATTACTTGTCTACCCCTCCTCAAAAAAATCCTTCCCCATTCTTCCATTCCCATAAATCTTAACACCTTTTATACACCCTTTTACCTATTCTCTTAACCTCCACTGTAAAGATCCCTACCTTGTCCTCTCCCCCTACCTATTCCCTTACTATTTTATTTCTTCTGAATTTAGAAGGCTTTTATACTCTTCTAAATATATATGTATCATTAACTCTTAATTCCATTCCTAATGAAAGTAGGTTACCAGAGCTACCAGCCCTCCTCCCCCATCTAATTCTTCTGTATTGATTCTTCTTCGTTTGTATAAAATAATTACTTTTTTTAGCTGTTCCTAAATGCTTTCACTTTATACAATTTATTTAATACCCCAATCTTTTTTATGAGCTACCCAATTATTAATAAGAATTTTAGATATATGTTTTGCATTTTACATATTCAGAAAGTAAGTGGTCTGTCCTGACTGAATCCCCTGTAATCAGTCTTTGGTATTTTGCTTATGTTTCTCTTGGCTTTTGCATGTCAAATTTTCTATTAAGTTCAGTTTTGTTTTTTTTTTAACAAAGTCTTGAAAGTCTGATAATTGATCAAATGTCCATTTTTTTTGTCATTCAGGACTATGCTTAACTTTGCTGGGTATGATATTTTTCATCAGAACCCCATTTCTTTTGCTCTTCAATATATAGTTTTCTTTAATGTCTCCACTGTTATACCTTGTATAACCCTAATTGTGTCACCATCACAGCTAAGTTGTTTTATCTTGTTGTTTTTAATATTTTATTTTTCAGTGGAGCATTTCAGGATTTAACTATAATATTCCTATGAGTTTTACTCACAGGATGTCTTTTAAGTGGTGATTGATGGATATTTTTTTTCTATTTCTACCTTCCTCTCTTGTTCTAATGCTTTAATATATTTCTCTTTATTTATTTCTTATATTATTATATCAAGGTTTTTTTGACCAGAGCTTTCAGTTAGTTTTGATTATTTTTCTGTTTTCTCTTCTTGATCTATTCTCCAGATTGGTTGTTTGTCTTATAAAATATTTCACTTTCTCTTCTATTTTTTCATTCATATTTTGTTCAATTATTTCTTGATCTCTTATGAGTTTACTGACTTCACCTTGCCCAATTCTAATTTCCAAGGTGTCATTTTCTTCTTTAAGATTCCGGATCTCCTTTTCTAATTGGATGACTTTCCCTTCATAACCTTCTTGCTTTTCTTGGATTATTATTTTTTTTTAGTTTTTCCTCCATCTCTATCATTTGATTTTTAAAGTCTTTTTAAAGCTCTACTATGCATTCTCTTTGTACAGGTGACCATTTGACGTTACTCTTTGGGGTAGAAGAGGAGTTAGTCATCTCTATTTCCATAACAGCTTTCTATGTTTGGATTCTTTCTCCTTTGTCTGTGCATTTTTTGTAGTAATAGCTTAGTTTTTGTAATCATCTCTAGCCCTGGGGTCTGGGAAATGGAGCCTCTTGCTCTAGATCTTCCCTCTAGACTGGAACCAGAGCCAAACCCCCAACCTCCTGTAAATTCCCACAGTCAGAGGCTTTCTGCCCCACTGCTTCTGCACTCAGAGGGCACGTGCTAGAAATTTCTCACCGCTACTGCCCTTCACAGCACAGCTCAGTCTGGTATTCCTAGTCAGTAGAAGTTCCCTCCATCTTCCTGGGCTCAGGTGCCCTCTTGCTCTCACTATTCAGGGAGTAAAAGTTCCTGTGGCTGGGGCCAAGGCAGCCTCTCAAACCAATCAATCCCAGGGCTTGGTGCTTGTTGTCAAAGTGGACCCCAGCCTGGAGGTGTTTACTCTTCACAGGGACCAAGCTTCATCCTGGGAATTTTCTTCTTATCTTCTCAAATTATCCCTGGAAGACCTATATTTTTATTTATTTTAATAAGCTCTTTGTTCTTCCTAAAGTGCTATTTCATCTCTTTTGTGGGGGAAGATCTTGAGAGTTTGGAATTTTCTGACTTACTCTGCCATCTTCCCAGATACTTCTCTCAAAGGTTGTATTTCAAGATCTCACCTTTCCTTGTATCTTAGTGCAACAGGAAGACCCAGAACAGTTTCTTGGTAGTTGTATTCATTTCTTTTAAAATTTGGTATTTAGCTCCTTCACCACTCCCGATTTTTTCTTACTATGTCTCACTAAGCGACAGTGATAAATCTGATTACTGAAAGCTATAACATAGAAGCAAAAATTCCAGTAGGCTCCACTCAGACTGAGTGGCTTTGAGTGCCCTTCCCATGATGGTTGGGGATGTTTAGCCTGAGAACAGAAAAATGTCAAGCAAGGGCAGAGTAACTGTGTTCGAGTATTTAGGAATCTGCAGTGTACAAGAGGGCTAAGGTGTACTTTTCTGGGCCCAGAGGGAAGAACCAGAAGCAATGCACAGAAGAATTAAAGGTGAACACTTAAACTGGATGTCAGGAAATACTACTTAATAATTAAAACTGTCTGACCATAGAAATGGGCTCCTTGACATGTATTGACTTCCCCTTCTGTGGAGGTGTTTAAATAGCCTGGATGACCACTGGCAAGGTATGTTATTGGAAGCAAATTCCTTTTGGGGTATGGGTTATAATAGATAATCATATATTTCATTATACTTTGATCATCTTGTTCCCTCAAGGCCACATGTAGCCTTCTAGGTCCTCAGATGTGGTTCTTTGACTGAATGCTCTAGGTCCTCAAGTGTGACCCTTTGGCTGAATCCAAACTTGACAGAATCTAAGTTTGAATTCAATCAAAGGGCAGCACTTCAGAACCTAGAGGGCCACATGTGGCCTGGAGGCCCAAAGGTTTCCCATCCCTGGTCTGAGATAATTATGGCTCATTACCAGAACTGCCATCAAGTGACATTTTTTCCCCAGTCACAACAATATTTGAAGGCTATTTATGAACTCATGGAAGTAATTCTAATCCTAGCACAAATATTATTTCTCCTCCTACTACTATTATTTACCATTCTTAAAATACATTACAATATATTGTATATGATATATCTATAATATAATAACTAATAGAAATGGCTAACATTTAGATAGTGGTTGGAGGTTTCCAAAGTTCTTCACGTATATTATCTCCTTTTTATTTCAAACCAACAGTTGGAGTTAGGTGTTATTATCCTTATTTTACAGGTGCAGTCATTGAGACTGTGAGGTTAAGTGACTTGCATAGGTTTTCATGTCTAATAAGCATGTGAGGCAGAATTTGAACATAGTTCTTCCTGACTTCAAAGGATGCACAGCTTTTGAATTATTTACTTTTTATAAATAACTCATAAAACAGATATCTGCAGTTATTAAAAATTGTTACTATCTGCTTCATTAACTAAAGTTTTACTCTGATGACCCATCCTGTTACAGGGCAAATTGTGGGTTCTCCAAGCCTAGTCAGTTATTAGCATGGCCCTACCAAACTCAAAAGCCTGCAAGTATATACCACCTAAGTGTGAACCTAGCAAGGTCATAGAGGTTCATAAGCCTGGCTTCAGGGGATTGCTGGGCAATATAAATTAATGAAGAATATCTCACAAGATGAGCAGAGACTTTGATGGAGAAATGAGACAGTCTCCACTGGCAGAAATAATTTTTCATGAAGTTATGTATGTTTTGAAGTGTTGCAAAATCATTAGGTGACTACTCAAATCTTTTCATATTCTAAATTAACCTTGACATTGTCTCATAGAACCTTTAGATAGGCCCCCCAAATGGGATGAACATATTATTCAACTTCCCAGTGTTAGTAGCTAAAAAGAATACAACGCTTTCACAATAAAATATATTTAAATAATGATTTCTATCAGTATTCACAAGACTCTCTGTGTTTTACGGTGGTTGATGCTCAGTCATTCAGTCATATCCGACTCTACATGACTCCATGGACATTTTGTCCATGAGATTTTCTTGGAAAAAGATACTGGAATACTTGGCCATTTCATTCTCCTGTATGTCCCTGTTTTAAAGATGAGGAAGTGAGGCAAATAGAGGTTAAGTGACCTGCCCAGGGTAACACAGCTAGCAAGTGTTAGAGGCCAGAATATAAAATAACTTTATCCACTGTATCATTTAGTAGGGGCAGTATAATTATCCATATTTTATAGGTAAAAAATTGAGCCTTGGAGAGACTGACTAGGATTCTCTGCTCATGGTCACATAGCCAATAAGTGTCAAAATTCTTTCTAAGCTCTGGAAAGTACTCAACTGAGATAACATATCCATAGAATTTTTTAAGACCTTAAGAATCACATGAATAACCATTATTGTTATTGATTGAATTTTTATTATTGTGATTAGTATCCATGTATAGAATTGTATGTTGCATATTCTCTGATCCTTTCTGTCTCTGTCATTTTATGTTCCCTGTTCTAAGGTTCCAAACAATTTTAGCATTTGGTGTCCTGTTGTTCTTCCATGGCTAACATTCCGTGATTCTATGACCTTTACCTAGAAGGCAAGGTACCACAGAAAAGGTGTTTATTCCTATATAATATTTTTTTTCAGGAATGTAAGTTTAAAAAATTCAAAATTGCATTCAGAGATTATCTATCTCTAAACTTCATATGGTCTTGGGGTAAGGAGAAATCTTAGCCTGAAAGTAATTCCTTTGGCAAACTTTCAACCTAGTCCAGATAAATTTCCTGGGAGTTGCAACATATCTTCCAGTATGGAGTAAATGCAATGACTGTGAATAACAAAGCTCAGGAAATAGTGTTTTCTGTTCATCCCAAACCAGGACACCTGGAAGAACTCAGATAAGAGAATTGAGCCTGGCCGTAATTCAGCAAATAAATGAATGAGCAAACGAATAGATACATAAATAGATAGAAGAATAAATGAATAGACAGATATATAAGTAAATAGGCAAATGAATGAATAAAATAAATAAGTAAACAAACAAATCGCTCTACAGCTTGTCGTGGAATGGATGTTTTGAACTCACCTGACCGATGGTTTCAGATGGCTTTGCTGCAGTAACGATGGGCTGTAAATTCTATAGTTAACAGCATCATTATAGGATCCCTCTTTTCCCTATTTAGAAAGTATGGAGACCTCAGCCAATTAGTCAAGGCCCAGACTAGCTCTCTTCTTCCCTGAAAACTACAGAGACAACTTCATATATTCAGAAATATCAGCTAGACTTTTGTTCTGAGATTTTGGGGGATTAGGCTTTTCTGGGGTATAGTCCTAGAGCTTTGGGAAAGGAAGCATGATCCAAGATGTCACAAGGTTTCTGAAGTACAGAAAGGATAATATGGCATGGTTGTCTCTGGACTCTGCCTATCACTGTAGGAGCTGTCTAAACTACCTATCTATCCCGGAACAAAGCTCTTGTCACCACGTCATAGAAACAGCTCTTCTTAGCTGATATTTCCATCCTTTGGACTCCGAGCAGCTGTTGTCCTAATCAGTAAGTTGACTATTAATTA
This sequence comes from Notamacropus eugenii, assembly GCF_028372415.1. Taxonomy (NCBI): domain Eukaryota; kingdom Metazoa; phylum Chordata; class Mammalia; order Diprotodontia; family Macropodidae; genus Notamacropus; species Notamacropus eugenii. The sequence goes on from NC_092877.1 coordinate 9,827,450, forward strand.
CACCCCCTGTGGCGTCTTCTCTTACATGACATGCTGTATTGTTACTGAACACCTGAATTTATTTAACCTTTGCTTGAATTTCCATTGAGCTCTCATGTGTCATGTCAGAAGTAGATGTTAAACAGCACGAGGGCAGAACCATCAGTTTGAGAAATGGCATTTCCCACTTCTGTAGGATTTGCAATTTACAAAATACTTTCCTCATAACCTAGTGACAGTCAGGATGAATATTATTATCGCATCTTTTTTTTTTTTCAGATGACAGAACTGAGATGGATGGATGCCAAATGATTTTCCCATTGTTATGGGAAACTACAAGATACTAAAACTTTTGTAGCTGTGCCATAAATCTTAGTCTTCACAATCTAGATTCTGTGCTCTAGCTATAATATAATACTATGATACTTCTAGAATGTCTAGCTCAAGATGAGAGAATTGGTAGTACTCCTTATAATAAGACGTGTGTGACCCTGACCAACGTAATTAGAAGGAATTTTCATGAGATTTCTAAAGCATTTGACTTCAAAAGAACTTGAGCATCTTTCAGATATATTATTGTACACACATAGATAATTTTTAATGACAGAGATGGTGATATTAAGATATATATTTGTAGAAAGTGCTTAATTAGTGTTTGTTGACTGATTTTTTTTTCTTTTTGTGAATACTTACTATAAGAATGTTTTTGTTGTTTTATGTTGGGTGATCAAAATTGACAACACAAATTATCCACCTTTGAAATGTTAGGAATATGATTCAAAGGCTAATTAGTAGAATCATAGCTTTCCATTGATGGGATAACGATTCAGAATGGCTAGAAAAGATCTAATCTCAAGCCTACTTTTTTTTTACACATAGAGGAACCAAACCCCTGTAACTTCTCTTTAAATCCCATCCAGTGGACATCCCATTTCACCCAAGTTCCTTTACCCTGCTGAAGTTCATCGATTTAAAGCTGGAAGACATGATGTTGATCAAAACTCTTTCTTGGGTTGGCATCTAATTGGTCGGTATCTTTATTCCTGTTAGAGATGCATTTTATAGTGTGTTGAGAAGATGCTCTATTTAATCCCAGATTTTCTACTTATGAGATTTAGGGAAGCCCTTTTTCCTTACTGGCACTTCATTTGTTCATCTGCAAAGTTATGAAATTTTGCTACATATTGTCTAATGTCCCTTTAGCTATGCTATTCTATATTTTATGGTCCCCTCTTGTGCTACCCTTTAAGTACTAATGTCCCTCCTCGTTCTGGCATTTTACGTGCTAAGGCCCCTCTAAGGTCCCTCTCAGTTCTGATGTTCCATGCTCTAAGCATCTTCACAGATCTGACATTCAATGTTCTAAAAGTCCCTCCCAGCACTACCCTCTGACAGCACTGTACTATGCATGAAACATTTCTATCACTCAGTCTTGATGATGTCCTTGTTGATTTGTAGGGAAATCCATGGGAATTTTCAGCAAGTCACTTTAGCGAAATCATATACAGAGAGACATCTGTACATCTTCTGGTTGGATCTCATCCCAATGCTTTATCAGTTTCTGAAAGCACTCAAGCAGTGGTTGACAGTAATGGGAAGCACTGTAAAAGACAGTACATATGTCCTTTTCAAGCTTGCAAATGTAGTGCTATTAAAATTACACAAATCAATACTATGCCTGTTTCTCAAATTCTCAGTTAAAATAAAATACCCTTAGGCTCCATATTTTTAAATTGGTTCATTTTTAGTTTATTTAGGCAAAAATCTCCTGGTGATGCAATAGGGTTAGGATTGAAGGGTTAGGTTTAGGTTTAATAGGTTAAAGCTGAAATCATAACAGCACACCTGAGAACTGCTACTGTGAATGATTTCAAGGGTCTACTTGCATGGAATAATGAACTCTCTATTCAGCAACAAACTAAACATTATTCAATAAAATAAAACATAACATTTATCCAACATCCTTAAACAAAACATATCATCTAATACATGCATCTCATAGCAATAACTACGTTCTTAACCAATGTCAGGTATCCAAGTAAAGGCCATTTTTCAAAATACCACACAATCCACCCCTAGGTCACAGTAAGAACATTCCTCTTAATCCATATCACTATCAAGTAAAGTCCTCTTTCATCTCAATTCAAGGTTGACTTACAAGTCTATTGGCTTTACCTCTGTGGGCTGACTGCTTCTAACTCCTGCCTGGATTCACACGTAGGTAGCTCTCTGCTGTTGTTCCATGTCTCAGCTCATGAGGACTGTTCCACTCCACAGCTTCTGCTTCTACTAACACACACCACCAGCTCCATCATCTCAATTTGCTCAAAAAGACCTAGAGACAGCACTTCTGTCTGAGAAATCAACACAGATCAATAGATAGGGCTTCCTCCTGGCTCTCAGAATTCTTCCTCTCCACACTTAGAGGTCTCCTCTCATCATTCTTCTTCTCAACTCACCCCTTCAACACTGACTGTCTTCATGTTTGCTTGTCTCAGCTCTGGATCTATTTACATACAGTTCTACTCAGTATCTGATTGGGTAGAGTCCACATGTATCTAATTGGATGGAGCCCACTTGTACGTGTCTGATTGTTAAAACTCCTTGTATAATACATACATACATATATATATATATATATATATATATATATATATATATATATATATATATGTACATATATATGCGGTTTTGAGTCAGTGACTCGATCTCAATTCAATCAAAAGTAAGATTCAATCAGAGGCATGTTATTGTCTAAAACAAAAAAGCAAAAGATTCTTTACTTGCTATTAAAGATAGAAATGAAATAAGCATTATACTTAGAAATGAAATTAGCATTTCCTTACCTTAAGCTTAAATCCAAAAGTAATATGTTGCCTATATGCCCTGTATATATAGGTAAAGGTAGAGATGCAGGAGTAGGGTACTTTTGTGGCCTCAAGGCTACATGTGGCCCTCTAGGTCCTCAAGTGCAGCCCTTTTTCTTAAATCCAAACTTCACAGAACAAATCTAAGTTTGGATTCAGTCAAAGGGCTGCACTTGAGGACCTAGAGGGCCACATGTGGCCTTGAGACTACAGGTTTCCTAGCCATGTAGAGATTGGTCTTGTATTCCTCCTCATTGAAAAAAGGTTAGAATTATAAAAATCACACCCTTGGAAAAAATCTTAGAGGACATCTTGTTCTAGATGTGGAGAAGAATTCCTTCTCTACCTACACCTAGTGGTTTTAAAGTCCTTGAATGAAGCCTTCCACTAAGAAACTATCCACTGCTAGGAGGCACCAAGTAAAATGGTTCTGAAAGTGTGGTTTTTCCTTAACCCTTGGACTATGTGAGAGCAAAACAACACCCACAGTACCAAGACATTTTGGTTTCTAATATGGTAAATGGATAATTATAGCCAACATAAATAAATACTTCTGGGGTGGGGGGAGAAGATATATTCCATTTTTTTTCCAGAGTGTAAAGAAGTCCTGAGACCAATAAGTCTTGAGAAGCTCTGTGTTAGCAGATGTTGCACTGGTTTTCAAATTCTGACCCAAATACTCCTTTGGTGACCCTAATCAAGTCAATTAACTTTAGTTTCCTCATCTTTAATATGAGAAGGGATATACTTAATGAACCCCAAGGTATCTTTTTACTCCTATCCCACCAGCATATAATTCTGACCAGCCTGCTTCTCTTTGGGATAGCTTAAATGGTGGAGAATCATTTCTTTATATGGAGCCTGAATCTAGACTGCTTTCATTTGTGCTGCTTTTCTGATGTCAAATCTTTGATTATAGATCTGTCCTGTGGGGTTAATATATGGTGCAGTAGAAAGAGAATTATATTAAAATGAAAAGTTAAGGGTTAAAATTCTGGCTTTAGCCACTTCTGCATAATGTAAGGCAAGTTATTTCCATGCCACATGGCCGGGTCTCATTTAGTTGTATCTAAAAAGAGGGATTAGGGTTTTCTGTTCTCTGTGGACACTTCCACACCTAAGTTCTTTAAGAAGTTTAATCTCTCCTTGTGATAATTGTTCAGAATTTTAAAGACAACTGCCATTCCACTCTCCCAGGTCTTACTGACAAGTCATCATTTCACCAGCATAGATATCCCAAACAAATAATCACAAAATGGGGATGAGAGGAAAGTTAAAATTTTGGCACATGATTCTAAAAATAATGTCTGTAGACTGCAGTACATTTATCACTGATTCCTATGGTACTGAGTTCATGGTTTGAAAGAGCAAATTTTCTTTCAAATTTAGTTCACCTTTAGACTTTTAGGATTTCGAGTGATTTCTAGGAATATATTTTTTTTTTTTTGGTGACATGAGCAAGTATGGATCACTCTACTTCCTCACTGGTAAAAGTGTGTGTGTGTGTGCGTGTAATCTACATATGGTAAAAGAGTAAGTGCGTATAATCTATGTATATACATACATATATACACATACACATATGTATATATTTGCATCTGTGTATACAGTTTGTTTATATATGTGTATTATAGGGTATTGTGTTTTAATATAATTGGTTTCCTTTGTAATCCTTTGTATTTATTTATGCATTTAATATATAACTCTGAGGATCCCATAGACTTTACCAAACTGCTGACCTGGTACGAATAAGATTGGTACACAATAATAGGATAAAAACTGCTGCAATAGATAAATGTCCATAATTATCACCATCAGTACCACCATCATCCTGTAGGGGCAATGTCATTGGTTATAGGCCTATGAACTGATGCCTCAAAAATGTCATTTAAGAGCACTATGTCCTTGGACATGTCACTTCTCCTTCAGCTTCCTTTTCCCCATCCTGAAGATAATGGAAGAAGCCTCAATGAGTTAAAAGGTCTTGTTCAGCTTGGAGATTCTATCATTCAGAGATATCTCCTAAAATGCCAAGATAAATGTTCTCAGATTAAAAAAATTTGTATAACACTAGAGTTTAATCAAGCAAAGAATGTTCTACCAAATTTGCACAGATCTAGGTCTAGTGGGGGTAGATTCTATTGTGGCATATTCTTAGGTAGCAAATTGCTAACACTAGCCTCAACTCTCATTACAGAGTCACTTTCTTTGAAACTGGATGAAATAGATAATCTGCAATTTGTGTTTCTTTTGAAAAAAAACATAAAGCTTTAATATATTTAGAAGTAACTTAAAGTAAAAAATAATTTATAGGCTCAAGATCAAACCAATATATTTGTAGTAAATAAGGACACTCTTAAGATAAATTTTGACCGACAGTAGAATAGGGGAGGAGAGACAGGGAACAATCTCTGCCCTTAAGGGAAAAGAAAGAATGCAGTGGGGGAAAAGACAAGGGCAAAAAGTAGTTAAGACAGATTGCAATGCCAGTTATTAATATATATGAGGTGAGGCCAGCAGATGTTACTGAAGCTCATTATTCACCTTCTCATTATAGCTAAACACAACCGTGAGAAGCCCTGAATAGCAGTACTGTGGTCCCTGGCTGGGCAACAGGCGGTAGTAGGAGGGGGTGTGGGGGAAAGGACAGGATACATCAGAAAGGACACAGCTCTATGTGATTGGACTGTAATTATTCTGAAAGAGCTTTCATCATCATTACCAAACATTTTGCAGATGCAGCATGTTTCAAAATAAACTGCCAAGAAATGGGTGCCATGTTGCTTCTTATTTTAAAAACGAGCATCTCTAATTTGCTAGCATATTTGTGCGCTGGAGAGGCAGCCAGACGTAGTGGGTAGAAAGCTGGTCTCTGGGCCATGAAGTTCTATATTCAAGTCCTGCCTTTGACACGTTCAGTAATCTTGAACAAGTCAATTAACATTTAAGATTACTTGGCATCTCTCCAGTACCGTAGGTTGCAGAGACAGTGCTGACAAGCTCTTCATTTAGGAGTTCACTGTACCAGTGAAGTCAGAGATACAATTTCTATCCCTTTTACCATCTTGTTATGTATAAGAATATTTCCATATATCAATGAGCATGTACTGGTGTATAAGGTTTGGTTCATTCTGGCTAGATTTGGGAATACAGTGATAGGCTACACAGAGTATATCAGCTTTAGAAGAGGCTTCAGTAGCCTCTTAATCCAATGTAGACCTTGGCAGTATCACTCCATGGTGGTTGTCTATTCTCAGTTTGGAAGAGACCAAAGATAAAAGACCCACTGCTCCCTAATCCAGCTGTTCCATGATGCAATTGCTTTTGAGTTGTTACAAATCTTCTCTTTATATGAAGCCTAAAGCAGACTCTATGTTTATCAAAACTAACTTCAGAATTTTACCTTCTAGGCTAGGGGTGAAGAACTTGCAGGCTCGAGGCCCTGTGTGGCCTTCTAGGCTCTTTTATTAAGGGGATTTGTTCTGTGAAGTTTGGATTCAGTCAAAGGGCTGGACTTGAGGGCCTAGAAGGCCACATGTGGCCTTGATGCCGCTGGTTTGCCACCACTGTTCTAGGCTAAGCAACATGAAGCAAATATCATTGAGTTAAGGATGGTGAGAATATTGGAGGGCTGTAGAATCACAAGATTATAGATCTAGAAGTAGAAGGCACTTCACAGGTCATCCATATCATACTTTACCCTCTTTTTGAAAATGAGGAAATTGAGATCCATGGAGTTGAATGACTGACCCAAGGTGACAGCAACAGACCCTTGGCTTGATGCCAGGTAGTCTAACTCATAATCTCATAGATCTAAAGCTGGAAGAGACTTCAGAGACGTTCTTATCCAATCCCCTCCCACTTTACAGATGCCAAAAACTGAAGCCCAGAAAAATTATTAGACTTATCCAAGGTCTTATAGATAGTTGATGTAGGACTTGGAATTGAAACCTAGATTTACTGACCCTAAGTCGAAAATATATACACTTAATCACTCTTCAATGTGACACCCTTTCAAATACTTACAGGTAGCCATGGGATGACCTTGTCTTCTTCTCTGAGTTAAAAATCTCATTTCCTTTCATTGATTTTCATACAACATTCTGTCCAGTGTCATACTGTCTTGCTTATCCTTTCCAAGATATCCTAGTTTATCTACCTGCATTTTAAGTTGTATTGCCCAGTTATGGAAATGATGTAATTGGCATGCTTTGGGTAGGGCAGGGTAGAGTGAAACCTTTCTTCTAGATACTATGGCTCTCTGAAAGCATTCCAATATTACATTACCCCCCCCTTTTTTTGGATGTTATATTTGGACACATAAAGAAGAGTCTTCTTCAAGTGGTTGTTGCTATTTATTGCTTTTGTAAGGACTTCCTATTTATATGTAATTTGTTTATATACAAATGAAAAGATGATTAAAAACACAGTGGTAGCTCAGTAGATAGGGTGATGAGTTAAGCTCAGGAAGACATGACCTCAAACTCTCTCTCGGATGCTTACTAACTTTGTTACCCTTGGCATATCACAACCTCTGGAATCCTCAGGCAACTCTCTAAAACTTAAGTTATGTATCAGTTCTCATCCGAGTTAATGAAGAGTGGTTGTATATCACAAAAAATCACAAATCTTGATATACCTACATATCCAAAAAAAAATATTCTCTATCATTTTGACTCAGTGGAACTTGAAACTGGATACCATTTTATTCTGGGATAAAAGTTGTTATATTTTGACTGGTTTTGTCCCCCTTCCCATGCCAACCCTTTTGACAGTGAGTAGTTGCATTACTCAGAGGAGAAAGTGGAGAAAGTGTCTTGACAGAGTTATCTAGGCATCCAATATTGCCAGCTGGGCTCCCTTGTTTTAGAGAGAGATGGGAGTTTTACAAGAGGAGATACCCTTTTTAATTGCATGTCAAGGTGAGGAATAGAGTGGCTGCAGAATGATAGGGCTGTCTGTTAGTGCAGGTAAATCAATTTTGTACCTATCCCTCCCTTGTCAAAGCTGATAACAGTTGTCTACAGAATTCTTCCATTACCTAGAAAATTTCCTTTTAGAGGTTGGCCTGGGTGTGTATGTTTGTATGATTTTATGTGTGTATGGGCCTATATGTCTTCATTTGCATGCAAGGTTATGGTCATATTTCTAGTGAAGGATGTTTGAATGCTCAGCAAAAGGAGAACTTAGTGTCTCCAAAAGAATGTGCTATTGGTTGGTTGTTATCCTTTGTCTTCAAAGAGGACCAAAATGATATCACCATTGTAAAATCTAAGTGTGTCCAACCGTGACTGATCAGACCAATATGAGCTCGGAATGCTCTTCCACAGATTGGGCACACATAGTCCATTTGAATATTTGGGGTTGATATCTCAAATTTGTGCATCCTGTGTTTACTTTGTGTTGTCTCAATTCTCCTTTGCTCAAAGAACATTGCTTCTTTTCTGATGTGGGCTTGCCATGCTGAGCAGTCCTGTGCCAGTGTCTCCCATGTTGCACAGTCAAATCCAGAGTTCTTGAGAGAGACCTTGAGGGTGTCCTTGTATTGTTTCTTATGGCCATCACGTGATTACTTGCCTCATGTAAGTTCTCCATAAAAGTCTTTTTGGCAAGCGTACATTTTGCATTCGAACAATGTGGCCAGTCCATCGGAGTTGTGCTCTCTGAAGCATAATTTGAATACTTGGCAGTTCAGCTCAAGCAAAGATTTTAGTGTCTGGTACCTTATCATGCCAGGTGATCCTCAGAATCTTCCTAAGACAGTTCAAATGGAAGAGATTCAGTTTCCTGGCATGGTGCTGGTAGACTGTCCATGTTTCACAAGCATATAACAATGAGGCCAGCACAATGGCTCTGTAGACCTACAATGTGGTAGTCAAATACCTCTTCTCCCAAACCTTTCTTTGGAGCCTTCCAAACCCTGAACTAACTCTAGCAATGAGTGGATCAACCTCATTGTCTATTAAACTGTTAGGCAAGGATTGGGCACTCATTCTCTTGGGATGGATCCAGAGATGCAAGCCCTGCTTAAGCCTCTCAAACCAACTTGATTTGAAACTGTATTTCCTAGAAAGAAAAGACAACATTAACCACTTTTTTGAGAGTAAAGAAAGAACAGTGAAAAATCTAGTATAGTACTGTTCAAAAGATTTGGATTGGCTCTTATCTGGTCCAAGTACCTGTAATTCACTGGATCTCAGTTTCCTCAACTATAAAAGTAGAGGAAGAAAAATTAATTAAATGACCTCTACACATACCCTACTGGGACTAAATCTATGATTCTTTGTTCTTCTGACAAGGTTTTAAATACTAAGTAAAATCTCAACTTCTAGAAATTCTTCCCCAATTCCTCTTAATTCTAGAGACTTCCCTCTAGTAATTATTTTCTGTTTATCCTATACACATATACAATACATATACATGTGTTGTATGTATGTATATGTGTATGTGTATATATATGTACATACATATACATGTAAAATCTATATGTTTATACTTGTTTGGTGGTTGTCTCGCTCAGTAGAATGAGATCTTCTAGAGCAAGAACTGTATTTTGCCTCTTTCTCTGTCCCTACCACTCAACACTACACCTGCACATAGAAGGCACTTAATGAGTGTTGATTGATTGACTGACTGATTTTATATTCTCACTGTATTGCTTACTTTTATGGACTGGAGGATGACATAACCTCTCTTAGCCTTTTGCCTTATTTATTAAATGACTTCTTTCCTTCTGAAGTCCCTTCCTGATTTCAGTTCTATGATTCTAGATGGATACAATGCACCTAGTTTAGCAAAGTCTTTTAAAAATGTCTTCTTTCTGATGAACTTGCCTTTATTTTCTCTTGATCCAACTCCCCACTCACTGAATGATGATGACGATGATTGGTAATGATGATGAAAAATAACCTCCTCATTACATATATGCATAGTTTTACAACAAAACAAATTCCCACACTGGCCATGTTCAAAAGTCTATGTCGTTTTCTGCATTTTAAGTAAATCACCTCTTGATCAGAATGCGAGCTGTATGCTTCATGTTCAGTCCTATGGAATCATGGCTCAGTGCAGCAATTAAAATACTAAATTCTTCCACAGTTGTCTTTTTGTATAATTTCTTTATCATTTTAAAATTCTTTTACTAGTTCTGATGACTTCAGACTGCCTCAGTTTATTTTGCTGTTGTTACTGCTCTGTCATGTCTGACTCTTCCTGACCCCATTTGGGGCTTTCTTTGCAAAGATACTGGAGGAGTTTGTCATTTTCTTCTCCAGCTCATTTTATAGATGAGGAAACTGAGACAAACAGAGTGAAGTGAATTGTCCAGGAAAGCACCACTAGTAAGGTCAGATTTGAACTCATCAAGATGAGTCTTCCTGATTTTAGACCTGGCACTCTATCAACTGTTCTGTCTAACTGACCACATCAATTTATGAAGTTCTTCTAAGATTCTTCAAAACTGTCAATTTCACCATTACTTATGGGGCAATTCTATTCTATTTCATTCATATATCTTAATTTTTTGACCACTCCCAAGTTGCTGGAAATTCCCTTAATTTATAGTTTGGGGAACCACAGAAATACTACAGATATGTTTCAATATGATTTCTTCTTTCTTTTGGGCACATATTCAGTAATAATATAACTAGGTCAAAAGTTATTCACAGTTTATTGCCTTTTCAGGTATCACTCCAAATAGCTTTCCAGAATAGCCATACAATTCACAGCTTTACTGATAATTAATTAATCTGCTTTTTTTTCCAGCAGCTACTTCAACATTTATCATTTTTCTCTTTTGTCATAGTTGCCAGTTTTATGGATATGAGATTAAACCTCACAATTAACAGAGCTTTTGACAAAGTATATCTTTCTTTTAGACAATTGGAGAAATATGTACTAAATGATAATATGATTAGATAGATTCAGGTCTAATTGGATGACTATACTCAAAGAGTTGCTATTATTTCAACATCAGTGTTAAAAAAGTCCTTAGGAGAGTACTCAAGGGATCTGTTTTAGTTGCATTCTGCTTAATTTTCTTTTAATCAACACCTTGAATAAAGGCATAGGTGGCAGCCTCATCAAATTTACAGATGGCACAAAGCTGGGAGAGATGGTGAACCTACTGGATCAAGAAGTCAGGATCCATAATGATCTTGACAGGCTAGAACAATGGGAGAGAATTTATAAAATGGAATCACAGCTTGATGAAGGTAGATACTCTTATGTTGGGGTGCTTACAAATCAAATTTAGAACCATACGGGAATTGTTGTTAGCAGGTTTTTTAAAAGAAAAAGTATTTATGGGCTTTAGTGGACTAGAAATGTAAAGTAAATCAGCATTATGATGTGGCACCCCAAAATTTAATATTATCTTAGGTTTTATTCAGGAAATTAGTTTTCAGAAATAGGGAGCAAGCAATTTCACTCTGGCTACCAGGTGGTATTGTGGGTATAGCATCAAGCTTGGAGTCAGGAAGACTGAGTTTAAATCCAACCTCAGACACTTGCTAGCTGTGTGACCCTGGAAAACTCATTTATCCCTCTTTGACTCAGTTTCCTCATTTGTAAAATGTGTTGGAGAAATAAATGGCATCATTCCAAGAAAACCCCAAATGGGCTAATGAAGAATCAGATATGACTGAAACAACTGAATAACAGCAACAAAATTTTACTGTTCTACACCCTCATCAGACTTCGTATGCAGCGGTGTGTTCAGCTCATGGCACCACAGCTTAAGATGGATATTACCAAGTTAGAGAGTAAGCCCTTCCAGATAAAGGGCTTTGAGTCCATGATATATCAGTACTAATTGAAAGTACTTGGCATATTTAGCCTAGAGATGACTCAGTGGAGGGTGACAGGGGCGCAAGGGGGCTGCCTTTAAGCATATGAGGCAATGTCATATGTAGGAGAGATTAAATTTATCCTGCCTTGATGGAAAAAGTAAGAAAAAAAGTAAAACCAGGTACAATGGGTGAAAGTGTCTATTTATGGAAGAGAGAGAGATGAAAGAGAAAAGGAGGAGGAGGAGGAGGAGGAAGAGGAGGAGGAGGACAAGGAGAAAGCAAAAGTTCCTAAGGATTAGAGCTGTCTAAAAGTGGAGTGAGTTCCCTCAGATTTGGTGAGTTCTCCTTCTTTTTAGAAATCTGCAAGTAGAGGCCAGAAACCACTTATCAACTGTCCATAGTGGATACTAAATTCATGGATGGGTTTGACTAGATGAACCCTGAGGTTCTGTGCAGTTCTCAAATTTTGTGATCCTGTGACTTGATTTCTAAGGTTACTTCTCGATTGAAATCTATAATTCTATGACTCTGTGATCTCTTGATGCTGAGATCCTGAAATAAAGTAAATTCAGAAATGAGAGAGAGTTAATAATTGTATGGACTAGCATTGGAAGATGGATAGATGCAAAAGTATAAAACGAGAGTAAATGCCATCGAAATCTCCAGAAAAGAAGACATTAAGAAGGCTATGCTAAACAGTATCAGAGTAGCTGAAAACAGCTAATATGCTCCCAGATATAACTTAGGCTTTGGTTCAAGACTTTTAAAATCTTCCTTGGAAAGACCCAGGAAATCCAAAGAACATCTCCCATTCATAGGCCTCTGTGCACTCATTCCATTACGCAATGTTTAGTATTTTTTTTTTTTATGATGTGACTACTTGGTGAACATTTGTTAATGTGAAATGCTAGAGGCAGCATATTTCAAATGCACTTTCATCCTAGAAACACTGCTAGTTAGGCTATGTGGAGGGACAGTGCAAAACTATTCTGTTAAGATAAGCAAGTTCCAGTCAAACTGGCCTTCTTGAAATTTCCTACTTATTGTGTTTGCCCAGGACTAATCCTTCCTCCCTCCCCCCACCCCCCCCCCCCCGTGCGCGTGGGGTACTCTCCCTGTTCACGTCTGTTTCTTAGCATGCCCAACTCTTCAAGGTTTAGTTCTAGGGCTGCTTCCTACAAGAAACCTTCCATAGTCCCTCTATTTGTTAGTGTTATGTTCCCCCACAATTTTGTGGGGTGTATTTATATACATATATACACAAATATTTATATGTGCATGTATATGTATGCATACACATATGAGTATAACTACTTACCTATACATGCGGTCTCCCTAAGAGAATGTGAAAACCTTAAAGCAGGGGTGCCTTTTTTTGCCTTTGTAATTTTTGTCTTTGTAACCCGCAGTGCCTTGTGTAAAGCCTTACAATAAAAAATGCTTCTTTTTAAAATTTAAATTGAAATAAAATAAATGTTCTGGACAGTATTTTATAATTTATGGGCACTTAGCTAATTGAGAGCTCACACATAAGCATAACCAGAGGATGTAGACTTCCACAAATATTAATATGACTATATTTAATATGATGGATCTGTTACCTCACTGATGTGAATGCTCGGCATATGGTAACTCATCCATTCCTTCTCATCTTCGATGACTTTTGTCCATATCCACTTACAGATAGGTCTTCCATCTGAGGTCCCCTCAGAATGCTGTAAAATGTTTTCAAAATCTCCTGACATGTCCTAGATGATATGCTGGTGGAGCTCATTGCTTGTCCTTCACCCTTCATACAAGGCTGACTCACATCCTTTTCCATTTATATATCTCCAGTGATCTCCTTTAGTCTGCTTCCAGGGGTGAGGAGTCTGTGGCCTTTTGACTGAGTTCAAATTTTACAGAACAAGTACTTTTATTAAGGGGGTTTGTTTCGTGAAGTTTGGGCCATACTTTAGGGCCTAGAGGGCCACATGTGACCTCAGGGTCACAATTTCCCCACCCCTGGTTATACCATTCTTAGGGACCTTATAGCACACTCCTACCCACAATGTTCTTCCTTGCCTATAGGTGACCTTACCCTTAAATTTCTAGAAACTGTCGAAAGTCGTATCTCATATCCATAAAGAATCACCATCATATCGATGTTAAAAATAAGCTATTATATGATGTGGGAGAAGCCTAGGGTCACTAAAGGCATGGAACACTTACCCCAAACTTTCTCTCTCTTTCCTATTCAATTCTGGCTCCCATTTATCATCCAGCTGAAATGTCCATTTATAACATACGTGCTAATGGTACAGCTCTTTGGCTTAGCCATCCAGCTGGATATAATGGTTCAAATAAGAGAGCTTTTTCATTATCTTAGTTTTGTCTTAGGTAGACATTTAAGCCTGATTTTCTTCAGGGACTAGAGATTTTTTTTAAGAAGCCCTGATATGTTTCAAAACTTGATGCAAGTAGCCTTGGGTAATTGTTCCTCTCTGCAACTCTCAAGTCAAAATCTTTAGAATCGCAAGATTTAGGTTTAAATGGCAACTTTGCCATTTGCTGACCTTGGGCAGATCTCATCAACTCTCTTGGTTTCACATCCCTTATCTATAAAATGAGAGCCTAAGAGGAGGCTGAAGCTGAAGTGGATGGTCTCTACCATCCCTTCATGGCTGTTATCTTATGTTCAAAAAATTCTCAAATGAGAGTGACAATGATTGTTCACCAGAAATTCCTTTTTCATTTATACTTACACTTTTTAATCTTGTATCTCCCCACCCAGTGTCTGAGAGTAACAAAAAGGGCCATAGCAGGAGAAAAAGGAAAAAAAAAAAACTATCTCTATTGTTACTTCTTTCAGAGAATTGTTTATGGTCTTAACACATGCCTGGGAGACACAGTATATTAGGATGTGCTCCGAGGCTGGGGTTGTTAACCATTGTTGTGCCATAGACCACTTCATGGCATTTGAAGAAGACTTTGAACCCCTGTCACAAAAATGGTTTTGGAATGAATGAAATAAAATACATTGATTATAAAACCTGAGTTATTTTGTAATTGAGCCATCAAAATATTTTGCTTTAAGTTCACAGATACTGGATTTAAGCACCCCTACTTTAAAGCAAACTTTTGCTCTACTAAATAAATGCTTTGTCTTTTTTTAGAATAATAAACACACACTTACACACACAACGTTCAATGGAATCTTCCATTCCCAAAGTTGAGGCAGGATTTGAACCTGGGTTCTACCTTCTTAATTCTAATGCCTTCTTTCTGTTAATTATTTCCTATTTACCCTGCATATACATTGTTGTCTCCTCCATTAAACTGTAAGCCCTTTGAGGGGAGGCACTGTTTTTTACCTACCTTTGTCATTTTTTCTTGTAAGGCAGGGGATATAGTAGAATTTTCAGATATTTCATGCATTGTTTTTATTTTTCTATTCATGTAATAAGAATATTTCAATGTATTCCAGGAGATAACTATTAAAGGAGAAGTGTAGAATGGATCCTTGAACTCTCAAACACTGATGTAAGGAATGGTTGATGATCCTGATTCTAAAGACATGGCTGTGAATGTGTTTTGATGTGGAGCTAATTCTAACGATTTCTAGGACGACTTTTCAGACAGCAGGTCAAAGAAAAGAAACACTGAAGCAGACACAGTCAGTTGGCTAACGCCAAATGAACTGCTCCTAAATCAAAAAGAAAAAGAATGCTAATGCAGGAAAGAGCTCTTTGTCTCTCAAACACTAGAGCCACTGCACTAAACTGGATGGAACCTCCTTAGGCCATATGGTGGCCTCCACATGGGTCAAAGGACTTGGTGACTCCCAGCATAGAAACTGAGTCTGGAACACTGTCCTTTCTATGTCAATGACTCAGACATAGCCATTCTGGAACAACACATAAGAAGGAACACACTGCAGGGAATTAGGTATTGTTTCTCTTGATTTCTCTGCCACTAATTCACTCAGGGTCTTGGAGAAGGCCCGCTGGCCCATCATGTCTCTGGATTTCTTTCTTTGCAGAGCCCTGGAGGAAAATCATGGAGGGCATCAATTCAATAGTTTTTTTTTTTTAATCCATAATCTTACATGAAAGGAGAGAAAGGATGATTGATTTAGAAATGGAAAAGATCTTAGGAGACAGATCTCAGTTCCTTTATTTTATGGATAAAAAGGTTGCTATTGAAAGAGTGGTTAAATGACTGACCCATTTACAGACACTAAACGACAGAAGAGGGATTCAAGCTCAGGTCTGCTGAATCAAAGCCAGTGGATGAAGCACTGAGCACAGAGTTAGGAAGACGTGAGTTCCAATCTGACTTCCAAAACTAGCTGTGTGTTGCAGGGCAAGTCACTTACCCTCTGTCCTGCTTCCTCAATTGTAAACTGAAGATAATAATAGCAAACATGTAAGTCCTTAGCAGGGCCAGCTAAGTGGCATGCTTTACAGAGGGCTCTGCAATCGGGAAGACTTCTTGCTGAGCTCAAATATGACCTCAGACACTTATTAACTTTGTGACCTTGGGCAAGTCACTTAACCCTGTTTACTTCAGTTTCCTCACCTGTAAAATGAACTGGAACAGAAAATGGCAAACCACTGCAGTGTCTTTGCCAAGAAAACCTCAGTGATTCAAATACAACTGAACAACAAACCACAGTAAGTCCTTAGCATAGTGCATGGCAATTAGTAAGTACTTAAATGCTTATTCCCTTTGTTTCCAAGGGTTCAGTTCATTCCATGAAAATCTTAGCTAAAACACTAAATCTTTCACTTGAAACCTCTTTAAATAATGTCATTTGGGGGTGCTCACTGACAAATCTAGACTCCTGGGTTTAAAGATGCAAATTTTCCCCTTCTGTGAATTGACAACAAGTTCAATATCTTTTGAACACTTTAAGAATTTGCTGTATAATGATAATATGTGTTGAATTGCTGCGCCTATATATCTTTCATAGAACTCCTGCTCAGAATATTCTTGGGATTTTTGATGTTGAATCAATGAATTCAAGGGAGAGTCTTGGGAGTGTTTCTTACTTCTATTATCTACTTTGAAACAGATTCAAGGATAAATAATGAAGAAAAATCCCAGATGCTGCCTCATGCCTTAGAGTAATGTGACTCCATCTTTAATTTCAAAATTGCAAGTTAAAAGACAAGGGAATGGCTCAATGAATGCTTATCCTTTGCATAAGGGGGTAGAGAGAAAAGTCTTGTCTTTGGATCAGTGCCTGCATAAGTACTGTCCCAGTGACCCCTGACAAGCTTTGCAATGTTGACAAGTCACTTCACCTGTTCAGGACCCAGTGTCCTCATCTGTAAAAGGAGGGGTCATGAACTCAACACAATCTGAAGTATTTTTCTACTTTCATAAACGATGACTCAGTCTTTAGGAGAAAAAGCAAAATCTTGATTCTGGGTTATAGCAGATATTGGTCCTGTCTTGGGGCTGGAAAGACCTAGATTCTCTTCTTGCTTCTGATGCTGAGTGACTCTAGGCAAGATTTTTTTTTTTTAATCTCTCTTCACCTAGAGTTCTTCATCTGCAAAATGGGGGTAGGAAATATTGTAATGACTACCACATGGTTATTTTGAAACTTGAATGAGATGCATCTAACAATCTCTGACAAATTTTAAGGGCTTTGTAGATATAAATTTCTTTTTTTAAATTTCCTTTTCACTCCAGTACCAATCTTTGTCTCAACCTCTTTCTTTCCCTCTTTCTTTCTTTCCCTCTCTTTTTTCCTTTCTTTCTTTCTCTCTTCCTTTTTTTCTTTTCTTTCCTTCCTTTCTTTCTTTCTTTCTTTCTTTCTTTCTTTCTTTCTTTCTTTCTTTCTTTCTTTCTTTCTTTCTTTCTTCCTTTCTTCCTTTCTTTCTGTTTTTCTGTCTTTCCTTCTTCCTTTGCCTTACCTTCTTCTTTCTCTCCTTTCTTTTTCTTCCTTCTTCCTCCCATTCTTCCTTCCTCTCCTCCATTTTTCTTCCTTGTCCTCTTCCTTCATTCTTCCTTTCTTTTATTCTTTTGCTTTGTTTTCCTCTGATGTAGCTGTTATCATCCAAGTCTGTGAATTCGTTGGTTTAGAGGACTCTCGATGTGGAAATTCCCTCCACCAATACAGATTATAGGCTTCTCTATAGTTTAGTGTCCCCATGTTAACTCTGACACAGGGAAGTTACCTGATTTCCCCAGAGTCACAGAGTTACTACTTGCCATGTTAAGGACTTAAAAGTCAAGGTTTCCTGACTCCAAGCCTGACTCTTTCTCTTTCTCCACCATACCACATTGCCTCCCTCAAATGACAGATGTTATTACCTCAATTTATGTTTTTTCAATACTCCCATTAAATTTTATTTCAGGTCATTAGCACATATATGGCCAGAGTATCCCAGTGCTAAAAATAGTTGAATTCCATTTCCTCCATCTAGGCCAAAGTGAAAAATAGCCAGCTGAGGACATAGAGAATGATTTGACTAGTGGAATTGAGGAAATGTACATTACTAGTTAATTAGCATTTCCTAAGTGAAACCAGTGTGTTCAGAGTGTGCTATTGACATCCCTCAAAGAAATCTTCCTAGACTGTATAGTTCAACTAATACAATAGCATACTTTTTTGATCATCATCAGGTCCCAGGTTTTGAAGTCTTTTGTTATTTCTCCTAGTTACAACTTGTCCCAAACTGAAAATAGATCATGCCTTTATTTTGTACAGCCTACAAAATAAGAACAAGACATCAAAGAAAAAAATGGGGAGGAGGAATCTCTATTGTTGTATGTCATACGTCAGTTCTTAATAATAATAATCAACACAATGAATCAGAGATGTTTCAATGAGCTAGTTTTCCTGTGGCAAAGATAAAAAAAAACCTAAAGAAAATCTAAGATTTTAGCTTTACTCATTTAGCTCCTCAGATCATTTAATTAGGGCATTAGTGGTTCAGGGGAATTGTTTAAAGAGTAACAAAATAAAATAGAAAATAAGATAATGAGTCTTGAGAGACAGATTTCAATTCCTTTATTTTATAGATAAAAAGGTTGATATTAAAGAGTGCTTAAGTGACTGGTCCAAGGTTTCACAGACACTAAGTGATAGAACAAGGATTTCAACTCAGGTCCTTTGAATCAAAAGCCAGTGGATGAGACACTAGGCACAGAGTTAGGAAGTCTTGAATTTATCTTTAGCTTCTGACTCTAGCTGTATGTTCCTGGGCACGTCATTTATCCTCTATCCTGTTTCCTCAGCTGTAAAATGAGGATAATAACAGTTGTTGGTTTCAATCTCCTGCTTATAAAAGGAAGTTAGAGAAAGGGAAGCAGATAACCAGCCCCACAGAGTAATTGACTTAAATGTTTAAATCTTTTGGGTCAGAACCAGTGAAGGTTTAATGTGGTCTTTATAAAAAAATGACTGAAAGTCCCCAAAAGTAAATGAGACGTAAACCTGGACTGTTTTACTTGACAGTATGGGAAAGGACAGACCTAGTTGTAATACGCCCCTAGTTAGATCCCCTATTGTCAGTTTGGGAAGTCATGCTTTAGGGTCAGTTTGGGCAATGTGCAGAGTACTCAGGAGAAAGTGACTGAGCGGAGGAGTATTTTGAATATCACTGAATAGGGGTTTCTTTTGAATAAGTGGGAAAATTTAGGGGTTACATGACAGCAAGGTTCGTGTAGTTGAAATATATTCAAATATAGTTCAAGTCTTTTAGTTTATTAAAAAAGTCTCTGATATTCACAATAAAAAAGCAAAGCATTTTGGGCACAAGAACCCTACATGAACAGTGAAACCTAGATTCAAATCTCACCTATTGTACTTCATAGTTATGTAATCCTAAAGGCAAATCACTTCATGTATGTAGGCTTCAGTGTCTTAATGTATAAAATGAACTTGATGATCCTTCAAGTCCCCTCCATCTAGAAATGAAGGTGTAATCATATATTAACCAGGGAGATATAATAATGACTCCAGTAAATGCCGAAACTCTGCTTTAAATAAATACACATATATGCATGCACACCTGTGTATACTTGTATATGTGTATACCCATATAAAAATATACACATATGTACATGTATAAATGCATATGTGCACATACATATACATACTTACATACATGGATACACCAGACTTTCGGTTAGAATTACGGAAAAAGGAGGTTTAAGGGATTGGAGTTAAGAGAAAACCTACAACAGTGAAAAGGAAGCTGAGCTATGAATAATAACTCTGAAGCCTGGGACAGACAAATTGGCAATGGATCTAGTATCAACTTTTAAGATAAATCCCATGGATCAAGTGAGTCCTATATATTGAAGGCAAAGCAATTTAAATATCACACTGAAGTTGTATTTTCTCTAACTCTCCTTAATATATTTTTTGTCCACCTGTAAGATTGGCACCACAATGTAGTGGATAAGGGTCATGACATATACTGGGATTAAAGCGATGATTCCTAATGACAGTATAGCACATTAACACTTTCAAAAACTTTTTCACTTACTGTATCAACTGATCCTCATAACAACTCTATGAGTTAGATTCTACAATTATCCCATTTTGTACATAATGGCACTGAGATTCCAAGAGACTATATAACTTATCCAGGGTCACCCAACCAGTAAGCCTCTGAGGTAGGATTTAAACCTGGCTCTTCCTTATTCCAGGTGTTGAACTTTATCCATTATGATAAACTGCTTCCCAATGGAAAAAGCATCGTGTCCTAGTCTCATCTCAAACGCTAACTTTCCATGGAAAGTCACACAAGTCTCTTCTCCTTTCAAGGACTTCAATTTTCTCATCTGTAAAAGAGTGGGGTTGACCTGGTCACTTCTATTTGCTACCCTTTTCTGCTTTTACTTCAGGAGTTTTCAGAGGCTGAATTGTCTCATTATATTTTGACACTGAGCTTGGAGTTTATAGAAAATGACGGTCTCAGAGCTGGACCTGATGAGACAATTCTTCTGAGAGTGTCAGGTGCCTTGTCTGATATCATAGTGAATAAGAGGGACAGTTAGGATAAGAACCTCAATGCAGACTTTCCATAGGCCCTTCTTTCCAGCAAATTCCATTGCCTTTGCTTTCTCACATTTCTCCCCTTTTTGGATGTTGGGTATTGTTCAGAAGCTCAGCTTTGTGTGTGTGAGTATGTGGTTAATACTAAGCATGTTCGCAGTTCTCTGAGGAGACCCATTCTGAATGGAAAACTCAGTTTTATTGAATTGGGAAAATAGCTGTCTATATCACAGGCAACATATAACATTCAAAGAAGTTGGTATTAGCTATTTCTTTCAGAATTACAACTCAAAAATTTGTAACTACAGAGATGAATGAAATATATGTTTTCCTTTCTCCTAAACAAGTTGGGTCAGTCATCATTCTCCAAGTAGGAGCTGATGTAAAGCTTTGACCTCCATTGGGTCATGAGAGGTAGGTCTGGTGAATAGGTTTAACATGAATTTAAATTTCAGTGGAAAGTATACAGGACCAACACTTGAATTCTTTTCCTTCCTCTGGTGTGTGGCATTGGGGAGGTCTCTTCCCATCTCAGTAACTCAGTTCCCCATCTCAGTAACTCAGTTCCCCACCTCTTCTTTGAAATAAAGGGATTATAGTACATGATGACTGAGTTCCCTGCCTGACATATCTACTGCATAACTCTATGACTCTTAGTCCTAATGACCAAAAATAATGACTGGATATGGAACAAGAGTAAGCCTTCACAAGAATGATTTTGCATATTTGGACTTGCTGAAAGGCTTAGCACCTTCTCCTCAATCACAGGTACCAGCAGGGTCAAAAAAGGAAATTGTTGATTACAGACTTGTTTTTTTTTTTTTTTCTGAGACTGATTATTTTTCAAATATCTTGTTTATTAACATACTTATTACTATCTTTACCTGATATAATAACATTGAAATTTCCCAAGTCAACATTATTTCCGGAAGGACAGTGAAGCCATAGACCTTGCACATCCTTTAACCATAGTCATTCACTACCATGTTAGTTTAAGTCAGCCCTTAGGACAGCTGCCTTGATTATCCATACTTTATTCTAGTTTTATCACCTCCCATTCACCCCATCCTTTCACTATTATTCTTATTATTGCCTCCTTTTCCTTGATCAGTTTCAGACAGGAATTATAACAATTTATTTTAACAAGTATTTATTAACTGCATGCTGTGGTCAAGCTCTGTACACAAGACTGGACATACAAAAAGAAAAAAAATAGAAATAGCCCCTACGTTAAAGTGCTTAGGGAACTTGCATTCTGTTGGAATAGGTTGAACAAAATGTGTATAAAATGTCCATAAATAAGTTTAGCTCATAGAAGCTCTGAGGATCCACATTTAATTTCCTATTTTCATAGATAAATGATGTTCTCAAAACTTAACTCTGTCTTCCCTCCAGTTTTAAGGGTCTTTCTGAGGAGTCAAGAGCGAGCCTCTAATACCATCAGCTTGAGCCTCCACCAGGGAGCTTCCCACTACAATTGTCAGTTGAGAATCATTTCATCAGCCAGCCTTTAGTAGCATTTACAAAATAAATATATAAAAATTTAAAAAAAATTACTAAAGTAGTTCAATAAAAATTGTTTGGTACAAACTATCTCTCCAGCATCTCGAACACATTCTCCCACCCATTTAGGGGAAAGGAACCTCCAGCTTAGAAAACACGTTCGGCAAAGGGGTAGCTGATAAAGGTATCTTATCCACGACCCTGAGGAGAAGATATAAGGCTGTTCTCTCCAGAAGCACAGTGATAAAACACTGATGGAAAGTTGGGAAGACCAAAATCTTCTGGACCTTTAGAAGGTGGAAGATCATTGTCTATTCAATGAGGGATGATGGGGAGGAGACCGTTCTGAGGTCTTTTCTCTCCACTTCCCCTTGCCACTCTCCTCGGTTTCTTCCCAGGAGGTTCAGCTAAAACTATACCTTCGCTCTAATTTCTACAATACCCTTGCTTCTCAAACTAAATGAATATTTGTAGATGATCCCTGAGGTGTGGTTGAGTTTCTTTGATTTATTCCATGTTTTTCTGAAACAATGTTATTCTAGTTGGAAAGTGATGCCATAGTTATTTTGATTTCTGGTTTTTTTTTTTTTGTTTTTTCTATCATCATTAAATATTGGTCTTAATTTATGGAATAAAACCAACATTCCCATAACATAGTACAACAAAAAAGATGATTACACATGAAACTGCAGATCTACCGTGCTATTTCTTTCAAATATACATTAACATATAAATTTATTTTTCTTCATGTGTATGTATGCATTATGTATTCATACATGTATGTGCATGTGTACATATATGTACAATTATTCTGTACATACTTCTATGTATCAGTTCTTTCTCTGGATGCATATAGTGTCTTTATTCATATGTCCGTTATAGTTAATTTGGATATCTGTAATAACCAAAATAGCTTATTCAACCAAAGTTGTTCTTGAAACAATATTGCTCTATTCCAGACATGAGAAAGGCAACTGTGGAAATGAATGCATGTGAAATATGATGAAGCTCACTCTCTTTCATGTATATGTTAATTCTTCTAGCTTTCTTAGTTTTATCTCTGGTGCTACCAGGCTTCCAATCACAATCTATACTCTAGAGGTACAATCTACAATCTATGGACTCTTGAATTATCACTCAGCTCTCACATTCAAGCAGTAAACACATCTGGTGGACTTTATTTCTCTAATACCTCTCATAAACCCCCTTCCATTTATTTATACCAGACCCCTCCCAATTCAGTCTTATCTTCCACTTGGATTTCCTTCTATGTAGTGTCTTTCCTTTTAGTGCTTTTGTTTTCCATTTCATCTTCCGCAAAATCATCAAATTGATATTTCTGATACACAGATTTTACTGTTCATAGAACTGTAATGGTCAAGAATCCTTATTGGCTCCCTATTGCATCTACTAGGAAATGTCAGTCCTCTGTCATATAGATCCTTTTATAATCTGACTGCAATCAACTCTTTCTTGATGATTGCATATTGCTTCTCACAACACACTCTGATTTTCATACCACCTGACCAACTGTGACTGACCATGTGTGTAACACAACATTCCACTTCCTACCTCTTTTTCCCCCTTTTATATGTCATCTTCTGTACCTGGAATATTCCTCCTTACATTGGTCTCTTAGTTTTCTATGAGGCTCATCTTTCTACTAGCTGAGGCTTTTCCTGCTTCTCATCATTTTGAGTGATCCTCTTCTACCCCAGGCTAATTTCTTTGTACTTATTTGGCATATTTTTGTATCACTTATATGTGTTTGTGTTGTTTTTAACCCAGTAGAACCTGAATTTGGTGGATGGGACAAATGTTTTGTTTGCTTTATCTTCGAATGAACCTAGACTACTGCTCCACAGGTAGAGGCTTAATAAAGCCTCTTTATTAAGGGGCCTTTTTATTTATTGAATTGAATTGATATTGGATATTTTGAATTGAAATTGAAAATGGAATTGAAAAATTGAATATTTATATAATGAATTTATTATTCATCAGTTGATGAATTGATGTGAGTCAAGGGAAGTCTATAACAGCTTTGCTATTTTTCTGAAGCTACTGGAGTGAGTGGCACTTGGACATTTGAGCCCTAGTGCCAGGCAGGCATTAGTCATATTGTTGGAGGAGACATAGCTTCAGGTTCCCGCGAAGTCCCCGAATACAAGTCCCTGCTATGTTAACCATGAGTTGTGTGCTCTTGAGCAAACCAAGACTTCTCATCCCTAAAATAAAGGAATTAGAAAAAAGTAACTTCCAAGGTTGTTTCCCAATCTAAAATGTTCTGAGAGGCATCATGCCCTTCTGGATAAAGCACTAGACTTCAAGTCAAGAAGATCTGAGCTCAAATCCTGTTTCTGACACCAATTCATCAACTCACCCAAGACAAGTTATTTAAACTTTCTTAACGTCTTAATGTTCTTTATTTGTAAAATTAGGTGAACAAATTCGATGGCCTCTAAAGTTCCTCCCAGCTTTAAATTTATGATACTCTGGATTCTTTCTAAAAATGCAGGTCAGGAACCTTGTGTTTTTTGAATATTTCAATCCCCTTGTCAAGCACAATGGCCTAGAAATATTTAATAAATGCTTGTGGAATTAAGTCAAATTGCTTATTAAAATCAAACCAAAAATATTTTCATCTCGAGAACCTATGGATTCCAATTAAGTAAGGGTTTGTCAAATAGCAATAGTGTTGAATTGAGGTAGTATAAACTCAGTTTTCCTTTCCCTTACAAAGTTAAACTTTTGATCAGAAAATATCCTCAATAAGTTTGCTATCCTTTCAGAAGGGTTCCAGTTCTTGAATTCTTTCTTATGTCTCTGTACTCCCTTCAGAAAGTGGTGTCTTTGTCAAAGGAGCCACTTGGCCCCATCTAGTGGGTTCTTGAGAAAAGGGTAGGTTGATTTGCCTGGCAAATCCCAGGTGATCATAAAGGATTTCCAAGTCTCCAGGGACTGCTGTGCAATTACACTTGAGCAAGCAGAAAGTAATTTTCATGGGCACGGTGAGGAGCTTTCCCATGGAATTCAGACCCAGGAGTCCTTTGCTTGGCTATGTTTTCCTTTGGAATGTTATATTATTGCTTGCTTTCAAGGCTCCAAGGACTGAAAAGGATGACTAAAAAAATGGTACTGGAGACTTGACACCAATTTTCATAATGGCTTCTTAATTTGGGTATCATTATGTTGCCATTTTTTGACTGGGGATTGAGATCATCAACTTTAAGAGTTGAAGTACATTTTTTCATAGCACAGAAGTTATACTGACAATATTTACAGAGAGCAAGTGCTCTCACCATCTCTGCCACTGGGTTTGGTTCCCAGTCTCTATAGAAGATAGGCTTATATTCTTAGTGATGTTACTCTGCCAGTGAATCAGCTGTTGTATCATGGAAAGATCATGAGATACGGAATAATATTACCCTATTTTGAATCTTGGCACTCTGCTACTTAATAGCTGTGTGCTTTGGGCAAATCACATCCTCTCTTTAGGCTTTGCTGTCCACATCTGTAAAATGAAGTGGACTGGATGACATCAAAGGTCACTTCTCATTCTAAATCCAGGAAGTCTGAATTTCTGTTGTAGAAATGTCCTCATTTCTGCCTAATATAACCTTATATTCTAGGATTTTCTACATCCAATATCTTCTGAGACCTAAACTTAGAATGTCTCTGAAAGTGATGACAGCCAGGTAACCAAAAACTGTGACTGTAAGGAAAGTATTTTTATCTCATTCTCTCAAAAAAAAGATTCAACCCTTACTTAATAACCTTAGTATTAAATAGAGAACTAAAGCATCCTTATCAAATAAGGAAAAAGTGAAGGTAGGTAGGATCTGGGCATATGCAGCCTCTTCTGGGACCATCAACCATTTCTCCCATTGCAATGAATTAAAAATGACTTAATTTGATAACTGGTTTTGTCTCAGTGACAAAATAGTTAATATTCAAAATGTCTGAGATTATTGCTCTAATGAATTTTAGTCTAATTAGACCATGTCTAGAGTACTGAATTCATTGCAGAGTACCAGATATGAAGAACATTGATAAATTAGAGAACATCCAGTACTTGACCAGGAAGTTAAACATATTCTAAAGTGTGCCACCAGAGAAACCAATACAAGAATTAAGGAGTTGATGTCACAGTGTACAGTGCTAGATATGGAGTCTGGAAGACTCATCTTCCTGACTTCTCATCTGACCTCAAACACATACTAGCTGTGTGACCCTGGGCAGGTCACTTAACCTATTTGTCTCAGTTTCTTCATCTATAAAATGAGCTAGAGAAGGAAATGCCAAACCATTCCACTATCTTTGCCATGACAGCCTCAAGTAGGGTCACAAAAAGTCAGATATGATTGAAACAACCAAACGACAACAACAAATCCATCAGTTTAAATGCATTTATGTGTTCATGTGTATATATGTGCCTATATGTATGTGTACATGTGTATATGCATATGTATTTGTATATATGTGAATGTAACATGCCTATAATATCTAGTATATAGACATATGCATATTTACACATACTTATATATGTATGTATGTATACACATGTGTGTGTCATAGCTACAATGTGCCAAACATTCTAAGTTCCAGATTCCAAAGGCAAAAATGAAAGTTTCTTCCCTTTATGTCAAATTAGCAGAGCCAAGATTCAAACATAGATCTTTTGGCTTCATACAAAAATCTGAAGATTCTTTGAGTCTTGATTCTATGAAACCTGTTTCCTAGATATGAAGAGGGAATAGACTGGGATTTCCAGAGATGAGGAAAAAAAATTTAGCTTCCATCATCTGTGGTAGTTTCTGAAGTTGTGGCTTAAAATGGGATATCTTTCTGGGATGTCCCTCATTTGGAGACTATTTTATAGGTGGATGCCCAGTTGTTAGGAAATGGGGGCACAGGACAGCAGGCTGATAGATTTCCTTTTGAGACATTTCAGTCTTGATTTCTAACAGTATCAAAGAAAAGACTTCCTCAAAGACTTGATCCTCCTTTACCATCCATTAGCTTGACATTCAAATTTTTATTTGTTAGAATGACAGAATGATCAACTAAGGCCATTGTTCTGGAACATTACTTCTCTATGTGACTTCTATAGTAAATGCCCCCAAATTCAAGATTATTCTTATTATTACATGGAATATGAAAAAAGGAAACAGTCATTAGTCAACAAACTTACATTGTTCCAAGTACTGTGATAAGTGCTAGAAGTGAAAAAATTGTAAAACACCCACATGTGACTGCTTTCCACTTCCAGCCATAAATGTATTTGCATGAACTTAAAATATTTTAAGACAGGGAGAGAGGGTGGGATTATAGAACTTACAGAAAGAAAGAGCCTTCAATATATCAAATTGTTTTTTTCAAGTTCCTTAGTTGATTTATTTATTTTTAATTTTACTTATTTAATTTTTAATTTATGAAATAAAGCAAGGATTTCCACAATGTGTAGAATTATAAAAAGATGCTTGCACATGAAACTGTAAATCTGTTATATACAACTTATTATTTCTTTCAAATATATAATAAATTTATCATGTAATTTTTTTCTCTTTTTTTTCCCTTTGAAGACACAGCAATCCACATCTGAACCAGAATCATTTCTGTAGTTTATTCCAAAAATTGTTTGATATCATATCTACTGGAGTGTTACAAGAGAAATTGTGATTAGAGTAAAATGATAATGTTCTGTTGTTGTGTTCAACTCTCCATGACCCCATTTGGCATTTTCTTTGGCAGAGACATAATGTTCTAACTTATTCCTTTCATAGAAGAGAAAGCTAAGGCCTCATGACCTTAGAAGTGACTTGTTAAAGGTCACACAGGAAGTAGCAGACCAATGTCCTAAGCTAGTTCCTCCATTTAACTCTTTCCTGATGGCAACATCAGAGAGATGAATGGTGTCCTGGAAACCTGACGTTAGGGCTACTCTCCACTGATAGGTTGTAGATTCCTGGCCACTGTTTACATTTGAAGCAGGTAGTGCCTTTCCAGTATCAGAAATCATATCCTAGAAAATAATATCCTGTTGATTAGCCAGTCAAATTACTTGAGTCTCCTCTCCACAGCCCATGCAGTACATAATTAATGTTTATTTCCATTTTGCCATTCATTATGCAAATCCCTTACATGAAAGCAGCAAAAGTGGGGCTTCCTGGATGATGGTTGTTTTCATTGTTGGCGGGCAGGTAGCGGGGGAGCATCTGCTTAACTCGCTTTCCATGACGTTATCTGGCATTTTGGTGAAAGTAACAATGCCTTGGATATTTGGATTTATCATCCCTATTAAGTAGGTACCTGGCAGTGATGTGTTTGCGGTCCAAGACTCTATGCATGTGCTCTCTCTCTCTCTCTCTCTCTCTCTCTCTCTCTCTCTCTCTCACACACACACACACACACACACACACACACACACACACACACACACGGTTGTTTTTCACATCAGACTGGACACAAGTATTGAACAGATGCCCCCTCAGATGGAGCAGGTTGAGAATTAGGTGATATACTAAGTGGTATGCATTTCCTATTACATTCTTTGATAATGAAATGTGGCTTATGGATCATGCCCAGAGGCAACACAGGCTCCTTTCTCTCAGTGAATTAGACATTATGGGTGCATCACCTTGTCTCCACTCCTAACTGCCATAGGGAAGTCATTGTCTGATGGCAAAAAAACCCCAAAAAAACAAACAAACAAAAATGTTGTGGTTATGGTCCTGGCTGTCTTTTCTCTCTTCTTCCTTTTGCTACTTTCATTGACTATTCAGTGATTTATGGGAGAAGTCCATTTGGATGGCAGTGATCTATTCCTTGCCAGAGGTTTGTTCTTCAGAGAACCAATTTTTCAACCATAAAAGGAGGACTGATATCTTGGTGGCCTTAGGCACACAAATGGTTGCAAACAGAACTGGGGAAGAAAACATATGTATTGTAATATAAGTATGTGTGATATACATATATAGTATATATATATATATATATATATATATATATATATATGCACATGTAGAATAAGGGCAGCTAGGTGGTGTGGTAGATAGAAAGCTTAAAATCAGGAAAACTAATCTTCCTGAGTTCAAATTCAGCCTCAGACACTTACTAGCTGTTTGATCCTACATGTCACTTAACACTGTTTGCCTCAGTTTCTTCATCTGTAAAATGAACTGGAGAGGGAAATGGCAAACCTCTCCAGTATCTTTGCCAAGAAAACTCCAAACAGAGTGGCAGTCAGACACAACTGAAATATCTGAAGAGCAACGTATGTAGAGTGCATGTATGTGTATATGCATGCGTATGCAAATTTAAATATACATGTTCATGAATGGTGATGTTTATCTAGCCCTTGCAGGGAGATCAGTAATTAAAATAGGTCCTTGATTTGGGTTCCAAATAAATCTCTGATTCTACATGAATCCAAAAAGAACTAGGAAATATGAGTGGACATTGCAAAGGTGTACTTTGCCTTTATGAAAGGAGAAGGTAAACTGACTTCCTGAAAATTAGAAGTACCCCCCAAATGGGATGTGATGCCTCAGAGTGTAGATAGTGAATTTCCCTTCAGGTAAAGATTGTAACCAGTCATTGCATCATTTAGAGCAAATGGCACAGAGTACATACTCAAATCAATTTTGTAACTCATGATGTGAGATTGTTACAATAAAAAATTAAGGAATTTAGTAGGAAGGGAATGAGTTATTATAGTGGTTCACATATGAAAATTATTAGCAATATAATCAGGATCTTATAGAATAGTACTTTAATTATTCTGTAGAAAGGCACATGTTAACTCATTGTCTTTGCTACATTTTGGTGCCCTGAGGCATAGAGCTAGGTGCTAAATTCTAGTTATTGTTCTGATTCGTGAAAAGATGGGATGATCATTCTCTGGGCATATTATGATAGAAGGGATGGTGTTGACGTATGGGCAAGACTGAACAACAATTGTCATTTCTATCAAGACATGAAGATATTAGAAATCGTGTAGTTTATTGTCTTATTTTTGCAATTAATATAGAATCAGAGAGGGAGCAGAGCCAAGATGGCTAAGTAAAAGCAGGGATTTTCTTGAGGTTGCCTCAAAACCTCTCCAAAAACATGTTAAAAACTGACTCTAAACAAATTCTAAAACAGCAGAATCCATAAAGTGACAGAGTTAAACAAAGTTCCAGCCCAAGACAACCAGAAAGGTCAACAGAAAAGGTCTGCTGTACTGGGCTGGGAGAAGAGCACAGTCCAGCTTGGAAACCAGCACAAACAGGGCACTAGTAAACCTGGAATGGGCCTCAGGGCACTGAATCACTGGCAGTTGTGGCAATTTCCAGACTTCTCAACCCACAAATCCCAAAGACAACTTAGAAAGTCAGTAGGAAAGGTCTGTGGGACCTGAGGGAGAGGAACACAGTGTGGACCCAGCCCCAGAGTTGGGGCCGTAACTGCTTCCAGAGCCTTTGGCCCACAGATGGGGGGGCCAAGCAGCTGATCAGAGGGGGATTGCAGGGATCTCTTTTCTGGCACTGAGGCAGGATTCTCTTGCTTTGACCGTGTTTGGATCTGAGTCACAGTTCTAGGTGGTGGTACTAGGATGAGGAGGAGTGCTGCTGTGGCAGGGCTTGTGGAAGCAGTAGAGAGGGAATCCTCCTCACAGTTCCAAGGCAGAAAAGAGTGCTTGTGGTCACTCACAGATCAGAGCACAATCTAGGAGAAGAGTAAACACGTCTCCTTTGATCCTATCACCTTGGAAAAATTAAATATTTACAGATCCCTGTAAGTACCTCTAAAAATAGCTGCACAAAACCCCCAAGCTTGGGATAGTACACTCTCACTGGAAATAGAGCCATACCTTATCAAAGAGTTAAAAAGTCAAGTGATTGTTTGAGACAATAACCAAATGGTGTGGGGGAAAGGGGTAAGCAAAACTCAGACTATAGAATCTTACTTTAGTGACAAAGAAGATCAAAACATATAAGACTGCAAAGTCAAAGCTCCTATATCCAAAACCTCCAAGGAAAATATGAATTGATCTCAGGCTATGGAAGAGTTCAAAAAGGATTTTGAAAATCAAGTAAGAAAAGTAGAGCAAAAATTGGCAAGAGAAATGAGTGATGCAAAAAATCATGAAATGCTACTCAATAGCTTGCTAAAAGGAGATCCCCCCAAAAAAGAATACTAAAGAAAATGACACCTTAACAATAGAATTAGTGATAGATGGAATCTTAAAGATTTAATCAAAGCCATACATTCTGATAATAATATAGGACAATAGTAATAATAACTCTTTTTTAAGGTTAAGGCTTTACCATTGACTAAGAACTTTGCTCAGAAGGTGACTTGGATAACAGAGAATCCATATCCCTTCATCCCTAATGCAGTTCTCCTGGTAGTCACTGATCCTGAAACATAGGAACTCAGGTGACCCTTAATCCCAGATATGGTAAAATAATCTGGAACTCCCATGTTAATTTCTAGTTTCAGGTTTTTTGAATCATATTGACTTCCAAATTACCTTTAGTGCTTCTTTGTTTGCTTTTATTTCTTTGGTTTTTGTTTGCTCAGACCTGCAATTTTGTCAGTACAGAAAACTCTCAGTCTCAAAACTCTCTCCACTTATTTGCTTCAGTAACTCATTTGACATTTAAAATATAAGCAGCTGCCTCAGACACTGAGGTATTAATCAATCAATTAATCATTACACATTTATTAAGGGACTATTATGTGCTAGGCAGGCAGCTAGATGGCATAGTGATGGAGTGCTGATCCTGAAGTTAGGAAGAATTATCTTTCTGAGTTCAAATCTAGCTTCACACACTTACTAGCTGTGTGACTTTGGGCAAGTCACGTAACTCTGTTTGTCTCAGTTTCCTCATCTGTAAAATGAGCTGAAGAAGGAAATGATAAACCACTCCAATATCTTTGCAAAGAAAACTCCAAATGGTCACAAAGAGTTGGACCCAAAACAACTAAACAATAATAAAATGTTCTAGGCACTGTGCTAACCACTGTGGATTACAAAAAGAGTCAAAAGACAATCCTTGCCCTCAAGGAGCTCACAATCAAATAAGGGAGACAAAATGAAAGAAATATATACAAAGCAAATTATGTACAGGATAAATAGGAAGTGATATAGAGAAGGTACTGGAACTGCAAGGTGTTGGGGAAAGCTGCCCTGTAGAAGATAGGATTTCAGCTGTATCTTAAAGGAAGCCAGAGAGGACAGTAGTCAAAAAGAAGGAGGAAGAACATTCCAGGCATTGGGCACAGCCAGAGAGAATTCCCAGAACCAAGAGATGCAGTGTCTTGTTCACAGAAAAATCAGGAGGCCAGTCTCATTGGATTGGACTGGAAAGGTTGGAGGAGGACAGGTTATGAAGGACTTTGAATGTTAAACAGACTATTTTGTATTTGATCCTGGAAACAATAGGAAGCCACTCAAATTTATTGAGTGATGTGGTCAGTCTTGCTCTTTAGGAGAATCACTTTAGTGGCCAAATATAGGATAGATTGGAGTAGAGAGAGACTTGAGGAAAACAGATCCACCATTAAGCTATTGGAATAATCCAGGGTAATGGAGGCTAGTTGAGACTGTGTTACTATGCTGCAATTTACATAGTTGCTATGTGAAGCAGAATTAGAAACCAGCTCTTTCTGACTCCAAGACTACCTCTCTATTCATTGTCATGCAATTTCTCTGCAAAATTCACATTCTTATCATAAATGAAGAAGATGTACTTGATTGCAACTTGAGAAGAAAACCCATGTGAGTTCTATGGATCTTCATAGACACAAAGTTTAATCCATGACATTCACAGAAGTCCCATCTTTCTTTGTTAAGTTCTCATATGACTGAATAAATTTCCACATATATGTTCCCTTCCCAACTAGTTGGACAGCTTTTACTCAAAGAACTGTCTGTGAATCAGATAAGTTTACTTCATAACACTCACCTTGCTTAGAGTAGGGCCCTACTTTAATATGCATTCAATAAATAACTCATCAAGTTGAATTCAATGACAGTTTATTAAGCACCCCTTATATACAGATTCTGGGCTAAGTACTAAGGATACAATGGTAAAACAAAGCCTCTTTTACCTGAAAAATCTTATATAGACTGTTCTGGTATAATATAACATAGCACAGTGACTGGCACAAAAAGCACTTTTAAAATGTTGATCTGTTTGTCTTTTTACATATATTTTATTTTCCCCACTCACATGTTAAAACATTTTTAACATTTTTGAAGTTTTGAATTCCAAAGTCTGTGCTTCCCTCACTCACTCTCCTCTCTCTGCTGCTCCCTAAGACAGTGCCCAATATGTAATATATGTGTAATTATGTGAAACATTTCTAAATTAGTCAATTTGTATGTGTTTCTGTTCATCTATTTATCATCTAATTGATCTATTTATGTAAGAGATAGAGGATAGAGTTTGAGACTAGACATGGGATTTCATTGGTATGGGGAGTTCCTGAATGAAGAAGTCTTCTCAACCAATTCAACCCATCATCTCTCAGAGTCTTAGAGTCTTTACAGAGAGCACTAAGAGGTTAAGGCAATTGTCAAGAGTGACACAGTCAAGAGTCCACACAGGCTGGACATATAACTAGGTCTTCTTAGTAGGCTGTCTGTCCATTATTCAGTGTCTACACATATGTATCGATTGAAATATAGGCAGTGATGGACAAAAGAGAGAGCAGAGAAAGTGATCTAAGAAAACTGAGTGGTCAACTTTACCCAAAACTGGAGGAATCAGCAGAGACGGTACATAAGATTAGTCCCCAAAGCTAAAGTCTTGTAGGAAGATCATGATTATGAAATGAAGGAGACACTGAGATAGAATGAATAAGAGAGATGGCCTTGGTGTCAGGAGGTCCTGGATTCAAATACTGTCTGTGACATAATCTAGCCATATCACCCTGGGCAAAACATTTAATCTCTCAGTAGAATGCTGTTCCTCAAGCAGGAACTCTCTATATCAATGCAATTAAAAGTTATATTACTCTATGTGTGTAAATGTATGTATCTATGTATGTACATATAAGCAGATACTCACACACACCCATATCTCACCTACAGCCATACACACACATACGCATACATATACACATGCATTGTTTTCTATTCATGTGCATATTTAAATGTACCTATATTTATGCATATGTAGGAGAAGCATATATGTGTATAAGTATGTACATGTGTGTTTATATGTGTATATGCATACATATATGTGTGTGCACGGTTAAAATTAGAACTGTTCCTCAGTGACATGAATGTGCTTGTTTATTTTTCTTAAATGTTCAGGTATGAGGTTTGTTCCTTATCATGTAGTTGTGATGTTGTGTTGAGTTTGGTTGTGGTTGTTGCTGTGACTGCTGTATACATTGTGTGGTTTATAGGATTTAGAATGAGAGGGGAACTTGGGCATCATCTATCTCAATCCTCTCATTTTACCTTTAAAAGTAGAGTCAAGCCACCCTTGACATAGATAGTTAAATGCAGAGTTAAGATTCAATCTCAGGTTCTCAGATTCCAAAATCCAGTGCTTACTCCGTTATATCAGCATTATATCTTTGCCAAAGGGCAAAGAGATGACTCATGCTAGAACTAAGCAGGCAGAAACATATTACCAGTGATGACTCCTGAGCAAGAAGTGACCTTCAGTACCATGGACAAGGATAGCTAGAAAAGGAGCTGGATCAGTCATGTAACCACAGGGCTAGGGCTTCAGTGGAAAGAAGTAGCCTGAGGTCTCCACAGAACAAAGTTAATCCTCTATCGAAGATTTGTAGGGAAATTAAAAAAATATATATATATGGATAAGAAAGGCATAAGATGGGAACATCTGAATGAATTTCCATCTGCACAGATGGAAAGACAAACAGCATGGATGAGGTAATATTCCCATTTGATACCAAAATATATTCATTGTGATCTGATACCCAGGGTTTTTCATTCATGCTCTGGTGAGTCATTTCTTCTGTCTTTCATTTTTTCCCTCTCTCAAAAAAAGTAGAGTACTAGCTGTGTTAGAAGTAGCCCTCACATCTCTTCTTTCTACAGATGCTTCTCTGAGTCATGGGAATACTGAAGAGATGCTATGGATTGCACAGCAGGGACATTAGCGTGTACCTTCATAACTTAAAGATGGCTGGGCAGACTACAATTAAGCTCTCTTATGCACTTGGGGCTAAAAATGTGTACTTCAGAGAGGCAAACGCATTTCAGCTACAGGGGATCAGTTTCCATCTTTTTCAACCTTATAAGGAGAAAGTTCTGTATTATGTCTTCTCATTGATAAACAACATGGTGCAGTGCATAGATGTCTAGCCTTGGGGTCATGAAGACCTGGGTTCAAGCCTTCCTTCTGTCATACAATTTCTTTGTACCACCAGGCCAATCACTTAGCCTTTTTGTTCCCTGATGTATTCTCTAAGAGTATCAGGCAGTCATCCAATGAGCATTAAAACAAAACAAAACAAAACAAAACAAAACAATCTTCTTACTAGGAGCCAAGCACCCTGCTAAGTTTCAGGAACACACAGAAAGACATAAAGAACCCATGCCCTCAAGGAGCTCATAATTTAATGAGACAGAAAACATGTAACTAAATAGGTACATGTAAGATATACACAGAATAGACAGAAGGTAGTCGCAGAGAGAAAGTACTAAGCTACAAGTTGCTCTGCATTAATAGATGGAGTTCCCAAGCCAAGAGTTCCCCATCTTAAAGAAATGGCATACTTGAACTGAAACAAAAACACAGGCCACATCACAGAGAAGATTCTTTGGTCTTTGACATGAGAAGTATATGTCCTCTAGCCTCATTCCCTACTTGCATGCCAAACTACAAACATGATATTTTAAACCCATAAAAGCAGCAGTCACATCTAACTGATCCTTATCTCAGCAAGCAACTTGCGCAGAATTGTGCTTATAGCCCCTCATTCATTTAATGAAATAACAAATTTAATTGAAGACATGCCTGAGAAATATTTAGGGGGTCTTTCTTCCTCCAGAGTCACAATTTCATTAGAGGAACAAGAACTTTGATAAGAGCTGGCATTATGGGATCCACTTTATGGTCTTTTGGCCAAGAGACTGATAGTCTTCTTGGAAGATGCACCTTTGGGTTTAGGAACATTTAATTCAGTCTCCTGATTAATGCGTTGATCTACTGCTGAGGTGCCCTCTTGCAAACCAAAGTCATTTAATTACAGCATTGGGTGGAGGTGGAGAAGAAACCTTACAAATCATTCAACCAACCCACCCCAAACTCCCTGATTTATAGAAGAGGCAACTGAGACCCCTAGAGGTAAAAGGACTTGTCTATGGTCACACAACTAACAGCTGCCAAACCCTGTATTAAATTCAGACTTTGAAGGCAGTCAGATGAACCACATACAGAGCTGAAGAGAATGCATAGGAAGAGTATTTTCTTCCTTTCTCATCTATTTTTATCTAATCTGATCTAACAAGTGTATCGGAAGTGCCTATTTTGTGGAAGGCACTGTGCGAAGCATTGACATTATAGATATTAAGCTAAAGAGCAATGAAAACAAAATAAAAAAAATGAAATAGCTTGCTTTCTACTGAATTCCAACTCTCGTAAGTTACCTGGAGGGAAAGCAAAACAAGTCAGGAATTCTTTCTGGATGCTTGTTACCCCTCCCACGTAGGAATTTGTTTCATATCATTTTTAGGACTATTAATCAAACCAGTTCAAAAAATAAGCTCCTTGAGGTCAAGTTCTGTCTCTATATATCCCCATTTCCTGGAACAGTACCTTCAGTTCACCTAGTACTTATTTCTACTACATGCTAGGCAATGTGTTACTTAGGTCACAAACATAAACATGTACACACACACACATACACACAGAACATAAAAATCTATACCCTGGGCAATATATATTACACTAGGTCATAGCTGGAGAAGAGGGAGACAACATTAACCTGATAAATATATACAAAATAAGTTAAATATTTTTAATTGAAGAGAATTACCAAATAATGGAATCTGGGTTATTCTTTGAAGAAAGCTAATGATATAAAGTCATTCTATATAAATTGTAAGTACCTGCTATGTGTCATCACTCACTGTGCAGAGGGGAGACAAAGACAAAAAAGAAACAAGCTTCTTGTCCTCCAGATATTTATGTTTTATTGGGGAAAGCAATTTGCACAAATAAGTGAGTAGAATAAATATTTAAGGTGAATTAAAAAATTAATAATTTTTGGCAGACTGAATGACTGCAGGAGGTAGCCCTTAAAATAAGTGAGTAGTTTCCAGATTCAGAAGGTTGAAGGGAGTGAATTTCAGGCATGAGGCCAAGTTTTCATAAAGAGGGAAGATGAGATGGCATGGATGAAGAAGAGGAAATAGGCTGGTTTGGCAAAATTGGAAGGTGTGTGAATGGGAAGGAGAAGGGAGGGAAGGGAGGGAAGCAAGAAGGGTTAAGCACCTACTATGTGCAGTTATTGTGCTAAGCACTTTCCAAATGCTATCCCATTTGAAGGAGAGTAAACGGTGAAATTCCTAGAAAGGTCAGTTGGAGGTAGATGTTCAGTGGTATTAAATATCATTACATATCAAACACAGGAGTTTGTCTTTTATCCCATAGATTATTGGGAGCCTGTGAACCTCTTGAGTAGCAGAATAAAGTGGCCAGGTCCAGACGTGTGTATTATAAATCTGGCAGCAACAAAGAGAATGAACTGGACAGTGAAGAGAACAGAAGCCAAGTGAATCCCTCAGGAGGCTTTTGTGATCGGCTGGATGGGAGCTGATGAGGACTTGAGGAAAGGTGGTGGCCACCCAAATGAAATAAAAGCGACAGATGAGAGAGAGATTGTCAAGGTGGAATTGAGAAGTCTTGACAACTCATTGAATGTAGGGCATAAGGAAGAAGGAAAAGCGGTAGCTAAACTGAACTGGCAAAGGTAGGTGACTGAGAAGAAGGTTTAGGATTGAACCAAAAAGCAAGGGATTGATCAAGAGTGGAAAGATGAAAGGCAAAGCCAATGAGCTTTGTTTCAGACTTGTTCTAAGAGACACCGGTGAGGAGCAGGAGTACACTCCTGAAACAGCCTGTGCAAAAGAATAGAGGCAGGTGATGGATTCCTGCACTTGGAACAGGAAGTAGGCTAGTCCTCCCGGAATATAGAATTCTTGAGGGTGAGTAATATGTGATCAATCCAGACCTCATGCAAAGCAGGTGCTTAGTAAACGTTGTTGCTATCACATGTATTTGAATTTCTTTAGCAATTTTGAGGAGGTCCGTTTGATGATAGATCAGGGTAGGATACAGATACATGTACTCACTGATGTTCTCCCTCTATTGCCATGATCTCTTCTGGCAAGCATGTTTATTTTTGCTTCGCATAGATGGGACTGTGGGTTTCAGAAAGAGCTAATTCACATCTTTTAATCCTACACAGTCCTGGGTAACAAAACAGCCAAATCTGTCCACAAATGCTGAAATGCTTCCTCTGACTCAGAGTGCTGCTTTTCTTGCTTTGTTGAATCATCATGTTTTAAGCTGGTTTTGATTTATTTAGCACTCCTCATGTGCTGCCTGGCTTCTGAAACGGAGGAGTGTCAGGAGGAAGGCTTTCTAGTGGGGGAAGAATCCAGGGCTCATTTGAACAGGCAGAAACATTTTAAAATGGTAGAATTAAGGTGGGAAAGAACAAAACAAATTCAAGGCATGTTGGGTATTTCATCCCAAAGAGGGTCTTAAGTGCTTTGAAAATGCAGAAATTCCTAGAGACCAAATGAAGGTTAACAAACAGGACACCAGACTAGTAAGCTAGCAATGTGCTTGAACCAGAAGAAAGATTGAGATCTACTATATTAAATGACCCCAGCATATCTAAGCAGAGGCAGGCTGACATAAATATTTTTGAAAGCAACTTCTATTCTATTAAAGATGGAAAATACAGGAAAGATCTGGCTGAGGTATTTTTACCCTTTCACTGCCTTCTCTTGAACTCTCTATATATGTATTTTTGGTCATGGGTAGCCCATATTAAGTGAAGAAATTACATCCAAGCTTTAATACTACCAGGATGTACTTGGGACTAGAGTTGTAGTCAGGTTTTTTTGCTTCCCTGGGTCTCAATTTCTTCATTTGCATAATGATAGAGACTGGACCAGATGACTTCTCAGGACCCTCATAGCTCCAAATCTATGATTCCATAATCCAATGTGTGTACTGATCATATCTGTACTGGTCAAAGCCAGTGGGGTTTTGTCCTAGTAAATCACCTGGGGTGGTTCATACCTTGTTCCTACAGTGACTTTCTTCTTTGTGACTCACTATATTGTCCCCAGACAATCATTGGTATAATATGACACAGCCCTTCCCCTAAACCTTTTATAGATTGCCACCCCCAGGATCCTATCTCTAGAGACCCACCTCCCCCGTTCCACCATTTCCCAGTGCAGATGCTTCAGGTACTAGGTCTTTGATCTGACTGTACCCATGAGGGATCTGTCCTCTGGATCTTCACCCTAGATCCACTTCTTGATTTGTTGTTTTTGGCTAAAATGGAAAAGAAAAATTTCTATGGATCTCTTGGTGATTCTTTAGGATTTTGCCTGCCTTATAGCAATGGCATTTACAAAAGACAAGGTGGCCATTAGTCGAATCTAAGGTATATTAAATGTGACCTACCCAAGTCTTTGGCATACTAAGTTAGTGAGAGAAGTGAACCTCTGTGTGATGTCCAATTTAGTCTGAGGGGAGCAGGGTTGTCTTTGCTTCTTTTCTACCTTTATACTTTTCCTAAATCACTTAAAATCTCATCTTTAGTTAAGAGAGAGACAGCCAGTATTAGCCAAGTGGAAAGAATGGTGGATTTGAAATTAAAGCACATTAGCTTGAAGCATAAGAGCATAGATTAAGAGCTGGAAGGGACCTTAGAAGTGGCTGTTCCAAAGCTTCCATTTTGCTGATGAGAAAACTGAGGTCTAGAGAGGTTAAATATTTTGCCTGTGGTGACATAGAGTGAATATCAGGGCTGAGATTGAAGACAGGTCTTAGAAGAGGAGTGTGCTCATCTGACTCCAAATCCAGCATTCTTTCCCAATGTGATTTCTCAAACATAAATGGAAGTCAAATTTAATTCTCTGATTACACTTTTAAAAGCACCTCATTTTTACTGGTTGTCAAATAGAGCAGGATTCATATTTTGTTCTTTGTATGGCATCATCGGACTTAGAACTTCGTGGATTCTCTTTTTTATAAACCCATATTGCTTTTCTTAGTTTTTTAACCTGATGCTGTTAGGAATCTTAACATCAAATAAATATTAGTTAGGTGGTACTGGACTATTCCAAGTTTAAGTTGAAAGACCTTGAAAATAAAAAAGAGAATCCTAAACATGCTTATCAGCTCCAGTTCGCATTTCATAGGTGACTTATTATATGTACGTTTCAGAGGCAAGCTGAGCAGCTTTTCTTGGCTTCTAACTAGGCCTGAGTTCATAAAGTGGACTTTCTCCTGCGGTGCCTAAAGACATTACTGGTGCTTTCCTCTGGTTAAGAAAGTGAAACTCTTGTACTGCTCTGTGAGCTGTCCAGTCATCGATGGCCACAAAGAAAATAGAGCTGGAGGTAAGTATTGTGCACAGTAGGGTGAGCCTATGAGAAAGGAATGACAAGTCATCATCTCCATTCTGCCTCAAAATGCCTATGTCAGTTAAACCTCACAAGAGGAAAACTGGAGTATCCAATCAGATAATGATGATACCACATTTTAAAAAATGTTTGTGCTACGCAGTTAGCCTTCCCCCCACAAAGAAAATGAGTTGGTTCAAAGCAATAACCCATGCCAGTGTCCATGGGGGTCTGCAGGGTCTTGTCCAGATCATGCCAGTTTGGGGTACCAAACAAAAAAAGCTTGTAAAGGCTGGTGGTGTTCTGTGCGCCACCTGGGAAGGCTAGACCCTGCTGTGCCTTTTTTCTACCTCTTATATAATCACCAGTAATAAAAGTTCTGCAATCAGAATTTAGCTGACGATTTTGTTAATGGCATGTGAACCTGAAGAGAATCTGGCTCAGCTCTTCCGTAGCACTGTGGACTCCTATGGTGCAAATGGGAGTGAGAAATTGTTAAATCAGCACAGGGGTCTCAGAGCCACAGACAGCACAGATACGAATGTGGAGGGAGGCACCTGGACTACGACGTGGTGCAAATACAGCTGTGGAGGGTGGGGGAAGGGTTTTCTTCCCTTCCCTGAGGCAATGGTAATATGGTTCTGAGAAAAAGCAAAACGCAAGATAGATATGAATCAATCCCCTGCCTGTCCAGAGGAGGGCATTTAGAGAACATGCCAGAAGAAAGGGGAATTGAAGGAGTGAAAGCCAATTAGCATAGAGAGGAAATGGCTTGGAAAGGATGGGATGGTCATCTTCAAATATTTTCAGGGCATTCATGTGGAAGAAGGAAGGAACAAACAAATGAAAGAAGGAAAGAGAGAGGGAGAGAGGAAAGAAGGGAAGGAAGGAATTACTACTTCTTTGCAAAGCGTTAGATTTGTTCTTTACTAGGATGAAACAGTAAGTCAATCAGTCAATCAACAAACATTTACTAAGCACTTGTAATGTTCCAGGAAATATGCTTTGTATCACAGTGGATAGTGTTCTGGCCCTGGAATCAGAAAGATCTGAATTCAAATTTGGCTTCAGACATTTACTAGCTATGTAACCCTGGATAAGTCAGTTAATCTCTGCTGATCTCAATTTCCACAAATACAAAAGAGAGATCATAGCATCTGCCTCTCAGGGCTGGTGTGAGGATATGTTTGTTTAGCACTTAGAACAGTGTCTGGCATTTAATAGACATTATACAAATGCATGTTCTTTTTCTCCCCCCTTCCCTCCATGTGCTAGAAACACAAAGGAAGGCAAATACATATTCCCTGCCATGAAGAAACTCACGTTCTAATGGGACAAAACCATGCCAACCACCATGTCCATATCAGATATGATACTGAGTGTTGGTCTTGTTGAAAATGTTGTGTCAAACTCTTTGTCACCCCATTTGGAGTTTTCTTGCCAAAGATACCAGTGTGGTTTGCAATTTCCTTCTCTGGTTCATGTAACAGATGAGAAAAATGAGGCAAATAGGACTAACTCATCTGCTCAAGGTCACACAGTATCTGAAGCCAGATTTGAACTCAGGAAGCAGTCTTCCTGCCTCCAAGTTCATGTGCTATCCACTGTGCCACCTAGCTGCAGTAAAACAAAGATAACTAGCACTCCTTTGTATACCATTTAAATGAGTCACAGCCTGATCTTTTGTTATACTTACATTCCTTTTACTCTTGCATGATGCTACATTTCCCATCTCCATGACTTTACATTCATTGATTCCTGTGATCGGAATATGTTCCCTTACAAACCTCCATTTCATATATTTCTTGGTTTTCTTTAAAACTCCCCCCCAACTCCATCTCATGCTGGTGGCCCCTAGCTGCTTATGCCTGCTCCAATATATTCATTTGTTGTATACTCTGCAAAGATCCGTAAATTCAATATTTCTTAGAACATGAGCTTCTTCAGACCAGGGACTGCTATTTTATTTTTTTTCTTTGTATCTTCAGTGCTTAAAATGGTACCTGACGCATAGTAGGGATATGGATGGGAATTTGCCTTATGATTTCATTTCTATAAACAGAATAGAACACTGGACCTGAAGTCAGAAAGACCTCACCTCCCAGATAATTACTAAACATATGACTTGGGCAACCCTCTTGACCTCATTCAGTTTCCTCAACTGTAAAATGAAGATAAAAATAACAGCTGCCTTCCAGCATTGTAATGAGGATAAAATGAGAGATAATATTTCTAAAATGCTTTGCAAACCCTAAAGTATTTTATAAAAGGCAGTTATTCTTCTTATTATTAGAATTTCTGGAAGATAAAACAAACTTCATTTACCATAGTAAATTTGGATCTTCATGATTTGTATACTCAGATATTGGCCTGAAACACTGAGAGGGTAAATGAGTAGTGACCCAGGTTCGCTAATGAAGTGGCAGTGGCAGAACTCGAACCCAGGATTTCCTGCTCCATGTCACTTCTGTAAGTGAATGTTTAATAAAAATGCTTTTGTTGATTTATTAACTGATTAGCACTAGAGGGAAGACCAAGGGATAGTGGGTGGAAGAGAAACAAATTTCAGCTTGATGGCAGGGGGAGGCTTTCTAATAATTAGGTATCCAAGATTGGAACAAGTTTACTAGAAGAAAGCATTTTTTCACTCATCAGAGCTCATTGAGCAAAAGTCAGAAGATAACTTGTTGGGGAGACTTAGACACTATTCTTACACAAGCAAGAACTGGACGAGATACCCATTGATGCCCATTATAGAGCTAATATTCTGTGGTTTTCCCTGAATACTAGAATTCCTTACTGATGCTTAAATCC
Organism: Notamacropus eugenii; assembly: GCF_028372415.1. Classification (NCBI taxonomy): domain Eukaryota; kingdom Metazoa; phylum Chordata; class Mammalia; order Diprotodontia; family Macropodidae; genus Notamacropus; species Notamacropus eugenii. The sequence goes on from NC_092877.1 coordinate 9,871,031, forward strand.
ATTTCAATTCAATTCAATATAAATTGATTATGAGTCTCTGGTAAGCCAGGCATTGTGCTAGGTTGGAGGATTCACAGTCTAATCCCTGCCCTGAAATGATTTATAGTCTACTGAACCCACTATTGTGGAATCTCCTTCACTGTTACCATTGCACAAAGCTGAAGACAACAGTATTTCCAGAAAGGCTTCTTCTCACTTCTCAACATCTCGTACAACTCCATGCTAAGTTTCAATAGACATTTGAAGGCTCCAGAGCCAATTTATTGAGGTGAAAAGATGGAAGCTGTCCTTGAGGGACTTGTTTTGTGGTTTAGTTTTTTTTTTACTCCCTTAAAGAATAGTCCTATAACCTGGACAGTCACTTCCCATTGTGGTTTCCTCTCTTTTCTCATCCACAAAATGAATGGGTTCATCTAGGTCTTTAAAATCCTCTCGCAGTCATAACTTTTCTTTTTTATTCATTTTAAACATTTATTAACATTTGCATAGTGCTTGAAAGTTTGCAAAATACTTAACACACAATTTCATTTGATATACATGAATATCAATATATTTCAACACAAACTGAAGTAAAATAAAATAAATACTTCCTGATACTTGATAATGGAGACAAAAATGAATTTTTTGGGGACACTCAAAAGGCATTTTTGTAATTAAGTAATTAATTAATTTTTAGTTTTCATCATTCATTTCCGCAAGATTTTGAGTTACAGATTTTCTCCCCTTCTCTCCCCTCCTCCCATCCCAAGAGAGCATGTATTCTGATTACCCTTTCCCTAGTCTGGTCTCCCTTCTATCATACTATTCTCTTCTCTGAATCCCCTTCTACTCTACTGTCTTATAGGGCAAGAGAGATTTCTATACCATATTTCCTGTATGCCTTATTTCCTAGTTGCACATAAAAGCAGTTTTTAACTATTTGCTTTTAAAACGTTGAGTTCTAACTTCTCTCCCTTTTTCCTCCCCACCCCTATTGAGAAGGCAAGGAATTAGATATAGGTTATATATGTGTAGTCATGCAAAACACTTCCATAAAAGTCATATTGTGAAAGACCAACTTTTTTTCTGCTATCCTATTCTGCCCCCCACTTATTCTGTTTTTTCATTTGATCCTATTCCTCCTAAAAAGTATTTACTTCTAATTACCACTCCTCCCGTTTTCCTCCCCTCTATCATCCCTCACCTCTGCTTATTCCCTTCCCCCCTACTTTCCTGTAATGTAAGATAAATTTTCATATCAAATTGAGTTTACATGTTATTCCCTCCTTAAACCAAATCTGATGAAAGTAAGGTTCACTCTTTTCCCTCTCATCTTCCCCCTTCTCCCCACCATTGAAAAAACTTTTTCTTGTCACTTTTATGTGAGAGATGATTTACCTCATTCTATTTCTCCCTTTCTTCTTTTCCCAATGTATTCCTCTCTCACTCTTTAACTTTACTTTTTAGAAATCATCCCTTCATATTCAACTCATCCTGTACCCTCTGTCCCTCTGTCTCTGTCTCTGTCTCTCTCTCTGTCTCTGTCTCTGTCTCTCTCTCTACATATATATATATGAAATCCCTAATAAGTTTCAAGAGTTGCAAATATTGTCTTTCCATGTAGGAATGTAAGCAGTACAACTTTAATAAGTCTCTTATGATTTTCCTGTCCTGTTTACCTTTTCATGCTTCTCTTTATTCTTGTATTTGAAAGTCATATTTTCTATTCAGCCTTCAGTCTTCTCATCGAGAATGCTTGAAAGTCCTCTGTTTCATTGAATGACCATTTTTTCCCCCTAAAGTATTATACTCAGTTGTGCTGGCTAGGTGATTCTTGGTTTTAATCCTAGCTCCTTTGACCTCTGGAATATCATATTCAAAGGCCTTTGATCCCTTAATGAAGAAGCTTGTGTTATCCTGATTGTGTTTCCACAATACTTGAATTGTATCTTTCTGACTGCTTGCAATATTTTCCTGTTTACCTGGGAACTCTGGAATTTGGCTGCAATATCCCTAGGAGTTTTCCTTTTTTATTTTCTTCCAGGAAGTGATTGGTAGATTCTTTTAATATCTATTTTACCCTGTGGTTTAGAATATTAGAACAGTTTTCCTTGATAATTTCATGAAAAATCATGTCTAGGCTCTTTTTTTGATCATGGCTTTCAGGTAGTCAAACAATTTTTAAACCATCTCTCCTGTATCTATTTTCCAGATCATTTATTTTTCCAATGAGATATTCCACATTGTCTGCTATTTTTTCATTCTTTTGGTTTTGTTTTATAATTTCTTGATTTTTTCTTGGTCATTATCTTTCATCTGCTCCATCCTAATTTTAAAGGAATTCTTTTCTTCACTGAGCTTTTGGACTTTCTTTCCCATTTAGCCAATTCTTTTTAAGGCATTCTTCTCATTGACCTTTTGGATCTCTTTTGCCATTTGGGTTAGTCTATTTTTTAAGGTGTTATTTTTTCAGTATTTTTCGGAGTTCCTTTTAGCAAGCAAGCTGACTCATTTTTCATGATTGTGTTGCATCACTACCATTTCCTTTCCATTTTTCCCTCTGCTTCTCTTGCTTGATTTTTAAGATCCTTTTTGACTCTTCCATGGCCTGAGACCAATTCATATTTTTCTTGGAATCTTTAAATGTAGGAACTTTGTGTTTGCTGTCTCCTTCTAATTGTATATTTGGAGTTTCCTTGTCAAAGTAAGATTCTATGGTCTGATTTTTTTTACTGTTTCTGCTCATTTCTCCAGACAATAATTTGAATTTTGAGCTTTTTGTCAAGGTAGTTCTCTGCTTCCAGAGTGGGTGAGGGGGTGTACTGTCACTCAGTAGATCACCCCACAATCTGTGGGCCTAGAGTTCCAAAAATAACTGCTGCTGCTGACCCTGGGGAGAAATGAGAGTGATGCAAGAAAATCATGAAAACAAGTCAACTGCTTGCTAAAGGGGACCCCCTGAAAATGTTGAAGAAACTAACCCCTTAAAGATAGACTAACCCAAATGGCAAAAGAGATCCAAAGAGCCTATGGGTTTTCAGCACTTGTTGATTGATTGTCTGATTATTGAATCATCAGGTTTGGAACTTGAGCTGAACTTTGAAGTAAACTAGGTATTCCAATGGTCCAAGATGAGCAGAGAGAGAGCATTCCATCCCAGACAGAGGACAAGAGGTGAGGAGATACAATGCCCTGACATTAATGTCAAGTAAGCCACTTTGACTAGAGTATAGTAAAAATGGGCATCAGCCTAGAGTTTGTCAGGAAACAAATTGTGATTAGAGAGAGGAATAGGGACTAGAGCCAGTGATTTCCTTGGTAGATAGATATCCCAGATGAAAAACTCATCTAAATGGAGGGGAACACCATCTCTGAAACTTTTCATTACAGAGAGCTGCCTAGAACACAGAATGGTCAAGACTCTTGCCCATCATTACTCCTCGTATCTGGCAGAAATAAATATTGGAACTTGGCTTTCTTAGTTCTAGGTCAGCTTTCTCTCCATCCACTATGTCATACCACCTTTCACTTCACAAACTGGCAAACATTTTCAAAGGGCAAATCTATGAGTTTGCATTTTATTTTAAAGACACTAGAGAGCCATTGAAGCTTTCAAGCAAAGGAATGAATGAGATGATATCTTAGATATCAAAATTTCAGTTGGATAGAGAATGAATTAAAGAGCAAAGAGGCCAGATCCAGATAAACTAAGAGACTATTACAAAAGACAGGTGAGGTATGGTGAGGGCCCAAATGCAAAATAGTCTATTAACACTTTGGTAGATACCACATGTTGCAAACTTATGGGGGAATATGAACATACTAAACAGGATGTACAAGGATGGACAGTATATAATCAGCATCAAAGGAGGAAGTGCTCACATGAATGAGATCACTGATCCTTTGGAGTCTTTGAATATAGATGTTTGCTCACATTGTGGTTTTGCCACTGGTTCGCAGAGAGCTCACTTCCCAGCTCAGAGCTCTAATTGCTTTTCTCCCATGGTGTTTATTTGGTGGACAAGTGTATCACTGCCTGATACCACCATGTAAAATGCATTGATGCCAAATGAGAAATGAAAGTGTTCCTCAGTGCTGGCACACAGTCTGCTCTGCATCCACCCCAGAAACCCTGCTGTTATGACTCTAGGTGCAAGGACTTTGTCGATAAAGTTTTAGATGCACAGACAGCAGGATGTCCACTAGCGCACCAGCCGAATGGATTTGTGTTTCAAGTGGGCAGCGAGAGGAATCAATAGGACTTTATCCTCTAGCCACCTGGTCAATTAAACAGCTGAGACTCTGGAATAGACTGACTGAGTTCCTAGCTGTGAACATTGAGAAAGAAACAGGATGTCCAATGGTTCAATGAACCCAGAGGGAAGTTAAATGACCCTATCTAAGTCTTATGATGAACATGTGACTGAACCTGGATTAATCTTCAGTGGCTTGCTGCCCACATCACTTGATTCTCATGCATTTTAACAGCTACAGCAACAATACAGAGGATAAATTGGAAAGGCCAGTCTCCAGAAACCCTTGATCAACAGAGACCCCATTCTGTTCTTGGAACTCATACAAAGACAGACAAAGAAGGCCTTCACAGAAAAACAAGAATTCTTTTAAAGAAGGGGAGGGGGCAACTTTCCAATTATTTTCCATTGTTTTTACTCATTTTGTGCTTTGAAACATAGCTATGAAGTATTTTCTGTCTATCTAACCATGTTCCAATGTCTATTTGGTGCTTTAGGACTACTGTAGAAATCAATCATAGGATTCCCTTATTTACAGTAGGTTTGTCTCCAGGCGAAAACAATAGTAGAGTAGCTAACACATTCCACTCCATCTTGAGTAGCTCTGGTTTTATTGTGGTTTCATTCACTTTTGTTGACCATTATGTCTCTTCTTTCCCCTGTGCTTTTAAGGAATGATTGTTGAAGCAAAGTAGCTCAATGTTCCTGTCCTCCCTTAAGGAAAATGCATTATTTCAAATGGTACTTGATACATGGTACCCTCTTTCCCCCTGCCTCTCCCCTTAAAACTCTAGAAAATATATTAGGTGAAATTAAAAAAAAAAAAGTTTTGTGAGGCACTGGGAGGCAGGGTTTAAACAAATTGAATATTCCTTCTCCAATCATAATAATGAGGAAATTATATGACCTAGACTGGATTGAAAAGGATAAGGATAAAGATAATAATACTTTCAATTTTACATGAATTTGTAGTTTTTAATTAGCACTAAATCCTCATGTTTTCATCATAACCTCTTTATAAGATATCCCATGAAAGGTCAGGTGTATATAAAGAGAAGCACTGAATTGTAGAGATGGAAGGCACCATAGGGGACATTTTGTTGAAACAGTAGATTAAAAGGAACCTATTCTACCACTTCCTCTCCAAGTAGTCATATCACTTACGCTAAAGATTGATAAGTGTGGGAGGTAGTTCACTCTTTCTTGTTTATCCATTTCACTCATGGGTAGCTGTAATTGTTAGGAAGTTTTCCTTTTCATCAACCAAAAGTTTTTCTCTTGTAATTTTTATCCATTTCTTCAAGTTTTATTTCATTTATCATAAAATAAAATTCTTATCCCTTCTGCCTATTTATTCACTCATGTCCTTATTTATTTCTTTGTTTGTTTGTTTATTATTTGTCTTCCACCTGCGATTTCAGTGTTCTAGTGAAAGGACATTCTAGAGTACAAATATGCTCTACCATTACAAATCGCCACTGGTTCTGCAAATTACTGTGTTAGAGACTTGCTCAGTTTTGTACAATGAGAATGAAAATTAATAATAATTTATATATATACATACATATATATATATATATGATTAGTATAATAATATAGCCAGTATGTTATGAATAATGGCCAGTACTTATGTAGCATTTTATGGATTGTAAAACATTTTACAAATATTATCTCATTTTATCTTCATAACAACCCTGTGATATAAGAACTACTCTTCTCTTCCTTGTACAGGTGAAGTACCTAGACAGATTGAAGTGTATGGATTGACTCAACATCACACGTCTAGTAAATATCTTAGATCGGAGGTGTTCCTGACACTAGTTGTAGTGCTTTATCAACTGTGTGATCTAGATACCTTTCTGTCACAGACAAAACTGATCTAGATGCCTATCTGTCACAGGCAAAGCTTGAACCCAGAGCTTCCTGCCTGAAGCTAATTCCCTTTTTCATTGTACTGTCTCTTTTATACATCTTAACAAACTTCTTTTTTCACATTGATCCCAACACCACTTATAAGATATCAGGCTTCCCAATGGTATTTCCCCTCCTCTGAAGAAAGATCAGGCAATTTCCCTGCCCTCTTTCCTTGTGGCTTATTCCTTCCAGATCCTCCCCTCAAAAGCTTCCTTCTGCTTCCTCTCACCAGCAATGACACCCATAGTAGACATTTTTTAACATTGGTCCCTTTTCTTCTGCCTGAGTGTTATCTTGTGCTTTCTTTGGTGGATTATTGTCTAGGAAAGAGCTGGAATTTGTATATACACAATCTGAGTCATAGAAAATGTTAATATAGATGAAAGAAAATAAAATTTAGGAGACCATAAGACATTTGGGGGCTTGTGGTCAGAGAATCATCTATTCCACTTTTGTGGTTTTCTTGTGTTTAAGAAGACTTGGCCATTCTGATTTACACTGAACTCTCTACACAAGTGTAGCAAACTGAGACACAGATGAGTAAAATACCTTTCCTGCGACCACAAAAGTATCAAAAGTCAGGATTTCAAAGCGGATCCTTTACTCCAATCCAGAACACTTTCAATTACCATGTTAGATCTTATCGTCCATCAGCATATTTTTCAAGAACCTAGCTCTCTTCCATATGGTGATGGAATATCAAAACGGTGGGTGGCTGTAAGGGAAATTACATATGTGTCAAAGGCACAGGAATCAAAGGTTAGTCTTCTTGTATCACAGGCATGCTTTGCTCTCTACACCAGCTATCAAGGTTTTATTAAGTTTATGATTTCAGTCCATGATCGATGTCAGACACAATATTAGCTTTCTTCTCATCACTCATTTTGAATACATTTTAATATGCTTGAAAGTAGAGATTTCATCCCTACTTCTGACTTCTAAACTCTCGATAAGAAAGATAATGATATCTTAGAATTTCTGTAAAGGAATATCTCCTCCCAATAAATAACCAAACAAATGGACAAATTCATTGATCAAGTGATCTTAACAAGGCATATCTGTTCTAGTAATGATCTGTACAGCGTTTTATGAACCTCAGTGTAATGAACCAAGGCTTTTCTGTTCTTCCCAAAAGGATAAGCAAGCCAGATTATTTTAAACTGTGTATTAATATAGCAGTCACCACTAGGCCTTAGCCACGTGAGTAGGTTTTCTCACAAACACACACACGCACACATACACACACATCCAAATGCACACATAAAAATTCCAACTTACCAAGTTGATTTAAAAAAATTATCTTTCTATTTTAAGCAAATGACTGGTACACTGATTAGCCTTTATGTACTTATCATTACCATCACCATCATCGTTATCATTACTGATATTCTTATTTTTAGGCAGAACCATCTGGATAAAGTGACTTGCCCAGGGACTAGTAAGTGTCTAAAGCTAGATTTGCTCTCAAGTGCTCCTGATTTCGGGGCCTGCTGCACCACCCTAATGCTCCTATTTATTCATTATTTAAGATTGAGAGTCAGCATGGCTTAGTGGAAAGAGAGCTACTCTGTGAGTCGGGAAGATCTGGACTCAAACGTTCCTCTCTCACATACTTGCCCTCTAATCCTGAGCAGAATACTTACACCCACCGTGCTCTAGAGACCTCTCTGTATGCACTGCGCACAGAAGGTACCACCCTCCGTTGGTAGAGGGAGCTTTGTCACATAGGATTTTCCCTGTAAACGAAAGCCCAAGATAAGTTCCTGCCCCTTTTGAAGCTCAGTTTGATGAGGGTAATGACTTGTGTTTGTCCTTCTTGCCAAAGAAGACCATGCCTTCAGAGAAATGATGACATGACTTGCACGTGATTTGGTTTGAGTGAGGTAGGGCTGTGCAGGTCACCAGCCTCACTTCTCCTCCAGAGCCATCTGAATCCAGTGACCAGATATTCTTCAGGATGACTGGAGATGACCCAGAACTGGGAGACCTTGGGCCCTTTAGGCCAAGGACTTTGCAGGTACTCTCTTAGGGTGAGGCAATGCCCATTCATTGAATAGGATTGTTTAAGAAGTAGCCAGGGTGTGGCCTCTTTGATGAGGTCAAGAAAAACAAAGACATCTGGCTGGGAGAGAAAGAGCATCAGTTACTACTGATAACACTCTAAAGCTGGGAGGGCCCAGAAGAGCCCTCAGGCAGGGGCCCATTGGATTTTGAGGGTAATGAATATAATAAACTTTAAATCCCCTACCCACTCAGGTCCTTTGTTTTTTCAGGTAGGTCCAGATTAGTGTGAATAATGAATCTGATGAAGTGGTCATGTTATGTATGTATATTATATATACTGCATATTTACAGTGGGCTGGAATCAATTACCAGGTGTTACTTAATTATAACTTTCAATAATGCAGATCTGAATACATGTGACCACTTGAAGGTACTCATTTTTCTCACTCATCAGAAACTAGCTGTATTTCATGGGCAGCCAATGAGGGGTAATAGTAAACATGTATGTGCCTACTATGTGCCCACTATGTGCTAAATACTTTACAAATGCTATCTCATTTGGTCCTCATAGCAACCCTGAGAGTTAGGCTCTATTTTTATCCCTATTTTATAGTTGAGAAAACTGAGGCAGACTGATTAAGTGACTTGAACATAGTAAACTAGTAAGTGTCTGAGAACATAGATATTCCAAGTGGTAATGTGGCATAATGGACAGTGAGCTGGCATCCTGGGAAAGAAGACGGAAGTTCAAGCCAACCTTTGATCCATAGTGGTTGTGTAGTAAGTAACAATCTCTCAGTTCCCTTAGTTTGCAAGGTTAAGCAACCTTCGAAAAGCATAAAGGTCAAAGTAGATGATGATATGCATGGGTGAAATAAGTTTCCTCAATCAGAGCTTCTTAAACTCAATGGACAAATCGGTCATAGGCAGGCGAATGGCCAAAATAAACAGATGGATGAATGAATGAATGAATGAATGAATGAATGAATGAGTGATTGAAGAAATGACACTTCATTTGACTTGGGTAGCAGATACAGAACCACCATCAAGATCTGGAAGACTTGGGGCCAGATCTTACTTTTAACTAACGTACTGACTCTCATACCCTGAACAAGTAACTTCACCTCTTAGTGTTCTAGGCAACTCCCTACAAGCATAATTTTTGGAGAAGGTGCAATCTGCATTACACATATGTGGGGAGTTAGTTTCAAATACTAATGAAATTATAATTGTAGTGCTTCTCTCTATCCTAGCATGAAAACTCCTTTCAGCAACTTAGATTGGCCACTTATCTACAAGTCACCTCTGACTTGAGATAAACTAACGCTACAGGTATTGCTACCATGGACAGAATTTAACGAACGTGGACCTGGGAGTTTGGAATCCTGACTCTGCTACTAATTAGCTGTGTTAAGCATCATTTTAGGTCCAGGCTAACACTCTGTAGCACTCTTTCCATCTTTAAAATGAATGTGTATATTTTATCAACATTAACAGAGTTAATATATGAATGACATTCATAAAATTAACGATGGTGACAATGAAACAATTATTCATGTCAGTGGCTGCTTTCTAGACTTTCTCCGTCACTTACAGAAAATAGTGCGGATGCCCTGGTTTTCTCTCACCTCCTCTCTAGATGTTCTGAGATTCACTTTACATGTTATATTTGCTTTCACACTCAAGCTCCAACTACATAGAAGATGGGCATTTTTTTTTGGTCTGCTGATAATGATGTAACTCAGAATTAGAATGAGATGAAAATGTTCTTGTTTGTAATTCTAATTCGGAGCCTATTGACTAAATGAGCATTTGAATAGAAACCTCCAGATTCACAGAATTTTTCAGTTGCAATTTCCTCAACTGTATGTACAAGTGTTGATCTAGCCTTTTTTTGCTGTCTTCCAGTGAAAAGAAACCCATTATCTCTCAACTAGACCCACACCTCTCAAAAAAATAGGTGGTTGAAATAAAAATTTGAATCTGCAAAGGGAAATGTTAATTAGGAGCTTTTTAAAAATTATGCTTTGTACCTTGCTTAGAAACATGTGTCCTTCAGTGTTTAGTACAGTATCTGGTACAGAGTAAGCACTGAATAAAGGTTTTTTGACTTTTTGACTTGATTCACAACAGTCCAGTGAGGTAAGTAGGTGTAACCATTATTATCCCTATTTTATGAATTAGGAAGTGCTTTCTGAGAGGTGAGTCACTTGTAAGTAAGTACGTAAGTAAGTAAAGATGCGCTACTAGAAAGCTTCAGAAAGACATATCCAAACCATGCCTTTTGACTTTTCAGTTCAGTATGCTTTCCTTGATGTCACACTGCTTTTCAAATAATATTAATTACAAATAATATCAATAATGTCAGTTTCTCAAATAATATCAAATACAGAATACTTGAGTTTGTTTATTGGTTTTCTCGGTGTTTTTCCTACAAAGTCAGTGAACTAATATTAATTGTTTACCATATGTCAGGCACTGTGCTAAGTGCTGAGGATGCAAAGAAATGAAAAAATGAGACAGTGACACAGATTTTACTAGAATGACATAATAGAGGAGAGGTGGCTGGATATGAGTACATATCCTTGAATTTTGTCTTGATAGTGTGTTACCTATGTGTGACACTAAGCAAAAATCCCAAACTCTCTGATCATCAGTTTCTTCACATGGAAAATGGGGATAATAACATGTGTGACACTTGCCTGACAAAGTTATTCTCATGGTTAACTAAGATAATTTAAAGAAAGCATATTACAAAGGCTGAAATACTATGGAAATGTCAGTAGAAGTTGTCATTAACGTCTTCGTCATCATCATCACCATCAGAAGCAGGTTGTCAGCCTGACTCTCCACATTGCTTTGCATTTGTTCTATGTGTGTGTGTGTGTGTGTGTGTGTGTGTGTGTGTGTGTGTGTGTCTGTCTGTCTGTCTGTCTGTCTGTGTGCATGCATATACTATCTCCTTTGAATGGAACAATGTAAAGTAAACTCTTTGTGGCCAATAACTATTTCATTATCTACCTCTCCTCCCCTCCTTTTTTTTCTCCCAGGTCCTTGGCACACAGTAAACACTTGGTCAAGGTTTGATGATTAATTGAACGCCATCAAACAATAGAAGTAGTAGAACCTTGGCACAGTAGTCAGGGTAACTGAATGTACATTCTGAGAGATGGTAGGAGGTAGGCAGTATAGGAAATAGGGTTGCTTTTCTTCTTTTGGCCCACCCTCTGATTAGCAACTTGCCTACAGTATCTCAGCCTTCCATGGGAGATGTTAAATCTTCCTCAGGAATCTCAGTTTGGTTTCGTTTTCTTTTTTTCCATCTGTAAATTCATAGGTTGGATGAAATGACTTCCAATATCCCTTCTCTTTCTAACATCCTCCCATTCTCTGAAGTTTACCTATGTTTCCTTTAAAGGTAGCTCTCACTACATAAAGAGTTTGTTGTTTCCACCCAGTGAGAACAGGAGATTTGCTCCTTGGTCTTAAGTCAGAGGCAGAATCTTTTCCAGGTATAAACTTCTATTTCATGCAAGTATTCATTGCTACCCTTCTATATGATATTAAAAGGTCTTTGAACAGTTCAGAAAGAGGCACTTTTATAGACTGATCTTAAATAGGATGGTTGTTTATGAAAAAAAATGGAGCTTCAGCAGCTGTTGTTAGCTCCCTCTTGAAAACCAGGTCCTCAAAATAGCCCCAGAGAGCCTTTAGACAGACTCAGATCCCTTCCAAGCTGTTTAAACCCTTTCTTGTCTTTGAGGGGGCCAAAGTGTTCCCAAGACTTAGAAGCCTCTCCTTGGAAACTTCCTTTATTTTAGTTTCAAAAGAAGTTTAATTACAGAGGGAAACGAGTTGTCCCTGAGGGAATACATACATACATACATACATACATACATACATACATACATACATACATATATACATACATATATATATATGTATTTTGGGGGGGGTATTTTAGGGATAATACTTTTTCATCTAGTAATTCTTTTATAAATACAGAATGCTAGTATTTAGGGGCTCACCGATAGTTACTAAAATGTGCCTGTTCCCTGTGGGGTATTCAGGATATCTATTTGTGAAGCAAGATTGATGTATTCATGAGAGTTGACATCTGGTACAATTGAACATTTACAGTTCAGTCCTGGTGGAATTGTCTTTGAGAGATCCTGGTTAAGGTTGAATTACCCTTGTTTGAGATATAATTGAAATGAACATAGCATGTTGTAAAAATTCCTGAACTTGATCTTTGACTTTTGTTTGAGGATTACCAAGAATCACAAAAAAAATTGTAGTAAGATAATGCAGAGTAAGTCCAATTCACTTTGATTTTCTCATGAATTCTTTCTAGTCTTTTTGAACCTTGGCACTGAAAGGTCTAAAAAGAGAAAGAAAATAAAATCCTTAGAATATGGTCTATGGATATGTATTTTCTCTTATACATGTAATTGGCGAAGAATGGTTGCAGGTCTTACATTTTCACATTGTGACCCTTTCAATGATCAGATGTGGTAAACTCCAAGAGTCAAATAGGAATGCTACGCTGCTTTTCACATGTGAAGGTAAATCTCATGTTTCACCCCATAATCGTCACACCCTAGGTATTTACATCCAAAATGTTTTATAATCTTTCATCATGTAATTGTCGCATGGTATACTTCTGTTTGTCATGTCTCTTAAAAGAAAAACAGAGCAGCAATGTATTTACCAGTGGCATATTCGAACCCTGAGCCTAGAATTCTCATGGCATGGGCATTGTTGGTATTCAGTTTTAATGTATATTTATGAGTATTCCATGCAGCATAGACAGTTTACTAAGTGATTTTTAAGTAATATCAGAGCTTAAAAAAAAAAAAAGCTTCATATAATGGTTGCACTCCACTTTTTTGTAAAAAAAAAAAAAGTGGACATAAAATTTGTGATAGTTATGTGGTAAAATGCAGTATTTTCATCACTAAGATAGTAGCATTCTTCAATGAGATGAACTTTTCCTTCCTCTAACACAGGAAACTAGATTTTTGCTATTTGACTTCTTAGTACTTGGGCAGCTAGGTGGTGCAGTGGATAGAGAACCAGTGCAGGAATCAGGAGGACCTGAGTTAAAATCTCACCTCAGACACTTGACACTCACTAGCTGTATGACCTTGGGCAAGTCACTTAACCCCAATTGCCTCATCCTGGGTCATCTCTAGTCATCCTGATGATTATCTGATCACTGGATTCAGATGGCTCTGGAGGAGAAGTGAGGCTGGTGCCCTCCCTCACTCAGAACAAAGTCAAGTGCAAGTCATGTCATCATTTCTGGTCATGTCACCAGCCTCACTTGTCCTCATGTAATAATGAGCCATGCATTGTATTCCTTTGCATAATGTTTGAAATTCTTCATGTGAAGAGTATTCCATGTGGTATATTTGAATTGAATCTGTTTGTTTTCTTTGGGTAAAGACTCATCTAAAGTTTATTTGAGGAAAAATCCAAAGTGGCATTTACATGGCCATCTCATCTTCCCCTATCCTTCTCCCTCAATATGGGGCCCTCTATTCTCTCAAAAAAAAAGTTCTAAATACTTTGCTATTAGCTTGATTATAGTCGTTTTTAGACTTCACCATCCTGCAGATCAAATTTTCTCTATGTCTCTGGTAGCTACCACAATTTTATTTGCATGGTAGGAACTTAATAAAAGCTTTATTGAATGAAGTAGTTGCATTGATAACTATAAAATGGAATGCATGAAGGTAGAATGCAATGGAACGTAAGGTTCTTGAATGCAGGGTCTCCTGGCTTTTGTCTTTGCATCTCTAGGTCTTAGAAAAGTTTATTTATTTATTTTTGGTTTGTTTGTTTTACTTTTTTTTTTTCATGGCAAGTACTTCATAAATACTGGTGAAAGTGAATTGAAAAATAAAAAAAAAAATCATTAGGGGCTCCTAGAAATCAGAGTATCCTACAGCTTTACTGTGAAATGAGAAAAGAGCTGATGATGTTGACCTTTTGGTCATTGTTTTTTGTTCTTCATTCTCAAAGAGAACCATAATATCGAGTAGGTAATGTCTTGATTTACAAGTGAAATAGATTTAAGTGAGGCAAGGCTGTGCAAAGTCACCAGCCTCACTTTCTTCTGCAGAGTCATCTGGGTCCACTATCAAGGTGTAGTTTACGACATCCTGAGATGGTCCTGGATGCAATGGGAGATTTTGTCCCTTTTAAGCTAAGGTCTTCCCCTTGTCTCAGTTTGTCTCAGGAAAATCTCATTGAATGATGAAGAGTCCTGATAAGAAGTGAGGCAAAGAATGACATCTTTTACCTAGTCCAAAAAGCAATCAATCGATCAGTCTGGGAGGGGAAGACCCTTAAGGTTTCTGGCCAAAACAGAAACAATTGTTATTGACCCTCACGCTGAACCAGCAGAGCCCAAACAATGACCAAAGCTTTTCTATTTAGCGTAATCTGAACAATGATAATCTCTGAAAAAACTCAGACATTTTAAATCCATGGGTCCATGACTCATGGACAACAAGCGTTTCCTCCCAAACACCAATGTGTATGGCATCTTCCCTGCTTATCTCTCCAAATTATTTGGGGATTTGATGAGCTGAGGTGTAAGAAATCCTTTAGCTCCTCTGGGAATGATACCAGAAAAATAAAAAGTAGAGCGTTATTATCACCAAAATTAAAGAAACACTGAAAAATCTGATCCTAATCAGATATTGTCTTTACCTTATGTCTGATAGGAGATTGGAAGAAGGCCAGGTACCTTTACTCTAGAACTAAATCATATTTAACTTGATTTGTAATTGAGGAAGTGAATATACTATGTCGGTCAGCTTTTTCTTCCATTCATTTTGTCTTTTCTTTTTTCTGGACCTGGGAAAGCCAACCATGAGTGAATGTATGACTGCATTCAAAGTTTCATGCTAAGAGAATTAGCTTCACTTTATCAGTTTATGTGATGTTAGCAACTTTCACTCCTTCCATATTGACATTTTCAATGCTAATGAAAGGTAGTAAATTCTAGAAAGAGTGCTGTATTTGAAATTAGGAGACATGGAATTGAATTCCAAATCTATTTGTTACTATGTTTGAAATTTAGGATAAATCACTTCTGCTTTCTGGGACTCAGTTTCCTAATCTGTAAATCAAAGGGTCCTCTCTAAGTCATTTTTATCACTGAATCGTTAGTACCGATAGTCAAGTACTAGATCAAAATCTTTGTACAACGCTTTAATCCAGTAAAGATACAAGAAGAACAGAGAGCAGTACTGCCATCCTCCTGCCTCCATTCTGATCTCTCTCTTTGTATCACAGCCACATAGATGTTAAATAGTAGAGCAAAGATCAGTATTCAGGTGCAAAAATATCAAGGTCAGTCCTTTCCACTTAAACCACACTGTTTGAATTGGAAGTAGCCTGTTCTGGGGGAAGTTTGGCCACCCTCAAATCTATGGCAATCAGTTCTAACTGGAATTCCTTGGAAAGATGATGAATAACACAAGCTGGTGCCATACATCATCAGCTTCTAAGGATCCCTTTTCGTCCTCCTTTTCTGTCTTATCCTGGTGAATTACAAGCATGGAATCGATTCATTTATTATCTGTGGATACCTAGTTGAAGTTCAGGTGGTTAATGAAGTGGAAGAAAAAAGGAGAAAGATTTGAAGTATCATATACATGTATGTTATAGCAAAAAGAAGAGATTTTCATTCAACAAGCATTTATTAGACTTATTATGTGCCAAGTACTGTGCTAAACTCTGCGGATACAAAAAGAACAGACAAAAGAAAATAAAAACAAACCGTGCCTTCTACTCTGCAGATTCCATTCTAATGGGGGAGATGGCATAAATACTTTGCCTCTCTTACTGGCATGAGCACCTTGGGAAAGGTATTTGACTTATCTGGACAACAGTTTCCTCACGTGAAAAGTGAGAAGGTTGGACAGATGATTGCTAAGGGCCCTTACAGGATAGCTAAGTGGTACAGTGGATAGCCTGGAATCAGGAAGACCTGCATTCAAATCTAGCCATTGGCACTTATTAGTCATGTGACCACAAGTTATTTAGCCATGTTTGCCTCAGTTTCCTCATTTGTAAAATGAGCTAGAGAAAGAAATGGCAAACCATTGTAGTATCTTGACCAAAAAAAGTCTAAATGTTGTCCTACAGAGTCAGACACAATTGAAACGACAGTTAAAGGGCCCTTACTCTTTGCTACAATGATCTCAGAGGATGAGGCTTAGGACAACAATGAAATCCTACTGACAGTATTTAGTTTTATCCACCCTAACCATTTTGGCACTATTGCGTCCTTTGTCTATGGGAATGAAGGGAGAAAGTCTTTTCTTCCTTCCAAAATGGCCCTCCCCAATGGAGGAAAGATTCATGATTGCTGAACTGATGCTCTCCACAAAAAGGGAAAGGAAAAAACTTAAGAACTTTGGAGATCTTGCCAATTCTCAATTATCCTCAGCTGTAAGCAAGAATGCAAATCAACTGTATGAAAGGAAAATGTATCATAATGTAAGAAATTTCTTGAAAGGGAGTCCAACTTTCCCTGGTAAGGCATTCCAGTATTTTAGTGTGTTGAAACAGCATTTGCATTGATCTTAAATCTTCCCCATGATACATATATTTTCTCATGTCCTGTTCTTAGTGAGATTGTGTAAAATCCAGTTATAATTTTCTACTTCAGTGTTGGTGTAAATATAATCAAAGACTATTTTGATTCATTTAAAATAAATGCAATAAGCACTTACAATGTTTCAGGGCTTATGTTAGGTGCTAGAAAATGCAAAGAGGAGTTTGCAGTTTTTCAATATTCTATATTTCATTTAATATTTCCCAATTTTATGTAAAATAAATCTTAAAATTCATTTTTTTAAATTTTGACTTCTGCTTTTTCTCCCTCCCTCCCATCCCTCTCCACTTCTTAAGAAGGCAACTTATGTTATCCATTACACATATAAGATCATGCCAAACACTTTTTCATATTCCACACTGCAAAATAAAATTAAAGAAAAAATTAAAATATATTTCAATTTGTATTCAGAGGTCATAAGTTCTGTCTTTGGATGTGGATAGCATTTTCCACCATGGGTCCTTTGAAATTATCTTGGATCCTTGTCTGCATCAGAGTAGCTAAGTCTTTCATAGTTGATCATCCTTATATTATTGAAGTTACTGCATACAATGTCCTTTCTGCTCACTTCACTTTGCATCAGTTTGCATAAGTCTTCCAAGGTTTATCTGAAACCTCCCTGCTCATCATTTCTTATAGCACAATAGTATTCTGTCATAATCATATACTGCAGCTTATTCAGTCATTCCAAATTGATAGATATTTCCTCAGTTTCCAATTCTTTGCCACCAACAGAACTGTTATAATTATTTTTGTAAAAGTAAACTCCTTTCATTTTCTTTAATCTCTTTGGGATAGACCTGGTAGTGACATTATTGGGTCAAAGGATATACTATGCATTTGGGCCTAGTTCCAAATTGTTCTCCAGAATCTTTATTGCATTAGTGCAGTAAAAGTACATTAGCGTCTCCATTTTTCCATATCTGCAAGAAGTTTGTATTTTAAAGGAAAAGTCAGCAGGCCCCTAAATAGTTATATGCAAAGCACATGTAAAAGAGACAAATTGTAACCTTCGTTGGGGAAGGCCTCAAGAAATGGGATGACTTAAGAAAGGCTTTGTGCAGCAGGGAGCACTTCAGATGAATCTGAAAGAAAACCAGAGGTTACTGACAGAAAATAAGAAAGAAGTGGATTCCAGATGTAGGGTACAGCTGTTGTAAAGGCCTAGAAATGGATTGTTGTGTGTGAGGAAGTCTAAGATGGCCAGTTTTGTTGGGCTGAAGTGTATGTAGAGGGGAATAATATGTAATAGGTTTGAAATATACTATAGGGCCAGGCTGTAAAATACTCTATATTCCAAATAGAGAAGTTTATATTTGATCTCAGGTGTAACTGAGAACAACTAGAGTTCGATAAGTAGGAGTATCCTGGTCAGACTTTTGGGAAATCACTGTAGTGACTATAGAGAGGTTGGATAGCAAAAGGGAGAAAAATTAGGCATAGGAACTGGTTTATCAAGTTTTAGTGCCAAGAAACAAGCATTTATCAGGGATCTACTATGTGCTAGGTACTCTGCTAAGCATTTTGCAAATCTCATTTGGTCATCACAACAATCCTGTCATGTAGACATTACTAATATCATCCTTTCACATTTGAGGAAACTGAAGCAGAGAGAAGCCAAGTGACTTGTTTATGGTCACACAACTTATAAATGTTTGAGGCTGGATTTGAATTCAAGCATTCCTAATTCCAGACCCAGCACTCTAAACATTGTGCCACCCAGCTCCCTGTAATTCAATGTGGAGGTGATGAGGGGCTGAGCTAGGATGGGGACTATGTGAATGGAGAGAAACTATGCCTTAGATGTTGAAACCAATGTAATTACAAGATGTGGCTATTGACTGGATACAGGAGAGGAGAATGAGGTATCAAGGATGACACGGAGGTTTTGCCAGAAGAATGGTGGTGTCATTCAGCGAAATAGGAAAGCTTGAAATTAGAAAGTAAGAGAAAGAAACAAGCATTTATGGAGCGCCTTCTGGGTCCCAGGTGCTGTGCTAAATCCTTTATAATACTGTCTCATCTGGAAAGCTACTGAATCCTGTTCTGAGCGTGTTGGGATTGAGATGACTATGAAATATCTAGTTTGGAGTATTCAACAGGCAAGTGGCTAGGGAACACTGAGGTTCAGGAGCTAGACGAGGACTCTATTTATGGACCTGGAAATCGTCTACATAGAGATGATAATTGAACTCCCTGGAACTAATCATATTGCCAAGTGAGAGAGAATAAAGACAAAAGAGAAGATGGCTCAGGATGGAACCTTGAAATAAATCCTAGATTAAGTGATGTGATGTGAATGATAATCTAGCAAAAAAAAGCCCCAAACTGGGGACAGTCAGACAAATAGAACTGAGAAAGAACATGGTCATAGTTCATTAGTCAATAAGAACTGATTAAAAGTTTCCTATTTACCAGGCACTATGTTAAGAATCTGGGACTCTTAAGATTTACAAAATTATTTTCTTACAATTGTTCTGTGATCTAAGTATGTAATTACATATTTGAGTTCTATTATATTGTTGTGGTGCAATAAAATAATGTGATTTAAGGGTATTTTGATAGCGCTATCAAGATTGACCAGTATGGTAGGTGGGGTTTGACTCACACCACTTGCTCACTTCTTCATTGATATACACTCAATGTTAAAGTCATGGATTTGGGGATGTATCATTGTTGAGGTTCCCAGAAGTTTGGTGTAAATAAGTACTTCATGAATGTATACTGAAGAGAACTGCTATGTGTCCCTATAAGAAGTGATAGAGGTAAAGCCAGCTTCCAGTAGTAGTGAGATTGGGGGAGATTGTCCAGGGCTTCTTGAAGAAGCACAGATGTGGAGACATTATATCTGTATTTAGATAGATAGATAGATAGATAGATAGATAGATACATACATACATACATACATACATACATAGACAGATAGATAGATAATAGATGGAAATAAAACAAAATCTCCATTACAGGCATTTTCATGTTAGTAATGAAACAAGAGTCATGTGCTAGAGACCTTCTACTCTTGAACTTCAAGCTGGTCCCTTTCTCACCCCTTGCCTCCTTTACCTCCCTTAGGCAAACACTCAGTTACCTCATTCAGACTGATAGAAGTCTCAGGTCTGAATGAGATCTCAGGATTTAAAAGATGCACCACATCAAAACCAGATTTTGTGAAACAGCTGAGTAGAAGCAGACTCGGTTAAATGGTGCTGGGGCTGCTGATCCAGCCATATCTCAACAATAATAGTAATAGTAAAAAGAATTTACATTTACATAGTAACTTAAGGTTTGGAAAGCAGTTTTTTATAAATATTATTTCCTGTCACCCTTGTGACAGCCTTGGAAAGTAGGTTGACTAGGTGTTGACAAAATACACAGACCACCAACCGAACGTAGCAGAGAGAGTTCAGAATGGAAACACACGAACAAAAATGGATCTTCCGAAAGAGTTATTTTGCGTCACAGTTTGTTGCGGTCCTTTCGTCTCATGGAACTCTTCTGCTGAAACCTATAGGTATCATCATATAGGTACTTCCTCAGAATGATTGTCATGCATAAAGTAAAATACAGATAATTGCAAAGGAAATCTGTTATAATTAAATATAATTTTTAGTGTTCAATAGTTACAGGTTAAGAACCCTTATTAAATGGATTTTGAATTTCCTTGATATCCCAAATTTGCATAGAGAGTAACAGCAAAATTTGCAGCATTTAGGATCCCTGAGTAACCAGGTGGTAAGGTAGGTACCTGCAGCAACAAAGAGGGTGAGGGAGAGGGAGAGAGAGAATATCAGTAGTAGATTTAAAGCACCTGAAATTTGTCCATGCACTATCCTCAAAACATGATTATAAAGTGAATAATTCATGTATGGAAAATGCAAAAATAGCAGAGCCAGGATTGGAAAAGGGACATTTTAGTGAAGTGAATATCAGTTCAGTCAAAGGACCAGTAATTAGTCTTGGCTTTACCTGAGTTCACTTAACCTCAGCTGAAAGACCACTCCATGCTAAGAAAAAGTCATCTAGTGTCCTCCATCTGGATCAGTCACATCAGTTGAGCAAACTGGTAGGATCTGAACAAACCCCAAACCCTCATTACGTGTAAAATGAGATTTTTGGTCTAGATTATTGCCAAGGTCCCTTCTAACATCAAATCCTGTGAACCCACTCTGACTCCAGAACCTTTTCTACTTTATACTCTTGAAGATATAACTTAAAGATTTAACAAATGGAAATTAAAATGGACAGTTGTAACAGCAAGGACCTCACATACACAGGAGAGCCTGCTATACAGGTTCTTAGATCTGCTTTTCTAAAATGAAAGAAACTTCTGAGGGATCAACAATCTACTTTAATCAAGCACATATATCATTCACTTAATTCAGAGGAAAAAATCAGCACCCTGAACTTCAGAGAAAATGCAAACAGAGAAGTAAAGACCAAGAGACAGGGCTTCCAACTGTCTGACCATAAGCAATACATGCATCACAGATCAACAGACAGATCCACCTGTCTGCCCGTTACATACATACATAGTCTCAAGAGAGAGAGAGAGAGAGAGAGAGAGAGAGAGAGAGAGAGAGAGAGAGAGAGAGAGAGAGAGAGAGAGAGAGAGAGAGAGAGAGAGACACTCACCAACATCTGGGTTTTCAAAGGTGGCTCGTGCAGTTGCTCCTTAGCAGCTACTCAGAGTCTCATCTGACCAAATAAACATTTCCAATGAGTAAGCCCCAAAACAAAACCTCACCTCAGAGTATATATACACTTTTCAGAGACAGAGGGTATCACACCCTAGAGAAAGTCTCTCATTAGAAATTAACAAAAGGTGTAGGCCTTCAAACAAAACGAATCTCCCCTAATCAAATTTCCTTTAATGGGCAAGCCCATAGTGAAGACCTTTAACTCTTATTAACATAATTAATATTACAACCCTGTTATTCCCAGGATCTGTCAGTGTTTTATAATGTCATAGAATACCATAAAACACTAGGGTTTCAAGGATCTTAAGAGAGCCTGCAGCACACATTTCTTACTCTGGAAAAAGCTGCTCTTAATTCATCCAAGTAATATACCTGACTGACTAGGACTGTCTCTCTTGTAAACAAAGCTTCGCCAAAAATATACTATCATCCTTATGTTTCCTCAGCCCCTCCAGCATTGGATATTTCTGCTTTAGTAATATTCAGTAATTGCTGAGCATGAGGGGAAAAAAACCTCAGAGATGCTTTAAATTGTATTTCCCTTATTAGTAGTAATTTGAAGAATCCTTTAACATGGTTGTTGAGAGTCAGAAACTCTTCTTTTGGGAACTGTTTGCATATATCCCTTGACCATCTATCCGTTAGGGAACAGTTATTTTCCTGTAAATCTGTGTTAGCTCCCTTTAGATCTTAGACCCTTGATAGATCTATAGCAGAAATCTGTTTTTTTTCCTCTCCATTTGAGATCTCTTTTCTTATCAAGACACAATTCTTCTATTAACAAATCCTTAAGTGCCCCACAGTCTGTGCCCCTCCTCTCAATCCCACTTCTATCTCTTCTCTGCTTTCTCTGCTCTTTACTCATAATTTCCACCCTTCTTAGAGGCAGTGCTAGGAGAAGTACTCCATTGGCACCAGAAGGATGGACTTGATGTGAAGTAATAGATATTTTTCTGTTCTCCTCTTCCAGATTCTTTAAGACTGACAAGCTGAATGAAAGGGGTAATAAATAGATAGGGAGCATTTTTTTACTTGAATTTTAACACATAAATGACATTCTTATTCATAAATAATCACTTCTAAAATGGAATAAATAGCATTCAAGTTAATGACTAAATTTCTATGTTTTCAGACTATCTGTGTGTGAAGTGCCAAACAAAATTACATATTTTAGATATTCAAAAGGAGCCAGGATTATATTCTGAGCCAAAGGACAGATGAGATTGTTCAAGTCTTTTATCCTCTGGCCCATGCCTGCAGCTACCAAGACACTCTAGAGGATGGAATGCATGAGGCCTAGATTCACAAAGCACTGGATTCCAGTACTGACTAACATGGTGAATAGCTGGGAGCTCCCTTCTCCTCTCTGTCTGCTTTATTATCTATGAAATGAGGAAATAGTATTTGCAGTTCTTTCCTCTTAGAGGTGAAGTGCTGGTTAAATTATGGTGATCTGTATATTATATCAATATGTATGCATGCATTCAAAGATGAATAGATGCATATATGTGTCTGGTTTAGGTGTATAATGCATTATATACTATAGGTATATGTGTTTATCCATTTGCTAATCTACCATCTATCTATCCATCCCTAGTACTTCAAAAACTTCACAGAATTATAAAAATGGAGAAGCAATAAGGTACAGGGAAAAGAAGGCTGCACCTAAAGTTAGGAGATAGCTAGAGTTTAATCCTTTTCTATCACCATAAGTATGTCTCAGGAGCAGCTACATAGGGCAGTGGATAGAGAACTAGGCCTGGAATCAAGAAGACCCGAATTCAAATGTGGCCTCAGACACTACTAGCTGTGTGACCCTGGGCAAGTCACTTAACCATGTTTGCCTCAGTTTTCTCATCTGGAAAATGAGGTGAAGAAGGAAATGGCAAACCATTCCAGTATCTTTGCCAAAAATAACCCAAATAGGTTCATGAAGAGTAAGACATAATTGACATGACTGAACAACAAGGACATGCAAACATCAACATATCTGAAACTGTATTTCCTTGTCTGTAAAATGAGGTGAAGATGGAGATGATAACAATGATGTTGGGGGTAGTGTTGGCACTGATCCCTGTTGTACCCACCTCACAATATATTTTTGATGATCGATTAAAATTACTTGATCATCTGGCATTTAGTATGCACATATTATACACCAGTTACTTTGTTAAATATGACAGATCCAAAGGGATGCAGATACAAAGATGCAAACAGCCCCTTCCCTCAAGGGACTTACATTCTAATATATCCAAGAGAGCTACAGAAGATTTGACAAGTAAGTTTAGATGAGCAGAAAGAACCTGGGAATGACTTCTTTTAGAATGGGCCAATTGAATTTATTTTTAAAGGAAGCCAAGGATTTAGGAAGGAGAGCTTTATAGGACTCTGTACACTGTAAAGTGATGTATAAACTATGAAGTGTTATATAAACATCATCTCTTATCAGAATTCCATGAGAGGTCAGACTGGATGTCCTCTGAGCTCCCCTTTGAGTACTTTTTACACTGGGCACCGTCCTTTATATAGCAAGTGCTATATATAAGATACATACTATAATCTCTTCCCCTCTTCCTTTCCCTCTCCCTCTCTCAGCCCACCCTCACTGATATCAGGCATAATCTGGACTGCCAAATATTTTGGAAAGGTTTTTCTACCCCTTATAAAGAGATGAGTCAGGAGAAACCATGCCCCTAAGGATTCTCCCACTCTGGAGCCCTTCCTCAATGAGGTACATGATTCCAAGGTGTTAAATTCTCAGTCCTTAGGAAAGACTGCAGGCACTAAGATTCCTTTCCATTGCCTCATCATCACATAGTGGTGAGTTTTGGATTCTTAAAGGTTATTCCACGTTGGAATTTCTGAGTATGGGCCATGTCTGGGAATATTTGTCTGCCTACTAGCTTAGATTCAACCTAGCTGAACTAGTTAATAATTTTAGTTGTAATGTTTCATTAACAAGTTGATTACCGAACAATGACATTTTAGCCTACATTAATCAGATACTGATGATAATCCATTAAGCTATAAAAGGAGTGGAATCTACATTGGTGGAGGGTATATCCCACCCCACTACAGCATCCCATGTTCTTTGACTATTTACTTAAGGTATTTACACAATAGAACAGTGTGGATAAACTAAGGATCTTAGTGAGTAAATAAAATAAAATCGTTAAGTTTGTAATATCTGCCAAGCATTAGACTGAGACATGAATAGAAAGAGTTCAGAGAAATGAATTGGAACACACACTCAGAACTTTCCTCTTTGTTATTTTTAGATGCCTGATTGATGTATATGTCCATGCATATGCATACATACATACATACATACATGTTTGTGTGGTCACGCATGTATACTCATACATCTATTGCAAATGTGTATGCATATATAATGCTATGCATTCACACATGCACAATGTACTTGAAGATACTTGTGTACATGATGATCATAAAAAATAATTTGCAGTTCCTTAGCATTTTAAAATTTCCAAAGCACTTCAGCCAAAGCCCCACTGAGGTCAAAGAAAGGAATGGATCCTTCTAGTGGCAGCAGGTTTTTGCCTCATTAACTAAATGGTGCTCCCTCCCAGTAGGGTACAGGCCTCTTGAGGTAGTAAGTGGGTGCTATTCCCAAAAGGAGTGTGAGTTTTCATCTCTGAAACTTTGTTTTCCTTTTTTTTTCTTCCTTAAGGAACAGCCTTCATACAAAATCACTCTGGCTCTCATTGATTGGCCAACAATAGGTCCCAGACCAAGCCCTACCAGGACATTTTTTATGCCCTGATTGGCTTAGAATGAACTTAGAAAGCAATTGTTTCTGTTTTATCCAGAAACCCTACAGGTCTTCCTTTCCCAGATCTGTTTTTTTTTTTTTTTAAGAGGTCTTTGCCTCATTTCTTATCAAGCCTTACTCACTGAATGGGCACTGCCTCAGCCAAACTGAGACCTGTTAAAGATCTTAGTTTGAAAAGGCCAGGGTCCTTCACTGCATACTGGGCCAAGTCCAATTGTCCTGATCTGTATCTGGCCTTTGGACCTCCACTGGAGGAGAAAGTGAGGCTGGTGACTTTGCACAGCCCTCCCTCACTTAATTCCAATTCATTTGCATGTCATGGTATCCCCTGCCTGATGTCATGGTCTTCTTCCAGAATGAAGGACAAACATGAAGCTTCTTGAAAGCAGAGAAGGGTTTGTATTTCCTTTCTGTATATACTTCACACTTAGCAGAAAATGGCACAGAGCGCTCACCTGATAATAATAGCTTTTTGACTGATTGATGCTTGATAAACCCTTTTCTTTCCTTCTTTCCTTTCCTCCTTCTTTCCTTCTGTCTTTCTCTTTTCTTTGTTTCTCCTCTTTCTCCTCTGTTTCTTTCTCTTTCTCTCTTCCTCTCCCCTTACTTTTTTATTCTTTTTTTTTCTTTCTTCAAGAGAGATAACATCCCATTTCAAAGACTTCATCTCCAATCTTAAGAGAAAAAGCACTACTCCAATTATTGCCTTTTTCAAAGGTGAAATTTTCCCTCAAATTGTCCATATCACATCGGTCATTAATCTGACATTAAATGACTAAAGAACTGCGAATGATTAAATTTCATTGCAGAACTGGCAATACATCCTTCTCCACCCTACCCCCCCCCAACTTCTTTAGCAGTGAATTGAGTTTATTACAGTCAACCTCAATCTGTTGAGAGTAATTGCGTTTAACCTACATACAGTCAAGCATGGAACTGGATTATTGGAAGTTAGATCAAATGGGAAAAGATGAAACTGGCACGAGAGAAGAGGTAATGTCATCCATCGAGAATGAGGACACATATATTTGCCAAACAGGTTTTCCTCTTCTGACTTTCGGAAGCAAAAACAAATAAACACATAGACTCCCCTCTCTAAATCTTGAGCCATAAGGTCCCCTTTCACAACTAGGGCAGAGTGGCTGGGGCTTTGCCCTAGAGTACTGAAATTTAAAGCAGTCAGACAACACCTCAGGAGCAAAAACAAACAAATGAACTGCCCTTAGCACTAAATTAGAATAGCAGATTAGAGGATGGCAGAGGCCATGTCTTTCCTAAGCACCAATTGTCCGAGGAAGCTATCTCCCTGGTCTAGTACATCTGGATCCTGTTCTTGTACAAATGTGGCCTGGTCAGGAATTTGGCTGCTGGCTCTCCTAAAATTGAAGGGTACATTTAGTGCCATTGACCAAGGAACAGAACCTGCTAATTAGAACCTTATCTCTTTTTTCCCCCAAAGTTTGATTTAAATTTGAGTAATATTTTCAAGCTGAGGACTTGATTCACCAAATAGCCCAATCTGCTGGCTTTCAAAATGAAAGGGTGTGACTATATGTGTTCAAGATTCCTTTGAACTCTAATATTCAGTGATCACATGATAGCTTCCCCATCATGGTAAAAGGTATATTTCAGTCTGATATAGTATTTTAATTCTTACAAAAGACATTATAACATTTGCTTGAACTCACAAGTTCTCTCATTTCACAGCAGAGTAAACTGAGAGATAATGTGACTGGTTTCTGATCAAACAGATGTTGTACTTGACCTCAAATCCTCAGAATCCATATCCATAGTACATTCTATGTAGCTGCTAAGTAACTTTAAGGTAGCTTGTTGCTTATTAGCATAATGGATAGAGTCAAGAATAATCGATTCCACATCTGGGACCAGATAAGGTAGGCAAGCAGTTTAAAATGTATCAGTCTCAATTTTCTCCTCTGTAAAATGGGGATAAAAATACCACCTGTCTCCTAATGCTATGAAGATCAAATGAGCTATTTGCCTCGTTACTTAGATAGAATTATATAAATGCTCTCTATTGTTATTTTCTGTGAGACTACAGGCCAGATAACATTTTAAAGAAATGCTTCTCCAGTTTACCCAGTCCTCACTTCCCTTCTTTAGCTAAGTTATCCCCCAAGATCTCTTTGGGAATGACAAAGTTTCACTTTTATTTCCAAGGAGAAAAGAGATATAATTTTCAAATACAATTCCTTTGGATATGTTGCAAATCTTACTACTGTAAGGATTTGGACATATTAGCAAAGGTAGAAGAAGAAGGTGATCTGGGGTTATCAGAGAGATAACTGGTGGTTTGTTTCTGATAGTAGAGGTGGGTAAATCAGGAAGGGATGGGTTATTTGTCAGAAAGAAAATAAATGAGATAGCAATATATTAGGACTACAGTGTTGATTGTTACTGTCGAGTAGTTTGGGGTTACCAGGAAATAATAAATCTTCTAGTTTAGAATTCAGCCTCAGTTCAATATAAATGAACATCACCTTCAGAATCTGTTAGGTGTTTGGTTTCGTTTTTTGAGAGGGGTGATGGAGGAGGAGGAATCGTCTTTGCTTTGTGTTACTGTCTTTGGCTCTCCCTGCCACCTACCTGATTTCTACCTCAGCGTGACTTTGGAAACTTAGACACCAATCTGCAGGAGAGTTGGATGTTTGACAACTTTGGGGGGACTGAGGAAGCTGTCAAAATAAATTGTTCTCATAAAGCATAAGGGAAGCGAAGCTCTGAAAATGTGCAGTCTCAGCAGCAACGGGAGCATTGTGTCTTGGCAGCCCATGGGATGACAGAGAGAGATTGGTCAAGGGTGATTTTCCAAGGACACCTCTTTGTAATTTCCATGCCCATCTTTCCTCTTTGCAAATAAAGTTTTCTTCATTTTCCCCAAGCAATGCTTTTATGATCTCCACAATGAAGTAGGAGAAGGGAAGGAGTTGTTCTTGTGTCAGTAGTTTTTACACTTCCTACCTAGATGGTTTTCCTCTTATCTCAGGTCAGTCACCTTTAACATTTGATAACTGACCTTTGGTAAATTGTACTTTGGTTGCTATCAATAGCATTCACTAGTCCAATGAGGTGGTTTGTTTTTTTGTTTTTTTGGTTTTTTTTTGGTTCATGCAATATTCAAATGTGATTATTTCCTCTACACATATTGAGAATAAGACAGAAATAAGATGTTATTTTTGTTTCTTCCATTTTATTATGGATCATTTAGGGGCTTCCCACCTATTTCTTAAACACTTCACTTGGCCTAATAAGTATGTTTCCTCAGGCCATCAAAGTGGCAGAAGCAATAATGATGGAGCATTTAAAGATTGGTTAGACATTGAAGATGCCAAGGGCATCCACTACATCCTGGGCCTTCACCAGTCTCCTGGATTTTTGTCCTGCCACAGGTCTTTGATGCCTGAAAGAGAGAGTGAGGCTGAGGACTCTGTGCCTCACTTAAAGCTAATTCATGAACAAACCAAGACATCGCATGTGATGGCATTTGGTCATCTTTGAAAGTAAAGGACAAACAGCAAGCATGTTTTTAAGGCTCAAAGGATTTAGTGGGTTATTTTTTCTACTTTAAGATGATATTGTAGAATAAACAGAAATTCAAGGAGGGCTTCTAGTAGATAAAGACTTTGAAAGGTCATAATCATCCACATGCTGGGAAATTCTAATTCATACGCTTCTCTTACTGTGAATGGTTTCTCTATCCCCTTCACATACACACCATTCTTCAAGGCCTGGATCAAGGTAAGATTTCCCCAGCAATCATTAAGAACTATGTCATTCCCTCTTCAAACTCATTCAGAATATTCCTAATCTTTTCATTTGACACAAAGATATTTAAACTGAACAATGTTTCAAGACAGTATGATAGTACAGGTAGAACAGTGCAATGGAACGAGTTCAAGTTTGTTTTGTTTTGTTTTTATGTCAGAGGGGCTGCTTAAGAATCCCAGCTGTGTTACAGCTTACCTTTGTTATCTTGGAAAAGTCATGTATTTGGGGCATCTGGGTGGTGCAGAGGATAGAACATTGGACCTGGAGTCAGGAAGACCTGAATTCAAACCCAATATCAGATTTATTAGCTGTATTTTGGACAAGTTATTTAACCTGTTTATCTCAGTTTCCTCATTCATAAAATGGATATAATAATAAAATCTCTCCCTCAAGGTAGCTTGGAGAATCAAATGAGATATTTGTAAATTCTTAGCACAGCTTGTGACGTACAGTAAGTACTATGTGTGCATTATTATTATTGAACTTCTGTGGGGGCCTATCGTTTGTAAAATGAGAAGATTGAACCAAATAACTTCAAATATTCTATGATGCTATGCAGTGTAGAACATGATTCCTTCGATTTATTACAGCCCCTCCATGTCAGAATAGGCAGCCTTAAATTATCGCGGGCCTCAAAGTTCACACCTTGATCATTCACTCAGTGAAGACCATTTCTTATCCTACCAAAGGTTGCTTTCAGATTACAGAAGACACTGGACTTATTATCGTTTGGAAGGCTATGACAGGTTTTTTTCACTGATGTAGACTTTGAGAATCCACAGATGCCATAACTCTAATTGATGCATCAGGACAAATTACCTTTCGTTGACTTCTGAAACCACCACTAGATTGAAGCTGTCTTCTCCAAAGTTATCAGTGATCTCTTAAATTTCAAAATCAAGGGATGACTTTTTGGTGTTCATTCTACTTGACTAAGATGAAGATTTTGAAACTGATAACATCCACTTACTCTAGATTTGTTTTCTCTTTTTCCTGGCATACCGGTCATGATTCTCTCTTGATTGATCCCTTTCCTACAGGTCTGACTTTTCCTTAGTTATTCTAGTACAATTTTCAACCAGATCCTATTTATTAAGTGAAGATATTCCTCAACCTTCTGTTCCCTTTGTATGTTTTCTCCTTTAGAGATCTTATCACTTTCCATAGGTTTAATTATTTTTCTGAAGATAACAATCTAATCTCTCTCTCTCCCTCTGTCTGTCTCTGTCTGTCTCTGTCTCTCTCTGTGTGTGTGTCTCTCTCTCTCTCTGTGTCTCTCTGTGTCTCTCTGTCTCTCTCTCTCTCCCCCTCTAAAGTTTATATATTCAGGTCTGGCCATGTCATGAGACTCCCTTCTCAACAATTTATTTTCAGTGACTTATTGCTTTGAAGATAAAATATTAAATCCCCATCCTCTTATTTAAGTTTCTCTATAATTATACAATCTTTCTAGACTTTTCCCATCTTCCTCTCCTTCATGCACATTAGAATTTAGACAGTCTGGTGTTCTAGCTATCCACTATACTCCTGTCTCTATTTCCTACCTCCATGTTTTTTATATATCATGTGCCATGTATAGAATGTACTTGCTTTTCAATTCCATGCTTTCACCTCCCTAGCTTTCTTCAAGACTCAAGACAAATACCACACACTTCTAGAAAGCTTATCTGATCCTTCCACTTCTTCCTCCTCAGATTAGCTTCAATTTAGTTATTGATGTACATGTCATGTCCCTTTTACTTCTGAAGAACTGAAGATTATCAAGTTCAAAAATGTCTGATTTTGGTTTTTATATCTCCATTGCCTACTAGTAGTCTTGCATGTTTCTCCTGGATGCTGTTTTGTCTGTTAATTACTAATATATCCTTCTTGCATCTCCTACTAGATTCTAGATGTTTTAAAAGTGGTAATTGCATTGTGCTTTGCATGTGATCAATGTCAGAAATAGTGGATGTTTGATTAATGTTAACCAATTAGTTAATTCCAATTGATAGAACACCAAATACCTATTTAGGCTGAGAATATTTAAAAAATTACACTGATGATTGGTCATATTGGAGAGATCAGCATTCCTGATACTCATGATTAAGTTTGGATGGAAGACCATCCCTCCCCAGCTAAGATTGTTGTTGACCATGCAGTCAGAACCATGTTAATATTAACCACATAAAACCTGTAGACACTTCATAGTCATCAAGTGCTTCTGGTAAGAGAAAAAAGTGGAAATTGACTCCACATAGAACTCCATCTCTGACTCTGCATATTGAGATCTTTTGTTCTACTTTCTCTGAATATTTTCTAGATAAATAGGTAGTAAACTTAAAAATGCAGATTAATCTTCTGCTGTGTGGATTTCTAAGTGACTTTTTGAAACCCATTCTGCTTGTGGCAGTGTTCACTGAAAGCCATTATCCTCCTATATAGTACAGTAATGACAGAGCACATGCCGTGTGATGTAAACTTACAACCCACTTCTAGGCAGACATGATTAGGCTGTCATCTTTCTCAGCAGCCGTAGTAGAGAAAATATATAAATAAATAAGTAAAAACCATCTTATTCATATTTATTAGAGGACTTTTAGCTGTTCTCAGCTTCTCTTTGCAATTGACATATCTGCTCTGCTAACTGCCCCCTCCTCTGGCTCAGACAGGAGTCCTGTTCAGTTTAATCTATATGTAATGTGAAGAATAAAGTGATTTTCCCACAGGAGTCATTCTCACCTGCCTCCCCTCATATTTCTGCTGCACATAGAGAAAAGTTAAGTGGTGATAAGAACTTACCTTGTAGACAGACAGACCTTGGGAAGATATACATGGACTCCCTTGACATAGGGGGGGTTTGGTTGGATGTGTTTGGGTGTATGTTTGTGCGTAATGCCTACTGCCCTCTCTACATTAAACAAAAATAAAATACCAGAGAATACACAAAACAAAACACACATATAGACTTATATGAATCTATCATTCCTTATCAAAGGTTGA
This sequence comes from Notamacropus eugenii, assembly GCF_028372415.1. Classification (NCBI taxonomy): domain Eukaryota; kingdom Metazoa; phylum Chordata; class Mammalia; order Diprotodontia; family Macropodidae; genus Notamacropus; species Notamacropus eugenii. The sequence continues at coordinate 9,903,077 of NC_092877.1, forward strand.
TAGCATTCCAGAGTTAGAAGGAACTTCAAAGTCCATAACTGAATCATCAGTTGCCCCTAGTAAGTTTTTATCTGTCCATCACTGAAAGATCTAAAATTATGTAGAAGCCATGCTCTTCAGAGAAAACTCATCCCTCTTACATACTAATCTAAAAATGGGACAGAGTATTTTATAATCTCAGAAGTTTGTCTCACTAAAATTACTTTGGGATATATTGTGAGAAGAATAAGTCTTTTTTCATATTTCTGAGACACAAAGTCAACTGGATTGAGAGAGAATGACAGATCCAATGGCATGACTGTGTGTGTGATTGTCTTTTGTTGCCAAAGAAGACCATGCCATCAAAGAAATGATAACATGACTTGCACTTGACTTTATTTTGAGTGAAGGAGAGCTGTACAGGTCACCAGCCTCACTTTTCCTCCAGAGTCATCTGAATCCAGTGACCAGATATTCATCGAGATGACTGGGGATGACCCAGGAAGAGGCAATTGAGGTTAAGTGACTTGTCCAAAGTCACATAGCTAGTGAGTGTCAAGTATCTGAGGGGAGATTTGAATTCAGGTCCTCCTGACTCTTGCAGTGGTGCTCTATCCACTGAACCACCTAGCTGCCCTTGGGGACATGACTAGAAACTTCCTGATTATACAGGGACAATAGACTTCTCCTTGATCTCTAAGGGTTTATAAGGAGAAATAGGATTTTCTTTGGTGGGCTGTCAACTTTTCAGTTCCAGGGATAGAATGTGAAGTGGACCATTGGATGGGAGTGAAAGTTTGGGTGTAGGGAACTATTTTAAAATTTCTCTGGGGTCCTAAAACATTGTTGAAGAATCATCTGATATGCATTAATCTTACTGGGCACAGAACAAAGGACTGTCAATTCATTTGTCTGATTCTTGTAATGATTTTTTGGGGAAAATGTATCAGTTTTACAAGACAATATCGGTTTGCACAGGACTCATCTGACACTTATCCAAACAGTGATACTGTCAATGGAGGGTTTCATATGCTAGTAGCCTCAACTCCAGTTTTAACTAGTGGGAAAGAATGTGCAGATTGACAAGTGAAGAGATTAAAATTCTCTCTACTTCCTGAAAACCTCTCCAGGCTGTCCTGCCAACCAGAGAGACCACATCCAAGGCCAAAGGGAAGATCCTTCTCTCTAGCTCATTCTGTTCTCAGGTTTCCTTTTCATGGATGTCAGAAAGAGGTCAATTGCCTTCGTACCTACTGTTCTCTGTACATACCATTAATCAGGAATTGAACTGAAATGTCCAACTTGTTTCGAGCATTGACCAATCAGTGTCAAGAGGTGAAGAACAGACCTCATCAGGACCAGATGTGATGTCCTGACATCTTGATACATAGGCTCCCCAATATCAGGCAGGACCATGAAATTTAAAGATTTGTGACATCCTGGCCTCATTTATTCCCCCATTAGTTAATACAGAGACTCAGGCTGGTCTGTTGAACACGACTCTTCATTTTCAGGGGCCATTGGCTGTAGAAAGATAATAGGAATTTGCTATTTATAATGTGAATTTGGAGTCATTTGATCTCCATTACGTCACTGTTACTTCTGCTCCCTTCTCTTCCATTTTTGTGTTATCCTTCCCCACACACCTCAGAATCTTTCTCTCCTTCATTTTCTTCTAAGGAAAACATTCCCCTGTGGGAAGGACCGTGGGCTTTCTTTACCAGGGGTTATGTGTGATGGACGATTAGACAGCTTTGAATTCCTATAGTACAGATAATCACTGACTTTTATATAAAACTTTAACATGTGTAAAACCGTATCATGGAGAAGAGTTCTGGAGTGGGAGACCAAGGACGGGATTTAAGTTTTGAATTTTTTACTAACTACTTAACTTTAAGTAAGTCTTCTTTTATTGTTTTGTTTTCCTGAGACTTAAAAGTTCACTGGGAGAGAGGAATGGGCAAGGTGGACAAGATGAGGTCTCAGGTGTTTTGCAAAATTATATCCCGCATACTCTCATTTGCCTTTCATAACATGCCTGCAGAGTGTATGCCATAGTTATTCTTGATGTTTTTTTTCTTATCCTCATTTTAGAGATGAAGGGAATGAGGATGGATTCCCTCCACCTCAGGCTCTATCAATGTGAGCCTGAAAAATTAACTTCTCCTCTCTGGGGTTCAGCTTCATCATCTGGAAAATAAGGGGAAGGTAACTAGATGGCAGCTAAAATATTTGCTAGCTCTATAACTGATGATCCTATGCCATTTTTTTTCCTTCACAGAAAAACCATGGTACAAGTATTCCAAGTGTTATTATTATCTCTCTTTTAAAGTTGAGGAAACTGAGGCTTTCTGCCACCTGAGACAACTCAAATGGCAATTATAATAATAATAATAGCTAGTATTCATTTAGGGGAGTTTACATATATTATTTCATTTAAGAAACTCAGGTGGACAGAGGTAAAATAACTTCTCAGAATCACACACCTGAGTGTCTCAGATAACATTGGAACCAAGTTTTCCTGCCTCTGGGACAAGTGAAAAACCTAACTTACAGTTACTAGATGTGTAGCCCTGGATGATTTGATCCAATTAAAACCAATAAACGTTTATTAAATGTCTACAATATGCCAGGCAATAGAGATGCAGTTAATAAAAAAACAAAAAGACAGTCCCTGCACTCAGTGCACTTACAATCTTAAGAGGGAAACCATGTAAAAGGAAATAGGAAACTGAAGGGGGAGACAGCAGGAGACACCTGGTGTGGGCGCATCTTTTTTTTTTCCATGGAATTGAAACCAGGTAGGGCTGCAGATGCAAGGGAAGTGAGCGTTGGCATTTGAAATCATACTAGAAAGCCCACTGAAGTCTTCATACTCTGATTCAGTGAAATCGCTACTAGGAGTGATCATATAGGTGAAAGGCACAGGATTACTAGACAAACATATGCAACACTGTTTATCGACACCTTCTTGAGGTAGAAAGGAATTAGAAGAGAGGGGGGAGAGGGAGGGAGAGAGAGAGAGAGGGAGAGAGAGAGAGAGAGAGAGAGAGAGAGAGAGAGAGAGAGAGAGAGAGAGAGAGAGAGAGAGAGAGAAGTACAGGGGCAGAATGGGGTATATAGTGTCAAACCTCATCATCATATTCATTTATTTGGCTTAATTGTACTTTTGCCAGAGATCATTATAGTGGTGATTAATATGTTATCATCTTCATTAAAAGCAACCACAGCACCTTACAGATTGGTATTATTTTTGAAAACTGACAATCTAGAGATATTTTAGGGGAAACATAACTGAGACGTACTTCCTTATAAATATCATGAATCGCTAGAATTCCAGTTGTTAAAAGAAACTTTATTTCCATTTGGATTGGGAAATGACATTGTTCTACTTCTTTTCATCGTTAAATTTTTATCATTCTTTTTTATCATTAAAAAGAAAGATCGCACTTTTTTTAAAAAAGCCAGGACCAAAGAGAACATTTCTAATTAGTTAACAACGAAATATCTTTACTGATTGTGCAAGAGGCATAGACGTCAAATTTGTCATTCCAGTTCCCCTTCCTCCCTTTTCCTAGATCTCAGAAGGGAGGAATGAAGGAATACCTTTGGACATAGTCATGGATAAAGAGGTGATTGGGAAGTGCTCTGTGGATTAAGAGAGAAAGTGGACTAGAAATTAGAAAAATTAGATTCTTGTTTTGATGCTACTTCTAGCAATCTCAAAAATGTAATCTTTCTGGGCCTCATTTTTCTCATGCATAAAATTAAGTAGCTAAATATGGGACTATTATGTCACTTCAAAGGAAAAAAATAAAAAAAAATTCTACAAATATGGTACCATAAAAGGTGGGGGAAAATTTGCTGTCAAACTTATATTCATTTTATCCATTTTATCAAATTAGGAAATGGATGTCAGGAAGGAAGGGAGTCTACCAATGCTGGCTTCATCGTCTCTTTTCTAGAAGGGACATGATGGATTAACACAATGTTGGCAAAGGCAAACACTGTTTAGCTGATGGCTGGATTGAATTATCTTGTGAAGGAGGTAGAAGCCAAGTTAGAATCAATTATTATATCAAGGTGAATGGTAAAATATGAGGAATGGAGGGCTATGTTGGTATGCTAGGAGATTTCCCACCCACAATTTTAGCTTGATGTTTCATTATATAAAATTCATGTATCCTGTTTTATGGATATGTAGTGTGGAAGCAGAGCTAATTCGTCACAGTCTATCAGATTTAGGAAGTAGCCCAGAATCAATCTAGTCCAACCATATCTAAACAGGAATCTTCTCCACACAATAGCTAATAAGGGGTTCTTCAGTCCTTCCTTGAAGGTCTCCAGAGAGGAGGGAGTTACTATCTCTTAATAATAATGGTTAATATTCGATTAAATAGTACTTTATAAATGTTATCTCAGTTTATCCTTACAACAACCCTGGTAGATAGAGCTGTTCTTATCTGCATTATCTCCATTCTCTTCACTTCTCTGGGACCAAACACAACAAATAAAATCCCTTTTCATATGACTGTCCTTTAAGTACATTTAAACATGTATAGTAGACAGCTTGTCTTCTCTTCAGTATTGTCTTTTGATGTTATCCACTATCAATTTTTTAATTGATTCAATCTTATTTAGTTCCATAAATACTTAGTAGGGACCTTCTTTCTGCAAGGCACTGTCTTCATCTCTGACTATTATCTTTGCCAGGTGGCATAGTGGCCATGTGATTAGGAAGCCCTGCATTCAAATCCAATCTCCGTCACGTTCTAAGTGTGTGACCCTAGGCAAGTGACTTGAACTTTGTTTTCCTTGGTTTCTTCATCTGTAAAATGGAATTAATAATAGCTGCTGGCTCCAGGTTGTGAAGATCAAAAGAGATGATAACTGTACAACGCTTAGCCCATAGTAAGTGCTATATAAATGTTGTTTTTATTAGTATTATTATTATATGAAATTATCTTTAATCCCTTCACCATTTAAGTCACCCTCCTCTGCATTAGTTTTCCAACTAATCAACATCTTTTCTGAAGGCTCAAATTCAGATCTCAGGTCCATATTCCAAATGGACTCTGAGCAGGTTGGAGTGTAATAGAAATATGACCTTCAAGTTCTTAAATCCTCACAAGGTAGTCATAGGTTTCATTAGCTTTTTTGGATGCAAATAACCTTGTTGAATAATATTGATCTGGTAGTCTATTAACAATGATCTTCCTTCCTTCCCTCCTTCTTTCCTTCCTTCCTTCCTTCCTTCCTTCCTTCCTTCTTCCTTCCTTCCTTCCTTCCTTCTTTCCTTCCTTCCTTCCTTCCCTCCTTCCTTCCCTTCTTCCTTCCTTCCTTCCTTCCTTCCTTCCTTCCTTCCTTCCTTCCTTCCTTCCCTCCCTCCCTCCCTCCCTCCCTCCTTCCTTCCTTCCTTCCTTCCTTCCTTCCTTCCTTCCTTCCTTCCTTCCTTCCTTCCTTCCTTCCCTCCTTCCTTCTCTCCTTCCTTCCTTCCTTCCTTCCTTCCTTCCTTCCTTCCTCCCTTCCCTCCTTCCTTCCTTCCTTCCTTCCTTCCTTCCTCCCTCCCTCCCTTCCTTCCTTCCTAACTTGCTTCCTTCCTTCTCTTGTCTTTTTCTTTCTCTCTCATTTCTCATTCCTTCATAGTCTCTCTCTTTGATTTCAGTATGATCTGTTCTACAATCGTGTTAGTATCTTGTGGTATTTTTTCTATTGTTGGTCTAAGTTTATACTTACATCCTAAATGACTGTCATGTTAAAAAATTAGGACTTTTTTGTAGTCAATATGTATATATTTATATAAATTAATATATACATGCATATACCACAAACATATGAGTATGTCTATATATAGACAGATAAACACACATATATGTATTTCTCAGTGAGACTCCTATGAAAGCACAATTCATATATACATATATGTATGTATGCATATAGGTATGTGTGTATATGTAGGCATGTATATGTATGTACTCACATGTGTACACACACTTTATTACAGGTATATATGACACAAATTTCAGTAGGAATGTAGAGATAGGTATCCATCCTCTCTAGAGGATTCCTGCTTCTACTCTATGAAATTTCAAAGCCTGATTGTATCCCAGCAATTTCATTCAACCACAATGACTATCATTGTTTCCACTTGGCCCCATCATTTATACAGATCATAGCTACTAAAATAATAATACTACTATAGATTTACCATCACCTAAGAAGTCCCTCATCACTGTCCCTCATCCCACATACACTATTTAGTGACTTCTTAATTTTTTTAAGTGGACTAAAAGGTAAACTCTGTCGTCTAGGAATTGAGACCCTCAACAATTTGACTACAACTCATTCTTCCTGCCTCTATAATTATCATTAGTTTTATAATCATCATTATCATCTCTACTATTATATTTATGAATAGCATTTTTAGGATTATGAAGCACTTTTTATAAAAAATTATCTCATTTAATCCTATGAGTTGGTTGCTGATTTTCTCCTCCTTTTAGATATGCAGAACCTGAGGCTCATAGATTCAGTAACTTACTACTTAGAGCTTTGGATTTGACTGTGCAACATGGGAGACACTGGCACAGGTTCGCTCAGCATGGTGTGCCCACATCAGAAAGGGTGCTGTGTTCTTTGAGCAAAGCAGAATTGAGATAGCACAAAGTGAACATAGGATGTGCAAATTTGGGGTATCCACCCAAAATACTCATATGGACTCTCTGTGCCCAACCTATGGCAGAATAGTCCAAGTGCATATTGATCTGATAGGCCACAGTCGGACACGCTGAAATTTCACTTTATCATGGTCATGTCATTCTGGTCCTCTTAGAAGATGAAGGACAACAACCAAACAACCAAACAACCAAATAAACAGCTGGGGCTAACTATGTAATAAGTGTCTGAGGTAGGAGTTGAACTTAGGTCTTGTTGGTTACAGGTATAGTGCTAGCAGAGTGAATACAGTGCCATGCTTGGAGTCAGGAAAATTCATCTTCCTGAGTTCCAATCTGGCCTCAGACATTTTCTAGCTGTGTCACCCTGGACAAGTCACAACCCTCTGCTTCAAATGACCTTCTTCTCTTCTGATAGCTACAATATTTTTATTCCTTCAAAGCTGAGTTCAGGTATTGCCTCCTTCTTGGAGCCTTCCCTGGTTCTTTTAACTGAAAGGTTTTCTGTGCTTGCAGTGTTTCAGAGTACTTCATCCTAATAGGTGCTACCCTATTGGCATTTAAATTTTATTTTATTTACTTATGTACATGTTATATGGATGGGGTATTCAAGAAGGACTAGCACCTCTGGTGTAAGGTCTTGCTGAGCCCTTTTCAGAGCTGCTCATCCACCTTTGGTGTGTACCTGTCTCTAGAGTGTTACCCATGGCTCTAAACAGCTGTGTCATATATAGTGGCCACAGCATGGTAAAACCCATCTCCACAGATGGGCTAAACCAGATTGAGGGTAACTGATAGGCCTCAAAGCCATCAGTGAGTTAGAGGGATATCTACCCAAAACATTGGAAAACTTTCTCTGCTGGTCTGGGCAGATGAGAACCATTTATTCCAGTGACCATGAAGGAGGCAGAAGTAGACACTGTGAATCACTTAGATTCAAGCATCAAAGGTTCCAAGGTCCACACTACATCTCGGGTCATTGCCAGTTGTTCTGACTTCTTTCCTGCCACTGGATTTTGATGATTCTGACAGAGAAAGTGAAACTGGTGACTTTGGGCAATTCTGCCTCACTTAAATCCAATTCAAAGGCAAATCAAGACATCATTCAGTGACATCACTGGTCCTGTTCAAAAATGAAGAATTTACAACGGTTACATGTAAAGATGGAATCACTGCTATACCCAATGCGTACAGCCATGGTTACAAAACTCCTTCCCTCTTTAGAATATAAGCTTCTTTAGGGTCAGAGACTGTGTCCTATTTTCATTTTGTTTCTCTGTTTTTTTTTTTTTTCCATATTGATATACAGTGAGAACTATGCATGCAAGTATATGTGTGAACTTAAAAAAATGTTTCCTGCACATGGTGAGAACTTGAGAAATATTTCTGGAATTAACTTGAGTGCTTGACATAACATTATGTCATGTTGTTTTAAAATTCATAGCATGAGTAAAAGTTTTGCACGGGTCCTCTGGTAGGCATTTTTTAACAGTGGAAATCTAGCTGCTCCATATCCCAGCCTGCACTGGGTGATTTTTCTAAGATATATGAGAAACAATCCACGGTAACGTAGTCCATTTTCCTCAATCACTTTAGAGGGGGAAAAAGAAGGTATGTAACAGATGCATGGCTCTGGGCACTGTCTTTTTTGCGGAGGAAAAAGGACATTTTGCCAAAGGAAGAATCACTGGATAGGTTGAAAAGCTTAAAGTTATTTATAGTATCCATTATTTGAGCCTTAAATTTTCCAAATCAAAGCTGAACACTCAGCTAAAATAAAAGTCCTTATCTGTTTTACCATTAAAGGATCCATGGCTACCTTGGAACTCTTCTGTCATTTCTAATTCTGACCATGTCCGCAGGATTATGCTTGGGTCTGCATGCTGCATGTTAGGAATGAGACAGATAAACCAGAAATTGTCCAGAGAAGGGTGACCAGTGTAGGTAAGGGCCTTGAATAGCTGCCATGTGAGGATCAGTTGACAGTACTGGGAATATTTATCCTGAAGAACAAAAGACCTTGAAAGGATAAGATAGTAATCTTTTTAAGTAAGTGTCTGAAGGGCTTCAATAGGGAAATTATATTAGTCAATTTCTCCTTAGTCCAAGAGGGAAAAAAGCCATAAATTATAGATTCAAATTTCAGAAATGGGTTTTTACTTGGGACCATAGTGGATGACTGGTTAAAGTTGCAAGCCATTTCAGGGGCCATGTAGACCAGCCCCCTTATTTTAGAGATCAGGGAATTGAGGGCTAGAAAATGTAAAAACTTGCCCCAGCTTCCATGTAAATAGCAGAGGCTGAATTTTAACCCAGGTGCTAAAAGTAAGGGAAATGTTCTAACAATTAGGACTACCCAAAAGGAGAATAGACAGTTTCCAGGTGTAATATCTCTTCCCTCTCCTTTGGAAATCTTCAAACAATGATTGAATGACTATTGTTTGTATCATAGAGTAGATTCTTCTTCCTCCTTTTCCTCCTCCTCCTCCTCCTTGTTTTTTATTATTTTGTCATTCTTTCCAGTTATGAATTGATCTAAGTGGCCACTAAGGTCTATTTCAATTCTCAGATCCTATTAGCTTAATAGTATGCTCTACCATTTTCAAATGAAGAACTATTCAACATGTGGGCTAAGAAAACTGGGAGCTGCCATGAATTAGACTTATTGGATGACAGTAGCTACCAGATTTCAAACTAGTATTTCACAATAGAATAGGAAAGATACTACATTTAGATTCAGAGAGTCAGAATTTTAATTCTGGCTTTGTGATTCACTATTCCTGGAGCTTCCAGTAGGCCTCTTCTGGGCCTTATTTTACTCATTTGTAAAATTAGTGTGTTTTACTAGATAATTTCCATGAGTCTTTCAGCTCTGATACCCTGTGATCTCAGTGTGCAGTAGAGTGGCCAGATTCCCAGAAGATTAATTGTTGTATTATGTTTGCTTCTTTTATTTTCCATTTTATTGAAAGGCAGAAGCAGAAAAGATACATAACTAAAGACAGATATGGATGAAAGACAGTTTGACCTAGAAACTTAAATTGGAGTGAGGGAGATTTGGGTTCAAACCCACTGATAAACTGGGAACCTGTTCAATTCTATGACCTCATCGGTGCAGTTTAAAAATATCTATAAATCTATTGATATGTTTTCAAAGATATATAAGTATACATACATATATACTTAAATAGACACAGATGGATGTATCAACAGACAGAAGATAGATAGACAGATGTAGACAAGATCAGTAATGTGTGTGTAAAGGCTTAATAATTAGAGTTCCAAAAAAGAAAAACATGTAGAAACATTTTTAAATTTAATCTGTCCTATTGACATTTTTACAACCATTTCTTAAGTCTTGATAATCAATGAAACAATAAATCAAACCCTGATTTGTACAGTTTACCAATTTCTGCAGGTTAAAATTGTTACACTGAAAATGTAACAATCTGCTCATAAGCTGGTTCAGGCTGACTCCAGCACATGCCTGGATATAGGTGCAGACAAAATAGACACAAATGTAATTATGTCTATAGATAGAAAAACAGAGTTCTTCTCAAGGGTATATTTGGAATATTAAAATAGTCCTGGGAGAAATCTGAATGCAACAAATTGATACAATTCATGTGAAACACTACAGATCCAAACTTGTGGGTAATATGAGTTAACAAAAATAATTCCTTTTTGGGGAAATGCAATTTTGCTATTTTCCAGAGAATTCAATAATCAGAAAAGAACTCCACAAAAAAACGGAGATTACAAAGCCTTTCCAAGGAGGCGTTCTACTAGGCATACACTAATGAATAGATAATTTCAATGAGTGAATTAATTATTCATATGCAAATAGATGCTTACCAAAGTACCTGAAAACGATTTGATCTCTTAAGCATGTTAAAGTACAATTATTGGGTCCTCTGAATTTGCTGAGAAAAATTATTTGAAGAGATTGATCAAAGGGAAACTTCTGTCCAGGGGGTCAAGTGATCTGAAATTCTGAATTAGAGGTCCTCAAGTTAATGAGTTTTTACTGAAGTCTAATTACATAATTTAATTCAGTTGTCCTCATTGCGATTTAAGTCAGAAAAAGTGCAATCAATGGTCCTGATCCTAGCAGTGTGGGCTTGGGGAAGTCATTTGTCTTTTCTGGGCCCCAATTTTCTCACATGTGAAATAAGCAGGCTGGTTTGAGGTGCCTTTCAGTTCTATATATACTATTCAAGGCCCTAAATAAGTTCCTGAAAATTCTAAGATGACAAAGGATCTTTGTCCTTAAAGAGCTTATGGGCTAAAGGAAGTGAGGCTAGTGTGTAAAGTTATATGATACAAGATAAAATATGATTATGGAAAGAAGGTAGGGGCAGTTAGTTGGCACGGTGGATGAGACAAAATTTTCCTGGTAGATCCCCTACTACTCACTGCCACTGCCCACCTCCCTGAGATTCTCAGTTGGAAGGGGAGTACAGTCATATCTATGACACTGACTAGCTTACTAAGTGGTAACTAAGTGGCTTAGTGGATAGAATACAGGGCCTGGAGTCAGGAAGATTCATTATCTCCCTGAGTTCAAATCCAGCCTCAGACATATACTAGCTGTGTGACCCTGGGTAGGTCACTTAACCTGATTTTTCTCAGTTCCCTCATCTTTAAAATGAACTGAAGAAGGAAACAGCAAACCACTCCATTGTCATTGCCAAGAAAGCTCCTAATGGGTTCATGAAGAATTAGACTCAGCTGAAATGACTTAATAGCAAGACATAAAAGGAAGGGATCCAGATAGCATGCTTTAGGAAATTTCAGGGGTAGGAGATCACTTTTACCTGAAAGAAACCAGGGTGGATATTATGGAAGAAAAGGCATCTTCAGCAGGATCTTGAAGGTTCAAAAGAATAATAAGCTAATATGGTCCTGGAATAGTAGATAGGAATAGTAGATAGGGAGTGGGGGGAGGGAGGTCAGTGGATAGAGAATGAGATTAAGGAACAACCTTATCCTCTAGTTTGTCTGAAGTACTGAAATTATGAAGGGAAGTCATAAATATTAATAAGGCACAATGGTAATTGGGGGCCAAATTGTGGAGGATTTTGAATGTCACACTAAAAAAGAATGCATTTGAACCAGAAGGTAATAGGGAGCCTTGGTAGGTTTTGATCAAAAAAGGAGAAAGTCAGAAGGCTCTGATGAATAACACCAATCTAGTAACACATGTAATTTACGCAAAAAAAAATCAACTGAGAAATATATTTACATTTTGAATATTCAGTTCTCATCAATTTAGCCTAGTTTACTATATATATGATAATCTGTATTCCCTCTACTCCCCCAGCTTCCCAGCTTGTAATAGGAAGTAGAGGCCAAGTTTATTTTATTTTGATCATATGATACCTGTTTCACAGAGAAGCTGGATGGAGTTTCATTAGTACTCATGGATGTGCATTCTTTAATTGTCACTGTAGACAGGAGAAGCAGCAGAATTACAAAGGAGAAATAACCACAACAGAAAAACACACACACACACACAATTCTTAAAAACAGCTAGAAAACTTTCCCTTAATCCTAATACCTAAATTCTTGAATTTGAATTCAGAATTTCAACTTCTGTAAATCAAGGCTGTAATAGAATTAGGTAACTATCTAATCCTAGATTTGGGGAAGTTTTCCTGATAGATACATCCACTAGTCATGGCTACTTCCACCTCTCTGAGATGCTCAATTGGCAGGGAGGACAGTCATATCAACTAACTTACGAAGTGGGCTGGTAGTTGGTTCAGTACATAGAATATGGGGCCTGGAGTCAGGAAGACTCATCTTCATGAGTTCAAATCTAGCTTCAGACACTTATTAGCTGTGTGATCATGGACAAGCCACTTAACTATGTTTGCCTCAGTTTTCTCATCTTTAAAATAAACTGGAGAAGGAAAGGGTAAAACATTCCAATGTCTTTGCCAAAAACAAATAAAACAAAAACAACAACAGACATAACAAGAAATGAGGTCACGAAGAATCAGACTGAAAGCACTGAACAAGAGCAAACTTAAAGCCACAAAGGAAAAACTCAGGGACTGAAGAATGACCTTTTGACTGACAGCGAGCCACAATTGATGGGGAAGCTCATTTAATTAGCTTGTCAGGAGTTATAGCATGGAAAAGCACATAGATTTGGGTTTGGTAAGGAGGTGTTTAACTTGGATTGTGTAACCATAGATGGAAGGGATATCTGAGGCCATTTTGTCCCAACCCTTCATATAGATGAAGAAAGTGGGACTGAGATACAATTGAGTTGCTAAAAGCCGTACAGTTGGTGTGTGTTCATCCTTCGTTGCAAGACCATGCCATCAGACATGACTTGCACTTGACTTTATTTTGAGTGAGGGAAGGCTGTGCAGGTCACCAGCCTCATTTGTCCTCCAGAGCCATCTGGGTCCAGTGACCAGGTAGTAAGAGTAGGAGGGAGGATTTAAAGTCATTTCTTCTGACTGGTGGAGAGTGCTTTCTCTATCGTGGCACTTTGGGTCTTTTAGCTTCATCATTTTTAGCAGCATTCATTGTTGTTTGATCAATAACATGCCCATGACAATGGCTGGAATGTAGCTCACTTGGACTTTGCGTCATGGAACAAAACAATCATAGACAAAGAACTGACTTCCAATCATCTAGAGGAGAGAGAAAAAAAGGCATGGAATGGAACTGGTTATACAAACAACATACAGAAGAAATTAAAGTACCTTAGTATTTGATAAATACAAAACCTCCAGCTCCTAGGATAAGAACTATTTGACAAAAAACCTTTAAGGACAATTTGGGAAAAATGGGCAGGGACATGGAAGAAATTTTATTAAGACCTGTTTATATCAAAATTAGCTTCAAAGGAATAAGTAACCAAGATAGAAAAGGTCAACTCATAAACAAATTACTTTTCTGATCTATAGATAAGGGAAATGAAGCTCAGATATTCAATGACTTGGCCAAGGTCATGTGGCTGGTGTCAAAGCCAGTAGCCCAACCAAAGTCCTTTGAGTCCAAAGACAAAGTTATTTCCACCACAGCAGTGATTCATGAATTAGATATAAGCTAAAATAATAAGAGAACAGAATGCACAACTGAATAAGATTCAAATTAACTTTCCATTTTTTTTCTGAAAGTCATCCTTGCTCTATATTGCTGGACATTCATCCACTCGGCAGAAAAGATCAGACAGTGTAATTGACTAGAAACAAAGCTGAAGTGATGAGTCAATTTGCATTTTCCATGATGGGTAAAATGCAATAAGTGGAAGGAATGTTATCTTTTTAAAGTTCTTTTGACTCATCTGAGGTGATGTTGAAGACATGGTTTTTGTTATAGAGTTCAGTTTAAAGTTTAAAATGCCCTTTTAATGAAAGTTTTTCTCTTCCATATTTCACTTATGCATTCTATACCAAAACTGTTCCTTGGCTCTACTAGTGACTAGTTTGACCTTGGACATAATAGACTATGGCAGATTGAGAGGTACAGAACTCTTCCTAGCTATATACTTGCCCCAGTTCAGCCCCTTTCCACACTCTATGTTGCAACCATTCTGACCTCCCCAATGTTCTACACACATGATGCACCATAATAGAATATAGTAGACCCTGAGGTACAAAGCCTGTCCTAGCTATACAGTTGCTCCAAATCAGCCCCTTCTCTACACTCTGTGTTCCAGCCATTCTGGCCTCCTCACCATTCCACACACATGATGCTCCATCTCTGTTCTCCCTTCTCTAGACCTTTGCTCTGGATATCCTTATATCTGAGATGTACTAGCTCCCCATCTCTGCCTCTTGGGGTCAGTAGATTCTTTCAAGACTCAGATGCAGTGTTATCTTCTTCAAGAAGCTTTTAGTTCATTTGCAAATTTAAAAAAGTGACTGGGGCAGAATTTGAACTGGAGGAGGAAGTAAAGATACTGATGAGATAGTGCAGTTTTGGAAATATTTAAGAATATTTAGGGGAAATGGTTTAATATGTTTGGTAAAGTTATCTGAGAGAACTAACCTTGAGGCAAGAAGAACTCAGTTCAAATCCTAATTCAGAGATACAGTGTTTTGTAATGAAGAAAGAGACTTGGAGTCAAGAAGACCTGTGTTTGAGCCCACCACAGAGAGATACTAATGATATCTGTATGTATATACATATATATATGTACGTATTGTTTTTTATTTTTTAGTGCATCTTTTTTTATTTTTCATTTTTAACACAGTTCATATCACATAAAACAATTCTAATTTTTGGTCAGATGATACTTTTTTGTAAAGCATTTACAATATAGACCACAAACGATTTTTTTTTAACAGTAACCAGCTGAGACACAAATAATAACTACATATGCTAACTTCATAAGCCCTTGACCTAATTGTCTCCACGGTATTACTAAGAATTAAAGAACCCTAACTTATTGTTGTTGGTCTAAAGTCCTAAGCCTAATAGCTTAATTTTAGACTTTACCTCGGATGTTCCCCTACCAAAAATCTATAATTTAATAGATCTGGTATTAAGCTTACAAACCTTTTCACTATAGGAAATTGCCACTAAGAGTAGAGACATTGTAGGGAAATAATATCTCCCCAACTTCATGTCAGTTCCAGGCAGGAGTAGATTGTCATCTTGCATTCAGTCAGGCTTAGAGTCTTGCCAGGTGTCAGTGGAGAAATTGAGTCAGGAGAATCCTACCTCAGCCCAGGCTGACCAGCCACTCTCCCACCCTTCCCATGAGATTATCTTTTACAATTCATACCAGCATCTCACAGCATTACTGGCATTATGGATTGGAGGTTCAGACCACCTTTCTTGTTACCCATACCTGGAGTTAGACTCAGAACTGTCAGTTAATAGTCTCATAGCATCTTAAAATAGCAACTTCCAATAACCAGGTTTCAGATACGACTATAAATTCACAATGCAAAGGAACATCTTTTGAGGCAAATTTTAAGTGGCTTGCATGCCTTTCTATACATGTTCTAGTTCCTGCTTAAATAACAGTCATAAAATCAAGTTTACCATTAAAACCTTAACTTTTCCATCAATGCCAAATTTTACCTGAAATTACCTGCCCCTAGGAAACTTAGACTAAAATTCATTTCCCCAAACTAAAGATGTCTCTGATTTGGTCTCAGTAATTAATTCAGTCAATTGTTTTAATATTAATTACTTTTACATCACTTTGTAACATTGTCCAATTTTTCTCCCCATCACTCCCCTACCCCCATTTCTTAATACCTTGCATTGCGATTACCCCTTCCCTCAATGAGCCCTCCCTTCTATCACATCCCACCCTTCCTTACCCCATTTTCTCTCTTTTCTTGTAGGGCAAGATAAATTTCTTTACCCTGTTACCTGTGTTTCTTATTTCCTGGTTATATGCAATAATAATTATCAACATCCGTTTCTAATATTTTGAATTCCACCTTCTCTCCCTCCCTCCCTCCCTCCCTCCCCATCCCCACTGAGAAGGCAAGCAGTTCAATACATACTAAATATCTGTTGTTTTGCAAAAGACTTCAATAAACATCATGTTGTGTAAGACAAACTATATTGTCCTCTATTCCCCCTTATTTTTTATTTCCTCATTTGACCTTGTCCCTTCTCAAAAGTGTTTATTTCTAGTGACTCCCTTCTCCCATTTGCCCTCCCTTCTATCATTCCTCTCACCCCATTTGTCCCATCCTCCCCTACTTTCCTGTAGTATAAGATAGATTTTCATACCAAATTTAGTGAGCATGTTATTCCCTCCTTAAGTCATATGTGGAGAGAGTAGCTTCACTTTTTCCCTCTCCATTTCTCCCTTTTCTCCTCCATTGAAGAAGATTTTTATCTCTGTTATGAGTTATAGCTTGTCCCATTCCATTTCTCCCTCTTTTCTCTCAGTATTTTCCTCCCTCACCTCTTAATTTTTATTTTATTTTTTTTTGTGGATATCATTTCTTCTGATTCAACACAGCTTGTACTCTCTACGTGTGTGTATGTGTGTGTGTATGTGTATGTACGATCCCTCCACCTATTCAAATACTGAGAAAAGTCTCAAGAGTTATAAATATTTTCTTTCCATGTAGGAATGTAAACAGTTCAGCTTTAGAAAGTCTTTTATGATTTCTCTTTCCTGTTTACCTTTTCATGCTTCTCTTGATTCTTGTGTTTGGAAGTCAAATTTTCTCTTCAATTCTGGTCTTTTTATCATGAATGATAGAAAGTCCTCTATTTCATTGAATGACCATTTATTCCTTTGCAGTATTATACTCATTCTTGCTGGGTAGGTGATTCTTGGTTTTAATCCCAGTTCCTTTGACTTCTGGAATATCCTATTCCAAGTCCTTCAATCCCATAACGTTGGAGCTGCCAGATCCTGTGTTATCCTGATTGTATTTCCACAATACTCAAATTGTTTCTTTCTAGCTGCTTGCAGTATTTTCTCCTTGACCTGGGAACTCTGAAATTTGGCCACGACATTCCTAGAAGTTTCTCTTTTCCAGTCTCTTTCAGGAAGTGATTGGTGGATTCTTTAAATATTTATTTTCCCCTCTGGTTCTAGAATATCAGGACAGTTTTCCTTGATCATTTCATGGAAAATAATGTCTAGGCTGTTTTTTTTGATCATGACTTTCAGGCAGTCTCATAATTTTTTTTAATAATTAAATTTATTTATTTAACTTTTAACATTCATTTTCACAAAATTTTGGGTTACAAATTTTCTCCCCTTTTATCCCCTCCCTCCCCCCAAACACCAAGCATTCTAATTGCCCCTATGACCAATCTGCTCTCTCTTCTATCATCACTCTCTGCCCTTGTCTCCGTCTTCTCTTTTGTCCTGTAGGGCCAGATAGCTCTCTTTACCCCTTAACCTGTATTTCTTATTTCCTAGTGGCAGGAACGTTACAGTTGATCCTAACACTTTGAGTTCCAACTTGTTTACCTCCCTCCCTCTCCACCCCTTCCGTTTGGAAGGCAAGCAATTCAATATAGGCCAAATCTGTGTAGTTTTGCAAATGACTTCCATAATAGTTGTGTTGTATAGGACTAACTATATTTCCCTCCATCCTATCCTGTCCCCCATTACTTCTATTCTCTTTTGATCCTATCCCTCCCCATGAGTGTCAACCTCAAATTGCACTCTCCTCCCCATGCCCTCCCTTCTATCATTCCCCCCACCCTGCTTGTCCCCTTATCCCCCACTTTCCTGTATTGTGAGATAGGTTTTGCTACCAAAATGAGTGTGCATTTTATTCTTTCCTTTAGTGGAATGTGATGAGAGTAGACTTCATGTTTTTCTCTCACCTCCCCTCTTTATCCCTCCACTAATGAGTCTTTTGCTTGCCTCTTTTATGAGAGATAATTTGCCCCATTCAATTTCTCCCTTTCTCCTCCCAATATATTTCTCTCTCACTGCTTGATTTCATTTTTTTTTTAAGATATGATCCCATCTTCTTCAATTCACTCTGTGCACTCTGTCTCTATGTATGTGTGCGCGTGTGCATGTGTGTGTGTGTAATCCCACCCAGCACCCAGATACTGAAATGTTTCAAGAGTTACAAATATTGTCTTTGCATGTAGGAATGTAAACAGTTCAGCTTTAGTAAGTCCCTTATGACTTCTCTTTGCTGTTTACCTTTTCATGGTTCTCTTCATTCTTGTGTTTGAAAGTCAAATTTTCTTTTCAGCTCTGGTCTTTTCATCAAGAATGTTTGAAAATCCTCTATTTCATTGAAAGACCATTTTTTCCCCTGAAGTATTATACTCAGTTTTGCTGGGTAGGTGATTCTTGGTTTTAGTCCTAGTTCCTTTGACTTCTGGAATATCCTATTCCATGCCCTTTGATCCCTTAATGTAGAGGCTGCTAGATCTTGTGTTATCCTGATTGTATTTCCACAATACTTGAATTGTTTCTTTCTAGTTGCTTGCAATATTTTCTTCTTGACCTGGGAACTCTGGAATTTGGCCACAATGTTCCTAGGAGTTTCTCTTTTTGGATCTCTTTCAGGCGGTGTTCTGTGGATTTCTTGAATATTTATTTTGCCCTCTGGTTCTAGAATCTCAGGGCAGTTTTCCTTGATAATTTCATGAAAGATGATGTCTAGGCTCTTCTTTTGATCATGGCTTTCAGGTAGTCCCATAATTTTTAAATTGTCTCTCCTGCATCTATTTTCCAGGTCTGTTGTTTTTCCAATGAGATATTTCACATTATCTTCCATTTTTCCATTCTTTTGGTTTTGTATTGTGATATCTTGCTTTCTCACAAAGTCCTTAGCCTCCATCTGTGCCATTCTAATTTTGAAAGAACTATTTTCTTCAGTGAGCTTTTGAATCTCCTTTTCCATTTGGCTAATTCTGCTTTTGAAAGCATTTTTCTCCTCATTGGCTTTTTGAACCTCTTTTGCCAATTGAGTTAGGCTAGTTTTCAAGGTGTTATTTTCTTCAACATTTTTTTGGGTCTCCTTTAGCAGGGAGCTGATCTGCTGTTCATGCTTTGACTTCAAGTCTCTCATTTCTCTTTCCAGCTTTTCCTCTACCTTTCTAACTTGATTTTCAAAATTCTTTTTGAGCTCTTCCATGGCCTGAGCCCATTGGGTGGGCTGGAACACAGAAGCCTTGATTTCTGTGTCTTTGCCTGATGGTAAGCATTGTTCTTCCTCATCAGAAAGGAAGGGAGGAAATGCCTGTTCACCAAGAAAGTAACCTTCTATAGTCTTATTTCTTTTCCCTTTTCTGGGCATTTTCCCAGCCAGTGACTTGACCCCTGAATATTCTCCTCACACCCACCTCGCCTCCTGTTCCTCCCAGCCAGCGTTTGGGGTCTGAGATTCAAAGGCTGCTTCCAGCCTTACGGCTTTTGGTGGGGGCAGGGCTGCTATTCAGTATGAGATTATGTTCAGGTGCTGAGGTCAGGGCAGGGCCACCTCTCAGGCTCAGTTCCCTCAGGGAGTTTATGCACAGACCTTCCACAATGGATCCAGGCTCCCTCCCGCTTGGGGAGCCCCTGGTCTGCAGCCTCCTCTCACCTTCTACCTCCAGGGGGGGCCTGAATTATGGGGGCACCCCACTCCCCTCTCGACCCGCCAAAGAGACTCTCTCACCGACCCCCGTCACCTGTGGGTGGAGGGACTTGTGCGGCCGCTGGAGATCCCATCCCTGAAGCCTGCTCGGATCTGTTTCTCTCGGTGCAGCGGCCGCGGCAGGTCTGGGCTGGGCTCCGCGTCTGCAGTGCGACGGACCTTTTGTGAGAGGTTTGCAGGTCCCTCTGTGGGTGGAGGGACCCGCGTGGCCGCTGGAGGTCCCATCCCTGAAGCCCACTCGGATCTTTTCCTCTTGGTGCCGCGGCCGCGGCAGGGCTACACTCAGCTCCCAGTCCCGGCACCCAGTCCGCAGCGAGAAGGACCCCCCGCGAGAGGTTTGCAGGTCTCTCTGGAACAGAAATCTCCCTTGCTCCAATGTTCCGTGGCCTCTGGGTGCAGACTTTGCCGTGAGTTACTTCCCTGTAGCCGTTCTATGGGTTGTGGGTTCGGAGCTATGTGTATGTGCGTCTTTCTACTCCGCCATCTTGGCTCCGCCTCCCAGTCTTATAATTTTTAAATTGTCTCTTCTGGATCTATTTTTCAGGTCTGTTGTTTTTCCATAGAGATATTTCACATTGCTTTCCATTTTTTCATTCTTTTGGTTTTGTTTTGTAATTTCTTGGTTTCTCATAGAGTCATCAGCTTCCATCTGCTCCATTCTCATTTTCAAAGAACTATTTTCTTCAGTGAGATTTTAAACCTCCTTTTCCATTTGGCTAATTCTGCTTTTGAAAGCATTCTTCTCCTGACTGGCTTTTTGGACCTCTTTTGTCAATTGAGTTAGCCTATTTTTAAAGGTGTAATTTTCTTCAATATTTTTGGGGTTTCTTTTAGCAAGCTGTTGGTTCACTTTTCATGATTTTCTTAAATTGCTCTCATTTCTCTTTCCAATTTTTCCTTCACCTCCGTTACTTGATTTTCAAAATCCTTTTTCAGCTGTGCCATGAACTGAGACCATTGCATATTTATTTTGAAGGCCTCTGATGGTAAGCATTGTTCTTCCTCATCAGAAAGGATAGAAGAAAGTACCTGTTAACCAAGAAAGTAACCTTGTATAGTCTTACTTTTTTCCCCATTTCCCGGGCATTTTCCCAGCTGGTTCCTTGACTTTTGAGTTCTTGTCAAGAGGAGGATATACTCCAGGGATCTATAAGTTCTCAGTTCCTCCAACGTAGCTCAATCAAGGGAGAGGAGTTTACTCCTCTCCTGGCCTGCGCTCTGTTCTGGGAAATATCAAAGCTTTTCTGCTTAGGATCTGCAAGTAGAATTCCCTTTCTAGAGCCTCTACCATGCCAGCCAGCACTCTTCCTCATTCCAGGACCACCACTCAGAACTGAGACCCAGATCAGTGCCTCAATTCCTCTAGGGCCTTTAGGTGGAGGGCTCCAAAAATGGACCCTGCAGCAGCAGCTGCCACCTGGGGCCAGGACTAGGGGAGGACCATACTCCCTGTTCACCAAGGAGAAAAGGATTTTTCACTGACCTTTGAAGTTTCTTTGGCATTTGTGGGTAAAGGGATCTGAGACCCACAGCTGCTGCTGAAGATTCCACCCCAGAGACCTGTTCTGGTCCTGTCCCTACTGCACTGAATGGCCAATGCTGGACTGGGTTCTACCCTGTGTTCCATGCGATAGACCTTTCCTCTTGGCCTTCCAGGCTACCTTGAGCTGAAAATTGCTTTCACTCTGTTGTTTTGTTGCTTCTGCTGCTCTAGAATTTGTTTAGAGTCATTTTTTACAGTAATTTTATGGGCTGTGTGGGAAGAGCTAGAACATGTGCATCTTTCTACTCCACCATCTTGGTTCCACCCCCTACATCAGTGTTTCAACTTCTATATTCGTTTGAGAGTAATCAGATATGGTGGTAATGTCTTAGATGAAATATCTATTCCTTAACTCATAGAATTATAGATTCTTAATTTTAAGGCTGGATAGTAGATAGATAGATAGATAGATAGATAGATAGATAGATAGATTGATAGATATAAATAGATATATATATATACATATATATAGATATAGATATATATATTGATATATCTATATCTATATATATATATATATAGATATAGATACGGAAATATATAACTAGATAGCTATATACGGATCCTATAGTCCAACCTCCTTATTTCACATGGCAGAAACTGAGACAGAGAGGCAAAAGGAATATAACTCCAACTTCTACATTCTTTCTTAATTCAACTGAGACAAAGGCAAACCTCACTACAAGCAAAGATAGACTGACAGTCTGTGAGCTTAGAAAGAGTTGACACAGAACTTTAAGTGAGGTGGTAGTGGTTTGAGGTGAAACCAGGGACATTTGAAGCCTTTTTGAAAAGGGTTCTTCCAGTGATGAAAACCCAGTCAAAATTCAGGTTGATTCTTGACCAAGGCTTGTTAGTCTATTGTCAGAAAAAAGAATGCTGTTTTGTTGTTTTTTTTTTTTTTTTTGCTTTCTTTTAAGGTTACTTTGAATTGTGTGGCATGAGCAATGTTCTTGTGTATCCATTTCAATGTCCTAATCAATTCCAGGCCACCAGGCATCTGGGCAAATGCTTTCATGTGAACAATTCCCAGATGGGCTTTGTGTCGTGTGATCAAGATATCATGAAAAATTACTTTCTCTTAAAATTTCTGCATAAGCTACATCCTTCATGGGTAGATTGTTAAAGGGGACTGCCCAAGTTTCTTTGCCAATTATTTGTCTACTCATACTCTTTCACCAAGAAATTTTAATGAGATGAGGCAATTTCCAAGGGCTATTATTTTTTTTTTTCATGGATAGAGCTTTGTTAGGAGAGCAAATGATAAGCTGAGCACTACTAAATAAAAATGTAAAATTTATTATATTTTTTAAGTTCAGAATAAAACAAATAAAATCCCTACTCAGATGCAGAAAGCTGAATATCTTTAGGAATTGTAAGACTATTTCAAAAATTACTTCATTTGGTATGGGTTGAGCTATAATATATTTTTTAAAATGAGTAAAGATGTTTTGGCCATTTTGGAATGTGAAGCAAATATTGATAATAAGAACTCACGTAAATAAACAGAAGAATTGACCATTCATTCAACTTTTAAAGAAAATTTCACTAGAAAGTAAAAGACAAAAGTGTTTAGTGGAGATTCCTAAACACATGAACTATTAGAGATAATTTCTAGATTAAAACATCCACATAAATATCTCTAAAGTGATTCCCCCATAATGGCAATGTGGCAATGTGGGAACAGGAGTCAGGAAGACCCAGGATCAAATTCTGCCTCACCTGCTTCTTTGTTGTGTGACCATGGCAAGTCATTTAATCTTTCTTTTTCTGTTTCTTCATCTTTAAGATAAGAATATTGGACTTTATGATTTCTAATTTTCCTTTTAGCTGTAAATCTATGGTCCTATAAAATAGAGGTCTTAAAAATAATCCTAGTAGACAAATAGCAGCTATTCAGCTATTCTAGCTTCAGTGAAATGTTTTTTGTTCATTCATCTTCCAGAGAGAAACAAAGACCCAAGCAGTGATTCTACTATTTCAAGAAGAATGTTAGTCTTGCTTTGGGAGGACCTATGTTCAAATCCTGGTTTTGCCAATTACTGTCTAATTGTGTGCTTAACATCTCTGAGCTTCTGTTCTCACTCCAATAAGTGATGATATTGTCCTTAGTTGAGCACTAAGGTTCCCCCCCAGTTCTAAGCTAGTGGTCCTGAAGGAAGAGTGAGAAAGTAAAATGGGTAGAGGATATAGCTTGAAAATATGTCCACTATTTTCCATCTGCTTAAGCCACTCAGTGCTAACCACGTTTCTTCTTTCTCAGATCTGTATGTTTGGCTGTGACATCATATTGTGTGGGTTGTAGTCAAAGTCATACCTTCTCAGTTACAAACTTTCTGCATTTTTTGAATGGAGGAATCTGTTGAATATTTTGAATGGAGGGATCTGTTTCAAGGCAAGAGGATTGTGCTCTTTTAAGTACACTTGTCTCCTCAATCCTATTAATGTGACTCTTTAAAAGCAATAATTTAAAAGAAGGGGGATTCTGTACCATTCATAAATAAAATATGTTTCCTAAACATGATTAGCTTGACAAATTGAGAACCTCTGTTGCTTATGATCTATTGTAGCTGAAACCTCAGGGAACTTAAATGTCTTATGCAACAAAATCCATTTGATACAACTCCATGGTAATTGGCAGTCACTACTAATTAATGTTTTTATAACTTTGGCTTAGCAAGCAGTCTCCGAATAAGAAAACTTATAGTGATATCTTACAAATGGCTCAAATTCCTCAAAGATGGTCATTAGTGGTCAGAGCAGCTATATGCAGTTCAAAAACATTGGATATCCTGACCATAGAAAAGCATAGAATATGGGCCTGGTATTTTGGCACACCTTGTGGAGAACATCTCAGAGAAACAACTGGTCACTTCATACCCACGTTCTGTGCGTTCCCATGACCCTGACCCATGGAGTCATTTGCACATTTTGATCAATCAGTACAGGTGTGTTGAGAAAATTACTCCATCTCCTTTTCAATGACAGGACAAAAATATAATCCAAGACTCATAATGACAAATGGCTCAGGGCCTCAATATTTGACATCATACCTGAGAGTTTGTAGACAAATTGTAGTCATAATCGTCATTGATGATGTCATAAATGTAAGAGAGTTATTTGTTGCCAGAACTGGACTAGGGTAAATATGGGATTTAAATTGAATCTTGAAAGAAGGGAATCAGGGAAGCTATTTTTGTTTGTTTACTTTTGTTAGGATATTTTCCAAATTTCTTGTGGTCCATTTTCACTTAATTAAGACCATTACTGTGTCAGTTTTAATTACTTTAAACAAATTATTTCCATTCAGATTTGATTTTAAGATATTATTAATTTTCTTAAGAATTCAACCACAATCTTGCCTTAAACATTGTTATGCTTGATCTGTCTTACTTGTAGAAACCCAAGTCTTTTGTAGGCAACATTGCTATTCATTGCTATTCAATGTGACCTTCAAATTTAAGCTTAAAGACTTCAATATTTATCTTTCCTTGGCTTTTATCAGTGATCTTATCCCTAATGAATTCAAATGACATTTTTATATTGTAAAAAAAAAATCCATAAGAAAGAGTTACTTGCTAGGGTTTGGGTGGTATTGGATAGCCTGATATCATTGATATATACAAGTGATTAAGACATTTTGGTTTGATTCTCTCTTTAATTTGGAAACCAGAACAGTTCTATTTAGAAAAGGTCGTTCTGGTTTTAAAGGTAGACAGAATGATAAGGGAGTTAAACTCTCTCTTTGAAAAATGCTAGGTTATATCTGTTGTTATTGACATTTTGTTGGTGGAATGTTTTAAATAGCAAACAATTATTCATGTAGACATAAAATATTCCAGTATTATTATTGTATTTTTAATTTATTTCTAACGTTTGTGATACATGAGTAACCCACAAAGGTGAACCTGAATACAAGGCTTTGAGATAAATTAACAAAATCAGTGTATTTCCAGGGCTGAGGGGCAGCTGATGCAATAATTAGTAATTTGATAATGTTTACCTTTCTGGCATTTTTATACCTATTTTCTACTCCTAAACTGACAAATTATTTTCCTCTGATGTGTGTGTGTGTGTGTGTGACACAGTCTATGTATGTATATTTATGACAAAAGCTGATTTTTTTCGTATAAAGTAGATGTAAATTATCTCTTAAATTGATAAGTGACCTGTTCTCTCACCTCGATAAAAGATATGATATTTTCTGCTTAGATGGGTGGTCAAGGTTTGTATTTGAGAGGGAACTTGGTCATGATATTAATAGATACACCAGTTTTCTACTTTTCTTTTGATTCAGCTTATATTTTCATCATTTTGGATTTTTGCAAACCCATAGACAACTAGATTATTTTGGTTTGTAACTCAAGTGCCACTTTGAAGGGTTTGAAATAATAATTATTGATGTTTTCTAGCTCTGATGTTCTGAGAAAAACTAGAGTTTCACTTACTTCCTTTGATGTACCAGTGCTCTTGTTCATTATTATTAACGATCCATGTGTTTCCAATTCTCATCTCATTCAATCTGTATTGCTCTTATGTTGGATTTCTTGCAAGTGTATAGATGAACAGACATTGTTGAAATATTGCTTTTTGAGAGGAGGTTTCTCTTTTCTCTTATTTCTTTGCTTCTTAATCTTTTGTGTTAAAATTTTTCATTGTTTTTGAATACATTTTTTTGGGCTGCTCTTTCTGCTTATACTGTGTTCAACTTTTCACTGATTTTCAATTGTCTATTAAGGGAATCTAAATTTTCTGATATTTCTTTTTCTATATTATTTTCTGAAAGTTTCTTTATTGTTTTTATTTGGGGAATATGATCCTTAAGTTTTCTACTTCATATATCAGAATCCTACCACATAAATTTCTAAGCAAAGATGTGTACTGTGCTCACACTTTCAGTAAAAGATTGTTGGAGAATGCATTCATTCACAATAGTAATCACAGGTACAAACTTTGTTGGAATTGCTGTGTTGTTTTGTTGTAATCGTTCTACTAGTTTCATTTTTTCCATCCAAGTCAAGTGTTTTCTTTTGTTTGTTTGTTTTGGAATTCTACTCTAAGTATGTGATCATTACAGATATCAGTGCTATTTTTGCAAGCCACTTCAAATTTCATCTAACAAAGTTTCATAGATAAAATCACTTATGAACTCATCTGGTCCTCGGGGTTTTTTGTTAGGAAGTTCACTGATGACATCCAATTTCTTTTTCTAGGATTGGGTTATTTAAGTGTTTTACTTCTTCTGTTAAAGTGAGAAATTCATATTTTTATATATACTCATTCATTTCTTTTAGATTTTTATTTTTTGTCATATAATTGAGCAAAATAGCTCCTAAAAATTATCTTAATTTCCTTTGAATTGGTGGTGAATTCACCCCTTTCATTTTTGATGCTAGTAATTTCATTTCTTTCTTTTTTAAAATCAAATTAACCAAAGCTTTATCTATTTTATTGTTTTTCCCTCATAACACTAATTTCTGGTTTTATTTATTAGTACTATTTTTTTTTTTACTTTCAGTGTTATTAATCTCTTTGATTTTTAGGATTTTCAATTTGGTGTTTAATTGGGCTTTTTAATTTGTTCTTTTTCTAGGTTGTTTTTTTTTAGCTGTATATTCAATTAATTGATGTGATTTTACTCTGTTTTATAGTTGTAAGCAATTAGAGATATACAATTTCCCCCAATTTCTTCTTCGATTGAATCTCATACGTTTTGGTATGCTGTTTTATTGTTTGCTTTAATGAAATTGTCAATTGTTTCTGTGTTCTGTTCTGTGACTCACTCTCTTTGAATTATATTACTTAATTTCCAAATAATTTTTAATTTTTCTTTCCCTTGTCCATTATTGAATGTAATTTTTTATTACATTATGATCAGAAAAAGGATGTGTTTACTATTTCTGATTTTCTCCCTTTGGTTGTGAGGCTTTTATGTCCTAATACATAGTCAAATTTGGTGTAGGTGCCATATACTGCTGAGAAAAAAAAGTATATTTATTTCTATTCTTATTCAGTTTTCTCCAGAGATCTATCATATCTAACTTTTCCAGAATTTTATTCACCTTCTTAATTTCTTTCTTGTTGATTCTTTGGTTTAATTTATCTACTTCTAAGAGGAGAAAGTTGACCCCCTCAATATAGTTTTATTATCTATTTCCTCCTGTACCCTATCCAGCTTTTCCTTCATTTGGTACCATTTGGTATATAAATACACACACACACAGAGACCCACACACATATATGTGTGTGTGTGTATGTGTGTGTTAGTATTGATATGACTTCATTGACAGTGATACCTTTCACTAAGGCATAGTTTCCCTATCTTTTTTAATTAGATCTATTATTATTTTTGCTTTGGCTGAGATCGGGATTACTATCACTGCGTTTTTTGATTCATCTGAAGCATAATAGCTTCTCTTCCAGGGCCTTGCATTTACCTTGTGTGTATTTCTCTACTTCAGATGTGTTTCTTGCAAACAACATATTGTAGGATTCTGACTTTTGATTCTTTAAGCTGTCAATCTCTGTTTTATGGATGAGTTCATCCCATTCACATTTATAGTTATGATAATCAACTGTATTTCCCTCCATGCTGTTTATCTCCTGTTTATCCCCCCCCTCCCTTATTTGCCTCCCTTTCCCGCCTTAGAAATGTTTTACTTGTGATTACCACCTTTCCTAATATGCCCTCTCTGTTATTAGCCTCTTCCTCCCTTTTAATATCTCCGTATTTATTATTTATTTTATTATGTATTATTATCTCCATTTCACTCCCTCATTGGGTAAGATAGATTTCTATAGCCAACTAGATGTGTATATTATTCCTTCTTTGAGCCAATTTTGATGAAAGTTAAGGTTTAAGTTTTGTTGACCCTTCTCTCCCCATGACATCTTGCCCTCCATTGTAATAACTTTATAAATGTATCTTTTATGTATGATAATTTACTTTATTCAATCTTCCCCTTCCTTATTCTTCCAGTGCAATCATTTCTTACCCCTTCAAAGTCACATCACATCTATACTTTCTGTCCACATATATTCTTCTAATTGCTCTTATAGTAATAAAGTTGTTAAAAGTGACCAATGTCATCTTTCCATATAGAAATAGAAACAGTTTAACTTTATTGAATTTCTTATGTTTTTTCTTTCTTGCTTGTTTTTTACCTTTTTATGTTTCCCTTGAGTCTTCTGTTTGGAAGCATATTTTTTTTTTAATTCAACTCTGGTTTTTTAATCAGAAATGCTTGAAAGTTCCCTATATCATTAAATATTCATTTTTCCCCTGAAAGATTATATTTCATTTTGCTGGGTAGGTGATTCTTGGTTGTAATCATAACTCCTTTGCTTTCTGGTGTATCATATTCCAAGCCCTCCAATTCTTTAATGTTGAAGCTGCTAAATCTGTGTAATCCTGAATACAGCTCCACAATATTTGAATTGTTTCTTTTTGCCTGCTTACAATACTTTCTCCTTGATCTGTGAGCTCTGGAATTTGGCTATAATGTTACAGGAGTTTTCATTTTGGAATCTCTTTGAGATGGTGATAAGTGGATTCTTTCAGTTTCTATTTTATTCTCTGGTTCTAATATATCAGGGCAATTTTCTTTGATAATTTCTTGAGAAATATGCAGTCTTTTTTGTGTTTTCTTCCTTCCTTCCTTCCTTCCTTCCTTCCTTCCTTCCTTCCTTCCTTCCTTCCTTCCTTCCTTCCTTCCTTCCTTCTTTCCTTCCTTCCTTTTTTCTTCCTTTCTTCCTTCCTTCCTTCCTTCCTTCCTTCCTTCCTTCCTTCCTTCCTTCCTTCCTTCCTTCCTTCCTTCCTTCCTTCCTTCTTTCTCTTTCTTTTTCTTTCTTTCTTTCTCTTTCTTTCTTCATTCTTTTATTTCCTTCCTTTCTTTCCTTCCTTTTTTTCTTTGTTTCTTTCATTCTTTTTTTTTTAAATCGTGGCTTTGAAGTAGTATAATGTTTCTTATATTATCTCTCCTGGATCTATTTTCTAGGTCAGTTGTTTTTCCACTGAGAATTTTCACATTTTCTTCTTTTTTATGTTTCTGATTTTGTTTTATTGTCTCTTGATATCTTATAGAGTTATTTTTCCACCTGTTCAAGTATGATTGTTAAGGAACTATTTTCTTTGAACTTCTGTATTTCCTTTTCTATTTGACCATTTCTATTTTTAAAGAGTTATTTTCCTCAGAAATATTTTTTGTATATCTTTTGCCATGTTAGTGATTTTTTTCATGATTCTTTTGCATTACTCTCATTCCTTTTCATAATTATTCTTCTACTTCTCTAATTGGTTTTGGGACTGAGACCAAACTGCATTTTTCTTTGTGGCTTCACATGTAGTCATGTGGATATTATTGTCCTTTTCTAAGTTTATGCCTTGATCCTCCCTATCAGCATAGTAACTTTCTTTAATAAAGTTCTTTTTTGTTTTCTGCTCATTTTTTCCCTGTCTTTTTTGTGATTTGGTGCTTTTATGTGAAAGTTAGGCTTTTGTCATGCACTGTTCCAAGCTTTTTGTTCTGGAACTCTAGGTATTACTTCTGGCTTTCACTGGGCTTTAGGACTTAGCCGCTTGATTTCTCTGAATGGTAGACTTTCCTTCTGGCTTGTATTGTGGTGTAGAAGCTCCCTGTTGACCTCCTCAGGTGTAGGGTTTAGTTGCTATCATGGCAACAGGGTATTTCTGGTGGCTGGCCCTGTAAGAGGAATGTTGTTGGTGGTCTGCTCCAGGGAAGGGATCTTACTGTTATCCAGCCCCAGGGTGAGGGTTCTCTACTGGTCACCAATAAGATCAAGGTCTTGTTGGTGGTTTCTACAGGGGGGTGTGGTCCCTGGGGTAGGGCATTGCTATGCTGCACAGACTGTTTTGCAGGAGAGTGGGGCCTCACTGGCATACTGCTCCAGTCTTGGGACCTTACTGTAGGCCCCCTGCTATCAAACTGGAAGCAGCTGCTACCCTTGGACCTTGTTCTTTTCTCACCCCAGTAAGACAAGCTTTTCCTGCCATTCTGCTCAGCTGCTTCCCTGCTCCTAGATCAATCGGAGGTACTTTTCTAGCTGTTTTGAGGGGAAGTGGGGAGAGTTTTAGAGAGTTCCCTCCTAACTCTGTCATCTTGGTACGTGGAGTCCAAAATTCTATGTTTTAAGGTATTATTTTCTTTAGTATTTTTTGTGCCTGTAACACAGACATACACAACATATGGCCTATGACCTAAGTATGTTGTATAAACCTACTTTACATCTTCTACACTTTTCAAGCACAGCCCAAAATCCTTTGGCAGGCCACAAGTGACCTACGGACAGTATATTGTATGAACCTGCCAGAAGGGACTTCCTTTGAACTTTATATTAAAGTTGAACTCTTTTTCTGTCATGGAGGAGAGAGAGGCAATGTCTCAAGCATCAGGGTTATTCACACTTCTATTTTCAGAACTAATTCTGGGGGTTTAGAAGTTTGTGGTGCTTTTAAGGTATCATGATCTGTGGAGAGGTGTGGTCACTGATCTTTTTGCCTGCACTCTGGTCCTTACCTAGGAAGGACTCTTGATCTCTTGGGGTTGCTCATGTTCCTTTGGGACCAGAAATGATATTCTTCCTCAGGTTTCCTGCTTTCTTTTGACTTAAAGCACTCCTCTCTGCCATTGAACCATTTATGACCCAGAAGTGTTTATAGGCAATGGATTTTCCAAACAATGTCTGGTCCTGTATTCATTGTTAGCAAAGGCATCGCTTGTAGTCTTTTTCTGACTAGTGGCAAGGGTCCCCTTGCCACCTCTGATTTGAAAGTTCACAAAGCTGCTGCTGCTTCTGCATCTTTCACCACCAACTATTTGCACCATTGGTGTTTCATCCAGATGGGTTCCAGGTCAGCATCTACTCCCATGTCACAGACCTCTCGTTCTAACCTACTGTGGTAGAGGTGGCTAGAAGAATATATTACTCTCACCTTTTGTTGACTCTGCCATGACTGAATTCAATTTGAGGCATTATTTTTAATTTATTTCAACAGGAATGTTAGAAGACCTCAGCTGAATGATTTCTCTACCCTACCATCTTGGCTCAGTTCCCAAAATTTCAAGAACAGGAAACCTGAGGTTAAATAATTCCAGTTTGTCAGGCAGAGGTCAGGCAGAAAAAGGGAAGAAGGGAGAAAATACATTAATTCACCATGTCCTACTTTTATTTTTTTAAATGCGCTGAGAACTCTAATTTTTGATGAATATTGCATATCATATCCCCTAAAAGAACACAGACTCCCCAAAGTCAGAGACTATTTATTTCTTATCTTTGCATTCCAAATACCTAAACTAGTGTCTTGTACACAGTAGGTATTGAGTGAATGCTTATTGATTGATTGATTGAATAAGTGACTGAAAATTCAAAGTACCTAATGAAAACAAAATAGGGGAATGATCATTAAATTTTCTAACTAGTTTTGTGATGTGTAAAATGAGATACATATGTCTCATGAACCTTAACGTCCCTGCACTAAAATTTGTGATTCTGTGATTTTGAACCAAATTCCTCAGGGGTTTCTGTGCCTCTTTTTTGGTGTTATACAAATTGGTATATTGTATACATGTATTTCTCAAAGGTGCCAGAAAGTTGAGAAAAATATATAAATCATTCATCAGCAGATAATTTCATTCTTCTGTGATAATACTGAGAGGAATGATGGGATAATCACCTGGAGAATCAGTCATGGAGTGAGGAAGAACCCAGTTCTCTGAACACATAACAGGTTTGTGATGATGGCCCAGTTTCCTAATCACAATGAGAATGTGAGTTGTGAATGAATTGCATTTCTTCATCAGTAAAGGATATCAGAACACTGGAAATCATTAAAAATGATGAGATCCCAGGACCAACTCTAGGAAGCAGCTCCAACAACAAAGAACAAGGCAATAAGTTAGCACTGTGCTGATGCTGTGGTAGTTTTTTAATTCATTTATTTATTTGTTTTCAGTTCTCTACAATCACTTCCATATATCTTAGATTTTTTTCCCCTTGCCCCCCCTCTCCTTCCCTGAGATCGCAAGCAATCTCATATAGCTTCTATACATACATTCTTATTAAATACATTTTCACCTTAGTCATGTTGCACAGAAGAATTAGCCTGAATGGGAGAAACCATGAAAACAAAACAAAACTTAACATAATACAAGAGAAAATGGTCTGCTTCATTCTGTGATCCTGCTCCATAGTTCTTTCTCTGGATGTAGAAGTCATTTTGCCTCAAGAGTGCATTGGGAATTTTTTAGGTCATTACGTTGCTGTGAAGGGCTAAGTCTGCCAGAAATATTCCTCGCACACTGTGGTTGTTGCTGTGCACAAAGTTCTCCTGGTTCTGCTTCTTTCACTCAGCATCAGTTCATATAAGTCCTTCCAGGCCTCTCTGAAGTCTTCCTGTGATGTTGTTGTTGTTAACTTAATAAATGGTCATTATTTGTATTGAGGATGAGGGTGATGGCATTAATGAAGAGAATACTATTGTTACAATTTAATGTGTGTCCTAGCTGGCATCACAGATCACCCATAGCAGGCCCATCACTATGCCACTTTTTTTTCTGGACTTTAGAACACCTGGCATATTTTTGTTCACATATCTGATCTTTTTATAAGTTAATATAAATCCCTTGGATTTGACCACCCAGACGTGTTTTATTTGGAATCTCAGTATGCCATCTTCGGGTGATGCTCACTGGTTCCTTGCTTTCCTAATTGTAGGACTAGCTGTTCATAAGTGTCAATAATTCTGCAGTCATATTTAACTGTGTGTTATTGGATTTTCTGAGTTATGCTTTGAAACAGCCCTGGATAGTATAGTTGGCTATATACCAGAGGGATTATTCCACATTGGCAGAATGGATAGATTACACACAACTCAATTGCTCTCTTCCATCTTCTATTTGTCTAATCCCCTAATGAATCTCAGCATGTGATGGTTCAAGTGAATGACCAGGATTACTCAATTTAGATTCTGGAAGGCAAGACCCTAGCTTTTTAATGAAATTAACCCAGATATTTCAAACACCATTATTTCACAAGTTCTTGGGGAGGAACTAACTATGCACATGCTCCTGTGTTAGATTGGGTAAACAGCATAGTGGAAGGGGTAGCCTTTGTTTACAGAGAAATAAATTTGACACCTCATGGGAGTCATAAGTGACACTATCTTATAACCAAATGGGATTTCCCATGGCTTACTTCCTTTGAGTCTCAGCTATTTTGCAGTCAGTATTCCAAGAGCATTACAGGAACTTACAAAGCATAGTGTAATTGTAAAGAATTATACAATTGGAGTCAGAGTTTGATCTGAAGCTCTAAAAATTACTAGTTTGTGAAAATATTGCCAGTACCTTTGGTTCTCTGAATCTCACTTCCATTTGTGAAGTAAAATAAGGATAATAATCTTTGTGTTTCCTCTCAGAGTGGTCATGAGAAAAGTGATTTATCTTTTAAAATATTCGTGAATGAGACTTATCGTTGTTTATATCCTTAAATAATTAAAATAGCTTCTACGAAGGATTCTTTTAGAGGATTATGGTCATTGGAAGATCACTTAATCTTCTACCTCTTGGCTTAAATTACTACCTTATCAAGTAATAATAGTCACCAGTGAAAGCCTCCTGGAACCCATTAATTGTCTGTGGCTACCATGTCATACTGAATAATCAAGACTGTTATTTTAGCCACAGAAGTCAGTTCAAACAACATATCTAAAACTGATCTCATAAAATTAGAGGATAATGTATTTAGATCAAGAAGGAACTTTGACAATCAACCATAGTAGTTTCACAGAATTTTACAGGAAGACAAATTGACACTTATGATCCAACCCATGTCCCTTCTGCAACATAACTTGGGACAAATCCCTGACCTTTCCTTGAAGACTTCCTAAGGAGAATTCACTGTTTCCCAAGATATCCTACTCCATACTAGTCTGATATTATGATTTTACAGTGGAGGAAAAAGGGCAAGAGAATTAAAGTGAATTGTTTCTAGACGCAGAACCAATGCCTATAGAAGTCAAGATTTAATTCTTTTTATCTCTTCCTCCTTTTTTTCTGTCTTCATCTCATATCACAATTTACTGAAGTTGCATGTTTTTACTATCTGGCAATAACAAAACCCATGCACAGCCTTGAAAACTAACTACAATATTAGTACTTATCTAGAATAGACTGAAAGCCCCCCAAAGATCATAAGATCAGAAATGAAAATGGGAGATTGCTCCTTTCCCCTGTATGTGCATATCTATATCTATGCATTGGTCCACATTTATAGACATCTCTATGTGCATATATCTACACTTATAGATATTTATAGATATATAGATATACATAAATATATATAAATATAGATATACATAAATATAAATATATATACATAAGTCTTTAGATATCTGTATAGATATATGAACCATATAGATAGATATCATCTAGATCTATAGCTAGATAAATCTCTGATCTATCTATCTTTTGCATGTGATAATGCAAGTGATATGCATAGATGTATATGTATATAGTTGCTACCCCCTTTTAACATTGTCATGCTTTCTCAATGATTTCTCCCAATAATAGCACTATCCCTTGTAACACAAAAGCACAATTAGGCATAACAAATCAAAACATTTGCCATGTCTGAAAATAAGTACTTCTTTCTATACTTTATTCTAGTTGCCTTCTGCTAAGAGGAAGGACATATATTCTTCCATTAGTCCTTTGAAATCACAGTTGGTCATCGTGATGATCAGTGTTATGATGGTTTTCAATGTTGCTTTCTTTTACAGTACCATTGATACTGTGTAAAAGTTTCTCCTGGGAAAATTTTTAACAATCTGAGGTGTCCAGAGTGGAATGGTCTGCTACAAAAGGTGATGGGTGCCCTCTCTTTGGAGATCCTTGAACGGGGACTGGATGGCTGCTGCTTAGGTATGTTATATTGGGGGATTCCTTTTGGGTATGTATTGGGCTCGATCACCTCTCTGGTTCATTTTAACTCTTAAATCCTGTGAGTTCTATTTTTCTGCTCACTTTGCTTTCCATGAGTTGATAGAAATCTTTCCAAGATTCTCTGGATTCACTGTTGATAATGCTGTTGCTTTATGCAGTAATACTATGCAATGTAATTGATATGCCATTTCATCTATTCATCATTCAAATGAGCCCATTTTCCTTTGAAGTCTTTGTTATTATCACCCATTTGCTGAAAGTAAAAAAAAAGCTTCTCTTTACATTTCAAAGGGTGCACTTTGCCTCCATGACACACAGGAAGCTTGTGGGGCACTGCCCATTATGGCTGGGTAAAATAAATCTATTAGAAAAGCCTTTTGCTCTCCTGGTCAATGGAGCAGTAAGAAAACCAATTGGGTTCCACTTAGGTAATCTGACTTGAAAAACAGGAATGGCACTTTTCCCCAAATCTCTAAATATATTAATCTCCCTGACCTCAAAGTTGGGAAGAAAGTGCCAGCTCAGCACCATTCATTAGCACAAAGAGTGGTAGAATAAAGCAGCATAACCCTGGTCATGTACCTTCACATGCTATAATATCAGTGATTAGCATTTTTTCCATTTAGTACCAGGGTTCAAGGACACATGAGCTGCAGTGAACAATGGCTGTGAATTTCAGTCTGGAGTGTTTATCCTGTGTCCTTGGAGGGATGACTTCATTATATTCTCTGCTCTTAGCTGACACATGCTGGCTAGGGAGGCATGTGTGAATGAGAATTGGAGACTCTTCCTCTCTCTTCTTAAGCTGAAAGAAATTTCATTTGTGCCTCTCTACCCTTAGAACTCCCACCCCCCTATTAATTTTTACATGAATTGCTTTTTGGCCTTTTGTTTCCTGTTCCTTTCAAATCCCACCCTCCCATAACCGTCCATCATCTGTTGGCTTTGACAGAGCAGCTGTTGCTTTTTGATATGATTTATACTGTATTTGGGGAGGAGAGAATGGCATTAGCAGGTGAGGGAAGGCTAATGAAATCAGGGCCTAACATAACACACACAAATGCCTGCAAATCAGGAAAAAAAAGAGGCTGGAGCAGGCAGAGGTTCAATAGCTTCATTGACCCTAAGTAGCTCCTACAGAACAAAAAATAATAAATCAAGGTATAGAAACAGAATTTTGTTCATCTTTGAAAAGAAGATTGTTTGATCAATGATCCAATAAAAACTAGCCATTCTATTACCTGGAATTAATGGTCAGTTTCTTAGTTAATGTTCTGGAGCAAGACGGAGAGTCATCTGTATTCTAACTAACCAGTCATTAACCGGAGTAATGATGGGAGATTTTGAGCATATCATGGTATCTGCAACCATAACCATCATTCTGCAATGCCAGTCTGACTCATTTCTGATTTCTTGTTTGTTTATTTAGGGAATGTGATCAGCTGAGTGGTCATTTTGGAAAATGGATCATTTGCAGCTAATGATTGTCTCTTTGATAATAAGCAAAACAGGGGGTGGGGGAGACTGTGCTGGAGAGACAACTGTGGATCTCACTTATCCTATGACTTGGAAAAGAAATGCTCAGCTCAGGGGTGAATGGACTGTTCTTTGGATTAATCCACAATCTATGTCACTCTGGGTTTGTCTGAAGGAACTAGAAATGTTTAAACTGAATAAGAGAAAACTTGGCAGGGCTGGACAGAGAAGAGTACATTTGTCTCCAAGTATTGGCAAGGCTATCATGTGAAATAAGGATGAGACCTGTTCTCTTCGGCCCTGTTGGGACAAATGGAAAATTGATGAGGAAATGGTGTGGAATTTGGAAAGAGGCAAGCTTTGACTGAACATTAGGAGGAAAGTGTACCAAATAAGTCTGTCCATAAACACAATAGGCTGTTTCCATAAGCACAAACTAGAAGAGTTGTTGTTGTTTGAGGTTCTAAAATAAAGAGTATACAAATAGCCAAATCTTGAGCATATTTCAATGAAAGTTTTTTGAGGGTCTGCAATTTGACCTAGATGAGGGGTTCTTAACCTGGTATACACAAACTCCCAAAAGACCCATGGGTAGATCTCAGGAGCAGTGGTGTTCCATAAACTTGAATGAAAAAGTTTTTATTTTCATTAATGTTAAACTGAAATATAGCATTTTTTTCAATTATGATTCTGTTAATAAAAGGAATGTTCTGATAAGGGGACCACAGGCTTCATTATACTTTCAAAGGTATCCTTCACACACACACACACACACACACACACACACACACACACACACACATACACACACATTTATACCTCCCCTCCCCCTCAGGAAAAAAATAAGTTAAGAATCCCTGAGCTAGATGGTCACTGAGGTGCTTTCCAAACATGAAATCCTATGGTTTTGCCCTAAAGAATGAGCTCTACATATAGAAGATAATGTGGTACAATAGATCAGTAGCTGAAATGGAAACAAGATCTTGCTCTCAGTCCCCTGACATTTATTAACTGTATGAATTAACATATTCCCCAAGTCTCAGTGTATTCATCTGTAAAATGAAGATGATCATAAGGTGGCAGTGAGGTTCTGTTGAGATAATATATGCAACTCAGTGTTACCTGTTATTATTTTATATGAGACTAGTCTCAAGGGGAAAATATTCAGTTATTGGTTTTCCTTATGTGCATCATGTTAGGTTTCATTCCTGAACAGGAAATCCTGATTTACATGTAGTTCACCCATCTACTTGGAAAGCTATTTGGATAGGGGGTGGTTCCCAAGTTTGTACTTACCATGACTTCTTTACTCTTTTTCCTATTGTAAAGTTTATTTTGTATCATAGAATAAATAAGTGGAACCATAAGCAATTGTCACTTTTCTCTCACAAACAACCTTAGGCATTCAGAATCTCAAACTCGTATTGAACCCAATTTGGTATTTAACAACCCTCATGTAGCTCAAGATAACTATTGTAATGCCCTCTCCCACACCCCATATGTTCTCTTTTCCATGTGCAGAATCCCCAGTCCATAGGTGCAAGCATCTGGAGTCTGAAGTGAAGTCAGAAGTCATCTATTCCACACATAGCCCTCATTTTATAGATAAGAAAGCTGAAGTCAAGTTGACTTGACCAACATCACACAAGTAGTAACCTTTGAGGCAAGATTTGAATTCAGGCCTCCTGATTCCAGGATAAAGTGCTCTTTACGTTGAACTACATTGTCTCCCAGTCAATCCTTTCAGTGTCTCCTGAGATGGAATGTTCTGGAATCTTGTCACAATCCTGTTATCCTTTTTTGGTCACTTGCAATTATCACTTAAAATTATTGCTCTCCCTCACTAAAACCCTTGCTGTGTTTGTCCTTCATTCTCAAAAAGGACCATGACATCAGGGAATGATGAGATGACTTGCAGTTGACTTCGATTGGAGTGAGGGAGGGCTGCGCAAGTTCACCAGCTTCTTTTCTCCTCCAGAGTCATCTGAATCCAGTGACCAGATATTCATCAGGATGACTGGAGATGGCCAAAAATGCAATGGGAGACCCTAGCCCTTTTAGGCTAATGCCTTTTCAGGTTCTCACTTTGAGTGAGGCAATGACCATTCAGTGAATAGACCTCTTTAAAAAGTGAGTCAAAGGACGGCCCCTTTAGTCAAAGCCTGGATGACCATCCAGGTGAATGCATGAATGAGGACTGGGAGAAGTATGCTTATTCCAATATTGGTTGAATTAGATAGCCTCTAAGGGCTCGGAGAGCTCAGATTCTGTCATTCTCTGATTCCTTTGAATTCAGGTCTTTATGCTATATCTCCTCTAGGCTATTCATGTATAACTGGCCACTGCCTCCCACTTCCCACTCTCTCTTCCCACTCATCTAAAGCATATGAGATTAATATTCTTAATGCAGAGCTGCAATATTCTCACTTCCAAGAACAAAAGCTTTTAATCTCTTCCCATTGCTTGAAAATGAAAATATCAAAATCCTCTGTTTGGCATTCAAGGCTCACCACATCATGGTCTCAACTTATCTTTCCTGCATTGTCTCCCACAACTCCTTGAGTTATAGTATACACTTCATTCAAACTAGATTACCTAAGCTTTCCTGAAAACACTATAAACTTTCTCACCATAGCTCCTTGGTTTATACTATTTGTTTGTTTTTCCCAGAGTTCCCTCTACTTGTACCCCTTGCTCTCCACAGCCATTCTAGCTGCTGTGGATCTAAACAAGTATCATCTCTACCATGAGGCCTTCCATGAACCACCTTCCTAGCCAGGGTGAATAAATTCTATGTAACTTCTATTTACTAAGCACCAATGATATAAAA
Source organism: Notamacropus eugenii (assembly GCF_028372415.1). Classification (NCBI taxonomy): domain Eukaryota; kingdom Metazoa; phylum Chordata; class Mammalia; order Diprotodontia; family Macropodidae; genus Notamacropus; species Notamacropus eugenii. Next base: position 9,942,601 of record NC_092877.1, read on the forward strand.
TACCTTGCTAAGCATCATAGAACCAAAGCTAAAATGATTCTTTATTTAAATTTCATTAAAAAAGTCATAGTGTCCAGGACTGGGAAAGTAATCATGTCACCAAACTCTGCCCTGCTTAGCACAAATAATGTTCACATCTAGGAACCATCATTTTAGAAAGGATCTTAATAAACTAAAATGTGAATATATTGGGACAAACAGAACAGCAAAGTGTTTCAAGGTCCTGCTGTATGAAGGAAGATCAATCAAGACAATTAATGATTAACCTAGAGAAGGGATGCCTTGGAAGCTGCCATGACAGTTGTATTTAAGTATTTATAGAGTTATTGTATGGAAGAGGGACCAGACTTCTTCTGCTTATCTCCAAGCTATAGAAACAGGAACAATGGGTACAAACTTCAGAGAGGAAATTGAGACTTGATATCAGGGAAAATTATACAAGTAACTTCCTAAAAGGCAGAAGTTTTCAAAAGTGGATTCTGTTGCCTCCTGAGGGGGTGGATTTCTATTCGTTGGAGATCTTTATGAAAAACTTGGATGATCAAATGTTTATGAATGTTGTTTGAGGCTCACTGTTGGGTATAGCTTGCAGTACATGGCCTTTAAGGTCTCTTCTCACTTGAGATTCCATGATTCTGTGAATTTATTAGAGAACCTCATAATCGTGGTTGCTGGCTTAGGTCCTAGAATGCAACTGGTCATCATGGAAAAGCATGAAGCCAACTGACTCATAAGGGAATTGAACACACACCATGGATCTCATTAACACAACATTTGTAACCAACTGAGCCAGAAGTTATGGAAAGACCATGAAGAAAACACATTTTCATGAGACAGAGTATGATGGAGGTTCAGAACCTGACAGGCTCAGTAAGTGGGGCCACAGAGGTTGCTGCCTCTATGCAAATTGATTATGTTCAGCACTTAGGAAAATTGCTTTCCATCTATCATCTGCTTGAGAAATAATCTTGAGTGAGTCACACAGATTTGGAATTTTAAAAAAATAGCTTATGAGGAAACAACACAAGTGATGGTCACACTAAGGACAAGATTTACCATTTACTTATTTATTCAAGGCAAGGGTGCAGCTGCAATGGAAACTGGAACTAGTGACTTAAAAGGGTTAAAATAATAGCTGACATTCCTTAATATTTTAAGGATTTAAAGGTGCTTTAGGAGTATAGAATCAGAGATTTTAAGCTAGTTCCTATGAAATCACTCAACTCATTTAATACTTTACCCTTCCCCTTTCATAGACAATATTTTACATATGAGGAAAATGAGGCTCAAATAGTTTAGTCATTTTCCCAATTCACTGTCAGTAAATAGCAGAACATTTTGTTTGTCTGTTTGACCTTCAAGATAATCTTGTAAGGTGGCTAGCTATTACAGATTTTCAGTTTCAAAGGGGGATCTAGGTTCCATGATTTTCCCATCTTAGAAATCTAGATAATGCCAAAGGGAGGATCTGAAACCAAGCCTCCCCTAACACTCAATCCATTACTTGTTCTAGGATATCATATTACCTGGCATCTTTCTTGAATCAGTATTTTTCAAAACAAAATGGAACAAGTAATCAGATAACTTTATAAAATTATTTTCCTCAAAATGGATTCTCCAAAATAATCTCTTCTTACCTTAGAGATGTTGATCTTTGGCACAGCTCTTTTCACCTCTTTCTTAGTCATGTCAGAAGCCCCCATGAGTTCAATGACCATGTCTAAGCAGATGGCATCCACATCCATCCAGCTAAAGCAAATCTGTCTCCTGAGCTGCAGCCTTGGATCACCAACTGCCTCCAGGGCATCCATTTCCACCTGGAGGTCCTATGCACATCTCAAACTCAACACTTCCAAAATATAATACATTACTCTGATCATTTCTTCTAAACTTAACTCTTCTCAAAGTTCCCTTTCTCTGGGTAGGACTGTACTCTGTATTTTGAAGGCAAATTTATACACTTGTTATCTTCAAGTCTTCCCTTGCCCTTAAACTCAGTATCCAAATCTGATATGATATCTTCTTAATTCTATCTTCACAACACCTCTTACATCAATTCCATTTTCTCTACTTGCATGGCCACTATCATCTTTCATGCACTTTCATCTCTTACCTGGACTATTGTAACAAACTCCTGTTTTGTCTCCTTGCTGTCTGCCTCTCCCATCTCCATAACATCTCTACACAGTTGCCAAAATAATCTTCCTAAAGTTCATATCTGGACATGTAATTTTCTTCATGATGATAGCTAACATTCCTATAACACATCAAAAGTCTTCAGTGGTTCCGTATTATGTCTTAGATAAAAACACAAACTCATCAACTTAACATTTAAATTCCTTCACAATCTGGATAAAAGCTAGGCTCACTACCCATCCCTACTCTGAAAACAATAGAGTCCCAAAAGTTTTTCCTCCTTGTTATTCTCCAAATATGATATTCCACCTCCTGTCTCCACACTTGAAGATAAAGTGTTCCTCATACCTGGAATGAACCATATCCTCCCCTCTTCAACTTAAATTCCATAGTACCCTTCAGAGTTCGTACCCATCAGAATTCAGTCTGTCACCTGCTCATGGAACTTTCTTATTCCTCCCTCATCCTCTCTTTACTCACCCATTTACATGTCATGGTTGCACAAGGCATTTAATAAATTGATGTTGAATTTAATTTCATTTCCTGTATATAGTTCCCAAGATTTTTATTATTATTTTGTTTTTTAATTGATTAATAGACTGTGAATCATATTATATTCAAAAAATCTCTCAGTATTTTCATTTCAGGAAATAAAAGCCAAGAACTATGGTTGGGGGGAGGCTTTAGTCAAATTGGCATAACAAGAGAATATTTTAAAAAGTATCCTAGATATTGTTGGATTTATGCTAGTGAAGTAAGATTCTGAGGTGTTAGTAGTGGGCCCTTTGACATGCCTTTACAATTTCTATCATCTCCTATTGTCTTCTAGAATATAAATGTCTTCAATTCAGAAATTACACCTAGAATTTTTTTTTCCTATTTTGGCCCCCAAACATTGGAGGTATTTAATGAAACCATCGAGACTGATTGATTTGACTAGCTTTAATGAGACAAACTTCTCTGGAGTTATTTAAACTCTGTTATGGTCTTTTTTCTCTCTCTTTCTTGAGCAATGTTAGTAGCAAAATTGAGAATTGACCATTGAACTACAGGCACACATAAAGGAAAACACTGAACTGAGAAGGAAAGAAGAAAGAATAAGAAAAGGAGTAGAAGAAGGAGAGGAAAAGAATTACCTCCAGTGCCAGTCATCATTTGGGGCCATGGGCTGTGAAAAAGCTAAATGCTAAAGGCTTGTTGTAAAGGGAATGTGGGTGGGCCATGTTGCCTGATTTATGGAGATCTGGACTCCAAATCTGGAAGACTTGGTTTCAAGGCCAGCTCTGTACAAATATAGATTCTGAAATTATTGCCAGTTCAGTTAAACTCTCAGTGTTCTGGACACCTCCATTAGGAGTAGTTGCAAAGCAGCTACAAATCTTCATGAGAGGAAGGTGTTTCCTCACTTGGAGGGGAGAAAAGTTCCCATTTATGGGAACTCTCTCCCCCCATTAAATTACTGATGTGAACCTAGCTTCAAAACTGATAACTCAAATTTTTCACTTTAAGTGACAATCAACAACTTGTGAGTAGTACAGACTACCCCACTAGGGAACCAGTTGGCCAGTTACAGCTGAGCAACATATACCCCCCCCTCCCTCAACCCCGTCCCTCCCTTACCCTTCCCTCTGTCCAGACAATGTTATGTATAAAAAAATCTGTTCATTCATTCAGTTCAATAACTCATCTCTAAGTTAGTGGCTTTATTCTTTGACACCCCAGGTACCTTTCTAAATTACTTGTGCATATCTACACACCTAAAAGGGGGTCACACATCAGCTTAGAAGTCAGATCTTTTTAACTTTGAGCACAGCATTCATTTTGTCCACTGTGCCATGAACTCTTTAGGTTATGTAATATGTCTTCATAATAACTCATTTCTATCATATTTTAAGGTTTATAAGACACTTTTGAATCCTTAATACTACACTAAGACTTTTGGAACACACTGTATCCTTTTCTCTCCTATCTCATCCTATTCTACTGTGCTATGCTGTGTTAAACTGTGTTATGCTATAACGTAATGTAATGCAGTGTACTACAATATAATATAAGATTATGCAACATATCCTGACAATAATATAATGTACTTTTTTATAGTAATAACAGTATTCTGATAGAGAGAGGTAAGGATGACAAAAGAAGCAGAAGGGGAAATAATAATATTACAAACTAAAATTTATGTAGTGCCCACTATTGCCAGCATTATTTTAAATGCTTTACAATTTCATTGTCCCAAAACCCTGTGAGGCAGGGGCTATTATTATTCCTATTTTATAGATAAAAAAACTGAGGCAGAGATTAAGTGACTTGCCCAGAGTCACACAGCTAGTAAATATCTGATGTCAGACTTAAATGCATATGTTCCTTATAGACCTGGCATTCTACCCACTGCACCACCCGGCTGCCCCATAAAACATTTAGTGTAATATAAAATACATTTTATATATATATATATATATATATATATATATATATATATATATATATATATATATATATATATATATACACACATTTATAGACAAACATGGATGGATGGATACATGTGCACACACATGCAAATACAGAGAGACAAGCACACATAAATGTATATTTTAAAAGAAGAAACTTCTTTCTACTCTTTATTGACTTATCTACTTACTTCTGTATTCAAGCTTAGTTTTTTGTCATAAATAAAAGAATCAGTTTGGATTGTACTTACTATCTATCTTTCTAGCTGTCTATCTATCTATCTATCTATCTATCTATCTATGTATCTATCTATCTATCTGTCTCTCTGTCTCTTTGTCTGTGTGTATGTGTGTATATACACACAAAGCTACAGAGTGAATGATCAGGTCTTCTGCTTCTGTTAGTAGTTGAGTACACCTGAGCCAATTGGTAGAGCAGGGCCTGTCTCAAAGGGAAGCCTCCTCCATCAAGCAGTTCTCTCTAGGGGAAGCAGTTCTTGGGGCCTGGTCTTAGATGATGTCCCCTAATCTGAGCCTCACTCCCTTGGCTCCCAGAAGCTTCCTACATTTTTGCATAGCATGTGATTTTTGATGTTGGGTGTCACTTGCAAAATGCATAATTATAGTCCTTGACTGGTATTATTAGTAGCACCACTGATGCTCTCAAACCCTGGCAGAGATGATCCCTGTTCTGCTGGGAAATTCTTGGCAGCCAGACACTCTTTAAGTCTTGGCAACATTTCATGTGTCCCCCTTTAAAGTGCTTGCTCTCCTGCCTTTTGTTGTCAAGGATGTTAAGCTACTTGAAGAAATTCCTCTCCCTTCCTTTTAGCCTCCTGTCCTTTTTTTTTGTCTGGGGACTGACAGTTCCAGCTTAGGGATCTGCACTCGTGTGTTCTTTGTTTGTTTGTTTGATAGTGTTTTGTTTTGTTTTGATTTTTGGTACAATTTGTTTCTTTCACCAATGAGTGTTTGCCGTGACCCCTAAACATCTGTTGGCCTTTCACAGAGTCACTCGGTCTTCATCCAAAAAGGAGTTTTCATTGGTGGTTTCCAGAGAGGTAGGTTTTCTTACTTTTATATGTGTGCAAACATCTATCTATGTATCTATCTATCTATGTATCTATCTATCTATCTGTCTATCTCTCTGTCTGTCTATCTATCTATCTGTTTAATCTTCTACACATACATATACATATATGCACATGTATATGTATATATATATGTATATATATACATATATGTTTGGTTATACTTTTTTCATTTCATTTGTCTATACATTTATTCATAGGACCTCAGGATGAGCAGACACTTTCTGGTTGCTGAATTAAAATTGGATTGTTTCTTAGAGCATAACGGCCTTTCTATAGCTTAGTACCAAGGAGACTGTCTTCCACATGGCCGTTGAGACATGGTGATCTCTTACTGCTACTGACTTGGTTTCTCCAAAAGAAATTGCCCCCTCCCTCACTAATCCATATTACCCAGATTCTTTTTGCATTGGCCCTCAGGGCAAGAGGGCCAGATTTATAATTAGATCCTTTTTTGTTTGTGGTCATCCAGATATCTTGGTTTCACATAATTTCCTTTTCTTAGAATTAAGCATAGCACCTAGTAGGGAGGTGGTTCTATGGATAGAGTGCTGGACTTGGAGTTAGGAGAGCTGAGTCTGAATCCTACTCTAGACAGTTATAAGTTGTGTGAACATGACCAAGTCACTTGTTCTCCCAACCTCAATCTCCCTATTTATAAACTGGGGATAATGACAATACCTACCTTTGATAATTGTTGTGAAGATGAAATGAAATATCTTATATAAGTAATTTGTAAACCTAAAAATGCTATGTAAATGCTAACGACTGTTATTTTGTATTATTAGCTTGTTGATTTATTGATTTACCATGTGATTCATATTACAGGAATGAAAATCCCAATAATAATTAATATTTCTACAATGTTTTGAGGTATTTCAACAAATTTTGACCTCAACTGTTTCTAGTAAGTGAGTGAAACATAATGGGTAGAGTGGTAGGTTTGGAATCAGGAAGATCAATGACTAGCTGTGTGACCTTAGTCAAATTACTTTGCCTTTATTAGCCTCAATTTCTCCATTTCTAAAGTGAGTATAATGAAATCTATATTACCTACCTCGCATGATTGCTGCAAGGTTCAGACTGGATTACATCTATAAAATGCTTTGGTCATTCTAAAGGACTATGATTCAGTCAGTCAATAAGTATTTTTGAAGTATGGAGTACTCCATACTTCGAAAGAGTGGATAGGGTGCTCAGAGAGAACTACCATTGCTGGTAGGAAGGCTTCTATCCACCTTTGGTGTCCATCTCTCTCCTAGCTCTCATCTGTGGCTATGAGAAGCTGTAGCATGGGCAATGGCCACACCCTGGTAAAATATCTTGGGCTAAACCAAGGCAAAGATAAACAGCAGACCTTAAACTCATTGGTGACGTAGGGGGATCTCTACCAAAGCGTGTTAAAACTTGACCTATCAGAATGGACAGATGAGAATAATTTATTGAGGCCTATGAAGGTCGCTGAAGCAGGTGCTGTGGCAAGCTTGGTCATGTACAGAAGACACCAAGATGCATTCTGGGCCATTGCCAGTTATTCTGGCATGTGTCTTGCCACTGGAACTCAGTGACTCTGCGAGAGAGTGAGGCTGACAACTTTGTCCAATTCTACCTCACTAAATAAATCCAATTAAGTCCAATTCACGGGAGAATCAAGACATCACCCCATGATGGCATTGGTCCTCTTCAAAAATGAAAGATGACCAGCAGTTAATAATTAGTCTGTTCCCCTCTGGATTCCACTACTAATTCATCTCCACAGGATTTTTCTTCTGTACTAAAACAATGTCTTCACCTGGAAGCTCCCTTCACTCTTGGACGACTCATGCTGAAAGTACCCTCTGTGCCCTGCTTCATAGGCAGGTCACTTTTGAACCTCAGTTGTAGGGAGGAGGCAGATTTCAACCATGTATTCATTCCTATCCAGACTGAAGTGCTGATTCATCTCCATAAGACTTTCTCTACCATGATCAATTCTATCTTCTCAGGAACCTCCCCTCACCCTTTCAGCTTTCTTTGATTTTTGATGTGCCATTATCACTTAAGCTACTTTCTGAGCTTGCATTGGCCAGTCCAGCCACAGTGGGACACATTGAAATTCGACTATAGCATGGTGATGTCACTTTCGTCCTCTTGGAGAATGAAGGACAACAGCCAACCACCATTTAAGCTCCTTGAGGGCAAGGATGTCTTTCTGTCTATATCTGCATTCCCAGTGCTAAGTGCCTTGCCAACCTCTAGTAAGCTTGGCTTGTTGACTTGAATTGGCATGTGTACTATGGGTTGGTGTCACATTAAGTTCTGAGGATACAAAAACAACCAAACAAAGAGAAAACAACTCTTTCTGTTCATAAGCATTTCACATTTTATTGGGATGAAAGCCTGCAAATAACTATGTACATTTAATAAACATATCCCAGATAAATTGGGGTAAATATCTGCTATTATAATAGTATTATCATGATTATTATTGTTAATGAACATTTATTAAGCACCTACTGTGTGTCAGGCATGGTGATGAGCAATGGGTATAGAAAAGGAGGCAATAGGGACAACCCCTGCCCTCAAGGAGTTTATACTCTATTGGGATAGGAAAATACATAAGCAAATATATACAAAGCAAACTATATACAGGATGAAAATAGGTAATAATTAGAAGAAGGAAAGAAGTACAATTAAGAGAGGTGAAGGAATGCTTCCTATACAAAGTGGGATTTTAGATGGGACTTAAAGGAAGCCAGGCATTCTCTGGAGCAGATGAGGGAGAGTATTCCAGGCATGAGAGAAAGTCAGAGAGATGGCCCTGTATATAGGTAGCATTGGATATTATTTCAAGTTTTAAACGTTGGGAGACTGAATGGTTAACAGGGCCAACAGCTTGTAAGAATGGGCCGGGATGTGAATCGATGTCCCTGCCTGTGGTTCCCAAGCTTTCCCCACACTAAGATACTCTTTTCACCTTTTTGCATGGTTATTTCACACTGAGCGCAATGCTGCGTTACTGTGTTGGAAATCTCAGAAAGGTTGTTTTGTAGGAGAAATCTGCCAATCAGTTAAGAAGCTTTTTATAGTTAATACAGGGAAGGAAATTGCAGGAATGGGGGGATCCCTTAGGTTTTCTGGAACGTGTCTCCTTCACTCTATCCCCATTAGCCACCTAATGAAGTTAATCATCCATATACACACCCTGCAATATCCCCTCTGGGGCAATGACTGATCAGATTCATTTTCTGCCCTGGGCAGCCTTTAAGAGCAAAGTGGGATGTGCAGCATTTACTCTCTCTATTACACAGAACTAAGCACAGCGAATGTTGTAATGCGGTGCCCTATAATGACCCAAAGTGACTTCTGATCTGCTCTGAGTATGTGGCAATAATGAAAATGCGATGAATGAAATACATTGAAGGTAGCATCAGAACTCAGTCATCCTCAGAGTTCTATCATCTCAATATTAGATTTATTTTGGATTTTATCAAGCATGTGATTCATAGATTGTTTGATCTGGAAGGGGTGTTAGAGATCATTTACATATGAGAATGCTGAGTCCTGGAGAGATTAAGTCAACTACCCAAGGTCAAAAAGCTGGTTCATAAAAGAGCAGGGAGGCCCCTCTCTGATCTCTCTTCTCTTAACTCTTACAATCCCAATTCAGTCACCCCAAATGGTGATTTACATTTAGTCCAAATACAATATTTCCTACGCTATTTTCTCTTTTTTCTCCCCAATGTTGAGAAAACTGAATATATCTATATGAAGCATTAAGCCAAGTGCTTCTTTCCAGAGGTTTCATCCATAGACACTTGTGTTACCCTTATGTGGTCATATAATGTGATGATTATCATTTAAAGACCTCTGGGTGTGGGAGCTTATTACCCAGGGCCAGATATTATATGGTTGAACATGCCGTTCGAACTTTTCCCACTGCTGATGATGAACAGTGATGAGATCTGCTATCGTATGAACTTGCATAAAACGGGACCTCCTTGTCCTACTGGCTGCCAGCTTCTATTGGAGGAAGGGAAGTACTATGGAAAGAAAAATGATTGTCATTGGAGGACCTAGATCAAATACCATCTCTGTCTCCAGAGTCAATGTACTTTGCATAGTACCATGCTGCCCCTTAAAGGAGACATCGGTATGTGGGATAAATAGTGCCTTCTATGTGTTAGCTCATGTAGCAGCAGATTTAGTGATTGTTCATCTTGACAGAGGGAAATGTGCTAATACCTGTGGTTCCTCGCAAATCAAAATCTATTCTCTCTATGTTCTATGACTATATATAAACCAGTAAAGAGCCCTCATTTTCTCAAGCTTACTACCCATAGTCATAAGATTTTGAGCAGTAAGAAATCTGGGAGGTCATTAGGCCAAAACACCTCATTTATACAGGAAAAGAAACTGAGGAAGAGAGGTGAAATGATTTGTCAATGGTGACATAAATAGTTAGTTGTAGAATTGGAAATGAAAGATATTCCTTCTAACTTGAAATTCAGCACTATTTAAACTATATTACTAGTAAAAAAATAAAAAGACAGGGTCTAAAGAACCAGATAAATGTAAGACCTGAAGAGAGAGAGAGAAAGAGAGAGAGAGAGAGAGAGAGAGAGATTATATCCTGTGAAATCATTTAACTTATTTCTGGTTTCATTCAATTCTTTTCATGCTAGTGTCCAAGGTTATCTATCTACTGAAACACTGCCTAAACCATCACCTTGGGCTGCAATATTCCTTAACCTTCCTCTATGCTAATCTGTATCCCTACATTTGTCCCAACATCTGATATTTCCAGTCCTTCTATTAGAACTATGCTGCTGTTAAACTTCACAATGATATTCATTTAATGTGAAAAGTAGAGTTAAAAAAAAGGAATTCTGTCTTCATAGTCTGATCAGTTCAGAAAACCAGGGCTAAAAATATTGGTTAGTTCTATATGTATGACTTAGTGGGAATGCCTAATTCAAATATGGACCTCAGAATTTCAAGTGATGTTATATACGACTGGCCAACCAGAGGGTCATAAGATCATAGGCTCAGGCCAAGAATGGACTTTTGAGTTCTTACTGACATCCCATAGTTTTATAGATGTGGACACCAAGTCTCAGGAGGTGGACTTGTTTAAAGGTACAAAACAGTAAATAGCACAGATAGGATGTGGAACCATGTTCTTGGACTCTCAAGCCCATTCTCTTTCTATATCACTCATGATTACTTTAGCCATCCACTTGAACTAAGTTTGAAATAAAGGATGGCTTTCTTTTTCGAGCACCTACTACTGTATCTGGTATATCGAGGACACTCCACACATGCTTTTAAATTAATTGATCTCTAACACTAGAGCTGAGGCAACAGCGGATCCAGTATATGGATGTACTTATATGTGGTTACACTGTATCTCCTTAGTCAGCTATAAGTGCTTTGAGGGGCTAACTTTTGAATTTTTACCCCAGTTCTTTTCATGGCATCCAGTACGCAGAAAACAACTAATGGTTTTGGACTGACTGGAGAACAAATGATGAAGTGGTTCCCTCTTCCTAGTAAAGTGGTGAAGCCTATAGGTATTTTGCATATCCCGTGAGGTGCAGTTAGTTGTTTTTAATTGTTTAATATTAAATATTTCCATTTTAATTAAACTTTCAGGGGGTAGAGGATAATGGGAAATGACTGTGGTTTTAAAAGTAACAATCAGTCGGTCAAGTGCCATCTTTGAGGTGCCTACAATGTAGTATCCACCATGTTAAGTACTGGGATACAAAGAGAGGAAAGAGGTCTGCTCTCAGGAATCTCCTAGTGTACTGGAGTGTCCACACACACACACACACACGTGGACAAAGACATACACACAGACACAGATACACACACACACAGACACACACACCTTTTGAACCATGGATCTTTGATGAACACTTGCAGAATCAGTATTAGCTAAATTCCCATTTATAAATAATCTCTATCCCTCCCTTCATCTCTTATTGCTCCTCTCTGTGGGACTTTGTTTCTGCATCTGTCTCTGTCTATCTGTCTGTTATTCTCTCTCTGCCTTTCTTCTCCTCCTCCTACTCCTTCTTTCTTTCTCTCCTTCTCCCTCTTCTTCTCCCTCTTCTTCTCCCTCTTCTCCTCCTCCTCCTCCTCCTCCTCCTCCTCCTCCTCCTCCTCCTCCTCCTCCTCCTTCTTCTTCTTCTTCTTCTTCTTCTTCTTCTTCTTCTTCTTCTTCTTCTTCTTCTTCTTCTTCTTCTTCTTCTTCTTCTTCTTCTTCTCTTTGCCTTTAAAAGACTTATGTACTGACTGCATTTAGTTCGCATATGTCCTTTCTCAATGTGCGCGTATAACGATCATAAGTTTAAAGGTGTATGGAGCTTCATAAAGCATCTGATCTAGAATCCCAATTTTGCAGGTTTCACAAGAATCTGGGGTCCAGAGAGATGAAATTCTTATTGACAAAGACTTGCAAAGACTAAATTTATGATTTCATTACATCTTCTTCCCTAAATCTAGATCCTTTACACCATACCTTCCTCAAATTAGATTCAAAATCCCCAAAGAACAGAGGTTATTTGTCTTCTACTAAACCTGATCTTTTACTAAACCTAGCATTGAATATAATAAAACATAATAGACATTTAAAAGTTCTATTGGTATACAAGACAAAAGAAAGTCTGTTGATACTGTTACTGGTTGGGGTGCAAAGAATGCCTTCTTAGGAAAAAAAAAGATCTAGTGCAAGTAAAAAACTGAACTAGAAGTCAAAGGATTTCCTAAACCCAGTGCTCCTATGTCTAGCTTGTGTAACTAGGTGTAAGTCATTCAGTCTCTCTGGGCCTGAGTTTAATCTTCTACAACATGAGGGAGATAAGAATATTTACTCTTAATCTCTGAGCTTTCCTTCACTTCTAAACCCATTGTTAGATCATCTCAAAAATCATATAATCAGCCATAGGTATCTGTTGATTCCTCATTTAGACTGCCCATCAATTGGAATAATGTCCTTCGACCTCACTTGTGCATTTTCTGTAATGCTTTTTATTCCTAGAATAGATATCTGGTAAATATGGTAGAGTTCCTTATGTACAAATTAATATGGCAAATATTACTTAATCTAGAAACAGCCAATGCAACATAGTGGGTAGATTTTTAGTCTTGGAATCAGAAAACCTTGGGTTCTAATTCCACCTCAGAAATTAACTAGTTGTGTAACTCCAGACAAATCCAGCAACTTCTCTGAGTTCCACATTTATATGCCATAAAATGGGGATGGTATTACTGGTACCTACCTAGTAGGGTTAGTGTGAGGACTGAATGAGATCACATAAATCACATGTTTTATAAGCAAATACATACACATAGTGTGTATGTATTCACTGTTATTATAACTCATGTTTCTATATGACTTCTTGTCTTTTTTTGTTTAATGGATGGAATGACTTGTTATTTTATATCTCTTCCTTGGGCAATCTTTCCTGTATCTGTCTAGATATTTAGGTATCTATCTCTCTATATCTATGTATCTGTCTAGGTAGCTATCAATATCTGTGTATCTATCTGTATGTATCTAACTATGTCTTGTATCTGTCTGTATCTACGTATTGGTCTAGGTATCTGTCAATATCTGTGTATCTCTATCAATTTATCTATCTATCTATCTATCTATCTATCTATCTATCTATCTATCTATCTGTTTATCTGTCTGTCTATCTCTATCTATTTATCTGTATCTATGTATCAGTCTAGGTATCTGTATATTTATGTATCTATCTCTACATATCTATCTATGTCTGTCTATCTATATCTCTCTGTGTGAAAGTCCTTTTGCATCCCTGGGCCTCAATTTCCTCATTTATAAATAGACATATTTACTACCAGAGTAAGCAGCACTTAAAAGTTAAGATTATAGGATCTCAGATTTAGAGCTGGAGGGGATGTTAGAGATTATCTAATCTAACCTCCGCATTTACAGATGTGGATGCAAGAGAAAGTTCTTGATGCCTAGAAAACTTAAGAGATTTTTCTAAATTACATAGTTATTAAGTGGCAGAGACAAGACTTGAATCCAGGTCCTCTGCTTCTAGGCCCAAGACGTTTTCCACCATGTTTATATTTTCCTCACAACAACCTTCTAGATTACGTGGTGCAAACATTATTACCTCCATTTTGTACATCATAGTATCACCAGCTTAGATCCAGGGGGGACCTCGAAGACCATCAAATCCAACTCTGAAAGTCAGACTTCCTTGGGATCAGACTGGCAGGAAATAAAAAAAAGTTGTGAATTCAAACTAAGCCTCCTAACTCTAAGGCCAGTTTTCTTCTTGCCACAAAACACAGGGTAGGACATGATCTCTTCTCCTTCCCTTACCCCAAACAGGAGCTCACAAAGTCATGAATGTGTCAATATACTTGATTTTATTGCTACAAGTCCCTGCTTGGGCTGAGCAAAAACTGTTTCATTTGAACAGACTTCAAAACTACATTCTCAATTGCCCAGATTTCCCTCAGGTAAAAATCTCCATGTGAGGACTAAGGAGTCTTTCTGTCCAATCCTCCTCCCTATGAAGAGAATTCCAGTGGTTATATGTAGAATTCCACTTTCCTGTGGGTGGAGTACTATTGTGGGGACACCTAAAGGCCTCTGAAAAGGCAGCAGTAGCAGCAGCAGCACTTCACATGTCTTGAATACTTGACAGGGTAATTATGTCAAGGGAAATAGGCTGTGTTTTCAAATTTGGCAAGGTTCAGTTCTGGAACAAACTGGAGCTGAGATTGAATAATATGTACTTTGTTCTGTGAAAGAGTTCTTTTTAAAATACAGAACTGTGTTTCTGTATGTGTGCTCATGATAGAGAGAGAAGAGGGAGAAAGAGAGAGAAGAGAGTGAGAGAGAGAGAAAGAGAGAAAGAGGAAGGGAGGGAGGAAAGGAGACAGAAAAGAAGGAAAAGAAGTCTTTCCTGGGAGAAAAAACACCTGGGCAAGATGATAAAAGCCTTAGAATCTTCAATTTTCCTTCATGGTTAATATTCAAGTTCCAAATCTAGTAGAAAACCACTGCAGTTCCCTACCCCAATCAAGCACACATATTAAAGGTGTAATGTTCTGTCCCTCAGTAAATTCTCTCACTTATTAATTTATTTGAATATTATAACATGCAAGTAGATTTTAAGCTTCTTGAGAGCAGATATGTGCATGTGTGCGAATATGTTTGTGTCTGTGCATGCGTGCGTGCGTGCGTGCGTGCGTGTGTGTGTATAGAACCATATTGGATGATTGACTAATGGGAACTACAGTTTTTCAAAAGTTGAAAGGAGGATCTGAAGGATGATAAAAGTTAGAAGTCCTGTGAGTCAGGAAAAGCTAGAAATTTTTGGTTCCCTTAGAACAGAAAGTGGTCTTAGAGTTAGCCTCTAGTCAGTGGCAAATGAAGGTTCCCCATTCAGCAATGACAAATGCCACCCTAAACTGAATATTATTGTAAAGAGTTGGAGCTTTGTCTGATTCTCTGACCTGTGTAGGGAGTAATATTCCTATACAAAATTGTATCATTGTTGTTGATGTTTTCTTTCCCCGTGATTGTCCCTCTTCCTGGGACCTGGCTAGTTTATACGCTCTCCACTTCCTTCCATCTCATTGAATTTTCTACTAGCTTGCAACTTGCTTTATTGACATATATAATTATATAATGGATGTTCTATCTGGATATATATATGTTAATTTTTATTGCAGTGTCAATGAGTGTTGCTATAAAGGAATGAAATGAACATTGGAGAAGGGAAAAAAAAAGGTCCAATATCCCTAGTTTTAACCATGAGGATACTTTGAAACTCCCACTCTCTGGTTCTTTCTCTTTTCTGTGGGTGTGACTGTCTCTGTATCTGTTTTTTCTCTATCTCTGTCTTTTTTTCTCTCTGTCTCTCCATATTTTTCTCTGTCTTTCTTTCCCTCTCTTTCTTTCTACCTGTCTCTCTCTCCCTCTCCCTCCCTGTGTGTCTCTGTTTCTCTTTTTCTCCCTCTTTCCTTTTCTTCCAATCTGCCCTTTTTTAATATTACATCTGAGGATAAACTTTCCCCCTTGACAATTTCTGTCAGAGCATTGTCTCTCTGATCTGCTGAGAGAGACTCATTGTGGCAGTCACCAGGATTTCCCTAAATATATCTGACTGAATCAAAGCAATGGGGCTTTTGCAATGAGTAATCATTCTTTCCCAGAATCTGTGTGTTCCAAAGTCCCTAAATCTTTTCTATCGGTTTCTAAATATCTGTCAGATGGAGATGCCTCCATAGCATTTGAACAGATGTCTTTTTTATCTGTTATATAATTTTATGAGGTATACAGACTTAAAGTGAGAAGTGTCCCTTTGCCAAGGCAGATTGGCCCTTGCTCTGAAACTTAG
This sequence comes from Notamacropus eugenii, assembly GCF_028372415.1. NCBI lineage: Eukaryota > Metazoa > Chordata > Mammalia > Diprotodontia > Macropodidae > Notamacropus > Notamacropus eugenii. The sequence continues at coordinate 9,958,657 of NC_092877.1, forward strand.
TGCCTGGGAGTGTTGGCTGGGACATTGTCATTTGATTCAGGGTCACATAGCCACTAAGTATGTTCTGGAGAAAAAACAGAAACGTAGGCTTTTGTGTCTTTGAGGCTAGTTCATTTTCCCCTCTACTATGTTGCTTCTAATGAATAAAGAATTTTAAAAGTGGAATATTGTATTCAAGTTCTTCTACTCTCTCAATGATATTTAATCCTTCCAAGGAGGAATGCCTGGAAATGGCATTTGATTGAGCAAATGGGGGGGGGGGGGGAGGCAAAGAATATTGATAAATAGGAATTGGAGCTTTTCATTCAATTACCTGATCACCATAATAGGCACTGAATTATAGACCTAAGGTGGGGCATAAGATGTCTTTTGTATCATCCATGCTACAGGTTACCTTTTTCTGTCCCGAGCTTTTCTTTTCTGAATTTGGCAATTAGATTCTCCTTCTGTGTTTAGAGGAAACAATAAAAAGATAGCGATCAGCCTGTGAGCTTATGGATGTTGAATGTGACATGTCCTTAGCACAGTACCTCACTAGAACTGAGCCTAATTTATGTACTTACTGAAGTCTGTGATAATCTCACTGTTTAGTACCTTTTAGGAAGCTGATTTAAGGGGATCGCATCCATCAAAGTTTAATCATACCTTAAATCCAGCTTCTGGTAGGGGGTCAGAAAGGATGGCTATCATGATCAGCCCAATCAAGATTGCCCATGAGTTCCGAGGACCTTCCATGAAATCTGGAGAGGGCTTTTAAAATTCACCAAGCCTTGATGAAGCAGCCTCCCATGGGGACATCCTGCCTGTAAGGTATAATATGCCTATTGCAGATCAGTCATAAATAACATTCTTTGCTTTTTATGCATAATTAATGCTGAGTAGTAGCTAGGAGCAGAGCTGAATTATAATATATTGATGACTCGTGTCAAGCAACTTGGTGTCAGAATCAGAGAAACGAATATTATAAGCATGTATTTGAAACCTGACACTCTTTTCTGAGTAATATTTGTATATTTTCTTTAAAACAAACATGAATGACTTATTCAGGTATGCCTTGTAAAAATGCTAGAGCTGAAATTAATTATAATGAATATTTTCATTCAGAGTATGATGCGTGCTTCTCTTCTTAGAGAGGAGGAGGAGTTTTAGGGAGGGCATTTTACAGTTGCTGTTGACTTGTGTACTGGACTCACAAACAGGACTTGACCTCTCAGGGTTGTAATAATTCAAAAATCTTTGGCACTAAATTTGTGCCAAGATGACTTGGTTTAGAATGAGTGTGTGGTTTCTCTGAAAGAAAACTATCTGCTTCTTCTCATGACAACTTCAAGGCCAAAGAAACTAAACATACATTCTGGGAGTGTCAGTATTTCTCCAAGGAAAGAGCGACTTTGGTCCTAGGAAGAGCCCATCTCTTTTGGATATGTGGCTTCGATGCATTTTATTTTTATTACTGGTCAAGATTTTCTGGAGAACCTCAGAGGATTCTTTCACTACAGGACCTTCCTGCCTTTACAAAGTGAAATTACCTCTTCTTGTCCCTTGTAGTTCTTCATTTATTTATTAAATTTACTAAAATAATTCAGCTTTGAATGCATTTTTAATGGACCACTCTGCATGAACGTAAGTCAAAGGAAATTTTCTTGATTTTAATGGCACATTTAAATTAGTGATTCATTCCATATCTAATTGTAATGATAATGCACAATTAAAATCCTTACTTTGGCAGTGATGTTATTAACAGTTTGTGTTTTATAACACATTATGGCCATAAAGTAGTTCCTTACTTTTTCATTTTTTGAATGTAATCCTATCAACTTTATAACATAATTTAGGCCAATAATCTAAATGCATGTGCACACTTATTGTAAAGAGGAAGAAACTGAGGATCAAAAAAGTAAAAACAAATTCTACAACAACATATAGAAACTAGAAATGTTATCTCACTTCTTTGTGTGCGCATATATGTGTATAGTCGCATCTCTATATATAATTGTTTATTTATAAACACATATATGTGTGTATCTGTGTATATATGTGTGTGTGTGTGTGTGTGTGTGGACACACACACAATGGTTTGAGCTGTAAAGAATCCTGAAGATAATGTAGTCAGACTTCCTTATTTTATGTATAAGGTTCCTGGAAACTAAAAGTAGAAGTCATGGTGATACATGATTAAATTCAATATAATGAAATCAAACAAAGAAAGGAAAAGACCAACTTCCTAACATTTATATCTATCCAATAGACTAATGAGCTACTTAGAAGAGAGAAACACATGGGAAATACTGTTTGGTCTGAGTCAACAAAACTTGGCAAATGATTGAATATCAGGGGTTTGGAAAAGACGAAGTTGTACATGACTACAAAATTTTGAACTTGAGTTCCTGGAAGGGTGGTGGTGTCAGTGAGAGAAATAAGGAAGTCGAGAAGGAGAATACAAAATTTAGGAGAAATAGAATGAATTCCGTTTTGTACATTTTGCATATGAGATGTCAATAGCTGGAAATTGGGACTAGTAAGTTGTTAATGCAAGACTGTAATACATGGAGGCAGAGACAGAGAGATAGAGAAACAGATATGAAGTGACAGAGGCAGAAATACAGACAGAAAGAGATGGGCTAAATATGAGATTAGAATTAGATTCATACTCCTGCAGATGATAATTGAACCCATTGGAGCTGATCTAAGCTAAAGGTTAGAACGTCTTCTCTGTTTTTAAGTTAGGACCTTGCTACTGTCCTTCCATAAATGTGGTTTAGTCTTGCTCAGAACTATTCTTTGTTATACTGCTGGCCCAGCAAGTTGTTATTTCACCACTGCTGCTAGCCTTGGTGCTGACATACAAAAAGTCAGAATTTACAACTAAATACTATGAAAATGATACAATTTATTTCTTTGTTTGTCTATGTGAAATTTACACACTCACACACACACTGACATGCATATCTCATATACATATATGGACAAGTGCATTATACAGGGATATATATATATGTATGTGTGTATGTATTGTGTGTATGTGTGGTGTATGTGTGTGTGTGTGTGTGTGTGTGTGTGTGTGTGTGAGAGAGAGAGAGAGAGAGAAAGAGAGAGAGAGAGAGAGAGAGAGAGAGAGAGAGAGAGAGAGAGAGAGAGAGAGAGAGAGAGAGAGAGGGTTGTTTTTGGTAGATGTAACTTCTATTGGAAATTTAAATTATATTTTCCAGCAGTTCAATATTCACTCTTTGTTGCCTTTTGATGTCCAGGATGCCTTAATCCATATTTTACTAATTAACATGAAAAAATATAAATATAATTAAATTTAGTTTTTCAGACATGTAAATATAAACAAAAGGATATTGCTCCTCAGTTTTTGCCTACTACAGCTGGCATCACTTTCTTCATCCTGTCATTCTATGCCAACAAGAGCTTGTTCAAGTACAGCTTCGAACTGATAAAACTTCTCTGCTATTATAGATTGTTAGAGTCATGTAAATGGAAGTTTCCTTCAAGATTATCCTATCTGTGCCTTCATTTGCTAGTAAGATAAATTCAACCCCCAAAAAGTTGTGACATTATCAATGTTATAGAGCATGGTAGTTGCAGAACTGGAAATAGCATTCAGGCCTCTTCCAATGCTCACTGCAAACTGTCTACTTCTGTTAAAATAAGTGAATCAAAAACAGTGAATTTGAAAGGTTTTACACTGTTGCCCTAACCAATCAAAATGTACAGGGGAAATCATTTCTGGATCTTGAGGATCTCCTATCTTTTTATCCCAGAACTATGAATAAAACCACGAAGGGAAAACTTAGTAGTGTAGAACCCAGAGAGAGCATCAGTCAATGCATTTATACCATTAGTGAAGGCTATAAGCACCATTGTCAGTTATACAATGGAAAATGGAAGGTGAGTTGATTCCCTGTATGTAGCAAAATGACTTCCTTCTACTACCAGAGAGGCTGCAAGAATTTCTAATAATCATGCTTTGTATAATAACTGCAACATACCCACCAGCACTTCATAAACTTAATTAAACTAGCCTTCCCTTTAAACAAATAAAACACTAAAATCAGGACAATGAAGCTTCCATGACTTTCCTTCTTATTTGCTTTGAAACCTAAATTCTACAATTTCTCTGATCTTTGGTACTGTTGTGTCAAAAATTGTTATAATACGTATATAGTCCTACTGTCTCAGATGTTTAGTATTGATATCACTTCATTGTGCTACCTTTCAGCAAGATGCTGTTTCTTCCTTATCTTTTTTAATTAGATCTATTTTTTCTTTCCTTTGTCTGAGATCATGATTGTTACCCCTGATTTTTATTACTATTTTAGCTGAAGCATACATAACAGATTATGCTCCAGACTCTTACATATAACATTCTCTTTTTGAGCATAGATTTCAAGTAGTTCAATAATTCTTAAAATTCTTAAAGTATCTGTTTTTCTTTATTTCCCAATTCATTTTTTCCCCAGTAAGATATTTCACATCCCTTATTTTTTCATTCTTTTGATTGTGTTTGATTAATCCTTGATGTCTCATGGACTTCCACTTGTCAAATTCTAATTTTAAGGAGTTATTTTCTTCAGTTAGCTCTTTTACTTCTTTTCCAGTACTAATAACTACCAAATAACTACCAATGCAAGTAGTTATTTCCTTCAGTGAAATTGTGTACATCTGTTTTCCATTTTTGCATGTTATTTACCAAGCTGTTGACTCTTTTTTTTTTTTGCTTCATTGTTTGCTTCACTCATTTCGTTTCCCGTTTTTCCTTCTAATTCTCTTATTTGACTTTTAAAATCCTCTTTGGGTTCTTCAAGGAATTCTTTCTGGACCTTAGACCAATTCATGTGTTTTTTTTCTTTGAAGATTCATGTGTAGGCATTTTGACATTGTTTTTCCCTTCTGAGTTTGTGTTTTGATCTCCCCTGTCACCATAATAGCTTTCTATGGTCAGGTGTTTTTTGTTCATTTGTTTTTGTTCATTTTCCCCAGTCTACTTCATGACTTTTAGAGTTGAAGTGTAGGGTGTGCTTTACCAAACTTCTCACACTGAGATCGCCAGCTCCCTGCCACCTCACCCAGTGCTGAACTGGGGTTGTGCAGTGCCTGACCACTCTACTGGTGCTGCTCAGTGCACGGGGACCTGGTGGCTTACTTTGTGCTATGCCTTATATTATGCCAATCTTGTCTCCTACATCCAAGTTCTTGTGAAGAAAACACTTGGTAAATTTTGAAGTACTAAAGAAATAGGAATTAATATTATTTTAAATTGATAACCATGAGATTTTCCCTATCTAACTCATTTGTGCTATATGTAGGCATTGATCAACATAGAGTCCTGGAAACCTTCAAAAAACAGACAAAATTATAAGAAAAGACCATAACTTTTCCATCTCCACCAATGTCATTGACTGACAAAACTATCAATCACTATCAAGCCATTCAGTGAAATTTTTGTTTAGCTTTTATAAAGTCATTGACTAGTCTAATGCTGACTGATGGCTCACCCAACCAGCACCATGGAGCACAGTCAATCTTGAGAACTTTGGAGGTATCTTCTGTTCCAATGAGTTAATAGGAAAGTGAGTTTCCAGGTGGAAGCCTCAAGAGTTATATTATCTGCTACTGCCCTGAAAATCCTGGACTCACAGTAGAAAATAATCAGACCTAAGACTTCTGCTTAGTGTTGCTGCCTCAATGTTGATATATTGTTTTTCAACTTAGTCCAATGGCCAAGGAGGTGAGGGACCTTCAGCTGAGGTTTAATGTCTTTGAATGGGATGATATACACAGATACTCCAGTGTTGTGAAAGCTGGAAAGAGCCTCATAGTGGATAAAGTGATGGATTGGGTTTCATGTCAGCTTGGGACAGAATTCTTCCCCTGAAATTTACCAGCTCTGTCATCATTTGCAAACTACTGCCAATTTCCATGAGCTTCTGCTCCTTCATCTATATAATTAGGGAGGCATCTAGGTGGCTCAGTGGATAGAGGCCTGAGGTCAGAAAGACTTGAGTTCAAACTCAGCCTCTGACAAGTCCCTTAACCTCTGTTTGCCTTAATCCACAGGAGAGGGAAATGGCAAACCACTCCACTGTCTTTGCCAAGAAAACTGCATAAGAAGTCAGCAAGAGATAAACATGACTGAATGACTGAACAGTAACAAGTATAAAATTGGGGGAAATTAAATACAATTTGAATATTTATCTCATTGGATTATTATAAGTCTAAAAGGAGACTAAAGTGATTTAAAGTACTTCACTGAAGCACAATGTACATGTAAATTATTCTTTTTAAGGCCAACTGGATGTTAAAATAATTTCTACTTAAATGCTACTTGTGAACCAACAATTAAGAGTGTATGACAGTGGATTTGGGGAAAGCCATTAGCAAGGTCATCATTAGATTAGCTGCTAATGCTGATTTTCATCACAATGAGGTTGAGTTGAGCAGTTTTGGGCAAAGTGATACTTAATCCTCATATCTATGAAAATGGTCTTCCTACTCTGACTTTTCTTAGATTTAAGTTACTGGAGAAAGGTAGAAGAATAGACTATTGAGACACTCAGCAATGAGCTACAACAACACAGAGAGCTTCAGGGTTAGCGAATCACATTTTTAATAAATAACTTTTAGTAATGGTGAATAATAATGATATTTATATGGTGTTTTAAGTTTTGGAAGGCACTTTCTAAATATTCTTTAATTTATTCTTTTAACAATTCTGGTAGGTATTATCTCCATTTTATAGATGAGAAAAGTAAAGTGTACAGGTGTTAAATGTTTTGTTTTTTTTTTCCTCAGGGTCACACACTAGGTATCTGAGGCTGGGATTGAACTCAAACCTTTCCTACTACAGGTTGAACACTCTATATATTGGCACATATCTGTCCTCATTGTAAGTTCCTTCTACCTGGACAGACCATCTTGGGACAGTTCTTTAACCTTCCTGGGTCTGCTTCCTCTTCTATAGAAGGATAGAACTGGACTTGATGGCCTCTGAATTATATCAGGCACTCAGTCTCTTATCCTGTGCAACTATGCAAGTGCCTGACCTAAGCCTCATTCTGTTGCCACTGGACTAAAATTCACCCAACCTAGAATGAATTCCCTTCCTGCTGTACCAACCTGGGGCTGCTTGCTAAACTACCTTTTTTTCTCAAGGACTTTCTATGAACTCCAGCTGTAATTCTAAACAGACCTTTTAGTAAGACAGAAAGGACTTTAAATGGCCTATTTCCCCTGTTCTTTTTGGCAATTTTCTGTAAGTGCTGATTATTTTGTCAAGCCATTTGAGCTCAGAGCTCTGCCAGTAATATCTGCCACCTCTGATGGACTGTAGTTAGGCACAAAATTGTTGGGATTGAAATAGCTTGTTTACTTAAGAGGGAAAAATGTTAATGGGGAGTCCTGGTTTGCTGTGCTTTGAAGAAGATTGAGAAAACACTAAGTGGCAATAATTGGACTCCTTATTTTAATATGGAAGATCAGACTGCTTGATGTCTATACTGCCCACATAGAATAACAAGGGCCATTACCTTGCCCCTTAGGACGGAGAGTTCAGGATAGAAATTAAAGATAAGTCACTTGGATTGCCTAGAAGAGAAAGGCTTTTTAAGAGACTGTGAAAGAGCCACACTTTAATGTGGTAATGGGGAGCTTAAACTATGACTGAGTCTGTTTCCCCTCTATATAAAATGGAGAAAATAATGACTGCAGTATGTACCTTATCAGGCCATTTTCAGCTTTTAAAGAGATGATGTATGTAAAATGGTTTGCAAACTTTAAAGCTAGATTAGTACCAGATGTCATTATACTTTATTATAATGGAAATGAGCATGTATCAGGCACCTCTTGTTGAAAAATGAAGAGTTTAATTATTTCATTTAATCGCAAAGAGATGTAGTGGATAAAGTACTGAACTTAGAGATGGGAAGAGGTGGGTTCAAGTCCCAACTCTACCATTTAATACATATGGGACCACAGACAACTGGACAATTGGGAAGCTTCTCTTAAGCACATAATATATATCAGCCACAATGCTGGATGTTGAAAGTAGTACAGAAAAAAAGCATAACAGTAAAACTGTGTCTGCTTACAGATACTTTGTGTTCTATAAAAGAAGACAAGTACACATATAATCAGGTAGAGAGTTAGATAATAGATGGTAGATAGATAAATAGATGATAGATAGATGGATAGATAGACAGATAGATGGATGGATGAATGGATAGATGGATTAAGGGATGGATGGATGGGTGGATGGATGGGTAGACAGACAGACAAAATAGATATACCACCATTTTTCTGGAGAGAGCTGTAGAAAGCAGGAGGGAAATTATCAGGTAGGGGAGTCTTTGAGCTTAGCTATGAAGCAAACTCAGGATTCTAAGAGGTGGCCATAAGGAAGAAGGAAATTCCAGAGATAAAAAGCAGACAAGTTTTATTATTATCCAAATGAAAGATGGGATGCAATGTGGGAGAAAAAGGGAAAAAAATCAATTTAACTAGACTACAGAAAAAATCTATGAAGAAAGTAAGTCATTTAATCTCAGTGAACTTCCATTTCCTTATCTATAAAATAGCAAGTAGAATATTTTGTGTGAAAATTAGGAAATTGGTCTACAATAAAGTGAGTGAAGGAGAGGAAAGTAAGCCTTGAAAGATTTGTTTATATAGAGAAATGATATACACCAATCTCTAGAATTACTCAACCTTACCACCAAATTTTTTTTAAATATAGAAACTTCCATTATGCACAATGAAATAACATAGCTAATAAAGTAGTCCACTAAACCTAATAGTCTTATAAAAGAGGGTAGATCCAGATTGGCTGGAAGGAATGATCTTATGACTTCTTAGATTGTGAGTGGAGTAAAATCTCATCTTTCTTTATGACATGTAAGATTAAATAGAAGGAATCCTTCCCAGACAGAAAATTCAAATTGAAAGATGGATTGCTTTGATCAAGTATACCTGAACTGTGCACATCATATGATCATTTGAAAATTATAATCCATCTGAAGCACTGAAGTACTAGCTTTCCTTTGGGCCATTTGTTTCAGTCATGCCTGACTCTTTATGACCCTATTTGGGGTAGTCTTGGCAAAGATACTGGAATGGTTTGCCATTTACTTTTCCAGTTTATTTTCCAGGTGAGTGAACTGAGTTAACAGAGTTAATTGACTTGCCCAGGACCACATACATAGTAAATGCTTGAGGCAGAATATGAACTCAGGTTTCCTTGACTCTAAGCCCAGTGGCCTATCAGCTGTGCCACCTAGCTGCCCTTCTTGACTTTTTCAGTGGTGCCAAATGAAAGGAATGTATGCAGAGAGATATATTTTCCTTGCTTTCTACCTGTAGAATTTCATCAAATATTTTAATTTATTGAAAGTTGCCTTGTACACGATGATAAAAGTCTTAGAAAAAGTTTTCATATTTTAGGATCCGTGACACAAAAGTGGAGGCTGAAAATTATTTCAATGTTTGAGTACTCTTGCATATACATATGTATGTATGCATGTAAATGTATGTATGCATGTTGGCATGCATACATGTAAATTATAGCCAGGCTTATTTTGACAGAAAAGCAATTACATTTTTACCTTCCACCATTTGTGGCAAACTTTTTAAAATTAATATAATTGCCTTTTTTCCCCCTATATCTTGGAATATACTATATAGCCAACATGAAGGCCTATACCAATTTTAAGGGAGGGAAGTCATTCTGTGTAGAACTTTCTCCTCAGCCCTTTGTTGTAATATATCTTCCTCAACCATAAGAACAAATGCTAGAAGGACTGATCATTGTCTGTGATGGGCTGTTATCAGGAAATGTGTCTATTTTAACATAGAAACAATAGCTATTGGTTATTTGGACAATGTAAAAAAATGCTAAGGGGAAGAATTTCTCTCTGTGGTCTTTGGGCATTGTTTTAATGAGACCATGTATAGTCTGTTTTTTCTTATGTGGATTTGATTACTTTGTGATTTTCACTAGAGAGTTTCATTCACTGTTTCTGTGGAAAAAGTAGATGAATAGAGTTTATGGACATAGAAAAGCTGTATTACAAAGAAATTGTTCTGCCTCTTAGTTCACTGAATATTGCATTATATTTAGGATTTCTCTTCGAATGAGTATAGAGTGGTTACTGTACATGTACATATGTGGGATGAATTGAATTTCAAATTTAGACTTTTTTTGTATTCAAATTTATTTATTTAAGTTTTCAACATTCATTTCCACAAAATTTTGGGTTCTAAATTTTCTCCCCATTTCTCCCCTCCCCACACCCCAAAACGCCAAGCATTCTAATAACCCCTATCACCAATCTGCCCTCCCTTCTAATAATCCTCCCTTCCCTTATCCCCATCTTCTCTTTTGTCCCATAGGGCAAGATAACTTTCTATACCCCATTACCTGTGTTTCTTATTTCCTAGTTGCATACAAGAACAATACTCAACAGTTGTTCCTAAAACTTTGAGTTCCAACTTCTCTTCCTCCCTCCTTCCCCATGCATCCTCTTTGGGAAGGCAAGCAATTCAATATAGGCTATGTCTGTGTAAATTTGCAAATGAATTCCATAATAGTCTTGTTGTGTAAGACTAACTATATTTCCCTCCATCCTATCCTGACCCCCATTTCTTCTATTCTCTCTTTTGATCCTGTCCCTCTCCAAGAGTGTTGACTTCTAATTGTTCCCTACTCCCACTGCCCTCCCTTCCATCATCCCCCCCACCATGCTTATCCCCTTCTCCCCCACTTTCCTGTATTGTAAAATAGGTTTTCATACCAAAACGAGTGTGCATTTTATTCTTTCCTTTAGTCAAATGTGATGAGAGCAAGTTTCATATTTTTTCTCTCAACTCCCCCCTTTTACCTCTACTGAAAAGTCTTTTACTTGCCTATTTTATGAGAGATAATGTGCCCCATTCCATTTCACCCTTTCTCCTCCTGATATATTTCTCTCTCTCACTACTTAATTTCATTTTTTAAGATATGATCCCATACTATTCAATTCACCCTGTGCTCTCTTCTCTCTCTCTGTCTCTCTCTGTCTCTCTCTCTTTCTCTCTCCCTCTCTCTCTCCCCCCCTTTCTGTGTGTGTGTGTGTGTGTGTGTGTGTGTGTGTGTGATCCCACCAACTACCCAGATACGGAAAAGTTTCAAGAATTACAAATATTGTCTTTCCATGTAGGAATGTAAACAGTTCAACTTTAGTAAGTCCCTTATGACTTCTCTTTGCTGTTTACCTTTTCATTCTCTTCATTCCTGTGTTTGAAAGTCAAATTTTCTTTTCAGCTCTGGTCTTTTCATCAAGAATGCTTGAAAGTCCTCTATTTCATTGAAGGACAATTTTTTCTCTTGAAGTATTACACTCAGTTTTTCTGGGTAGGTGATTCTTGGTTTTAGTCCTAGTTTCTTTGACTTCTGGAATATCATATTCTACACCCTTTCATCCCTTAATGTAGAAACTGCTAGATCTTGTGTTATCCTGATTGTATTTCCACAATACTTGAATTGTTTCTTTCTAGCTGCTTGCAATATTTTCTCCTTGACCTGGGAACTCTGGAATTTGGCTGCAATGCTCCTAGGAGTTTCTTTTATTGGATCTCTTTCAGGAGGTGGTCAGTGGATTCTTTCAATATTTATTTTGCCCCCTGGTTCTAGAATATCAGGGTAGTTTTCCTTGATAATTTCATGAAAGATGATATCTAGGCTCTTTTTTTGATCATGGCTTTCAGGTAGTCCCATAAGTTTTAAATTGTCTCTCCTGGGTCTGTTTTCCAGGTCAGTTGTTTTTCCAATGAGATATTTCACATTATCTTCCATTTTTTCATTCTTTTGGTTTTGTTTTGTGATTTCTTGGTTTCTCATAAAGTCATTAGCCTCCATCTGTTCCATTCTAATTTTTAGAGAACTATTTTTTTTCAGTGAGCTTTTCACCCTCTTTTTCCATTTGGCTAATTTTGCTTTTGAAAGCATTCTTCTCCTCATTGGCTTTTTGAACCTCTTTTGCCAATTGAGTGAGCCTATTTTTCAAGGTGTTATTTTCTTCAGCATTTTTTTGGGTCTCCTCTAGCAAGGTGTTGACCAACTTTTCATGCTTTTCTTTCATCTCTCTCATTTCTCTTCCCAATTTTTATTCCACATGTCTTATTTGATTTCCAAAATCCTTTTTGAGCTTTTCCATGGCTTGAGACCATTGAATATTTATTTTGCCTGTTTGGGATACAGAAGCCTTGACTTTTATGTCTTTCTCTGATGGTAAGCAATGTTGTTCCTCATCTGAAAGGATGGGAGAAGTTATCTGTTCACCAAGAAAGTAACTTTTTATAGTCTTATTGTTTTTCCCATTTTTAGGCATTTTTCCAACCAGTTACTTGACTTTTGGGTCCTTTGTCAAGAGTAGGGTATACTCTGGGAATGTGTAAGATCAAAGTTCCTCCGAGGTGGCACAATCAAGTGTGTACACTGATCTGGGAGCAGGGAGAGATATTTGTGCCCAGAATCTTAGCAGAGTTTCCTCTCCACAGCCACCTGGACTCCAGTTGCACCAAGTCAGTACTGGGGACTCTGCCTCCTCAAATATAAACTTTTAAGAATTTGATCCAATCTAGAGCAATCACATAAGTCTAAATACAGGGACTGGTAGATTTGATAGGTAGACAGAACCTACAATGATATAATGAGACACAGAAAATCTATAGGTTCATGTCTCACCCAACCCCTCTGGGCAAAAGGGACTTGGTAAATGACCCTACATGAAAATACTTTGAATATGCAGTAAAGAACTATTGATAAAATTGCGAATTGGTACAGGTATTCTGAAAAAGAAATTAAACTATGCCCTCAAAGTCACTAATTTGTACACTGTACACATATGACCAAGGTACACGCCTAGTAGGCCTATAAGAGAGAGACAGAGAGAGAAAGAGAGAGAGAAAGAGACAGAGGGAGATAGACAGAAAGACAGAGACAGAGAATGAGGATATGGAACCATTCTGTATAGCACAGAACTGCCAACTAAAGATGGTCCCATTAAATGGGACATTTATGAACAAATCATAGTATGAATATAACAGAACAAATTTGTGCCACAATAAATGATGAAAGGGATTGTTTTAATGAAGCTTGTGAATGTTGTATAAACTAATGCCAGGAGTGACACGAGCAGAAGAAGAACAACTTATAAAATAACAACATTGTAAAAATAAACAATTCTGAAAGTCTTAAAAATCTAATCAATATAATTACCAGTCATGATTTCAGAAGAAATAATGAACAAAACTCCTCATCTGCTGAAAGAGAAGCTATAGTGTTAAGGAGAAGGATATTTTATTTGTTTCTTTGCTTGGCTATGCATTTTTGTAGCTAAGTTTCTGTATTTAATTTTTTTTTCCAATTTGTAGGTTTGAGTGAAAGAGAAACACCATTGATTTTTTATTTGAAAAAAATTAAAAAGAGAACAGTGAATATCGTTTAATCTCATTGCCTCATTTTGAGTAGGAAGAAAGTAACACACAGGCAGCAACTTGCCTTGGTATGAGTCATGCATATTTTTGGTGGAGTCAGGATTTGAACTTAGGTTCATGGATTTCAGATTGATCGCTTGTCATATGCCTACATGCTGCCTTTTCATCTTCATCATGTCCTGATTTGTTAACAATATTGCATGAAGAGAGGCTGTTACCAGTGGATAGGAAGCTGGCCCTACAGACAGTAAGACCTGTTCAGCTACAGCATCAGTAAAGTCTACGCTCTCTTATCCTGTCATTTAACTCCTTTGGCCTCAGTGGACTACTCTGTAAAATGCAGGGGAGAGAAGGTTAATAATAACATCTAATTCACAGGGTTTTGTGAGGGTTGTGATAATATGTAAAGTAATTTGCAAAACTTTGAAGTACCATATAAATGGCACGTATGATGTCGATGTGATCCTGGGGAGGTAACTTAACCTTTTGGTACTTTTGGCAATTCTCTAAGACCAAGTTGCAGAGAAGTTGTTGACCTTCTCTGACCAAAGGAATTTCCTTGTGAAGGAGTCCCTTTATCAATTAAATTGCAGATTCAATTCCTATTCCAATGTTGCACAAAATGACATACACACACATACACACACACACACACACACACACACAAATGCTTCTTGCATTAGGTGGCATTGGTCTTCATCCTGCACCAGACCCCGAAAATTTCATGACTTCATAGTTCATTGTGTCAGGGCCTCATCGAATGGTTGATGGGTATAAGTAAGTGCTCCCCACCAGCCAGAGCACCCTGCTTATTTCTTAAGGTTTTCTGCCTCGTATTTGCTAAATACTCAAGCTATATACAAAGCCATGCACAACTTAACAAATGGCTGCTACTTTGAGAAAGTGTAACATTGTCACAGTTCTTATTTATTTTCTATATTTATAGAAAAAGGAAAAAGGTGGGGGGAGAGTCCAGAGTTGTTAGAAGCCGTTGACTATCCTCTTGAAAGCAAATTAGGATATAAGGAAGAGAAGAATTTATTTTCTTGTCTTTTTTCCTAACCCACTTAAAAATACCCACAAAGGCATGTATGTGTGTATGTCTGTTTTCATCTAAGAACATTGTTTTGGAAATAAGGAACAAAATTAACTATTTTATCCCTTTTGTTTCTGTTCTTTCCAGCTCAGATTATTTTCCTTAACAGAGTAAGCAGAATAAAAAATAGATTAATTAATAATAGCCTCAATTAATATATCTTTAAAATTTGTCAATAATTTTCCTCACAACAACATTTTAGTAGTGAGTAGAAGTAACATTATTCTGATTTTATGGATTAAGAAGTTGAGGCTCTGAAAGGTCAATTGATTTTCTTGTGGTTGCCAGGTTCAAAAGAATCTAAGTTGTGTACCAAACCCAGGTGTCCTAACTTGACTTCCAGAATGTTTTCCACTAACCCACGCTGAAAAAAATAATGTCTTCTGTTCATCATTTCTTTTCACTGCCAAGATTCTCCTCTGACAGTACATGTGTGACCTTGAGCAAGGCACAGAATCCCTTCGGCTGTTGTTTCCTCATGTTTAAAATGAGAGGCAAGGGAAGGACTATAGTGCCTTTGAGGCTTCTTCCAGCTTTAGATCAATCATTTTGTGAAACAATTTGGCCAGACATTGGGTAGGAGGCTTAGAATGAGGAGAACCTGAGATCAAATTCTGCTTCAGACAATTTGTGGCTGTGTAACTCTGAGAAAATTACTTAACTCCCTCTGAGATTCAATTTTCTTTTCTCCACACTGAAGAGGTTCAGCTAAATGGACTCAGCCCAGCCCACATGGACTCCAAGACCCCTTCTAGTCTACATTTAGGTGTTCCAGATCCTCTCTCGTCTTAGAAATGGAGTTATCTGATGTTACCCTTTCTCCCAAATAGAAGTTGAGGCCCCTCCCCGTTTTGCAATCATTAGCATTTTTCTGACTTTGAGCTCAAGAGTCTTGTTACCTCACTCTTCATTCATTCATTCATTCATCCATTCATCATTAATTCATTTATCTACCTGTTCATTCAGTCATCATTTGCCCATTTGTTTGTTTTTAGGACTCGTTCTCCCTCTCTTTCCCAGGCTAGAAGTGCAGGACCTACTCATGGGACTGAAGCCAATACTGACCAGCACAGGAGAATTGATCTACTTTGTTTCTGACCAGGCTTGGATTGGTTTGTTCCTTTTTGTGCAGTCAATTGCTCCCTCACTCAACTTAGGGGTTCACCTTATGGATGCTGAATTTGATATATAGTCACCTTATAGTCTAGCCTACTAAAGGACAGAAATCCAGAGGTCAGAAAATCCACTATCCTGAGTTTCACCAGTAGCAGAAATACAGGTGTGCACAACTATGCTTGACCTTCCTGAAACAATTCTTCTGGAGCCATGTTATAGTCCTATATTCACCTTCTGTTGTCATCGCTTGTTGTCTTCTTATGTCCTTTCCAAATCCATGTTGATCACTTAGTTCCCTGTACATATAATCTGTAAAATTTTGCATTTGTCCCACTGTTTGGGATGTTTTATTAGGTTTTTTGGGGGGAGGAATTCCTGAAAAGGATACTTTTCCCCAGGTCATGTTTCACTTTCCCGTGATTCCAGTTACATCAAATCTACATTGCTGAATTTAGGCCGGTCCCCTTTTTCTTATTGAGGAATGATTTCTGTTTACATCATCTATAAAAAATTCAGTTATTGAGATTATTTCTTCTTTAATCAGGGTGACTTTATTTCTAGAGTTTAGATCTTAGGATTCCAAATTATAAATGTTTTAAATGTTTTGAAATCTTAACTATGGGAACTTAGGATGAATTGTCTTTTTGAATTTTACTCCTCTGTCACAAACTCTAAATAGAGAAGTCACCTTCCTCAAGGATCCTATCATTTTGACCTTGGAAATAAGTTCTACCAGGTTTGTGAGGATTGGTCCTTTTTGATTACACTATCATTTAAAGGACACATCTGACATAAAGGTCCAAAAAAAGGACAAGTTAGATCAATAAGGAATGATGTGAGAGGAATTTTATTAACTGAGTCAGAGGGAAATGAACTATTTCTATAATAAAAACACTAAAAAGTCAACTAACTTTGAAAGACTTAACAACTATGATCAATACAACAATCAACCATAATTCCATGATACCAGTGATGAAGGATGTTATTCAGCTTCTCACAGAGTGGTGATGAGTTCAAGATACACACTGAAAATATATTTGTATCATCATTGTAGGGATTTGTTTTGCTTCACTATGCATATTTATTGTATTTTTTTCTTAAAATAGTGGAGCAGAATAAGTGAAGGAAAATTACAGTTTTTCACTGAGAAATTCAAAATAAAAAATAAAGAAGTGTTTGATGTCTAAGTCTGTCTAGCAATGAGAAACACATTTTCAATACCACTCATTTCAGGTATATGAAATTATTTTTGATTAGGTAATCATTGCTAGAAATGTATCATCTTCCAAATTGTGTGCATTGTGTGCACTCTTTGCTGTTGGTAAAGAAAAAAGTGTCTTTGTCAATGCTTCTGTATAGTTTGTATGAGGTATGAAGTTAATTGAGAGACATATTAGAATAGTTCATAGAGGGCAAAGCTTAGAGTCAGGAATATCTGAGCTGAAGTATTTTCTCTATATTTACTAGCTATATGATCTTTAGAAAGTTACTTAACCTGAAAGAGACCCTATGCAACTCTTTTTATAAATTTAATTTTTTCAATCCTTATTATTGTTATTTTTTCTCCCCAGATTATTTATTTATTTTTAGTTTTCAACATTTATTTCCACAAGATTTTGAATTTCAAATTTTCTCCCCATCTTTCCCCTCCCCCCACCCCAAAACACCTTGAATTCTGATTATCCCTTCCCCCAATCTGCCCTCTCTTCTATCACACCCCTCCCTTCCCTTATCCCCATCTTTTCTCTTTTCTTGTGTGGCAAGATAGATTTTTACACCTCGTTACCTGTATTTCTTATATCCCAGTTACATGCAAAAACAGTTCTCAACATTTGCTCCTAAAACTTTGAGTTCCAACTTCTCTCCCTTCCTCCCTCCCCACCCATCCCCACTGAGAAAGCAAGCAATTCAATATAGGTTATATATGTGTAGTTTTGCAAATGACTTTCATAATAGTCGTGTTGTGTAAGACTAACTATATTTCCCTCCATCCTATTCTCTCCCCCTATTTATTCTATTCTCTCTTTTGACCTTACCCCTCCCCAAAAATGTTTATTTCTAATTACCCCCCTCCTCTCATTTGCCCTCCCTTCTAATATCCCTCCACACTCTGCTTATCTCTTTCTCCCCTACTTTCCTGTAATGGAAGATAGATTTTTGTAGGAAATTGCATGTGCATGTTATTCCCTGCTTATGTCAAATGTGATGAGAGTATGCTTCACTTTTTCCCTCTCACTTTCCCCTATTCCCTTCCACTGAAAAAGCTTTTTCTTGCCTTTTTTATGAGAGATAATTTGCCCCATTCCATTTCTCCCTTTCTCCTCTCAATATATTTCTCTCTCACCCCTTAATTTTATTTATTTAGATATCATTCCTTCCTATTCAACTCAACCTGTGCCCTCTGTCTACGTGTCTGTGTGTGTGTGTGTGTGTGTGTGTGTGTGTGTGTGTAATCCCTCCAACTATCCCAAGACTGATAAAAGTTTCAAGACTTACAAATATCATCTTTCCATGCAGGAAAGTAAACAGCTAAGCTTTAGCAAATCCCTTATGATTTCTTTTTTGTGTTTACCTTTTCATGCTTCTCTTGATTCTTGTGTTTGAAAGTCAAATTTTCTATTTAGCTCTGGTCTTTTCATCTTTGATTGCTTGAAAGTCCTATATTTCACTGAATGACCACTTTTTCCCTTGAAGTATTATACTCCATTTTGCTGGGTAGATGATTCTTGGTTTTATTCCTAGTTCCTTTGACTTCTGGAACATCCCATTCCAAGCCCTTTGATTCCTTAATGTAGCAGTTGCCAGATCTTGTGTTATCCTGATTGTATTTCCACAATACTAGAATTGTTTCTTTCTAGCTGTTTGCAATATTTTCTCCTTGACCTGGGAACTCTAAAATTTGGCTACAATATTCCTAGGAGTTTTTCTTTTTAGATCTCTTTCAGGAGGTGATAGGTGAATTCTTTCAATATTTATTTTACCCTCTGGTTTCAGAATATCAGGGCAGTTTTTCTTGATATTTTCATGAAAGATAATGTCTATGCTCTTTTTTTGTGATCGTGGCTTTCAAGTTGTCCCATAATTTTTAAATTGTGTCTTCTGGATCTATTTTCTAGATCAGTTGTTCCAATGAGATAGTTCACGTTGTCTTCTATTTTTTTCATTATTTTGGTTTTGTTTTGCAATTTCTTTATTTCTTGTAAAGTCATTAGCTTCTATCTCCTTTATTCTAATTTTTAAAGACCTATTTTCTTCAGTGAGCTTTTGAACCTCCTTTTCCATTTAGTTAATTATGAACTTTAAAGCACTCTTCTCCTCATTGACTTTTTGGGCCTCTTTTGCCATTTGAGTTAGTCTATTTTTAAAGGTATTAATTTCTTCAGCATTTTTTGGGTCTCCTTTAACAAACTGTTGACTTGCTTTTCATGATTTTCTTGCATCACTCTCATTTCTCTTCCAAATTTTTCCTCCACCTCTCTTACCCCATTTTCAAAATCCTTTTTGAGCTCTTCCATGGCCTGAGACCATTGCTTATTTATTTTGGAGGTTTTGGATTCAGAAACCTTGACTTTTAGGTCTTCCTCTGATGGTACACATTGTTCCTCCTCATCTGAAAGAGTAGAAAAAAATTCCTGCTCACCAAGAAAGTAGCCTCCTATTGTCTCATTCTTTTTTTCCCTTTTTTGGGACATTTTCTCAACCAGTTACTTGACTTTTGAGTCCTTTTTCAAGAGGAGTGTATACTCTGAGGACCTGTAATTTCTCAGTTCCTCCAAGGTGGCACAATCAAGGGAGAGGTGTTTATTCCTCTCCTGGCCTGTCCTCCAGTCTGCAAGCAGGATTCCCTCTCCAGAGCCTCTACCAGCTCCATCACACCAGCCAGCACTCTTCCTCACCCCAGGGCAGCCAGTTAGGGCTGAGATCCAGATCAGCTGCTCAAGTCTCCCAGGGGATTTAAGGCTGGGCTCCAACAATGGAAGCTGCTGCTGCCTGAGGCTGGGCTAGAGTTCTGCCTTCTCTTATCCAAGTGAAAGACCTTTCTACTGACCTTTGAAGCTGTCTTTGGCATTTGTGAGCTGAAGAATCTGGGACCTACAACTACTGCCAGTGGCATGGGACCTCAAAGCCCTCTCCAGTCTTGCCCTTGCTGTGGCACAGCCCGTGCTGGTCTGTGTTATACTCTGTGCCTGTGCTGGGCTGTGGTCCAGTCCACACCTGCGCTGGGCTGCACTCCACGCCTGTCCCTATGAAACTCTTAAAGATGTTCAATTGGAGTTTTGTGGCTCATGGGTATTGATGCACAATGTTCTGATGCCTGAAATTCTCCACATCGATGAAGGCCTGAAACAAAAGTGAAAAGAATAGTGCTAGATAAGATGAACTGTAACAATGGAGCAAGATACTCAAAGTCTCATAGCTACGTTACACAGGAATACGAAATACAGGGTAAAATGAGAAAAATAGATAAAACTGTAATAAGATCAGAGTTAAGAAAGGGAGGGATGAAATCAGTTCCATCAAGATTTGAAAGAGTTTCACTGGATTTCTAAGAAATAGTTGCCAGAACTGAATCCCATAGGTACAGAAGCTAGAGATGAGCTCATATGTCAACGTGCTGCCTGAAAGGCAGTTTCAACAGGGAGTCAAAGACTATATCCAAAGAGTGAACCATAAAGGACCCTCCATCCCCAGGATCAAAAGGACTAAAAAAAGAGCTTTAGCCAACTTGGTAGACAGAAACAATTTCAAATTAGTAGATTTACGATATATAGAGTAAATATAGACTGATCTCACAAAGGGTATTTTTAAGGAATATGAAAGAGAGAGCGTAGAATAAATGAAATGTCTATATAAGATTTATCCCTTCAACTAAACACAGCTAATGTAGAGACTAGCAGACCAGACCTGTGGTCAAGATAATATGAGTCCATATTACTAGCCATGGAATCATGGAAAAGTCACTAAACTCCTCACAGTCTCAGACACATCTCTGTCAGTAGCAAACAGATACAGAGCACCAAATTCCAGGCATTTGAGTTTTGTGTTCTTTTTATTCTCTCTACTAATTTCTTTGTCATTTATATTGTATTTTTCTTCTCCGTGTTTTGTTCTTCTGAAAAAATGAGGAGAGTTACTCTGCTATGAGGAGCATAGAAAACAATGGACCCCTTCACTGAGTCTACTAGAAGCAATCAATAATCAATCAATAAAAATGTGTTCAGCACCTACTTTGTCAGGCACTGTGATAAGGCAGAGACTTTGAATGGAATCTGCCTCTCTTCTCCTGCCTGCTCTTGGCACATCTCAACATTTGTGCAGTAGGTATCTGTTGGCTCTCATTTTTAAGCAACACAAAGTTTTTGAGTATGAATTGTTTCCAATCCATTCCTTGATCTGCATTTGAGTGACCTGCCAAGCACGCTATCTGTTTTCCCTGATATGGTGGTATTTTTTTTTCAATTGGTGAAATAACAAATTTGGAAAACTGAGTATTTTCCACCTATTGATGAAAACTCTGAATCACAAAATTTCACTGATCAGAATGGGTTGGTGCATAATTAAATGTTTAAACACCAGCAGAGGAGTAACTTGGATAGGACTTAAATGATGTATTTGTTTAGAATGGAGGGAGGGAGAGAAAGTAGGAAAACTAGAGAATCAAATGCAGAAAGAGGTAGATAAAGACATGAAGATACTGAGATTAATGTGTGGGGGGAGAGACAGACAGAGAGAGAGAGAGAGACAGAGAGAGAGAGACAGAGAGAGAAAGAGAGACAGAGAGAGATGGAGAGACAGAGAGAGAGACAGAGAGAGAGACAGAGAGAGAGAGACAGAGAGAGAGAGACAGAGAGACAGAGAGAGAGAGAGACAGAGAGAGAGACACACACACACACAGAGAGAGAGAGAGAGAGAGAGAGACAGAGAGAGACAGAGACAGAGACAGAGACAGAGAGAGACACAGAGAGAGAGAGAGAGAGAGAATTCTTAGACGTCTAGAGCAAGTCATTTTAGCACTTTTGCTTCACAGGTAGATATTGACAATAACATGAGCTAACCTGTTCAAATATGAATGGTACCCTTAAGAAATATGAGACTTTCATTTCTAAAATATATAGAGAACTGAGTCAAATTTTCAAGAGTGCAAGTCATCCCTCAATTGATAAGTGGCTAAAGGATATGCAGAGGCAGTTTTCAGAGGAAGAAATTAAATATATCTATAGTCATGTGAAAAAATGCTCTAAATCATTATTGATTAGAGAGATGCGAATCAAAAGAACTCTGTGGTACCACATCACATATATCAGATTGGCTAACATGACAAAATAGGAAAATGATACATCTTGGAGAAGCTGTGGTAGAGTTAGAATGCTAACTCTTTGTTGGTAGAGTTGTGAGTTGATCCAACTGTTCTGCAAAGCAATTTGGAACTATGCAGAAAGAGTTATAAAAATGTGCATATGCTTTGACCCAGCAACATCACTTCTAGGACTATATCCCAAAGAGATCACAAAAATGGAAAAAGTCCCACATGTACAAAAATGTTTATAGTAGCTCTTTTTGTGGTGGCCAAAAACTGGAAACTGAGGGGAGGGCCATCAGTTGTGGAATGGCTGAGCAAGTTGTGGTATATAAATGTAATGGAATACTGTTGTGCTATAAGAAATGAAGAATAGAAAGACTTCAGATAAACCTGGAAAGACTTACATGAATTGATACTGAGTGAAATGAGCAGAACCAGGAGATGATTATACGTAAGAACCACAGCGTGGGATGACTGTTTCTAATGTACTCAGCCTTTCGCAGCAATGTAAGGACTTAAAACATTTACAAAGATCTCACGATGCAAATGCTGTCCATACCCAGAAAAAGAGCTATAGAGTCAGAGTGCAGAATGAAGCAAACTATTTTCTCTTTTGTTATGTTTTCTATTGGTTTAGTTTTTTTCATGGTTTCTCCCATTTCTTTTAATTCTTCTATGCAACATGACAAATATGAAAATGTGTTTAGTAAGAATGTATGTGTAGAACCCATATAAGATCGCATGACATCTTGAGGAGGCAGGGGGAAGGGAGAGGGAAAAAATTTAAAATTTATGGAAGAGATTGTTGAAAACTGAAAACAAATTAATTATTAAAAAGGAAATATGAGTCTTGATTGGGAATTACAGACTTATCATGACTATAGGAAAAAAATAAGTAAACAAATTAAACTTGTATCCTGCTTGATTAATCCTTGGCATCCTTTGTGGATATAAATTTTTCTTATATTTTAGTCAGTATACCATATAGAATCAGATAACAAGTTAGGCTTAAAAGGAATAAAAATTGAGATTTAATAACATTCATAGCTAGAAATGACCCTTCAGATCATCCAGTTTAGGGGTTCTGTACCTGAGGCTGATAAACTTGTTTTATTTGGTTTATTTTTTTCTCACTATAATAAATGCTCTTTAATTATAATCATTATACACCTTAAACAGAAAGGGCTGAGAAAATGTATGCCTTCTTTTGAAAAGGTAGAGGATAACGAGTATGAAACACCTCATATTCTGTCAGAGTTGGTTGATGTGTTGGTTTGCTTTCCTTAACTGTTTTACCTTCTCCTCCTTCTTTATTACTTTTTTGTTAGAAGGGATGGTTTCATGGGTAGAAAACATAGGAGGCAGATATTTCGAAAGGATGTGATATGATAAAGTAGTAAGTGATGTATTGAAGAGAACATTGGGCCCTTCATCAGGAACACTTGAATTCAAATCCAGCCTCAGATACTTTTCAAATGATTTGATCCTGGGTATCATTTCTGTTTGCCTCAGTTTCCTCCTCTGTAAAATGAGAATAATCATAGCACCTACCATCCATAGTTATTATGAGGATCAAATGAGATTATTTTAATAAAGCATTAGCATAGTGCCTAGAGTAAATATGTGTTAAATAAAGACTAATTATTATTTTATTAAATATATCAATACTTTTAAAAAGTTATGTGAGTGAATAATTACTTCTCTCTAGGTCAGAAAGGTCAATTTTGATCTTGAATATAATTGGTTATCTCCGAGGCAGATTTCATATCCACATCATATTTTCTCCAAGTCCAGCACTCTGTACATTATACTACAAGGTCTGCCAAGAAGTATTCAGCTTATTACTCCATCCGTTCTGTGCTTAGGACTTTCAGCACCATCTCTCTATGCCATGCTAAGGGAAATGCACTCTTTTCCCCCTCAGACAGAAAGTGGGTGACAGAGTGAATAGTTTATACTGAGGAGGGATTGGATGTAGGTGTACAAGATTAAAGAAAAAGATAGCACTGTGTCTGGGAGGAAGACATGACTAAAGAGTATGATTCAGATTGAGTACGGCAACCAGTCTTTGAGATTCCGACTTCTCTTATGTTTATCCTTTTTCAAATGCTAATGAGTAATAATAGTCTTGTTGACAAATGACTCAAAGGACAACAAAATGATCCAGAATGAAGGCTGTAGTCTGCAACTTCCAAAGGAAGGTAACCCAATAGCAATGCTAAGAGGGGAGAGGAATTGTCCTTAACGCAACATTAATTAGAACCCATTAAATGTTCTCTTTTGGTTTAATAAATATCACTCAAGTACTAAGGCACAATTGAGAGATTCTTGGTGTGTAATGGAAAAAATGCTGACTTTGGAGTCAAAAGAAGTCTGCTTCCAATCCCAGCTCCATTTCCTACTTACCTCTGTGTACTTGTGCATACAATTTCACATTTCTTAGCTGGATTGCTTACTCTAAAGTAAAATGTGTGTGTTTGTCCTTCATTGCCGAAGAAGACCATGCCATCAGAGAAATAATGACATGACTTGCACTTGACTTTGAGTGAGGGAGGGCTGTGCAGGTTACCAGCCTGACTTCTCCTCCAGAGCTGTCTGAATCCAGTGACCAGATATTCATCAGGATGACTGGAGATGACCCAGGATGAGGCAATTAGGGTTAAATGACTTGCCCAAGGTCACACAGCTAGTGAGTGTCAAGTATCTAAAATAAGATCATTTTATTAGAGGATCTTTGTGTTCTTTTTGAGCTCTAAATGAATGATCCTCATATCTTCAGTTGCATAGCCTAAATTCATGAAAGCATGTGTGACACAAACTCTCCAGACCTCTACTTGCATGGGCAGGGTCCTCAGAATACAGTCAGCTATTCCATCTGTTTTTGAAGTTCTAGGAGATCCTGAGGGGTAAGAAGATACCTTTCAAGTACTGTACCTTATGAAGCCCCACTAATACATTTTATCTATGTAAGCAAATTGATAAAAATAAATTTACCAGATATAACTAGCTTATATAAAGTGATATTTACTAAGGTGACAGAATAAAAACATTTGATTCAAAACACTTCCCTACACCCTTCTGCCCAAAAGGTTTGTGTCATATTGCCCCATCAGTATATACAGACTCCATGGGAAGATTGGGCTCAGCCTTAGAAAGCATAAGTGGTAAAGGGTAAATCATAGTTCCTGCTGTATAGAAGTCCTTTTCCCCTCTCTCTGGGGTATATGTGATGTTACCCATAGGTATGTTGTCATTTTTCTTCTGAGCTCTTTCTGGTACCTTAAAGCTGCTTTTGCTCAGGGTTTCTACACCGATCCTTTGGTCAAAGTGAGGGAAATACCTAGGCTCAGACTTAAACATGCCTTTGTCTTTTCCTTTTGAAGACTTGACTTGGAGGCCTCCACCACAATGCTTCTAGGTCCTTGATTTCTGGGGTTTGCAATCAGCTTGCAATATTATGTAATTCTCTTCCACTTATCTGAATGCACTTCCTCTATAATGCTTCTTTTGAGGAATTCTGTAATGATCAAAGTGTTTTCACACTTAAGTCTATATTCTTTGGTTGTTTCAATGACAATATTAGTTCACAACTCTGATTAGTTCAGTTGAAAAATGTGGTTTCTCTGTAATTATTGAGATAGAGAGATAGAAGGATTCTGTTATTACAATGTAATCCATCCCCTTTCCACTGCTCTCAGCTTAAGATATACATATTCACTTAACCTCCAAATTTCAAGTAGGCACCCCTGCATTTATCATTGAATTCTTATCACCACATTTTCTGATCAAAATGTGCACATCTGTAGGCAGATTTATCTTTTCTTAGTCTGACCAACCTATTTCAAATGGATAAATACTGGTAATATGAAATACAGTCTCATATTCTAGAGTGTTGTGAAAAGATGTTGAAGGCATTAATTCCCTTGATTTTTTTTTCTCTGCCTACTTCCTAGATGACTTGAGGTGGCTTTCAGATTAAGACATACAATAAGAGACTAAGAAAGAAAACAGTATAGAGAGCATCTAAAGCAAAACATAGAAGTCAGAGGTGACTAGGACCCTGAGATAAAACAAATAAGAGTTGGATTCTTGATTTGCTCGTTAGGTTGCTGAGAGAAAAAAAGGAAAGTAAATGGCATTCTGTAAGAAGACAAAGCATAAAAATATACTTGTAAAGGCATTTGACACTTGGAAATAAGAATTCATTATTGGGATTAGTCAGGGCCAAACTGAAATTTTGTCATACTGTGAGTCCGTATATATAACCAATTGAATACCAAGACAACAATGGGACACAGTAGAATGAGTTCTGAGTTAAGAGTCAGAGGACCTTGATGCATGCAAACTCTGCTGTACTTACTAGCCATGGAATTTTGGATTGATCACTTGATCTTTCTACATCTCATATTCCTTAACTTTGAAATAAATGGATTGTAGGAGATAATCTCAAAAATTCTGTTTTGGCTCTTCTAGCACAATCTTGTAAAAGATGAATCTTCTAAGTTGTTCCTGTCATATAAGCAACATAGTACTATCTTTGTGGAAATCCTTCTACTGGTATGGATCAACAATTCCTCTGTAATCTATACTCTTAAAGAGACATCCAGGGCACTGAAAGTTATATGAGCATTCATGGTCACACAGCTTATTCTTGTCCAAGAACATACTGAACAGGGAGAGGGATGCTGGATTCAGAGTAAGAAGGCATGGGCTCCTCTGCCACTTGCTGTCTGTGAGGCCATTTGACCTTTTTGTCAGGATATGCAAGTGAATTGGATTTAAGGGAGGAAGATCTGTGCAAAGTCACCAACCTCTCTTTCTCCTTCAAGGTCATCTGGGTCCAGTGGTGAGATATAGATCAAGATGACTGGAGATGGCCTTGGATTCAGTGGGAGACCTTGAACTTTATAAGCTAAGGGCTTTAACAATCTCACTTTGATTGAGAAAATTTCCATTCAATCATTGACACTAGGTAAGATGAGGCAAGATAATGACCTCTTTACGTAATCAAAAAAAAAATCAGTCTGGCAGGGGGAGACCCTCAGGGTTTTCTAAATACATAATCTTCAATACCTCATAGCTTCTCTAAAAGATAAATTAACACTGTAAAAACAGAGGTTTCTTTTATCAATAAATAATATATCGACAATTTTCAAAAACATTTTATTAAAATGGTACTACATGAATGTAGCATATTAAAGATCTGGAGAAATATGTTGTTGTTTTTCCAAAGTTTACAATCTGACATGAAATTATGACCAAATGAAACCATCTGGGATCATAATATTGCTTTCCAGTAATCCAACTAAATCCAGAGAAAGAACTTAGAAATTCTTAATCAAGATGATTGTATTCAAACAATGAGTTTAGTACGATGATAAAATTTTGTGTTTCTTGCACTATGGTTTTCTGTGTTAATATAAAATGTGACATTTGGAGGGAAGGGAAGGAAAACACCTTTCTTTTCCCCTCTATACCTGTTCTTCTAGCTGTTTCTGTTCACAATTCTCTTATGTGATGGAAAAACCTCTAGTGATCCATTTTCTTTGACTAATATTTCATCTCTCAGTTGATTTGATTTTCTATCCTCAGTGCTAAGTTAATGAGTTTTATTGCTACAAGAGGGCAGACTTTGACCTTAGACAAGTTTCCTTTCCCACCCTGCCTAGGTCTTATCAGTTCATTTTCATTTCTATAGGATTGAATTTAGGATCCTCCTTGAATAAAAAATGCCTTTAAGAAAGTCATATATTGGGCCCCTCCTAATTTTAAGGTTTCATCTCAGATTATATGAGAGTATACTTAATCAAGTCTCTGTTCAAGTTAAACATGTGGGTCTTTGTTCTCCCTTCATACAGTTTTAGAATATTTCTTATGTCTCATTCCTACCCTACCTCATCTTTCTGTCAGTATCTTCTTTTGTTTATTCATCTCTCCAGGTATAATTTGAGCTTTGTCCTGTGTTCCTGCTTCACTTTCTTCTGCTGTTTTGATTCCGATAGTTGTCCTTGGCTCTGATTCATTTTCTCCCCAAATTATATGGGTTCTTGAATTTTTCTCCACTTCTTATGGTTATCTGCCTCCGGGAGGGGAGAGTTGTTGGAGAAGCCCTGTGCTTGCTGTCCCTGGAGACAGTCAGTGCATAGGAGGCTACGTATAACTCTAGAAGGTGTTTTGTTGTTTGGGAAGCTATGTGATTCTATGCCTGCAATGCTTTGATGACCCTTTTTACTACACCTACAGGATTTGGTGGAATCTTTGTTCAGCTCTGAAGTGGAAGATGTTACTCATTATAGCTTTCATTGGGTTTTTAAAAATCATTATTCAGTCTGGTGTGAATTTTAGGGTTTTGCTTTTTTTTTTTCCCTTGGAGTAGATATGTGGGAGCTGGGCAATCTGCTTCCACTCAGGAAGTCATCTAGGCTAGAAGTCTATATATGTACATATCTATGTATATATGTCTCCTATTGCTAGACTGTAAGCTTCCAACCCCATTCTATTTGAAGGAATCCTATTCCTCTTTGAAGTTGCTACATTTGTAAAGATTTTTCTCCCTTATATCAAGTCTGTCTTTGACTTTGCAATTTCTACTCATTCTTAATTCATTAAAAATCCTTCTTTCTTTCAAGTATTCATCATGGCTTGTTTGTTTCCCTCCTCTTCATGATGTTCTTTCTAACATATATCAGGAGCTGGTTACAGTACTACAGATGATTTGCAAGTATGGTAGACTACACTATTGCTATTATGTATCTTCCTGGAAGCTGTACCCCTTAATGCAACCCAAGTTTGCATCAGCTTTTTTCCAGTTTCCATAATATTCTGATAAGTCCTATTGAGTTCACTAAAGCCCCCAGAACTTTTTTTTAATATTCAGATAAGTCCTTGTTTCACCACGAATCCTTTGGTATGTATACACTATGTAAATTATTTTGAAAACAAATGAAAGACATTGAATTTATCCTTTTTAAATGCCATCTAATTTAATATGACCCAAAACCCCAACCGCAGCTTATAAAGACTATTTTGGATCTCAGTTCAATCTTTCTTTGTGTTAATGTTAATAGCACAGTCAAGCACAAATGCTTAGGAAACTGAGAAAGGAAGAGACAATCTCTTCCCAGTTCATCTTTTAAAATCTACTTCCCACTGTAGAAAGGGATGTATCACAGACTAAAATGGAAGTACAAGAATATTTTTTCTATTATCTACTCCTTACTTTAAAAAAATTCTAGAATGATAACTTTTAGATGGAATACTGTCTTCATTGTTGCCAAATCTGTATGAATTTAGCATCCTATTTCTCTCTCCTGTGTAATAGGGTTGAGAATGGGGAGGTTCGCTATAGATAGGTACAGATATATGTGTGTTTCTATGTTTGTGTATATGTGTATGTAATATATCCACACATATGCATATATGTGTATATATGTATATATGCATATCTCTATATATGTATGAGTGTATGCTCATACATATATACATGTACATATATGCATTCATTCATACATATGCAAACATACATCTTTTGAAACCAGAAACACAGCTGAAGAACTGAAACTGATCAGTTTAGAAATACATGAATCACTTAGAAGCATCTTCTTCCTTCTCTCTAGCCTGAGAATCCAAATAAAATCTTAACCAAACGAAGCCCAATGATCACCCTTCACTTTGTCTTGTAGTTGTCAGAAGGCTATATAAAATGTTCCCTGTAGTTTCCTAATGGCAGGACAGCTACGAGAATCAAGTCAGATAACGTACCCAAGCAGTTTGTAAGTATCAGAGCACTATCCAAATGGAGCTGGTGGCGACGCTGAAGATGGGGGTGACGATGATGAGTACAATGATACCAGTAGTAATGGAAATGATGCTGATAGAGGCAATATGCTTAGTGCTCGAATTATTCTAATTAAATTAATAGCAATTTAATTTTAATAAAAAGAGGACTGGATTTGGAATCAGAGGATAAGGGTTTGAATTCTTCAGAACAGAAAAGTCACTCACTTATCCTTTATGGATTTCAGTCTCTTCCACTGCAAGATATGGGAATAAGGTGAAATAACTTCTAAGATTGTCTCTTTAATATCTGTCACCCTTATGATTTTGAACAATTTGCTTAATGACTTTGGGCTTTAGTTAAAATTCAGGGGTTAAATTAGGCGATCTGTGAGATCTCCTCAGGTTCTAGGCTTATGATCTCATTGTCCATCCCATCTCTAAGAATAGGATCAAATATATCAAGTGCCTCAATTTTCCCATTTATGTACTAAATTTGAAAAGATGGTCTCAGTGGTCCTTTCCATCTCTAAAATTATGGCATTCTAAGAGTCTATCACATCAAGATAACAATGTCAGTATACCATATGAATCTGTTGTATATATAATAATGCAATCCTTTTTCTAGAATCACCAGGTTATGGAGTAAATGCTAATTTTTGTTATCTTCTCTTTTCCATGTCATGAGTCCATGCAAACAGGGACCATATGACCACCTCCATCAGCTCAGGAGGTTGAGTGGAAGATTCAGGGGTTAAATCTGTTTTGTCCCAGTTGTACGAAAGAGATTCGATGGTAGCATTACTCAAGCATGTAGTGTTACTTGGCTCTACAGTGACACATGTTCTTGCATAGATTTCTATAAGCTGTAATTGTGAAAGTTGAATCATGCTTCAAATACACTGAGGAGTCTTCCTAATTATAGGAATAATGTCATAAATCATTTTATAAGTGCAGTACAATCAATGAGATATAATTTCAATAAAGCACAGCATACCTGGGGACTTACAGAACCAGGGTTTAAATCCCTCCTCTCCCTTATTCATTATGTGGCATTTGGCAAGTCATTTATACTTTCTGGACCTCAATTCCCTCATGTGTTTCGTGAAGAAGTTGAAAGAGATGGTGACAGAGGAATTTTTAGAGCTATATCTATTGCTCCATGATTTTTTTGTACAAACGATCCTATAATAAGAGTTTACACTGCCAAGAGATATTTTGTTCCAACCACTTCAGTGAGTATTTAAATAGAAATTAGTTAAGTGCCTAATTAGGATATCATAGTGGGATAAGGATGGATGACCTTTAAGGTGCATTGCAACTCTAATGTTCCAAACTTTCCAAGATCCAGTAGAAAGAGCACCAGAAAACAAGAGACACGGGTTGCTTTCTCAGATCTGCTGGTAGGAAGCTATGTGACTGGGCATTCTACTTTGCTCTGAGCTCAGGTTCTTCATCATCTAGAAAATGAGAATGGTAGACAAGGAGATTCTTCTGACCTTTCTAACTCTAAATTTGATGTTTCTCTGGAAAATACTTTGGGTAAAGCCTTCATCCTAGAGTAAGTCCAATAAGTCATAATGGACTTTGAGACTAATACTGAAATTCCTATTACTCTCCTGGCCAGTATATAACAGTAGGAGGAAAAAAAAGTATCTCAAAAATGAGTAATGATTTTCAGGAAGTGGTGTTATAATTGATGACAGGAAACATCTGACTGCACAGATCAAGAAAATAAAATGTTAATGTGCTACAAGAATGTTCAAAATGGGTACTCATTTTATATTTGACAGACAAGCCACAAGCGTGCCAGCAAAATCTGTCTTTTATGGCCTGCATCAATTATCTTCTCATGAATCTACAGGTTGCCTCACATTGGTCAAATGGGATTTCTATCAGTTTTACCTCCCTGATGAAATGCCTGATCTGGTCAATACAATAACTTCTTCATTCTTACTCTTCCTTCTTCCCTTCATGCCTTCTTTCTGTATAGAACTTTAGGTTTTAAACGTTGGTGAGGAAGTGGTGGAACTGAAAGAATGCCATACTTAGGGTCAGGAAAACCTGAGTCCAAATCCTGCCTCAGAAATGTCCTAGCTTTATGAGCTTGGGCAAGTGCCTTAATCTCTTTCAACATCAGTTTTCTCATTTGTGAACAGGGGGTATAATAACAGCACCTGCTTTCCAGAGTTGTTATAAGGACCAAAGGAAAGACGAGCACACGTGTGCCTACACCCACCACCTCTCTGCCCACACACACACACACACACACACACACACACACACACACACACTACCTGCTATCATTTAAAATCATTTTTTAACTTTGTGAAAAAGATAGTCAACAAGCATTTATTAAGAACATGCCATATTCTAGGAACTATGTAATGCACTAGGGATACAAAGACAGGCAAAAATGTCCCTCTTTTCAATGAGCATGCAGTCCAAACAACTATATAAAATGGTACAAATTGTATATAATGGGGATGGAAAGGACACTGCAGCATTAGGGCACTCAAGAAAGGCTTCTTGCAGAAATCTTGTTAAGATTGTTATATTATCTCCATTTCACAGATGAGAAAACTGAAGCTCTGAGTGGATAAGTGTCTTGTCTAGGGTTACAGAGATAATAACTATTAGGAGCGTGATTTGAGCCTAATTCCTAAATTGACATCCAGCATTATTTGCATTGAGTATCCTTGCCTCTGACTAGGTATGTGCTGGTGTTTGGGTTTAGGGATTTAAATCTATCTTTGTACAATTACAGATCCATTGAAAACAGCAGTGTTTTGTTGACCCACTGTTGTATGAATATGCTGACTTTAATGTGTCTCATACCATCAACTGAGCTAACGACCGGAGGGGCCTAAGTGTAGTCAGAGTTGTGTGACCTATCTGCCTGAATAAGTCTTAAAATGTCAGAACTGGAACCAGCTTCAAATGTAGAATGCTAAAGGTGAAAGGAATGTTTAGACTATAGAACATAGGTTGTTGGAGCTGGAGGATACATGAAGACATAGAATGTGAGAGCTGAAAGCCAGAGTGTAGAAATATGGATCATCATCAGATCATAAGACGTTATTGTAGAGCGGGGGTCAACAAACTATTGTCTATGGTCCAAAACCATATAGATAGATAGATAGATAGATAGATAGATAGATAGATAGATAGATAGATAGATAGATAGATAGATATACACACATTATATATAATATACACACATATATACACATATATGCATATATATACACATACACATATAAATATATATTTGTTTATTTCATGTACTGTGAGCAAAGAATGTTTTATTCATTTTTTTTACATTTTTAGATTTTAAGAAAAAAAAATCTATGCATGGGAGCCTACAAAACAAAACAAAGCAAAACCAAGAAGTCCCATAATCCATAGTTTGATGATTCCAGCTTCTGTACATAGAGCATTGAAAGTGAAAGCCTGAAGGGACTATAGAACACTGAAACATAGAATGTTAGAAGTATAAGAGACCTTAATACATGCTTGTCACTATTAGCAGGAGCTCTAAACACAGTCTAAATACTCCTCCACTGAGAAAATCAAAACCTATTGAAATGACCTGAACAGTAAAGATAGGATGCCCATTTGTATGACATGTTCAGTTCTCAAATACAGATTTAACTACATGCCTCATCTACTGCTGAGATTCTGTGACTTGCCCAAGCTCACAAAAATAATTGGTGCCAGGGACAGGACTAGAACCCAGACCTTCTGACTGTGTGACTCACTGTTTCTGCTTTACACTCTGGTGAAGATTGTGTGGGAAACAAGCTTTCCACATAGATAACACTGGGCGGCAGATTGACAACTGCAGCCTGGTTTTGTTTCTGCCTGCCAGGCTGGGAGGTATAGTCTGATGGGGCCAGCCTGTAGAAGAAGCTATAATACATTTCCTTTCCACAAAAAGCAGTTCCAGAATCAGAGAGGGCAAGCTTAATCCCCTGAAATAAAAGGCTTCAAGTGAAGTCCTTCCTTTGATTCTCTCTCATCCTGTTCTACCTTGGCATCTTTCTGAAGCCTCTGTGTATCTTGGCTGGAGCAGAGACACACAGGTGGGAGCAGTTCATTGGAATGCATAGGTGCAACCCGGGCTCCTTTCATCAAGTCATTGTCTCATGGCTCATAGACAATTACCATCCATGCCAATTACCCTAAGATGAATTCCTTTCCATGTGGTGAGCACTGAGAGACAGCTGCTAGTTTACTACTAGTCGTTCGGGTGGCCGTGCTCGTCTCGCTGCTTTTCATCTTCTTTCCTTCTCACCCGGGTAGAAATATTGAACGGGGGAAAAAAAAGTTTCTCCGTGACACACATTAAGATATGAAATATGGGTCAGCATGAGACGCCTGCTATTATTCTATTGCCCATTAGCAAACTGGAAATTTCATTATTCGCTATAGCTCCCTAAGGATCACATAGAAAAATGATGTGGGTGAACTCGGCAGAAGTGTTAGAGGGAAGGTGATGGAAGGGACGGGAGCTTCTGCGAGGTGGAAGCCATGAGTTGCAGCAAGGAAATGTGCATTAGACTGTGAATTATGCTTCAGTTTTAATCTTCCCACCTACACACCTTATGTTCTCTCCATGTGGCTCGTTTTCATTCTGTCTTTCAAGTTAAATAACTTGAAATTTTAAAATGGAGAGAACCCTGTTATGTGAGAGGCAATGCAGTTAGATGATCTGGGTGGGAGGCTGGGAGTTGGGGTGTGGATGTCAGCTGTGATACAGGCTGACAGGCAGACCTTGGGCAAATCACTTTATCTCTTGGCTAAATTGGGTCTATCCTTTGAAATGATCTGGGCCTGGTGAAAGCATTAGATTATTTCAAGCTAGCACAAGAGTATTTTTGAAACTCATCGTTAGTAGCCAGGCCTGGTGCCAAAGAGGAAAGCAAAGAGCTATTCAATAGATATATTGGTGAAGATGTTACAGCAAAGAATGACATTATCTTACAGAACATGAGCAAAAGTGGCCAGTAGAATGTAAGGCCCCTTAGCAAGGATTTTCCTTTCGCTCCCTCCTTCCACCCCTTTTTCCCTCTTCTTCTCATCTTCTCCCTTCTTCTTCTTCTTCTTCTTCTTCTTCTTCTTCTTCTTCTTCTTCTTCTTCTTCTTCTTCTTCTTCTTCTCTCTCTCTCTCTGTCTCTCTCTGTCTCTCTCTCTGTCTCTCTCTCTCTGTCTCTCTCTATCTCTCTGTCTCTTTGTCTCTCTCTCTCTCTCTTTTCTATCTGTATCCACAGCACTGGGCACAGGGGCCTAAATTTAACCCAACTCCCTCTTCAATTTGGAAGCCATTGTTAATTCTACATGAGCAAAATGATAAGCAGTTTAAAGCTAGGAAGAACCATAGAAGACATCAAACTATCCCCCCTTTAAAAATGCCACATTGTCTTGGCTGTATCATGTTGTTACGATTTTTCAAATAAAGATTAGTTGTTGTTGTCGTGTCTGTTTTCATGAACATAAAATATTTAGCGTTATTATCATACTTGAATCTAATACACAGAAACACATATTGTGATCACAAATAAGAAAATGAGCATCTAGAGTAAAAGACCAGGATGTGTTAGGAAGATCGTAAGAGGAATCCTCTCCAGAAAGGGGGGTAAAACTGAAAATGATGAAGAGATAATGAGCCGAACTGTTTGAAAGGGGAGGACAAAAAGAGGTGAAGAATTAAGTACTGAAAACAAGAAAGATCAAAAAAAACAATAAGAGAATCTGCAAAAGCGAAGGAACAACTATTGGGAGGGAGAAAAGCCAGCAGGGATGAGGCACCGTGAGAAAGGTTAAGGTGAAGTAACAGAATGGAGAACTTTGTTTACATCAGAAGAGGGAAACAAATCATACCTTGAAAATCCCAGTACTAAAGACCAATGTAGGAAAATATAAACTTAACTCCCATCATTTAAATGCGAAAGAATGAAAAAATCCAATAAAATGACAAAAGTGACAATCAGAAAACAAAACCCTACAATCTGTTGCTTGTAATAAACACAGGTTTTAAATCCATAAGATAACACTGAAGGAATGGAGCAAAAAAGTCCTTATGCGTCAATTAAATCCAAGAAAGCTGGAGTTATAATTATAATATCTGACAAAACCCAAATAAACTTTTAACATTTTTAAAGTGATAAACTAGGAAACTGAGGCAATTAGGAAGCTCAGTGGATAGAGTACAAGGCCAGGACCTAGAAAACTCATCTTTCTGAGTTCAAATCCAACCTCAGACACTCGTTGTGTAACCCTGGGTAAATCACTTAACCCTGTTTGCCTCAGTTTCCTCGTACATAAAATGAGCAGCAAAAGGAAATGGCAACCTACACCAATATCATTGCCAAAACAAACTAAAATGGGGTCAGGAAGAGTCAAACATGACTGAAACAACTGATTAACAACAATAAACAAGGAAACTGCGTTATGGCAAACCTTAGACAATATATCAATGCCAGCAACAAATGTATGTACTCCAAAATTAGTAGCCAAATTCATAAGGAAAATATTAACTGGGCTACAAGAAGGCATAATAAGACAATTGTTAGAAGAGACTCTAATATACTTCTCTCAGTTTTGTACAAGTCTCAAAGAAAAATAAATCAAAAGGAATATCTGGAATTTAACAATTTGAAAGAGAAACTAGATCAAAAAGACTTATGATGTTTGCTATGTCAGAATAAGGAATATAAGTATTTCTCAGAACTATACTTAACATTTATAACAATTAGCTATGTATTATGGCACAGAGATATTGCAAGCAAATGCAGAAAGTCATCAATGATAAATGCCCCATTTCCAGACCATTACACAATAAAAAATATCCATTCATTAAGGGACCACAAATAAAAGACATCCATAAATGGAAAAGAAAAATAGACATCCAATAAACAAACCTAAAGTAAGCATAAAAGAGGAGATAATAAAATTAAAGTGGAACTAGATCAACTGGAAACAAAAAAACCCAACAACCTAGAAAAATAAATGAAACATAAAGGTAATTCTTTGAAGAGACTAATAAAACTGATAAACTCTTATCTAATCTGACTGAAAAAAAGAGAGTGAAAATCAAATCAATTAAATAGCAAATAAGCAAGGTGAAATCACAACACAACTAGAAGAAATTTTAAAAATTAATCTGAACATATTATAAACAATTATATGTTAACAAAACTGAGAGGACAAAATGGAGCCATGACCTCAAAATGTAAACAACCAGAAGATCAGATAGAGATTTTCAATAACCCCATCTCAGAACAGTAAAGTAATGTAATAGATAAGACAAGGAAAAATCGGAAACAATAAAACTCATTAACCCAGTATTCGATAAAATGGAAACCATAAATGATCAAATTAAACAATTCCTTGTTTGATAAAAAAAAAAGAAAAAGAAAAAATACTCCTTGGGATTCCTTGAAAGCAGTCTGGCAGAAATTAGGCTTAATTTAACCAGCGGTGCCAAACTCAAACAGGTACGGGGTCTACTAAATTGTACGTAAGGATCCATCTGAGTCACATATTGTTTTA
Organism: Notamacropus eugenii; assembly: GCF_028372415.1. Taxonomy (NCBI): domain Eukaryota; kingdom Metazoa; phylum Chordata; class Mammalia; order Diprotodontia; family Macropodidae; genus Notamacropus; species Notamacropus eugenii. The sequence goes on from NC_092877.1 coordinate 9,995,970, forward strand.
GAAAAACTACATATTAATATTATCTCTCTTCTATTGTATTCTTATTTAATTTTTTAAATAATTTACATTTGTGTAATTAATTAATGTAATGTAATTAATTTAATTAATGTAAATGCAATTGATTAATGTAAATATAATTTGATTAATGTAAATGTAATTAATTTTACATTTTAATGGTTTTAGTTACCGGGGTTTTGGAGGCAGCATTGTGACCAGTAGGCTATGAGATTTACACCTCTCCCGTACACCAAATTCCAAAATACACTTAAATGGATATATAATATTAATATTAAATGTTACATTATTAAATGGGAAGACAATATAGGAAGATAATATACTTCCCACAGCTATAAATAAGAGATCTATCCTTAACCAATCAAAAGATGGCTGCAATTAAACAGGACAAAATCAATACCTTTGATTACATGGGAATGAAAAGCTTCACAGGCAAAATAATTGATTCACCTTGAATAGGAAGAGAAGCAGTTCAATAGGGAGAAAATCTCTCTGTGTGTGTGTGTGTGTGTGTGTGTGTGTGTGTGTGTATTTTCTGTGATTACAATTTGGTATATATTATATACAGACAAACTGGAAGCAAACAATGGCCGTTCTTCACTACACAAGTGGTCCAAAGATATGAAAAAACACTTCTCAAAATAATTGCAAAATATTTGGGACCACATGAAAGAATGCTCCAAACAACTAAAAAAAAAAGGAGAAATACACAAGAAAACAATCCTGAATTTTCCCCTCACACTCTGAAAATTGCAAGGATGACAAAACTACAATGGTTCATGTTGGAGTGGCTGTGGAATGATAGGCGCACTGACACATTTTTGGTAGAGCTAAGAATTTTTGCAATCATTTTAGAAGAAAATGTGAAATTTTGCAAATTACATGCCTAAGACGTCTATACATTTTGAATTAGAAATATCATCAATAAAAAGACTTTATATACACCAAAATATTTATAACAACACATTTTGTGATAGAAAAAAATTGGAAACAAGCCAGATGTCCACCAATTAGGGAATGACTAAGTAAATTATGAGACATGAATAACGGATTATCACTGTACTATAAATGATTTACCTGATGAATGCAAAGGACAGAAATAGTTACATAAACTGATGTAAAGTAAGCAAAGCCAAAAAAAGCAAACAAAACAAAAACAAAAACAATAACTACAAAAATGCAAATCAAAAGAACAACTACAGACAAAAAAAAAACCCATCAGAAGTGAATGTAGCAAAATTATAACATCAAAGAGGACTCAAATGAAGAAATATGGGAAGACACCCACAACTCACTTCTCTGTGGAAGTGGGAGTTTCACAGATGTTACACATGACACGTTTCTAGACTTTCTCAATGTGTTCATCATTTCTGCTGATTTTCTTGCCATTTTTTTGTCTTTACAAAATGCTCTTTGTTATATGGGATGTCTCTTTTGGAAGGGGTGACTATGATGATGTAAAAAAAGATTGATAAAAAAACTTATTAAAATAAAAAGAAATATATGAAGCATTCCAGTCTTACATGGATATATAGCTTGAAAAGAGAAAAAAATATTTTAATAAGCAAATAATGTCTTAGTGTTACTGTGAAAAATAGTTTGTACTTCACAGACCCCTTGAAAGAGTTTCAGGAATTTCCAGGGGTACATGGAGCACACTTTGATAACCACCAGATGTATAATCTCTAATGTAGGAGACTAAGGTTTTCAACTCAGGTCCTCTTTTTACAAATCCAAGAGTTTTTGCCCAATTCTAAAACATATTATTAGAAGAGCAGATTGAAATTAGGGAAAAAAGACATAGAACACACCCACAAAATCGCCAAGTGCTCTTTTCTTTTCCCTGATTAAAGAAGATTTTAGCGGAAACTGAGATGTATTCCTCTAGACATTGGCTTGCCCTGGAAGGATTGGAGTCTAGGGAATGCCTGTCTGAACCACTATGCAGATGAGTGAGTGAAGAGTTATAAAAGTATGGCCCCTAGAGAAAAAAAATATCTATTTCCATATTCCCCGCTGCTTTGATGCTCTACAGCAACAACAGCTGCTGTTGGACAGTGATTCCCGAGGGAGACTCTTCTCAGTGGTAGGAGTTTGGGTACGTGTGGCTCATTGCTGAAGATAGAAATGAACAAATTTAAGCATTGACAGAATGTTGCTCTTGTTTGACTTTTGAAGACCTCCCCTGCAGATTTTAATTAACATCAGGGCTCTAATGTGAACATTTCCTCACGCTGAATGTGCATTTTGGATACAGTATTATTCTTGTCCAAATGCACCCCATTTAATGCCGAGAAATGTCAGTGTCAATCATTTACAGCTTTGAACCAGGGTGTTCCCATAAAACAAAGCCCACAGAGCCTTGTGCAGAAGTTAGTGTCATTAACACTTGTGTTAACTCTTTTATTTCAGCACTTCTCCCTGTCCCTGACTCCTAGAGCAAAGCAGCATCTCCTGTGTGCCACTACTACTCTTTGCATGAGGACACAGTCCCACCTGCCTAACTGGTAGACACTAAGATAGACATTGCCTCCCTGAAATGAATGAGGGTTGATCCAGAAGAGAATTTTAGCTGTGGGAAAACCTCACTGAGGGAAGTAAGAACCTAGTGGGGAACTGAACAGACATTAGAAATGGAAGCAAGGAGACAGGAATGAAGTAGGATTAACTAGTTTAGTGGGCTTTGTATTAAATTAAAGCCAAGAGAGCTGAGACCTTTGGGATACAGTTTCTCCCAATGCAATGGAAAACAATTTCATTCTTGAAAGTTTAATTTTTTGTTCATTGATTTTGGGAGGATTTCCTTTTACATTAATTTTGAGATAGTTAATTTCTCCTTTGCTATTTCTTTCCATATTTCTTTAGTTTTTAATTCTCTCCCCACATCAAATAATTAGTCTTGCCTGCCTTCCAGTAGAGTGTCCCTTTATTTCAAGTGTTTTTTTTTCCTTTTCTACAATTCCTCATATACAGTAAGTGAATGAATTGTTGAAAAAAATGGCAAAACATTCATTTTTTAATATGGTAAGCACTGTGCTAAACACTGAGAGTATAAGTACAGAATCAACTTCAAGAATTTCGACATTCTAAAGAGTAAAAGTTGGGAAGTTACAGAGATGATGAGTGGAACCAGAGGGGAGGAAAAGAAGATGCTTCATCAAGGAATGATGGCAGAGCTCATTAGATCTAGATTCTAGACCTGGAGGCTAGGTGAGGAGAAAAGAATTAGAAGGAATTAAGTAGTTAGTGAGGGGCTGTGAAAGAGCATGTCAGAGAGAAGGCAATGAAGTCAAAGATGATAAGTTATGAACTGGTGAAGGTGATCACCAATGTGGAGGGTGGGCTCTAGTTTGGAAGTCCCACAGTTGCATGTTCCATGCTGTGATGAACTTAGAGACTAACAAAGAGGCTAACAAAGAAGGGTGCTTAGTAATGTTGGTGAGATTGGATTGGATGGATTGGGCCGGGATGAGAGCCTCCTGGGGGAGAGTTCTTTTCTCTTAGCCATCATCTCTAAAGGCAATCTGGACAGTCACCTTATGCTTTGTATATAGTAGGGACTTAACAGTTAAATGTTAGATTGTTTTAGATTGGATCAGATTGGGGATAGAACATATTGAAGGAGATTAACTCCATACTTAAGTCTGTTCCATTCAGATTTCTGTGGAAGTCACTGTGAAGTATTATTAAAGTTGTTTCTGTCAGATCCCTTTACCTTCCTTCATGGTCTGGAGAGAAGCAGAAGGAGCATCACACTTAAACCAGAGAAGCTTTGCCTGTCCAGTTCCTGCTCCAGCTTTTGCACTGTGAATGTGGATGAAGGAGCAGCTTGAGGAATTTCAGCCTGCCTAATTCAATGTCTCTTGGCTTTGCTAGTGATCACAATCATTTAAGGTATTACATAATTCCATGGTCTGTTTTCCATACAGAGAAGTCAGGCACTTATGCTAACGGTAGTGTTTATTAGTGATGACCAAAAGGGTGTAAAAGAATGGCTGAGGCTGGAGTATCCGTGCTGATTATCAAAGCTGAAGTCACTTTCCCTGCCGGGAGCTCCTGGAAGCCTTTCTGCCCCTCCCTTCCACTTTTGTTGTGTTCAGTCCATGTCAGGTTGGATTTTTTATGACCTCGTGGGCCACACTGTCCATGGGGTTTTCCTGGCAAAGATACTGGAGTAGTTTGTCATTTCCTTCTCCAGTTGTTTAAGGTGCAGTGACACCTTTAGTAAGTGTTCAAAATCCCATTTGAACTCAGATCTTCCTACGATAGATATAGGAAAAGAATAACAGAAAAATCAAAAAAAGAAAAAAAAAGAGAAAAAGGATGAAGAATAAAGGAAACACGGAAATCCTTGTGACAGGTAGGAGATAAAAAAAAAAAATCCCACACTTGCCCAAGGTCACACAGCTAGTGAGTATCAAGTGTCTGAGGTGAGATTTGAACTCCAGTCCTCCTGACTCCTATACTGGTGCTCTATCCACTGCACCACCTAGCTGCCCCTGAAGTCAAAGTAACTTTAACAGGAAGAGAACAACTATCCCTAATATGTTATATTATGTTATATCATGTCATATTATAGTATAGTATATTACATATATGTATATGTTACACACATATATATGCCTAACATATTATATGTAAAAATATTTTTAATGACTTATTCTGCACCCTGAGCACAGTTCTTAGGAAATAATTACCTAAAAAAATATTATTACTAAGTTCCAGGAATAGTGCTATGCCCTGGAAATATATATACAATCAACTAACCAATCTCTACTCACAAGAAGCATACAAGGGGAGGTGGGGTCACAAAGACACATATCAGGTTTTAGAGAACAAATGCAAATATAATAAATTCGAATCAAGAAAATGAAGTCTATTTAACTTCTGCTAGAATAGTTATAATGTGTCCATATCAAGAGTAGATGTAGAAGGTAGACAGCGGATGCAACTAGATGGAGTATGATATAAATTACTTGTCATTGTTGAAAAAAAAAAGTAAGTATCATAGGTGGGATTTGAACTCAGAACTTCCCAACGGGGCCACCACTAATTCTACTCCAACACATACATGTCAAGTCAAAGTGTGTTCGTCCTTTGTTGCTGAAGAAGACCATGCCATCGGAGAAATGATGACGTGACTTGCACTTGACTTTGTTTTGAGTGAGGGAGGGCTGTGCAGATCACCAGCCTCACTTCTCCTCCAGAGCCATCTGGATCCAGTGACCAGATATTCATCAGGATGACTGGAGATGATCCAGGATGAGGCAGTTGGGGTTTAGTGACTTGCCCTAGGTCACACAGCTAGTGAGTGTCAAGTGTCTGAGGTGAGATTGGAACTAAGGTCCTCCTGAGTCCTGCATTGGTGCTCTATTCACTGAATCACCTAGCTGCCCCTGAAGTCAAAGTAACTTTAACAGGGTGGGAACATTAACAATTAGGGTGAACAGAGAAGTAGGAGCCCTAAGTTGGGTCAGGAAGGAACTTAAGATTTCAGAGAGCTATGTAGAAGGGAGGAAAAGGAGAATATTTTAACTACAGTGGTTCAAACCAGACCACTTGAAAATTAACTTTCTACCTTGGATTGCTATGTTCTAGAACCCAAGTAATTATTATTGGGAGGGGTAAGAACAGATAATGAGACTTTGTCACCAAGTCATAACTGAAGGCAGGTTACCTTGAATCTTTGAAGTATGTTGGAGAAGAGAGAGTACTGATTCAGATTATTATTAATATTGAGGATGACAATGCTTTGAAAGTTTGCAGAGCATCCCATTGAGATAGATGTTATTATTATCAGCTTTTACTGATGAAGAGAAAAAAAAGGAGATGGAGATTAAGAGATTTGACAAGAGTCACTGGGCTGGTAAGTATCTAAGGCTGGGTTTTATTTAAAGCACACACTGTTTGAGGTCATAGGTTGTTTCATTTTCTTCTCTATATCTCAACTCCATAGTTGTTTGCCAAGAGTCTCCAGGGCCCCAAGCACTCCCTTCCCTATTCCTGTTTCATTTTCTGTTATGTGAAATAAGGTCAGTCCCTGTGGGTGTCGTTGGAGGTTATGATACAAGACCCAAGTAGGGTCGAATAAAACAACTCAGAAGCTTTGAAAGCTGCCAACACTGGATGACTCCCCTGTTTCTTCCTCTTGGTTCAGTATTTTAAATCAAAGCAATTACCTCTGAGTGTAGTATGGCAGCTCCCGGGAAGTGAGTTTTCTGCTATTCAGGCTTGCATAGCACAAAACCCAGTATATTTTCTTTACTAACCTATATTTAATAGTCATTATCACAATTAGTCATGCATATTGTAGCTCAGATGACCCATAATGGGTAATATTTTTAAAAAACATTGATTAACACCACCTCCAGGAAGAGCAAAATCAGACTCTTTTGCAACTCCTTGGATCTCTGTGTCTCCATTGGTCCATCAAGCTATAGACCACCATCTGTATACACGAGTCATTTACAAAGTCCATGTGAGCTGTAGGTCTCAAACAATTCTATTTTCATTACTGTGGAAACTCTCATGTTTTATAAATACTGGTGCATTTGAGAATTTTCTCTAAATTTGCTATTTCTGGGGGCTGCTTAGCATTAGAAGATGAAGATGGGCACTGTTTAATTACATATGGCTACGAAAATATACAATGTGATATAGTGGAGATAAGGCCAACCTTAGAAGCCATGAAATACTGTTTAAGCATTATCTTTGACACATACTGTCCATATGACCATGTTCAGATCCTAGTGTCCTAAGCAATGCTCTAATTGACCAATCAGAAAATATTCCTTACAAGTCTATTATGTGTGAGGTGCTATTCATACAAAGACAAAAATAGGGCAGTCTGCTCTCAAAGGGCTTATGTGTGATTAAGATCACATTCTATTAGCACTTCTTAGAAAAAAAATTATCTTTTCAAAATTCACTTAAGCCGTATTAATAGAGAAACCAGACTCTAACAAGACATGTGAATTATGAGTCCTGCTTTGAGGCTCGATGGCCATTTCCCTTTCCCTTGTATCTACATCAACGCTGAGTCTTCACAGTACGCTGACCAGGAGAATAAAGTATCAACTCTTGTCAACCAAATCCTTCTAAATTTTTCAACTGATCAGGAAGCTAGAGCAGTGAATGAATCTATCCCTCCCAACACAAAAACAAATAATTGCCTCTGGGAGCTATCACTTGAAAAGCCTCAACTGCCATCTTTAGTATGTTTCCATTCCCTGAACATATTCTATGACCTTATTAGTTGTATTTGTGGCAGTAGATGGGAGTCTATTACTTCATAACCTTTGGAGTACTGAGTTTGGGATTGTTTTTTAATTAGCATTTTAATTGCTCATCAAAGTAATGGAAGACTGTGTTTTTAAAAATGGAGCATTTTGCTAATCCCTTTGGTACCAGTCAACACTAAGCTCTCTCAAGGTCATGCATAAGCTGGCAGAGCTAATGGAGGGCAGTTCTCTTTTGTGTTTGTTGACATGTCAGGTTAACCTGGGATTGGGCTTGCTTTGGTCATAAAGGCTGATTCTCTGTTTTTCATCCCTGGCTGCTTTGCTTATGAGGAAAGACAGAACTGAAGTCGCACAGAGGAGGCTACATGGTCAGGCATAGAAGCAGCAATCAATTTAGGAAGGTTATTAAACCTTTAGCAAGACCCAATCTCTGTAGGACCCACAGATGAATGAGAGATCCTTCTAGGCAGAAAAGAATGAATATGTAAATATTATCTACATGTATACATACATATATGTGCCTGTATTATAAATGTAAAATAATTATGTGTATGGAAAGACAGAGACACAGAGAAACAGCAAGATGGGGATAGAAATAGATAAATGATAGAAAAATAGAGATAGAAATATGGATGGGGGTTTAAATTATAGAAACAAGCCATAAATAGTTAGCTAGATAAATAGAGAGAGAGATAGGTAAATGCATATGTATATGTGTGTGTATACATTTATACATGCATATACATATACATATACATATATATACATATACATATACATATACATATACATATACATATATATATATATATAGAGAGAGAGAGAGAGAGAGAGAGATGAGGTAGACATAGATAGGGGTAGGGATAAGAATATAGTTTATCTCTCTGTCTGTCTGCCTGTCTGCCTCTGTATCTGAAGGGCCCTGCTAATGGTCTCTTACATGGGAGGAACTTAACAATTGCCACCAATTGTTGGACTGATCAGATAAGGTCTGTGCTGCTCTGATTAATGAAGATTTTCTACAGTTTGCACATTGGGGGACCTGGCTATATAGGATTTTCTACCAGTTACTTGGAAAGAAGCCACTAAAGTTCTCCAGTGAGCTTCTATTCAGAGTCCACAGATACTCAAGATTTAACGGATCGTTGTTTGGGATATCTTGTTCTCTGATTAAGCAATTATTTCAATAAGCATGGTAAGCTCAGAAGTATATCAAATATTAATCAATGGATAAAGCAGTATGGGAGATACAAAAAGACCTAATAAATGGTGTCTATCCTCAAAGAGCTTCTAAACTAGCTTGACTTTGTGAAATTGTTCGCTGAGTGCTGGGTCTTTGGGGATCTTTGAGTAAATATAGGTGCTAACTCTATTTTCCCTTGAGAAATGCTAAATATAAAATGATATATGTATCCACAAATCTTATTACAAATAGCACTAGAGGGAAAGGTAGTATCGAAATAATGAGCCTCAAACCTTTTCATTCTTTTGCCAAATTTCTTCAACTCATATGTTCAATATGGACAAACTATCATTTAAAAAAATTTCATTAATATATTTTCAAATTGTTCTCTGTCCAGATTAGTTTGGAAAAAGTTGTCATACAAATACAGAATTTTTCAGCTAGAAAGAACTTTGGAAATCATCTACTTTTCATATGAGTAAACAAGCTCATAAAAGAAAAAGAACTTATTTGAAAGTCACTCAGCTTGGTAACCATAAAGCTAAATGGAGGTAACAGCTGTCAAGATTCATAATTCAGTGTTGTTCCTATCATATATTTCTCCTTTTCAATAACTCAAAGCATAATCCAGGGCTTGTGCAGTATTAACAGCCAAAGATACTCATTATCTGATTCTGTGTGCCTCAGTTTCTTTACCTGAAAAGTGGCATACAGATATACAAAGCTTGCTAATGGTTTTTGAAACTGACATGGCAAAGGTGATGCTGCTGACTGCTTAAAGGAATAGAATTTATTGGTGCCTATTTCAGAGCTTTTATAGTATTTTATTTGTATGTATTTGTGGTGAGAGAGTGTTACCCTCATGCTGAGCTTTTTATTTCTTTTGAAATGTGTTTTCTATGATCACCAGGTTGATAAAAGAAGGAAGCTGCGATTCATCAGCTTTAAAAGACACAATAGAAAATTCTCTGGTTCCTCTGTTGAAATAATGGGGTCTTATTTTCTCTCACTCCTTATTTTTCTTTTACCTTTTGAATGACTTGCTTCATTTCCATTGTCCAGAGCAGTCACCACAAAAACTAAAATATATAATTCATAGGCTCACAGGATTTAGAGCTGAAAAAGACCTTAGACAGCAGTCTAGTCCAAAATGATATTTTACAGATGAAAAAACTGGGGCATAAGAAATGAAATGACTTGCCCAAGATCATACATCTAATAACTATCCGTGATGTGGTTCAAATTATTGTCCTCTCCACTTCAGGATTCCTAGAAGCACAATAATATCATGCTGTCCCATGATAGATCGGATCATTGATTATAAAATCAGTGATTTGCGTTTGAAGGGGGACTTCAAACCCATCTAACCAATATCCTCAATTGATAATATTTAAGAAATTAATTCCTGGAATGATGAAGTAACTTGTCCAAACACACAAGAGTAGAAGGCGGCAAAAGTGAGATTTGGAGCAAGTCCTGTGTACTTTCCATAGTATATTCTCACCTCTCTGAAAAGGAAAAGGAGATATAAACATCGAGTAGGTATTTGACCCAAGCAAGGATATTTGAGATTTAAACCTAGGTCCCAGACTTCAAGATCAGAGCCCTGTCCACTCTGCCTACTGATGTTTCAAAATATTTAGCTGTCTTTTCAATCTCAAAAATAAAACTTAGATGAAGAATGTGAGGAAATGGACCAAAGCTAAGTATTTTTATTTGCACATGGCATAATAAATACATAGAAGCCTAGTATAGATAACCACAGATAACCAGATGCTTTTTTGAACCTGACAGAAGCTTTGAAACAGATCCCATACACAACAGAAGCCCTCATGTATATTAAATTTCAAGTGACACACTCTAGGATTTGTGCAAGGTGATCGTGATGACTCGTCTGTGAAGCAAGTCCTATTCACCACGGTCATAGCATTATGTCCTGGAATGCATCATGTGATTCTGCCATCTTATTTGATCTCATAAGTGACTATTGTGGTTCACCTCATAAGGATATAATGGGCTTCTGGGGTTGATCAGGAGAGTCCATAATAAATTTGACAAATTTCTCCACATCAAACTTGGGGAGTACTGACATCATTTTTGACATTTGAGGATCACCTGCTGAAATGGTAGACTTCCATGTTAGTGCTTTACTGATTATATGTGAGAAATTGGGACTATCTTCTTCTGATTGGTTGAGATGGACAACTAGGTGCCAAAGTGGATGGAGTGTTGGTCCTAGAGTCAGGAATACAAAGTTCAAATCCAGCCTCAGACACTTAGTAGCTATGTGCCCTGAACAATTCACTTACTTCTATTTGCCTCAGTTTCCTCATCTGTAAAAGGGGCTTGAGAAGAAAAATGGTAAACCACTCCAGTATCTTTGCCAAGAAAACCCCAAATGAGGTTGCTTAAGAATGCAACACTGAAATGGCTGAACACCAACATTAAAAACCTGTTGGTTGGAGGATAGACCACCATTAAATGAGCCTTCACCTCTCCATTTAATAAGAGCAAATTGTGAAATAGTTCACCACCACCACCTCATTTGCAAGCCTTCTGACCCTTCGATTTTTAGACTGTGTTGCAGCAAGAGTGGTCTGGAAAAGGTTTCTTCTCCCTCAAAATGACAGTTTATAGAAGTACATGTAGTACATTCAGTGCTTCACCAGTTGAGCCTGAGAGGAATGCCTGGAATCTTAAGTTTCTAGATGCCTCTCGCTATCTTTCATAGACTAGTTGCCCCAATGATGAATGTGAATATCTTTGACAATCCCCTCCTGAGAAATCATGAGATTAAAGGTTCCCAAGTTTTGGAGTTTCTAAGAAATTCTGAATGTGAACGTCAGCCACCAGCCTCCTAGTCTGGAAAAATTTGCTTAAATAGACATATATCAGAAGAAGGTGATATTTTATAGAGAAACATCCTGCAAGACAAAGAATTAAAACAATGCCATGAGAGACCAGGAGTTGGGGCCATGTTGAGACTCTATATTCTCAGTGTCCCAGTAAATCATCTGGGCTACTTTTGGAGATGCTGGCCTATTTTATGATTCTAGGTAAATATATGGGAGAGAGGACATGTCAGTTATCTTTAGTTATTAACAATTTATAGTATATCCTAAGTGGAGTGAGGACTACAGCTCTAGCTCCATAAAGATAGACCAGAAACTAAAGATGGACTTAAGTATTAGTTCATCAGCTCCTTTCTAATGAAACAATTCTGAAAGTTTTTTGATATAGAAGAGGCTTAGAGTAGTTTAAATTTAAGCAGGATCCACTTTTAAGGGAAATGAATCTATCATGATATAGGATTCAGGCCTGGACACGGACCCAGTTGGTACAATTCTCTTATTTTATGGATGAAGAAATTTAGAAAGAGATTAGATAGCTTCTCACAGTCACAAGCCCCCAAAACGTCAGAACTGGAATGTGAACACAGATGTCCTGTCTCCAAAGATAGTGTTCAATTCCCAGGACCACATTGCTTATATGGCAAGTCTGAATTGGGACAGGCCTTCATACTATTGCTTGTGTGTTACCTTAATAATTATACAAAACCAGTGCACTTAAGAATTTTTCAGAATTAAAGTAAATAAGATAGTCATAAGAATCTTTATGGTTCCAAGACATTTTGGATATTCTGAGAATCAAGTTCATGGCCCCAGAAATTCTGCATGGTAGGAGGGAGGTGTTGCTTGGGGAATCTGCATTCCCACAGCTGGGCTTCACTATTTTTATACATAAAGAAAAGAATCGCATGCTGATCTGGAAGTGTTGAGTTGACAACAGTGGTTGAGGTTGGAAAACAACTGCTAGGAGGAAAAAAAGAATATCTATTCATAGGTTTTTATTGTTTGTTTTGTTTTGATTTTTCCTTCTAGTCCCTTCTGTTGGCAAATGACTCCCTCATTTTCTTTTGGTGTTTTTTTTTACAGAAGACTTAGTGTCCCCCTCCGCCATTTGCAGGTGTTTAAAGGATTTTTGAAAATGAGCAAGTTTGGCTTGTTTCCAGATACTGGCCCAATAAATGGACACTGCAGGACAATCAGTTATTTCCTTTATAGCTCTGTTAGATTCTACTAATAGTTTCTAATCAGGTGGAAGTATGAGTGAGCCAATGGAATATCAGTATACTAGTAAATGGCCTGAAATTAGAATGAGAAGACATTGATGTTTTCTGGTTAGATGACTATGGGCAAACTGCATTAGGTATACAAAACACTAGTATCCTTTGCTGTGAAATGGGGTCTATCCCCATAAAAGTAATTGTCTTATCTTCCATTTGAGTGTATGGCAGTGCTGGTATTGACGGCAATAGTCATTGCACTTAATGCTGTTGGTTTTTTGTTTTGTTTGTCTAAGAGGAGGTTTTCATTATATTTTCAAAGTTTCTTTTTGAGCAGCATGTTTACCAGGTTGCTTTTTGTTATATTCAAAGACTGTTCCTCATGAGCATGAAAATAAAGACTTTTCACCAATAGATCTACTAGGAATATCTCCTCCAATAAGATGTTTTCTTCCTCTTCATCTTCTTGCACTTACTGAGACCTGACTTCTGATAGTTCAAATTGCTGCCCACAGTTTCCAGCACTGCAACTCCAAACCCTATTCTCTGTGTTTGTGACAAACTTCAATCCTTTGAGCCTTCATTGCTTTTCATTAGTATCTATAATGCTGTCCTGGTTCTGTTAATTTCCCTTTTAATCAGTCCATATAAGACTTCCTGGATTTTTCTGAATGTATCCTGCTCCCTATTTCTTGTATCAATATAGTATTCCATCACAATGGTAACACCACAGCTTGTTCAGCCATCTTCCAATTGATAAGTATCTTTTCAGTTTCCAATTCTTAGCCAGCACAAAAAGAGCTGCTATAAATATTTTTGTACATATAGGTCTTTTTCTTTTCTTTTTGTTCCCTTTGGGATATAGAATTAGTAGTAGCATTGCCAGGTCAAAGGGTTACCTTCATAGCCCTGTGGGCATAATTCCAAATTATTCTCCAGAAGGTTGAAAAAATTCACAAGTCAACATACAATGCAGTGGTGTCTCTATTTTTCCAAATTACCTCAAACACTGGTCAATTTTCCTTTCTGCTCTGTTAGCCATCTGGTTAGTGTGAGGTGTTAGAGTTGTTTTACAACCCCTTAGAGTTGTTTTAATTTTCATTTCTCTAATCAATAGTGATTTAGAGCATTTTTTTTTACATGACCATAGATAGCTTTGATTTCTTCTTCTGAAAACTGCCTGCTCATATTCATTGGTCACCCAATTTCCTTCCCAGTCATCACTCCTTCACTGGCTATACTCTTCTCACTTCACCATCCTGACCACTTGGTGAACCGGTTCAACTCTACAATTTGTTGTTCTCTCAAGTCCCTTGCCCTCTTATCCTATTAAAAATCTTGGCCTACTGAAACCAAACTTTCACAATGTATTACTCTCACCACCTTTGCTTCTGCTCCATGCTAAAGAATCATGCTGGAGAAAAATCACAAAACTGCTGGCTAGAAGTAGTGCAGATTTGTCATATAATTTCAACTGTTCACTCACTAAGTCAAGGCAATCATTTTACCTTTCTTTCATTGATTCCCAATCACCATTACTGCTTCAGACTTTCTAATCATTTTCACTCCTCCTCAGTCCTCCTATAAGTCTTTCTCTTTCTATCCTCTCACTGGAGAATCTTGATTCATACTTCAATGAAAGCAATGAAGCCATTTACTGAGAGTTTCCCTCCTCATTTCACATCATTCAGATACATTCCCCCACTGTCTTTTCTTTGACTGTTCTCTCACAGGGAAAGGTGGTCCATTTCCTTATGAAGGTATTCCTCTCTACATGCCCAAGTGATCCCATTCTATGCTAACATTTCCAGAAGACTGTCCCTATTTCATCTCCACTGTCTTGCCAATATTGTTTCTCAGTTTCTACTATATGCTTCCTCATGGCTTAAAAACTTTCTCATGCCTCCCCATCCTGAAAAAAAAGATTAAAAATAAAATAAGAAAAGAAAAATAAAACTTTCATGTGAATAATCTACTCCCTTCTTGGCATCATCCTATATCTCTTCTCCCTTTTGTAGCTTAACTCCTTGAGAAAACCATTGAAAATCATTACCTCCACTTTCTTTTCTCTCTTTGTAATTGTCTATAGTCTGGGTTCTTGCTACATCATTCAATTGAAAATATTGTCTCCAAAGTCATAAGTGATCTCTTACTTTTTAAACCTAAAGAGCTTTTTTCATTCCTCATCCTTCTTAACTTCTTTACCATCTTTGGTACTGTTGATCACCCTCTTCTCCTTGACACTCCTTTTTGTTCTCTCTCTCTCTCTCTCTCTCTCTCTCTCTCTCTCTCTCTCTCTCTCTCTCTCTCTCTCTCAAAATGCCCAGTTCTCCTTCTAACTATCTGACTGATCCATCTCAGCCTTCTTCACTGGACCTGGATCTTCATCCTGATCAGAATTACTTCTCAGAGGTGATCAGTCAAGACTATCCTGTGCAGTCTACCTTTGTCCCTCTATACTATGTCCTTTAGTGACCTCATCATTTCTCAATGCCTTACTGAATCTATCTGCCCAAGTTCTAACTTTATCACATGTCCACATATCTGACTTCTCTAATTGGGTGTCCCCTATTCATCTTCAAATCAATAGTCCAAAAATGATCTTATTATCTTCCTCCCCTCTTCCTAACTTTCCTATTATTGTCAAGGATAGCACTGTCTTCTCAGACACCAGGGCTGAACCCACCACTGTGATCTAGGTCTTCATGACTTGGCGGTTAGACTACTGAAATAGATTTTTGGTTGATCTGCTTGCCTGAAGTCTGTTCCTATTCCAATACATCCTGCATTCATCTGTCAAACTGACTTTGCAAAGCTTATGTCTGATCATATTGCCCTCATGTTCAAGTAACTCAAGTCTTCCAAATACCTTCTATATCAGCTACAAAATCTTCTGTTTTATATGAAAAATCCTTCATAACCTTCCCCTTCCTATCTTCCCTGTCTTGCTTTTTACTGTACTCTTCCTCACTAACCCTATGCTGTGTGATCAAGTGAATCTGGCCTCCAAGATCATCCTACTTAAATTTTCATAGCCTATGCCCCTCCCCCTCACTGGAATGCTCTCCCTTCTATCTACAACACTCTGGTTTTCTTCAAGTATCATCTAAAGTCCTATCTTCTGTAAGATGCTTTTCCTAGTCTTCCTTAATCGTTAAGTGCCTTTTCTCAGATAATCTCCAATTAACCTATAAATATTTTAATTGTGCTTAGTTATTTACATGTTATCTCCCCCATTAGACTGTGAGATTCTTGAGAGAAGGGACTGTTATTTATTTATTTGTTTTATTTTCTTCATATCCCAGTATTTTGCACAATGCCTGGCACATCATAGGCACTTCATAAATGCTTGTTAATTGGACTTGACCCTTTCAGTGGTCAGAGACAAGTTTCAGAAGCTCTCACATCTTAGAGAAATGTTGCTCCCTCTCCTAGCAAATAAGAATAACTTCATTCATTGCAGATATCTGCAGCACCAAGCACTGTGTAGACTACATAAAAAACCCTTACTATTTAGTGGGTGACTTTATTCAGTGATCCTTTACTTTACCTTGGCCAGCACCTCCACCTTCTAATTAAGAGATGATAATAATATGAATAACCCTAATATTATGAATTGTGCAATAAACACAAGAAAAAAATTTTCTTCTCTTTCCCCCACCTCTCTAGCTCTCTGACCCTTTCTCTCCTCACACACACGCATGATCACACACAGGCATTCACAGATATTCTCCTTCTTTCTCATTCTTTTCCTGGTCTTAAGAAGAAAGGATGTTTGGGCATGAGGCAAAATGAGTGTTTTATTTTGAATTCTGGTTCTGATATCAATTTGATTCTGTTTGTACAGCATACATTAAAATAAAATAGACTGCCACAAGAAAAACGATTTTATTCCTTCAGTGACTCTCCCCTGACATTCCTAGCATCTCCTAAGTTTGTCCAATATGAACATTTTCTAATGCTTGTGTAGAGGCAGGTTCCTTGTTTTTATTTTCACTTTCAATTATTCTACCACCATTAATTATTAAAATTCAATAGTTCCTCATTCCCCTTTCCATAAAAAGTGTGTTTCAGGATAAAAGTGAATTGTGGAGGAAACCTTGAATAACACTTCCTCTCTTCTGCTAAAAAATTGGAGTAGGGGAAGCCTCGGTCATGACTCCAGAAATCTCAGGTTGGGAATGTCCTTCACAAGGGAAAGCTTCATTGCTGGAGTGAACCTCAAGGATTGAGGTTCCTTCATGTAAGAGGTAGGTAGGTTTAGTGTGCCCAAAGACTTCAGAGCTAGATAAGCTTTCCACTGCATCCAATCACTGGAAACCAGCAAAATCAAAGATTTTTTTGTAGTGAGAGTAGAAAAGGGAAAATGCCCAGTCAAACAGCACCCATCCTTGTCATTTGCACTATGGGGGTGGCTACTGAGTCAGTTGTTGCCTTCCCCCTCCCCCCTCAATCTTGGAGAGAGGTATTTCATATGCAGATTCCCTGATGGAATACTTTCTTCTCTCCTATGATTAGTCAACTTATGCTATTGGTGTACAAGCAAAAATAATTCCCCTCCCCCCGTAGTAAAAGATTTTCAACAAAAGTCACTCAGATTTTTCATTTTTCTGTAAAAAGCATTGATCAAGTTTCTAAGCCATTAATGGACTACATCATCTGAAAAGGAGGAAGGAAGAGAGAGAAAAGGACGAGAGAATGAAGAACAGAAGCTGGTGTAGGAGAGAAAGAAAGAGAAAGAGACAGACAGACTGAAAGGTAGATATAGATAGGCAGAGACAAACAGAGCAAGAAACAGGAATCAGTGGAGAAAGAGATGGAGAGAAAAGAGAGGAGAGAGACAGAGAGAGATATGGAGACAGAAATGAATTTCCATAGTTGTATGTTACTGGGGAACATAGCAACTCCCCCAACCCTGGCTGAGTTAGGGATAGAAGATGAAAGGGGAATAAATGATGAATACTTTGCTCTTGTTATTTCCTTAATTTTAATCCTTCAGTGTGACACATTGGAAATTGTGCTGTATTTGAAATAAGAAAATAGCTTTGAATTATTCCTCTGCCACTTGTTGTAAGGGTAACTTCATATCTCCGAGGTCTCATTTTCTCCAACAGTAAAATGATGAGGTTGGACTAAATGCATCGACGTTGGATCCCTCCCAATTCCCAATCTATGGTTTCATCTCCTAGCTTGAAGGCTAAAGGTCAAAGATGGTAATGCCAGTACTTTAGAAGTTCAAGAACTCTTGATATAGTGGGCATGAGCATATCCTTCACTGATAAAGATTGCAAGTCCTCTATCACAGCCTTTTAATGGATCCACAAAGTTGCAGGTATTTTTATAATTATAAGGTATTTTAATTTCTAATACATTAAATAGTAATAGGTATAACCCACAAAAACAAAAGCTCTTTGGGGCTAAACCCTTAATAGTTTTTAAGAATAAAGGGACCTAAGGCTCAAAAGTTTGAGAAATACTGGTCTAAAAGCTTTGAGGGTAAGAAGTGGCTCACCAAATCCTTTGTGTGGTTAGGCTGTACTTTACAGTTTTAAAGAATTCCCAGGGATGCTGAAAGGTTTAATAAGTCCCCAAGGGTCAAACTGCTATTATGGACAAATGTGGGACCTAAACCCAGGTTTTCTTGACTCTAGAGTGAGTTGCGTCTTCTGACTTTAGAGCTGCTTGGTTGGGTCAGTGCCTGATATCCATTCTCTTTATTGAGTTATGTTTTCCCATCTGCTCCCTTGTTTCTATTTCCTCTTCCATCTCCCCCTCGAAAATAAAAAAAAAAAATAGATGTAAAGTTTTTGGAAAACCCAGAGACTTCCTCTATGCAAAGCCTCATTAGTCACCACTTTAAAATTGTCCAGTGGGTGGGTTTGAATTTCCTTTCACACCTCCTCCATCCCCTTAGTAGATTTAAGAATGGAGGTGCGATGTTGGCAGTGAGTGGAGAAGGATTTATTTTCTCCTTAGAAGGAAAACGTGTGTATGACTACATTGTCTTCCTCTGACTCTTTTTGATTCTGAGGATAGTTGGTTTTATTTGTCAATGGTATCTGGCTGTTTGTGACCTTATATGGGGTTTTCTTGGCAAAGATACTAGAGTTGTTTTCTATTTCCTTCTCCAGCTTGTTTTACAGATGTGGAAACCGAGGCAAATAGAGTTATTTGTCCAGGTTCACACAACTAGTTCATGTCTGCAGCCAGATTTGAACTTTGGGAGGTGAATCTTCCTCATTCCAGGGCCTATGCCTCTATCCATTGGGCCACCGAGCTGCTGAAAATAATTCTGATGGCCTTAATGCTTACCTAGTATATAAGAGCATAGAGTTATTGCTGGATAAGGTACTGACTTATAAGTCATCCAATTAGAGATTTTAGAGATGAGAATATTGAAGGCCCAGATGGATTAAATCACTTTCTTAAAAGTAAATAGGTAAGGGAATGTGCTGGATTTTGAACCCATGTGTTTTGATGGTAAATACGGTTCTTTCTCTCCCTCCCTCCCTTTCCCTTTCCCTCTCTCTCTGACTCTCTCTCTCTTCCCCACTCTTTGCAATAATCTTTTCTAAATATAAGTGTACCCTCATCCCAGTCTCTTTTCTACTTGTTGATACCTTTTGGGAAGACGAAAAAAGAATCCCACAATATTTTGAATTTAGAAGAAAAATAAATGTGATTCAAAAGATATCCTACAGGGATAAGATGTTTAGGTGATCATAAAATCAGAAATTTCAAGTTGGAAGGCCATTAAAGTTCATCTGGTTCAACCTTGCCATTTTCCAAATGAAAAGAAACCTGAGGCCAAGAGAGTTGACCAGAATCCGCAGATAGTATATAGGCATGGTAGGCACTATGTCGGCACTATGATTTCTTGGACTCAAAATTTCAGCCCTTTTCTTATGATGTGATGCTGAATCCAGTGCCTGCTTTTAGAGAACAGGGGCAAAGATAGATAGGTAGATAGGTAGGTAGATAGATAGATAGATAGATAGATAGATAGATAGATAGATAGATAGACAGACAGACAGACAGATAGATAGATAGATAGATAAATTGAGTGATGCATTGCAGAGTTGTTGGATAATTAAAAAAATAACATCAAGTTCTAGAGCAGGTAATAGACATCCTGGAACCTCCTGACAGTTTCTTGACTTTCGATTCTCTCTAATATGCCCTTCAATTCTAGTATTCATTGATTACTCAGAGATTCTTTTCTATTGTCATTACATACTCTAGTGAGAATCATGAAAATGACTTTTTCTATGACAGGAAAAAGGGTGCTTAGAGTAAGCAGATGGATTGCCCACAAATATTGCAAAGGAAAAGAACTGGGTTGTGAGAGGGGGAAACCCCTAATCAATGCCAAGAAAATTCCCCTTAATCAACTTCGGTTTGTCTCAGCACATTGTAATTCTGCAAGCTCATTTTTTTGTTTGTTAGTTTTTGTTGTTTTTTCACTTTGTTTCTCTTTTATCAGGTCTTTGCTGTTGTTACTGCTTTGGTTTATTTTAGTTTATTAGGCAGAAAAATCAGGTTTTTGTCAACTGAATTCCATATAAGGAAAATCTGTAGAGGCCTTGTAAATGCTAGATGAGGTCTTATCCACTGCTTTCCTGGAAACTTCTGGATCCTATGTTGTCATTAGACCAAGCTTCAGAGCCAATAGAAGGAAATTTAATTTGAAAGAGCGTACATGCCCATGTATTGGTACATATCTATAGTTACTGCTTCTTGGAACATTTAAGCATGGTGGATCTATGTATGGTAGTTCCGAACTGTAGTAGAACAAAGTGATTGGGTGTCCATGCTAGGCTCCGCATCAGTATAATAAACTCCTGTGAGCAGAGGGCCACCCAACTGCCAAAGAAAAGAAGAACCCAGTCAGAAGGATCATGAACTTGTATACTGCCAATCACACTGCTGACTCACTTTTGTTCAATAAAGCTCCCAGATACCTTGGGAAAGAATGATCTCAATTGTCCATGAAATAGATGCCTTGTTGTGTTTTGAGTTGCTATCCATTAACAGAGCCAGGAAGTCAAGCTAGGTCTCCTCATTCATTCATTTACTTTTCTCTACTCCATCACGCTTCCTATGTGAGCACATTTTTGGTTATACTCTAAGTTTCATTTGAAGGCATAGGAAAAGTGTTCTCTCAGGGTTTATCAATGATTTAAAATTTTACATGCCATAGTGAAGAAACCAAGTGCTATCGTGGTTAGAATACAAAACCACGATTTTAAAAGACTTAATCTTAAATCCTATCTCAGGCACTTGATGTGTGACTCTGGGTAAGTCACTTTACCTGTTTGTTTCACTTTCCTCAACTGTAATATGAGGACAATAATAGCACTGAGCCAAATCTAGCTACTCTCCCTTTACACAATCAGCCTTAAATGAGACAGAGGAAAAAAAAGCAGTATTACTAGAGGTCAGGATTAGAGGTTTAACATCAAGAATGAATTCAACTGCCACCTCGTCCAAGCCTCTTATTTTATAGATGAGGAAACTGATGCCCAGAGAGGTTCCCCATATTGAACATGAGTTCCTTGATAGCAGGAGCAGTTTTATTCTTGACACTTGTATACCATATATGCTGGACACAGTCCAAGCTTCATAAATGTTTGCTGATTGATGGCCCAAAGTCACAATATAGTGAGCATTCATAGCCAAGATCAAGGGTGAAAATTAAAAAAAATAAGAAAATGAAAAATTGTATCCAAAGGATTGATAAATGCAAACATTTCCATTGAGTATATGGGAAAGGAGGGGTGAATACTTCAAAAGACATACAAAGAATGGAATAGAACCAGTGGGTTCAGGGCATAAGGAATTTAAGGGTCCTGATGATGTGACTGGGAGAGGCAGTAGGAATAAGATGAAGAAACCATAAGCCTTTACTCTCCCCTCCCCCTAGAATCCTGATATCATAACTGAAATGGGCATGAGGCTGAGGAAGTGAGAAGTACAGATGGGGATGGAAGACAGACACCAGGAAAAGAAAGTGAAATAGTTAATAAGCCATGCCAATGGGGAGGAAAGAGGAGATTTTGGAACCAATAGAAACTGATGTGAGAGTAGGTATATGTCAGGAACATTATTTAAGCTACAGGGTAGAAAGGGCTATTCATCAGTGTAACTTGAAGGAATCAGCATCTGCCCTCTGTGCTCCAAGTCTTCCTTTCCTATCTTGGTTTTATTCTCACCTCAGGTTCCTAAAATGTTTATGTTCTCTCCTTAATAAACATCACTTTTCAAGAAAGATCATGTGACACAGTGACGAGCAGCTTCCCAAACCTGAAATCCCATCTCCCAGTGCCATGCATATATAAAATTTAGCTCTGTGTCAGGAGCCTCTACTCAGCCTCATAAGTTCCATTTTCAAACCTTAGTTCAAATATTGCCTCTCCTGTGAAACCTCCCTTGATATTTAGAATTCTTACTACTCTACCACTACAATTTTCCTTGTATCATTTTTGTTTTAGTACAATGTATACCTGCCATCCATGACTGTAGGCTCATTGAAGGCAGGCTCTATATTTCTTTTATCTTGGTAACCATATGGAGTGAACACCAAGAGTGTAGTGGATAGAGAAATAGCTAAGACTCTTCAAGCCATGAGTTCAAGTCTTGTCTCTGACTCACAGGGCTTGCAAAGATGAGAAAAAGGATACTGTGTGGCAATCTTTAAAGGGATACTTGGAGGAAAAGAAAGATTTTTATTAGAAACTTAATAAATGTTTCTTCAACTTAAATTTGGATTTGAATCCAAGGGTAAAGACAAAAGACCACTAGGAGTTCAATCTAATGATATTTTATTAGAAGCTTAGTGTCATATACAAGGAAAGGAAATGTTGTGTGGCAGCTTCAGAGAAAACCTCCCATATTGATATGCTTTGGCTGTATAGCCCTGGATCACTCACTTAACCTCATGGTATACCAGGTAATTGTGTAGGGCTCCATGTTTCAAAAAAGTCCCTTTGGTGATCTGCATAAGGAAAGTCAGGTTTTCCCTAGGGTGATGTGCCAATACAAATGCAATCACAGATCTTGTCTTTTAAAAAATAATAATGATAAGGTTTTGTATGTAGTAGGTGTGGAAGTTACAAAACATAAAAGGAACAAAGGGAATACACATGCCATTTGTGTCATAACAGACAGAAGACTAGATTTGGAGCCAGAGGACCTATTTTCAAATCCTGTTTTCAGTCACTGCCTGTGCAACCTGGAAAAGTCATTTAATTTCTCCACCCTCCAACTTTAGTCAAGAGATTTCGAATGTATGCTAAAGTCATTACTTGATGGAATATTGCAAGAAATATGGTAGAAATGGTGGAGTTAGACAGGCAAATGTTTATCAATATTTACAGAATAACATAACAACATTTCCAACATAACAATGTAACAACAATCTATTTGTGTAGGAGGTGGGAGGAAGTATGGACAACACATTTTTAAGTCTAAATAGAATTATTAATATTTTCTTAACCATTTTGGTAAATCTAGAAAATCAACAAGATGATAAATCAACCCCTGATTTGTAGTATTTGCCTAAAATTTATGACTTGTAAATTGTCACACTGAAAATTTATTAATTGGCTATTGAGAAGCACTTCACCCAGAACAACCATGAATAAAAGCACCTGCTATGTAGCTCTGAAATAGACCTGGCCACTGGTGGTTATATCATAGTATATGTTCCTTCTTCAAATGCATTGGGCTTGGTGGCTGCTGATGTCCCTTTCACCTCTCAAATTTAGTTTGTTTCTTTTGGGATGCTCAGATATTTGATTTATCCTCTGTATAGACACATACGTATATGAAAGTTGAACCTGCATCTACTTATTTGTGGATATGATACATCTCCCAACAAAATATTAGCTTCTTGAGGATAAACGTTATTATGCTTTTGTCTTCCTATCTCCATAGTTAGCCTAGTTCTTGGCAATAAGAAATGTTTATTAATGAACGCTTATGGTTGACGATGACACATAAGAATGACTCTCCTGATATAGGCAGTCAGTTCCTGCTCCCAATGTCATCAGTGTGAAGAGTGGAATGACATCTGATCATTCCAATAGAAGTAGGTCCTTTCTTAGTCCTTGCAGTTTTCAGTGCCTTCCTCTCTCAGAATACCTTCCATCTTCTCTTTACTTTCATTTTTAAATGACATTTCCCCAACTGTGGTAAAAGTTTTTCACATTTCTCCTATATATCTTGAATGTATTTCATTCTTTACATGTTGTCTCTCCCATTAAAGTTTAAACTCATTGAGGACAGGGAGTAGTAGTTTTAGCCTTGTTTCCCTTATCCAAACCTCTTTTATTCCCAGCTCTCACTATAATGCCTGATCCATAATAAACACTTATTGAATATTTGCTTATTGGCTGACTGGAAATCCAGAAAAGATGTTCTTTGCATCCAGTTCCCTCCCGTAGTTGTTCTCTGATGCCTCTGCATTCTTGGGCTTCCCAATTTCATGGGGGCCATAAGCCATTCTCCAAGAAGGATGGATTTATGAACTTCGTAGATAACACTTGCAAAACTGCTTCTTCTGAAGGTTATACTTCAAAACACGTTATGTTTTCTTTTGGAGGGAGTCATGAGTCTCTTCATGTTGCAATGACTACTTCTGTAGAGTAGGAACTGTATGCTTCAAAATGTCATCCCTAGACTTATTTTGTAATATAGGTATGTTTTTTGCTTTCCCCCTTTCTTGGGGTTGAAAGCCATGTAGAATTCATGGAATCACAATGGTAACTCAATGCTATTTTGAATCACAGAGGACATCTAGTTCAGTCAGTATTTGAATGAAACACTCCTTGACAATGTCTCCAATAATTGATCAAAGAAAATGTTTCCAAAAAATTCCAGGGACATGTTTACTATTTTCCAACACATCCTATTCCAGAGTTGTGCAGCTCTAATTGTTGTTAACTAGGTAACTGCTGTCAGATGTTTGCTCTTCTTGTCCTGTTTTTCCCCTTATATCATGTGAAATATGCTCCTCTTCTGCTTTCACTCATTGATCTTAATTGTGTTTCTGGTGCCAAGTAGAATAAATCGAATCCTTCCTTCAGGTGACAATTATTCAAATTCTGAAGGAAAGCTCTCCTGTTCTCCATAGTTCTTCTCTATGGGCCAGATATACCTAGTACATTCCAATGGGCCATTGAAATTTCTCTTCAAAACATCTGTCTGGGGCAGAAGTCAGGCAATACAGTTAAAATTTATAACCATGCTGCCATTCTATATTAGGTTGGAGATTTAAAGAAATAGCTCCACAGTCATACCCTTCTTAAGCTATCATCTCTGTATATAGAAATTTTACATTCACATATATGTACATATAGATATAGATATGGATATACACATATGCATATACACATATACATGTACATATAAATTTATACACAAACCAAATGGACATACTCAAACGTGAAAAGTACTAGCTCTTTATATAACTGGTATCCCAAGTTGCCACTTTGGACAGATTTGGCAAAGGTAAGACATGTAAATGCAGAGGAAAACCTCAGCAGACCAATTAGGTTCAGTTTTTGGATGGTTCTAGATGCCTCACAGATGCTAGCAAAATGGCACTATTTAGTAAAGTAGACAATGGGAGCTGGATATTTCATTCTAAACTGAGAAAATCCAAGATAACTATGAATACAGCAGTCATGAGCAGAGAGGATAAAACTAAACTGAACACAGGAATTATTAAGAATCCCTTTAGAGTCAAGGTCTTCACTTTAGTCCAATTTACTTTTATTAAACACTTGCTGCTATCAAGGCACTACACTAATCACTGAGGATACAAAAAGAAAGTGAAAAGCAGGCTTAAATTCTGTTCCCTCAGGTTGAAATTCATATGTGTGTGTTTTTTAAATGACTAATATAACAAGCTTTTGTTTCTTATCATAATTTCCCAATATATTCCTCCTTGCTCCTGCCATCAAGAGTTTTACCTTTCAAAAAAAAAAAAGGATTTTCTTGAAAGAAGATTAAACAGTACACTAACATCAACTCAAATGGTTTAGCCAAATTAAATAAGGAAACCAGCTCCCTGTAGGATTTTGGTTTTGTTTATTAATTTGTTATTCATTTTGGAAATTTTGTCTAAGTAGCACAGAGGAGCCCCAACAATTTGGAAAATCCATGTAAAACTTTTTGGCCCTGTCTTCATACCAAAGAAGAAGGATGAATTATTTTGGTATTCAAAGAAATATGTTGACATTATATAATGCTGAACATATATTTTATGCTTTTCTGAGTTTTTAAACTTCTATATTGTCCACCAGCCTTTGTGTATCATTTGCAGCTTCTGCAAAACTCCCCTCCACTTAATTTCTTACACTGACCCTCAACATATCAAAACTGCAGTGGGGAACGTCATGATATGGAAGGGATAACTGTAGATAAACTTTGCCTAAATAGTAGACAAAGTTTGACATTATATGGTGTTTCACATTCATAATATCCAAGTCTATTTAAAGAAAGGAAGGAGGTACATCGGGGCCTAGCTTGGTCATTCATTTCTCAGGATTAAGTTTCAATTTTAGATGGTGGTGGTGTTAGTTTTATTTATAATGTTGTCGTTACTGTGGCTATTGTTTAAGGATCTTCCATCATCCTTTGTGGCTGGGGAAGAATGGGACTCATGATTATTTATCAGTTACCATAGGTGTTTTAGGTTTTGAATTTTTGGGGTTATATTCCTGATCCTCCTTTGGAAACAGCAATTAATCTACCCCAGAGAGATCAAACACACAGTCTACTGGGCAACATATAACACACGGCATTCCAAAGAGTGGCCCAAACTGGACTACCATATAATTAGATAAAATTTAATAAAAACAATAAAAATGCAGTGAAACATAAATAATACTGCATTTTAAAACCAAGACAGCATGCAAACCACAGGGAACCCTAAGTGCTGACAAGTGGACCTTTTCGGTATTGCTCTAACCCGCATGCATTAGCAGACTCCCTTTTTAACAGGGTTGCTGGGAAAAATGAATAAACCTAAGGTGACTATTTGTGTTGTACGAAGAATTTAATTTTTTCCATATAACGTCTTTTAAATGTTTAATTTTTCCCATATATTTCTAGGGCAGTGCTCTGACCCATACTATATCAGAGTTTTTTTTAATGACCAGTTATACTGGAAAGTTGTTATTTTCTGATGGTGGCATTTGAGTTGCTCTGTGGTTCATCGACATCTTGGATATGTAATCAATGCCATATGATTCTTCCCCATTAGCAAGGTGCTGGTGTCTTGAGGGAAAGCTTAGCAGCAATTGATGTTTCCTCTCTTTTCCTTAATAATGTTCTTTATATTACATGTATTTAATGGCTAGAGGAAATCACAAGGATAAAATGAGATCAAAGTTGGCAAACATAGCTAATAATTCATAGTGGACAGACGGTAACATGCATAATTGAAACAACAAGCTGCAGAACACTGGGGCAATTAGAGTTTGCGTTTAACATAGGATGTCTCCAAGAAATGTGCTGTATAATTGATCATGTTTCATGCTGCACTGACAAAAGGCCTGTCTGGGGCTTTGGGACAAATGTAGAGAATTTAGATTCTAGAAACACATGTTGTTGCTAGATAAGATAAACCTCATAGAATCAGTACTGTATCATCAATCAATCAATCAACAAGACTATATTAAGTTACTATCATGTGCCAGGTAATATACTTAGTGCCAATTTATAAAGCCCAGAATGAAGCAGTCCTTGTTTGTGGGCAGATTATATTACATTTGGGGATAAAAATACCCAAATAATTATTTACAAATTAAATACAAAGCTCTTTCAGGGAAGAGCCAATAGAAGTTGGGAGAGAATGAGCAGGTGTCATATGAGGTGATGCTTGAGGACAGCACCAATATGGGAAAGTAGAGAAAGCATTCAGCGGAGCTCCTCCAAAATTCCTCTCCAAACAACTTTAAAATGATGCCTCAAATAAAGTCTAATGTGGCAAAAGCAACAAAAAGTCAGAGTGAGACATTCTCCCAACTGGAGGCAACTTAAAAGGCCAAAAGAGATATCCGGGACACAGGGTTGGAGGCTGGCATAGAGCCCACAGGGGTGGGACACCAACCAAAACAGCAGCAGAGTCAAGAGTTCTCCAGCCAGAGAATATCAAGAGAATCAATGGGTGAAAAAAAAGTGTGAAGGGTATCTTAGTAGTACCAGATTGCAAACTGTAGGGCAGAGCAGCAATTGTAAAACAAATGGTAATGGCTAAGAAACAGAGTGGTAGGTCAGTGGAATAGATTAGATACATAATAGTAAATGAACATAGTAATCTAGTGTTTGATAAATCCAAAGATAACAAGTTTTAGCTAAGGACACTTCATAGGACAAAAATTTCTGGGAAACCTAAAAATCAGTTTGGCAGAAACTAGGCATCAAACAATATTTCATACCCAATATCAAGATAAGATGATTTATATATTAAAGGTAATACTAGATATGAATTATGAAAGCATCAAAAATTGTACCTATTGGATCTACAGATAAGGGAAGAGTTTGTAATCAAACTAGGGATAGAGAGGATCACAGGAAATAAAATGATAATTTTGGTTTTACAGCATTCAAAAGGTTTTTGCACAAACAAAAGGAATGCAGTCAAAATTAGAAAGAAAACAGGACATGGGGGAAAATGCAAAGCAAGTTTCTCTGATAAGGGTCTGCTTTCTCAAATATGTAGAGAAGTGAGTGAGATTAAGTTTTTTTTTAAAAAAAGAACCATTACCCAGTTGATAAAAGGTCAGAGGATATTAACAGGCAGTTTTCAGAAGAAGAAATCAAAGCTATGAAAATGTGCTAAATCACTACTGATTAGAGAAATGTAAACTAAAATTACTCTAAAGTATCACTTCACATTTGTTATATTGGCTAACATGACAGAAGGGAAACATTTCAAATGTTATATGGGATATGGAGAAATTGGGACACTAATGCACTTTTGGTAGGGTTGTGAACTAGTCAAAACATTCTGGCGAACAATTTGGAACTATGACCTAAGCGTTATAAAAATGTCCATGTTCTTTCACCAAGCAATAACACCGTGCATCTATTTCCCAAATAGATTAAAGAAAAGGGGAAAGGACCTAGTTATAGAAAAAAGATACTTCTTTGTGTGATAGCAAAGATTTGGAAATCAAGGGAATGCCTACCAATTGGGCAATGGCTGAATGAGTTATGGTATATGACTATGACTGAATACTATTTTGCTATGAGAAATGATTAGCAAGATGGTTTCAAAAAAAGCAGGGAAGACCTACATGAACTCATTCAGGGTGAATTGAGCAGAACCAGGAGATCATTGTATACAGTAACAACAATATCATAAGCATAATAACTGTGAAAGACTTAGGTACTGTAGTCGACAGTGATCCAAGACAGTTCCAGGACCCATGATGAAAAATGCTATCGACTTGTAGGGAAAAAACTGACAAAATCTGAATGCAGATCAAAGCGTACTACGTTTACAGTCTCTACTTTTTTTGTCTGTGTTTTCTGTTGCAATATTGCTACCAGGGAAATATGTTTTACATAATGTCAAATATATAATCAACATCAAATCCCTTGTCTTCTCAAGGAGGGAGAGGTGGGATGGAGGTAGAGAATTTGGAACTCAAAATGTTAAAAATTGATAAGAAAAGTTTTACATGTAATTGGAAAATATTTAACAAAATAAAACACAAAAGCTGCTCATCCATCTTTGGTGTCCATTTTTATACAGCTCTTCCCTGTGGTTCCAAGAAGTAGCAGCATGCAATATTATTGTCACACCCCTGTAAACTCTCAGCAGACAATTAAGGGTAACCAACAGGTCTCATGGTGAGCAATTGTGTATAGATTATAGATGTGCAGCATGCAAAACATATTTCCATCTTAACCATGTTGCAAAAGAAAATATAGATCAAAAATATTTTAAATGATTCAATTTGCAATCATACTTCATTAGTTATTTTTTTGGAGGTAGGTAACATTTTTCATCACATGTTCTTCTGAATTATCTTGGATTATTGCATTGTGGAAAAGAGCTAAGTCATTCATAGTTGATCATTGTACAATACTGCCATTATTGTGTAGAGTGTTCTCCTGGTTCTGCTCATTTCACTTTGCATAAGTTCATGGAAATCTGTCCAGTTTTTTGGACAGCATTGCACTCCTCATCTTTTATAGCACAATAGTATTCCATCACACTATATACCACAATTCTCCAAATCATTCCCCAAATCATGGGCATCTCATTGATTTCTGATTCTTTGCCACCATAGAAAAAACACTACTATGTTGGTTTTTTTTGTACAAATTGGTCCTTTTCCCATTTCTTTAATCTCTTTGGGATACCGACCTAGTGTTGCTGAGTCAGATTACACACAATTTTGTAACTCTTTAGTCACATTTCCAAATAGCTCTTTCTATGAATAGCTTTAATTTCTTCTGAAAACTGCCTGTTCACATCTTTTGACCATTTATCAGTTAGGGAATTGCATGCACTTTATAAGTTTGATTCAGTTCTCTATTATTTGAGAAATTAGGTCTTTGTCAGAGAAACTTGCTGTAAAAATTTCCCCCAGTTTTCTGCTTTCCTTCTAGTCTTGACTCCATTGTTTTGTGTGTGTGTGAACACCTTTTTCTAATTTAAAATATTCAAAATTTTCCATTTCACCTCCTGTAATGTTCTCTATCTCTAATTGGTCATAAATTCTTCCTTTATTCATAGATTTAACAGGTAAAATATTCTAGGCTCCTCTGATTTGATGATATACCCTTTATGTCTAAATCATGCACCCATTTTAACCTTATCTTGTTCAATGGATGCCAAACTGCTTTCCAGTTTTCCAGGAAATTGTTGTCAAATACTGAGTTCTTTTACCTAAAACTTGCAGCTTTGGGTTGTACAAACACTGGATTACTATGGTCATTTACTATTATTTATTGTGTACTATTTATTGTGTACATTTATTACTATTGATTGTGTACTTAATCTATTTCACTGATGCACCTATTTTCTTTTAGACAGTACCAGGTTGTTTTTTGATTACTGCTTTGTAATATTGTTTGAGATATTGCACTAATAAGCCCCCTTCACATATTTTTTTCATTGATTCCCTGAGTATTCATCAATCCACTTTTACAAAATTGTTATCTACCAATAAAGGACAGAGGTCATCAACACATCCCACAAACCAGGACACATTCTCCTTTGAATGCACCAGGTACCTGCGGAGAGTCGTCACAAATGTAAGAAATGCATCATATCAGGGACTGCCTCTTTGTTCCTAGCCCACAGAAGTCCTTCTAAGTTTGTTTTTAGGCTTGGTCTTCTTGAGGCATTCTTTTAAGGACATAGTATAATCGTTCATGGGTCAATCCTCCGGATTGACTCAATCCATTTTGCCAACTCTAATACTGGCTCAACCAGGCTCGGATGATATTATTACTGGATCTAGTATACTCTACTCCTGACTCCAGTTCCAGTGTTACCTATGATGGCTTTGGTGGATTTGCCAAACTCATTTCTTACCTGGACACTTATCTTCCAGGATATTCATTCAGCAAAGAAGAGAAAATATAAAAACAAAAGAACAAGAGGCAATATGTACTCAAACACATGACAGCCAGGTGGGGCTGTCTCCATACCTGGTGGTTCACAGAAAAAGGAGAAAAAATCAAAAGGGTAAGAGAAGGGTATACTGATCTTTTCGTAACTGAACCCAGTTCTGGCTCCATGCCTCCTTAGTGGTCAGTCCCCTTTGGTTCCTCAGTAATTCAGTCACTGATACTCCTAACATGAGCAACTGGGTGGTGCAGTGGACAGGGTCCAGCCTGGAATCAAGAAGACTCTTCTTCATGAGTTCAAATGTGGTCTTAGGCATTTACTAGGAAAGTCACTTCACCCTGTTTGCCTTAGTTTCCACAACTGTAAAATGAGCTGGAGAAGGAAATGAAATACTCCAGTATCCTTGCCAAGGAAACCCTGAATGTGGTCACAAAGAATCGGACACAATTAAAATGACACAACAACAACAACATCTTAGAATGTATGTTTAGTCTTTTAACAATACTCAATCCATTACACAGTATCTGCTCCTTAGCGATTATTGACATGATATATATGCACCAGACCTCTGCATGTTAGATTAAAACCAGTCAGGGAATATTAGTTATGGAAAAAAGTGCCTCACTTTGTTATCGGGTTATTTCTTTAAGCCTTGTAATTGACATAATCACAAATGAATATCATATAACCACCTTCTGCCATTCATTATTCCACATTATTACCAGGAAATTTTTAATTCTGTATTTCAAAAGGGTCAGACTCTTAGAGTCCAGTATATTTTCCTCTCCTTTCCTTTTTTCATAAGTATGTTACTTTGACAATATTAAACACATTGTTTGAAATGCTACTTAGTCTACCTCTCTTGTGTTTACTTTCTGTTTAAATTTTGTCCTTTTGATTTAGACTTCAGTTTTGTTTAATTTTCATCTGTAAAAGGCCTTTCCCCCAGTTGCTACTGATATCTCTCCCGAAAAAGTATTCTATGATGTGTATACAAATATATACCTTCACAAATCTATACATACATATAGATACATATATGTGCACATGAATGTATATATATGTACATATGCAATGTTAACTCCTTGAAAGATGAATTTGTTAACTTGTTTACATTTCTCTAACACCTAACATAATGCCTGCCTTACTTGTCTAAGGTTTAATAATTTAATATAATTTATAATATAATTTAATGAAATTAAAAATTTAATAATAAAAATAATAGTTTAATAATAATGATAATAATGTTGGTTTGAATTGATTTTTAAATAAAAGCAGTTAAGCTGATTCCATTAAAACAAATTTTTAAAAACTGGCAATAAATTGAACTTTCAAGGACATAGTGTTTCTCAGATTGTATGAACCACTTAAAAGCATCCCACTGATGTGCATGGCAAACTTCTCATTCTTTACAAGTTATCATGAGTTGATGGGAATGAGCTATTCATCTTTTTGTTGGCTAATCTTGTAATGTTTGGTCCCTACACACTTTCCTAGATTATTTTTCAGATGTATCTGATACTAGGTGTTAAGACAGGTGACCTTCTCTGGTCATATGATATTATATGATCTTCCTAAGTAGAGCACCCTATTTAGTGTGGACTTTCTTATTTCCATGAGTCTCCATGGTGAGACTCCAGAGAAATGTGTCCAAAATGCCAAAGTGTCTTAAGTTCCTACCATTTGACTATAATTTAAAGTTATGGAGGATATTTAGCTTAGAGATGACTTGGAAGGTGCCTTGAAGTCTTTGAAGGGCTATCCTATGGGAGAGGGTTTAGACTTATTTTGCTTTGTTTTTTAAATAAGGTAGAAGTTGTAAAGAGGCAGATTAGGTCTTTTTTTTATAGGGAAGGACTATGATTTGATAGAATGATAAATGTCTTTAAACTTAGAGCTGTCATAACGTGGCTTGGACGGTCAAACAGGGAAGCGTTCTTCCCTCTCGTTGGAGGTATTTAAGCAAAGTTGGAATGATTGCTTTTCTACTTCATTAAAGAAAGAAATCTAGTTGAAATAGCGATGGGACTAGATTATTTCTGGAACCCCTTTCAGTTGTGATTTGTCATTAATCCCATTGTATGCAAAACCTTTCTAGGGCTACAAGATCTTCCAAAGATTGAGTTTCATTGGCATAGCCTTTAAAACCCTAACATAATCTTCACACAAGGATGACAGTCTGGAGAACAACTTTCCTCGAGGTTTCTTAATATGAATTAAGAAAATAAAGCCCAGCCTTGAAACTGAATAATCATTTGTTACTGAAATGATGCATTGAAAAGCCGAATGATTTCCTAGGTTTCAAATTGTTATTATTGTGCTATAGAGAAAGTGGCTTTTTTGTAGTTTTAATGCACATTTCTTCCAATTGCTACTTCTGTGATTTAAAAAAAAAAAAAAGATAGTTTGGCTATCCCTTAAAGCTAGGTGTATGAATGTGGAATGAGGGTATTTTTATACCTTGGCATAATTCTCTTCCTTGCAGGGGGTAGGGGAGAGGTGGATAGTTAATACTCACCCGTTTGAGGCAGACCAGATGGCACTCCTTTGGCATTCTCCAGCTTACATGATTAGGTTACACAACATTTTTACGTAGAAGATGTGAATGAAATTCCCTTCTCAGCATGGGATCTAGAGAGGTGAGCATCCTCTTAGGGACTTTGTGAAAGTGCTATTTGACAGGGAGTCAAGAGGATCAGAGGCTGAAACCTGACTCAGGTACTTAGCAGCTGGTTACCCTGGATAAATCACTTCATGTTGTCTGCGTCATATGTAAAATGGGGATAATAGGAACTTTTATTCCCCTGGGTTGTTGTGAAAATAAAATGAGATAATTAATGTAAAGTACTTTGCTGACCTTAAAAGGCTATAAAAATGCTAGTGATGAAGACTATGATGATGATGAGGAAATTCTGAGAGAAGAAAATGTGGTTACTATTTCTTAGAAAAAATAAAAATACTTAAGTACTTGAGGTTTTAAGGATTGCTTCAAAGTAGAAAAGTGTGCCTGTGTGAATTTTGGATTTGAATTTTACATAAACTTTATAATTATGAATGTTCAATATGGTTTCTTTTCCTTAGTAATGTATTAATAACTTCCATGATGAGAGGAGAAGGAACCACAGCCTCAGAGCTAGAAGTGACTTTAGAGACCATCTGGTCCAATCCATACCTGAACAAGTACATCCTCTTCAGTACACTGCACATGATGAGTATTCATTGAGATTTTGCTTCCAAGTCCTCAAGAAAAGTTGAACCCATGAACTACTAGAATGAACAAGTTGACAAGCCATTTTTTTTTAAATCATAAAAATGGCAAATAGAAGAACAATGAATGAAAATGGAGGTGGGGGGGCGTTACTTTCTCTCCAATAAAGTAATAACTAACAGTCCATTGTACTTTTGAAGAGCTATAAAACGTAGGAGGGGAGGACCTGAAATCTACTAGAATTGTCCATTTAATAAGTTAAGCCATTAACTAAAATATTTTTATGTTATTTCCAATTTTGAAGTCACTGTTTTGTATTCTTTTGGAAAGGGATAAGAAGTGATAACATCATTTGGCAAATCTGGCCTCGGTTTCCTGATTAATAGCTTTTCCTTATGGCTCACCATAAAATGACAGGATGGTCCAAGGAAGGTAGACAGGAATTTGATACTACATGACCCTATCTGACAACTGTTCAAAACCATAACTCCAAGTTCAGGGACTTGCTTCCCCCCTTGAGCTTTGTCCTAATTTTAAGGAGAGCTACTCAGCAAAGGCAGACAAAATTGAGATGGAGGCAAAATAGCAGGATGTATAATGATTAATCAAAGAGCAGCACTAGGGGGAAACCAGAGGTGTCCTCCCTCCTGCCTGTGTAATAACCTTGTGTTTATTAGAACAAATGACCCTAAGCAACAAAATTTCATTGAAGCCAAGAATATTTGAGTATGTGCATATGCATTACACATATGTCTACATGTGTTTATGGATGTATATTACATTAAAATATATAATGCATACACATACGGGTACATGCGTGTGTTCATGGACATTATGTGTACATGGATGCTATATGCCGCATGCCTGGGTTTATATCTATTTGTATAAATGTACTTTAAATATACATATTCTCTTGGGGCTTCTGGTGATAATTCTATGTTCTTTTAAGTTCCCATTCCCAGCCTAACTTTAAAATCTATTTTAACGTATTTTACTTATAAATTGGGTTTTCACATCATAGTTATTTATGTATAAACCCAGTTTCATTACCTCCAGTGATTTTTTTCCTCCTACAACAAAACGAAACCAAAAGCCGGTATGGAGACTCTACCTGATAAAGGATGCAGGTTTCTCAATCCATATTTACCTGGCTCTCATCAGAGAGGCACGAGTCATATTTCATGCTCTGTTCTCCAGGAGCAAGATTATTTGTTTGTTTTTGTTTATTCAGTTTATAAGATCACAACTTTACACCTGGAAAGAACCTTAGAAGTCATTAAGTATGTCTCTTCATACACACACACACACACACATACATACACACATTACATACACACACCACACACTCCACAGATAAGGAAACAGAGGCCCAGACAAATGAAGTGACTTACCCAGGATCAAACAGTTAATACGTGTCTGAGGCAAGATTTGAACTCTGGTCTTCTTGCCTCTACAACCAACACTCTGTCCACTGTACCACCAATAACTTGATTTCCTTTTGAAGTTTTTACATTTACATTCTCGAATTTACTTGGAATGGTGTTCTTCTGGTTCTGGTTATTTTCCTCTGCATGAGGAAATAGTTTCCATTTTCTATGGAATTTCCTATATTTATTATTGCACAGTCATAATCTACTATATCCACAGGCAAGATCTGGTCTGATAGTCGTCACTGAATAGACATCAACACCGTTCCATTTCGAGTTTTGGTGTTGTTATTCACCCACACAATCTTGCTACTGTGACCACTTTGGAAGATGCTCGACCTTTCTTTTGTTTTTTGAAAAATATAATCATTGGTTATATTTTGGGGACTTCTGCCTTCCCCCAACCTTCCACAAACAGAAACAATTTTAAATGGAGAAACACATGCTGAAAGCTTTCATTTTCTTAGTGATAATGTACTAGATGCTTGTCTTTAAATTATAAAACCGATTAAACATATATTAAAAAATTTCAGATTAATAAATAGAAACTTCTCTCTATTCTGTGTCCATAGCTTATTAGTTGCTCCCTATGTATCCCCTTCACTGCAGTGCTCACTTATGTCTGTATTTGTATTTCTGCATTTTTCCTTTGGCATAGCCACAGGAGTGTTTACTCTTCCTCTGGCCCTGTAGTTGCTTCATTACTTAGGACGACTTAGGACAAATTTCTGTCTGTACCCAGTATTTATATTGCTAATGGCACTGTGGCATTCCTTTATACTGATGTGGCCTCTTTGGGCTTAATATTTACAGGCTAATTTATTTGTTTATGACAGATAACTGCACGGTCCAAAGAGAAGCAATAATTTAGAACAAACCAGAGAGGAAATTTTCAAAGTTGCTTGACAGTTAAATCCTTACATTTAAAGTTGTTATCTTTAGTGCAACTTGGAGAGAGAGAAGAAAGAAGAGAGGAGAGGAGAGACAGAGAGAGAAAATAATGATCAAACCAACTCAGAAAAATGTCTTTCCACACCTACATCAAATGTTAGAAGGAAAGGTAGGGGTGTTATATTTCTCATGTTCACAAATATTGCTGGATGCCTTGCTAGTATGGGATATTCCATAAATGCCTCAGCTGATCATATGGGAACTGAACCAATCAATCAACTGGAGGACCTAACACTGGGAAAGGTTATGGTGAGTCTCCGAAAGAGCCTAGTCAATACATGCCTAGGGTATAAAGTGGTCAGACCATGGTGCACTAAATCATCTCATCACTAAACAAGGTTCTCTCCAGAAAACTAATTCCATCCTATTAATATTCCAGGTCATGTGGGGGTTGCACTGAAATTCAGCAGCCAGATGCATTGCAGGCACGTTTTCTGATTATGAGAAGTCCTCTTGGTTTGTTAAGCTTAATGCAGGACCAGATGGAAGGAAAAGCTGGCCAAAGAAGTCATGCTGTAGAATGGCTTGATGTGATCATACTATTGTCTTAAATTATTTTTCTTGAAGCTCTATTGTGCTTTCCGGTGAATGACACAAAGCCTGTCAGCACCATATTCACTTGTTTGATAGCTAACCATATTCGCGTGATAGAAAGGGAGGAGCGATACAGACAGAGTGTGAGAAAAGCCTATAGCAAACTGAAGAGTTGAGCAAACATCCTTAGTTTGAATTCAGGCGGTGGACAAGAGAGACACTTTCAACTCTTTGAAACAATGTCTTGAAGAAGGATTGGACTTCTACTTGCCTTCAAAAGATAAAA
The DNA here is from genome assembly GCF_028372415.1 of Notamacropus eugenii. Classification (NCBI taxonomy): domain Eukaryota; kingdom Metazoa; phylum Chordata; class Mammalia; order Diprotodontia; family Macropodidae; genus Notamacropus; species Notamacropus eugenii. Next base: position 10,033,479 of record NC_092877.1, read on the forward strand.
CTTGCAAGTATTTGGAAGAAGGAAGGAAGTTCTACACTAAGTCAAACTTAAATTTGACAGGAGGAAATTGTTCCATATAAATAGAGCTAGCCCAAGGTGAAGAGGGCTTTTCAACCCTTTCAAAATATTCAAGTAGAGTCTGAATAGTATCTTGCTGGTGACATGGAAGAAATTCTTCTTTAGATGTGGGGTGAAATAGATGGTTTCTGAGATGCTTTGATTATGGGAACACTTCCAGTGGCAATAACTCAATTGATCAACATGTACTTATAAATTTCCAACCATATTCTTGACATTAAACTAGGTTCAGGGCTTACAAAAAAAAAAAAAAATTAAAACACTCCCTACTTCTAGGAAGCTTGCATTCCTATAAGAAAAACATTAGACACATGTATTAAAATATAAGGAGGGAATATAAAGTGAATAAATACAAGTATATACAAGGAAGTGTGGGAAGGAGGACCTAATCAGGTAGAACAAGAAAGGATTTATGAAGAGTATAATAACCAAGCTATGTCTTAAGGAAAAGAGTAACTCTATGAGGCAGGAGTGTATTCCAGGCAAGTGAGACAGCCAGTTCAAATGAATGGAAATAAAAAATGGAATGCCATATGTAAGAAACAGGAAGAAGGTCCGTTTAGCTAGATCACAGATTCAGCAGGGGGAGTAATGTCTAATGAGGTTGGAAACATAGGCTACATACCTGTTGTGAAAGGCTTTAAAAGAAAAGTTGAGGAGTTTAAGGGGAATCAGGTGGCACAGTGGACAGATTTAAAGATACAAGGGGCATTACAAACGAAGAAAATGATGCCAAGAAAGGTTGTGGATTGCCTAGGATCAAACTGCTAGTGAAAACCTGGAGTCTAGAAGAAGTGATGTCAAATCTAGTTTTAGACACTTGCTAACTGAGGATCCTGAACAAATCACTTTACTCTTTCTGCCTCAGTTTCCTCATCGGTAAAATGAACTGAAGCAGTAAGCAGTAAAGCACTCCATTATATTTGTCAAGTAAACCCCAAAGGAGGTCACAGAGAATTGGGCATGACTGAAATAGCTGAACACCAACAATAAGGACTTTGTAATGTATCCAGAGGCAATAGAAAGCTACTGGACTTGGATTGTTCATAGAGGTAGAAATAACAAGACAGTTTTTTTTTTTTTACATTTTCACATATCTCTAATTTTTAAAAATCCCTTCTTTGTATCCAGTGAAACATCATTACAGACAATTACATGTAATCCTATACACACATGTATACACACATCTATGTGTGTAAATATCTGCATATACATGTGTATGTATGTGTATGTGTATATATACGCATGCATGTATGTATGTATATGTATCTGTCTATCTGTCTGTTTAGGATTTTCTTTGCTTATTTATTTTTTTTTGCTAGGCACAACAGTTCCTCCCTCTAGTCCTCAGATATCATGACTCCTAGTCCACTTTTTAACTCCTCTGGCTTCTTAAACATACTAATCACCACCATCCTCCCCTACATAGATTATAAAATGGCTCTAGTAAGTAGAAATCTGTTTCTATCCAGATTTACATCAAGGAAAAAGAAATGAACTTGAAGGCTTGATTCACTAAAATTGGAAGGTAGGGAAAAAGTTGCCATATGCTAGTTTTGTTAAATCATGAGAGAGAAAATGTGACAATGTCACCAACCCAATCTAATTATACCCTGTTGTGGCCAGTCATCCCACTATCAAACAAGAGCTTATTTTAACCATAAGACAAATTAAAATTATGCCTTTTGGAGACGGAGCCAAGATGGTGGAGTATAGGCAGCAATTCACCTGTAACTTTCCCAACATTCTCCTTCAAACAATTTTAAAATCATGCCTCAAATCAAATTTTTGAGTGGCAGAGTCACAAAAAAAAAAAAAAAAAAAGGTTGCAGGAAACAATTTTTTCATCCCAGGAAAACAGAGGAAGTCAATAAGGAAGGTCTGTGATATCATGGTGGGGATTGTCTCAGATCACAGTATACAGATCAACAACAGGCTTTAATAATAGTTGCAACAGCTACGACAGCAATGGCTCAGGAACTCTCAGCCCAGAAGCCTTAAAGGGATTGGACAAATGGTAAAAAATGGATTAAAGGGGATCTTTGCTAGTACTGGGTATAGGACCATGTTGCATTGTTTATATACCGTTCTGAGTCACATGTCCAAGGTCAAAAGGATTGATAGCATTTGCTAGCACAGGAACTCAGGCAACCTGGTCACAGATCCAGGGCAGAGAAAAGTGACTGCAGTAGGTCACAAGGGTTCAGAATCTCAGGCTTCAATTCCAATATGGAAATGATAACTAGTCCTTGCAGTCACAGGGGGAAGAGGAGACCCTAGTCACAATTGCGTGGCCAAGAGGAATACTAATACTTGTGGCTATATGGGAGTAGGTTCCTTCCAATAGAAGGATCAGAAAACAAGCCAGAAGAGCAGTGACCACACAACTCCTTGAATCATACTACCTTGGAAGCACCAAAAATTTACAGACCATTGGAACTAGCTCTGAAAATCGCAGCATGAAAAATGTGAAGCTTAGATGGGGCCCCTCAACTCTGAGAATAGAGTCCAAATTAAATAGAGAATAGAGTCCAAGTTAAAAAGTCAATAAATAGTCTGAAAAATGACTAATAAAAGAACTTGACCATAGAAAGTTACTTATAGTGACAGGGAAGAACAAGACACAAACTCAGAAGACCACGACAATGTGGAAACAGGTATAAGCAAAGTCATAAAGACAAATACCAATTGGAAATAAACCCAACAAGAATTCCCTGAATTGTTCAAAAGAGAGGATTGTTAAAACTCAAATAAGAGAGGTGGAAAAAACATTGGGAAAAGATATGAGTGATACAAGAAAATTACAAAGAGAGTCAACAGCATGGTAAAAGAGGTAAAAAATACTGGAGAAAATAACATTTAAAAAGAAAAAAATGGCAAAATGGTAAAATAGGTATACAAATTCACTCATATAATAAGTCCTAAAAGCAAAATTAAACAAATGGAAAAAGATAGAAAAATTCATTGAAAACAAACCTTAAACATTTTAATTGGGCAAGTGGAAGCTAATGACTCCATGAGATATCAAGAAACAATCAAACAATGTAACAATAATGAAAAAAAGGAAGAAAATGTGAAATGTTTCATAGGAAAAACAACTGACCTGGAAAATAGCTCCAGGAAAGGTAATTTAAGATTTATTGGACTACTTGAAAGGCATAATAAGAGAAAAAGCCTAGACATCATATTTCAAGAAATTATCAAGAAAAAAACTGCTTTAATATCTTAGATATAGAACATATATCTTATACTTAACTTTATATATCTTAACTTTATATCTTAGATATAAAACAGAAATTGACAGAATCTACTGATTGTCTTCTGAAAGACATCCCAAAATGAAAACTCCCAAGAATAAATAGTAAGCCAAATTTCAGAGGCCCCAAGTCAAACAGAAAATCCTTCAAAGAAACCATTCAAATCCTAAGAAACCACAATTAGGACCGTACAAGATTGAGTGGCTTCCATATTAAAGGAGTAGAGGACATGAAGTGTTCCAGAAAGCTAGGATTACACCCAACAATAACATGCTTAGCAAAACTGAATGTAATACTTCAGGGTAAAATCTACATTTAATAAAATAGAGGATGTCCAAACATTTCTGATAAAAAGACAAGAACTGAATAGAAAATTTGACTTTCATTTTTAAAAATATTTTAAACTTTTAGAGAAATACTAAAACTTAAATATGTAAGAAAAGAAAGAATCATTATAAACTTAAATATAAAACGAAAAAAAAAACGGTCGTGCACAGCAGAATGTAGAAGATTCAAAATATACAGCAATAACATCATTTCAAGAAAGCCTATATATTAAATTACGTTCAGTTGAATGCCATCCATCATACCTTTGCTTCCTTGTCGGTTTGCTTTTGTCTCTGCCTTACACTTTTTGCCTTGTTCTTTTTTATTCCCCTTCCTCCCCTCTACCTATCACCTCAAGGCTACAATTAAGCATGGATATATTTGAATATAGGTATCGATATATACATACACATATACATATACATGCATATATACATTGTACTTTTCCTAAAAGATTCTATTCCTAATCTTGTTTTTATGTTTGTGCATCTCTTTTTTTCCTATATCTCCTCCCTCCTCTACTTTACTTCTACCTTATTCACCTATTCCTTAACCTACTCCAATTTCAGGGATCCCTCCCTTATCCTCCCATTCCCCTAAATCTAAACACCCTTCTATACCCCACTTTTAACCTATTTATTCACCCTCCCCTCCAAAGATCGCTGCTTCATCCTTTCCCCACTCCTTATACCCTTAGAGATTTTTTTTTAATTTAAAAGACTTTTATACTCTTCTAGATGTATATGGATTTCCCCCTTTAAACTCATTCCTAGTGAAAATAGGTTTCCAGAACTAACAGTCCCCCTCTCCCATCTAAATCCTCTTTATTGGTTCTTCCTCTTGTCCTTATTTGTAGGAGATGATTACTCCTTTAGCTGTTCTTGAATAGTTTTACTTTTTAAAGTCATATCACACTCAGGTCTATCCCAATCTTTCTTATAAGATGCCTAATTATTAGTAACAATCTTAGACATAGATTTTACATTTTCCACAAATAAAAGGTAAACATTCTCTTCTTATTCAGTCCTTTGTAATTGGTCATTGGTATGCACCTCATCTTTCTCTTGGCTCTTTCATATCAAATCTTCTATTGACTTCAGGGGTGTTGGTTTTTTTTATTGTTTGCTTTTTTTGTTTTGTTTAAGTCTGACAATTGATCTAGTGTCATTTTTTTTCATTCAAATTTATGTTTAGCTTTGCTGGATATGATACTTTTGGCCAGAGGCCCAATTGTTTTGCTAATTGATTGACTTTCTTTTCATAATCCTGTTTTTCTCGTACTATTCTTACTGTTCTTTTGAATTTTTCCTCAATCCCTCTAACTTGATTTTTAAAGTTTTTTTAAGTTCTTCAATGAACTTTTTGATTATGCAACCATTTGAACATCACTCTTTGGGACAGAAGAGGTTTCCTTTGCTTCAGTATCCTTCTCTGAAGATGAACCCTGATCTTCTCTCTTCCCATAGTAGCTCTCTATGATTGGATTCTTTCTCTTTCGTCTGTGCATTTTTTTTTTTTTTGGTAATAATTTAGTTTATATAATCACCTCTAGTCTTGAGGTATGGAGGCTGGTGTCTCTGGCCTCTGATGGTCTTCAGTTCTCCCCTCTGACCTTGAACTCAAACCAAGTCCTCCAGCTTCCTGTAAATGCTCACAGTCAGCTGCGTTCCCTGCCCCACCAAGCATGTGCTAGTTCCTTCTCATTCCCAAGGTTCAGCACAGCACATCTGGATCTGGTGTTCCTGGTCAGCAGAGGTTCCCTAGATTTTCTCCAGGTCAGATGCCCAACTCCCCTCCCTGTCTAGGGGATAAAAATCCCTGGGGCAGAGGCAGCCTCCCAATCCAGCTAACCTCAGAGATTGTAGCTTTTTGTTTGGGCAGTTTACCACATGTTGTTAAACTGGACCCTAGCCTGCTAGTGTTTACTCTTGGGACGAAATCTAGTCCTGGGATTTTTCTTCAGGTCTTCTCCTATTGTGCTAAGAGGACCCCTGTTCGTCCCTACTCTTATTTGTTTTCATGACTCTATGTTGACCCAGAGGTTCTTTTTTTTCCTCTTTTGTAGAGGAAAATCTTGAGAACTTGAAATTTTCCAAAGTATTCTGCCATCTTCCCAGAACCCTCTTCCAAAAATTTGACTTTCAATAGAAGACTCAAAAGAAGCATTAAAATGGTGAACATAAAAGAGAATGAGGAAATCAAAAAGGCTAAACTATTTACATTCCTACATGAGACAATGATACTTTTAACCATAAAAATATTTTCATTAGTTAGGCACAGGGTGTGAGTTGACTATGACAAGATGATCTAAAAAAGTGAACGGGTGAGAAAGAAGCATGTATTAATAGAAGGAGGAAGGGAGATAAGACAGGTGAAATTATCTCACAGAAGAGAGGCAAGCAAGGAATAAAAATTACAGTGGAAGGAAAAAATGGGCAATTGTGTAGGAATGAAAGGGTAAGAAAACAGTAAAAAGAATAAGAGAAAAGGATAAATAGGAAAAAAGGAAAAAAGATTAAGGGAAATATACAGTATCATAACTGTGAATGAAAATGGGATGAACTCACCCATAAAAAGGAAGCAGAAAGCAAAATGAATTAGAAACTAGAATCCAGCAACATATGGTTTGCAAGAAACATACTTGAAATAGAAAGACACACAGAATAAAAATAAGGGGCTAGAACAGACTTGGTAATGCTTCAGTTGAGGTAAAAAATACTCAGAGGTTGCAATCATGATTTCAGACAAAATGAAACCAAAATTAAACACAATTTTAAAAAAATTAGCTGGGAAACTTCAATTTGCTAAAATGAACAATGTACAATTAAGTAATATAAGTATGTGTTATATGTGCAACAAATGACACAGCCTCCAGATCATTAAAGGAAAAGTTAAAAGAATACAGGAGGAATTAGGCAGTTAAACTATACTAGTAGAGGATCCCATATTTTGCCTATCAGAACCAGATAAATTAAAATAAAATAAAGAAGAAAGAAATTAAGTACATAAATAGAATTTTAGAAAAGTTACATATGACACCTCCTGAGAGAAAACTAAATGAGAATAGAAAGGAATATATTTGTTCTCAGCTGTTCATGGCCCACGTACCAAAATTGGCCATGTGTTAGGGCATTCATTCCTCACAAACAAATGTAGAAAAGCAGAAACATTAAATATATCCCTTTCAAATCATAATACCATAAATATTACACGTAATACCATAAAAATACCATAAAATTGCATCCAGTAAAGAATCATGGAGATATTAAAAATTAATTTGAGAGGTGGAGCCAAGATGGCAGAGTGAAAGCAACGACTCACCTAAGCTCCTGGACAAACTCCTCTGGATATCTCTGAAAGGAGAATCTGACCAGACTTTGGAGGTGTAGAATCCAGTGGGTGACAGACTTTGACAGATTAGGAGCCCAGGTTGGACTGGAAGGTCCACGGGAAGGATCTGTTCCATGGGGGTAAGCCCCCAGCGCACAGCGCAGCACGGTCAGCGCAGCAGGGAGGAAGGGACCTGAGAAGCCCGAGAGTGGCGGGCGAAACCAGCAGAGCAGGAGACAAGCCAAACTGAGCTGGTGAGAGCTGCTGAACACCAGATATCAGCACAGCAGCCCTTGAAACCTTCAACCTGAAGACTAAACTTCGGTAAGTCACGTACTTGAACTTCCGGGAGCCAGGATGGCAGAGTGATCAGTAAATGCTCTCTCCTCCCCTCTGATGACCGTGATAGAACCATAAAATACTTCCCCAGATAAATCCTGGACCAGCGGGAACAGCAGAAGGGGGCAAATAGTCTCATAACACCAGAGGCTAGAAAAATAGCAAAGGGGGATTCTTCCTAATGCGGCGGAGGCGATCTGGAAGGACAGACGACCCAGGGCAGAGAAAATTCGCACTGATACCCAGGCAAGCCTCAGCGCCGGGAGACGAGCCCCAGGAGGGGTGGGAACACACATTAGCTTCTAGGCGTGCCCCAGCCCTCCAGGGGAAAAGGGAAGACAATAGGGAAGCTGGGATCACCATCCCCTGACCTTGTCTTTGCCTCAGGTCAGCTGAGGAGATCTCCTGAGGACAGACCACCCCTCCCACATACCTAACAAGCTAACCCCAGGGTTGATCTGGGAAACAAAAACCAAAAGCCTGCTTTTACCCTAGACACACATCAGCTCAACTTAAAGATCTGTACCTTCTGACTGAAAGAACCAGAAGCTACAACACTCAGCCAACATCATGAATCGGAAAAAGCAGACGAAAAGTGAAAAAAACATAGAATCTTTCTATGGGGATAAGGACCAAAACACAAACACCAAAGAGGTCAGAGCTGAGACTGTACTTCCATCTGAAACCTCAGAAGGGACTATGAATTTCTCGCAAGCACAACTAGATTACCTGGAAAAGCTGCAGAAGGAAATAAAAGAAAAACTGGCCAATGATTTTAAAATTATAAAAAAAAGAATTCACTGATGAGAACATCACTCTGAAAAGGAAAATTGAACAAATGGAAAAGGAAGTTCAAAAATTAACTGGAGAGAAAAATTCCCTAAAAGGAAGAGTTAATCAAACGGAAAAGGAAACCCAAAACCTAATTGGGAAAATTGATCAGATGGAAAAGGAAACACAAAACCTAACTGGGAAAATTGGTCAAATGGAAAAAGAAGTACAAAAATTAAATGGAGAAAATAGCTCATTAAAGGGAAAAATTTGTCAGATGGAAAAGGAGATGCAAAAGCTAACTGAAGAAAACAATACAACGAAGATTAGAATTGGGCAAGTAGAAACTAATGACTCAATGAGGAAACAAGAATCAGTCAAACAAAATCTAAAGAATGAAAAGATAGAAGAAAATGTAAAATAATTAATTGGAAAAACAACTGACCTGGAAAATAGATCCAGGAGAGAAAATTTAAGAATTATTGGCCTGCCAGAAACCCATGATGAAGAAAAGAGTCTGGACAATATCTTCCAGGAAATCATCAAGGAAAACTGCCCAGAACTACTAGACTCAGAGGGCAAAATAGTCATCGAAAGAATCCACCGTTCCCCTCCCAAAAGGGAACCGAACTCAAAACCCCAAGAAATATCATTGCCAAATTCCAGAGCTATCAAGTGAAGGAGAAAATACTACAAGCAGCCAGAAAGAAACAATTCAAATATCAAGGACACACAGTCAGGATCACACAGGACCTTGCAGCTTCTACATTAAAAGATCGAAAGAATTGGAACCCAATATTCTGTAAGGCAAAGGAATTGGGACTTCAACCAAGGATCAACTACCCAGCAAAGTTCAGCATAACATTTCAGGCAAGGAGAAAGTCATTCAACGAAATAAGGGATTTCCAGAGCTTCCTGACCAAAACACCAGAACTCAATAGACAATTTGATCTTCAAATGCAGGTCTCCAGAGAATCATAAAAAGGTAAACAGAGGGGAAAAAACAAAAACAAAAACTTGCTACTCAATTAGGGCAAACTGTTTACCTCCCTATAAGGGAAGATGATACCTGTTAATCTTGAGAACTGTGCAGCTATTATGATAAAAGGGATATATGTAGAGGGAACAGGCATAAAGTAAACGATGTCATGTCAAAAATATGATTTAAGTATGAGAAGGGATTGTAATAGGAGGTGTGAAAAGGGGGAAGCAGAAAATGGCAAATTATATCACAGGAAGAAGTACAAAACTATAGTAGAGGGAAGGAGGGGAGGGAGATGAGCATTGTTTGAGAGGTACTCTCATCTGATTTGTTCAAAGGAGGGAACAATAATCTTAAGTAGATAATCCTAACTAGCTATATAGGTAGTAGGAGGGGAAGGGGGAAGAAAGGGGAGGGTGGCTAAAAGGGAGGAAAGAAGCAATAAGAGTAAAGGGGAGTAAAAGGGAGGGGGGTTAAAAGAAGGAGGGGAAGGCTGCAGGAGGAGGGGGAGAAAAGTGAATACTATTGAGGAGGGGAAGGGAGACGGGAGAGATAAAAGCACAAATGGTGGGAAAGAGGTTGGAGGGAAATACACAGATTGTAATCATAACTGTGAATGTGAATGGAATGAACTCTCCCATAAAACGGAGACGGATAGCAGAATGGATTAAAAGCCATAATCCAACAATATGCTGCTTACAAGAAAAACATTTGAAATGGGGGGATACACATAGGATAAAGGTCAAAGGATGGAGCAGAATATATTGTGCTTCAGCTCATGTAAGAAAGGCAGGAGTAGCAATCCTAATCTCAGACAAAGCAAAAGCAGAAATAGATCTAATCAAAAGGGATAAGGATGGAAACTATATCCTGCTAAAAGGCACCATAGACAATGAAGCAATATCATTACTAAACATATATGCTCCAAGTGGTATAGCATCCAAATTCTTAGAGGAGAGGTTGGGGGAGTTGAAGGAAGGAATTGATAGCAAAACTATACTAGTGGGGAACCTCAACCTCCCCCTCTCTGAACTCGATAAATCCAACCTCAAAATAAACAAGAAAGAGGTTAAGGAGGTAAATAAAACTCTGGATAAGGTAGATATGATAGATCTTTGGAGAAAATTAAATGGGAATAGAAAGGAATATACCTTTTTCTCAGCGGTACATGGAACATTTACAAAAATTGACCATGTACTAGGACATAAAAATCTCACAATCCAGTGCAGAAAGGTAGAGATAATCAATGCATACTTTTCAGATCATAATGCATTAAAAATTACATGTAATAAAAGGCCATGGAAAGAGAAACCAAAAATCAGTTGGAAACTAAATAATCTAATTCTAAAGAAGGGTTGGGTTAAAGAAGAAATCATAGAAACAATCAACAATTTCATTCAAGAGAATGACAATAGTGAGACAACATACCAAAACTTATGGGATACTGCAAAAGCAGTTATTAGGGGAAGTTTTATATCTTTGAATGCTTACATAAATAAAATAGAGAAAGAGGAGATCAATGACTTAGGCTTGCAGTTGAAAAAGCTAGAAAAAGAAAAAATTGAAAATCCCCAAGTAAATACCAAATTAGAAATACTGAAAACCAAAGGAGAGATTAATAAAATTGAAATAAAGAAAACTATTGAATTAATAAATAAAACCAATAGTTGGTTTTATGAAAAAACAAATAAAATTGATAAACCTTTGGTCAATCTGATTAAAAAAAAAGAAAGAAGAAAACCAAATTACTAATATTAAAAATGAAAGGGGTGAACTCACCTCCAATGAGGAGGAAATTAAAACAATAATTAGAAACTACTTTGCCCAACTTTATGCCCACAAATTCGATAATCTAAATGAGATGGATGAATATTTTAAAAAATACAAATTGCCCAGATTAACAGAAGAGGAAGTTGAATACTTAAACAACCCCATCTCAGAAAAAAAAATTGAACAAGCCATCAATGAACTCCCTAGGAAAAAATCTCCAGGGCCAGATGGATTCACAAGTGAATTCTATCAAACATTTAAAGAACAGTTAATCCCAATACTATATAGACTATTTTTGAAAATTGGGGAAGAAGGAGTCCTCCCAAATTCTTTCTATGATACAAATATGGTTTTGATACCCAAACCAGGAAGAGACAAAACAGAGAAAGAAAATTATAGACCAATTTCCCTAATGAATATAGATTCAAAAATTTTAAATAAGATTTTAGCAAAACGAATACAGCATCTTATCACGTGATTAATTCATTATGATCAGGTAGGATTCATACCAGGATTACAGGGCTGGTTCAATATTAGTAAAACTATTAGCATTATTGATCAGATCAATAACAAAGCTAACAAAAACCACATGATTATCTCAATAGATGCAGAAAAAGCTTTTGACAAAATACAACACCCATTCCTACTAAAAACACTGGAGAACGTAGGAATAGAGGGAACTTTCCATAAAATAATAAGCAGTATCTATCTAAAACCTTCAGCAAGCATTATATGCAATGGGGATAAGCTAGATGCATTCCCAATAAGATCAGGGGTGAAACAAGGTTGTCCATTATCACCACTGTTATTCAATATGGTACTAGAAATGTTAGCTGTAGCAATTAGACAAGATAAAGATATTCAAGGAATAAGAATAGCTAAAGAAGAAACTAAGTTATCACTCTTTGCAGATGATATGATGATCTACCTAGAGAATCCCAGAGATTCAAGTAAAAAATTACTTGAATTAATAAACAACTTTGGCAAAGTTGCAGGTTACAAAATAAACCCACACAAATCTTCTGCATTCCTATATATTGGCAACAAAGTCCAACAGCAAGAGATAGAAAGAGAAATCCCATTTAAAGCTAGGGTAGACAGTATAAAATACTTAGGAGTCTACCTGCCAAAACAAACCCAGGGATTATATGAACACAATTACAAGACACTTTTTGCACAAATAAAGTCAGATTTAAGTAAGTGGAAAAACATTAGTTGCTCATGGATAGGCCGTGCTAATATAATAAAAATGACAATTCTACCTAAATTAATATACTTATTTAGTGCCATACCAATTAAACTATCAGGCAATTACTTTCTAGAGCTGGATAAAATAATATCAAAATTCATTTGGAAAAACAAAAGGTCCAGAATATCAAAGGGACTAATGAAAAGAAATGCTTGGGAAGGTGGCCTAGCGCTACCAGACCTCAAACTGTACTATAAAGCAGCAATTATCAAAACCACTTGGTATTGGCTAAGAAACAGAGAGGTAGACAAGTGGAATAGACTTGGCACTCAAGATGCAGTAGGCAAGGAATATAGCAACCTTCTGTTTGATAAACCCAAAGACCCCAGCTTCTGGGATAAGAACTCATTGTTTGACAAAAATTGCTGGGAAAACTGGATAACAGTGTGGTGGAAATTAGGCATAGACCCATACCTGACACCGTATACAAGAATAAAGTCCAAATGGGTACATGATTTAGATATAAAGATTGATACCATGAATAAACTGGAGAAGCAAGGAATAGTGTATTTATCAGATCTACGGAGAAGGGAAGAATTCTTTACTAAAGGAGAGATAGAAAGCATTATGAAATGCAAAATGGATAACTTTGATTACATTAAACTGAGAAGTTTTTGCACAACCAAACCCAATGCAACCAAAATCCGGAGGGATGTAGTAAATTGGGAAAGAATTTTTACAGCTAAGCTCGGGGATAAAGGCCTCATTTCTAGAATATATAGAGAACTTTCTCAAATGTATAATCATACAAGTCATTCCCCAATTGATAAATGGTCAAAGGATATGAACAGGCAATTTTCAGAGGAAGAAATTAAAGATATCTATAATCATATGAAAAAATGCTCCAAATCACTATTGATTAGAGAGATGCAAATCAAAACAACTCTGAGGTACCACATCACACCTATAAGATTGGCAAACATGACAGAACAAGAAAATGATAAATGCTGGAGAGGATGTGGGAGAGTTGGAACACTAATTCATTGTTGGTGGAGCTGCGAGCGCATCCAACCATTCTGGAGAGCAATTTGGAACTATGGCCAAAGGGCTACAAAAATGTGCATACCCTTTGACCCAGCAATATCGCTACTAGGACTATATCCCCAAGAGATCATAAAAATGGGAAAGGGTCCCACATATACAAAAATATTTATAGCAGCACTCTATGTAGTTGCCAAAAACTGGAAGTCAAGGGGATATCCATCAATTGGGGAATGGCTGAATAAATTATGGTATATGAATGTAATGGAGTACTATTGTGCCATAAGAAATGATGAACAAGAAGACTTCAGAGAGGCCTAGAAGGACTTATATGACCTGATGCTGAGTGAAAGGAGCAGAACCAGGAGAACTTTGTGCACAGCAACGACCACAGTGTGCGAGAGTTTTTTCTGGTAGACTCGGAATTTTGTAATAACGCAAAAACTTCTTATAAAAAAAAAATCCCAAAGGTGGTTCTCAAGGCAAAATGCCTTCCACACTCAGAGAAAGAAATATGGAAGTCACTCACAAAATGTAGCAGATCATGTTTGTATATGTGTATGTGTTTGTGTATCATGTTCTGATTTATTATACGATTTCTTTCATTTATTTTAGTCTGACTACATAGCATGACTATAGTGAAAATATACTCAATAGGAAAGTATATGTAGAATCTATACAGAATTGTATGCAGTCGTGGGGAGGGAGGGGGTAGTGGGGGGTAGGTGCGGGGGGGGATAAAATCTCAATTGTATGGCAGTGATTGTTAAACATTAAAAATAATAATAATAAAAAAAATTAATTTGAAATTAAACAATATAATCCTAAAGATTGAGTGGGCCAAGAACAAATCCTCAACAATAAATAATTTCATTAGAAAGAAAGGTAGCAATAAGACAATATACCAAAATTTATGAGATGCAGGCAAAGCAGTACTTTGGGGAAAATTTATATCCATAAATACTTAAATCAATAAAGTAGAAAAATAGCAGATCAATGAATTGGGGATAGAATTTTAAAAAGCTACATAAAGAACAAACTAAAATCTCGAATTAAATACAAATTGGAAGTCCTGAAAATCAAAGGTAAGATTAGTAAAACTAAAAGTTAAAAATATTGAACTAATAAATAATGCTATGATCTGCTCTTATAAAAATAAAATAGATAAACCAATGGTTAATTATATTAAAAATGAAAGAAGAAAATCAAATTACCAGTATCAGTTGTTATGTCTGTCCTTCATTTCTGAAGAAGACCATGCCATCAGAGAAATGATGACATGACTTGCACTTGACTCTGCTTTGAGTGAAGGGGGGTTGTTGCAGGTCACCAGTCTCACTTTTCCTCCATAGCCATCTGAATTCAGTGACCAGATATTCATCAGCATGACTGGAGATGTCCCAGGATGCACTGGGAGACCTTGGACCCTTTAGACCAAGGTCTTTGCAGGTACTCACTTAGGGTGAGGCAACATCCATTCATTGAATAGGCCTGTTTAAGAAGTAGCCAGGGCATGGTCCCTTTAATGAGGCCAAGAAAAACAAAGACATCAGCCTGGGAGGAAAACAGCAACACTTACTACTGATAATCACTCTGAAGCCAGGAGGGTCCAGAAATCAGGAATGAGAAGGGTGAATGCATCACCTATTGTTGTTGTTGTTGTGTTTGTTCTTCATTCTCGACATCAAGATGGTGACATGACTTGCACTAGGCTTGGTTTTGAAGGAGGGAGGGCTGTGCAGGTCACCAGCCTCACTTTCTTCTGAGTCATCTGGGTCCAGTGGCCTGATATTCATCAGGATGACTGCAGATGGCCCAGGATACAATGGGAGACCCTTTCAGGCTAAATATTATCACATTCTCACTTTGAGTGAGAAACACCTGTTCAATGAATAGGCTTCTTCAAGTTAAGGGATGGCCCCTTTAATCAAAAAAAAAAAAAAAACTGGGAGAAGACCCTCAGGGCTCCTGGGTAAAAGAGAAACAATTACCGTATAGTTATTGCATTCACTCTGTGCAAGGTGGGTGGGGACTTGTCCAGTGTATGAGCTCCAGAGGGAATTGGGTTTCAAACTTTATCTTTGAGCCAGTAAGCCCAAAGGAAAAAAGCAGCTTTTGCCCATGGATTTTACCTTCCCCTGGGCAGAACGCCAGGGGGAGAAGACAGGGAAGGGGAGGAGAAGGGAGCAGGAGGGAAGAGAAGAGGCTACTCACAGGTTGTATTTGTCCTTCTTTCTTGAAGAGGACTATGACATCAAGATGATGACATGACTTGAAGTTGACTTTGATTTGAGTGAAGGAGGGCTGTGCAAGGTCACCGACCTCACATTCTTGTCCTGAGCCATCTGGGTCCAGTGGTCTGAAATAGCCAAGTAAAGAAAGAAACAATCCTGCCCTGTTGAAGACATGGGTACAGAAGGAAACCTATTCAAAGTCTCTGGTTGACATAAAATTATACAAACTACAATGTCCCATGCAGGCCTTCCATTCTCTGCTGTGTAGTATGTCATGATATAACTAATGAAGAGGCATTTCTGATCAAGATCAAGAATTCTCTCATTCTGAGCTAGATTCAGAAGCACAGGACTAGGCAGATTTGTACATATGCTAACAATTCTGATGACAGAGGGTTTAAATATTGATCTGTGTATCTTAGCTCCCTCACCCCTAGCTACAGAGGTCAAGGTCAGCAAAATTTAATCAATAAGCAGTAGATAATTCTAGAAGAAGAGTGCTTAAAAATGTCCCTGCCATGAAATCCTTCTACACATGGATTGTGCACCTCCTGCTATAACATTCTCATTGCTTCTGTCTTTGCCCAGCCTTCTTCCAGGCAGAACTGACCTCAGAGTCAATTATTGAGCTGGAATCTTTCCCCCCTTAAATGAATAGCATTTACAAAGTGGGTGGAAGGGATAGAAAGTAAAAGCAAAAACTAGTAGAGAACCAAGTGATTGTACGATAGGATTTGCAACCTGAGAAAGATGATTTCACCCTAAAAGATTTGTAGTAGATTACTGAAGGTTATTGAGAGAAATATTCAATGGATACTAACAAAATGAATAGCAATTACATTTTGGGCAGTATTCTGTCTGCTTCAAGATTGGGACTGTGATATTCAAGAGTTAGAATTAGACAAGAATTGGAGTTAGTCGTTTCTTCTATGCAATTGTCTATATATTTGGAAGGCAAACTTTGGAAAACACTATATCTCTCTGGAAATTGCTAAAGGGCTTTGTGTGTGGAACTCTGATTCCTTTTGGGGAGAACAGAGTTGTGGAGCCATCTTGTTCAGGGGGCCTGGAAGAAGCAAGAATCCTTCAAACTTTTATAGAATCAAGGTTAGCTGCCTTGCCTATAGGCTTCTGGGATTCTAACCAAAGGCCTCTGATTATCTAGGAACACCCATTGTGATTTGGAAGTCCATTCTGAAGTTATCCCAGAAAGCAAAAGATCAGAGCCATCCACTGGGAGTTACAGTAAATTTCAATGAAGGTTTGATTGGAAAGGGCTGTTCTAGGTGATTTTATCTAACGTGGTGTGGAAAGTCCTCCTCCAGGCTTGACACTGCCCTATTAGTAGAACTTCTACTTACCTATTCTGGTCCACCATTAAGACTACCACCACTCCATGACCTTGTACTTTCCCAGATGAATCTCCACTGCCTCTTTCCCCAGGCACCAGACACTTAGTCTTTTGTATAATGGAAGTGCCCATGCATATCCCACAAGAGACAAGTGTGCACCAGGCCTCTACTTTACATCTAAAGTTTCCCACAACAGACAGTGAACTATCATAAACTAGCAGTCGAACATCAATTTGATTTCTCTGATGGAGATTACAGATTTAATTATCATTTACTTATCTAATTACCACCCTTTTGTCAGAAAAAGCTCTGTGAAGGAATCTAATATTTTGAAGACTGGGACTTGTCTGATCCTTGAAAGTGGGCCTCATTCTGGCATACCTGTAACTCTGCCCTCATGTTAATTGGGCTAAAGATTGCCATTGCTGATCTCCAACCCTTAGTAATGCCGAAGATCTCAGCCAGAAACAAGCAGGGCATTTCTTTCCTAGTTTCAATTACAAATTTCTCTGCCTCTCTCCCCATTTTTCTTCATCCTAAGAACTTAATAGCTATGGCAGTTTTATTTTTATGATCTTAGTATTGGTGAAGTGGGAAGAAAACAGAGTTATCTCCCTTCTTTTAAAGAACTTTGGTCTAGATGAAGGCAGGAAGTAAATCCATCTGCTCCTGGAGTTCCAAATAAACTCTAATGTTGGAAAAATGATTCACAAATCAGATAACCCATTGATAAAAAATACGAGGTTATGATAAAACTATGGTTTCATACCTGAAATAGGGAGAAGTAAAACACAGAAAACTGTAGCCCAATATCCTTTATGAACATTGACACAGTTCCAATTCCACCCCCATCTCTTACCTGATTATTTCACTGTACTTTAGTGAGATCTTTCATATATGTTTTCATCTTCCTACTCCATACTTTAAGGCTCAGAAAAAATGATGTGACCTTTCTCCTATTAGTTTCCTTGATCCTGAATTGGTTATTTATGAAATTAGGGTAGACACACCTGGTTCTTTTGGTGTGGTGGCAGTTGAGTTCTTTCAGTCATGTATGATTCTTTGGGGTTTTCCTGGCAAAGATACTGGAGTAGTTTTTCCCAATTCCCACAACTGAATAGTTTTCTCACAGGACAGAAATTGGAAAAAAAGACAGAAATTGGACTGGACTCATAATTGAATATAAAGGAAACTGACCTACATGCAGTAATGAATCACAAGATGGAGTCAGTAGGGTTCACTCAATTCCCACTATCACTTGCTGTTCTGATCCCCCACATGTTTCTTCTATTTTTACAGTATTTCTTGGATATACCCATTCTTTCTTCTAATCCTGCAACCACCCTCATACTTGGACTATAGCAGTAGACTGCTATTTGGTCCACATACCCTATGTCTCTCTCCCAACTCTAATCAACTATCAAATTGATCTTTCTAAAGTGCAGGCTTGATGCTAACTCCGCTCCATTCAATAAACTCCAGTGGCTCCCTGTTACCTCTAGAATCAAATATAAAATCCTTTATTTATTTAAAGCCCTTCATAACCTGGCCCTTTCCTATCTTTCTAGGTTTCTTAGACTTTACTCTCCTCCATGGGCCACGGGCTCCATTGACATTGACCTCCTTGTTATCATTTGCACAAGACAATTTATATCCCAACTCCAAAAGTTTTCATCATCTATCTCCCATAACTAGAACTTTGCCCTTTCCTATCTCCAATTCAGAAGTTATGACTTCCTTTAAATCTTAGCTAAAGTCTAACAAGAAGCCTTTCCCAGTTCTCCTTAATTTTCTGCCTTTCCTCTAAGACAGCTCCCAGTTCATCCTGTTTATATCTAATTCACACATTTTTTTTTTTCCCTCATTAGACTGTGATCTCCTAAAGAACAAGGTCTCTTTTTTTGCCTTGCTTCATATCCACAGCACTTAGCATGTTGCTTGGCAAATAGCAATTGCTTAATAAATGCTAGTTAACTTGACTTGGACAGTTTTCTCCATCTAATAATCAGTCAGACATTTTATGTCATAAAGATTTACAAAGAAATAGGAAGCAAATCAAAATCAATTAGTAGAATGATCTTGTTTGGTGGTATATACAGTGTTCCTCAATAGGAGACCTCACCTTTATGCAAAGATGGAGAAGAGATTCATATTTTAATCTCTTCTCTGAATCCAAATTGGTTGTTAAGATTACACAACATTGAATTTTATTTATACTGTTATCACTGTTTTTTTATTAATGTCATTTCAGACATTATTTTCCTGATTCTGCTAATTTCACTCTATACTGATTCATGTCATCCCATGCCTCTGTGAATTCATATTCATCACTTCTTATGACATGGTAATATTTCATTACATTCACTTCAACATTTAAGTATTTAAATTTATTTTCTACTTTTCCTCATCATTGAAAGAAAGCTATTACCCTGCATTTCTACTATCCTTCACTCCTAAACTCCAACAAAGGAGTTATTTATGCTCACATCTACTCATTCATTACTTTTTAATTGATCAACCCTTCACAGTCTGGTTTACAACCCTTCCTGTCATTCATTTGTTCAGTCTTTTTTGACTTTTAGTGAGCCTGAGGAACATAGCACACTGATAATGTCCACGGAGTTTCCTTGGTAAAGATCCATGAGTGGCTTGCTATTTCCTTCTCCAGTAGATTAAGGCAGATGGAGGCTAAGTAACTTGCCAAAGGTCACATAACTAGTAAGTCTCTGAGGCTGGATTTGGACTACGACTCCAGATCCAGAACTTTATTCACTGATCTACCTACCTGCCTCAAACACTATCAGTCTGCTAAAACTATTTTCTCTAAAGCTATTATTGATTTTTTCACTGCTAATTACAAGTCTCTCTCTCTCTCTCTCTCTCTCTCTCTCTCTCTCTCTCTCTCTCTCTCTCTCTCATCCCCCCCTTCTCTCTCTCCCCCCAACCTTTGCCTCTTTCCAGCATTTGTCTCTTCATTCTCTCTTTATGAAATTTGTTTCCTTCTTCTTTAACTCTGCCTCTCATTTGGGGCTTAGCTCAAATACCACTTCTTCATTTACATTTCCCTATCCCTTTAGTCATCAGTACTGTCTCCCTCCTTTAATTAATTACTTTTAATGGTTTCCCTGTATACAGATTGTGTCTACCAAGTCAGACATACACTCTTGGAAGGCAAGGGTTATTTTCATTTTCTAGGTTGTTTCCCTCCATAACTAGCACACTGTTTTGTATAAAGTTGGTAATTAATAAAAGTTTGTTGCATGAAAAGAGGGCAAGATTCAGAGTTTTTGGACAGGGGTTTAAAATTTAATTTGGCCACTTACTGAAATACCTTGAGCACATCACTTTACCTTTTCCCACCCGAATTGCTTTATTTGTAAAAGTGAGGGCATTGGATGTAAGAACATTTCAGTTCACTTCCATCCCTTAATCTGTAATCTTATGAAACTAATGATGATAGACTGCCAGTTGTGTTAATTGTAGAAGGTCCTTTATAATGCTAATTTTAATGAATGTTTTTGGCCAACTTGTTCTGCATTTATATAGGGAATATCAAAGAAGAAGAATAACCACTGGAGTGGGAAAAATGACAAAGCTCATCATATATGCACATTCTGTAATTGTGGCCAGGAATTGAGGAAGCTTTATCCAGGTGTCACCAAAGTGGAGAGGAAATTTGGGGTTTCTGTATGGTTATCTGTCCATAGTCTCATGTGGAAACTCCAAAATTTGAGGGGTGGAGCCAAGATGGTGGAGTAGAAAGATGCATATACTTTAACGTTTCCTCCACAGCCCACAAAATACCTGTAAAAAATGATTCTTAACAAATTGTAGAGCAGCAGAAGCCACAGAACAACAGAGTGAAAGAGGTTTCCAGTCAAAAGTAACCTGGAAGGCCAACTTGGAAAAGTCTATCTCACGGGACTCTGAGCAGAGTGGAGCTCAGCCCTGCCCACATGGCACTGGGAGAAACAGGACCTGAACAGACCTCCTGGGCAGAATTCCCAGCAGGGAGGGTCCCAGATCCCTCAACCCACAAGCAACAAAGAAAGCTCCAAAGATCAGTGTGGGAGGGCTTTCCTATCTGGGTAAAAGGGGAGTGGCATCCCCACAGCACTGGGAGAAGGTGGTGGAAGAGGCAGCAGCAGCAGCATTAGACAGTGGTGGTGATGATAGCCATGGATGCAGCCTGGGTCCATTGTCCAGTCAACTCAGCTTAAAGTCTTTGGGAGAATTGAGCTGCTCATATGAACCTCAGCCCTCTGTGGCAGAATTGAGCAACTGATCTGAATCTCAGCTTTGAGCATGGTACTGGGGAGAGGAGGAGCACTAGGACCCTCCTCTTGACAAAGGATTCAGAAGTCAAGTAACTGGCTGGGAAAATGCCCCAAAGATCATAGAAGGTGTCTCCTTCCACCCTTTCAGATGAGGAAGAACAAGGCATACTGTCAGAGGAAGTCAAGGCTTCTGCCTCCAGTACCTCCAAAATCAATACGAAATGAGTTCAGGCCATAGAAGAGCCTGAAAAAACAAGTCAGCAGCTTGCTAAAGGAGAACCAAAAAAAATGCTGAGGAAAATAACACCTTTAAAAATAGGCTAACTCAATTGGAAAAAGAGGTCCAAAAAGCCAATGAGGAGAGGGAGACTTTAAAAAGCAGAATTAGCCAAATGGAAAAGAAGGTTCAAAAGCTTACTGAACAAAATAGTTCTTTAAAAGAGAAAGTGGAGTTCAGGGAAGCTGATGACTATAAGACAAATCAAGCAGTTACGAAACGAAACTAAAAGACTAAAAAAATAGAAGATAATGTGAAAAATCTCATAGGAAAAACAACTGAGCTGGAAAATAGATCCAGGAGAGACAATTTAAAAATTATGAGACTACCTGAAATCCATGATCAAAATTAGACTTGACATTATCTTTCATGAAATTATCAAGGTAAACTGCCCTGATATTCTAGAACCGGAGGGCAAAATAAATATTGAAAGAATCCACCAATCACCCCCTGAAAGAGACCCAAAAAGAGAAACTCCTAGGAATATTGTGGCCAAATTTCAGAGTTCCCAGGTCAAAGAGAAACTATTGCAAGGAGCTAGAAAGAAACAATTTGAGTATTGTGGGAATACAATCAGGATAACACAGGATCTGACTGTTTCTACAGATATTCCAGAAGTCAAAGGAACTGGGATTAAAACCAAGAATCACCTACTCAGCAAAACCGAGTATAATACTTCAAGGGAATAAATGGTCATTCAATAATATCAAGAACTTTCACACATTCATGATGAAAAGACCAGAAGTGAATAGAAAACTTGACTTTCAAACACAAGAATAAAGAGAAGCATGAAAAGGTCAACAGGAAAGAAATCATACAGGACTTTCTAAAGCTAAACTGTTTACATTCTTACATGGGAAGGTAATGTTTATAACTCTTGAGATTTTACTCAGTATTTGGGTAGGTGGAGGGATTATACACTCACACACTTACACACACAAACATAAACAGAGAGTACAAGTTAAGTTGAAGCAGAAGAGAACATATCCATAAAAAATAAAATTAAATTAAGGGGTGAAAGAGGAAAATATTGGGAGGAGAAAGGGAGAAATATAATGGGGTGGGCTATCACTCATAAAAGAGATAAGAAAAATCTTGTTCAATGGAGGAGAAAAGGGAGGAAGTGAGAGGGGAAGAGTGAAGCTTACTATCTTCACATATGGCGTAAGGAGGGAATACCATGCTGACTAAGTTTGGTATGAAAATCTATCTCACACAGGAAAGTAGGGGAGAAGGGGACAAGTGGGGTGAGGGGGAAGATAGAGGGGAGTTCAAATGGAAAAAGGGAGTAACTAGAAGCAAACACTTTTGGGAAGGGGTAGGGTCAAATGAGAGAATAGAAAAAAAAGGGGAGGGATAGAGGGCAATATAGTTAGTTTTACATAACATGACTATATGTCCTGTATCGAATTGCTTTCCCTCTAAGTGAAGATGGGTAGGGAGTGATGAGGGGAGAGAAGTTGGAATTCAAAGTATTGGAAATGAATGTTGAGAATTATTATTGCATATAACTGGGAAATAAGAAATATAGTTAATGGGGTATAGAAATTTATCTTGCCCTACAAGAAAAGAGAGAAGTTTGGGATAAGGGAAGGATGGGGTATGGTAGAAGGTAGGATACATTGAGGGAAGGGGTAATCAGAATGCAAGGTATTATGGAGTGAGGTAGGGAAGAGATGGGGAGAAAAACTGTAACTCAAAATTTTGTGGAAATGAATGATTAATTCTAAAAATAAATAAATAAATGAGAAGCTCCAAAATTTTTTGTACATGTAAACAGGCTTGACTGACCTACAGTTTACATATACAGTTCTTAAGAAGCTGGCTCTTATATCCTTCATCATCTCTTTTTGAATGTGTGACTGTGGTAGGGCTGGCAAATCCCAGGGATCTCAAAAGAAGATAAATATGTCCTCATGATATCAGATCAAGCCAAAATAATGGAAACTTAGGATACATTGTAACTGGAATTCTCTGTATTACACAAACATACCACTCAATATGTGCTGCTGGTCCCTGATCAACTTCAGGTTCAAACACAAAATGTTCTTTCTGGCATTCAGAGCCCTTCATAACCTGATCTTCTCCCATCTATGTGGTCTTCTTGCATCTTATTCCCTACCATATACTCTTTGGTCCAGTGACACTGGCTTCCTTCTTGATCTAAGAAAAACAAAACACTCCATCTCCTTCTCTATTCATTTTCTATGGCTGTCCCCAGTTCCTCTAAAGCCCTCGCTCTTTTCTATTTACTGGATTCCTTGGTTTCTTTTAAATCCCAACTAAAATCCCATATTCTACCAAAACAAAACAAAACAAAACAAAACCCTTGTGTTCCCAACTTATCTTATTTCTAATTACTTCCCTTTCTTAAGTATTTCCTCTTCATCCTGTATATGGCTTGTTTGCATATATTTGGTTTTTTTTTTTTTGATGTCTCCCACACTAGATTGTGAGCTTCTTGAAGGCAAGTTATGTCTTTTACCATATTTTGCATCTCTAGCACTTACCACAATGCCTGACTCATAGTAAGCACTTAACAAATGTTTATTGACGTTTAGCTTATTGGAAAGATTTGTCTTGGAATAATCTTGAGCAAGATGAAGGGAAACTACCGTATAATACCTTGATTTTCAAATATGGATAAAATCAAAGCTAATTTCTGTGTTTTAGAATTTTAAGCAAAGGTAAAAAAATGAGAATTTCACCTTGACTGTTCATTTGTCACCTAAATAGATCCAGCAAGAAGAGAAAGACTTGGGGCGGGGGGGGGGGGGGGAGGGTTGCAGGGTAGAAGGTGCTCAGTTCCTATCCCACAGGCCTCTGGATAAAACATCTTGAGGTGCAATTTCTAAGTTACGAGCAATGTTCCTTTGTACCTCATGGTTAGCTGGGAATATAGTGTTTTTAAATCCAAGATGGAGAAGCGGAGGACACATTGCTTGCAAATAAGACTATGTTCTGTGCTGTGCTTCATGAATTTCATGGAAGAAGGGACTCAACTGGAAATCAGTGTGATTTTCACAACTCTGCCATGGACTAATTGTATCATGCTCATATGAGCGTCAGACTGCCAGTTTTCCCCACCAGTGGAATAACTCTTCACTATGCACTGAACTTTTCAAAACACTGCTTTGAAAATGGTTCAGAAATGAAAGTAGGCACACACAGAAATGTCACACTGAATCAGGGTCCTGTGATCTCCAATGAAAGTAGAGTAATGGATTCTACAAATGTGTAGAGCCACTGCTGCTTTCTCTCTCATGCTCTGTGGTTCCCATCATTTGAGTTGTAGGCAGTCTTTCTGATTTATTGTTCTCAGATTGTTATATACATCTGGTGTTTTACATGATCATATGCCTATTCCCTTGTTTCTCTGTGCCAAATTCTTGACATGGGATTCACACTAAATGAAGCTGAAATATACAGTTGTTACTGTCTGTGTAAATTTCTCTTGTGCATTGTGTGATATTGCAATTGCTATTTGGTATATTCAAATAGAATTATTAGTCTCCAGAATGAAAAAAATGCATGAATGATGGTCTAAAGGTTTTGGAATGTATATGATAGAGAAGAAGGGTCAACATCAGGATACTATTGTCTTAAATTCCCTGTGACAAAATAGGAAAGGAATGAATGGTTTAAGGGTGAGGGGATTAAAGGGGAATGGGAGGGAGCAAGACAGAAGGGAAGAGTAAAAGAGAGGAAAGGAGGAGGAGAAGGAGTGGAAAGGGGAGGAAGGAGAGGGGAGGAAAGGAGAGGAAGGAAGAGAAGAGGAGAGGAGAGGGAAGGGGAACTGGGAGGGGAGAGAAAGGAAGAGAAGGGGAGGGAAGGGGAGAAAGGAGAGGAGGGAACAGGGGAGGATAAGTGGAAGGGGAAAGGAAGGGAAGGTATGGAATAGTAAAAGTCTTTGTCTTCCTATTTCCCCTAAAAAAATACAAAATCATCAGTTTGGCATTTAAATGTCCAAACAATATGGATCCCACCCAAGTTTCTAGTGTTACATCATAGTCCCTTTCATACACTTTCTCTATTCTAGACTGGTTGTTGCCACACTTGCTGTTCCACTGCTTGCCCTTGTGCCTCTGCACACATTCACTTTCTCTTGACTTTTTTGCAGACACACAGTCACCCCTTGCACAGCTTCTAAGTCCCTTGAGTTCATATTTGCATGTTTGTCTTTATATTCTGGCACAGTGTAAACACTTTCTTAAAGCTTGTTGAGTTGAATTCCATCAAGGGATTCTAAACAGTTTTATACCAACAGTTTCTTCTGTGGGAAGTCTCAGAAATCTAAGACATTTTGCATATTTTAAATTGTTTCATGTGTGAGTTACTGTCACATTGTGGATAGAGAGCAGCCCTTGGAGTCCCCTGACATAAACTGGCTGTGTGACCCAGGACACGCCAATTGTCCCCAATAACTCTCTGTCTCAAAGTATAAATTCTGGAGTAATTGCTGATCTATATTGGTAGAGGATGTCCTTCACTGGAAGCTACCTATACTAATGAAACCATAGGTGTAGTTGAAAAATAAATAAATAAAATGTGCTACAAACATGTAAATTTCATTTATATAGACATTATCTACATAGTCTTACTGTTAGCTGTGAGAGGGACTTCTTTACAAAGAAAGTAGTTCGAAGAGGCATCTGGAAATCATAGCTGTCATTGTTTAAATCCAAAATATAATAAGGATCCAGGACATTGTGGTTTTATTAAATATAGTAGGATGATATTGACTAATAAGTTGTTAGAGGTAGAATGAACTGTTAAGATTATCTAGAACAACTCTACAAAATGAATTAAAAAAAAGATATTTGAATGTCAAGGGACTTAGTACACTAAGTCATAATGACAGTTAGTGGAAGAAGAAATAAAAACTCAACATTCTAAGTCCCAGACACTAGTGTGCTGGTAAATGCTTAACAACTTGGTTCTCAGGGGGAAAAAAGTCTTCATGACATACTTTTAATCTGCATTATTAACCATAATATAATATCTACTATCTGCTAAGCACTTTCACAGATATTATCCAATTTGATCCTCACAAGAGCCCTGAGAGGTAGGTGCTGTCATCATTCCCATTTTGCATTTAAGGAAACTGAGCGGAACAGAGGTCAATTGATTAGCCCAGGAACACACAGCTAGTAAGTGACTTTAAAAAAAAAAGGTACAGACAATCAAGGAAATAATAAATCATGCTCTGTATTTGTCCATTCCTGAGGTATAAATGCTCACACTCAAAATTTAACAATCAACTTTCTGGAACTAGTTCAGGCTATATATAGCACATGTCTAGTCCCAGGTATATTGTGATTTTTTTCTCTTAACTCACACCTTCTCTATATATAAGGTAATATAATCTAGTCAGCATATAGCTTGCATAGATATTTGTGTCATATATGCATATTAGAGACCACTTAAACACTGAATTCTGGTTTGTTCTTTTTAAAATAATCTTATTTTTTACTCTCCTAAAAACAAAGCTAGGCTTTAATTTTCTTCTCCCTTTGTCTATAAAGGGATCAAATGTTAGCAAATTTTGATTTCACCAAAAAAAATTATCCTACATGCATTTCATTCATGGGGTTTGTGTGCAGAGATTAGCCCGACCTAGAATGTCAGTATTGAAATGGACCTTGGCCACACAATAGTGAATCTACCTGAAGCATAGACTCTTTCCCTGATATTTCAGTCTGGGGTCCTGCACGAATGCCTCCGTGACAAGAAATAACTGCCACTTACGGGAGTCTATTCCATATACGAACAGCTCCAATCCCATTGAAACATGCACTGTTCTAGTTGAAACTGAACACAGAGATCACCTAGTCTTCATTCCCCATTTTATCCATTAAGGGATTTTTCTGCTCCTCTTCCTTTTATAAAACTGAGTCCTGCCTCCCTGTCCTTCAGAACTTTATATTCATGTAGCAAGGCTCTTGCACACAGAAGGAAAATGAGCATAGATAAAGATAAACAGATATTGGCACAATGTGGGGGATGAGTGTGTAGGCTGAGAATTGAACATGAAGGATGGTGATTGCTTTATGTTATCACTTCGGTAGAGGTCGAGGCCGAATGATGTTGAAAGGGGGAGTTTATGGAGTTCAATATATAAAGTATAGGATGTAAAATATAAAGAACTGTTGAGTGCTATTCCTGGCTCCCTAAAACCCTGAACAGGCTGAGTTGTCAGAATTCCAACAGAGATTAGCAGTGAAGACAAAAGACATACTGGCCTTATAACTAACCTTTATAACTCAAAGGAGAAGAACCCGTGGCATTGTGGAGATGGGGTGTGGGAGTGGAAGCAGGGCACAGTAATTGAAAATGATGATGGGAACATATCACTATCTTACTCAGCACTTACTGCAGCCTGTGTGCCTTTGAGTCATCTCTGCTCCCTTGGCTTCCAAAGGATGGTTTTAATCCTGTGAGCAAGCTCCATCGGTGGCAATATATCTATGAAGTGACAATCTGGCTCTGGGCCCACTGTGGGCATCATAAAAAACATTGTTCGGTCAGTGGCCACGGAGAGATTTAGCAACCCCTGATCCTGACAAAGACAAAAAGGGCTCCCTGGGTTCTCTCAGTCTCACATGGAGTCAGACACACTAGCCATTGGGGCATCTTCTTTTAATCTATGCACAGAGGAAATTCAATCTCCACATCATTAAGAGAAAGCAGAACCACACAGTGACTCCTGCAGTCAGCTGATGAGCTGTTATCATGCTTAAGCAATAATGTGTAACGGACAGGCAGGTGCTTTCTTGCTCTTGGATAGGAAAGGCCTGCATTGTTTAGCCATAAATATAATGAAATAGGATCAACCAATTTACAAAACACTTAATAAGATCCTTTGTGTGCTAGATGTTCTGCTGGGCATCAGGATACAAAGACAGAAATAAACTAGATCCTACCCATAAGGAACTTACATTCTGTTAGGGGAAACAGGATTTACACATTTAAGTAAAGGTAAAGTATTTGAAAAGCAAACACAAAATAATTGTTTTTCAGCCTCAGCTGGTGGTTGAGTAAGTACAGTTGTGGGCTTGTAATCTGAAAGACCTGAGTTTCAGTGCAGCCTCAGAATCTTACTGTGTGATGCTCAGCAAGTAACTGGATCTCTGTTTACCTCAGTTTCCTCAGCTTTAAAATGAGGATACTAATAGCACCTGCCTCTAATGATTGTTGTGAGGATCAAATGAGAAAGCATCACTGAAACTGCTTAATATGGGTACTTAACACATACTAGGAACTTTGTAAGTAAACATTTACTTTTGAGGAGATTGAGGAAGAAAGTTCTTAAGTGACTTTTTCACAGAACTAATAAGTGTCTGAGGTCATATTTGAACTCAGGTCTTCCTGACTTGGCAACTCATTAGCTATGTGGGAGGAATAAAGCAGAGTGAGGAGTTGAAGATGCTTCCATGGTTGTGGATATGATTGAATGGAAGAATGGTGGTGACCTCAACAGAGATAGGCAAGTGTGGAGGAGAGATGGGTTTGTTGAAAAATATAATGAGTTCCATTTTAGAATCCTTGGTGAAAGATGCCCTTTAAAAAATGCTAGTTTCTGAAATGTGAGTGGGTGGGAAAGCTATGTAAATTTTTGAGGGAAAATGAATTTCCTTTTCTTTATTTTTCACTGAATGAGAGCTGTTTGGCATTAAATCAAAGGTAAATTGTTCCTCTGAGTGGCAATCCTTTCTGCAAATTCAGTTGGTAGTTTGCTTCTTTCCAAATTTTGGTGGCAATTTCTCCAAGACTCATTGACGATTAGATATAATGTGTGTTCCATAGCTGCTAATATTTGCATCATATGTCAGTCATCTTGTCTGACCTACTCATTTAATACATGAGGAAACTGAGGCCAAGAAGGGAGAGAACTAACTTGCCCCATTCATACAGCTACTACAAAAACAATTACATGATTCACTCCCATGTCTTCTAGTCGTCAACCCAGGAGTCTTTCTTTTATTAGGGAAACATCTTCTTTGACAATAATTTTGAAGCAGTATGGAATTATGGAAAGACCATCAGGTTTGACACCAAAGAACCTGGGTCCAAATCTGATACTGCCATTTGCTACTGTGTGACCTTGGACAAATAACTTATTTGCTCTCAATTTCCTTTTATAAAAACAAGGGTATGGTTAAATAGACACCCAAAGTCCCTTCACACATTACATCTATTACACGATAGCCATAAAACTCTTTACAAATAAAAGCACAGCTAGCCAACTTTAGCTGATTATCAAACAAAATCTGAAGCCAGTCTGTACTGGATTGAACCTGTTAACCACTTCTACTACTCTACCCAGAACAACTGTTCATTATATACTCTTCCTTAAAGATGATGGTAGTTCAATAGTTACCTGCCATCCCAGGAAACAAATTGACTTTTACAACTTTCCAAGTATTTTTGTTTTATTTTATTTTATGATGAGTCAGGGGCACCTCAAAACTTAATATGAGACTCCCATAACTGCAGACAAAAAGCCTCCAAACTACACAGAAGGGAAAAGAGAAAATGCATCTTGTTGCCATAGTAGCAGTGAGTTCCCACATACACACAAAGAACAAAAACATTTAAAAGGCATTTACATTTATCTCTTTGTGGTCAACAATAACATATGGGGAATAGGGGGAAACAAAAGACTTGAAAATTTCTAAAGTTCAATGATCAGTTCATTATTTCTTGAATGCGCACAAAGGGAAATGAGAGTAGTCAGTTCAGTTGGGTTGAGGAGAGAGGGGGAGCCTCTAGTACTGACATCAGAAATCTTCGGAGGTGGTGCAGTTGTGTGGTTGTAAGTTAAATTTTAAGAAACCAAGTGGAAGGAACTCTAGGAGCCTTTCAAAGCCACCTATATTAAAGAGAAAAATTCTTTCCTTTTTCTGATTTTCTTCCCTTTTGTTCTCTTTCTCCAAATCCTGCACTGCTGGACTGGCATTAATGAGGATCAGGTGGGATCAGAGGAGAAAGTCTGTATGCTGTAGACCCATCGGTTGTCATGACAATTCAAGCCTTTCTCTATGGCAGATGTTGTTGTTACCTAAACCTGAAAATTGTGACATCAAGTTATTACTTTGTAGGGAACGGGGAGGTTGGGGAACTGACTTGATTTCCCCAGACAGACATTGTATCACATTCATCCTTTTGAGGTGGCCTTCATATTAATGACTGTTGGATGCTGAGACTACGTTTGTTCCCAATCCTCCTCAGCACCCCCCAAGCTTGAAGTCAAAAGCGAGAGAAACAGTATCATGTAACTGTAAAAAGAGTTGGAGAAGAGAGCAAGAATATGAACTTAAGCTACATGAATTTTTAAAAAGACTCTAATGCCCTGGTCTAAGCAGGGGGAGGTGTTCCACTGTCTACTCTCCTGGTCAGATTAGCTAGAGTATTCAGCCCCATATGACACATCTTAGTTTAGAGTGGGTGTCATTGAAAGCAGTATTGATAAGCTGAGGGATGCCTGGAAAAATGCCACCAGCTCAAAAGATAATGCATTTAGAGTTGCCAGGTACCATTTGAAGATGATCAAGTTCTCTTCATGTTAGAGGTGATGAAATTGAGGCTGAAAGATTTAGAAATTTGCTCAAGGTCACATCGCTAAAAAGTGTCTAAGGCAAAAATCAAACCTATATCTCTTGTCATCCAATCGTTCAGTCTTCTTTTACTCTTCATGACCCCATGGTCCATAGCATGCCAGGCCCTACTATTCTCCCCAAAGTCTGACCAAACTCATGTTTGTTGCTTCAGTGACTCTATCCTCTCATCCTCTGACATTTCCTTTTTCCTTTGCATCAGGGTGTTTTCCATTGAGTCCTGTCTTCTTACTCTGTGGTCAAAGTATTTAAACTTCAGCTCTAGTATTAGACCTTCCAGTAAGTAATCTGAGTTTTTTTAAGTCTTGATTGATTCGATCTCTTTGCTCTCCCAGGGACTCTCAAAAGTCTTCTGTAGCACTTCAAATCAAAAATGCTGATTTGACAGCTATTAACTTTCCTTATAATCCAGCTCTCACAACCATCAGGATAGCTATGTGACCACTGTTGAGTTTTCCAAATTTCCTGGCATCTTGAACACAACACTTTAACAGCTTTTTTTTTAGGATTTTAAATAGGTTATCTGGAATCTCAAGACTTAAGTGAGTCTTGTGGTTAGCAGTGCTTCCTAAAGCCTGCTTGACTTCATTTCCCAGGATGTACTGTTCCAGATTAGTACCCACAACATTATGGTTATTGGTGATGTTAAGATCTTTCTTATGTACTTCTTCTTTATATCCTTGTCACCTGTGCATAATCTTATCTACTTCTGTTAAGTCTTTTTGTCTTTTGTCATGCCCCTTTTTACGTGAAGTTCCCTTGATAGCTCTAATTTTCTTGAAAATATCCCTTGTTTCCCTAATTCTATTGTTTTCTACTATTTCTTTGCATTTCTCATTTTAGAAATCTTTTTTATCTCTTCTTCCTATTCTCTGGAATTCTGAATTCAGTTGGGCAAATTTTTCCTCCTTTCTCCTTTACCTTTTGTTTTCTTTCTTTCCTCAGCTATTTGTAAAGCCTCATCGAACAGCAGTTTTGCTTCCTTTTTATTCTTTTGCTTTGGAATGTTTTCTGTTGCTGCTTCCTGTACAATACTGTGAACCTCTGTCTGTATTTCTTTAGTCATTCTGTCTACCAGATCTAATTCCTTAAATCTATTTGTCCCTATTTTCTTCAATTTCAGTCTGAATTTTTCAGTAAGAAGCTCATGATCTGAACCACAGTCAGATCCAGGTCTTGTTTTTACTGAATGTATAGAGCTTCTCCATCTTTGGCTGCAAAGTATATAATCCATCTGATTTTGTTATTGACCATCTTCTGATGCCCATCTGTAGAGTCACCTTTTGGGTTGTAGAAAAAGTTTTGTGACTAGTGTTAAAACAGAATTATTTTAACAAAACTCTATTGGATCCTTCATTTTGTACTCCAAGGCCAAATTTACCTGCTAACTATCTTTTGAGTTCCTGCTTTAGCCTTCAATCAACTTTGGCTTCTTTGGCATCAGTGGTTGGACCATAGATTTGTATGAGTGTGGTGTTGACTCATTTGCCTTGGATTCTAGTAGATATCATTCTATCATGTTTGAGAGTATATCCTAGTACTACTTCTGTCACCATTCTTATTGACGATGAGGGCTACTCCATTTCTTCTAACGAACTCTTGCCCATACATGTGTCCTCAAGGCCACAGGTTCCCCACCTCTCTGTACACCTTTTTCTGATCTAAATTAAGAAAAACAAACATAAAGCTATTTGACCAAGTCAGTCAGTGATAAACTAGTTGTAACAACTGTTCTAAATTATTTTTTTCATTCACTTCAGGAGATCTCCAAGAACAAGATTTTTGCTCTCTACTAATAGAGGTGAATTGCACTTAGATGCTGACATAAATAACTGGCATATGTTTAATAAAAAAGGTTGTTGGCACATAAAAGTGAATTTGACAGGTAATGTCAGAAAAACAGAAGAAAAACTAAAATTTTTCATATCTAAGTAAAAAAGAAGCTCACGCTTTTTATAGAAATAAATTTAGAGCAAGAAATTCCAATAAACCATAAAATAAAGATCATCACAATACAGATTGTACAATTTGTGGTAAGGAATTCAACATCAAAAAAAAAATCAGAGACTTGGCCTTGAACGCTGTAAATAACAGATACAGCTATGAATTTCTACAGTCATGTGGAATGTCAAATTCTATAAAATGCCCATAAATTTATAATGTCCATGTATTGTATATATACTATCTGTTAGAAGCAGGGCATGAGACTATAGCCTGGATTTAGAAGAAGCAAACCTGGATTCAAATCTCAGAGCTGCTGAATAAGGTTTGGGTGGCCTTTGGCAAGGCTTTTAATCTCCTGGAGCCTCATTTTCCTTGTCTGAAAAATTAGGAAACTAGACTATATGATTCTTATGTTCCTTCTAACTCTAAACCCTACATTCCTATGACAACACAAGGGCATCCCACTGAACTAAAAAGGTGTCCATGAGGTAATAAAAACTCTAGTGGATCTTTAACTTGAACTATCTAAAGCTAATATTCTTAGTATAGCAAACATTAATTAATTATTTAATCAACAGAAATAGTTTCACATTGCTTCATGAATTTTAGGGTTGAAAGAGAACTTAGACATCATTTAGTTCAATTCTCTGTGAATGTGTAAGAGAATTTGAAGTTCAGACTTCACTTGTTTTCTTAGAATTTAGAAAGAATGAAAAGTACATAACTCTTTTGGCTAGAAAGACTGAACTGAAGCTTTCTTTGATTAGTTACATTTCTCTGTTGGGCACCTAGGTGGTACAGTGGATACAGCACCAGCGCAGGACTCAGGAGGACCTGAGTTCAAATCTCACCTCACTAGCTGTGTGGCCTTCAGCAAGTCACTTAACCCCTATTGCCTAATCCTGGGTCACCTCCAGTCATCCTGATGAATATCTGGTCACTAGATTCAGATAACTGCAGGAGAAGTGAGGCTGGTGACCCGCACAGCCCTCCCTCACTCAAAACAAAGTCAAGTGCAAGCCATGTCATCATTTCTCTGATGGCATGGTCTTCTTTGGTAACAAAGGAGGAACACAACAATATGTAATGATCACCAAATTAAATCAACCCATTTCAATACATTTGAGTTCAATCACTCTCAAGATGTTGATGGCTAAGCCAATGAAACCTCCAATCTGACCACATCCCGCTTACCTTAGTTGATAGATTTTATGTTGCAGCATCAGAACAGTCTTTCTTCACCAGACCCAACACAGCTCAGCTTCCTTTTTACTTCGTCCCAGCTGCTTCATTAGTACTGGATTTCCTTGTAACTGTCCTTTGCTCCTCCCCAGTAGTATATTGGACCCCTTCCCAACATGAGGGGCTAATCTTCTGGTGTCATATCTTATTATTTTAATAGTCTTCATGAGGTTTTCCTGGCAAAGATACTGGAGTGCTTTGACATTTCCTTCCCCAGTAGTTCAGCTTTTGTAAGAACTCTTCACTATTAGCTGTCCATTTTGGGTAACCCTCCATGCCAAACTCATAGTTTCAATGAGTTCTGAAAGCTTCTCCACTGGGACAATGCCCTGAATCAGGAGTGGAACCTATATCTCATTGACTCTGAAGCAAACACTCTGACTACTATGCTCATGAAAGATCTAGAGATTGTGTCATCTGAGGATCACTTAAAGGAACAAGAACTTTTAACTCTAGAGAAAAGACTTACTAGGGAACGAATGGCTGTCTTGAAGCATTTGAAAAATGCTTACATGGAAGATGAATTAGAATTTTGCTTCCCCTCCCCACTTAAGTCCTATAGGGCAGAAATAGGAACAATGGGTACAAAAGTATGACACAGTAGCAAGAGAAGTGGATAAGGAGTTGGAAGATAAGAATCTAAATCCTTCCTCTAAAACTTACTAACTGAGTAATGCTGGGCAAGTCAATAGATCTCTGTAAGTTACTGTTTTCTCATCTATAAAATAAGAGCTTGGGCAAGGTGACCTTCACAGCTCTCAACCTGTGAGTTTATGATCCTAAATTACAGAGTAGAAAATTTAGACATGATAAAGGTTAGGGGGGTTTTCTTCATTAGAATCAGATGTATTTCCATGTATAATGAACTTCCTGGTAACAGAAGTATTCAAGAAAAGGACTGGATGGATATTTGTCAAATTTATTTTTGTAAGGAAATTCTTATTTGGCCATGGGTTGTATTAGATCGCTGCTGAGGTAATTTCAATTTTCAGCTCTTCTGAACCTGAGAAGAATATTAGGGTTCCAGTTCTGATTCACTTGGTTGGGTGATCTTGATCAAATGATTTTACGCCTGTCAGTCTCATTTTAATATCTTATACCTTGAAGGGATTCACTAGTTGTGCAATAAGGCATCTTCCAACTCTAACATTTTTTTTTGGTCTGTTTTTACATGGCATAGTAAAAATGGCATAAATGGATGAATTTGCAGTACTGCAATCACCAGTTCCTATCCAGACAAACATCTTCTTGCCTTTCTTGATTTATTCTGGTTGTATGGAGATTGCAAAGAGAAAGATTTCTGGTTGTTCCATGGGGAAGATTTAGCTGACATTTTTGTAATGTTTTAATATTTTTAGGCAGTTTAATGAATATTGTCTCATTTGAACTTTTGAATAGTGTTGGGAGATAAAAAATAGAGAATACAATTCTTGCTAGGCATTTCAGGACTCAGAGACACATGTAGGTAATGTAACTTTCAGTCACACAGTAACGGTGTTTCTGAGGTTGAATTTGAAGATAGATCATCCTGACTTCAGTTCAAAAAGTCCATCCACTATAATTTATGTGCTTTTAACAAGAGTTTTTGTACTTATTTTTAAAATCATTTTCTAATTATATTTTCATATAATTGGTTTCCTCTGTCAACCTATGTGTGTTCTCACATGCATTTAAAAACAAAAGAATGGTCATTGAATTGTCAAAGGAGTCCATGACAAAATAAATAAACCAAGATGAAGAACTCCAGCACTAAATCATATGGCCTGCCACCATTTAAAATGGGCTGAACATGGAGTAAACTCTCTCTAGAGATAGTGGCTTCCTTTTACTAGAGGATTTTATGCAAGAGCTAGATGACCATTTGCCAGGTATATTATAGATGCAACTCTCATAAAGTTAATGGTTATGTGAGATAGCCTGATTTCTTTTCTGCTTCAGAGTTTTTATGACTGAGAAATAAGAATAAACTTATTTTCTTTTTAAAGATAGCAAGTACTAATAGGCTGTGTGGGAGATGTGGCTCATATGTGACAGTTGAAATGAATGACAGAGCCCCCAGCATGAAAAGGTAAGACAAACAGGAAAGCTGCCATGTTATTTCAACTTAAGAATTAGAAAAAAAAAAAAAGGAACAGTGAACTGAATATTTCAGTTCCTAAAAAGTATAGAAAACAAAAGGAATGTTGCAGTGACCAGAAGCAATTATGCTATGTTTCTGCTGTCAATGCCCAATGAATATGCGAACAAAATGGATATTGGTCCTCCCTCTAGAGGAGAAGGGGAAAGGTCTGGAAAAACAACTCACTCTCATCAAGAGTAATTAATTCCATCAGGGGTAACTAAAAATTCCTCAGAAAAAAGGAACAAATCTTCAAGAAGTAAACAAAGAGGGAAAAGCTTTCAACAAGCTGGAAGAAATTTGTGATTGATTTCAAGACACTGGAATTTGGTAGAAAGTGACACAAAGTAAAGTAAAAGTAGAAAGACCAATGTTTGATTAGAGCTATGTAATGGAATCACAAGATCATAGATGTGATGGAAAGGATCTAAGTGACCATCTATCTAATGCAACCTCCTCACATTTACTGATGAACAAACAAATCAAAGCCTGAGAAGGACAAACAACTTGACCAGGGTCACAAATGTGTTAAGTGTTACAGGTGGAATTTGAACTCAAGCCATCTAACTTCACAGATAACATTCTTTCAAGTATATCAGTTTTGAGGTTCATCCTATCCAGAAGATAAATCTCAATCCTGTTGGAAGAAGCACTTTCTTGTACTGTGTGAAATTAAATCGATTACTTGCAGGAGTTTTAAAAGAAATGGGATTGGTTGCTAGAAGAAGACAAGAGATATTATTTTTAACAATTCCCCATTGAACTGTATTTTATCCTATTATTACAAAATTGAACCATTCTAGGTTGCTAGAAATGATGGAAAGCTTTCCCAGATTGCCAAGCTTGTTAACAACTCCCAACTCCGGGTGTTTATGTTGGAGAAAATGGAGTCCTTCTAGCAGAAGAAAACTATAAGCAATTTCTAGGTATTATGGCATCCTGAGCAAGGAAGAGAAGATGCCATCTTGCCATCCTTACTGCCCATGAAAGTGGAGACTCCAGAAGGCAAAAGGGAAGTATCAGAAGTGAACATCTAGTAAAGAAAATAGTAGCAGAGGATGAAGTTTGAAGTCACAGGCCAGGTTGTCTTATATAGCAATGAAATGTCTGGCTCCTTATTAAATAGAAATAGAAATAACCTAGTAGGTGCCATAATAGTTGACAGAGAATCAAGTTGGAAATGGAGGACACCTGAGTACAAGTATGCCACTGACAGATAATGTCTCTGTGACCCTGGACAAATAGCTTCACTTCCCTTTCTACCCATGCAAATTTCTGAAACTAGAAGGTGGAGAACAGGTGTCGCTATGTATTGTCTGAAGGGATTTCCTTACAGAACATGCTGTACACACGTGAAACCAGAGACCCAGGTAAAAACAAAACAAACAAAAATAGGTTTTTATTCAGGGATAGAATGTACTCAAGGAGAGCCAAGAAAATGCATATTTTGTTAGTGATGCTTGAATTAAGCCAAAAGGGACTGTAAAATAAAATTAAAGGGAAGGAAGGAGGAAACTAGCCCAAACACCAAAGAGAAAGATGACTATGGAATAAGGGAATGTGCACGCACAAGTCTGTTATCTATACAAATAATATTTGTAGGTATATGTGTTTATACAAAAATATGTGTATATACATGCATCCTATAAAGAGAGAGAGATAGGGAGAAATGAGATTTTCAAAAATAGCGTCAATACCTGTAACTTTAGACATCTATAAACACAGATTTAAAAAAAAGTGACCTAGATATCTTAAGAAAAGGAGGTCAGATATATGCGGGTTATCAATAGATCACTGAAACTTAACTTTGTGTCGTAGAAGACTCATATATGGAAATGATGTTGAATTTCCTGTTTCAAAGTAACAGAGTATACAAAAAGATAAACTAGGTCATACTAAATAACAACATTTATATTAAACAATCATGAAACGCAACTTTAAACCATAATAAAAATATTTTATAAGGAGTGATAGAGGAAAGAAATCAAAGTGACATTGTGGTGGGAATATTCCACAGAATATCTATAGGAAAGAAATAGATTATATGGTCAGTGAAAAGACCCTATGATCATGGATTCAATGCTTCTAAGTCTTGGGTGAGCCTGCCTGTAATTCCATGATGTTTGAATGTTTGCTTTCTGGATGCTTTAAGTAATTTCTCCTTGACCTGATAGGTTTGGAATTGGGCTATTGCATTCTTGGAAGTTTTCATAATGAGAATTCTGTCAAAGGGTAATCAATGGATTCTTACAATGTCTATTTTGCCCTCTGAATCTAAGCTACTGGGACAGTTTTCCTTTATAATTTCTTGAAATATAATATGGGATCTTTTTATCATGCATTTCAAGTAGTCTAATAATTCTTAAATAATCTCTCCCTGATCAATTTTTCAGGTCATTTTTTATTAAGACATTTCATATTTTCTTCTATTTTTTCATGCTTTTAACATTGTTTGATTGTTTATTAATATCCAATGGAATCAATAATTTCCAGTTGCCAAATTCTAATTTTTAAGGAATTATTTTTTTAAGTGAGCTTTTGTGCCTCTTTTTCCAATTTGACCAATTCTGCTTTTTTTCAGGAGTTCTTTTCTTCAGTAAATTTTTGTGCTTCTTTATCATGAGACCAATTCTGGGTTTTTTTGTTATTTTCTTTGATATTTTTATGTCCCTTTCAACAAACTATTAATTGTCTTTTCATAATTTTATTGCATCACTCTCTTTTTTTTCCCAAATTTTCCTCCATCACTCATTGCTTTCTTTATTTCTTCCATGAATTCTTATTGGACGTCTATCCAATTAGTATTTTTTTTTTTGATGTTTTCCTTGCAGGAATTTTGACACTATTGTTTCCTTCTGAGTTTGTCTCATTCTTCCCTACCCAGGGAAGCTTTATTGTTTTCAAATTCTTCTTTACTGTTTGCTCATTATTCCACACAATTTCTTGACTTTGAACTTTATGTAGTTGGCCTCTGCTCACCTGGGGAGGCATAGTTCCAAGCTTACTTTTTTTTTTTCATGGTGCTGTTTCTAGAATTAGTTCTGTTGGTTCACAACTTTTTGGTACTTCCAAGGTTATGTGATGCAGAGAGATGTGGTAACTGCTCTCTTAGTCTGCATTCTGATCCACATCCAGGAAGCGCCTCTGTTCCCTAAATCTACAAGCATTAGCACTTCTTTCCAACTTGAAAGTGTAACCAGGCTCCTTGCTCCCTAATGACTGACCACAAGTGTTGTTCTCAGCTCTGGCACTGTGACCCAAAACTATTTATGTCACAGTGCCATTCAGCAACAGTTGCACCCAATGTCAACAAAGAATCCCCTGTAATTTATTTTCTGACTAGTCTGAACCCCTTACTGTGTCTGGATCAAGAGCTTCTGAAGTTGCTGCTGACACTACTGTAGCTGCTTCCAAGGCCTGCTGCTGGTGCTGCCAAGGCATGTATTCTGAGCTGGAGCCTACTTTGATATCACCGGCTTCTCATGATGACCTCTTAAGCTGTCTTAGGCTGGGATAGTATCTCACTCTGACCTTTTGTTAGTTCTGCTACTCCAAAATTTTAAGTGGGAAATTATTTTAAAATTGTTTGTAGTTTAGCTTGATGGTTGCCTGTCTTCCCCCATCTTGGCTTCCCAACTCTTTTTAACCCTGCTTTGACTTTTATATCAACAACTGATCTTGATCCCAGGGAATATAGATCTGTGCTGAATCTGGGGGAATTTATTACCAGGATAATTTTAAAAAATGGCAAATAACCTACATAACTGCTGCCTTAATTACATCAGTTGCTGAAACCAGGTGAATATCATCTTGTGGAGCAAAGAAAACATCCACATCTATGACTGCAGAACTATTCTCAATGATTATTGAGATGCTGTGGTGAACAGGAGAAACAGTGCAAGAAAATAGATGAGCAGATGCTGACCTAGTTTGGAAAAGGGGAGTAAAATGGAATCTCCCTACTCTAAACTAAACTTTGGTACATGACAAAATTCTAGAACACATGATTAAAATCACATGTTATAAACACTTAGAAAGAAAAGCAGCAGTCATTAAAATCTATCAGGGATTAATCAATCAACCAATCAATGAAAAATGTCTGACTTGGAAACAGCTCACGATATACTGAATTCTGTCCTCCATCCTTTGCATATGTGTGTATGTGTGTATTTAAACATAGTTGTTGACTACACTGGGAGGAAAGGATTTTCTACATACTTAGAATTCCCTGATTGTGGTGAAGAGATTGCCTTTTTCATTGGAACTATCTTCGTAGGCTAGATGGAGAAATGTGGGGTAGATGAAAGGACAATAAAGAGAATGATCTTGAATGACCAGACAAAGAGGATAGTATTTATGCCATTCTGAAAAGAATATTCCAGTAAAATCTGTTAGGAATTTATATTTTATCCTTTTTTGTCCAACAAACACTTTTATCACCATCTTTGATAAAGGCAGACATATAGCAAACTGACCAAGAGTGCAAGTAGCATATTGGTCAGAAGGATGCCTAGAGCAGGGGATGAGAAAATTTACATCCAGAAAGTTCCAAGAAAGCCAGAATAATACATCAAATGAAAAAGATAAAATTTTAAAGGAATAAACTATATCCTTTTACCATATCTAAAAGTAAAGTCATATAAAGCATTATTAAATAAATCAGTGGTGCTAGTATAGGCTGTGGTAATATGACGAGATAATATTTATTATGGAAAAAGACCTGGAAGTTCATTCAAAATTCTCCTTGAGGGAAAAATGATAGTGATGATTTGATGGTAGAGAGGACTACATGGTCAATGAGTTCAAAGTGCTGGAGCCCCAGGCACTAATGTTAACACTAAGAGAAGCATAGTGAACAAAATAAGGGAGATTATGGTTGCAGTATATTTTGTTGTGAGTGCACTAATGATTTTGGGATTTTTTCTTATTTCTGGCTTCTACATTATATAAAGTATATTGATAAACTATCACACATCCACAGGAGGGAAACTAGCATGTTCAAAAGGCTGGAGAACATGCTGAAGAGATTATTTATCTGTGAAAAGAGAAGGTTTTGTAGGATAGAGATGTAAGTCATCTTTCGACTATTTGAGAAGTTATCATAAAAAAGACTTTCTTTGTTCTGCTTGGCTTGAGAGGATAGAAAGAGGAAACATGGGTTGTAGATACAGGGAGGAAGAGAGGTATAGGATTGATAAAGTTAAAAATTTCTCACCATTAATACTTTCCAACACCATATTTTGCTTCCCCAAGGACTAAAGCATTCTCCAGCTGTTAATATTTGTAATTTACATTAAATGAAAATTTTGGGGGATACTGTATAGAAGTTTCTTTTCAGACAGAATTTTGACCAGATAATGTGAAGTGATCCCTTCAAAAAGAGAGTTTCTGTATTTCTATCATTATCTAGCATTCTCACATACTCTCAGTTCCACAAAAGCTGAATCTTTCACTTCACAATTTGTACAAATGCTGACCACAACAAATTTTCAGGTGTAGAAAATGCCCAGTATGAATGAAATCAGGGAAAAATGAGGGCTAAGAGAAAACAATTCAGAACACAGATATGATACATGATTTTTGATCATTAAGAAATTATTTAATCGAGATGTCAATTTCTCCATCTATAAAGTGGGAATATACTATCTGGTGTATCTAAATCATGGTTTAATTTGTAAAGAATAAGGCCTCTTTGTAATACTTAATATTATATGTATATGTTTAGAGAGATACAGATTATGTATACATATATTCAAATGTATTTACATGTAAATATACATATGTATATATACATATAAATTTGTGTATATGCATGTAAAACTAATACATACATGTGTATGTGTGCATTTATATGCACATAGAGATATAAATATATGTAGGATAGCTTGAAATTATGTCATTTCATCTTTGAACTAGAGGCAGGAAGAAATACAAGACTTGTCAAGGACTTTTACTTTCTCTTTTTAATTCATTTTAGATATTAACCTGTGTTCCTTTGTTGAATAAATACTTGCTTAGCTAAAGAGTCAGTGTCTATATAAGGAGTATAAAAAAATCTGAGATGTTTATCAGTGTTACTAATATCACTTCAGTTAATAATATATTGTATCTAGTTTTAAAAAATCAATTTTCACATTTATATTACTTTTTTAGATTTCATTCCACATGGTCAAGAAGATTAGAAAAATTTCATTCCCAAAAGAATCATGGGAGTACATTTAGTCCAACACCTTATTTCATTTGAGGGAAATGAGCCCCAAAGAGGTCACCCAATGTCACATAAGTATCAAGTAATAGAAATTGTGTTTATGCCTGGTTTACATTTGTCCTCACTGAGATTCCAAGGGGCCAGAGCCATTGTCTGGGCTTCAGGAGTCCATATATCTGAGAGAAGGTAAATTCATATCTCCTACCAGAAAGATAGTTTGTCCAGTTATACTATATTTTGATAATTATTTACAGGTATAACATTGAAAACATTAAATCTCAAGAAACATTAATTTCACGATTTCTTTTCTTCAACTTACATTGACGTAGG
The DNA here is from genome assembly GCF_028372415.1 of Notamacropus eugenii. NCBI lineage: Eukaryota > Metazoa > Chordata > Mammalia > Diprotodontia > Macropodidae > Notamacropus > Notamacropus eugenii. The sequence continues at coordinate 10,076,163 of NC_092877.1, forward strand.
TGAAATCTTTATGCTTAAAATTATGCCAATACTTTAATGGGCAAATTAACGTAGTATACCTCTACTTCAATGATGGATATCCCATCCACACCTACATATTCCGTGAAATTTTTATCCATATATTTTTTATAAATCTTTGATAGAGGCTTTGCCCTTTGAGTAAGGAAACTTTTTCTAGGCTTTTATTTTACATTTTGTGGAAACAAATGTACAATTCTAGCTCTCTATATGTTGTATCTTGCCCTCTCTCCATGATTAGCCCACTTTTCTATTCATACATGCTTTTACAATATTAATTATAACAATTATCCAGATATATTAATGTTAGAAATATGAAAGGGGCTGCAAAAATAACCATGAGTAGGACAGTATTCACATTACGCATGGACCACACATAATTTCAATTCTTCAGAAAATGTGGTACAGCCAAATAGAAACCCTGAGAGAAAATTGATACCCCGAAGATGAATTTCTGTGTGTGGGAACAGCTGGGAATCATTGAAAGTAATGTCCAATCTCCCCAATACAATCCACCCTGCTCTCTTTCACCTTTTCAATTCTGTGCCTACCTCATTGTTCTTGGGAATGCCCTGCTATGATGAATGCCATGTATATTCACGTAATCGATGCCCATCCTGTTGCATGTCATAATTTAAGTAGTATGGATTCTTTATCTACTTGTCATATTTCTTGTTTGACTGAGTAAACATATTTCCTTTGAATGTTTATGGGTCTGCAACTGAGGAGGCTCTATTGCCATGCTTATTAGGGATTATTAATCTCATTAAAGATTGATCTGTTTTCTTCTTCTTTAGGAAAATGAATTTTTCCGAAAGAGGAAAGTAAAGCAAATCAGAATATGTGAAATGTTGGTATTTCCAACATGCTTAAAGAACAAGACAAGAAAGTCTACAGTGGAGTTGGGTAGGACTTCTAGGAATAATCATATTCCAATAGATCTGTGATCTCATGTGAGGTTGTTCTGTTCAAATATATAAATCACAACCCATTCATTCCTGCTGATCTTATTTCACTATTACCCGTATTTTCCCCTAAGATCACCACAGGAGGTTCACCCTAGAAGCTGGTTCCTTTCCTTTCTTTCTCTTGATATCCTAAAGCTTTCAATTAACCCATCTGCCTATTTCCCTTTCATCTCTGGCACTTATTTCATGAATACCCGTTTTCTCTTTTTATAGAGTTCCTTGTTGACTGTCTTTTACCTCTTCTTCAAAATTCTTTAGTGGCTTCATTCTGTAATCTGATCAACAACAATTAACCTTCCTGTTATGTCCTTACAATGCATTCATTTTTTAATTCTTTGGGGTTGGTACTTAAGAAACAAACATTTATCACAGAACATATGAAAGAACGAGATGTTTTGACCTGCATCTGTGGAAGAAATATCCACATAGATGAAATGATGGTTCCTTGAAGGCATACATCTATCTGAGAAGGATAGCTAGCCTTATATTTCAAAGACATATATCATATCAAATAGAATGCTAGTACAAGACCAACATCCCATATGGAATTTTTTTCACTTGTTTAACTAGATTTGATGGATGGTTTGGTGAACTCAATTTCTTTCAGTTGATGTTACAAAATAATTCATTTCTTCTCATTAGTGAGTACCTCAGTATTCTTATTTCAGTTTAGTCTGTTTCACTTTGTACTCTTCAGGATGCCATAGATAAATGGGGAAATACATGTTTTGAAAATCACTGAGGAAGTGCAGGATTTTTGTAACCCCTTGTTCGATAATCAAATGAGTTAGTAAATGATGCAAAGCAAAGTTTTATAGGAATGGATTTAATCATTGTTATTAATATTATTAATTTCTCATCTGAATGGGGAAAGAAGTGGGGAATATAAAATTTGATTGTAAAATTTTACATAAAGCAACTGTGTAAACAATAAAACTTTGTTATATTTAAGAAACAGATATTGTTCAGTGAAGAACTGTGAAGGACTTAGCCTTCCTCAACAATACAGGGATCGAAGTCCGTCCCAAAGGACCAATGATGAAGCACACTGTTCACCTCCACAAAAACAACTGATACTGACTGAATTCACACTGAAGCAGGATATTTTTCACTTTAATTTTTTTCTTTGTATTAGAATCACCTCATACAAAATGACTAATATGGAAATATTTTACATAATTACACATGTACAGCCTATATCTGATTGCTTACCATCTCAGTAAGTGGCAAAGGGAAGGATGGATAAAATTTAGAACTCAAAACTGTAAAGAAAAAGGTTAAAAGTTGGGAAGAAAAGAAATATTAGGGCTGGAGGAGGAAAGGGGGAAGGTATGTAAATTTATTGAGCACCAGTTATATTCCAGACATTGTACTAAGTGACTTACAAATACTGACTTATTTGGTCCTCATAGCAACCCTAGAAGGGAGGTACAATTAATAAATCTACTTTAGAGTGGAAGAAACTGAGCCATGTATAGTATAAATGATGTATCCTGGGTCCCACTACCAGTATATTCATAGTTATGTGGATGCTGTCTCCTTTGGGGCAGGAATCATGTTTTTCCTCTTCCTCTCCAACCCTTATGCTTAGCACAGTGCCCAGCATTTATTAAGTATTTAATAAACCCTTGATGATTGACTTACTTCACTTCTAGCCCTCAGTTTCCTCACCCAAAACATCAGAAGTTAGAGGAGATGGCATCTAAGATGCTTTCCAGCAATCAATTTATGATTTAATAATCTACCATTTTCATACACGATGGTAGTCAAAGTATTTCAGTGCTCTGGGACTTAGTTGTTTTATATGTAGGATGAGATTAGACTAAATGACCTTAAAGTTCTCTCCGACCTCTAAACCTTAGATTCATTGATCTACCATTCATTACACCCATGACTTCAGGTTAATTACTTCATCATTCTGGGCCTCTGTGTCCTTACCTTAAAATGAGGAGGTTGGACAGCACAACCCCTCTAAAATATCTATCATCTCCAAGTGTGTGAACCCACATTATTGATACTTCATTCTTTCTGCTTTGTGCCAACCATGGGAATCTGTTATATAACTAAGCTTTCCTATGTGCCAGTGTGAGGAAGAAAGACAAGTTCATGAGCAGGAAAATGCATTAGAATGCTGGGTAGTATCAAATATAATTAAGCTTGGAAATTCCTCCAGGCAAATACTTAGCCAAAGCAGATTCAGACAAGTAGCATAGGTGATATTTACAGAACTGGACAAGTTCACAAACTGGAATTTCAGGCTGCTCCCCACACACAGATGTGCTTTCATTTTAATCTTAATCTAGGGCATTGTAATAGAGCTGTAGGAGTGATGAGATCATCAGATTGATTAAAAGTATATGAGGATTCATGTGATGAAAAGGTCCATAAAGGAATGTGAGTGCATATATTCGTCCTTTGTTGCCGAAGAAGACCATGCCATCAGAGAAATAATGACATGACTTGCACTTGACTTTGTTTTTGAGTGAGGGAGGACTGTGCAGGTCACCAACCTCACTTCTCCTCCAGAGGAATCTGAATCAAGTGAGCAGATATTCATCAGGATGACTGGAGATGAGGCAGTTGGGGTTAAGTGACTTGCCCAAGGTCACACAGACAGTGAGTGTTAAGTGTCTGAGGTGAGATTTGAACTCAGGTCCTTCTGACTCCTGCATTGATGCTCTATCTATTGTACCACCTAGTTGCCCCCCATAAAGAAATGTAATCAAAGCAAAGGAGCATAAAATTGACTGGGCCATGTTGTTCTCTTTTGAGAGTGGATGCACCATTATTGGTGCTGCTATTAGCAACCAGTTTCATAGATTGTGATTGTTTAGCAGTTCTGAAGATGCTGCCTTCTCTATTCCGCCCATGTTCTGGCCAGATGAGAAGCCGAGAGGAAGGATGAGTCGTGCAACAGAAACGTCATTGGGCCGAGAATCAGTACATCACACTCTGGTCCTGATTTCAGATCTTACTAGTGGGGAGACTTTAGGAAAACAATCTGAACTCTGTTCAAAGGTGTGGTGGGAAATTTCAACAAGCTCTCAAAAATAAAAGAAAAAGTAGACACAACACACTTTTGAATTTAATATGCCTTTATTAACATGTCTTATGTATAGACATACAGGAAAAGAGTCAAGACCAGAATTGTTATGTTTGTCCATCTCTGAGGTAAAAACGCTCACACTGAAAATTTAGCAGTTGGGCTCTAAAGAGCTGGTTTACACTGGCACCAGCATACCCCTGGAGTTTTCTGTTTATCTGTCTTCCTATCCATCCATCCATCCATCCATCTGTCCGTCCGTCCGTCCATCCATCCATCCATCCATCCATCTATTCATTCATTCTTAAAACTATTTTCAATTGTATGGAATATTTTCTCCATCATTGCAGATTACTAATTTAGCTATAATTTATAGGCTTAGAGAATTGTCTGGAGTAGATGTCAGGGAAACTGAGAGATGACCCGTTCACCGATGTGTGAGTGATGAGTCTTCAACCCAGGGTATTTCTAGATCCACTGTACTTCTTCTCAGGAGATAAGAATGCCATAGTAATAACTGGCAATGACATGGTGCCTTAAAATGGACTCTGTGCTCTTGAGACATGATCTTATGTGAACTTCACAACCTCTATATAAAGTAAATTATTGGAGATATTTTTATCTCCATATTTTAGATGATAGAACTAAGATGGAGAGAGAGTCTAGCTCTGGTATCAGAGTTCTAGTCTTGACACAGGGCAGTGCTGGACACAACTGAAAACAACTGAACTACAGCAAAATATTGACTCTGATGCTTACTGATGTATGTGATCTTGGAAAAGCCAGTTGACATTTCTAGGCTGTTTCCTTATCTGTAAAATGAGAGGCTTTGGCTAAAGAGCATCTGAGGTCCCTACTAGCTTTAGGTCTGTGGTACACTGATCCTAATTGTCTGATCTATGGTCACATACCTTCCGAGGCATGGTATGAACCCGAGTCTTTCTGATTCCATGTCTAGCATTTTCTCCTCTAAATGAGATAACGAATGTGGAACTATTTTCTTTTTCTTTTTTTATTTTTGGATCTGCAAATTTGAGATTGAAATCCATTTAGTATAATTGAGTTGACCCTAGTCACACCTAGAAAGATTTGCTCAGCAGTCTTATTCTAAGTGGAGTTCACTGCAAATCACAACACTAGAAGTACTTGGATCAGGTCAACTGCCAACCCAAGTTCTCATGTGGTTTCCGCAACAAACTAATTGCTTGAATTTATACAGAAAGTTTCTATGTTCTTTGGATTCACCTACAGGAGTAACTTATAGTCTTGGAACCCTACTTGTATCACCGAAAACTTAAATGAAATACTTATGATCACATGATCAATATGGTCTGAACTTAAATTTTTTTTTCAATTGTGAGAAAAGTTCTGTATCCACAATACCACTCAGCCTCTCATGCCAGGGCATGAGTAATAATGACTCAAAATCAGGAACAAAAACTGTCAAATGCAGATATTTCTATTTATTCCCCTTTAGGTATTTCCCAGAATTTTTTTTCTCTCATTTTTTTTATTATCAGAGTAACCGACCTCCTGATTTCTTTTGCTAGAAAAGCAAAAACACAAATAAGATTTCTCAGTGTTTTCCCCTGAGCAAAATAAGTAAGATTGCTTCTCCTGTCTCTTTCTCATGTAAAGCTTCCTCATTCTTCTAGGAAATAATGTTATGGGGTGACTTGTCATCTTTACTTGACTTTAACCATTCCTATTCTTTAAAACTGTCTTCCCTGATTCTTACTTTTGAAGATAACTCAATATTGACTATTCTTTTTTGTTTCCTTTGTGAGGAAAGATTGGGGAGGGGAAAAGGGGCAGGGTGGTAAGAATATGAAGTACCCTATAGAAATGAAGGAAATAAATACAAATATGTCCAGTCCTTGAAATTGAATCCTTAGGTCCATAAACAGTCCAGCATGATTTCCTCCTTTTCTTCATCTTGATGAAGAAAAATAAGTAAATACTCATTTTAGTTTCGGAGGTGTAGAAATTATCTGCCATTTCATTTTCAGAATGTTGTTTCTGTCTATAAAGGGATGTTAGCATGTGATGACAGGAATCCGGAGGTTGACATAATTGTTTAAAAGTTTGGTCAATGTGGATATCAGTGTTTCAAAGATCTCTGAATTCACCAGTGTGGGGAGGGAATTCCTCCCCTAATTCAGATCATACTGTTTTCATGACTTAGTTCTTAGTTTTTTTGAGAACTATTTAGTTGAAAAAAGTCATAACCAATCAACCATGCTGGTGATGATCCTCTCTGAACTCAACTTAGTCCCCAGATGGCAGATGTCTGCCCATCATTGAAGCCAAGTCCTGTTTAAGAAAGACTACTAGTGATTTCTGTCATCATGGCATTTAAGGCAACAAAGTTACTATTTTTATATCACTGCAAGACTTTGAATAGAATATCATTTGGAAAAAAATCAATTACCTTCACTAAAATTGTTCTTGAGGATATGTCATTAGGGTTCTAGAATTCTCAGTCCCAAACTGGCTTGAGAAACCAGCATTCTGGGAATATAAAATCAGAAGCCAATGAACACAATCTAGGGATTCATTAAGAAATAGGTTTTCAGGCAATGTGGGCAAGACAGTGGTGCTTCTTTTTCTAAGCCCTAGTTACAGTGGCACAGCAAGGACAAGGTAAAGGAGAGAGATCTCTGGATTCAGAAATTTAGACAGTTCTGTTAGCACTTTAACACATAGAAGTAAATCAACTTAGCCCTTAGTTGGGTCACCAGTTGGAAAGAATCACCAGTAAACGTCATGTTTTAACATAGAGATCTACAAGATGGGAATACCCTCAACTGTGTGTTTCAGGCACTTATTGTGTTTCTTATCCCAAGTGCCAGCAAAGCTAGTTAAAGCCCATCTTACTGAGGATCCTTCTGTGTAGGTCTTGTAAACAATGTCCTTTCTTTGTCTTGTAAGGGTTATAAACTAGAATATCACTTCTATCACCCCACCCCCCACCTCCAACCCCCACCTAAGGTTGCTAGATTAAATATTCCCCTTAACACCTTGTATAGTTCCAAACGTCACTTTCTTTATAGTAGGTTTCTAAAATTCTAACTACCGGTTTCTCAGTAGCTTTTACTGGGACAAATTCTAGCTGATCTTCAGTTAATGAATGTTCTCCCTGTTGCCTCCTGGGGAAAACCATGCAGTCTTTATTATTCAGGACATGTCTCTGGACCTCAGAATTTTCCAAGTCACAGAAAACCTTCACCTATCATCATGCTCATGCCTGCTTCCTTTGTACCCTATTTGGCAAGGGACATCATTTTTCCTCTGTCTCCATCAGCAATCACTTCTCACCTCTCTTCCTCTCATATTAAAGTTAACTTCTTCCTTTGTATTCTCACCATTTCAAGGCATTCAACTATTCCTTAGGTATCAGGGCCTGAGAAAGAGGTAACAAATCTCATCCTTTTTCTGATCTGGCTTTGACACTGTCCAAAGACTCATAGTCAAGACTTTGTCTGCTTCATTTAATGTCTTCATTCGAAAATAATTCATTGCTAGATATTGATTGTGGGGACAACTAAAAAAGCCTGCTTCTTAACACAGAGAGAATAAAAGAATATTTACCAATTGGTCATTCTCTAGGGCTCCAACAGATTACAAAGATGTCATATCTAGGATCTGAGTCATGTTTAAGGCAATGATTTCTTCCCCTTTGTATCCACAAGGTTTACTTGGAAAATAAGATTGATGTGGCACACATTTTAAAAATAAAACTGCAGTGGGAGATATGCCATGTGTAATTTTGTACCTAGGAGTCTGTTCTCTGACTTCTGGATTCTGACATCTGGGTCTATAAACCTTTGATCCAGCATGGATGAGAATGACCCTTAGAAGAGAAGTATTGCTGAGTGTGGGACAAACTCATACTGTTATTGTTATAGAGAAGGCTAAGGCTAGTGGATAATTTGATTTCAGGATTTCTCAACTGCAACAGAGGTAATGATTATCAGGTTCAAATAGAGGAGCTTCAGGAAGTAAAGGGCCACATTGATGACTAAGGAAGTGTAAAAGAGGTCTGATCAGTAAATGAAGCAGGTCAAAGTTTCCATTTATATCTCTATTGAGAACTGAATATAAATAAATAGATGGGGGAGGGGAGAGAAAGACAGACAGAGAGAGAGAGAGAGAGAGAGAGAGAGAGAGAGAGAGAGAGAGAGAGAGAGAGAGAGAGAGCGCAAAAGAGAGAATCAGGAGGAGAATTTCTTGATCACAATTAAATACAAGGAAAATGCAGCAGAAGTTGATAGAGAAATGTCTACCTAGTTTCTTTCAAGGTTAGTGATCTGGGAGAGAAGGTGACTAAGTGTTTCTATAGCATATTTACAGATAGCCCACAAACGCAAGATTCTTTCCCCCAAACCTAACCAAATTGCAAGGCATATCCATTACTATGTACCCCCATTCAAATCAATATAAATAACATAGAAATAATGTGTCCTGGAAATAACAACATGGCTGGAGTCAGAAGACCTGGGTTTATATTCCAGTTTTACTATTTCCTTTCTATATGTATTTAGTGAAGTTGTGGAGCTTCTTTCAACCTTTTTTCTTCATCTATAAAGTGAAGTTGGACTTTATAACTTCTGAAGCTCCTTCCAACTCTAAAATTGTGATCTTAGAAGAAATCATGCCTCCCCCCATAAAAAAATATATGAATTGCCCTCTGCCAGACTCAGTGCTGGAATAGGAATCATTTCTGAAGAATGTCATCATAAGGCTCAATGGGAGAGACATTGGCAATTCTCCCATGGAATTTCCTGTCAAATCCAGAGAAGGCATCTGAAGAAGAGTTGAGGGTCAAAGAGGAAAAGGTGATGTATGATATTAACTGTATTTTATTTCAAGTGATTGATAGCAGTGGAAACAAGAAGACTGGAAGTAAGAGGAATTAATTCTTAGTCAATAATACCAGGCAGAAAAGGCAAAACACAAAACCACAAAGGAGTAAAGCTATGTACTTATCACACAAACAAATAATGCACTTCTCTCAACAAAATAATTGCTGTCTTCCAAAAGAACCAATTCAAATCAAGTTAACAAATATTTGCTAAGTGTTTACTATGTGCTACTGCACTGTGTGCTCAAGAGACACTAATATTCCCTATCCTCAAGGATGTCACAATCTAATGGAAACTAGGTAATTTTTTTTCTCTTTAGTATTTTTATGTCTCATGCATTTCCAGAGAGGATGAAGCTATCTTTCTATACATAATAAGCACTGACATATGGCTATTTCTCTTCATTTCATATCTGAAGAAAGTGAAGCCCCAGTAGGGTAGAGAATTCAAATGAGGCCACACTGGAGCTCCATTGCTCCTCTGAAATTTAAATGGCAAAGCACTCAGGTTGCTCAGTGAAGTCGTCTCTGCTTGTGTTCTGAGATGATGCTTTTGGCTTATCCCGGTGGCTCCCCAAGTACTTATTCTTCGCTTCACTGCAGTCCTGAATCTAAACCAGCATATGCTCAGGTCTTTAATGCTCTCTTAAGCAGCCATAATCTAAGGTTCAGAGTTGTGGGAGAGAGGTGGTCTTAAAATGGTAATGCTTTGTCCAGTGGTAAATGTTGCTATTCAATACTGAGAAGAGTAAGCCTAGAAAGTTTCTTAAGGAAAGGATTCTTGTCTCATAAATATTTCTCTTCAAGAGTTGAACTGGCAGAAAAATGTATCTATTTCCCTGGGCAGATGAAAGAAATACTATGTCATTCATCTATACTAAAGGGATCTTTATTTCAAATGGTACTCAAATTTATTCTGAATGACACAATTTTAATTCTTTCTCCATTAATTCTTCATTGTGAACTCCGTATATCTCATGACAGGGGTACCATATATACCCCTTCTGGATTTATTGAGAAACAAATGTCATCTGCCAGGGCTTACAGAAGTGACTGTATGATGCATGGGGACACCAGGAACTTCACTCCATTCAAGTTAGCTCTTATTTTTTAAGCTTGCCATTGAGACCATTTTGTGCATATGGACATGGGAGATGATTATATTCTTGGCTGAATGTAGAGCCTGATATTTCATAGGGAAAATATGAAATCTTTCCAATTCCACATTTTGGATAGGATGACCTTTGCTCTAAGGTGTCCCACCAGAAATTCCAAGCCACTGAATTTACTTGCAGAAATTGAGGAGATAGCACTAATTTCATTCCGTGTTCCTATTTGAATATGATAATGCCAGACCCCAGATTAGTGAAACATGAAAGATTAGGTAGCTTAGGCTGCTGTGTCTATGTTCCCAGGATATCAGAGTTGGAAGGGACCTCAGAGGCTAATTTAAGCTAATATATACCCAAACAAACTAACAAAAAACACCCTGTCTGATATCCTGCAGGAGTGGCTATCTGAACCTCAGTTGTGAGAACTCTGCCACTTCCCAAAACAGCCTAGTCCACTAATTGTTAGAGTATAAAGAGACAAAGATTGGTAACCAAAGGACTTGGCTCTACTCTGTACTGTCTATGTGACTTTGGGCAAGTCTAACCTTTATTTTTTCATCTGAACCTTGAGTTTTGAAAATGAGGAGGTCAAACAATGAAAACCATATTTTTATAGAAAAGAAATCATGGTCCCAAAGGGTTAAAACTTCAAGTTCCTTTCTAATTCTTAATGATAGATTTCCATATACACATTCTGCATTAGCAAGGATAGGTATGGCTGAAGGTAAAAACTATCTCAACTGTTCATAAGTTCCAGAGTTGTCTTGTCAATTCTTGCTACCCTCATTCTACAGATGGAAAAAAGGAGTCTCTATGGCTTTCCAAAGGTCACACAGGGAGTGAATCATAGAGATAGAATTTTAATTTAATTTTTCTGACTCCAAAGCCACTATTCTACACCAAGTTCACCTTGATCTCAGAGTTGTTCTTCTCTGTCCTAAAGCTTTTATGTTTAGAAGAGGCTTGGGATATATGAGATCCATGAACAAGATTCGAAAACAAGAATATTGCCTTCTAGAGGCTGTTATGTAATAGAGTTTGAACTTTCCCATGAGCATAGACCAAATATGTGGCTGGTTCTAATCTCCATTTGATCACTGCCCTGTGAATGGATTCAGATCTGGCATTTGCTATTCCAGTCACAAGTTGCTCTTGTGTCAGCAATTCTACTTTGAACACCTAGTGGATTTAATATCTTCTTCATTACCAACGGACTAGTAATAACACACATTAGACGAATGTTTTAGAATTATCTTACTCTTCTAAAATTCCCATTATAATAGTTGGGGTAGAAAGCTTCATTATGTGAAAACTCATTAGAACAGGAAAGGATTGCATGGAAACATTGTGAAGGGGATGGTGCAGCAGGTAGAGATCAGTGTCCATTGTCAGTCATTAACTAATCCATGAAGAAATATTTATCAAGTGTCTACCATAATACAGGCATTAGAAATAACAAAGTTCAATGAAGTATTCTAAGGAAGGTTTGCCTGACTCTGTGTCTAACAATTTGCAAAATTTTGCAATAATATTATGAATTGTTAATGCAAACACTATTTTTATATATAACTGACAAGATAATTGAGAGACCAGAAGGTTTGATAACTTGGTTATGACCATTACATTAATAAGTCCTTGAAGGATCATTTGAATTCTTATTTTTATTTTTTATTTATTTAAAGGCAATTGGGTTAAGTCACTTGCCCAGGGTCACACAGTTAGTAAGTGATTGAGGTCAGAATTGAACTTAAGTCCTCCTAACTCCAGGATCATTGCTGTATCCACTCTGCCATATAGCTGCCCCTCCAAGATCAGAAAAATACTGAAGGATTTGTGGGAGTACTTCCTAGGCACTCCAGGGAGATTTATTCCATGTACCCTGGACAGTGTCTTTTGGAAGAGTTAGACTGTGGCATCTTTCACAATCATGCTAACTAAAGAACAAAAAGAAATAGAGAAATGTATAGACCATTTGCTAGCAATACAGGAGATTATCATTTTAATATATTGTGGGCTGAAAGCAAAGGAATGCTAGTGGCAGTCAGCTCCAATTCACAAAGCCATCCTGCTCTCAGAATGAAATGAGGAATTTTGAGGGCTGTTGAGCTCTGTGAATGCTCACAGTGGATTGGCACAGAAGTTATTTGTCCCAGGCATTTCAGTAATTGTGATGCACTTGAAAATGCAATGTTCCATGGCCCTTAGTTCAAGAGTCCTCAGGCTTACATTTTCACCTATAATCCAGTCCTTTGCAAGTACACTGGAATCCAATGAAAAGGGGAAAAAAACACCAGCACACTACAAGACTGTGTCAACATGACATGATGCAACTTTTGGGAGAAGATGGAAACAAAGCCTTATACAAAGCTTTGAACTAGAGCCCTTCATAATGTAAAGTGAACCACATTCTATTTAGTTGAGTTCAGCAAGCATTTATGAAGTACCTACCATATGCAGCATGAGGCCACATTGGGGACTTGGGGATACGAAGCCCAAGACAAGCCCCCATTTTGCTCAATGAAACTGGGAGAAAACAATATGTACATAGATCAGTAAATAAATGCAAGGTAATTTCTAGAGGGAGAAAGGCTCTTAACAACTGCAGTAGGAAGGTGTAGTGCCAACACAATATTCACAGTGCCTATGGTGGCACAATTCTGTACAACAAAATACAACAGACTTTCCATATGGAAGACAGAACCAAAATATTCACTTAGACACCAGAAAACCACATCCATCACAGTAACATAGTAACAAAAATCAATAACAATAACAATGCAGAGAACAACACCATCCCCAAGCCTTCCCCTGCTAGGCTCCCCACACACCAGGTCCCTTAAACAAATCACAAGCAGGCTTCCCTTAAACAAAATGCCCTTCTCACACTCATAGCTACCTGTGGGCTTGCCTGGATCCTGCAGTTCTGAATGCCCTCATGACTAACTTGCTCTCAGCTCTGCTCTAGCTCCACCTCTTCCTGTTCCACCCTTCTGGTTCCACCCATTCAGCAAATTTCTCCCACCCCCGGCTCCATGTGATTCAGACTTGTGTGACTCAGGCTTTTATGTGATAAATGAGAAAGATCTTTCCATTTTAAATTACCATTACAGAAGGATCATAGGAGATGATGCCTGTGGCACATTCGAAAGGAACCTAGGAATTGCAGCAGATCACATAATTCATCTGATGTAGCAATAGAGGCCATTCAGTTGACCATTGTGAGGTAAACTTTACAGGCAAGAAGTAGATGAATGTGAAGAGAGCAGTAGTTTGAAGTCCTGGCATTCTGGGTCTGTCTTTTTTGACTCAATTTTCCCTCTTTGAGTATGCTTCATGATTGTCCAGATAGAGTTGTATTTGATGAAATCTGTCCATTATTGATACATATTTATGGAATCACAGGGAAACAAAATCAAACAAATAACTAAAAGACTCTTAAGACAATAATTGCTTGGCTTGACAGAAAAGGTTCCTGCTCCTTTAAATGCATTTAAGATTGCAGTGGGGAAGAGAAAACTGATAATTTTAAGATGGCATGACTTTCTGAAGTTGTTTCTAAAGGTAATATACATAAATGACAAATAAATACAAATTATTAAATAAAACTGAGTGGTAATCTCAATAACAGTCTCAACTCCAAATAGTCAAACCCTTGACATCTATATAAAGAGCATCACTGATCATAAAAAAAAAATGCTAAAAATGAGTTTGTGAGAAGAGGATGCAAAGATTTTTTAAAAGTGTTTTACTACCAGAACTCTTGAATTTTCTTTTATTATCAAAATTCTGTCCCTTCCAAAAAATAAAACTTAGATCACCTCATCTCCTGGGGGAGATGGTATGTGTGTTCATCATTGCTGAAGAAGACCATGCCATTAGAGAAATGATGACATGACTTGCACTTGACTTTGTTTTGAGTGAGGGAGGGCTGTGCAGGTCACCAACCTCACCTCTCCTCCAGAGTCATCTGAATCCAGTGACCAGATATTCATCAGGATGACTGGAGATGACCCAGGATGAGGCAGTTGGGGTTAAGTAACTTGCCCAAGGTCACACAACTAGTGAGTGTCAAGTGTCTGAGGTGAGCTTTGAACTCAGGTCCTCCTGACTCCTGCACTGGTGCTCTATCCACTGCACCACCTAGCTGCCCTGGGGAAAATAGTAGAAGAAGCAGAAAAGATGCTACTAATTTTGTGACATTTGTTGTTTTTGTTGTTTTCCGTCATTTTAGTTGTGTCTGACTTTTCATGACCCCATTTGGGGTTTTCTTGGCAAAGATATTGGAGTGGTTTGACATTTTCTTTTCCAGCTCATTTGACTGATGACTGAGGTAATCAGGTGAGGTGACTCACCCAGAGTCCCATCACTAATAATTTCCAGAATCTAGATTTGAACTCAGGTCTTACTGACTTCGTGCTCAGCACGCTATATAATGTACCACCTACCTGCCTGCCATTAGCCATAGTTACAAGTAAAATGTTTAGATGTTGTATATACAGAGTACTATTAAATACACAAGGGCATTGTATTACAGCGGAGGCCTGAATATAGAGACAAAATTTCCTCTAACACATGCTTGCTGTATAATGATAAGGAAATCACTTGTTTCTTAGCCTCTGTTTGCTAATATACAATAGGTGGCATTCATAGAGTTCTATAAAATTTCCAAAGCACTTTACAAATGTTATCCTATTCAATCCTCACAACTCCCTTAGGATGTTGGTGCTACTATTATTCTAATTTCATAAATGAGAAACTGGGGTTGGCAAAAATTAAGTCTTTTTAAACTTAAGTCATCTTGACTCCAGCACTCTATCCACTCTCCCATCTGACTGGCACCTACCCTAAAATAGGAAATATAATACCTGCCATTCTGACCTTACAGTGTTACCTTCAAGATTCAGACAAGATAATGCATGGACAGCATTTTTTCAAACATTAAAACATTCTAGAAATATCAGTTGTAATAGTTTGACAAAGATCACATCTACCTAGGCTTTGTAATGTTAAATCGTATGTATATTGTGCTCACACCAAGCCAGTGATATAAATGTTATGTTTATTACCATTTTACTGGACAACAGACTGAGACTCAGAGAGGGAAAGCCCATTGGCTAAGGGCACAGAGCTCCTTTATGTCAGAGCCAGGAATTAGATCCTAGTTTGTTGACTTCAAACCCAGTAATTTTTTTTCATACTCCCAAGCTGTCTCTAATCTAATTAGCAATAAAAACACTGGGACATTGAAAACTTTAATGTCACTATCTAAAATAAAACAGAAAAAAATGTATGGGATTAGGTTTTCAAATTAATTATCCTAGAATCTCAGTTTCATGAAACCTCAGTGATTTTCTGGTCTAAATACATCCCTAAAAATGGACAGCAATCTTCTTAAGGGGAGGAACCATGTTGCTTCCTTTCCTTTGTAGTGCCAGGGCTGAGCAGAATGCTTGTTGTTGGACTTGTTCCTGACATGTGGTCAGCCAACTTCCATTGTCAGCTCACTGCACCTGTACATAGCTCTACATGTTATCTTACAGAAAATAAGTACAACCAAAAGGAAGATCATGTGGTTTGCCACAGACATATTTCATACAAAAGGAAATTAATATTCATAGTGGCCAAGTAATTTGTCATGTTTGTAATATTTTTCAGAGAGTTGGAACTTGAGCTGGAGTTTGAGACATAAAGAAAGTGAAAAGAATCACTTACACAGAAAAAAAAATACCCAGGGAAGTTATTTCATCTTTACTTATTACCCACTGGGCATAAGTATAATGAAGTTCAATAAAAACATTTGAATACAGTATAGACAATGAGGTGGCACAGAATATAGGCTCTTGGACTTGAAGTCAGGAATTTCTGAATATGAATCATATACCATGAACATATTAGCTTTTTGATCCTGGTCAAGTCATTAAATGTCTCTCAGTCTCAATTTCATCTGCAAAATGAAAGAAACCATGCCATCTACTTCTGAGGGTATCGTGAGAATCAAATTAGATACTATATGAAAACAAAGCAAACAAACAAACAAAAAGAGACTTTCCAATCCTGGGGCCCGGTCTGTGCTGGCCATGTCTATACAGGTGTAGCCTGCACTGGACTTCCCTCCTCTCTCACACTGGTGCAACAGACCTTTTCTTCCAGCTTCTCAGTTCACAGATGGTCACGGCATCTGGCTACTGGTCACAAGATTTACAAGGGTTCTCTTTTTGGCTTGAGGGACAGGACCATGTCTCATTGCCTATAATTGCATCTGGGTCAGAGTCCTGTGTCTTAGTTCCAGTATGAATAGGAGCTCCAGCAAAGCAGACCTAGTGGCCAAAGGGGAGGAGGGACCCTGGTCACAGTTCCAGGGGTGAGAAGAGTACTTGTGGTCACTCACAAACTACTGCACAGTACAGGAGAGTGGTAAACGCAGCTCTCTCTAGACCATATCACCTTGTAAGAGCCAACAATTTACAGGTCCCTAGAATTAACTCTGAAAACAGCTGCACAAAAAAAACCCTTGAAGGTTCAAACAATGCTCCCTCCACTTGGGAAGCAGAGTCCCACTTTAAGCATAGAGTTGAAAGTCAAAAAATAGACTGAAAAATGAGCAAGCAACAGAAAAACATTCTGACCATGGAAAGTTACTATGGTGATATGGAAGATCAGAACACACAACAGACTCTAAATTCCTACATTCAAAACCTTCAAAATAATTATACATTGATTATGGAAGAGCTCAAGAAAGATTTCAAAAACCAAGTAGGAGAGATAGAGAAAAAAACTGGGAAGAGAAAGAGAGTAATGGAAGAAAATCATGGGAGAAAAGTCAACAACTTGGTAAAGGAGGCATAAAAAGTATTGAAGAAAAGAATAGCTTAAAAAGAGACTAGGTCAAATGCTAAATATGTACAATAATCATTAAAAAGAACTTCTTAAAAATATGATTGGCTGAATGGAAAAAGAAGTACAAAAATTCACTTAAGAGAAGAATTCCTTAAAATGTCAAGTCGACCAAGTGAAAAAGCAGATATATAAGGTCACTGAAGAAAATAATTCCTTAAAAGTTAGATTTGGGCAAGTAAAAGCTAATGATTTTATGAGGCATCAAAATAACAATCAAAGAAATTCAAAATAATAAAAAATAGAAGAGAATATGAATATCTCATTAAAAAAACTGATATAGAAAATAGATCCAGGAGAGATAATTTAAGAATTATTGGACTACCTGAAAGTCATGATAAAAAAAAAAATCTTAGACATCACCTTTCAAGAAATTATCAAGTAGGGGGAGTGGAGCCAAGATGATGGAGTAGAAGGATGGATCTGCTGTAGCTCTCCCCCCAAAGCCCATAAAATACCTGTAAAAAATGACTCTAAACAAATTCTATAGCACCAGAAGCCACCAAATGACAGTGTGACAGAGATTTCCAGCCCAAGACAGCCTGGAAGGCCAACAGGAAAGGCTTATTGCACCAAGCACAGAGACTAGACTTGGTGGCGCATCAGGGACAGAACCAGAGCAGGCCTTGGAGGTGAAATCCCTGGCAACAGTTGTGGTTCCCAGATTGCTCAACCCACAAATGCCAAAGACAACTTCAAAGGTCAGTGAGAAAACTCTTTCACCTGAGTGAGAAGGGAATGTAGTGTGACCCTGCCAGCAGCAGCCCTTGAAGCAGCAGCGTCCATTTTTGGAGCCCTCCATGTAAGGACCCTGGAGGAATAGAGCAGCTAATCTTGATCTCAGTTCTGAGTGGCAGTCCTGGGGTAAGGAGGAGCACTAGCTGGTGAGGTGGAACTGGAGGCAGTTGTGGAGAGGAAACCCTGCTTGAAAATCCTAGGCAGAAAAATTTTTGGTTGCTCCCAGACCAGTGCACAGGCCAGGAGAAGAGTGAACTTCTCTCCCTTGATTGTGCCATCTTAGAGGAACTAAAAACTTACAAGTCCCCAGAGTATACCATTTTCTTGACAAAGGACTCAAAAGTCAAGTAACTAGCTGGGAAAATGTCCAAAAGGGGGGAAAACATAAGACTATAGAAAGTTTCTTTCTTGGTGAACAGGTATTTTCTTCCGCCCTTTCAGATGAGGAAGAACAATGCATACCATCAGAGGAAGACATCAAAGTCAAGGCTTCTGCATCCCAAACCTACAAAATAAATATGCAATAAAAATATGACTCAGGTCATGTAAGAGTTCAAAAAGTATTTTGAAAATCAAGTAAGAGAGGTGGAGGAAAAATTGGAAAGAGAAATGAAAGCAATGCAAGAAAATCATGAAAAATGAGTCAAGAGTTTGCTAAAAGGGACTCAAAAAATGGTGAAGAAAATGACACCTTTAAAAATAAACTAACTCAAATGGCAAAAGAAGTCCAAAAAGCCAATGAGGAGAAGAATATTTTAAAAAGCAGAAGGAGTGAAATGGAAAAGGAGGTTCAAAAACTCAGTGAAGAAAATAGTTTTTTAAAAATTATAATGGAGCCAATAGAAGCTAATGACTTTCTGAGAGACCAAGAAATTCCAAAACAAAACCAAAAGAATGAAAAAAATAGGAGACAATGTGAAAAACCTCATTGGAAAAATAACTGAACAAAAAAATAGATCCAGGAGAGACAATTTAAAAATTATGGGACTACCTGAAAGTTATAATCAAAAAAAGAGCCCAGGCATCATCTTTCATGAAATTATCAAGGAAAACTTCCCTGATATTCTAGAACCAGAGGGTAAAATATATATTGAAAGCATCTACAGATCACCTCCTGAAAGGGATCCAAAAAGAAAAACTCCTAGGAATATTGTAGCTAAATTCCAGAGTTCCCAGGTCAAGGAGAAAATATTGCAAGCAGCCAGACAGAAACAATCCAAGTATTGTGAAAATAGAATCAGGATAACACAAGATCTAGCAGCTTCTACATTAAGGGATCCAAGAGCTTGGAATATGATAATCCAGAAGTCAATTAACTAGGATTAAAACCAAGAATCACCTACCCAGCAAAAGGGAGTATAATATTTCAGGGGAAAAATGGTCATTAAATGAAATAGAGGACTTTCAAGCATTCTTGATGAGAATATCACAACTGAATAGAAAATTTGACTATCAAATACAAGAATCAAGAGATGCATGAAAAGGTAGACAAGAAAGAAAAATCATAAGGGACATTCTAAAATTGAACTGTTTACATTCCTACATGGAAAAATAATATTTGTAACTCCTGAAACTTTTCTCAGTATTTGGGTAGTTGGAGGGATTACACACACACACACACACACATACACACACACACACACACACACACACACACACACACATACACACACACACACACATACAGAGGGCACAGGGTGATTTGAATAGGAAGGGATGATATCTAAAAAAATAAAATTAAGGGGTGAGAGAGGAATATATTGGGAGAGGAATAGGAGAAATAGAATAGGGCAAATTATTTGTCATAAAAAGGTAAGAAAAAGCTTTTTCAGTGGAGGGGAAAAGAGGGAAGGTGAGAGGGAAAAAGTGAAGCTAACTCTCATCACATTTGGCTTAAGGAGAAATAACATGTATACTCAGTTTAGTATGAAAATCTATCTTACACTACAGAACAGTAGGGGAGAAGGGGAGAAATGGGGTGGGGGATGATAGAAGGGAGGGAAAATGGGAGGAGGGAGTAATTAGAAGTAAACACTTTAGGGGAGCGACAAGGTCTAAAGAGAGAATAGAATAAATGGTGGGCAAGATAGGATGGAGGAAAATATAGTTAGTCTTTCACCACATGACTATTATGCAAGTCGTTAGCAAAGCTACATATATATAGCCTACATTGAACTGCTTGCTTTCTCAGTGGGGATGGGTGGGGAGGGTGGAAGGGAGAGAAGTTGGAACTTGATATTTTAGGAACTAATGTTGAGAATTGCTTTTTGCATGCAACTTGGAAATAAGAAATACAGGTAATGGAGTATAGAAATCTATCTTGCCCTAAAAGAAAAGAGAGAAGATGGGGATAAGGTAAGGGAGGGGTGTGATAGAAGGGAGGGTAGATTGTGGGAATGGGCAATCATAATGCACAGTGTTTTGGGGTGGGGAAAAGGAGAAATGGGGAGAAAATTTGGAACTCAAACTCTTGTGAAAATGAATGTTGAAAACTAAAAATAAATTTTTTAAAAAAGAAATTATTAAGTAAAATTCCCTTGATATCTTAGAATGAGAGGATAAAATAGAAACTGGAAGAACCCACAGATCACCTCCTGAAAAAGATCCCACAATAAAAACTGCCAGAAATACCTTAGCCAAATTCCAGACCTCCCAGATCAAAGAGAAAATACTGCTAACAGTCAAAAAGAAACACTGAAAACATTGTTCAGTCACAGTCAGGATAACATACATTTTAGCTATTTCTACTTTGAAGGATTGGAGGACTTGGAATTGCATATTCCAAAGAGCAAAGGAGCTAGGATTACAACTAAGAGAGCAAAACTGAGGATAATCCTTTAGGGAGAAAAGTAGGTATTCGATGAAATAGAGGACTTTCCAGCATTCCTGATGGAAAGACCAGAGCTGAATGGAATATTGGACTTTCAAATACAAGATGCTAAAAAGCCTGAAAAGGTAAATAGGAACAAGAAATGATAAGGGATTCAATAAAGTTAAGCTTTATATTCCTACCTGGGAAAATGATATTTATAACTTTTAAAATGTTCTTATTATTAAGGAACTTAGAAGGGGTATACATAGACATAAAATAGAGGTGTTAGTTGAATGTGTTGGTATTATTGTCTAAGAAAAGGAAGGGGGAATGAGAAAGAAGAATTCACTGGGAGAAGGGGAAAGCAAGAAGTAGAATCAGATAAATTATCTGACTAAAAAAGAGACTTGAAAGAGATTTTATAGTAGAGGGTGAAATGCAGAAAGTGGGAAAGGGAACACATGAACCTTATTCTAATTGAAAATGACTCAGAGAGAGAATAATATATACACTCAGCTGGGTGTAGAAATCTATCTTACCACACAGGAAAGTATGTAGGGAAGGGAGTAAGAGAAGAGTGGGGAAGACCTGATAGCAGGAAGGACAGTTTAGGGGAGGTAAAAGTCAGAAGCAAAGCACTTTTGAGAATTGATATGATAAAAAGAGAAAGTAGGATAACTGGGTGGAAATGGTATGGAAGGAAAAAAAAAACTGATAACCATTACTGTGAAAAAAAATTACAGTAAATTTTTATGATAATGACTTCATTTCCCAAACACATAGAAATGGAGTCAAATTTATAGAAAAAAGAGCCATTCCTCAACTGATAAATGCTCAAAGGATATGAACAGGCAACTTTTGACAAAGTAATCAAACCTCTCTATAGTCATATGAAAAAAATGCTCTAAATCACTATTGATGAGACAAATGCAAATTAAAAATGCTTTGAGCTAGTATCTCACACCTATCACATTGGCTAACATGATAGAAAAGGAAAACAACAGATGTTGGAGGGAACGTAGAAAAAGTAAAACACTATTATACTATTGGTAAAGTTGAGAACTGATTCAACCATTCTAGAGAATAATTTGGAACAATACCCAAAGGAATCTAAGACTGTGCATACCCTTCAACTCAGTAATACCATTATCACGTCTGTACAACAACAAGATAAAACAAAATAAGAAAAAGGACATATGTGCACAAAAATATTTATAGAAACTTTTTTTGTCCTGGATAAGAATTGGAAATTGAGGGGACGCCCATCTATTAGAGAACTGCTGAGTAAGTTGTGGTGTATGATTGTGATAGAATAGTATTGTCCTATAAGAAATGATAAGCAGGATCACTTCAGACAGACTTACATGAACTAATGCAAAGTAAAATGAGCAGAACCTGGAGAATGTTGTATACCATAATAGCAATTCTATATAATGAAGAACTATGAATGACTTTGCTATTCTCAGCAATGCAATGATGCAAGACAAATCTAAAGGCCTTGTGATGAAAAGTACTGTCTGCCTAGAGAGAAAGAACTGATATTGTCTGAATACAAACTCAAGCATACTATGTTTCTCAGTTTTCTTTTCTTTTTTCTTTCTCTTCAAATTTTCTTATAGAAAATAACTAATATGGAAATGTTTTCTCTGATTTCATGATCCTCTTTGAAAATGAAGGACAAACAGAACCAAGATCATTTCTATTATTCTACTTAACAAGAAGTCTTGCATAATTTTAATGTGATCATAGAACATACTTGTTTAGAAAGGTTTTAATATGGTCTTTATTCTACCAAACAAAACACTTATTTGTATTCTTTAAAAAAGCATGGCAGCCAGGTGGCACAGAGAATAGAATGCCAGGTCTAAAGTCAAGAAGACTTATTTTTCTGGGTTCAAATCTGGCCTCAGACACAATCTAACTGTTGACTCTTAGCAGGTCACTTAACCATGGTTGCCTTATTTTCATCTGTAAAATGAACTAGAGAAGGAAGTGACAAACCAGTATCTTTGAAAACTCCAGATGGGATCATGAAGACTCTAACATAAACAGCTATATATACATACATGCATACAAATATGCATGCATACACACAGATGAGCATAGTAGTATCTTGTAATATCAACTCTTCTCAAACAATTACATAATCTCAAATATGTAGTAAATATGTAATATTGCAGTGACATCCTGGCTATCTTCTAGTCAAGACTGCCTTTAATGTACACATATTATTCGTTGAAGGATATGAAGTAGGTAGAACACTAAACACATAGCAAATAGTGAAATTCTCTTGATTATCTTTTTATGTTATTAATAAGGTTTGATATATTTTCGTACATACCTCTGCTTTCTCACCTGGCTTCAAATACCCTGTGAACTCACAAGTATATCACCTCAAGAATGGCTGTCCTCTACGTTATTCTAAGTCTATTGTAAACCCTGTCTGTACTCTCTTTGCTCTCTTTAGTGCTATTTATACATCCTGAAGTAGTATATCTGGGACTCTCATTTTACATACTAAGTGTGGTTGCTTTACAGTTCTTCACAGTGAAAAAATGCAGATCCCCAATTCTCTTTTATTTACTGTCTTTCTATTTTCTTTCTTTAAAAAAAATCAGCTGGAGGGGTAGAGGGGGATCCATGGAACAGTGAAAAGGTCACTGAATTTTGAATCAGGATTTTATTTCAAATTCTTGCTCTACTTTTTACTACCTTTATTACATTGAACTCATCATTTCATCTCTTTCAGCCTCAGTTTCTTCCTAAGTAAAATGAGGATATTAGATCAGAGGATTTAAATAGCTTTTTCCCCCTTCTAAATATATATAGTTCCATGGTCTATGTATATGATGATGACTTTGTTTAATTGGGTCACTTACCAAGCTTTCTTTAACTTGGGTTTTTACTCTCCATTGTATCTCTATTATGAGTTGTTTCTCATAATTTCCTTTTATCTTCTCCATATTTCACAAATAATTTAAAATTATAAACTGCAGTTGCCTTTAGGTGCTATACCTCTCCTCTTGAAAAATAAACCAGATGACCTCTTACAAAGACATCTTTAGACGATCATTTAGGCCTGCTTTCTGTTCTTAAAATTCTGGGTAAATTATTGTATCTTATATATGACCTTTCTTTTGGAAAAAAATTCATTTTGTCATCAAAAACTTCTAAATATCTTTTCAAAATTTTATTTTCAGTTCCAAATTGTCTCCTTCCCTCTACATCCTCCTCCACCCATTGAGAAGGCGAAAAATATGTTACCGATTATACATATGAAGTCATGCAAGACATTTCCATATTGGCTACTTTGAAAAATAAAGAAAAGAAAAAGAAAGAAATATGCTTCACTCTGCACTCAGCATCCATCACTTCTCTCTCTGGAGGTGGATGGCATGTTTTAATCATGAATCTTTTAGAAATGTTTTGGATCATTGTATTGATCAAAATAGTAAGTTTTCATAGTTGATTATTATTACAATATTGATATTATTATGTATACTGTTTTCTTAGTTTTGCTCACTTCATTTTGCATCAGTTTACATATCTTTACAGGTTTGTCTGAAACTATATTCATCATATTTTCAACTTAATATCCAATCACAGTCATATACCACATTTTATTCACCCATTCCCCAATTGTGTTATGAATAACTTTTTTAAAAAAAAACCTTTTGAATGGATTTGTTTTAAATGAATTCCATGTCTTTTTTCTCATTTTTGTACTTTATTGTGTTTTGCACTGACTTTTTTCTTTGTTGTAAAAAAGTAATTTTCTGATTCAATTGTGACTGCTCTTTGATTCTGTCACCTCATTTCTGTTAAAATACAAATAATTGCATTTTGTGATGTTACTTTGTGTTTGCCATTTCTAGTGCCTTCCAATTCTTTTTTCTCAAATACTATATTCATTATGTATAAGCATTGTAATATCTGTGTATTCTGTAACTGTCTGACCTCTTTCGTTTCTGTTTATCATGATTCTTATATATTCCTTCCTTGACATCAAAGTTGCAAACATCAAATTGGATATTGATTTAATTTGGAGCATCTCATCAGGGCCTTCATAGGATGCCTTTTCTTCCTCTCTAGTCTCTTTCATTACATAATGTTACATATGTTTCAAATACTTTCATAGTAGTCAATTTGCAGTTTTTTTAACAGTGATGTAGATGATGTCCAAATGTTCCAAAACATTTTTTTAAATTCAGTGAATAATAAAATCAGCTACTTTATTTGCCTCTTTAAGGAGAACTTGAGACACAGTCCTTCATTTGGTTGTAACTTCTTTCTGTCTTCCAGCTTCATGTACAGTGAAAACATGGTGACTGGTACGCATTCATTCCACTATTGTTGATGATGGAAAGGATCTCATAGTGAGAGGACACACAGTGAATTTAGATTTTGTAGACAGTCTATAAATGTTGATTCTTTGCACCTTCTGCCCCATATGCATTGTCTGCCACCATCATTGAGGAAGTGTACAGGGTTCTAAAGGACTTAGAAATGTTTAGTATTTTTCTTTGTTGCAAGGATCAGTTCTTAAGAAGTAGCCAGGATATTAGTAATGAGGTTCTTTCAGTTTAACTGAGTAGATGTTCAGAAAGCAAACTAGTCTATTGGTGGACTTTTAGGTGGAGCATTTTATAACATGGTAGGACCTGCTAGAGCTTGGACTCCAGTGACATAGACCTTAACAACTCAGAATTGAAAGTCCAGAGATGAAGGGGTGAAAACCACCAGGATGTAGTGTTTGGTAGGGGCAGCTAGAGAGTTGGTGAGGATGACCAGTAGAAGTTTCAGAGTAGAATAGGGAATGAAATAACAATGGGGTCTTCCTGTAGGTACCTCCATAGAGTTCAACTGCAACATGTCATTTGACATAAAGATGACCCTGGGTTCTTAAAGTCTATGCTACTGCATTGAAATTGTGACCAGAGTTTTTGTTCCCTTTTACCTGACCACAAGTGCTCTTCTCCACTTTGGAACTGTGACCCAGAACTGCATGTGGACAATAGAATTATAAATCAGCATCAACTACACCCAGTGCCAGCAGAAGGTAACCTCTAAAATCTCTTTCTGATCAGTTTTCCAGTCCCCTTACTGTCTTTTGACTGAGAGCCCCCAGAGCTGCTGCAACTGCTGATACCACTCGAGTGTCTCAGAGCCCTCCTGCCAACCTCTTAAACTACCTACAGCCATAAAAATGTGTCGCTCTGAACTTTTGTTTGTTCTTCCATTCAAATATTTGATTTGAAGCATTATTTTAAAGGCCTTTGGATGGGACTCTTGGAAGAACTCAGCAGGGCTGTTGCATGTAGTCAGCCATATTGACTCCTCTTCCCCCAACCCTGTAAATTTTAAGCATTGAAGCACCTCTGCTTGTCCATCATTCCCATATATATCTTATGTTCCTCTATTATAATATAAGCATTACAAGGACAGAGATTCTACTTTTTTTCTGCATATTTATCTGTTACAGTTAATGCAGTATTTGTAACGGTACTTAATAACTTCTTTTATATTCATTCATTTCTCCTACAACTGATCTTAATGATTCAAAATGTAAGGGCAACTAAAATATAGCCACAAAAGACCATGGGTAATTTCACCCAATATATAACGAAATTATTCTCTTTCACTCTTTCATTTGTTCGAAGTTATTTTAAAATAAGTACCTACTAATGAAGAAGTTAAGTTAAAGCCATGCTATCCACATTCAGTTGAAAAATCTATGTATGAAGTAAAGAAGATTTGGAGAAGGAACATCATAGATGTCTTCAAGAAAAACTGCCATATATAAGGAAAATTGGATTTATTTTTATTTTCTGGAAAGGGCATAATTAATGATTAAAAGTTACAAAGAAAATGTTTCCAGCCAATTAGAGCTCTCCCAAAGTAAAAGGCCCTAGCTCAGAGGTAATACTTTCTCCTTTCGAGAAAGGTCTCTAAGAAAAAGTTAGCTGACCATTGTTTGATGTATTATACCTGCAACTATTGTTTTGTTGGTGTAAATGACCCTTAAGATTCCCATTGACCTCTGACATTCAGATCATAAGGACATTCATGTAAGAGAGGGTTATGATCCATTCTCTTCAGCCCCAGTGGGAAGAGTCAGGATCAGCAAGCTGATGTATAATTATTTATTGATTAGTCAAAGTTTCAGAGAAGAGGAACTGGTATAATATAAAGAAGCACTTTCTAATCGTTAAAGCTGTCCGAAAAAATGGAACGGAAAATTTTCATGTGGTAGTGAATTCACCGTTGTCGTAGTAGTTCTAAGCCTGAATGTTCACCTTATATATGCTTTGGAGGAAATCCATGTTTCATTAAGAGTTGGGTGAGATGATCTTTGAGTTATATTACAATTTTTAGATTCTGGATAGATGTTTTAAGTGACTGTCCTAATGATCATGATTTTACCCATAGAAGGAACTTCTATTATGGGGACCTTCTCAATGATTGAAGGTGGAAATTCATTTATAAAATTGATGTACAGATTACTTAAAAAACAAAATATATTAAATTCATGCTATGGACTGATAAAGAACTATTTGCTGGGAATTCAGATGATAAAGTAGTCCCTTAAGGAATTAATATCCTGTCAAATGATAAATCTAAATACAAGGAAGGTGTCTGAGATTCACAAGCATAATATTGGTTGCTCAGGGTCACAGCAAAGTCAGAGTTGGGATTTAGATCCAAGTCTTCTTGACCCCAATACTTTATCTACTGCTTATGCTAATCTTGGCCTAACAACTAACATCAAGAAAACAGAGGTTCTCCACGAGCCAGCACTGAACTATTCATACATGGAACCATCAGTTACTGCAAATGGAGAGATTTTGAAGGCCATGAAGTTCATGTACCTCGATAGTATACTTTCCAGGGATGTACATATAGAAAATAAGGTTGATGCACACATTTCCAGAGCTAGCTTAGTATTTGGGGGACTCTGAAGCAAAGTGTGGGAGAGAAGAAACAGACTACTTATCAAACTGAAGATCTACAGAGTCACTGTTCTGACACCATTTTTATATGCATGTGGAACTTGCACAGTATACCAATGCCATGCCAGAAAAACACTTATGTGAACTTTGGAAGATTCTGAAGCAATGAAACTTACTGGACACTAAGGTCCTTTATCAAGCCAAACAACCAGACATTCAAACTCTACTGCAGAGAGCACAACTCTGATGGGTTGGCCACATTGTTAGAATACCAAAGATATATTTGCCTAAAGGATTATTTACAGAGTTCATACAAGGCAAGAACTCTCATGGAGATCAGAAGAAGCAATACAAGGGTATTCTCAAGGTCTCTTAAGAACTTTGGAATCAATGGTGAGACACAG
The DNA here is from genome assembly GCF_028372415.1 of Notamacropus eugenii. NCBI lineage: Eukaryota > Metazoa > Chordata > Mammalia > Diprotodontia > Macropodidae > Notamacropus > Notamacropus eugenii. Next base: position 10,103,966 of record NC_092877.1, read on the forward strand.
GAGACACTGAGACAGGACCACCCAGCATGGTACACCGACATAAAAGAACAAGCTGATCAAATCAAAATTGCAGTATTTCAAAACAAACTCGATGTGAAAATTGAAATATATTTCCACTCTAAATTTTCAGATGGATTATTTGTGCCTGACCTGTGATATAGCCTTCCCAGTTCATATTGGTCTGATCAGCTAAAGTTGGACACACTGTACTTTGACCTCAACATAGTGATGTCATTTTTCTGCTCTTCAAGAAACAGAACAACCAAAAGAATGAAAAAAAATAGAAGGTAATGTTAAATATCTCAGTATAAAAACAAGTGACCAGGCAAATAGATCCAGGAGAGAACATAGGAATTATTGGACTACCTGAAAGTCAGAATCTTAAAAAGAACCTATAAATCATCTTCTAAGAAATTATTAAGAAAAACTGTCCTGATATTCTAGACCCAGAGGGTAAAATATAAATTGAGAGAATCTACTGATACCTCCTGAAAGAGATCCCAAAATGAAAAATCCTGGGAATATCATAGCCAAATTCTAGAGATCCCAGGTCAAGGAGAAAATATTACAACTATCCAGAAAGAAACAATTCAAGTATTGTGGAGCCACAGTCAAGATAACACAAGATTTAGCAGCTTCTACATTAAAGAATTGGAGGGTTTTGAATATGATTTTCCAGAGGGCACAGGAGCTAGGATTACAACCAAGAAACATCTGCCCAGCAAAACTGAGTATAATCCTTCAAGGAAAAAAGAGAATATTCAATGAAATAGAAGGCTTTCAATCATTCTTGATGAAAAGACCAGAGCTGAACAGAAAACTTGACTTAAAAATGCAATAATCAAGGTAAACATAAAAGGAAATTATAAGGAACTTAATAAAGTTAAACTGTTTACATTTCTACATGGGAAAATGATACTTAGAGATCATAAGTACCTTCTTATTATTAGGGCAGTTAAAAGATATATACATAGACAGAGGGCAGAAGCAAGTTGAATATGAAGGGGTACTATCTAAAAAACAAAATTAATGGGTGAGAGAGGAATTTATTGGGATAAAGGGAAAGGGAGAGGTAGAATGGGGTATATTATCTTACACAAAAGAGGCAAGAAAAAAGCATTTACAGTGGTGGAGAAGAGGAAGTTGAGGAGGAGTGAGTGAACCTTACTCTCATCAGAATTGGCTCAAAGAGCAAATGACATACACTCAGTTGGGTATAGAAATCTTTCTTATCCTACAATAAAGTAGGAATGGAAGGGAATAAGAGAAGGGGAGGGTGATAGAAGAGAGGGCAGATTTGTGGAAGGCATAGTCAGAAGCAAAACACTTGTGAGGAAGGACAGGGTAAAACCAAAAAGAGTATAGAATAAAAAGGTGGTAAATAAGATGGAGGGAAATATAGTTAGCAACAGTAATTGTGAAAAATTTTTGAAGCAAGTTTCTCTTATAAGGGCCTTATTTCTCAAACATATTGAGAACTGAGTCATATTTATAAAAATAAAAATTATTCCCCAACTGATAAATGATCAAAAAATATGAACAGTTTTCATATGAAGCAATCAGAATCTAAAGTCATATGGAAAATGTTCTCACTATTGACTAGAGAAATGTTAATTAAAACAATCCTGAGATATTACCTCATACCTGTTCGATTGGCTAATAGGAAAAAAAAGGAAAATGACCAGTGTTGGAGGGAATGTGGGAAAAATGAGAAATTAATACATTGGGGGTGGAGTTGTGAACTGATCCAACCATTCTGTACGGCAATTTGGAGCTATGCCCAAAGGTCTATAAAACCATCCATACCTTTTGACCTAGCAATACTACTATTAGGTCTGTATCCCAAAAGATATTTTAAAAAAAGAAGAAAAAAGACCTATATTTGTGAAAATATTTATAGTAGCTTTTTTTTCGGGTGTCAATAAATTGGAATATGAGGGGATGTCCATCCATTGGGAATTGACTGAACAAATTTTGGTATGTGATTATGATGGAATGCTATTGTGCTAGAAGAAATGATGAGCAGGATGTTCTCAGATAAACCTGGGAAGACCTGCACGAGCTGATGAAAAGTGAAAGGTACTCTGCACAAAGTAAAAGCAATATTGTAAGATGATCAGTTGTGAATGATTTAGCTATTCTCCATAACACAACAATCCAAACCCCCTCTGAATGACTTATGATCCATCCCCAGAAGACATCTGAATACAGATTGAAACATACTTTTTCTTTACTTCATTTTTTCTTGACTTTTTAAATCTATGTGTTCTTTCACAGCATGACTACTATGGAAATGGTTTGCATGACTACACATGTATAACCTAGGTTGAATTGCTTGCCTTCTCAACAAGGAAGATCTTGGGAGGAAGAAAGAAAGAGAATTTGGAACACAAAAGTTTTTTTGAAAAAAGAATGTCAAAATGTTTTCACATGTAATTGGGGAAAAATAAAATACTAGGTTTAAAAAATAGTAGAAAAAATAAAAAAATTTAAAAAATGGACAACAACAAACCAGTTAACTTTTATCTAATAATCAGATATTGCTTTATAAATCATGTATATTTAGGTACAGTTATTTTTTTTTCTGTTGCCATGTTAATAACCTTAATATGGCAAGAACATAGACACAGTTTGAGATACACACACAGTGACTTACTATTCTTAAGTGTCTCTAATTCTCAGGTGCCGTTTTAAGAATCATCATTATTATCTTCATACAGCAAATTCAGAAAATAAGACAACTTCCTTTCATTTATCTGTTTGTTTGCTTGTAGCTCAGGATTTAGTGGAAATCAAAATAAACAATTCACCATCCAAGCTCCCAGAATTAATCAACGCACCATTTCCCTAGGTGAATCCAACCTCCATATTTTATTATAACTGACAGTGTGCCATACTGTTATAAAGATCAATCCCACATTGTTTCATTTCCTTCTCCTTATCATTGTGGATACTTTATTTTCCTGCTGTGATATATTATATATTGAGCTTGTCTAGACTTGGCCTACCTTTCATTCAACAATTATTTACTGAATCCCACCTAAGTAGCTAAAGCAAGGTTCATCAGACAAGTGCTTGTCCTGGTTTCAGGAAAACTTGAGTTCCACTCCCCCACACTCCTTATCAGTGACACTAGTTTTGCATTAATGGATTGTTCACTTCACCTCTAACTGATAATTTCCTATTCTTTAATTACTAAGACAACTAAAAGTAAGTTAGCAACTATTGTTTATCTTATCATTAATAAATTGTGATATATTTTGTTAGAAGGTGGACCCACACCTGGACTTCCCATATTTACAAAATTTTATACCCTTCAAGTATCTATTAAATTCCAGGCATTGTGTTAGGCATAGAGGGAGAAAACAAAGTTGAAGATGGAATCTGTCCCATAAAAATGTTTATGATGTAGTAGGAGACCTAAGCTATTCAAGCATTTTGCTTTATATCATTTGAAGACCAGATATCCCAAAGGCACAAGTGAGATACAAATTGCTATATTGAAGGCATTAAATCTGTTCTTCTGGAATATTTTGTTGGATTTGTCCCATTTTCTGGAAGGATGTTGACAAGCTGGAGAACATACACATAAGGGTCATCGATATTGTGAAGGACATTCCTGTTTGAATTATCAGGTGAAAGATGAATTGATGTTTGAACTGTTGCAAAGACTTAAAGGGAACTTGGTAGATGACTTCTACTGATTGATAATCTGCTGTGTTAGAAGAGGGAATGGGTTTATTGTGTCTAGTCTTCCAGGGAAGACACAAGCAGAAAAGGTCGGACCTACAAAGAGTTAGAGGCAGTCAGGGTGTGCAATGGACAAGGTGTTTGACCTGAAATCTGAAAAACTTGAGTTTGAATCCACATTTAGACACCAGCTCTGTGACTGTACACAAACCTCTTAATATCAATCTGCCTCAGTTTTCTCATTGATTAAGTAGAGACAATAATAACAACTACCTCCCAGGGTTATTGTAAGGATAAAGTGAAGTCTTAGTAAAGTACATTGCAAATGTAAAAACTCTATAGAAATGCTAGATGTTGTTATTGTAGTTACAGAATTACATTATCTAAGACCAAGAAGTAAGAAAACCCTGTTCAGGTTCAAAGAATCATTATTGTTCTAATTTACTAGAGCAAAAAAGTGTGAATCCTTTGGGGGGGGGGCGGTACAGGAGAAAATAAATCTGGGAAGATAAGATAGGGGTCTGATCATAAAAGACCTTAAATGCTAGATTAAAGATTTTAAGCATTCTTTTCTTGATAAGTAAAAATATTTGGGGTCAGGAGTGAATGAATCAGAGCTAATCCATGAGTAGAAACTACATGTAGAATATATAGATGGCAATCTCAGAGACAATGACATTTATTAATCATAAAAATTATCAACTTACTAACAGTAAATGTGGAAGATGATTGACAGTGTTTGTTGGTGGGGGTGAGGATACTTGAGGAGCAGAGAGCTATGTATAAGCACGATATTAAAGCTAAGATAGAATGAGGGCCTCCAATCAAGGGGGTGGCAAGGGGAACAGAAAGAAGGGAGGGAAGAACCAAGAGGCCTTACATTTTCTGCACTCTACCATTTCTGTTCATTGCCAACGCACTACCCAAAATGTCAACAGAGTTTGATAAATGCTATCGAGTGGGCTGGGATTATTAGTAAATGAAGTATCATCTTTATTAATGTCCTGGCACCGTTCAACATAAGTTTTGTCATGGACCGATCTGAATAACAAGCTGCATTTACCACTGCACAGGGTCAGATTCACTGGCATATTTTAGAGTATCATCCTGCTAAATTGAACGGCAACTAGTGAGTGAAGCTTCCCACTCTAACATTAACTTTCTAGACAGCAAAGCTAGGGACTCTCCACTAAAAAAACATATGTGGTTTCAACAACAGGAAATCTGTATAACATATAGGGTGGTATCCAAAATACCCAGGACAGAGTTTTGTTAATAAAGACACAAAATTCAATCTATTTTAGTGAGCTGCATTACTGAATGCCAAATGTTATCAGTCTCTTAAGCACAATCTCTAACAAATGTGTCTGAGGAATACGTTTTTTATGGATGCAGATTTTTGCATTTTGCAATATATACATATGTGTGTATGTATGTGTACATATAAGCACATACAAATGTGTATGTATGTATACATATATGTGTGTGTATGTATATATTTATACATGTGTTTATGTATGTGTGTGTTTATGTACTTATTTCTGAATGAAAGATGAAACCCAGCACCATACAGGTAAGAAAAATTATTCCTTAGAATCAAAATAGCAGTCATGAGACAGGAAAAAATGTCTTCATCATTTCAATATTCAGTGGTGCTGGGTTACGTAGCACCAATGTGATATTCACAGTGCCTATAGCAGCTATGCCAACACAGTTCTGAATCACAAAATACAACAGACTCTCTATACGGAAGACAAAACCAAAAAGTTTATTCAGATACCAGAGAGCCTAATCCCAGTATCAGAGAACCAAATTCATCATGGCAACCAAAAATATCCATCATCATTACCAAGAGTTCTATACAGGCTCTCCCACAAACAGACACTCACAATCCAAACTGCCTGCTTTCTCTGTCCTTCCCAGCTTTGACTAGTCTTACCACCTTCCTCTCAGCTCTACTCCAATCTCATCCCTTCCTCTTCCACTCATTCAGTAAGCTTCTCCCATCACATGTGACTTAGACTTCCATGTGATTTAAGCAGGTCACATGGGCCTATTAATGAATGGGAAAGATCTTCCCATTCTATTAAAAATACACTGATTCCATTAAAAATACATTGGCAATACAGGTCATTACAGAGAAACTGGGAAATTAATCCAATAACTTCAGTAAAGGTATTTGAACCCTTTTTTGAAAAATGGTTTTTAAAAATTTAACTCCTCCTCTCTTGAGAGAACATGAAATTGTTAATAATCTCCCTACTTTGGAAGATTCTCTACCACATACATAAGTAACATAGGCAACAAAAAACAGTGAGTTTGGAGTTGCATCCTAGTTTTCTGAAAGGGGCTAGAATCTGGACCTGTGGTTTAACTGGAATATACTTCTGCCATTAAAGAGAGCAAGCCAAAAGTCATGTAATTGGGAGATGTGATACTGAGTTAGGAAACAGTCAGGAGTGCAGTTTGGTTGGATTGTGGTCACTTACTCGGTATGTGATTGAGGCCAAGTCATAACTTCTCTGAAGCCTCAGGGGAAAATGGGGATAAATAGAATACCATCATCTAATACCCAAGCTTATTTCAAGGGTCTAACAAGTTAAGGTATATTAAGAGATGTATAAACTTCAAGTAATATATAAATGTTATATTATTATTATATTACAACCACCCAGTCTCCCTGTTAAGGAAGGACAGCAGCCTCTGGGAAATAAAGGGTTTCTTCCCCAATACCATTCTCCTCATCCTTCAAATTTAATTTCCTGAGAATCCTAAATTTTTAATAATAAAGGCCATATTGCACAAGCTCTTCATTTTTTCTAGTGAGAAAATGGAGGTCTTGGGAGGTAAAAATTATCCATGGTCCCACATAGGATGAATATTAGAGGTGGAATTGGAACCCAAGACATCTGCCAAGACACTATTCTTCCCATTGTGCCAGTCTTCCCTCTAGCAGTATTCTTTGCAAAGTTGATATATCATGTCATTTACCCCAGTCAATTAAGTGCAATACTAATCCAAATAAATTTTAAAATGGGGAATAATGTGCCTACTACTTGGTCTTAGTTGGGGAGAACTGTAAGAAAGGGAAGCATTGGAAAGGGTCAGCTGGACCCCATTGTGTTCTGGCAGTGAGTGCACCATTCCCATTTCCACTCTCCATGCACATATCCATGCTTTAAAAAGAAATGTGACCAAGCAGCTGGACTATGTGAGAAAGGAAGGAAGGAAGGAGTGAGGGGGGAAGAAAGGGAGGGAGGGAGGGAGGAAGGAAGGAAGCAAGGAAGGAAGGACGGAAGAAAGCAGGAAGGAAGGAAAGAAGGAAGGAAGGGAGGAAAGGAAGGAGGGAGGGACATTCTGTCTTCCAAAAAAGTCAATCATGTGAACACATGCTTCCTTTGATGGAGAGCCAGAAGTATTCCATGTAGTTATGTTTGACAGTCTCCCAACTTTATTTTCTAGATAATTCTGTTTAATTATATGGAACATAGGGATATTTCCTAGGGGGATTTTTTAGCCCTTTATTTCTCATCTGTTATCACCTAAGGTAAGGAATTGTAAACTAGGTAGTCATAATTATTTTTTCTTCTTCCCAATGAGGAACTTCTATTCAGCAGAAAAATGGATGAAAGGGATGGAATGTCTCACTAGACGTCCTGTTGGATGATACTGTTCAGGATCCTGCCTCAAAACAATGATGCACAGTTGAACACAATTGAAATTTTGTGTGTATGTGTGTGTGTGTGTGTGTGTGTGTGTGTGTGTGATTTGCTGGAGATATCTTAATATTTTCATGGGTTGTTGTAGTTGCTTTCTATCCACAGCACCATATTATCTCTCATTTGAAGTCCCTCCTTAAATATATACTGGCTCCTCCCCCTGAGTTACTCACTTAAACTGGCAGTCCTCTAGACAACTCTGTAAGATTACAAATTGGAGAACAGTTGACAATCTGAATTGGCAAAGGACATTTTCTTGATGAACTTTCCCTCTACGAGTAAAATCAAGACAAATTTTAAATGGATCTCTGATTTCCTAAATCTGGATGTATGCAGGAAAGCCCACTACGCTTGCTCAAGCTGGACCTCCAGAATTTCACAGCTCTCATTCAGGTCCTCATTAGCCCTCTTGTGGGCAACTGCAGTAGCCTTGATCTCCTTCTCGATCTCCTCCCATCCAGCATCTTCTTTCTCCACTCCATCCCTACACAGTTGTCAAATGGATATTCCTAATGCCCAGATATAACCATTCCACTCCTATGCTGAGAAACTTCAGGGACAATTGTCTCTAGGATAGAATGTAAGCTCCACTTTTTAGTATTTAGGTCCTTCATGATCTGAAGCAAACCTGTTTCTAGGCTATTTCTTATTGTTTCTTATTATTTCTTATCATGAACTCTGAATTTCATCCAAACAGGTCTGCTTTCTACTCCCCAAGCATTTCATTTCATTTCCCAACTCCATGTTTTTGTATGTCTTATCATCCATGCCTAAAATGTTTCTTTTTATAACCTTACCTGCCTCTTGAAATAAGTGTCAACGTATACATGATACTATTTGGGGTTCCTCCCAATGATTGTGCCGTCACCAAAATTGCTTTCTACTCTTTTGCACAGATTTTATATTTTTTATATTTTATAGCTTTATATCCTTTTATATTAGATTTTATATTTTATATCTGCGTGCACACTACTTACCTAATAGAATTTAAGTTTCTTGAGGGGAAAAAAACTATTTAACTTCATTTTTCCATTGCTATGCCTAGCCATGTATGTTGTTCATTGAATTTGGATGAAAACCAATAGACATGGGGCTAGAAGACAAACTCGCTTGTCTTCACCTTCATCATCTGTGAAAGGGGTGGGGGGAGGAGAAAAATGGGCTAAAGAATTTATTTGTAAACATTGTTTTGTGTCATAAATATTTTTTAGCAGTCTGGTGAAGCCCATAAACCCCTTCTCAATATAACATTTAAATACATGAAACAAGATAGAGAGCAATACAAAGAAATATATTGAAATTTCACTGAAATAAAGATCTAATTTTCCGCTTGAAGATGATGGCTTTTAGAGATCTAACCACAGTTAAGAATCCCTGAGTTAAAATCCCCCCAAGGTCCTTTCTGATTCCCATGCTCCTCATATCTCTCTCCTAAGAAGGTGCAGAATCTAACATTTCAATGCATTGAATTCAACTGCATTTCCAGTATGGTCTCCACCCCTAACAATTAGCTAAACACTATCCCGTATTCTCTCGTTGCGTATATAAAGCATGTCTTTTCAGCAAGGTAACGTACTTCCTGATGGGGCAGGGGAACATGCTTTCTCTCAAAACTCTCAAGTGACTTAATGCAGTACCAGGAACATATTAGAATCATAAAGAAAAGGGATAAATGAGTCCAAATCATATCTAACTCATATTCCTGATAAGTTATAATCTCTGTAGAAATACCTCAAGTGATCAGAATATCAAATCCATCAGATCTAATAGAAATTCCACTGCTTTGTGAGTCACAGGACATGAGCTGGAATCTTGTACTATTTTTAGGCAGCTAAGTGATGTACTAAGTAAGAGCCCTCAATTTTCAGTCAGAAAGGTTTGCATTTCAATCCTTCTTCAGACACTTCTTGGTTGTTGGACCTGAACAAGTCACTTAACCCCACTCAGCCTCAGTTACCTCACTGTTAAAATGTTGATAATCATTGAACCTGTTTCACAGGGGTGTTGTAAAGATCACATGGGATAGCCTATATTCATTACTTTGTAAACTTCAAGAAAATTTATCATTATTATTTCTTTTCCCATTTAGAAAAGTATTTCCTTGGACTTTCAAGGGATAGAATCACCACCATTGGAACTGAAATACTCACCACAATGCAATGGAACATATATTTATCAAATAATTTAGAACACTCTACAACATTATATAACACTTAAATCTCAAACCTTCTCCGCATGGAGTTTGCAGTCAAGCATGGGGAAAATGTATGAGCATCTTATGAAATGCTCATTTATTTTTGGCCCGATAAAGCAGTCAACTTCAGCAGATAATTCCAAACAACTTACTTGCAGAAGCCAGATGAGATTTTTTTTCTGCCTTTTTCTTTCCATATGGTTGGCTTGGTGGGATTGATTGCAAGGGTCAGAAATGCTGCTGACATCTCCCATCTTCAGTGTGTTCTAGTTGTTTTCACCTTTGTTGTCAAGGGAGGAGATTGTGGCCTTTCTCGCTGAGCAAGGATCCCGGAATTAATCACAGTCAGGATATAGCACAGATGCCAAGTCACTAAGCAAAGGGAGTAACGGGGAGTCAAGGTCAAGCTACCAGGCCAAGGCTGGAAACAGACAATGGGATCTGGGAAAACAGCAGTGGTAGGCTGGAAGGAGGTCAGGGTCATGTTAGTCCAGCTGGAATCAGGAGCACAGAAGGTAGGGATCAGGAGGGGCTGGGAAGGTACAGAGGTTCATGCTAAGAGCTTAGGATAAGATGTGGATAGAGACAAGAAAATCTGACTGCAGGGGTAGGGATGGAGGGTCAGGATGGTGAGGCAACACGTACAACACAGACTTGACAACACCTGATACTATCTCCTCATTCCCTCTGGCATACAAGTCAACTGCCTTTTTTCAGTCACCTCATATCCCTACTGACATTTAATATTCAGAAATCATCATCCTATGGACTTAAGCTTATAAATACTTGTGAACCCTTGAAAAGATCAGAAAATTTAGTTGGTAAATGCCATTAACCACAGACCTTGTCCCTTAGAATGGGGTGGAAGAAGATAAACCTAAACTAGAAATTAGTATTTTTTCTATAAAATAATACTTTCCTTTAGTTTTGTAATTGCATTTTTCTATAAGCTACAGCTTTCATCAATAATAATAATTAGAAATATTATTATTTTATTATAGTCATGAATTATATCATCATGGGATCACACAATCATATTGAGGATGGAAGAGAATTTCAGGCTCATCTAATTAAACCCCTCTTGTTTTGTTGATGAGGGAATGGAGAAGCAGAGAGGTAAAATTCCCAGTCATAAAGGTAGTATGTAGTAGAGTTAGGTTGGAACTCAGGTTTTATTAAGGATTTCAAAAATACTTCACAATTATAATTTCATTTGATCTTCACAGTAACCTTGTGAGGGAGGTATTTTATTATCCTAATTTTAGAGATATAGCAACTGAGCCCCCAAAAGATATTACTCCAGGGTTACACATAGTAAGTGTCAGTAAGGTTAGAGTCCAGATTTTCCTGCCTCCCAAGTCCATGAAACAATGCTGGCTCTCATAGCAAAGCTACAGCCAGGGTGACTTATCCATTCAATATATTGATCCACACATCACAGTAACTTTAAGAAGTTTTTTAAAATTATATTTCACTTAATTTCTAGAACCCCTTACATTTTCTTAAGCAAATGAGAACTTCCATACTTTGATATCCTTAATTTAACACAACTTGAAATCTCTCTTGAATGTATCTCATCACTAAATTAAATAGCCTTGATTAATCTTTCTTGGTATTTCAATATACCTCCTCTATAAACCTGAATTGAATATAAGTGAGTGCAATTCACATAAAAGCATTCATTTATGAGGAGTCTGTTCTGACAGAAATAAGAAATCAGATGCAATTCCTCTCTTGCCTTGCTCTAAATAAGGACCAGAAGATGAAAGAAGCAGGCATATTACCAAATGTTTATTATTGGCAATCCTATTGTAAATGAGTTTTTAATACTTAAGGAACATTAGAACAGAATTTGTCATTGTGAGTGATTCACTTGATATCTTTAAGTTAATATTCACCATAATATTTTGGATGAAGGATTAGTTTTAAAGTAGGAAAAGCCTGGACTGGAGACCTGTCTCTGACAAATTAAGCCTTTAATGGGTCATGGGCAAGTCACCTGAATTAATAGTGGCTCAAGAACTTCCTAAGACTATGTCAGAGATGAGTTGGTTCTCCGTATTTTTAGAGAAACTTTCCACACAGGAAGTTTCCTGCATCAACAAAATCGTAATTATATGCCAAAGTGAGTAAGCAAAATGTTCCCTCCTTAGCCTGACCTTCCAGGACTTTATAGGGGAGCACCACACAATATTATTTCAATTTTATCTTACAGTACTTGCCTCTTTTCATTTTAGAGGGTGTCCCAAAAATCTTAGTGTAATGTTAAGCTTTCATAGCTTACTAATAGTCACATGATTCTGAGAAAATGGGCCTTATATCATCATCTTCTCCTCAGTGTCCATGCTTTCCACCCGCTAGGATCTTGCTTAAATTATTCCTTGTCCCTCATTTATTTTATGTTCCATTTTGACTCATTGAAATCGATGGTGCAAATACTGTTTAAAGCCCAAGACAAATGTTATACCAACTACATGATATTTACTGATCCAAAGAAGAATGATTTTCTTATCTTAAATTTCATTTAATATATATCTGGCTTATGTCCTTCCTATTCTGTGCAAGCATTGCTGCTGTATGTGCCACGCTCCTGTATAATATTTCAAGCTCCATTATGTCAGGTACCATGTTTTATTAAATTGAGCATGAACCCCCAGTGATTTCACAGTGTTTTATATATAATAGTCATTTCATAGGCATTTATCGAATTGAAATGAACCATTCAGAAAAAGAAAACTTGTCAAAGGAACGGTTGTGTATGTTTTTAACAGAATTATTATGACCACCATCAAACACAATCTATTATTTCCCATGCCTCATTAACAATTTTCCCAACTGGCTTTGTCATTTGATTCCCTTTATGTCCAATGGCCTTAATTTCAGCTAAGCCTTCCCTAGTATGTGGCATTATCATTATCAAGCAATCCATCAATAAGCATTTTTTCAAAAACCTACTCTGTTTTATTAAGGATTTCAAAATACTTCACAATTATAACCTCATTTGATCTTCACAGTCACCTTGTAAGGGAGGTATTTTATTATCCTAATTTTAGAGATATATGGAACCCTAAAAAGATTTATTCCAGGGTTACACATGGTAAGGGTCAGAGGCAAGGTTAGAGTTCAGATTTCTATTCCATTCTATTCTAGATTCAATGGAAACAAATTTTTAAAGAGCTTACATTCTCCTGCAGAAAATAATATGTACAAATAGAAACGTAACAGTGTCTGAGATTTCACGTATTTGGTTTTACCAGGAAAGGCGCCTAATCCCTCTGGGGATACCCGTCCAGTTTATGTGGGTAGGGAAGTGTTTCCCATTCCATCCCTTTAGTCATTGCCAAGGCCATAATCTTAAATGAATGAAGACTTAACTTTACTTTTCACCCTAAGAATGGGTAAGTTTCTTGGAATTTGTAAAGAATAAATGATAGGAAAATAAAATTACCTAAAACTAGCAAAGGAAGCTTCCTCTGCTTCATTCTAACCAAGATTCTTTTTTCCTTAAAGTCATTTTTAGGGGCATCCCTCCAGTCTGAATTCAGAGGCATATTTATTTGTTTGATTTTAATCATCTGGAAAAATGCTGGTACAAAAATTTTTTCATATAGTTTATCTTCAGAATCTCAAACTGGGACAAATCCCGACAATGTATTCCATTCTCTCTGTCTTTCTGTCTCTCTCTCCCTTGAGATAGATAAACATATAATTGAGCATATGTATATATGTGCATGTATACATATATACTGTATGTGTGTATATATATTTTTGTGTATATGGGTATATATACTTATGTGTCTGTCTGTCTTGAAGAATACATCCATACATATACATATATACACCGAATTTACAAAGTATATATATATATATATATATATATGCATACAAATGAAACTGTTATTAAGGATCATACTTTAGCTCAGTGACATAAGAGTTAAATAGAAATGGGTGCCACCAAACAATATATGAGGTTGCCTGAAGCATGCATATTGACTTAGAAAACCACATATTCCCATTATCTATACTCCCTTGTATTTTATGAATTTTGTTAAATGTGTCACAGTTACATTTTAATTTGGTTCCTGCTGCACTAGGGAGTGCTGACTTTGACTTTTCTTTTTTAGATTAAACTAGCATTCAGTATTAATCAAACACAAATATAAACATGCGTTTAAAGACAGACAACCCCTTTAGGCTTAACAGAAGCTCCTGGATGAGGAGAGATAAGAGAATGGGAAACTCATTATCTTATATCAGTTTTCTTGAAATGGCAATTTCAACTATTCATGGTGGGTCAAGGTGAGGATGACATTGGCCAAGCTTCCTTCACTCCCTGCTAGCGACCTCTGTACTCTGCTCACAATTTCCATCTGCAATTTCCTCCATTTCACCTTTAAATCACCCTTAAGCATTTGTGGTCTGATCCCAGTTCACTTTTTACCTTTCACAAGATTCCAGCCACCTCTTCTGTTTTTGATGAAAGAAGATGCAAACCTTTTCAAATTGATTCAGCCTCATTAGCTCAAGACTTGACATGAAGAGGCATTGGAAATTTTAATTTGCCAGCAGAAATGAGTCTCCAATGACATACTACATGAACAAATACAAAATATTCATAAAGGAGGTAAAAGATAGCATCTAGGAGGGTATGCATACCAGGTGCGGGGCCAGAAGTGGATCAAGAAAGGATTCATATAGGAAGTCCTACTTGAAATGAGCTTTGGAACCAGCTAGGGAGTGAAAAATGTCAAGATGAAAAGAGAGTGTATTCTAGGTACTGAGGGAAGGCTTGTACAAAAGCTTAGAGACAAGAAATAAAATGCTATGTGTGAAAAACAATAAACAGACCATTTTGGTTGAAATAGAGAATGTGTAAATTGGAGGAATATGTAATAGGCCTGGAAAGGTAGATGGGAAACAAATTGGGAAGGATTCCAGATAGCAAGTGGAATTTTTATATTTTAACCCAGAAGCAATAATGAGTAGAGTGAGTAGATGTGGCTTAACTTGTGTGTTAGTAGAATCAGATGTTCAATTCCAATTAGCATAAATAGAAAAAGAGAGAGACCTAAGTTAGCAGAACCAATTAGGAGGCTGTTGCAATATTCGTGGTGAGAAATGTGAAGGCCTGAAATAGAGTGATGGCCATGTCAGTGAAAAGAAGAGGAAAGATGTGTAGAACATTATTGGAAGTACAGTCAACAAGATCAGACCACTGATTAAATACTAACAGTGAAGGCATAACAAAGAATTGAGACTGAATATAAGGTAATGGGTAACTAGGGGACACCAGTGGGGAACTAGGGGAGCACTAGCCTTGGAGTCAGGAGGACTTCAGTTCATATATGGCCTCAGATACTTACTAGCTGTGAGGCTCTGGGCAAATCACTTAACTCTTTTTGCCTCAGTTTCCTCATCTGTAAAATGAGCTGGAGAAAGAAATAGTAAACCACTTCAGTAACTGCAAAGAAAATCCCAAATGGGGTCACAGAGAGTCAACATAACTGAAATGATTTAACAACAAAAAGGTTATGAATTTGGTCCAATAGAAGGATGAAAATGCTGTTGAGGAAATAAGTAAATACAGAAGAGGTATGATTTTTATTGAGAGGAAATGGGTTCTGCTTTGGACAAGCTGAGTTTCACATGTATTTAGAACATTTCAATTATCCAATAGAAAAGTGTGCTATGAGATTAGAGCTTAGTTCTTTATATTTAGATCTTAGAATCCTCTGTATAGACATGATAATTAAATTCATGGAAGTTTGTGAGACCATAGGATCATAGATTTAGAACTGTGCTGAATCTAACCCCAGAATTTTACATATGAGAAAACTGAGGCACAGAAAGCTTAAGTGTCCTGCCCACATTCTTGTCACTAGCAAATATCTTTGGGTCCTCTTGAATTCACACCTTTCACACTCCAAATCAAGAGAGTAAGTATTAGCACTGACAGCATAGAAGAGGCCTCAGAGTAGAGATTTGGGAGGAATGAACAATTAAGGGTCAAGTCATAGATGAAAACTGAGAAAAAGAAACAGAAAAGTAGACCAGTATGTAGGAAGTAGACCAGGATAAAGAGAAGCGATGAAAACTCATTGGACAGAATGATTAGTCAAATCCTTCACTTTTCTCTAGTTGCTGTGATCAGGTACTTTAGTATTAAGTCACTGGTTATATTTTCATCTGAATTTTTGCCTTTCTTCCATTTTTAGTCCTGTCTTGCATTTCAGCGTCCTTGTGATAGCTTTATCTAATTTGAGAAAGGTTAGATGGAGATTAAGAATTTTTGTCCACTCCAAAATTGAGACCAGGAGATAGTACTGGCCATTTTTCTTCTCCTCCCTGCATACTCCACCGAGCCAACCCAAGTGAGAGAGTTGTCTTCATTGATTTTTTTAAAGTTGTTTTTAATGATTCTAACAGTAGGGCTTCCAGTTGGAATGATACTTGAAATAACTAGTTCCTTGACACTTAGGAGTAACAGACAGTGAATTGGACCATTAAGTTACAGCATTTCCAACAACCTCTCCAAGGAAGGAACTTTAGAGCATAATCGAATTTGAGGAATCTTGATTGTTAGGAAATTGACACTAAGGTTGAGTTCAGATGTCGCTGACAGTGCAAGACTTCAATGATCATTTATTGTCCATGTGAAATCAAAATCATTGGGAAAAATGTTAATTGTGAACTATGTTTCAGGCAAGAGACAGAATAATAGAGTGAATAAAGGACCATCCTTATAATCAGGAAGATCCAGACCCAAGACTTACTTCTCATCCATTCTGGCTATGAGATTTTGGACAACTCAGTTAACCTCTCCGTACCCTAACTCTATTGGTAAAGGAAAAGCTCCATGCTCAGAAAGCTGTATACACTAATGGGTGGTGGAGAGGGAAAGGGATGAACATTTATATAGTATACACTATGTGCCAAGCCCTGTGCTAAGCACCTTGTCCAAATATTATCTCATTTAATCAT
This sequence comes from Notamacropus eugenii, assembly GCF_028372415.1. Lineage (NCBI taxonomy): Eukaryota > Metazoa > Chordata > Mammalia > Diprotodontia > Macropodidae > Notamacropus > Notamacropus eugenii. The sequence continues at coordinate 10,120,550 of NC_092877.1, forward strand.
TAGAACAACCCTAAGAAGTAGGTGGTATGATTATTCCCATTTTAGAGTTGAAGCAAACATTTGTCAAGTGACTTGCCCAGGGTCACACAGCTAGTAAGTGTCTTAGGCTGGATGTGAACTCAGATCTTCCTGACTCCAGGGCCAGTACTCTTTCTACAATGTCACCAGCTGCTTCAATGAAATGACTTCTATAGGTAAAGAATTCAAACACCAGTATTGATCTACTACTAGTGACGGAAATGACAAAATGTTCCTGGCACTACGCTGAGCAGTAGAGATACAAAGACAAACATGAAATAATCTTTCTCCTTAAGGAGCATTCAGTGTACTGATGCTTAGCTATTTGTTAAGTATGCATCATTTTATGAACATTTCCTATGCTGACAACTAGCAAATCTAAATGGTGGAATCATATTTACTAAAGCACATGTTTATCAATATGAAAACTCACTTTATGTCTTTCAGTGGATCCCCATCATCTACAGAATTAAATTTAAAGGAAAATATTTAGGTCAGCATTTAAAGCTTCAAATAACTTGGCTCCCACCTATTTTTCCAGTGTATTTCACACTGTCTCACAGTGTGAACACAGGTGTTCAAGTCACCTGGCTTCTACACTGTATTACTACCTGTTCCCATTCTCATTCTCAACACTTGGATTCATGTGGGCTGTCCCTTGTACACATAATCCAATTGAACCCAATCCAACATACCAAATATTTGTTAAGTGTCTACCATGTGCAAAGTAGAATGTGAGTTACTAGGTAGGAAAAAAATGGGGAGCCTGACCTCAAGTAGGATGCCTGCTGTTAGAGAAAATTACATGTAAACACAGTTGCATATAGATAAGAATCAGGAGAATATTCTCATAGGATGTGGACATGAATTGAGCCTTGATGGAAATCTAAGAGGCGGGGTTGAAGGAGTAGTCCATTGGGACAGTAAAGGAAAGCCCAAAGTGGGACATAGTAAAGTATTCAATTCAAGGAACAAGAAATTCCAGGCAATTCTAAATCTAGATGAGTTTAGCTAGAATATAGAACGAATGACTGGCATAATCCTTGTTCAAGTAGGAGAGTTTGAGGTGAGTCCAGATTACAAAGCTCATTAAGTATGAAAATGAGCTTATATTTTATCGTAAAGACAATATGATGCTGCTGAATATTCTTCAGTCTGACACACACTTGTCCTTAAGAAAGTATTATTTTGGCCACTGTATGTTGGATTGAAGATTGAATCCATATCTGCTAAGATATTCCCCATATGATAATTGTACAGAATGAAGGGGGCAGAGTCCTCTTGTTTGCTTCTCTGTGCTTCTCTCATAACTTTTAGGACTTCTGTGTCCACCGTTCTCCAGAAATGTTCTTAGAAGATCCCTCTGCCTATGTGACTCCTTCGTCTAACAGGTCAAATCCTTCCATTTTAACAGAAGCTCCATTTTAATAAAGGGCCCAAGGCAATCATGCTGAGTCTGTCATTCCTCTCTGGGTTCCACTCTTGACACACTGAATTTCTTTCTTCACCATTCACTTATGAGGGATCATTATCCTGCCCTCCCACCCCACCCCTTTTCAGCTTTCTATTATGTATTCTTTCTTTCCTATTAGAATGGATGTAAGCTCCTTAAAAAAAAAAAAAATCTTTTTTTATTTTTCTCTATCCATCTACTTATTTAATTATTTAGTTAGTTATTTTTATTCACAACTTTAGCTTCATGACTGTCGTTTAATGGATGCTTACTGAATGCCTGGTGACATGATTTAACTTAACTCCTGTTGGTGATATGTCATTTTCAGTAACAATAACCAAACTTCCAAAATGGATATATTCTACCTTTTCTGTGGTTTTCCTATCTCTCCTGGAAATAGGGCTCACTTTTTAATAAGACCTGAGCTCCCTTATCAGGTAATAGATACAATAACTGGATGGATATTAAATGTAATGTTTAGACATTGAAACCACCTCTCAGAGTTGACCCATGCATTCCTCAAACATCAAGAATGATTATTGAAAACCAACAGCAACAGTATTTTGTACTGATTTCTAGTTCTGGCATGTAACCCTATCACAGGCCCTTCGATTTAGATGAAGAACTGCAGAAATAAATTATTTTAAATGATTTATTTTCCAGAGAAAAACTTGAGACTGAGATAGATTAGAAAATTCCCCAAGATCATAGGAGGTTAGCAGGAGGACTGAAGATTGCCACCATATTTAGGATTTGCACTGAAATATTCAGACACAAAGCTAACATGTTTTCCTCTGTTACTGCCATGCCTGTGCCAGGATGACATGAGGGCTTGGCAGAAATAATGAGAGACAGTTCTCTAAAGTCTGACATTTTGTTATATTGAGCAAAAGGTGGGGGGTAGATTGGTTATTGCTATGATCAATTTGGAGAGCAACATACATCTTCTGAAAATTATCTGACTGGGATTTCCTTTAAAAAATGGAAATAAATTATGCCCAAATGGCTATAATACTGTGCATGTAGTCTTTGTCATAGGAATAATATTGCTAGGTCCGTGTCCCAAAGAGATCAAACAAAAATGAAAAGGACCTATTTGAAAAAGATACTTACACCAGTTCTTTGTGTGGTGGCAAAGAATTTGACATTAAGGGGATATCCATCAGTTAGGGAATGACTGAACAAGTTGTGTTATATGATTGTGATGGGAAGCTATTGGGCTATAAGAAATAATGAGCATGATATTTTCAGTAAAAACCTGTGAAGACCTGTGTGATCTCATGCAAATTGAATTGAACAGAATCCGGAGAACATTGTACATGATGGCAATATTGAAAGATGCCCAGCTGTGAAAGCCTTAGCCATTCTGGTCAAGACAATTCCAAAGAATTCATGAAAGATGCTAGATACCATGAGAAGGAGAACTGATGAACCCTGAATGCAAATTGAAGCATATTTTCCCCTTATTTTTTTTTTTTTGTTTTATGTTATTTGTGTTTCCTTTTGCAACATGGCTAATGTAGAATGTTTTGCATGGATGAACTTTTGTAATCAATATCAAAATGCTTGCTTTCTCAAGGAAGTAAAAGGGGTCACAGGGAGGGGGAGAATTTGGAACTCAGTATTTGAAAATGATGGTTAAAATTTTGTATGTAATTGGGAAATATTTAATGAAATAAAACATTAGTTTTTAAAAGATGGAAATAGCATTTCATGTGATGTCATTTGAAATTTAAATTTTACCTTCCTTTGTCTTAATGTGATATTTTAATTTCATATCTTCTTTAGAAATGATGGTTTCTGTTGCACGGATTCAAGATCACACAGAAGTGGAGCCAAATAAGTTGGCGTATCACCTCATACTCTAAATGTAGGTAAGTTTCTGAGAGTTGTTTTGGAAATTAAATTGCCTTAGCAATGAACACTTTGAAAATAGACTTGTCAATAGCCAAACCATGTTGGGTGATGCATTTTTATCTCTGGTGTCAGCAAAACTACAATATGATCATTGTAGATTGGGGAAATGTTCTTTGATGTGTCCTTTATAGACCATTTTACAGATATTGAAAGAATAATCTTTCTTCTCCCCAATACCATTATTAGCTCTGTAATTTAAAGAGTTAAGGATACATTATTGTAGAACTTAAACTAACACACTACGTATGTATGACTTTATTTGATCTTTTTTAATTTCTCTAGATTTTTTACCACATAATATTCCAGTTAAGAGTATGTTCATGTCTCTTAATGAATATCATAAACATGACTGTATTTGACTTTCTGATTATGAGCTTAGTTTAAAAATAAAACATCCACTTGACAAATAGACCCCTGCTAAGCAGAATTCTAAATCAATGACTTTGAGACAGAATTGAGACTACCTTGGGTCAGTTTTTAGAAGTTACAGCTGAGTATAGATATTGCAGCTTTGGGGTCTTGAATGTCTACTTAGGAAGGATTTCGTGATGACCTCTTAACTTTACATTTAAGCTGGTTCTTATGGAATTGTGAAGAACAAGCAAGCACACTCATATATACATACATGTATGTATGTATGCATGCATGTATGTATGTGTGTGTGATTTTTATGGAACAAAATTGAAAAGCCATGAAGAGATTGACTTGAATAACATGATGCAGAGCAGTTTTATTGTGGCTATTGCTTAATTGTTGTGATTACTTTACATGTCCGTGAACATGCTACGCATTAGCCTGAAGTCTACATGTTATCTTTGGGGAGCGTGTTTACATAATTTCCTTCTTTGTTCTCTCTCTCTTGTATCATGAACGTGTGTACATACATGCAGATATTTATATATAAACATGTGCATGCACGTGTATACGTATTTATATATACATACATTTGTGCATTCTGTTTTGTTTTATTTTCTAAAATGTGTGAAAATAATCATGAAGCCTCTAGTACACCTTACTTATCTGGGTATATTTACCTTGATATTCAACAAAGTACCGTGTGTGCTTTATGCCCAATAACTGTTGCTTTTATCCTTTGAAAACAGATGAAGAAAAGGATGGTAATTATTTATACATATATGCACATATGTGCATATATAGAGATGTATTTGCATATGTAGATATGTATCCATATTTCTATGTGTGCATACTAATATGTATACATAGCTATATATATACACACAGATATATATATATATACATACATACATACATACATACAAACATATATATATATACATGCGTATCCATATGTAGATAGAGAGACAGACAGATAGGTAGATAGATATCTGTATGTATGGACTCCAGCAAGGGCAAAAAAAGCAGGAGAGGGAAAGTGTTGGAAAAGAGATGAGGACAGGTAAGAGGACAAGAGAAGGGAAAGGGAAGGGGATCCCCTTGGATGGGCTAAAATACATGGGATTTGTGTTGAAGTGCGTATATACATAAATGCATATATACATACATATGTAAGTATTTGAATACCTGGTATTCAAATGAAATATTTAACCAGAAGATAAAATATTTATGTTTAAAGAACAAATAAATACAAAAATTTATGTTCATATGGGGATAAATAAAATTCATCTAAATATATTACATAGTAATACCTATTTCATAACTTACAATTGCAATTTTGCGATTGTCATCACAATTGTATAGTTAAAAGTACTCATAAGATGCAACTGCTTTTGATTGTCTCTGAAAATCATTTTTAAAAATTTTGACACTAAAATTTCCTTTAAAAGAGTGCTTTGTTGAATTGTATTTTGTGATAAATAAATATATGGTGTCCTTTTATGATCAAATAATTAATTTTAAATATATACTTTATCATAACAAAATTGTACTAAAAATTCCAAAATTGCAATAAAAAGCTATATTTCTAAAATTATCAGTTCCAGAAACTCATGGCAGAATCTAACAAGACAAAACTGTCCAGTCAAACATTGAATGGTTAGAAGTGAATATTTAGATAAATTTGGAAATGCTCTGAAATGCTAAAATCACAGTGAATGCTTCCAAGTCTTTATTCAGAAATGTGAATTTACTAAATATAAAATAAAATATATGTATATGCATTGTTAATAGTTAAGAATCGCATTAATACATTTCTATTTAGTCCTTAACATATAATAATGGAAAGATTTGGATGACAAGAGTTTATTGATTAAATGACATAACTTTTCATGTCACAAATGTTTTTATTTTAAAGTTCACCAATTTTACAATGGACATTAAAATAATTTTTTTTTTTTTTTGCCACATGCTTCAGTCACCCATTAATCCATCGTTATAGGGACTTCTTTCTACCCTATCATTTTGAGGGGAAAGGAGAGAGGGAGTGCACATCACACATGCACTGGACCAACAGTGCAGAGGCTTGAAGATGATAGATGAGTGTTTTGAATAAACATGAGAATCAACATTAAATTCATCTTCATGAGAAGGAAGAAGAGACAAAATGCCATTTTGGCTGAACCACAAAGTGCAGAAGTAGGGAGTAATGGGAAATAATATCTAATGAGTCTAGAAAAAAAGAGGGCCCAGTTGCCTTGGTCTTTAAAAGCTATTTCTACTCCAGGATGGGAGAAGGGCAGGATTGTGAGGGCATGGGTTGCTTTAGGCACACTAATGTTCAGGATCTCTAAATATCCATCCTGAGAAAACACATCCTTTCTTGTTGTTACTTAGCAGTACCTGTTCTGGACTTTCTTCCTCACATTTATATATAGCATATCAAGTTTTGCATAGTGTTGTCCAATGTAACTTGATTTGATTCGCACAAAAGCCTGGCACTGAAATTTTTTCTTCTTTGGAGTCAGATGTTAACACCTAAATGAATTGTCCCTATCTTTATCCCTATTCCCCAGAGGAGAGTGGTTTCCCTCATCCCAAATCTCATATCCTAATCTGAAAACCTTTATATTCATAAATTCTGCCTCACAAGTAGTTATAGATGTGGTATCTCATTCTCCCTATTAAACTATAAGCTTTCTGAAGAAGAACTTGCGTTTTCATCAGCATGTTTCTACCATCTAGCATAGCAGACTGAATATAGTAGGACTTTAATAAAGGCTTATACAATTAAATGGAATCTCTGTGTACCTATTTCACATCATATTAGTTTCCTGACAAAAATCAAGAGAGATATTAATGTGTAATGAAATGAATGAATGCCTTAGAGTCATGAGGGTTTAAGTCTTAACTCTGGTCTCCTGAGATTTACTAGCTGTGTGATTCTGGGTAAGATACAATCTCTCTGAGCATTATTTTTTTATCAGAGAAATGGAAATTATAATAACTGAAGTCCAACCTCACAAGTTGGTGGTGTAGATCCAAGAAGATAATAGAAGCAACGAATTATGCAAGCCTTAAAGGATATATAAATGTTTGCTATTATGGATTCAATTTTGGAGCCAATCTGGAGTACATACTCAGAAAGGTTCAATATTAAATAGTACAAACACACACACCTATTAACATACCTTATTAACTTTTTTTAAAAAAAAAAATGTTTACTAAGAGGATGGATGGGGGGCTACCTTTGAAAGTTTAGAATCGTGGTATATATTATATACTCTTACCAGCTGATATCCAAGAAAATACTGCAGAGTTAAAGTATTTAATCAAAGGAGAAGTCAATTGAGTTTATTTCTTAGTGCAACATATCCAATTATTATGTTTCTAAAGAATTAATTTCTATGTTTAACCTCCAGGTGAACCTAATTTTTGCTTTTAAACTGCTCACACTTATCTTTGTAAGAATGAATCATGAAATAAAATTTTCTCTTTATGAGAACCTATCTTCTGTTTGAAAATTAGCATAACATGGTTGGAAATGTGTACATTTTCCTCCTACCAGCAAATCAGCTTAAAAAGAATCTTTCCTATGCTGATCACTGATATAAGTTATGATGTGATAAGGAGCTTTGCATATTAGCTTATAAGAGAGAAAGCTTGAGGTGAGGGAGTCATTGTAATGTCTTCACACATTTGAAAAGTTGCTGTATGGAGAAAGGAAAGGGCTTGTCTCATTTGACCCAGAAGGCAGAAGGACTAATAATAGATAGAGATAGAAAATAGGAAAATTGGGGGCAGAGCCAAGATGGTGGAGTAGAAAGACATACACACTCTAGCTCTTTCCACACAGCCCATAAAATACCTGTAAAAATGACTCTAAACAAATTCTAGAGCAGCAGAAGCCACAAAATGATAGAGTTAAAGAGACTTGCAGCCCAAGGGAGCCTAGAAGGCCAGTAGGAAAGGTCTATTATACAGAACATGCAGCAAAGCACAGCCCACAGAGCCCAGTCCAGCCTTGGCCACCCAGTGCAGCAGGGACAGGACTGGAACAGGTCTCTGAGGTAGAATCCTCAGCAGCAGCAGAGGTTCTCAGATACATCTACCCACAAATGCCAAAGACTCTTCAAAGGTGAGTGAAAAACTTTTGTCTCCTGGGGGAGAAGGGAACAGGGTTCTCCCCTAGCCATGGCTCCAGGAGGCAGCATCAGCAGCAACAACAATCATTTTTGGAGCCCTCAGCCTAAAGCCCCTGGGATAATTGAGACCCTGACCTGAGTCTCACTCCTGAGTGGCAGTCCTGGGGTGAGGAAAAGTGCTGACTGGCATGGTGGAGCTGGTGGAGGTTCTGGAAATGAATTCCACTTGCCGATCCTGGGCAGAAAAGCTTTGGTAGCTCCCAGAAGAGAGTGCAGGACAGGAGAGGAGTAAACTCCTCTCCCTTGATTGAGTCACCTTCAAGGAAATGAGAACTTGCATGTCCACAGAGTATACTTTCCTCTTGACAAAGGACTTAAACGTCAAGTAACTGGCTGGGGAAATGCCCAGGAAAGGGGAAACATATAAGACTATAGAAGGTTACTTTCTTGGTGAACAGACATTTTCTTGCATCATTTTGGATGGAGAAGAACAATGCTTACCATTACAGGCCTCCAAAATAAATATACAATTTTCTCAGGACATGGAAGAGCTGAAAAAGGATTTTCAAAATCAAGTAAGAGAGGTGGAGAAAAAATTGGGAAGAGAAATGAGAGAGATGCAAGAAAAGCATGAGAAGTGGGTCAACACCTTGCTAAAGGAGACCCAAAAAAATGCTGAAGAAAACAACACCTTGAAAAATAGGCTAACTCAATTGGAAAAGGAGATCCACAAAGCCAATGAGAAGAATGCTTTAAAAAGCAGAATTAGCCAAATGGAAAAGGAGGTTCAAAAGCTCGCTGAAGAAAATAGTTCTTTCAAAATTAGAATGGAGCAGATAGAAGCTAATGACTTTGTGACAAACCAAGAAATTACAAAACAAAATCAAAAGAACAAAAAAAAAAATAGAGGATAATGTGAAATATCTAATTGGAAAAACAACTGATCTAAAAAATAGATCCAGGAGAGACAATTTAAAAATTGTGGTACTACCTGAAAGTCATGATCAAAAAAGGAGCCTAGACATCATCTTTCATGAAATTATCGAGGAAAACTACCCTGATATTCTAGAACAAGAGGGCAAAATAAATGCTGAAATAATCTACCAATCACCTCCTGAAAGAGATCCAAAAAAGAAACTCTTAGGAATATTGTAGCCAAATTCCAGACTTCCCAGATCAGGGAGAAAATATTGCAAGCAGCTAGAAAGAAACAGTTCAAGTATTGTGGAAATACAATCAGGATAACACAAGATCCAGCAGCTTCTACATTAAAGGATCAAAGGACTTGGAATATGATATTCCAGAAGTCAAAGGAAGTGGGATTAAAACCAAGAATCACCTACCCAGCAAAACTGAGTATAATACTTCAGGGGAAAAAGTGGTTTTTCAATGATAGAGAGGACTTTCAAGAATTCTTGACGAAAAGACCAGAACTGAATAGAAAATCTGAATTTCAGACACAAGAATCAAGAGAAGCATGAAAAGGTAAACAGAACAGAAAAATCATAAAGGACTTTCTAAAGTTGAACTATTTACATTCCTACATGGAAAGATAATATTTGTAACTCTTGAGACTTTTCTCAGTATTTGGGTAGTTGGAGGGATTATACATACACACACACACACACACACACACACACACATACACACATGTATATATAGAGAGAGCACAGGGTAAGTTGAATAAGAAGGGATAATATGTAAAAAAAATAAAATTAAGGGATCAGAAAGAGTATATTGGGAGGAGAAAGGGAGAAATGGAATAGGGAAAATTATCACTCATATAAGAGACAAGAAAAAGTTTTTTCAATGGAGGAGAAAAGGGAAGAGGCAAGAGGGAAAAAGTGAAGGTTACTCTCATCATATTTGGCTTAAGGAGGGAATAACATGCTCACTCAATTTGGTATGAAAATCTATCATACCCTACAGGAAAGTAGGGGAGAAGGGGATGTGTGGTATGGGGGGATGATAGAAGGGAGGGCAAATAGAAGGAGGGAGTAATTAGAAGTAAACACTTTTGGGGAGGGACAAGTCAAAAGAGAAAATATAATAAATGGGGGGCAGAATAGGATGGAGGGAAATATAGTTAATCTAACACAACATGACTATTATGGAAGTCTTTTGCAAAACTACAAATATATAACCTATATTGAGTTGTTTACCTTTTCAGTGGGGATGTGTGGAGAGGGAGGAGGAGATAGAAGTTGGAATTCAATATATTAGAAATGAATGTTTAGAATTGTTTCTTCATATAACTGGGAAATAAGAAATGCAAGTAATGGGGTATAGAAATCTATCTTGCCCTACAAGAAATGAGAGAAGATGGGGATAAGGGAAGTGAAGGGTATGATAGAAGGGAGGGCATATTGAGGGAAGGGGTAATCAGAATATAAGACTTTATGGGGTAGGGGAAGGGGAGAGATGGGGAGAAAATTTGGAACTCAAAATTTTGTGGAAAAGAATGTTGAAAACTAGAAATAAATAAATAAACATTTTTTTAAAAAAAGAAGACAGGAAAATTTAGTCTAGATAGCAGAAAAAATAAAAAAAGAACAAAAAAATCAAAATTCTTAAAATTAGAAGTGTCCAAATGTGGAATGGTTGCCTAGAAATGTTGTTGGTTTCCTTGGCTTTGAGATCATTAAGACAAGGCTGAACAATTATTGGACACAGTACGTTACAGATTAATTTCATTGAAGAGCTTGACTAAATGGATGCTGAGAGTTCTTCAAGTTCTGATATTTAGGAATCCTAGGACCTTCTGGATTTCACGTAGTCCATTTCTATACCATAAAAATCAATCAGTGGGTTCCGTAATCATCCAGACAGAAGTATTCTTTGGTTTTATTTATACACACATGCAGTCTGAAGGTCATATTGGGTTGTTGGTTTCTCCTAAATTTGAAAAGCCACTCAAAGGAGTGTGTGTTCAGTGATAGATTGTATGTCTTCCATGTGAGGATCAGCCTAGCTAAGTGCAGAGATATAACTAGAAATAATTTAACCCTGGGTAACAGGTATTAACACACCCTTAAATCAACTCTTTATAGTTTGGAACACAAGCTACTAGCTACTGAGGGAGCTACCAGGGAGTGAGAGTAAGAGAGGAAGAAACAGGTTATCTAGTGGCTTCCTATCTTTGTACTAATTTTCTTGCTCATTGAATACTAGACTTTTTATTTCATACTGTAATGGAAAGATGAACTGGATTTTGAACCAGAAGCCTGGGTTCAAATTCTCTTTTAATGCCCATGTAACAATGAGGAAGTCATAAAAACATTCTGAGTCCTAATCCCTCAATTAGAAATTCAAGAGTTTGGCCTACATGACCTCTAAGGTCTCTTCTTATGATGATAAGTGCTTTCAAGTCCCTAAAATTATGTACCTGATTGTTCAAAGCCCGGATTTCCCCACTCTAGCTATGTATACAAGGCACATTATCAGAAAGATGGCCTCTGGTTGATGACAGTCCAAGGGGGGATTGGGAAGGTTGAAATATGAATCAATAAACAATTCATGAATCTTTGAAGACTTAAAATATGTACAACACAGATAAAAACTCACAAATTCATATAACAACAACCAGCCAACCAAGAGAAAAAATGAATGGCCCACAGTTTTATTCTTAAAACAAACAAAACAAAACAAAACAGTCCACTAACATAATTTAGAAACAATTTCAGCACATGGCAGAGAGGCAGAGTGTTTGGACTCAGTGTCTTTTCAGGGTCCATTCACATACCCAGTTTTGCTTGCAACATTTTGTAGCTGCAAGGCCACTGTCAATTCATTTTGTGGTAACTGAGAAACAGATTGTTATAATTTAGAGAGGGAGGTGAAAGAAGGCAGTTCACTGAGAAACAGGCTAAAAATGGAATAGGAGAACATAAATCTAAATTGAATTTCTTGTGTCACTTTTGGGAAATATTTTTCAACTTTTGGGGCCTCAGTTTCCTCACCTGTAAGAGGAAAGCGTTGGACTTGATAAGGAGAAAATGCCTTGCCAACTGTCAGTCTATTATTTATGAGTCTCAAGGACAATTTCCCAGAGTTCAAGAGTGTTTTCCTCAAATCTCTCAACATACTAATTTGTATCACCCCAATTTACTTTGTCTAGGAACTCACTTATCTTCCTTTGGGATTTTTGGTAAGTTATTTGACTTTGGTATTTTTTTCTTTGAAACTGTCCTCTGTTTAAGTCTTGATGGGTATTGAGTTGTGTAGATAGAGTTAGAGCTGTAGTCACACTCATGACATTTTAAACAAGCATTGTAACAACTTGTTACTAAAAAAAATATTCCCCCCTCTTTTGCCATGGGGTACATCTGACAATGAATCCCATCCTTTCTGTGAATTGTATTTAAAATAATCGAGACAAGAAAATTAGAGAACTTCCATGACCTGTCTTAAGGTAGTTGCAGTGTAATTTCACCTCAATCTGGTTCTGGAAGCAACCTATAGCAGTTGTCTCTGGGGTTTTCTTTTCCCTTGTTGATCTGTTGCAAATATTTTCAGACAAGTTAGAAAGAGTTGTGGGTTTGTTTTTTTTTAGATGATTGAATGTAATAGCAATGTCTCAAAGGTACCTTTTATCACGTTTTCAGGAATTTAAATTATTTGAGGAAAAAAGAAACAGCATTTCCCAATGAACATTTTACCACATTTTAATGATTTAATTTTCTTTCGTTGTAAAATAAAAAAAGTTAGACACCTTTTTTGTGATTAAGGGAATAATAATAACATAGCACCTCAAATCCTCAAAGCTGGGATGTCTTGGGGAGAGAGAAAAAGGTCTGATTCTTGGCAGCCTCCTTAGTACTTTTCATCATTTTCTTGACTTTTCCCTCTTGAAATTGACAAATCTTTGAAATGTGTAAAATTGACATTAAAAAATATCAAATAGCAAAGATTAAGCAAAAACTCTCCAAGTATTTTCCAGGAAGATGATTTAATTAGCTGAAAGAGAGAGAGAGAGAGAGAGAGAGAGAGAGAGAGAGAGAGAGACAGAGACAGAGACAGAGACAGACAGAGACAGACAGAGAGACAGAGAGAGACCCCAAGCCCAAGATGGATGCAGAGACCAAGAGACAGACACCAAGAGAAACAGAGAGACAGAGACCCAAAGAGGCAGACACAGGGACAGTCATGCAAAGACAAAGAAAGAGACAGACATAGACCCAAAGACATATCAGAGATGCTGACAGAAACAGAAACAAAGAGAGTAATACAGAATACTGGTGTTAAGAAGATAGATAGGCAGATAGATAATGACAAATAAACTGAGAAAATTATTTTTGATTCAAAGATACTAAAAGTTAATAGGGAGCAACGCAGTACCATGGCAAGTATGTTGGGTCTGTAACCTGAGGACATGAATTCAAATCTCAGCTCATAAATATAGAGGTAGTATGATGTGGTGGCTAGAAAGCCAGTTTGAAAGCCATGAAAACCTGGTTCATGACACTCCTTTCACACATACTGGCTATGTGACCACGAACAAGATACTTAAAGTTTCAATGTTCTAGGAAAGCTTGTAAAGCAATGCCTTCCAAAGAAGGTGCTGATCAGTCTTGGTAGATGGTATTTTATCTTGTTTTGCTTTTCACCTTGGAGTTACCCATCACAAAGAAATCACAGTTCCAGGACCTATTAGCATTTCTGTAGAATAAAAAAGGGATAACGCTAATGTCTCTTCAGAATGTATTTTGTAGAACATGGTTCAACATTTTCAAAAAGCTACCTGTCTGCACAACTTTTCAATTCCATTGTTGTAGTCCTACCAAGTAATCAAATATAAAATTTGAATGCCAGGTTCCTAACATTTTAAATAATAGTCCTCCATTGAAAGATACCATTTCAGGTATCTTTAGGATCCACTCTGTGCAAGAATTCTGTTGCTTTTTTTCAAATAGTGTGTGCAAACCTGAATTAGTCATCAATCAGAAGCTACTCAGTCATAGACAATTCTCCACAGGAGGTCGAGTGGTTTGGTTGAGATAAATACCCAGAAGGTCAAAGACTGAGACTAACTTTATCTAAAGCTCCTCTCCTACCTCTAAAATCTCCTAGGAACATCCTTTCTTGTCCATTTTATCACGTTCCTGCTTTGGCTTCCAGCTGATGAATTGGAGATAATTAGGAGCATCAGGAAGATAGGATTACAGCAATAACAGTAACTGGAAATATAGTAACAAAAAGTTCTTTTCCTGTTCATGACTATGGTTTGGAAGTAAAGTAAGTTTCATTCAGATTCTGTGTCACTTGACCCGCATTTCTCTGTGTGTGTGTGTGTGTGTGTGTGTGTGTGTGTGTGTGCGTGCATGAGAGAGAGAGAGAGAGAGAGAGAGAGAGAGAGAGAGAAAGAGAGAGAGAGAGAGAGAGAGAGAGAGAGAGAGAGAGAGAGAGAGAGAGAGAGAGAGAGAGAGAGAGAATTTCATATTTCCTAGACGTTTGGCATTAGTCAAAGATTGTAAGGTTAAGTTCAATCATGATATCCAGAGGTTGGCTGGATCAAGCCAGAAAGAAATGTAAGGGAATGAGCTAGCCAAGAAATATAAAATCTCCTTTGCTGTGATCTTTGTATTGACTTGTTTCCAAGGCTAAAAATAGATAATGATAAGTGTCACATTTCTGAATAACAGTAAAGCTATGGCATTTGTGTTGCACTCCCAGTCTCCTGTATGTCCAGCCACATAGTTTATACCTCCTAACAATAGACCCGGTAAAGTTAATTCATTTTAATATTTTCCTACTCTATTTTATTATCCTCAATGAGTAGGAGCTGTGATCTCTCTAAGAACAATAAAACACTGTGTTGATGACTCTTTAATGAAAGAAATGCCAAAGAAAAGCAAACTAAAACTCCTTTAGAAATACATATATTTTTAGTATACAGAATGCTATCACAGAGGAAATCATAAGGTATACATATATATACATATATATGTATATATAATATATGCATGAGTGTATTTGATATAAATAAGCAAATTATATATATATGTAAATATGTACACAGATGTTGCATATAATATATAATGCACACATGTAACATATCACATATATTCTATGTAGAAGTATACAATATAGGTATTATATAGGTAATAGACCTGTGTATTCATTGTTATAAAGAACTCTCAAGTGAGAACAATTCCTCTAGCTATTCAGATCATCAGAATATTAGCTATGTAAAGGGAGCTAGGTTTTGTAGTGCATAACAAATGGACATAGAATCAGGAAACACTCAGTCACTGTGTGAACCTGGGCAAGTCATTTTGCCTGTAACTGCCTCAGTGTCTTCATCTATACAATCGGGATAATAATAGCACCTACCTCTCAAGATTATTATAAAGATAAAATGAGATAATATTTGAAAAATACTTTGCAAATTTTAAAGTGTCCTACAAAGGAGAGCTATTATTATTGGAAACTTGTCAAGAGCACTGAGATTTGCCAAGGGTTACATAGACAGCAGGAATATGAGGCAGGGAATAAGTATCAATTGTGTCTGAACTCACAACCAACTCTCTTTCCACAGGACACTCTGCCCCATAGACAGACATAGGAATAGATAGAGATAGAAATAAAAAAAAAATAGAGCTACACTAATCAATTTGTAAGAGGGGCTGTTGACCTTATCATTTAACATGAACACATCACTGCAAACCCTCCCATTTCTTGAAATGAGATGGTTAATAAGAACAATATTATCATTACTTGTAGACTTATTATTGTGTTGTTTCAGTCATATCTGACTCTGTGACCCCAGTTGAGTTTTTCTTGGCAAAGATACTGAAGTAGTTTCCTATTTCCTTTTGTAATAAATTTTACCAAATAAGGAAACTAAAGCAAACAGGGTTAGGTGATTTACCCAGGTTCACAGAGGTAGAAAGTATCTGGTGGTTGAATTTGAACTCGGGTCTGCCTGACTCCAATGCCATTGCTCTTTGTACTGTGCCATCTAGCTACCCTTACCTGTAGATACCAACTAGGTATCACAGTGAATATGGTGCTGGACATGTAGTCAGGAAGACACATCTTCCTATCCTTCTGAATCATTTATGTATTATCATGAAGAATTTCTATCGATAAGCATGTGGACTATCTAAATTAAATCAATAAATATTCTTATGCCTTATGAATGTAGTAATGGGGTGTAGGGAGGTTAGGGAGAAATATATATGCTCAGGAAGAAGAAGGGAGAGACCAAAGATCTGCAGATTATAAAGACCTCATTCTTAGAACATGAATACTTTTTGAGGAAAGAATTGGTAGTTATTGGGTGTGACAAGTTTCAAGGAACATCACAAAAACAAAATAGATTATGTGTCTACAGTCAGGAAAAGACCTTTTATCAATATAGGACTTACCCTTGAAACAAATATCACATCATTAGTTCTTCATAACTAAGATCAGGATGTGTAAAAAAAAAATGGAAAAACAAGAATACTAATGAGAAAAAAGAGTGGTACACCACAAAACATAAAGAACTCAACAGCGAAACATTTCTACAAGTAACTGACAATCAAAAATCGGAAAAGAATAAAGTGACTTTGATATTGATTAGTTTTATTTTTATATTGAAATGTTACCAATGAAACTAATTGCTATAATAAGGAGACAAAAAGAGGACAGAAAGTGTTTTCCTCAGCAAACATCTGTCTGATTTGCCAAGTACAGTCAGATGATGGCCAAAAGCAAAGCCAGATTAGAAAATAAAACTTATTCATAAAACCTTATGAGAAAGGATGATGGATAATGATAAAGTTGTCATATCATGACGCAAAAAGAAATAAATAATAGTAAAAATATTTTTAAAAGCTCAACAAAACATCCAATTCAGTAAAATCATCCCAAGGACATTGAAGAACACATATGGAAGGAACAAATAACAAAATGCAAGAGACTTGATAAAAAGTATTATAATAAAATATTTTCTTCATCAAGTACAGGAATACCAATATCCTGAGACTTTAACATCAGAATCTTGGACACATTTTATTTAGGAAGTAAATATTGCACTAAAGAGAATATAGAAAGGGGAAATGTGATCTTTTATGCCAAATCTAATTCAGTTCAATTCAATAAGTATTTATTAACCACCTGGATAACATTAATATTTTCTTCAGAAAGATAGATTAAAGCCACTTGCAATAACAAGGACCAATTATCACAAATCAATCTATAGATGAGGAGACAGAAAAAAATAAATGAACCAATAAACAATCAGTAAATGAAAAGCAAATAGTTACAGATAGGTACCAAAATGACTTTGTTTTTAAATGCTAGGTATGACTAGTTTGTCAATCAATGATGACTGGCTAGATATTCTACTAATGGGATCAGGAATTGATTTCAATTCCAGTTATGAGAAATTATAATCATTTATGTAGTACGTACTATGTGCCAAGAACTGTGCTCAGCACTTTACAAATATTAATTCATAAAAATCCTGCAAGGGAGGTGCTGTGGTTATCTTCTTTTCACAATTTGAGGGAACTGAGGCAAATGATTTACCCAGGGTAAAAAACAAAACAAAACAAAACAGTAAGTACCTGAGGTTGACTTTAAATTCATTTTTTTCTTGTATCCAGGCCCAATTTGATCTATCCTCTGAGCTGGATAGTTGCCTCTAAAAGATATTGAAGGCAAAGACAACATTATTTCAGAAAAAAAAGTGTGATGCTTCAAAGAACCATCTGTGAGGGTCTGTAGATTTGTTGAAATACATATTTTACTTGTATGTCGTAATGACCCAAGTATAGAGAACTGAGCTTTTCTTGTCACATCATTTTAAGTCTTTCCATTTGTGTTTGCGTTTCTCACTTAATATCACATTCCATTTTGTTGATTTCGAATAAACCAATTATTTTATGATAACTGCAAATGAAGACAAGAGAGAGAAAGGAGTTTATTCAAGCTCATACAACTTAGCAGCCACAGAGCCAAGAGACTACAGCTGAGATCCCCTGCCTCTGAGCCCTTTTTATTACACTATGGAAATAATTAATATACAGAGGTTGATACCAGCTGTTTTTTTTTTTAAATTCCCTCCTAAGAAATCTTCCAAAATAGAACATGAAGTATTGGTACTAAATGTAGAACTTATTTAAATTGAGGGCTACTATAGACTAGAAAATTTTCAATAGTTAGAAATTGTGAAGTTTCATCCAAAATAAGAAAGGAAACATAGCAGCACTGAAGCATGGATAGTGCCCTGGACTTGGGGTGAGGAAACCTAGTGGTAGAAATCTTACCAGTGACAGCCACTGTCTGAACCTCGGCAACTACCATGGCCACTATGTGATACCAGCAACTCCCCAAAGTTTATTTTTTTTTAAGTCACAGACAGCTAAAATTCATAGGGAATTATATATTCACATTGCAATAACAACACAACCATGGTTAGTGAAAAGTAAGATCTTGATGGGTTTGTGAATGTGGAAACAGATACAAATAATTACTACTTAAAAACTGACTGGAATTAGAGAAGTCTGAAAATTGGTCCTCTGACATTGGGGAAAGGGAACATGCGCGCTTCCCCAAGTGGTTGATATCATTTCGGTTCTTTAAAGGCTCCATCTCCTCGACTTTTGATGTCATCATACTTTCTCCTGTCTTGATTAAATATTTGCTTCCATGAAAAGTTCATGTCCTTATCTCTTGTCCTCAGTAAAAGAGAAGTTTTAATGGATACTATCAATGATCTATGGAAGAAATGTTTGGGACATTAAAGCCCAATTTTCCTTTTCCTTACCATAAGAAATAATGTGGCATAAGGAATATAATAGTAGCTATGCAATGAAGAAAATCTGGGTTCAATCACTTACTAGTTCTTCCAAATGTCTTAATTTAAACAATAAACTATACAATAGTATTTACATAGCTATATGTACATATTAGATAGAAACTGAATAGAAATTGATTAACAATTAGTTACATGATAGGTGGCTGGTGAAGGAAGCGTATCAAGAAAGATTCCATATAGATGAGGGTGTCTGAGAGGAAGAGAAGGCTGCTATGCGATCAAGGTATTCCAGACCTTTGTGTTGGCTTGTACAAAGGCACAGAAGTGAAAAATGTGGTTTAATGTGTGAAGAGCAGAGAAGAGGCCAATCTAGCTGGATCACAGTTGGGGGGAAGGGGCAGGTGGGCAAGGATATTCATTGAGGTTAAAAACATGGGCTGGAGACACATTATAAAAGTCTTTAAAATCTAAACAGCAAAAGTTTTATTGGATTGTCAAGGCAATAGGAAGCACTGCAAGTGATTGGGTAGGGCAGTCACAGGGTTAGGTATGCACTTAAGGAAAATTAGTTTGGCAGTAATGAGTAAGAAGAATTGAAATGAGAGAGTTTCAATAGGAGACAAGTTAGGAGGCTGTTGCAATAATCTAGGAAAAAGATGATGGGGGCCTGACCAGGATTGTCACTGAATAGGTGGAGAGATGGTATAGAATGTGAAAGATGCTATGGACGAAACAATGGCAAGATTTGCCACTAGATACGTGAAATCAGAGCAGATGAAAATCAAGGAAAAATTATGAGTTTACAAAGAGATACTGGAAGGATGATGGGACTTTCAACAGAAATAGATATGTTTGGAAGAAAGGAGAGCTTTCGGAGAAAGGAAATTATTTCCATTTTGGATGTGATGAATTTGAGATTTCTCTGGGACATCCCATTTAAAATGTCCAATAGCCAATGGGAGATACAAGAGTGAAGATCATGGAAGAGTCTGGGTTTGGGTGTGGGTGGTATCTCTGAGTCATTTGTACAGAAATGCTCATGGGATCTAATTAGGCTATAAACATAATCTATTTGAAGTCAGTAGGAAGAAAGCATTGGATAGGGTGAAGCTGAAGATCTAATGATGGGGTGATTGAATGTGCAATCATCTGAAGAAGATGGGAAAGGATGTGATCAAGCAAAGGTGTAGAATGAGTGAGTGGTCTTGGGAGTGGGGGGGGCAGTATCACATCCTTGTCAGAGACTAGGGCAAAGGACAAAGTAGAGGATGATGTTGAGCAGTTTTGAAATAAAGAGAAGAGAAACCTCACATCAAATGGTTTTGGTTTTTTCGTTAGAGTATAAGGCAAAATGTTCAGCTGAAAGATAAAAGGATGACAGGAACTTAAGAGACACTACATGAAGAAATAAAAGGTTTGGGATGGGTTCTGTAGAGAGGGAAACAGGGAAACATTTGCTTCAATGAGGACTCACTTGAGTTTGGATATTATGAATTTTCAATAGACTCAATCAGCATGGCTGGAACATCTTCCTGCTCTTTTTAGCAACTCATGAGTAGGAGGAGATCTGGTGAATGGTGGGAGGAGTTTGGGAATGAAATGTGGCTAGAGATCAGTAGTAATGAGACAAGGGAAAAGAGAATCAAGGGAAGAGTATGAAATGGATCTGAAATAGCTCATTCATGGGCTGAGATTGAAGAGGGAGGGAATCTGAGTTAGAGCAGAGGTAGTTGAGAAAATACTGGTGGGTGAAGGGATCTGAAATCTTGATGAGAGGAAAGGGGAGGTTTAATACGAGTGAAGCATGATAGACACAGAATATATAAAACTGTGGTCATTTAGAAGAATAGTAGTTTCCTATTAGGGAAGAGAAACACAAGGTTAAAAGTTAGATCTAGTAAATGACCACCTCTCTATATAGATGAATTAAAAGTGTGGTGATTTTATTTAAGGAGGCTGAGATAGAGACATGTTAGCAATTTTGAAGAAGCATCTATGTGGAGATAAAATCCCACAAATAAGGCTAAGATTTGATGAGTTTACTTCTGATCATGATATCTACCTACTTATTTAACTAGAGGAGCTCCTTAATACCTCTAATATAAAATATAAATTTCTCTATTTAGCATTTAATTTGCTCCACAAACTTTTTCATCATGCTTTTTCACATATATATGTACACACATGTATATATACACTATATACATTCACATATATAGGCATATATACATATGTATGTATACAAATACATACACATATGCATATACATACATATGTGCAGGTCAGCAGCCTCACTTCTCCTCCAGAACCATCTGAATCCAGTGACCAGATATTCATCAGAATGACTGGAGCGACCCAGGATGAGGCAATTGGGGTTAAGTGACTTGCCCAAGGTCACACAGCTAGTGAGTGCCAAGTGTCTGAGGTGAGATTTGAACTCAGGTCCTCCTGACTCCTTCACTGGTGTTCTATCTATTGCACCACCTAGCTACCCCGTATGTGTGTGTGTATGTATATATGTACATATATATATATATATATATATATATATATATATATATATATATATATATATATATACACATTTCATACACGCACGCACATACATTTTTCTTTCTATCCTAGCTGAAATAAAAAATGGCAGAAAACCTCCTGAGGAGGTGTATCTTAATAAGATTTCAGACCCAATTGTAGTTACCAAGGCATTTAGGTAAGGTTCAGATAGTCATTTGGATTCTTTCATCCACCTCTACTCTTGAATCACTGGGGCTTCCTCCAACTCTACTCACTTCACAGGATTTGATCCATAACTAATCAAAATATAGGATTTTGCTTAGCAGTTGGAACAGCTTTAAAGTTTGCTCTTGGCTCAGCACAGACCATGCCATTAGCTTTATAAAATGATAGGATAGAGGAGTTCTTTGCCCTTATACATTTTATGAATTAATTGAACTAACTATAAATAGCCCCTACTAAGTAGACATTTATGGCATCACCTTGAAATATATCATTTCAACATTCCCTTGAGTTCCTTACAGTTGGGCAGAAATAAAACTGTTCTTCAATTCTACACAACCCTGAAACTCCTAGATTTGGTGTTTGACTTTTTTTAAAGTTCAGATAACTAAGCAACTTGATGGACAAAAGTAATGTTTAATTAGAGAGAGAGAGAGAGAGAGAGAGAGAGAGAGAGAGAGAGATCAGTTACAGATCATCTAGTTTAGCACCCTTCCCATTTTATAGCTCAGGAAATCAAGGAACTTCTCTTTTGAGGACTAGAGAGATGAAGACAGTTGAACAAGGATGTATAGGTTGTATTTGTGCAGTGGTTTCAGTTGTGTCTGTCTCTTAGAAATCCTATTCGGGGTTTTCAAGGCAAAGATACTGGAGTACTTTGTCATTTAATTCTCCATCTCTTTTTTTTAAGATGAGAAAAATGAGGCAAAGAGAGTTAAGTGACTTGTCCAGGGTCACACAGCTAGTTAGTGTCTGGGGCCAGATTTAAACTCATAAAGAGTCTTCCTGACTCCAGGCCATTACTTTACCCATAGTGCTACCTAGTTCACCTAGGACACATGGAAGTCAGTAATAATGATGATAACATTCTATAATATTTTATAATTTGCAAAGCACCTTATTTGATTCTCACAACAATGTAGCACATACTAGGACTATGGGATACTACATTCTCAAGATAAAAGGGACATTAGAAGTCGTCTAATTCAGCCCATTTTATCCAAGAAGAAACAGAACTATAGCGAGCTTAAGTGGTTTGCCCAAACTCATACAGGACATAGCAAAGCTCTGATTCTGTCACTCCAATATCAGTGCCATCTCCCCCAATGTCTTTCTATTATGTTACTAGGTAGTTAACAAATGCTTGATGATTGAGGGAATGGATGATTGCAGTTTTTGTGGTGCATATTACATTATGTGTGTTCGTTTCCATCTTCCTTGAGGTGGATTCTTTGGTAATTCAGGATCTATCCACTATTCTTTGCTTGGGACAGGATAGACCCAAATCAGAGGTTGTTTCTTTTCTTAAAACTTATTTATTTTCAGTTTTCAACATTCACTTCCACAAAATTTTGAATTTCAAATTTTCTCCCCATCTCTCTCCTACACCCACACCAGGATAGCATGTATTCTGATTACCCTTTCCTCCAATCTGCCCTCCCTTGTATCACATACTCCCTAGCCTTATCCATTTCCCTTCTATTTTCCTGTAGGGCAAGATAGATTTCTTTACCCCATTGCCTGTATATCTTATTTCCTAGTTGCATGTGAGAACAATATTTCACATTCATTTTTAAAGCTTTGAGTTCCACATGTTCTCCCTTACCCCCTCCCTATAACCCTGATTGAGAAGGTAAGCAATTTGATATAGTTTATACATGTGTGGTCATTTAAAACACTTCCATAACAGTCATGTGAAAGGCTAACTATTTTTCTCTCTATCCTGTCCTGCCCTCCATTCATTCTCTTCTTTTCTTTGACCTGTCCCTCTACAAAAGTTTGCTTCTGATTACCCCTGCCTCCAATCTGCCATCCCTTCTATTATCCCCCTTCTCTTATCCCCTTCCACCTCTGCCTTTCCTGGAGTGTAAGATAAACTTCCAAACCCAATTGAGTGTGTATGTTATTCTCTCCTGAAGCCAAATTTGATGAAAGGAAGGCTTTCCTATTCCCCCTCATCTTCCCCTTCTTCCCCTGCATTGTAAAAGCTCTTTCCTGCCTCTTTTATGTGAAATGATTTACTACATTCTCCCCCTCCCTTTCTCTTTCTCCTAGTATATTCCTCTCAACAGTGAAGTTTCTTTTTTAAATATCATCCCTTCATATTCAGCTCACCCTAAGCTCTTTCTCTCTTTAATATATATATATATACATATACATACATACATACATATATATATACATACATACATACACACACATATGCATGCACACATATATATTCTCTCCAATTACCCTAATACCGAGAAAGGTCTCATGAGTTATAAATATCATCTTTCCATGTAGGAATATAAACAGTTCAGCTTTATTAAGTCCCTTATGGTCTGTCTTTCCTATTTATTTTTTCATGCTTCTCTTGATTCTTATGTTTGAAAGTCAAATTTTCTGTTCAACTCTGGTCTTTTTAACAAGAATGAATGGAAGTCATCTATTTCATTGAATTTCCATTTTCCCCCCTAAAGAATAATACTCAGCTTTGCTGGTGAGGTGATTCTTGGTTTTAATCCTATTTCCTTTGACCTCTGGAATATCATATCCCAAGCCCCAAATACCTTAGTGTAGAAGCTGCTAAATCTTATGTTATCCTGATTTGTGTTTCCACAGTACTTGAATTTCTTTTTTCTGGCTGCTTATGTAATATTTTCTCCAAATGCCTGGGATCTCTGGAATTTGGCTACAATATTCCTAGGAGTTTTCCTTTTGGGATCTCTTTCAGAAGGTGATTGATAGATTCTTTTCATTTCTATTTTACCCTCTGGTTCTAGAATATCATGGTAGTTTTCCTTGATACTTTCTTAAAAGATGATGTCTAGGCTCTTTTTATATTGGCTTTCAGGTAGTCCAGTAATTTTTAAATTACCTTTTCTGGATCCATTTTCCAGGTCAGTTACTTTTCCCGTGAAATACTTCACATTGTCTTCTGTCATTTTCTGAATTCTGCTGTTCTAGAATTTGTTTAGAGTAATTTTTACAGGTTTTTTGAGGGGTTTTGAGGGGAGAGTTCTAGGAAATTCCTGCTTCTACTCTGCTGTCTTGGCTCTGCCTCCCCAAAGGTCATGTTTCAAGTAGATTTTGTTATACCACTTTGCAGATCTGGAGACTGAGTATGAGAGAAGTTAAATGACTCAACCATGGTCACCAGTAGAAAGTTGCAGAGATAGTATGAGTTTAAGTCATTTGAACACATATTCCAACTCTTTCCCCTGCATTTTACAATCAGACTACTATAATTTTAGAGGTATCAGAAACCTCATTTAATTAATAAATATGTCCACTGATTTTCCTTCATTTCACTTTTCATATAAGAATACTGTGTCACTCTCATAGAGGGGTAATTATAAGTAACCCAATTCCTTGTACTCATTCCCTTGGTAAAGAAAGATGCTCCCTTGAGTTCAATATGAAATAGTTGAAAGGGAAGCCTGGAAATCAAGGCTAATAACATATTATAGATTTAAAGACAGAAGAAACTTTGGAGGTCATCTAATTATTCATCCTCATCTTATACATTAGAAAAATAAAAGCCTCAAAAGGGAAGAGATTTTCCCATGTTCTCCATCAATTTGAATAACTAATTCACTGAATATCTCTCTGCCTCAATTTCCTTTTCTGCACAATTAGAGGAGAGTACTAGATGTCTCCTGGTTCAGCTCAAACATTCTGTGAGTCATAGTAGTTTCTACATGTTTCCCTAGAGAGCATACCCTCTTCATTTCCATTAAATATTATATAATGTTGACTTCAGCAGCCACTATCAATCTATTTGATTAGACCTCCGGGAATAAGCTTGATCATACATCAGGCAGAAGACTATTAAAGAGCCTTTCTGAGGCCTTCTTTCCCTACTCTCAAGTCTTAGTCATTTTCAAAGAATAAAACATGTTGAAAAACTCCCTAGTTTTGCTTTCACACAAGAACAAATTATCTCTGTTGACTAGAGTTGTGTTTTTCCCAAAGCCAGGACACATATGATTGTTTTCCTGGATTTACCATACATCTCAGTCTCACACATACACTGTTCTATTAGTGATTAATTAGTGATATGACAAGGGGAAAAAGCATGCCTGTTCTACAATAGAGAAGCAGTTTCTTCAACTTTTTTTAGTATTTCCACTCTGATTCCCCTCACCTCTCCATTCCTGGACAAAAACCGAATGATGCCACCATCTTGGATAACAACTAGCAGAGATCATTCCAATAACCTTCAAAATCTGAAACAAATTCTTTTGAGTTCACAGGTTGCTCAGCAGGCACAGCTTCTATCTTCCTTTTATCTTAACAAGTATTCATGTAGCCTTATAATTAAACATAATTGCAGTATAAAACCTGTATTGTGATTATCAGGACACAGACTGAAGACCAAAGACAGAGGCTCTGTCAATGAAGAAACTTTGATTCTAAACTGAGGTCTAAATGTTCTATTTCTTCTGTAACTAGCTTTTCCTTTTCTTCTCTGCCTCACCTTCCCCTGTGTATCCTGTTCATTCCTGGGTTTGCTAAGGGCATATTCTCAAATCTTAACTCTTTGATCTTTAAATTCAAATGCAGATGAGCTAAGCTAGTTGTGATATTAAAATGTTATGGAATATTATTTAGACATAAGAAATGATGAAGGCCAGAATTTAGGAAAACATCTATGAACTGAGGGAAAGTGAGGAAAGGCAGAACCAAGAGACCAGTTCCATAATGGAACCAATAGTACCGAGAAAAGATTGGAGGACTTCAGAATTCTCATCACTGCAGTGAGAATTCAAGACGCAGGAGGCAGAGAGTGAAGAAAGCTCCCTTCTTTAGCAAAGATATGGTGGACTCCAGTTGTATAATGAGGCATACATTTTCATATATGTCCAATATATTGATTTTTTTTATGCCTCCATGTTGTTATAGGACTTTATAAAAGAATGTGAATTCAGTGGAAAGTGGCAGCTATTTTTAAAACATTTAACAATATTATTTAATGTCAGTATGGTAAATGTAAAGAATGCAGGATTTGAAGTCAGATGCTTCAAGCTTAGCTTCTGTGACATGCAACACTGGGCAAAGGTCACATAGCATGAAAGAAAAGGAGAGCAGGACCTCCGAGGAGTAAATTTCCTGGACTACAGGAGAGCAAGACAGTAAGGACTAGAACTCTATGTTGCTAGCAGAAGTAGCACACACTGGAAATGTCACATAATGAGATCAGAGCTTTCCCATAATGAGGTATTAGAATACTATCTCATCAGAGAGTCTAACTAAAGCAGATGACATGAGAATATCAAACACAATCAATGTGTTGGTTAAGTACTATTTTTTGAGGGAATATCCTATTTTAAGCTGTAGGTATAGACACAACTGCATATTTAGGAAATGACTAAATTCCACCAAAATTTCTGTTTAATTTATGCATAAAATTCATTGTGTATGTATACATATATATATAATATATATACATATATACTTACATATACATATACATATATATGTATATATATATATGAGTAGGGACTTGAATACTGATATAAGGAACTCACTGTGGAGGTAACTCCCCTTTTCAATGCAAGCTGGTACCTTCTCTGTAACATGTAGCATTAAAGAACTTCCTGGAGCAGGGAAAATTTTATTGATATGCCCAAAGATCACATGGCCAGCACATGTCTAAGGCAAGATTAGAAAACATATCTTCCTGGCGTGCTCCTTATCAAATATACTACACTGCTTCTCTGCTGCTGCTGTTGCCCTTTAGTCATTTCAATCATGTCCAACTCTTCATGACTCCTTTTGAGTTTTTTTTCTTTTCATGGCAAAGATCCTGGAGTAGTTTGCCATTTCTTTCTCCAGCTCATTTTACAGGTGAGGAAACTGAGGCAAATAGGATTAAGTGCCTTTCCCAGGGTCACAAAGCTAGTTACTATGTTAGGTCCATTTTGATCTCAGGTCTTCTTGACCCTAGGCTTGGTACTCTATCTACTGCACCACTTAACTCCCCCAACTTCTTTCTTTACATTACAATATATACTTGCAGGACTAGTTAGTATAGGGATACCTGCTACTAGCAGTTTCAGATTCACAGTCTCCCATTAAAATGCAAATTGCTGGATTTCAGAGTTTACAGCTGATAAATCTTATATTTAAGTTATTTAATATATACATATAATTATTATAATATATCATACACAGATATAACACATATCAAATGCCAGTTTAGATGGAATTTATTCTTTTTCTAAATATGCAAATGTGAGTAAACCTAGATTTTAAAATAAGATTTACAGGCTGTAAACTTTGAAATCTGACAATTTGTATGTTAATGTGGGAACTGTGTAAATCAGAAACTGCTGTTAACTGATATCACTATGCTAACTGAGACAGTGGGAATTCTGTCAGTGATTCAAAGAATGTCAGACCTGGAAGGGATCTCTGACACCATCTGGTCCAGTGCTCCCTTTCTTCAGATGAGAAAAGGACTAAAGTCAGGGCGAATCTTCTGAACTGCCCAATATCACCCAACTGGTCATTGACAGACTAGGGATTACAAAAACAATATCCATGTTCCCAACCCTTTTGAGTAGATATGGGAAGAGATGGTATGTGGGACTTTAGGGTGCTTAACCTGTACAAGGAATGGAGGTGATTCTCCACCTCAGTGTCAATTAAAAGGGAGCTAATGCAGGTCAATTAAAAGGAAGGGTGCCTGAAACTCTGACCACAAGAACAGAATGCTTATTCAAATAAAAATTATATTTGTAGAAAGAATGGAAATCAGAAAACCCTCATTCTTTTCCTGACTCTGCAGCAATACACTGGGCCAATTACCTGTTTGGGTCATGCCTATAAAATGAGACAATTAACCTATATGGTGTTCAAAGCTATTGAGCTCTTTCACATGTTAGCATAGGACTTCTTAATCTTGTTTGTTTGAGGTGTTTTGTTTTCCCCATTTCTCTTACTTATTTGTCTCCGTTAGGCAGGGTAGCATCTCTGTGTGTGAGTGGTGTGAGTGTGTGTGTGTGTGTGCGTGTGTTTGTGTGTATGTGTGTGTGTGTGTGTGTGTGTGTGTGTAGAAGATAGATCTCTTTTCAGAATGTTTTAAATGCACAAACAAAGTTCAAAAAATTCCAAATGAATAGCAAATATAAAGCATATCTTCAATGCCTGGAATTATCTCTCTCCTCACTGCCTCTCTTCAGAATCTCTGGTTTTCTTCAGAAGGCAGATCAAGGGCCTCTTACAAAATCCCTAAAAACAATCCCCAGAATACGTTGTATTCATTTTCTAAATAGCGTGCAAATAATTCTATGTCAACATGAGATTTCCCCTGAAGAATATTAGCTTTGTCAAGGAAAGGAGACACTCAGAATCTTTCACTTCCATTTTTTTAATCTCTAGCTTTTTTTAGAGGAGATGGACTGTATGTTTACCTTTAATAATTGGTGGTTGATTTATTGATTAAATAGTGATAATATCGCAAAACATCAACCAATCACTGAGTTTAGACCTTGGATGGTCCTTAAATCCAAATTTATCAATTTATAAATGAAACGACCAAGTTTCAAAGAGGGGAAGTGATTTCCCTAAAGTAGCATAAGTAGCAAAAAGCATATTCCATTATATCTCATTGCCCCTCTACCAGTGACAGGGAGATCTCTTTTCCTGTTTAACCTGTTACTAGTGGCTTGTTTTGCTCATCAGCAATTAATATCTATCTTAAATCAAGTGCATAGAATCCACACCTGCTTTTTTCTTTTTCTTTAAACTGTAGGCTTTAATTATTACTTTGCTAAGTGGCAGAGTGTTTATAATAAGCATACTTTTCAATCTATTTCAAGAAATAGTGCTTTTAGGAGTCATACAGTTTATGTTTTCATGCCATGAATGTGCAAGAAAAAAAATGAAAGATGAAAAAAGAATAATGGGAGAGGGGGAAACAGACTATTAAAAAGCAGTAACTGAGCAATTAACAGAAAATATTTCAGATTTATAATAAGTAATTCATGACTTTTAGGGCTGTTTTCAAATTCTAACACCAGACTTTATTTTAGCTTTTGCTAATAAAAGGAATCACTGAGCGATAGATATCTTATTCAGATCATTTATCAACTAAAAAAAAAAAAACTGCATCTCTTTTACATGTGGTAGCAAGCAAGGATATAAAAAATTTCTCCCAGGTCTCAAAAGAAGAGTGAAATGGCAAAGCAGACGGAACTATCTGGTCCCTCTGAGGTCACAATCTCTGATGCTTTTACTGCTGTTTTCCATCTCTACATTCATTGGAACAGAATTTCATTTATCTGAACCTGTTTCCTCATCTGTAAATTAAGGGGCTAGGACTTGATGGATTTTAAGGTATCTTCCACCTCCAGCTCAACAATCTCTGTGTCTTTTGTTTTAGTTGGCTGGACTTGAAGTTTACTCAGTTTTAGTGCAAATTCAATAATTCCAGCTTGCCTAGAAAGAACAACTCAGTTACCACCATTTTTTCAATGACATTGAATATATATATATATGCATATATATATATACATATATATATACACATATATATACATACACACACACACACACACACATATATGCTTATAATCTTCCCAGTGCTTCACTTCGCACTAGGATGACAGTATCAAAGTGAGAGAGTCACCATTCTCAAAGAGGACATAAACTGGTAGGGTGAGACAAGCATATAGAGGAACAGGAGACATGGAGGGAAGTCACAGAGATAGGGAATTGAGTCATAGAAGATATAGAATTCTTAAGCAATGCTTTAGTAGGAATAAACATGCTTTCAAAATTGACAATCAATGATGGAATATGTGACAAACATTTTATTAATGGCTGAAAAAATGAGGAGAACATCAGATCCCACTGGTGTGTATGGATTATGAAAATACCATTGATTTGCAAAGCAAAATATTTACTTGAAGATTTTTATTTAACAATGTCTTCCTCATCCATACAAGAGAGATATAACACAGATAACCATATTTAAAAAAAAAAAAACTTCTGATGATAAAGCATGAAACAGGAAGATATATCCTAGTCAAAGATGCTCACTATTGTGATGGAAGATATCCTTACAGAGTTCAACTTGAAGAAGAATTTTCTTTCTATGATGAGGACTTTAAGATGCTTCTGTTTCCAGAAAATGTCACGCTGATAGTATCAACTAGAAACCACACTGGCTGAATTGAAACACAGATAGAATAAAGAATAGATATTTTCCAGATTTCAGAAAATATTGATATACCACTTATATATACCACTTATCCAGGGATGAATCCTGAATACAAACAACAATAGGTCTGAAAATTGTATGGGAAGACATGAGAGGGAGTGCTTTTCTTCTCGTTTTTCTTACAAAAGTACAAAGCTCTTTCAATGATCTCAAGTTTTCTATGAATGCTAAGGCCAATATTTTTCATATTAATATTTTGTGGTCTTACTGCATGGCAATAATAGATACAATACAACATTCTTCACAGGATTTTTAAAAATGTCTGTTTAGCAGAGAACAATGGAATCGAATAGGGTAAGTGTGACAGGTTGTCATACAAATCTGGAAGGAAAGAAATAAAGGATGTCATGTAGGGAGCATGTGATAGGAACACACCAGGGGAGTAACACTGTGAGTGTTAGAAATAGATAGACAGTCCGAGTGCTTGAGTGGTACCATGAATATCATACCAGAGATAGCATAGAAGCTGACGGAGCATAGATAAAAGACTCCAAAGTCTTGTGATGACAACAGTCATACAGAATGCATTGACATGGATAGGTTGTGTTCTGTATAGTGGAGCAACCATTCATACCAGTGTGACCACACACACACACACACACACACACACACAAAAACATATGCACACAATCTGAATGTATGAGAGGAGGATAGAGTAGGGAAAGAAGAAACTCCATGCAAGTCAGAGACTACTGAAATAGTCTAGACAAGTTGTAATGAAAGACTCAGTGGGAATTCAGTAGATAGGAGTGAGTAGATGCAAGAGATGTTGAGAAAATGAAGTCAACAATATTTGACAAATGATTGGACATGCAATGCGTGTGAGAATGAAGAGTCAAGGATGTTTCCTCTGTTGGCAAACTCAGTGAAAAGAAGAATGTTTGAAAGGAGGGAGAAAATTACCAAGAGTGATACATTTAGGGGGAAAGATGATGGCTTCTATTTTTCATGCTTATTGAGGATGAAGTGACTATGTGATATGTAGGTGAAAATTCTAGCAGTGATTGGTGACATAGGAATGGAGCCCAGGAGAAAGATAACACCTGGGTATATAGATTATCTACTTACATATAAATAACAATTGGATTCATGGGAGGGAGCTGATGATTTCACCAAAGGAGAGGATTACCTGTCACCTATGCATTTAGATATTGGTAAAAGAAAAGAGATATCGAGATATCTCTAGATATTTCTAAAGAGGGACCCATCTATAGACTTTAGAGAGAAAGGAGAAAGAGAAGGAGAAGAAAGGGATGAAACGAAGGAAGAGAAGAAGGAAATAAGGAAGAAAGGAAGGAAAGAAGGAAGAAAGAAAGGAAGGAAGGAAGGAAGGAAGGAAGGAAGGAAGGAAGGAAGGAAGGAAGGAAGGAAGGAAGGAAGGGAGAGAGGGAGGGAGGGAGGGAGGGAGGGAGAGAAAGAAGGAAAGAAAAGAGAAAAAATGAACTGTTTCCAGGGCAGATTCATGTATGATGTACAAAGAATGACAGGGTATAATAAATCTCCAAACAGTCTAAAAATTACCAGCCTAACATTTAAAAACAAATATTTTGTAATATTATCAAGAAACTCAAATGAAGGAAAGTTTTCCTTTGAGGGGATGGCCAATCATATGTCAAATGATACAAAGACATCAAGGAGGAGAAGGTATGTGGAAATATCATTAGAGTTAACAATAAAGGCATCATTAATAAAAGTTATTCTTAATTTCTTTCAGCTGATTTGAATAAATAAATAGATGGAATGCTAAGTAAACTTTCAGATGTGAAAAAAATGAAGAACATGAGGTAATAGAGAAAATTATAAAAAAATTGACTGGTAGGGTCAAATTAAAATAAACTAATAAATAAATTGAATAGAAATGCATCAAGTCTTAAGTTTGGACATTGGACACTGGAGTCAGAATATATAGTTTCAAAAATATATAGTTTCTAACTGACCATAAGCAATGCATACATCACAGAACAACAGACAGATCCAAGTCTCTGATCGTGACACACATACAGAGTTACCAGAGAGAGAAGCAGCAACAACTGGGTTTTCAAAGGGGAAAAGGGAGCCCTTAATGACTATCCAGAGTCTCATCTGGCACATGACCCTTCTTCCAAAGACTAAGCTCCAAAGCTAAACTTCACCTCCAAGTATATATTGACTTTTCACAGCCAGAGGGCATCACCACCCTGAAGACCCAGTGTCTCATTAGCAATTAACAAAAGGTATGGACCTTTCTATAAAATAAGCCTCCTCTAATCAAGCTTCCCTTAATGGGCTCCACTTGAGGTCTATTAATGGGGGGAAATCTTTAACTGGCATTTGAGGGAGGATGGGCAATCAGCCACAATGGAAGGGAACACTGAATTAAGGAACAAATGATAAGTGGTCATCACTCTGCCAAGGCAGACCAAAGGCTATTCAAAAAGTGCCAATGGTTGTAAAGGTTAGTTAAGTATGTTTTGCTGTTCAAAATTAAATTTATGATAAATTCCTCATCCAACTTCTTTCGTACATCAAGGATCAGTGATTTCATCTGTGCGAAGATAACATCCCTCTGTTCATGCAGAGCACAATCTCTTCCTACCTTCCTAGACAGTTTACTGAGTGGATGACAGAAACAAGTGCAGTTACAAAACAAAACATCTCTGGTGGCTAGAGCTCCATGATGAGCCCCTCAGTACTCAGCTACTCTGGCTGTCAGACAACAGACACAGTCTGCCACAAGCCTCATGTCTGAAGCCCCTCCAACTGGGTAGGGCTTGCCAGGGTTCTCATTCTACAGGCATAACGTATGAAAATGCAAGGTGACCTCCACTTCTATAAAAGGCTTCAGAAGATGACTTCAGTGGCTGACACTGAACCAAAAAAAAAGAAAATATAGCATAACAAACTAAGGAAACAAAGTACAAGGATTGGAATGAATGATCTCAATGGTCTTTAACATTGTGGAATTGCATACTTCTATATCAGTTATCCAAGCAGATTTTCCTGGAATGCAGATTAATCCGTGAGAATGCTATGGACACCACCATAACCCCAGACTTCATACTTACGACAATGGCTTTGTCATTTCCTCTATGATGACTCCCTTTCTTGCTGTTCCTCCAGTATAACAGTCCGTCTCCCAACTCTGCCTTTTCACTGGTTGTCTCTCATTCCCAGAATGTCTCTTTTCCTCCATTCAATCTCTTGGATTCTCTGAACTTCTTTAAGATTCCATTTAAGTCCTGCCTTCTAAAGAAAGCTTTTCCCAGCGTCCCTAGGTGCTAGATCATTCCCTCTGAGATTACCTTTCCCTTGTATTGTAGAGAGCTTAAATGTACCAGTTGTTTGTTTTCTGTCTACACTGTTTGAATAGGAGCTGTTTGAGGGCAGTCACCATGTCCCCCCCGCCTTTTTTGTATCCCCAGCATTAGCATAGAGCCTTATGCAGAAAATTTTCAATGAATGCTTGTTGACTGACAAGAAAGATAAATGCAGCATAAAGAATGGTCTATACCAATCACTCATAAATTGAATTTTAAAAAGTTACTAATCACTAAAGAACTGATCGATTGCTATGTGTAAAGTGCCATTCTAAGAACAGGCAATGCAAAACCAAAAGTGAGACCATATCTACCCTGAAGGGAGTTTTCATTACTCCGCACGCTATTATTAATAGTTTTATTTTGGCATCCCCTTCATTTCTTTATATATATCCCTCACGCGTATACTAGCTAGAGAACTATCCCTTCATGCAAAAATTATAACAAAAGAAATTTTAAAATGCTCCATAAAAGTAGAGCTTTAAATGCCAGAGGAGTTTACATTCCATCTCAAAGGAAAATTAATGAACTTATCAACCGATTTCAACAATGCCTGCTGTGTTTCACCTTCACAATCCCTCACCTCCACAAAGAAGACAGATGCATGCAGTTCTGTGACTCATTTTCTGGGCAATTTTTAGACATTATTCATTCACAGCAGCATTCAATTTCAAGTTCAGTTGGTGTTCTTTCTTTTCAGGTAGATGGTTTTGAATATTACTTTCCTGGTTCTACTTAATTCACTTTTAATCAGTTCATAAGCTTTCACATATCTGTCTATACATTCTTCATGTATATCATACCTTATGCATAGTAATATCCCATTACATTCATGTACCGTAATTTATTTAGCCTTTCCACAATTGATAAATACCTTTTTCTCGACAGATTTTTAGTATTATGAAGGAGAAGCTATGATTATTTTGGTGTATAGTGGAATTTTCTTTCTACCTTTGACTTCTTCAGAGTATATACCTAAAAGTGTAGCCTTTGGTTCAAAAAGTCCAGACATTTTAATCACTTTTTTGAATAATTTCAATGGACTTTCCAGGATGGTTGGGCCAATTCATAGCTTTACTAACAATATATTTACTTGCCTGATTTATCAAAAACTCTTTAATATTATTTGTATTATTGTCATCTATGCCAATTTCCTGGATGTGAGGTAAAATCACATTTTTTTTTAAATTTGAATCTATTATTGCTGTTGATTTATAGCAACATTCCCTACAATCGTTATTTGTTTGCAGTTAGTCTATTGGAAAATTTTTGTTTAAATTGTTTTCTCTTGAGGACAGTGACTTTTGGTATTACATATTTGTGACCAATCTCTACATATCTAAGAGTTATAATGACCTTTATCATAAGAAGGTGATGCAAAGCCAGTTTTCCTAGTCACATTTTCTATTTTACCTATGAGAATCACTGAATCACTTTCATCTTTTGTTTGCCTCAGAATTTTCTATTTTTTTCAGAATTTTGTCTTTTCTGAACCTCCTCCCCTCTTCTTCTTTCTCTCTCTGTCTCTCTCATTTTCAATATGATATTCATTATTCAAATCGTTTATCTATATTTATACAATGACCTTGCTGTGGCATGGAATCTTTTTTTTTTTTTTTTTGCCAAATCTCTTTCTAGGTATCCAAACGGTACTTTTCAAATAGAAAGTTCTCTGTCAAGTACTTTATTTTATAGCCAATGGGTTGTTGATTTCAGCTTTTCTGTTCTATCCCTTATCTATACTGTTTCATTGACCTCCTTTTGAAAAAAATTATCTAATAAAATTTGAGCTGTGCAAGTGCTATTTCCCCCTCAAACCCTCATTTTACCCAGCTGTTTCCCCAAATTTTTGAACCTTTGTTCTTTCAAATTATTTTTAATTATATATATATACACACATATGTATATATAAATACACACATACACACACACTGTGTGTATATATATATGTATATTTAGAGTATATACAGTGTGTGTTCATGCTTTGTTGCCAAAGAAGACCATGCCATCAGAGAAATAATGGTGTGACTTGCACTTGACTTTGTTTTGAGTGAGGGAGGGCTGTGCAGGTCACCAGCCTCACTTCTCCACCAGAGCCATCTGAATCCAGTGACCAGATATTCATCAACATGGCTGGAGATGACCCAGGATGAGACAATTGGGGTTAAGTGACTTGCCCAAGGTCACACAGCTAGTGAGTGTCAAGGATCTGAATTGAGATTTGAACTCAGGTCCTTCTGACTCCTGTATAAGCTCTATCCATTGCACCACCTACCTGCCCTCATATATATATTCTCACTCAATAAAGTACCCTCTTGATAGTTTGACTGGAATAGCAGTAAATGATTAATTTAGTTAGGACTGTAATTTTTATTATATACTTGTACCCCAATAATGAGCATTGTGTAACCCTCCACTTATGTCATTCTTTATTTCCTTTAAATGTGTTTTAGAATTACACATACATATTACATATGTGCATGCATGTGTATAAATATGTATATATGTACTTATGAGTGTGTATACATACACACAGATATGTGTATATGTGTGTAACTGAAATTTTTGTAGTGGATTTGTGAATTTTGTCACTATTTTGAATGAAAACTACTGAGCTTTGTTATTGCTATGTAAGAATGTTGTCATTTCTACAAGTCTATATTGTGGCATGCTACTTTATTAGAATTATTAATTACATCAGTTAGTTTTTGGTTCGATGAAGTTTCCTGTGTAATCACTTCTGTCATAAAAGCCTACATTCTTCTTGGGGTATACAATTAATTCACACTGGAGCATTAAATACATACAGGATACAAAATAATACAAATAGATTTCTCATTGGGCAAGGGGAGGGCTTTAAATGGAAAATAGAGGCATTTGTGTTTTATCCATCCCAGAGTCAATATGAAATGACAGAACTTTCATGATTAAGGGAGGGACATGGTCAGAGACTTGTGAATTAGGAACAACAATTTGGAAACTACGTGGAGTATTGATTTGAGAGGGAAGAGAAGAGATGGTGAAGATGAGTTGAAAACCTATTGAAATAGTGTTGTGAATGCAGATAAAAGAACAGATGTGAGAGAGTCTGGGTGAGTGGAATTAGCAATACTTGACAAATGATTGAATAAAGGGCTTGAGTAAGGACAAAAATTTCATGATAATGCTTTGATTGTGAAACTGAAAAAGATAGTGATATTCTCAAAATAAATAAACTAATTAGTAAGAAGGGTGAATTGAGTTGGATTGAGAATGAGTTCAGTTTTGGACATGTTGAGTTTGATATTACTAAGTAATATGTTCATAGTGATATATTTGGAGGTAAAAGTCCTAGTGCTTTGGAAAGAGATGAGAGTTCCCAGACAATGAAATTGTGGAACAGGGAAAATATGAGTCTCCTCTTTGCATATTTTTTTAAACCTGAATCTGTTGAAATGAAGGTTTGCATATACATTTGTTAAAATGTCTTAAAGTCTTCATAAGGGCACTGTGTTGGGAGAAAATGATGTTTGGACCTTTTTTGATGAACTTTTCATATACTACTTTGTATTTTAGCTCTTTATGCCCATGCCTCATCTCCCAGATTATATCAAAAGTAGAAACTGTTATGCAAGCCAATATGAAGATACATATACTTTTCTTCCATCTGTATCCAACATACACAATCTTTCTGACTTTTTAAAAAGGAAATCAGCTCCAACCATTCTATCCACAGAATTACATGCAGTACTCCCTTTTAGCACAAAACAAATGCTTCTTTATGCAAATTTCTTCAAACATTGTAGGGGTCAAGCTTCAAAGGGTATGTAATGATATGAGACAGTTTGACCCAGCAATTTACTGAACATTGAAATTGCCCCATGGGGAAAACAGAAAGTGGGACTTCACCTTTTTGTTGGGTTTGAAAAGTTTAAGGCATAGGATCTCTATCCCTTATCTTTGCTTCATCATCACTACCTTAGAGATTGGTGAATGTCTCCATAGAAATATACTTTCAGAAGTTAAATCCACAGGTTGGAGAAGCCACTACAATCATGAAAATTTACTTTACGCTTCACAGCTAACATGACGCCAAATCCACTTTGGTGTGGTATAGTTGAATCTCATCCCCTTCTGAATGTCAGAGAACCATAGACTATACGCTTGAAAATCAGTCTTAGAAATCTTATCACATTGTTCTCTCCAGTCTTCACTTCTACAGCTTCCCTAAATATGGTGTTGCCTAAAATAGAGACCATGCCCTGGAATATATTCCAGTGATGTGCTGAAGGCAGCTCTGACTGATTTCCAGGACAGCCAATTGTTAAAGGTTCAGCATGAGCGACTGCATCTCAGAAATCAACAAACACTACAAATCAGACCTTGATGTATTGTTTGCTGTGTATCTAGATTTAAGAAAATGATGGAAAACTGTTAATAATGCAAATTAAACTGAAAAGTGTGCCATGAATATATTTTTCCTCCCAAACAGATACTCATTAAACATTTACCAATACATCCCTGGTTTTATCTTTTTCAAATTCATTATTTCCCCCCTGGGGTCCTGTTGTCCTGATTTATAACTGCCTATCCCAGAAACCTCCAGCCATGATTCATTATTCAAAATTTTCTACAATCTAATTTTTCAGAGACTTCAAAATGCCTTCCTACTCAACTTGTAGCCTTCCCTTCCCAGTTCTGGAGCCATGACATGATTAGGACAATTCTACTTTAGTATAGCTCAACTTGGATGGGGTGTGTACCTTTATTCTCCTGTGGAGCAGTTCACTATACTTGCAACTTCACAGACCAAAGTACTACTCTCCCTGATCACCACTCCCCCAAATGGATTACCTATCTCATTGCAATGAACACTGCTACATCTAAGACTGATTTTAAAAATTAATTGAATAGAGCATCTCAATAGTATGATTTAATTTGCCATCATGCTTATTTATTAAGTAATTCATTTGCACACAATTTATAGACCCAGACAAGACTTTGAAGGCAGTATTACCATCTTGGGATGATGCATAAAAATCTTACCCTTTATATTTTATTTGCATCAATATCAGATTTCATCCTTCCTTGGAGAGGGGAGGAAGGGGTATGTTTTTTTTCTTTCTTTCACTATTATAGACATTAACAATAACAACAAAAACCAGGGATTTGGGCTTTTGATATTACCTTTTTCTTTATCCTTCTTCCCTCCCAAGTCATAGTCTCATGACAGTGGTAAAACAGACTTCACACTTCTTGCCTTCACAAAGATGTAATTGTGAAATCCAAAGAGATGAGTTTCTAAGCAACACAGACTCATTTCCTTTCAAGAATTCTGTATAATGAAAAATCTCAGAGGAGAAGTGAAAAAAAATGACATCTGAGTGAAGCTGCGTCTGAATAGTTTTCGATGAGCCACTTCTAATTGCCTTCAAAGGCTGGTCAGTCGTGGGTCATCTGGACACTCATAGATGTTCCAAAATCAATTCTACAAGGTAAAACTATGGGAGTACATCAATTGGTTGGTTTTCTTGAACAAAAAGATTTGCTATGATTTTCATTTTATTGTATGATGTGACAGTTATGAAGACTTAAACTTTAACCTTTATAAAGTGTCAGCCACATGTCTCATTAGTTGTTTTTACAGATATAGAGGACTAGGGGTGACAAACTCTGCATAAAATGCCAGACTGTTTCTAAAATTTTTGCTAAACTATTTTTTTCTTTAAAAAATTTACAATAAAGATTAACAATTTGGGAGAGAAAGAGAAAGTGGATACATTAGAAAATGTAGATGTTATATAAACAAAAGATGTAAGTAAAATATGTATTTCATTTTTTTTTCTATTCCTAACTTATTCAAATGATGATTCAGCTAAGTGGTGCAGGAGATAGAAAGCTAGGCCTGGAGTCAGGAAGACCAGGATTCAAATCCAGCCTCAGTACTAGTATTGGATTCTAGAAGAGATTATGTATGGCAAATCCATTGCATATAACCACTTCCTGGTCACAGCTGAAGGGCAGATAGGATCATTTTGGAATGGGAGGGAATGGAAGCCCTGAGGAACAGTAGTACTTTCAGTCACAAGGGATAAAGGACAGGAAGGAACAATATCATTTCTGGTCCCAGGGTAATAGGGACCCCAAGGAACAGTCTAGATTGAAATACCAAAGGATAAGGAGGTAAGGACTTGGGTAAAGACCAGAGGGCAGATCAAGAAATTAGTGACCACACATATTCCTCAATTGTACCATCTTGGAAACACCAAACTTCCAAACCCCAGAACTAGCTCTGAAAACAGATGAATGAGAAACTGTAAAGCTTCAGAAAGTTTTCCTCCCCACCCCTCCCCCACCTCCAAAAAAATAAACCACACCAGGAACAGAGCCCTACTTTAACTTAAAGTTCAAAATAAAGAGAGAAGAAAAAATATTACATAACAACAACAGCAAAAATGTCCAGAAAGGGCTACTATGGCATCAGGGAAGATCAAGACACAAACTGAGGAGACAATGAAATCAAAAGAGCTACAAGCAAAGCTTCAAAGAGAAATGTGAATGCAACAAAAGCCCAACAAGATTCCTTGGAAGAATTTGTTTTTTAGAAAATCAAAGTGAAAGAAGGACAATTGGGAAAAGAAATGAGAGTGATGTAAGAAAATTATGAAAACGATAACAGCTTTGTAAATGACACACATAAAATACTGAAGAAAATAACACCTTAAAAATGGAGGGAAAAGGAGGTATAAAAATTCCCTGATCAAAATACCTCCTTTAAAAACAGAATTGGTCACATGGAAAAAGAGATACAAAGAGTTACTGAAGAAATTAATTCCTTAAAAATTAGAATTTGACAAGTAAAAATTAATGACTCCAGAAAAAGTTTTAAAACAAAGTCAAAAGAATGGAAAGTAGAAGAAAATGTAGCATATCTCATTGAAAAAAGAACTGATCTAGTAAACAGAGTGATAATTTAAAAATCATTGTGCTACCTGAATTTCATAAGCCTGGACATAGTATTTCAATAAATTTCAAAGAAAAACTGTCCCACATTTAACACATTTGCTTTCATGATAGAAAATGAAAATGACAAATGTTGAAGAGCATGTGGAAAATTGATACTCTAATGCACTAACGTACAAAGTGAAGTGAGCAGCACCGAGAGAGCACTGGACAAAGTAACAGTAACATTGTAAGGATGATCAAATGTGAAAGACTTAGCTATTCTGATTAAGACAATGATCCAAGACAAATTCAAAGGACTCAGGATGAAAAATACTATCTGCATTCAGAAAAAGAACTGATAAAATCTGGGTGAAATTTGAAGCATTATTTTTTTAAGTTTCTTTATTTTTCTTGGTTTTGTTTTTTTTTTGCCTATGTTTTCTTTGTCAACATTGCTAATATGGAAAGATATTTTGTGTTAATTCACATCTACAATTGATATAAAATTACTCACCTTCTGAAGAAAGGAGATGGAGTGTAAATGAGGGTGAGAATTTATAACAAAAATTTAACTGAATATTAAAAATGTTATTTGAAATTTGGAAATATTTAATGAAAGGAATAAAATAAAACTATTTTAAAAATACTAGTGGTCTTTTTTTTAAAATCTTTGAATCCAAGGGTTCCTTCTCAGTGATCATTCTCAAATTATCTGCAAGATTTAGCATTGTTGACTATCCCCATTTTTCTTGCCACTCTCTCTGCTAAGGAATTCCATGACAGCACACTTTCCGATTGTTCTTTCCACATCTCAGTTTATTCTTCCTCTGTTCACTCTCCTTCTTTTCCTTACTACCAATTAAATGCAGAAATTCTCCAAGCATCTTCAATGACCCTCTGCTTCCTCCTCTTTTCTATTACCATAAAATTTGTTTCTATAATTCCTCATTACTAATTTTAGTTCTCTGTTACTACTGCGATGGCCCCTGACCATGTCTCACTGTAGCCTGCATCTCCTTCAAGTCTTTCACATATTGCTGTGAGACTGATCTTCCTAATACCTGCATCACTGATCCCTGAAAATTCTTTATAAGCTTTTTATCGACAGCCATACAAAACCAAAATTACTTAGACTCACATTTAGGGTCCTTACACTGTGGCCCCAAATTCCCTCCATACTACTCACCTTTATTTAGTTTGTGTTTCTGGAAAGCTTACTACTCAAAGCTTTCTAAGCATTCTCTGTATTTCCACATAAGTTCTTATTCAGCTAACACTGATTGGAATGCTTCCCCAATTGACTCCTTTCTTTGAAATCTTATGCATTCCTCAAGATCCAAGTCAAATCCTTACTGCTTCATTCAAGGCTTTTCTCATCCTCTCTCAACCACAGTGATTTTTCCCTCATCAGAATTTCTGTAGTTCTTTATATAATATTATTAGATATGATTTAGTCACTTATACTTCACATTACAATTACCATACATTATGGGTACCATCTAAATTATTCACTTGTTTAGGAAAGAGGCATCATCTCATTCATCTCTGTATCTCATGAAATGCTTTATATGCAGCAGGTATTCAATAGTATTTTCTTGAACTGGATTGGATATAAACACCAACTATAATAATTTAATCCAGAAGTTAAACCAATTTAAATTAATTGGCACAAGGAGACCAAAAGATCCCAGAAAGAACCTTAGTTAGCAAACATTTGCCAAATGGAGAGAGATGGATGCTAAAGGCAATACAGGTTTAGAATATAAATTCATCTATAAAATCTTATGCAGAACGATAATAGAAGACTTTGAGCTGTATCATTTTATAAAGCACCAGGAAGCAGTGGAAGATAAAAAAATTCTAAAGTAAGTTTTGCAATAGACTCAGCTACTTTAAGTCACCCATGGCCAATAAAAACGGAAAGAAGACTTCAAACAAAAGAAAAATCGGGGAAAATTGCAAAAAAAAATTACAAGAAGCTATTTTCTTCTTCAACAAAAATGGAAGTAACATACTTGGACTAATAATAGTTCTTGAGGTGCTTATAGAGAAATTAGAATTTTCATTAAACAGTAAACAAAGCCAACAGATTGGATCATTCTGTAATATAAATCCTACAACTACTCTATCAGCCCCTACTCTTAATATTAAGTTATGTTCCCATTGAATGGCAAGCTACATCTCCCTCAGACTTCCTAGGGACTGACGATAGTTTTCAACAGTATAGTTCACTATAACTCACAATTGGGCTTCTCACCATGATTTACCATTGATATCAATTAGCTAGCAAGATGAAGTTTAAAGGTACATTTACAATGTTGGTATACTCTTTTATGTTCTTTGTGGGTGAAAATGCGATGATCACAGGGAACCCCAAGGCATTACAGAGCCTTCTGAAGGAACTATGTAATTACTCAAAAAT
The DNA here is from genome assembly GCF_028372415.1 of Notamacropus eugenii. Taxonomy (NCBI): domain Eukaryota; kingdom Metazoa; phylum Chordata; class Mammalia; order Diprotodontia; family Macropodidae; genus Notamacropus; species Notamacropus eugenii. The sequence goes on from NC_092877.1 coordinate 10,163,773, forward strand.
ATTTGGAGCATCCATTCACACAAGAAAAACTAAATGGATGCAGAATGTTTGAATGGACATCCTATGGAGCTTCTTCCTGTTGTTGTTCAATACTTTCAGTTCTTCCAGTGCTTCATGACTGCATCTGGAGTTTGGTTTGAGTGTGTGTGTGTGTGTGTGTGTGTGTGTGTGTCCATGTGTGCTTGTGTGTATGTTTTAGCAGAGATAATGGAATGGTTTGCCACTTCCTTCTCCAGCTCATCTTATCGATAAGAAAATTAAAGCAAACAGGGTTAAGTGACTTGCCCAGAGTCATATAGCTAGTAAGTGTATGAGCTGAGTCAGATTTGAACTGACAGAGATGTGTCTTCCTGACTTCAGGACCAGTACTTTATCTAGTACACTACCTAGCTGCCCTATGTAGAGCTTATACAATAGTGTGTGTGTGTGTGTGTGTGTGTCTGTGTGTGTAGATAGATCTATATAGATCTATCTATACATACACACAACAGCATATATGTATATATGTATCTCTCTCTACACACATATACGTATATGGGGATATGTGAGATATATGTATTTATGTGTGTATGCGTGTATCTGAGATACATCACAAGCTAGGCTCATATTTGAAAAGAATTAAGTTGTTTTTGTAAATTCATGAATATCCTTTACTGACTCCAAGCATTCCATAAAAGCAAATGCTCATTTTTTTCAGTACAAATATTTTATTAACATTACTATGTGGCAGCAAGGCCTGGAATGCCAATATTTCCAGGAAATATCACATCAAGATAAATAGAAAACTTTGGAGTAGGTATGATTAGTCAGCAAAATATAAGCAGCTGGGAATTTGAAAGAGGAGTAGTTATAAGGTGTCATAAGGCCTTGTATAACAGAAAAATAGGACAATCTAAAGACATAGCAAGCGAAAGTTATGATAGGAGACCTCCAGAGTTCTCCACTAGTACCGTTATGGACCCAGAAAAAATAAAGGAAGATCTTCATAACTTTGTGACTAAATTGTTGAAAGAGATAGACAAAACTTACAAAGGACAGACAGGCATTCTTAGGTTCTAAGGTGCATCACTGGAAGGTCCTAACAAGTTGATGAAGTCATTGTTCTAACTGAATAAACACAAATTTATATGGGCATATTTAACTGAGCAATTATAACTCACCTACCATAGACAAGAAATTGTGCCTGTTGCTGAGGATCCAATAAAAAAAAATGATGTAGTTCATGCTCTCAAGGAGTTTATGTTCTGTGAAAATATGTGGCATTGCTACATATAAATTAGTAAATGCAACAAATTGTGAAGAAGTAGGATACGTGTGTAGCAAAAGAAATTAGAGAACATTTAACATGTTTATACAACAGGTGCATCTGAACCGAACTTTGAAGGATGTTAAATCTTATAAGTCAAAATGAGGAGTGTTTCTAGGCATGGGGGCAGCCTGCATGGGATAGGAGAAATAATGCTAATTTCAGGGCAGGATAGTTGTTTAGCGTGTCTATAATGTAGAATACATAAAGGAGAATAATGTGAAATAAATCTGAACAGGTAAGTGTGAGGGAGATTGTAGAAGCTTTGAATTAGCAACATGAAGTGTCGTATGTTACACTAAATGAAATAAAGAGCCAATGAAAGCATTTTATTTTATTTTTAAGCAAGAAGTGGCATGTGTAGACATATCTGTGTTTTAATAATTTCCATTTGATAGATGTATAAAGGAAAAAATCAAAAAGAGAGAATCAAGAATCAGGGATATAAATTAGAAGATAATTGCAATAGCACAGAAAAGAATTGAAAAGTATTTAGTAGCCCTGGGGATGCAGAGAAAATGATGCATCCAATGCATTTTGAGGAGTTGGAATTGACATGCTTTAATAATACATGGATATGGAAAATGAAGAAACAAACGAGAAAAGAGGCAAATGGCTCTGAGATTGCAAACCCAACTAACAAGGAGGATATGTGTTTGTAAGGAAGTTTGGTGGATGGATAAATTTCTGGTAATGTTAGAGAAAGTTATTTCTTTTGTATTCTGTAAGTTATTTCTTTGGACATAGCCAGTTTCAGATTGCCATGGACTTTCCAAGTGGAGTTGTCTAGTAGATAGTTGGCCATGGGGAGCAAGGAAACATTTGTTTATAACTACTCTCAAATTAAAGCAAATTTAATCAAATCTAGTATGATTTAAGTTTCTTGAGGTTGGGAGCTAATCTATATATGACTTCATATTTCTTACCTCTAGCTTTATATATAGTAAAGTATTTTTTAAAATGTTTGTTGAATCAAAATGAATTGAAGTACGAATAAGTTGAGAGGGAGAAATAATGAAATCCAGAGTACATTTTGAAACTCAATGAGGCAAAGCTAAGTACTAATTATTTTTCAAGGAAACATTTTTTTCCCACAAGATTCAATTCACTGTCTATTTACAAAAGAGAATATTATGCTGACACTAGATTTACAGAAAATTTTAGACCTTTTAGCCTGCATAGGTGTAGTGTTTTCAAATGATAATGGAGAAGGGAAAAAGCACAGTCAAGCATAAAAATTAATTTTTCATGATGACTATAATCTGTGGAGTCACTGTAACTTGATTTTAATCAGACCAAAAAAGTACAGGAAAAAGATGAAAGTGGGGCTGCTGTGGAATACTATTTTCATTTTCATGATAATGTCTTCAGATGAGTAGAAGATGTCACATGTTGCCAAAACATTAGAAATTCTAGGTTCTAAGACATGGTTCTACAGGCTAGCTCTGTGACTTTAGTCAAATAACAGCTCTAACTTAAGACTCAGAAAAAGGAGGTGGTTAAATTAGACCAGGCATACTGTGGCCCATGGTCACTTATGGCCCTAAGGCATGCCAAAGGATTTCAGGCACTCAGTGAAAAACGCAGAGGAACAAATCCCTTTATATTTTTTGTGTGCCACCCAAAATCTTTTGCATGGTACACGAGACCCACAGGCCACATATGGCACAGTTTGAGCTGGCCTGAACTAGACTGTCTTTCTGGTGGTCTCTTCCAGCTGTAACATTCAAAAATTTATGTCCCAAGGTTCTTTTGTGCTCTGATACTTCATTACTAGGATAATTATTATTACCATTGCCAGTATTAAGAGCAGCATTCATATAGTGTTTGAAGTTTTGCAAAATATTTTAGACATATCATCTCTTTTTATCCTCACAACCACCCTGAGTGGTAGATGTTATTTGACAGAAGAAAATAAGGCAGAGAAGTGACTATCCTGGGATTCCATATCTAATAACAGTATGGGTTGGATTTGAATTTAGGGCTTCTTGACTTCAGGTCCAAACACTGAGCTATGTAGCTACCAGTGTTCTATGTCACAAGGTTCTTCTGACCTTCTGTGATCTGTGTTGCCTTAAATGACCTCTAAAGAACGTACAGCTCCCACATTCTATGTCCCCCTCCCCATTTAATATCTCCCTCTATCTTCCAGGAAAATAAATAAAGCAACAAAACTTCTTGGCATAGCAATAATGAGATTTGAGCCCTTGCATTGGCACCTACTAACTGAGTGACTTTAGCTGAATTGCTTAACCTCTTGATGTTTATTCTTTAAAGGACAATAATATTCTAATATTCCTTCAACAAAGATCTTGTAAGAATAAGATTCTCAAACAGCACCATTTAAATGTGAGGGAATTTATCATTTGGGGTTTTCTAACCAAAGACATCGAAGGAGTTTCCCATTTAGTTTTCCAGCTCATTTTATAGATGAGGAAACTGAGACAAAAAGAGTTAAGTGACTTGCCCAGGATCACACAGCTAGTCTGGGGCCAGATTTGAGCTCATGAAGATAATTCTGCCTGACTTCCTAGCACGTGATCTTCTGGGCCACTTAGATACTCCATTATGCTCTGTAATCTGTCATTAGCATCCTGATTATTCCAGAATACCTTCCTTATCATTGTTTCACTGATTATGAATTCTATTCTATTCTATGAATAGAGATTATGAATTCCATGTACTGAGCCTAATGTATTAATAATAAGATATCATGAAGTGCTTCATTTACACACTTATTTTACTGTCTCAAGGATCTATGGCTTTATTAGTTGGTAAACCCTTCAGTGACGTCCATCACATTTCTTCCATGACACAGAGACGTTCTTAATATTTTGCTATGATTAGAAATTTCATCAGCCTCTAACCCCCGTGGGGATGAGTCTCTCCAAACTAAGTTCGACTGGTCCTCAAAAACCTGACAATCAGCATCTATTGAATGTCCTTTATGTATAAGCAACAAATATGCAATCCATTCATAGCCTCACACTCAAAAAGTTTTGAAAGTGTCCAAAGGTTTCAGAGTGTACACTATGCTTATATGTATCCTTTGACAACCACAGGTCAAGTGAATTTAAGATGCTTTGTCAATTCTAAAGTGTTATTTCAATATCAGCTGTTATCGGTATTCATATTTTTTTTTTTATTGCACAATGAGGCACCATGATGAGATAATGGCAGTGGCTTTTTGGCTTTTTGAAAAGACAAAGATATAGAATTTATTTACCCCAATATCTGATGTCTGTGCATGCTCTGCATTGATTCCAATGATATTATGATCCTACAGTCACATTTGAAATCTGCCTTTGGGAAATGTCTTCAGAACCATCATGGGCCACATAGCAGTGCCCATCTGCTGTCTCATTACTCTAGCCTTAAATTGCATTTATTTTTCATGTGCAATATGTCTGTGTCTACAAAAAGGAAAAAAATAAAGCCATCCTAGTAGAACTTCTCATGGGACTTCATTAGCACTGATAGAACAAAAAGGACAATTTGGAAAGATAGATGTACTGAGACACTGAATGGGGAGGGAGGGGAGTTTACATGTATAACTTTACTGTGACATACCTTTGGCCTCCATATAGACTACTAACAGTTTACTCATAGTAGTTGTCAGTAACAGTTCTTGTCCCTAGACTTCTGCATTTTACCTCTGAAATCAACATCTCATATTGTTTAATCGAGAGATTCCATGACCACCTTCATCAGTCAACCATCTTTTAAAATGGTGGCTCTGAAGTCATGGCAACAAAATGATCAATTCTACTCCCATTAATGGTATCTCTTTGCTTGGATCGTGAAGGGGGAACAACTTTTCCTAACACAACCAAACTACTAGATTGTTTCTTAAATGATAATTTCTATTTTTTATGTTTGCTTTGTTGGAGACAGCACCCATTCCTGGAAATTCAAAGAATTATTGAAATACTAGTGTCACAATTAATTTGTTTGTTTAGTTCTTAACTTACATATCAGATTGTTTCTTTTGAGGGTTGTTAGCAAACCAGTATATTATCAGCTACAATAGTACTAATATAATAATAGCTCATATCCATATTGTGATTTAAAGTTTACAAAGTAGCTGGGACAAATATTATTATTTCCATGCTACAGATTCAGAAATTGAGGTGTAGAAAGGCTAAATGACTTTCCAGAGGGTTCACAATGAGTAAGTATTTCAGTCAGGATTTAAACCCATTTCTTATGAATACAAGTCCAAATGCTCTCCTAGCACATCATGTGATGGTGTATGATGACATGAATGCAGCCAGTACGTACATGTGTATGCATACAAGTCTCTATACATACATGTCAGCATATCTGTTTTATGAATGTATACAAAAATAATGATGTATAAAGTACTATAGTTTATAAAGTCTTTAAATGCTCATTACCATATTTAATTCTTTTGTTGTAGCTAATTTCATTTTTGAGACAATGTGTCCCAGAGAGTTAGACCATGGATAAGGAAAAGCTAATTTCCTATTCTGCTTCTATCCCTTACTGGCCTATCTGTGATTAGTGTTGTTTCTGCTAGCAGCCTTGTACAGTAGGTGATAATATCTCCATCTGACAAATAAAAAAAAATAAAAATAAAGGTCAGGGCAATAAAGTAATTTCTTCCAGGTAAATGGCAGAGCCAGAACTTGATCCCAAGGTCATCTGTGTCCAAGTCTAACTTTCTGCCTTTCATGTCACATAGTTGTATGACTCTGTTTATATAGCTTTATATAATTAACTCTGTAGAACAGTATAAATCGTTGACTTCAGAATCAGAAGAGCTGAGTTGAAACTCATCTTTACTACCACTTACTATCTGTTTGATCTTCAGCAAACTGACTGTTTCCCCATCTTTAAAATATGAGAATTGTCCCAGACAACCTCTAAGAGCCCTTCTACCTCTTAATCTCTGATCCCAGGAGACCTGGGATGATGATGTTCTTGTGTGTGCTTCATTTATTTACAAACAAAAACCTATTACCATTTCCTAACTGGATAGGTACCAGTGGCTCTTAATGTGCAGGAAAAGTAAATAAGACATGCTGACTCCATACCTCAGATAAGGTACAAAAAAAAATAGAGCTAAAATTAAATTTATATACTATATCTGAGTATATTAGAGTTATGTATTAAAAAAGAGACATGTAAAGTTAAGAAAAATGGGGATATTTCCAGGGAGAAAGCAACATTTTAATTCTGTTTTTAACATTTAGTGACTTTTCTAAGATGATTAGGGAAAAGGAAAGTGCCTATATATTCTAAAATTTTTATAACCACTCTCTTTGTGGTAGCAAATTACCGGAAATTATGGGGATGCCCATCCATTGGGAAATAGCTGAATAAATTGTGCTGTATGATTGTGAAAGAATACCACTATATTCTAAAAAATGATGACCTCAAGAAACTTAGAAAAAAATGAATAAACATGGGTGAAATAATGAATAAGCAGAACTGAAAGAACGTTGTATACAGTAATGACAATATCGTTTTGAGAACAACTTTGAGTGATTACGTCATTTAGACTATTATAAATACCAAAATTAACTACAAAGGACTTGTGAAGGAAGATATTATCTGTATCCAGAGAAAGAACCGATAAGTAGAAGTATGTATGCAATGGTTTTGCATTTTTCTACATATCTGTGTCCAGTGGTAGCCACCTCTAGTACTGAGGTAGGGACGTGGAAGAAAAAAAGGAAAAAACAGGAAGTTACATGATAACTTTATTATATATTTAATAGCAAGTTATACACAATAGATTTTCAGTTTCATGTGCAATCTGCTTTTTTCCCCTTATTCTACCCTATGGAAATGTTTGTTTTATTTCTTAAGTTCAGAATAAAATAATTTTTAAAAAAAATTAATGAGAATATTGGACAGTTAAGTAATGTAAGGAATTACATAGAGGCATGGAGTTTAGGATGACCTACATGGACAGAGAAGAGTCCACACTGTCTGATGATAAAATAAATAGAAGAACAAACAAAAGACAGGAAAGCTATTGTAGGGCCAGCTTACATCCCTCAGCATTTTTATTTTTTTTGGCCTAATTGTGGGGAAAACTTCCAGTGTGAAAAATCTTTTCACCATTGTAGTTAAGTATGCAATTGACATCCTTAGCATTGCCATCCTTAGAAAGTTTTCTTTCGTTTAACTGAGAGCTTGAATTACCAGCACTGCCCTGGCTGATGTACATCAGAGGAAGACAGTGAAAATAAATCTTCCTGACTCCAAATCTGGCCTAATCTACTGTGCCACACTGTCTTTTAAATGGCTATTAATATCAGGCAAAAGAGTACAGTTTTCATTCAAAGATCAATGAAGAACCACAGAAGATTTTGGAGCAAAGCAATGACCACCACATATATCAGCCCAACTACTCAATGGGTTAGGTTGAGTCACTTGATTTTTCTGTGCCTCAGGTTTCTCCTATGCCAATGAGGGAATTTTTCTCTGCCTCAGGTTTCTCATATGCCAATGAGGGAATTTTTTATATGGAGGAGAGGAGAACTGGACCTGAGATTTCATTGTTCTAGTGAATTTGCAATGAGGAAACTCTCTTCGCCAATAAAGACTGGCAATTGCTCCGTAGCTTGCCATCTTGCTTTGGGGAATTGATCAGTTAAGTGACTTGTATGATGTTACATCAATATTATGTATGAGATGTGGAACTTGATCCAAGTTCAACCTGATGCTCTAGTAACCATTCTATTTCTCATAAATATATTAAGACAAAGCAATCTGTTATGATATGGAGGGCAGATTTGATGAGAGGAAGGGAAAGGAAACATGCATTTATATAGTGCCTACTGTATGCCAGGTACTATGTTAAGCATTTTATTTTTTCAATTATTCATCCATTTTTTTTCATTCATTCATCTAACTAATAAATTATTTCAAATTTTATGGAAAGAATTGTTAAAAGACTATTGCAAATTTAAATATAAATTGATTCTGTGTGAAAAAACTTTGGGTTAGTCACTTCCCCCAACAAGTCTCAGTCTTCTCATCTGTAAAATGAGGGGATTGGACTACATGGTGTCCACAGTCCCTTAAGGCTCTCTCTCTGTGATCCTTTGACACAGCCACAGAAAGTCACCCCTATCTTTTTAACAACAGAAACATATTAGCATTCTGTGGCACGCTCTTCATTGTGACAGCCAAAGATACTTTGGCTGGGAACCTTGGCAAAAGCCAGCAGGGGTCTTTCACTGCTTACAGAATTGAAAGGGGTTGTGTTAAGCTCTCTTTCCTCAAGGCTGTCTCACAGAAAACTACCTATAACTACAGCTTTGACACACAACCCAAATCCAAACAGACTTCAGAATGTAAAAGTAATTACACAGAAGGTCAAGGAAAATAAATACATATTAAACAAACACTCTAGCTGTGGCCCTGGGACCACAAATCATGGGAATAGTCAATAATGTCCAACTTTTCTTGCCTCTTATTCTTGGGAGGGCAGAGTCATTGACAGATCTCATTTATTTTAATTGTGCTGGCCAACCCACCCACAACCCCACCTATTTAACACTGAAAGGACAACTTGCATAAAAGTTGCCACAGTCATCAGAAATTAGGAAGCCCTTTTCAAATTTCCATTATGAATCTCACACAATGGCCCAAAGGCAAGGAGGACATTATTATCATGGATGGAGCATGGTGCATTTACACATCCTTAACCAGAGCAGAACGTTCCAGAACTACTTCAGTATCATGGGAGAAAGAATTAGGAATATGTGAGTTTAATAAGAGCTCAACTATTCAGCCTTTGTTGAGTCTCTTGCCTCCTCTCTATTTCAGGTTCATCTGTTAACAAGAAATCCAGACTGAATCAGCAGCTGATTGCTTTTATCACTCATATTCAGTTAAATTAGCAATTAATGTGTTGACTTCATTCATCAGCTCAATCAATAAACATTTATTAGACACTTACTGTGTGCAGAGTACTACTATGCATTGGTTAACTAGGCACTGTGGATATACAAATTTAAGAGTAAGACAATCTTTCCCATCACAGACTTTACAACCCATTAGGGGTTCAAATACCTTTTGCCATGTTCACTCCATGTCCCAGCAGGCTTAATCTTTTCCTCAGCCCTCTCCTTCATCCTTCCTCATCTACCATTTTTCTTCCTCTATTTGTGGGACCAGTAATGAAATTAACACTATCATTCCTAGAGGGGATGTCTATCAATTGCCCTATGATTCTGCTTAGCAATTCTTGTGACATCCAGGACCAAAACACTGATCTTTGGCCATGACTCTCCTTTGTTTTATCTTCCCTTATTTGAATAATAGAACTTAAATAGTGCTTTAATGCTTGTAAAGTGATTTACAAATACATAACTTTATCTTTGTGAATTGCCTGAGAGATAGGTGCTGCCATTATCCCTATTTTAAGGTTAAAAAAAAACCTGAGGCAGTCAGATTTTAAGTGACTTACCCAGTGTCACACAACAAGTAAGTATCTGAGGCTAGATTTCACTTCACATCATAAGGGTTCCAATATCTATTTCCTGGGCCAACTAGTTTGTTTGTTTGTTTGTTTTTTTTTAATTAGCATTGTAAGAGTAGGCAGTATCTTACTTTTTTTGTGTTTGTATATCAAGCACTTAACATAGTACCTCTCATGTAGTGATACCTAATCATTGATTTTTCATTGTTAAATCACATTAAGACTTTGGCAGCCTCTGTGGGTTACCTTTATACCGATGATTCACAAATCTACCTAACCTCTTTTCTGACTTTCAGACTCTCTCTTCCAACTGCCTTTTACATTTCTCAGACTAGATTCCAATAGACATCTTGAATTCCACATGTCCAAAATTAAATTCATTTTCTTTTCCTCTAAATCTTCCCCCCTCCCAAACTTCACTGTTATTGCCCAAGGTATCATCAAACTCCTAGTCCCCCAGGTTCACAATCCACATATTATCCTGGAGTACTTACTATATTCCTGGCCCCATATCCAATGTCTTAAAAAGGTCAGTGAATTTCACCTTTGCCACCCCCCTGGAATATCCCTTCTTCTCTCCTCTGTTACTGCCACTATCCTGGCACAGATGCTCAGTAACTCACAATTGTACTATTGCAATAACTTGGTGGAGTTTCTCCCTGCTGCTCTCCATCCTCCATTTAGCAACCAAATGGATTTTCCTAAAGCACAGGTGTATCTATTTTATCCTCATACTCAATAAACTCCAGTGTTTCTCTTGTCATTCCCAGAATCAAAATTCTCTATTTGGGGTTCAAAGTTGTTCAAAACCTAAGCTTCACCTCTACCTTTTCAGACTTCTGATACTTCATTCGCTACCACATGCTCTTTAATCCAGTGACATTGGCCTCCTCAATGTTACCAAAACAAGACACTGCACATTTCATCTCTGGGCATTTTCTCTGGCTTTCCCCTGTGCCTGCAATGCTCTCTGTCTTCATCTCCACCCCCTGGCTTTCTTTAAAAACCAATTAAAATCTCATCTCCTATAGACATTCTCTTAATTTAAATTCCTTCCCTTTCTTAATTATTTCCTATTCATCCTGAATATAGTTTGTTTATAATTGTTTATTTGTTATCTCCCCCATTAGACTGTGAGCTTCTTGAGTTCATGGACTATCTTTTGCCCCTTTTTGTATCCACAGTGCTTGGTAGAGTGCCTTACACATAAGAGACACTATATAAATTCATAATCACTGGGTAAATTATTTCTGTTGGGATTGCATGCTCTTTAACTACAGTAATCAAGAAAGCACTTTGGTAGCAGGTAGTCCTTGAGCTGAAGCCTGAAGTTTGCTAGTGGTGCCAAGGGGCAAAAGTGAGAAGAGATGACATTTTATGCACTAGGAAACAAAACCATGCCAAAACACAAAAGCTGGAATAAAAAACAAAAATAAAAACTGGGAACTGGGAACAGGAAGCAGTGCAGTTTGGCTTGTCTTCATTCCTTTCTAAGATAGACTCCTCATTCCATGGAATAACCTACCATGCCACAGAAACGTCTTTAGCATGGAAGCTCACTCTACCCCTCAATTTCCTACATTGGAAGTACCTTTCTACTACACTCTGTCTCTCTCCATCTTATTGGCTAAGGACACCCATTCCCTTTTCAGCTTCCTTTTCTGTTTTGCAGTGCACTGTTATAACATAAGCTCCTTAAAGGCAGATGTTGTCTTTTTATTTCTTTTTATGTTTGTAGTCCCAGAGTTTAGCAGAGTGACTGGTATATATTAAGCACTTAATAAATTCTTGTTAACAGACTGATCAAGTCAAGAGTGCCTCTAGAAGTGTAATGTGTAGCCAGTTTGGAAAGGTAGGTGAAAGTCAAAATATGAGTGGTTCTAAATGTCACCCAGGAGAGTTTGTGGGGCAAAAAAGAAGTGTTGGAGATTCTTGAGAACATGGTCCCAGCTGTCCTCTGGAAATACCAATTAAGTAGCATGCTAAATTAAGATTAATACAGATCTGTCCATGCTCAAAGACCCAGGCACTAAATCCAGGAGTCTGCAAAAGTAATTCTAAAAGCAGTGGTAGCATTACTGAAATTGATGCCATGATAATGCCTGCCAATACGGACTTACTGGAGCTTCTTGAGCAGGGGTGTAATAGCATCTAATCGAGGCAAATATGTAACTCAGTGGATAGAACATGGGACATGGAGTCAGGCAGACCTGAGCTCCTATTTGGCTTCAGATAAGATGTGACCCTGAACAATCACATAACATTTGTCTGACTAAACTTCTTCATCTGGAAAGTGAGACTGGTAATAATATCTACCTCCTAGGGTTGTTATGAGGATAAAATGAGATAAAATATTTAAAGTGCTTTGCAAATCTTAAAATTCTATATTGATGCTTGCTAGTATTATCACTGGCAATAATGATTACTTTGGATACCTAAAGATATAACACTGGACCAAGACATGTCTTTGTTCTTGTTATACTTAAAGACTGAGGAACTGAATCTACATTGAAATAAGCATCCTAAAAGCCATAATATTAATTAAATTGATATGAACCTAAGGCTTGCCAAATAAAAGGGATAATACAGATTGTTTGCCATTATATCAGAAATGTGTGTGATCTTCAGGCACTATTTCATTCCTACCCAGATGAGGATAAGCCATTCGTTAGAGCCCAGACTCTACCAAAAGTCTAAAGAAAACTACTATCTTCCTAAAGGCTGCCTGAGAATTTAAAGAAAGAGTCTAATGCTGAATTAAACAGGAGAGGAAATTGAGTGACACTTTGTGGCCTGACACATTTTAAAAAGAAAAAAATAGCGTCATTTTTCTTTTGCTTCCTCAACTCCCAATATTTTGTGAAGATGGAATATAATAATGGACATTCTATAGGAAGAATTTCCTGATTCCCCCAGCTACTAGTACCATCCCTCCTAACATTTACCTTGTATTCATTTTGTATCTACACTGGAAATTATCATTCCCACATATATACACACATATGTACATATGTTTACATGTATATACCTATATATATATATACACACACATACATATACACATACAAATATGGAAGCTTAAATACATTGGCCAAATAATAAGAAGAAAGGATTCATTGGAAAAGACTGGGAAAGATGTTGGGAAAGATTGAAGGCAAAAGGAAATGAGAATGGCAGAGGATGAGACGGATAGTGTCATGGAAACAATGAACAGAAACTTGGACGGGCTTCAAGAGATAGTGGAAAACAGAAGGGTCTGGCAGGCGAGGTTTGGCTGGAGAACAAAAGTATCAGGCATCCCCCCGCCCCCATTACAATGGAAATGCTTTGCAGGAATGAAATATCTCAATGTTGTCTTTCATCTGTAGGACCTGGCACATAATAGGAATGAAATAAATGTATATGATTGACTAATAGATTCGTAGCCTCCAGAATGGTAAATAATTGAAAGTGTTGTTTTCAGACTGATGGATATTATGAGATGCTCTTAAAGACAGAAAAGCTGAGGCTTAGCTAACTTACATGATTTTTTTTTCAATACCATGCAATGAATTGGTAGTAGAACTAGTACTTGTACTTATTGTGTCTTATGGCATCAAAGCCAGTGCTCTATGCCTGTTTTTGTTATCTGATGAGATAATGATTCTCCCCCACCCCCCCCCCCCCAAAAATTGAGATGTCGGAAAACATTTAAAAGCCAAAAAGATAATTATTTTGCTTTCCCCTCAAGAATGAAATGGTTACTTTCCTTAACTTCATGGCCCTATTAGGCAAGTCAACCTGCAGAAACTTGGAGGTTTTCCTACCTCATCTGGGCAAGGGATTTGTCTTCACTCTGATAAACTCATAAAACAATTGGAAGGAATAGTATAGGAAATACATCAAAACATTTTAGAATAGAGTGCTTCAATTAAGTCATTACCTTCCAAGTACTGAGGGAGACCTTGCAGGACTTAAAGAGTGATTATTTTGAGAAGGGGTCCATGAGGAGAATATACCCTTAAAGTAATCAATCAAAATGAGCCATTTCTGGATGGAGCAGCCAGCAGATGTTGGTGCTGTGTTTTTATTCTCTGGGCAAAACAGTGCTTTCTCAGATTTGCAGTTTCAACAAGATTTTACTCCCTACTATTTACTCAAACAGCATTTTTCTGGCATTGCTCTTACCTGGAATCAAGCCCACTGGCCGGAGATAAAATACCTAACAAAAATAAGAGTCCCCTACCCCCATCGATATGGCATTGCTTATTTTCACATCATTTAGTATTGAGAAGGTAAAATAATGACATTTTCCTATATGATCAAGACTACTGATAGAAAACTTTCCTTTAGGGTCTCTCCTTTTCAAGAGGCACATAGCCCTCCCTCCTCCCCAGACACGAATTGGTTATTTGGGAAGAGGAATAGAACACTTAGGATAGCTAGGTGGTATAGTAAAACACTGGGCTTCAAATCTGGACAACTCATCATCATGAGTTCAAATCCAGCCTCAGACACCTACTAGCTTGGTGACTCTGGACAAGTAAGTCACTGAACCCTGTCCAGGAAGAGCTGAACATGACTGAAACAACTAAATAACAGTGGGGCAACTTAAAGGGAAATAAATAGAAGGAAAATGACAAGCTTAAATGAATTCAGTTAACTTTAGCCCCTTTTTAACCAAAGGACCTTGAGATAGGAAGTGAAAGGAAACTGAAAATAGAAAGTACTGAAAAGTGACTAACTTAATTTTTACATGATGAGCAATGGACCTATATTGAATCAAAGTATTGTTTCCATGGTGTGATGGTACTTTGGACATCAGAATTAAAAGGAGTCTGAGAACTTAGAGTATGGGAATTTTAAACTAAAAATAACCTTGCAACGTATAACAAAGAATGTCGGATGTAGAAAGGGTCTTGGAATATGGATGCAGAGAATATTAGTTTTGTAGGAAAATTGGAGGCAGCCAAATGGCTCAGTGGATAGAGCCTGAAATCAGAAAGACTTGAGTCCAAATCCAACCTCAAACACTTCCTAGCTGTATGACACCATGCAAGTCACTTTTTCTTTATCTGTTTCAAATTCATCCTCTATATAATGTGAATAATAGCAATACCTACTTCACAGGGTTGCGGTGGAGAACAAATGGAATATTTATGATATTTATGAAGGGCTTACCACCACTATATAACTGTTAGCTAGTGGTAATAGTAGTGTAGTATTTCATACATTTTATTTGCATCCCTAGGACCTCGCACCATATATGTGCTAGCACATAGAAAGAACTCAGTAATGACTTGACTGTGGAATGAAATGACATAACTCTTCTTCAAAGGATCCCATTTCCAGAAGACCAAGATCATCTATTGTTCTCCCTCCTTGCCTACAAAGTTTCTACTCTGCTCCTCAAAGCATGGCTGCTTTATTGTTGTCTTTTATTCTCCAAGAGGGCCAAAATGACATCATTATGTCAGAGTCAAGTTACAGTGTATCTGACTAGTTGGTCAATCAGACCAATTATGAGCTTGGAATGCTATACCACAGGTTAGACACAAATCGTACATGAGAATATTTGTGGTGGATTCCCTAAATTTGCATTTCTCAAATTTCTTTTGAGCTACTTCAATTCTGCTTTTCTCAGAGATCACAGCACCTTCGCTGATGTGAGCACTCCATGCCAGGCAGTCCTGTGACACTGTCTTCCACATTATACAATCAATTCCAAAGTTCCAATGTTCCTAAGAGAAACTTGAGAGTGTCCTTGTATTGCTTCTTCTCACTACCATGTAAGCACTTGCCCTGTGTAAGTTCTCCATAAAATCGTCTTTTGGGAAAGCATAAGTTCAATTCTCTAACAGTATAGTCAGTCCATCAGAGTTGTGTTCTTTGTAGCAGACTTTGAATGCTTGGCAGTTTAGTTTGTTAAAGGACCTCAGTGTGTGGTATCTTATCTTGCTGGATGATTTTCAGAATCTTCCTGAAACAATTCAAATGGAAGCATTTCTGTTTCCTGGCATGGTGCTGCTATTCTGGCTAGGTTTGGCAGGCATACAACAATGAAGTCAGCACAATGACTCTGTAGACCTTCAGTTTGGTAGTCAGTCTAATACCTCTTCTCTCCCACACTTTCCTTTGGAGTCTCTTAAACACTGAGCTACTTCCAGCAATGCTTGTGTCCAACCTCATTATCAATGTATACTTCCCTAGAAACCATAATGCCAAGATAAGCAAACTTATTTATCCACAGCATTCAGAAATTCTCCATTTGCCATAGTTAATAGTTCCATGTATAGGTGGTGTGGTGCTGGGCCGATAGAGTACCTGTGTTTTTTTTGTGTTAATTGTTAGGCCAAAATTACCACAAGCAGTAGAGAAACTATCCATCCTTTGTTGCATCTCAGCTTCAGAGACTGCACTGAGTGTACAATCATCTGTGAACAAAAATTTGTGCACCAACATTCTCTTCACTTTGGCTTCTAGCCTTTTCAAGTTGAAGAATTTATCATCAGTGTGGTAGCAGACCTTGATACCATGGGCTCATCCTCACTGAAGGTACTTCTTCAAAGCATAGCTTGATGGATAGCAATTAGTATTTATCACTCTATATAAACATGTTTAAAGTTAAGAAATCTAGCTTTTGTTTTCCATCTAGTGGCTTTAATATCTAGGAGGGAAATATCATGCCCCCAGTATCTACTATGAGCTACCTAAAGAAAAATCAAGGTGAAAAGGAGACTGATGTCTAGCTCATCCTTGGCAACCTTATTATTTGGGGGAATTTTTTTTTCTGATGCCCAAAGGTCTATAGTTTCTCCATTATATACACTGTTAGTTCTGGTTATCCTATAGTGAGGATTTCAGTGTCCGGTGGGTCATTGGAGAAACAAGTTTTCTAGAAGGTGACTTTCCACTTATCAATGGAGTATTGCAAATATCATTGAATAACACTTTGATTTTTGAAATGGTCAAAGGAGAGTGGAGCCAAAGTGGCACAGAAAAGCCAGGACATTGACCAAGTTTGCTCTAGTTTCAGAAATAATATTAAATTAAGCCTCTAAATGGATTCTAGAGCAATAGAACCTATAAAAAGATAGAGTCAACAATTTCCTAGCTTAAGATAACTTAAGAGTTCAGGAAAGGTCTATCAATGGCAAAAACAACTTATCTGGAAAATAGATCCATAATTTAAGAAGTATTGGATTACTTGAAAATCATGGTCAAAAACAGTCTGGACAAGAACGTTCAAGAAATTATCAAGGAAAACTGCCCTGATATCCTAAAACTAAAGAGTAAAATCATAATTGAAAGAATCCACCAATCACCTCACGAAAGAGATGAAAGCTCCATGTTACATTGTAGCCAAATTCCAGAATTGTCAGAACAAGGAGGAAATACTGCAAGCAGCCAAAAAGAAATAATTCAGATATTGTGGAGTGACAGTTGGCTCAACTTTAAAAGAAGGAGTAGGCTAAAATGAGCAAAAAAAAAAAAAAAAAAAAAAGACAGAAAAAAAGCTCTAACTATGGAAAGCTACTATGATGACAGGGAAAATCAAATCACAAACTCAGAAGGGGACAAATATGTCAAACTTTTCTGACAAAAGACTAGAGATGAACAGAAAATTTGATCTTTAAATACAACACTCAAGAGAAGCATAAAATGGTAAACAGGAAAGAAAAAACATGTTATTCAACATGGTTACTACATGGGACAGTGGTATTTCGAACTCTTGAGAATTGCATCTCTCTTAAGGCAGTTAAAAGGAGTATAAATGGGCAGAAGGTGTGACTATAAGTGTACTATGATATGATAATATAAAAATAATAAGGGATAAAAAGGATTGTACTGGGAGAGGAGGAAAGAGCGAGGCAAAATAAGGTAAACTGCATCAAATGAAGAATAGAAAAACCTATTACAGTAGAGGGAAATAAGGGAGGGTTTGATCCTTACTCTAATCTGATTCAGCTCAAAGAGGGAATAACATACACAATCTGTTGGCTGTAGAAATTTATCTTACTTTAAAGGGAAGCAGGATGGGAAAAGAGAAAGAAAACAAAGGAAGGGAGGCTGATAGAAGGAAAGGTAGAAATGAGGGCAGAAGCAGGACAGGAAAAGAGAAAGAAAGGGGAGAGTGCTCATAGAAGGGAGGATAGATTGAGAGAGGTAGTAGCTGAAAGAAACACTGGTGAAGAGGATCAGAGTGAAAAGACAGAAAAAAATATAAAGAGGAGGAAAATAGGATGGAGGGAAATATATAGTTAGTAATCAAAACTGTGTAGATAAATGGGATGAACTTTCCCATAAAATGGAAGCAGATAGCAGAGTAGATTCAAAACCAGAATCCTACAATATGTTGTTTACAAGAGACACTTAAAACAGAGAGATACACACAGAGTAAAGGTAAAAGACTGGAGATGAACACATTATACTTCAGATGAAGTAAAAACTAAACAAACAAAAAAACAAAAAAAGTTGGGATAGCAATCCTGATTTCAGATCAAGCAAAGCAAAAAGTGATCTAGTTAAAAGAGATAAGGAAGGAAACTCCATCTCACTAAAAAGGTAAGCATAGACAATGAAATAATATCAATACTACACATACACACTGCACATACACATAGCATCCAAATTCTGAGAGAAGAAGTAAAATGTATTACTGGAAGAAATAGACAGAAAATCTATACTAGAGAGGACTTCAACTTTCCCTCTCTCAGGACTAGATGAATCTAACTAAAAGATAAATAAGAAGATAAGGAGGTGGATAGAATTTTAGAAAAGTTAAATATGATAAATCTCTGGAAAAAAAAAGAAAGGGGACAGGAAAGACTATGTCTTTTTTCTCAGTAGTACATACAAAAAAATGAAAATGTATTAAGGGATTAACACCTCAAAATCAAATACAGAAAGGCAATTTTATTAAATGCATCCTTTTCAGATCATGATACAATAAAGGACCATGAGAAAATAGACTAAAAACTAATGGGAAATTAAATAATCTTCTCCTAAAGAATGAGTGGGCCAAACAACAAATCATAGAAAGAACCAATAATTTCATCAATGAGTACAACAATTATGAGACAAAATGCCAAAATTTATGGGAGGTAGTCAGAGCAGTACTTAGAGGATAATTTATATATCTAAATTCATATATGAATAAAATGGAGAAAGAGCAGATTGATGAAAAAAAGAACAAATTAAAAATCTCCAATAAAATACCGCGTTAGAAATTCTAAAAATCAAAAGAGAGATTAATAAAATTGAAAATAAGAAAACAATTGAATTAATAAATAGAACTAAGAGCTAGTTTTATGGAAAAATTAAAATTAAACTTTGATTAATTTGATTTTTAAAAAAGAAACAAAATTACTCATATTAAAAATGAAAAGGATGAATTCACCACCAATTAAGAAGAAATTAATGCAATGCTTAGTAGCTATTTTTGTCCAATTGTACCTCAATAAATGTGACAATCTAAGTGAAATGGATGAATATTTATACAAATATATAAATTTCTCAGACTAACAGAATAAATGAAGTATTTAAATAAACCCATTTTAGGAAAAGAAGTTGAACAAGCCATCAATGAACTCTCTAAGAATGCCCAGGGCCAGATGGATTAACAACTGAATTCTACCAGCCATTTAAAGAATAATTATTTCCGATACTATATAAACTATTTGGAATAATAGACAATAAAAGGAGTCCTAACAAATTCCTTTTCTAACACAAATGTGGTGCTGATGCCTAAACCACATAGAGTCAAAAGAGGGAAAGAAAATATCCTTAATGAATATTGATGCAAAGATTTTAAATAAAATATTAGCAAAGCAATTATAACAATTTATCATGAGAATAATACACTATGACCTGATGAGATTTATATCAGGAATTCAGAACTGGTTCAATATTAGGAAGATTATTGCTATAACTGACCATATCGATAACAAAACTTAAAGAAATCATATGTGTATCTCAATAGATGTGGGAAAACCTTTTGATAAAATATAACACCCTGCCCAAAGGGCTACAAAAATGTGCATACCCTTTGACCCAGCAATATCGCTACTAGGACTGTATCCCTAACAGACCATAAAAATGGGAAAGGGTCCCACATATACAAAAATATTTATAGCAGCACTCTTTGTAGTTGCCAAAAGCTGGAAGTCAAGGGGATGTCCATCAATTGGGGAATGGCTGAATAAATTATGGTATATGAATGTAATGGAGTACTATTGTGCCATAAGAAATGATGAACAAGAAGACTTCAGAGAGGCCTAGAAGGACTTATATGACCTGATGCTGAGTGAAAGGAGCAGAACCAGGAGAACTTTGTGCACAGCAAAAACCACAGTGTGCGAGAGTTTTTTCTGGTAGACTTGGAATTTCGTAATAACACAAGAACTTCTTAAAAAAAAAAATCCCAATGGTGGTTCTCTAAGGCAAAATGCCTTCCACACTCAGAGAAAGAAATATGGAAGTCATTCGCAAAATGTAGCAGATCATGTGTGTGTATGTGTATGTTTTTGTGTATCATGTTTTGATTTGTTATATGATTTCTTTCATTTATTTTAGTCTGACTACATAGCATGACTATAGTGAAAATATACTCAATAGGAAAGTACATGTTGAACCTATACAGAATTGTATGCAGTCGTGGGGAGGGAGGGGGGTAGTGGGGGGGATAAAATCTCAATTGTATGGCAGTGATTGTTAAACATTAAAATAGAAAAAAAAAAAGAAAAAAATATAACACCCATCCTTAATAAAACAGTACAGATCATAGGAATAAATGGAATTTTCCTTAAAATGATAACTAGTATCTATCAAAAAGCAAGAAAAAAATTAAATTTAATAGGGACAAGCTAGAAAATTTCCCAGTAAAATCAGGGATGAAACAGTAATGCCCATTTACACCACTATTATTTGATATTGTACTAGAAATGCTAGCTTTAACAATAAGAGAAGAAAAAGAAATTGAATTAGAATGAGCAATGAGGAAACAAAATTATTGTTCTTTGCAAATGACATGATGGTATACTTAGAGAATCCCAGAAAATCAACTAGAAGCTACTTGAAATAATTAATAACTTCAGCAAAGTTACAGAATATAAAATTAACCCACACAAATCATCAACATTTCTATGTCTTACCCACAATGCCCAGCAACAAGAAATAGAAAGAAAAATTCCATTCAAAGTAAATGTAGATAATATCCTGTCCTGTCTTATCTTTTTCTTTCCCAAACCCTTAAATATACACCACTCTGAAGCTGGGACACCAATGGGCCCTTGCCCAAGGGAGCTTCTGGACCCTCCTAGTTTTAGATGACTATCAATAGTAACTGTTGTTGTTTCCCTCCCAGCCTAATGTCTTTCTTTTTCTTGTCCTCATTAAAAGGGCCATGCCCTGGCTACTTCTTAAACAGGCCTATTCAATGAATGGGTGTTGCCTTATCTTAAGTGAGTACCTGCAAAGACCTCTGCCTAAAGGGCCCAAGGTCTCCCAGGGCATCCTGGGTCATCTCCAGTCATCCTGAGGAATACCTGGTCCCTGGATTCAGATGACACTGGAGGAGAAGTGAGACTGGTGACCTGCACAGCCCTCCCTCACTCTAAAAAAAATCAAGTGCTAGTCATGTCATCATTTCTTTGGTCTTTTTCAGCAACGAAGGACAAACACAGGATAATATACAATATTTGGCAACCTGCCTGCCAAGACAAACCCAGAAATTATATGAATACAATTATAAAACTTTTCACACAAATAAACTCTGATCTAAACAATTAAAAATTATCATTTGCTCATGGGTAGAGCAAGTTAACATGATCAAAATGACAATTATACCTAAATTAATTTATTCAGTGTCATTCCAATCAAACTACCAAAAGATCATTTTATAGAGCTAGAAAAAGTAATAAAATGAATCTGTAGGAACAAAAGGTCAGGGATATCAAGGGAACTAATGAAAAAAAAAAAAGCAAAGGAATGTGGCCAAGTTGTGCCACATCTAAAACTATATTATAAAGTAACAATCATCAAATCCATTTGTTACTGGCTAAGAAATAAAGTGGTGGATCAATAGAAGAGTTTCAATAGACAAGACACAGTAGTTAATGACTATCCTGATCTACTGTTTGATGAACCCAAAGACTCCAGCTTCTGGGATAAAAACTCACTATTTGACAAAAACTGCTAGGAAAATAGTAAAATCATATGGCAAACCCTAGGCATAAACCAACATCTCACACTGTATACCAAGGTAAGGTCCAAATGGTTTGGGTCATGATTTAGATATAAAGGGTGGTATCATAAGTAAATTAGGAGAGCAAGGAATGGTTTCCCTATCATATATATACACACATATATATACATATATATATATGTATATGTATATATGGAGAAGGGAAGGATTTATGACCAAAAATAGAGAGAACATTGTTAAGTGCAAAATAGATAATTTTGATTACATTAAATTAAAAAGATTTTCTATAAACAAAATCAATGAGACCAAGATTAGGAGGAAAGGAAAATGCTTAGAAATAATTTTTACATCCAGCATTTCTGATAAAGTCATTTCTCAAATATATAAAGAACTGAGCCAAATCTATAAGAATGTAAGTCATTCCCAAATTGATAAACAGTCAAAGGATATAAACAGGCAGTTTTCAGATGAAGAAATTAAAGATATCAATAGTCATATGAAAAAGTGCTCTAAATCACTATTGATTAGAGAAATGCAAATTCTAACAATTCTGAGATACCACATCACACCTATCAAATTGGCTAATATTACAAAAAAAGAAAATTATAATTTTTGGAAATGTGGGAAAATTGGAACGCTAATGCAATGTTGGTAGAGTTGTGAACTTTTCCAAGCATTCTGGAGAACAATTTGGGACTATGCCCAATAGACAATCAAACTGTGTATACCCTTTGATCCAGCAGTACCACTTTTAGGTCTGTATCCCAAACAGATCATAAAAAAGGGAAAAGGACCTACATGTAGAAAAATATTTATAGCAGTTCTTTGTGTAGTGGCAAAGAATTAGAAATTGAGGGGATGCCCATAAAACTGAGGAATGACTGAACAAGTTGTAGCGTATGAATGGAATGGATTCTATTGTGTTATAGGAAATGATGAGCAAGTAGACTTCAACAAAACCTTGAAAGACTTTCATGAACTGATGCTGGGTGAAGTGAGCAGAACCAGGAGAATATTGTATATAATAACAATAACATTGTATGATAATTAACTATGACAGACTTGGATCTTCTCAGAAATACAATGATCCAAGATAATTCCAAGAGGGTCATGATGGAAAGTTCAGAGAAAGAACTATGGAGTCTGAATGCAGATTGAAGCATACTATGTTAACTTCTTTTTGTTATTTTTCCCTTTGGTTATTTCTTTTTGTCTTGATTCTTTTTTTCTTTTTCTTTTTTGGTAACAAGACTAATGTGGAAATGTTGTTGTTGTGTGCTGTCATTTGGAAATATGTTTGAAGTGATTGTACATGTCCAATCTATATTGGATTGCTTGCTGTCTTGGTGGGGAGGGAAGGGAGGGAGAAAATATTGGATGAACTTAGTGAAGGAGATTTCATAATGATTCTTTCTGCCTAAAGATAAGCTGTGGTTTCCCAGTCAACCAAGACAAAGTAGTCATGGAATTTTGTTAAGTGTACACCTGCTTAGTAAGGATTGAGTAAGGACTTAGTCCGTAGAACGTCAGAATAGCAAGGGATTTTATTGGTTATCTAATTCTAAATGTAGACTCAGAAAAAGGAGGCAACTTGAAATTGGGATGATAGATTGGTTGGATGGTAGTAGACTGTATTGGACACTGGAACTCAGGGCTTCTGACTCTAGAGAGCACTTGATCTCTGATTTCCATAACTTCATAAAGATTGTCCTCCATGGCTGAAACACATACACATATTTTCACTTCCAAATCTTAGAAACTCTGGCATCCTTCAAGTACAACTTTAAGTGCTATATACTGTCAGAGTTCTTTTTTTATTGTCTCAGTTACCAGTCACCTTCCTCAAAAATAAATTGTTTTGTATGACTTTGTATATAATTAATTAGCTATAAGGAATGAAACATGATACACATATGGATAAGATAACTGTGATTCCACAGAAGACAGTGAGGCTAGCTGTGTGACCTTGCACAAGTCACTTCAAGTCTGTCTGCCTCAATTCCTTATCTAAAAAATAGGGACAATAATAGCATCTAACTCTTAGGGTTGTTATGAGAATCAAATTAGGTACTATTTGTAAAGTTCCTGGAACATAATAGTAACTTAGTAATTGTTTTCTTCATTCCTCTCACCCTCCTTCTCCCTCATCTTCTTTCTCTCTCTTCTCTCCCTCCTCTCTCCCTCTTTCCTCTCTCTCTCTCTCTCTCTCTCTCTCTCTCTCTCTCTCTCTCTCTCTCTCTCTCTCTCTCTCTCTCTCTCTCTCTCTCTCTCTCTCTCCCTTTTCTCCCCCTCTCCCTCTCTCTATCTCTGTCTCTCTGTCTCTCTCTTTCTCTCCTCCTTTCTCTCTTCCTCTTCCTCTCCCTCTCCTTTCCCCTCTCCCTTCTCTCTCTCTCTCTCTCTCTCTCTCTCTCTCTCTCTCTCTCTCTCTCTCTCTCTCTCTCTGTCTCTCTCTCTCTCTGTGTCTCTCTCTCTGTCTCTGACTCTCTCTCCCCTACCTCTTGCTTCCCTCCACACTCTCTCGTCCTTCTTTTCCCCTTCTTACCCTCCATTCCTCCCTTCCTTCATTTCTTCTTTCTTACTTTCTTTTCTGTGGCAACTTCAAGTCTTTGACTGTACAGTCAAATAACCCTTTCTGGTCAAAACTGACACAAAACAGTAATGATGATGCCATCTACAGGAGCTATTTGTCAAAAAACCTTCAGTTTATAGGGACAAATGAGTTCACCTGGTTTCATGATGTCTTACTTGAACTTGAGACCAATTTTCAGACTTGTAAGAGCCAAGGAAACCATTAGCATGCAGTGCTTTCCCCACATTCACCCAGTTCTGCAAATGTGACATTTCCTACGTCCTTACCCTTTTAAAGTTGTTAAAATGAGCCCCTCCTCCTTTATCTCCAACCTCTTGCTAGAAGAAAACAAAACCAATGCATTAGTCAATGCTTTGTTAAAAAAAAAAAAAAAGAAGAAGAAATCCAAAGATTGAACTTCAGCATTTATATTTTGTGTATGAGAGTAGGTGGGCTTTGAACATGAGACAGCCTACTGTTCTACTATTGCCTGATCTGTCTGTTCTATATCCAGATCAGACATCACCACAGACATCTGTCCTAACTGGTAAAGAGGACATAGATTCTTTACGTTTCCCATTTCTTTTTGTTGTTTTCAAAAACAACCCCACACAAATAATGGAAGCGGTGCCCTAAAAGGCGATGAAGTTTGCTTTAGTTTGTTTTGTGTTAAGCTCTTTTCCCTATAGTCAATGTGTAATATAAAGAAAATTCGTCTTTTAGAACCTTTTTAGAATCAAATGATGTTGTCTGTAAAGCATTTTTACAAACCATAAAACACTTTATTAATGCGAACTATTATTATGAGAGAGCCTTTCTAATAGTGTCATAGTGACCACTTTCTGAATTATGCTTTCATTAAATTTTAATTTTCCATTGAATTTCTCCCTTTCATTGTGTAGTGTTTGTATATGAGTGTTCTGTAAGCGGAAAAAAACATTCCTTACTCCACCCAAAATTCTTAGTCTTGATTTTTCCCTTACACAGGATTTCTTGTTAACATTTATTTACCTCTGACCAGTTCTCACCTCTGCTTTTAAGTTCCCAGTCTCCCACCATTGTTCTGTTTTCTTAATGGCGGTTCTCTCTTTTGTCCTAGAGTGGCTATCACCAGAACTCTGTGCTTTCTGGGCAGGAAAACCTTTACTTGCTTTGTTCCATTTGTAAATGTGTCCTAAACTGAAATGAATGTAATGGAACTCTGTTCTTAGTTGTTTGTCCCTGAAGGATGGGAGGAGTGAAACGGTTATTGGAGAATCATTTTCACTGTCATTGCCTTTTCTACTGGCTATTCTAAATGGGAAGTCCTAAAATGAAAGAACCTATTCCTTCATTATCTATGGAAAATTTCCTGTCAGTTTGGACTGTCAAAATAGCCTTCTTCCAAACACTTGGAAAGCTTCTGTAAAGTCCCTGGTTAGCAGACCGTGGTTCTCAACGAATATCCTGCCTGGGTTTTTAGATTCAGTCAACGAGCCTTAGTGTAAATTGCTGGCTGGAGACAGTATTTGGAATAGTTGATCAATTACCCATTCTCTTTCCTGTGACTGTAGACATCTTAGATCTGAAGCTTGAAAGGAAACGAGGCCAAATACTCCATTCCCTGTGTTTAGGCTCCATCTTCAATGTAATATTTCCAGACTACATAACAATGATCATGTTCAGATGCTATCATCATTGTGTGTGTGTGTGTGTGTGTGTGTGTGTGTGTGTTTGTCCTTCATTGCTGAGGAAGACCATGTCATCAGAGAAATAATTACATGACTTGCACTTGACTTTGTTTTGAGTGAAGGAGGGCTGTGCAGGTCACCAGCCTCACTTCTCCTCCAGAGCCATCTGAATCCAGTGACCAGATATTCATCAGGATGACTGGAGATGACCCAGGAAGAAGCAATTGGGGTTAAGTGGCTTGCCCAAGGTCATACAGCTAGTGAGTATAAAGTGTCTGAGGTGAGATTTGAACTCAGGTCCTCCTGACTCCTGCACTGGTGCTCTATCCACTGCACCAACCTAGCTGCCCCATATACCATCATTAATAGAAAAGAGCAAAAGATAGTATGAATACAAGACAAAATGATTTTCTTCCTAAAGGGTCCTAAGGTCTCCAATGTTCCATCTTCAGAGATGGTTGTTTCTGTCTACAACCTAAAAATGACCTCTCTACAGATCTGAGCAGCTGTTCAACAGCTGCCCAGCAACAAGAATGATTATTTTAAGCCATGGATCTGAAGGGAAACATAGGAAAGACTTTGTAATCCTTTGTCTGCTTTGAATGTCCCTGAAATACCACCAAAGATTTAGCTCTCCATTTTTTTCAAGCTGAAATTATTATCAGTATGGTCTCTACAAGTCAGTTTCCCTCCTCATCCCTTTATTACAATTAATCATTTTCATAAGTATTTATAACTGCCTCATAGGATTTATAGCTAGAATGGGGGAAGGGGTAATCAGTCTATTCTAATCTAACAACCAGTTTGTATTTTTTAAACATATAAAAGATCTTCAGCTGGACAGTGGAAGGGAACTTATAAAGATCTGTATTTATACACAGGACAGATTTAAAAAATCAATATGTTTTGTTTCTTACTACCTATGTGACTCTGAGCAAATCACAGTTTCCCTAGGTCTCAATTCCTCCCTCATACTGTTAAATGGTTGGATTAGCTGACCTCTAAGGTCCATATCAGATCAATATTAATGATCATGTGTGCCCCCCAAAAAAAACCCTCTGTAAGAGAGGCACTCAGTGCTTTGCTGTTGTTTGGTCCCCATTTTGCAGATGAGGAAACTGAGGCTCAGAGATGAAATTGTCTAGAGTTAAATCTTCAGTAAATATTGGAGACAGTATTTGAGCCCAGATCCTTGTTTACCTGACTGCCACATTTTGTTTCCCTATATGCTGCTGCCTTCCACAAGGCAATTGTCTTCAGAATTCTATCCATTAATACCTTTTATTTTCCAGACATCTGGAGTTTGAAATAATGAGTGCTTGCTTTGCTCCTGCCTACTCTTCCTGAACATTTCAGCTTCTCAATCATTTTATTGATGAGAATGTTCAGTTGTTATCAAAACCTAATTGAAGGTTTGCTTTTAAAATTTATGGAATAATTAAGAGAAATTCTACTACTTTAAAAAATGATCTTCCTTTTTCTCTGAAGGGTAGCTCAATTACACTGTCAGACTGGAATTCCATATTTGAATGACATGAGGGATCTACTATGGGGAGAACAGAGTTTTGTTTGTTTGTTTTGTTGATAGTTATTTCTTCCTTGTTCTGGATCATTTATTTCAATTGGCTAGTCCTTGACTCAACTCAGCTTAATTCAATGAAATAAAAGAAATGTTTGTAAAGTCCCTGCTATGTGCCAGACAAGGTAGATAGATGGTGAACTGGATAGAGCACCAGGCCTGGAGTCAGGAAGACCTGAGTTCAAATCTGACCTCACCCACTTACTACCTCTGTGACCTGCAACAAGTCACTTAACTCTGTTTGCCTCAGTTTCTTCATCTGTAAAAACAGACTGGAGAAGGAAATGGCAGGGATACCACTTGAGTATCTTTGCCAAGAAAACTCCAAATGGAGGTAGGTGGGAAAACTGAGACAATAATGCACTGTTGGTGGAGTGATGAACTGATTCAAACATTACATAGAGCAATTTGGAACTGTAGTCAAACAGCTATAAAACCCATGCATAACCTCTGACCCACCAATACCACTACTAGGTCAACATCCCAAAAGAGATTTAAAAAAAAACAAAGGAAAAGGACCTATATGTACAAAAATATTTATAGCAGTCTTTTTTTTTCTATTTGCAAAAGAATGGAAATTGAGAGAATGCCTATCAATTGCGGAATGACTGAATAAGTTGTGTGATATGTTTGAGGTGGAATACTATTGTGCTATGTGAAATGGTGAGCAGAATACTCTCAGAAACACCTGGAAAGACTTACATGAACTGATGCAAAGTGAAATGAACAAAACAAGAAAACACTGTGCACAGCAATAGGAATATTCTAAGATAATCAGTTGTAAATGACTTAGCTATTCTTAGCAATACAACAATCTAAGACAACTCTGAAGAACTTATGATGAAAAATGAGAAAGAACTGATGGTGACTAAATGTAGATCAAAGCATCTTTTTTTTTTTACTTTTTTTCTTATGTTGTTTTTTTGAGGGGGCGATTCTATATTTTCTTTTACAACATGACTAGTATTGAAATATGTTTTGCATGACTACACATGCATAACATATCAAATTGCTTTCTCAATTAGGAAGGTGGGGAAGGAGAAAGAGAATTTGGAACTCAAGATTTTAAAAATGAATGCTAAAAAGTGTGTTTTTTCTTTTTTCATGTAATTGCAGAAAATAAAATAAAAAAGAGAAAAATCTAAATAGAGTCACAAAGAACCACAGCCTCTCAGATGCTGTGCTAGTTTGGATTTTCAGAAGCTATTCCAGTAGGAACTCAATCTCCAACTAGTCCTAAGAAACAAAAAAGGTCTTGAGTCCAGTTTCAAAGGGGGGAAAATCAGGGCATTTCTGAGAACCAGACTACCTAATTTCAAGAGTTCATTAAGAACTGGGCTTCGAATCATAAAGACTTGAGTTCCAATCCAGTTAAAAACTTACTATCTTTGTGACCCAGGGCTGGTAACCCAATCATTATCTGTCTCAGTTTCCTCAACTATAAAAGAAGGATAATAATGGCACCTGCATCATAGCAATGTTGTGGGGATCAAATGGGATAAGATTTATAAAGCACTTTGCAAACCTTTGAGCATATATGAATGCTAACTCTTCCTACAAAGGCACATGTTTTTGTTTGTCTTAGCAACCCATCAAGATATCTCTATTTGTTGTGGGGCTGTGAGCTGCTTCCGGAGAAGAAATACCTATCACAAAGATAGCATTGGTCTTTTGTGTCCTTTGGCCTCCACCACTGGAATTGTATCGTAGCATTCTATCACTATTTTTTTTTCAAAGCGCAGACCTTGTTAATGTAAGAGAGCAACCCATGCAGGATTGATGCTGAAGGCTATTATATTAATGGGTTCTGGTCTGTTCCTGGCCATCAGTCTTCATGTTAATACTGGTCTTCTAAAGATTTTTAATTATTCCTCTCCTCTTTGGGGGACATGTTGGGATAGTGATAGGGTCAGCATTCTCAAATGAAATAGCTTATTTTAAGTAAAATCAGCCCACGTTTCAGGTGTCTACTGCTTTCATCATTGTTGACTCCATCCATATTTTTATTTATTTATTTGTCTTTGGTAGGACATTCCTGGAAATGGCAAGTGCTATGCTAGAATCTGTGAATATGAAGTCAAGAACTCAAAGAGTTTAGATTTCATATGAAAACTAATTTGTCTCTAGCTATTCTATTCCTAGAAATCCTAGGATATGGTTCTCAATGCCAGTCATCAACTGATTTCTAGTACCTATTAGTTAGGAGTGAAGTAGAGTAGATGAGATTTAAGTCTGTCACAAGTGGCTCTAGGATCTGAGCAATGCAAAATTTCAATTGAAACCTCCAAACCAGTTAGGAAAGATTGTTTGTGGCATTTCATTTTTTTTTGTTTTTAACTCCCACAAGCAAAAGCAAGAAATATTCCACATCCCAAATGTCAATGCCAGAAATATATCTTATTATGCATTTTAATTCCTATTAAGAGACAAACACACAAACCCACAGCCCTGAACAGAAAATGAAGTCAACCAAATAAAATCACCCTCCGAAAGAAGGATCTAACATATGTACTATCTTATACACCAACTTTGAAAAGCCCACAAGAAGCTGTGCAGATCCTGTGTCTGCTTCCAAACAATAAAGGGACAGGGCAACATCTGGATTTTAACATAAATATGAATTTTCTCAGGACCATATTGGACAGCTTTTCATGATGCCCAAGTGCGACTCTGTGACAGTTTGAGTTTTTGATGTGAAACGATAGATCAGGTTTTGTGAGGGGACACAAGAGCTGTCTTGGATCAACAAGAACAATTCCTGTAAAGGCTAAAGTTGCCAAGTATCTCTTCACCTGTATAGCAATGTCAGAAAATGCTTTCACAAGGAGAAAACAGCTTTTTTCCATAGTTTACACAGGGTTTCCCCTTTTGATTCTCCTAATGATGTTACCTTAATTTAAACCTTTAACACATACTATGAATATGTTACTGAAGCATATTCTAGTGGACATGTCAAGTATAAGATGGAAGGGTAAGTGGTTCTCATCATAATATTGACCACATAACATGAGAAATACTCACGTGCCATACATACATCTCATATTTTCACATACAGAGAGATAGGTAGATACATAGATACATGGAAAGATAGTCAGATAAACAGAGACAGATTGCAACATGAAAAGACAAGAAACTACTCAATGAAATCAACATGTCAAATATCGAATATTTGGGAGCCATGGTGCTAGACTTTAAGCATACACTGTCAAAAATGAAAATAATCCTTGCCTTACATGGATCTATATTCTACTGCACACAATGTGAAATTTTCAGGTATAACAACAGAGAGTTGAAGGAAGGACCTGATATATTACCTTACCCCAAATAAAATGTAGCTTTT
Organism: Notamacropus eugenii; assembly: GCF_028372415.1. Classification (NCBI taxonomy): domain Eukaryota; kingdom Metazoa; phylum Chordata; class Mammalia; order Diprotodontia; family Macropodidae; genus Notamacropus; species Notamacropus eugenii. Next base: position 10,194,882 of record NC_092877.1, read on the forward strand.
GAAAAAAATTGCTAAAGTTACTTCTGTCTAGATATGAAGTAATGAGCAAGTAATGACTGATTCTGTGTATGGAGTAGGGAGGATATTCGCATAACATACTTTTAAATTTAATCGAAATTATTTGGATTTTTCTATTCTTAAGTCTAGCCAAGCCATGAAACAGTAAATCAAACCTCTAGTTCTAGCCTTTGATTATTTCTGAGATATAAATACTCACACTAAAATTTTAACTATCCACTCATTCAATCTTGTTTGACCTAGCTCCATTGTGTCCCTTTTTTTATCCCTCTCATTTTAGCAGCCATTCAGTTTGACTCTTTCCCTTTCCTCTTAACAAGGGAAAATATCGAACTTAGCCAGCAATTCCCTAGAAAAAGATGGACTGTGAAATGTGGCAGAGCTGACCTTTATCCTGAGGGAATGCTGAAGTGGTACATAACCCCAGAAGCCCTCCTCTCCCCAAGGAAATTTCCGCTATGTAAGGATCTAGCTAATTATCTGTTGCATCAAAAGAAGGGGGGTCATTGAAATTCCTATCTCTGATAGTCCTAATATCAAAAAACAATTTAGCTGGCATTGGGAAAAGATTTCATTACCAAGTGATCAGGAAAAAAAAAAATCAACTGAGAAAGATATGGTATAAACCCAGTCCCCCAGCAGAAAAAAAGCTAGTGGTAATGTTTATAAAGGAATAAGAAAATATGAATAAATGACCTAGGAAAGGACATGGGAGAGTGAAAAAATATTCAGTAATGGAAAGTATAAGACCTCAGCAAAGGGGCAGTAACTTCAGGATAACCAGAAATCATAGAAGTTCAGAATGCCACTTCAGAATTGTTCAAAAGAGAAATAAGTTAATTAAAAGAGGACATAAGGGCAGAAGTTAGGTTCAGAGTTTGAGAACCAAACAAACATACTCAGAAGTACCACTTTAATGTGCAAATGTGGATTTAAATGCTATGCATATGAGATGAGGATTTCTAAAAACTTTAGATAGAAGGTAAACAATAGCCTGGAAATGTCCTCACCTAAGATCAATACCCTTTACAAACACTGCCCACCTATGGAAAAATCACATTCATTCCACCAGTTTCCTCCTCTCAAAACTGAGAGAAGCAACTTTGCTCAGAGGCATCAGTGGATATCCCATCCCCTCAAACACAGTTAAAATATCAGAAAGAGTTCTCTTGATTCTACATGGACTGCCAGCTAAGCAGATCTTCAAGTAGCCATGCAGCCTCTATTTGATGTGCTTTTATTAAAATGACACAGGAGATTGCTTTGTAAAGGAAATGTTGGAAATGTAGAGGATATTGGAAAATGTTTGGCTTGACCAGAGCAGAAAATAAGATGACTTGATTTGGAAGGAATCTATCTCTGCCAAGGCCCTGCTCTGACGACTTATCATGGCATGGGGTGACCTCTGTCAAGGGTTTACAAGTGGAGCTTAGAGAAGACATCCAATGACTATGTGATATAAAATATTCCAGTAATTTAGATTATAGAAAGTTGGTCATGAGGTGATTTTTTTCAGGGGAGCCTGAACACCACTTAATAAGGCATGGTGGGGGCTGAGCTCTATGTTGATCAAGAGAGTACCCATGTTCTAGTATTAAAACTTGACTATTCTCGCTTCTCTTGGGCTCCATCTGTGGCTTACCTCTAGTTCAGTAATTGATATTATGTAGAGCTAGATGAATTAATTTCCTTTCTAAAGGTCAAGAGCTGACTTCCTTCTTATCAGTCAGCCCCAGGGCAATGCTATAAGAAAGAAGTCAGGTTAAGATTGGTCCCTAAGAGAGACACCATACCCTGCTTAACAAATTCTTGCTCTGTCATTAGGACATGTGGAGATAAGAGACTTAATGTGGTCACATATCAAATTATAAATCTGAACTTTCACTTTGCCATTTACCTGGAAGTTTCTAGAGAGATGCAAAATAGGAGACTAATCAGTGAGCAAAGACAGTGTGAGACAATGTAACCATTGAGGTTGAAGTCCAAAGTCTGGTTTTTGTCTCAGAGTTAGTACCAGCTAGCTACATGATTGTGAATGAGGAAACCATTTATCCACCATAACCACAGCAATCAGCCTTCATTCATTAAACACCTCTTACAGGAAGACTAGAAACCACGACGATATGCTGGAAGAAACAGATATCAGAGGAGATATTCCCTTTATTACAAGACAGAATTAGAAGAGATAATACCACAAAGATAGGTAGCTATGCTCTCTCGACAAATTGCTTAAGTTCATTTGCCAACAATAAATCAATAATCACATATTCAACCTTCCTTCTTAATGTTCCCTCTTACATTCTTCTCTAGATGTCTCTCCCGATTCTCCAGACTTTTATTTCCATCATGTTCAAGCACCCTTTTTACCTTAAAAGATCCCTCTATCCTGCAGCCCTTTACTCTGATTGGTCAGTTCCTCCCAAAACCTTTTTTTTTTTTTTAATGGAAGAGCCCAGGTAGTCTGTGTTCAATGTCTTCTTTCTTCTCCCTGACAACACTTCCAGCTCTTCGAATATATTTTTCCAATCATCCCTTCCTCCTTCCTCTTACATATTGTCATCCTCTATCAGAATGGAAACTCCCAGAGAAGAGAGACTTTCCTTTTTGTTCTCACATTCCCAGTAATTAGAAAAACGCCTGGCACATAGTAAATGCTTAACAGATGAGACTGATTTGATTATTTAGTACTTCCTATGGACCAGAGTTATTCCAGGTACTAAGGAAACAGAGACAATGAAAAAACACTAGCTTCATTGAAGGAACAAATATCCTGTTGAGAAGCATTTGCCCCTTTGGATCTCGTTCACTTACCGTCTGTTTGACCCTCAGTAAGTCCCTTCAACTCTATCTCAATTTCCTCATAGGCAAAATAAGGATAGTTACAGCAGCTCCCTCCCAAGGTTGTTGTGCACATATAATGGAATAATACTTGAAAATGCTTTTCAAATCTTAAAGCACCATATAAATTAAGAATAATCATAATTTACTAAGAAGGGACTGTTGTCAAAGCTCTGTGGAACCTTGCCCACTCATTCCAAGTCGTTCACACACAAACAGCACAGCGTCCCTCACTCAAAACAAAGTCAAACACGAGTCACGGCATCATTTCTCTGATGGCATGGTCTTCTTCAGCTATGAAGAACGAACAAACGTAAACAACAAAGATATCCCAGCTTCCCTTGGTGCTCCGAGGCTTAATGTTTAAGGTATAGGAATAGATTCATTCCCACCCCACCTCACCCAGAAGCAAAGTAACAACTCATGACTCTTGGCTGACACCCTCATTCACTGGCATTCCCAGTCATTCCAGTCTCACACATTCAGTCTCAGTAAATTCTGAAGAATTTCATTCAGTATGGAGTCTAAATACATTTACGACTATGAAACCAAAATCTCAGCGTTAAGAGCCTTCTTATTTCAGCCAATTGGGACAAGTCACTCTTTCTGACATGAAATCTGGACATTTCAGTGTCTCTTCTTATACCTTCCAAGCTCTGTCCTTACATTGCAGTGAACAGGTCTACTCAAAGGCTATTTTAATAAGTAGCTTTGGGCTCAAAGTCTAAAGAAGGGAATCAAAACCAGTCACTTGCCATCTCCTCACACTGTCTTCCTACCTGCCTGCCTGCTTGCCTTCCTTCCTTTCTTCTTTCCCTCCTTTCCTTCCTTCCTTCCTTCCTTTTGTCTTTATATGCCCAAAAGCAAGGATAGGGCCTCGCATATAGTGGGAAATTAATATGTTCTTCTTGGATTCAACTCATTTGGATAAAAGTTTTGAAAATAAAACACCAATCATTCTGTTACTTGATTTCACTTTATCATGGTGATGTCATAGTGGTCCTCTTCAAAGACGAAGGACAACAACCATGACCAAACATCTACCACAATCCAGGAATTGTGTTTTATATATAGGGGATAAAATTATAAAAGTGAGCTGAGCCCTGGCCTCAAGGAGTTTACATTGCAAGTAGAAAAGGACTTAAAACTAGTTGGATGTAAAAGGTAATATAGAATTAGAAGTTAAAATAACCTTGAGGTTACAGACATGGGAGTCCAACTTGGGGCTGTTCAATCCCTTCGAATCTCAGTTTCCTCAACTGTGAAATAGGAATAATTATACATATGATGCCTCTCTCATAGAGATTTTTGGAATATCGCATTTAAAAAATGGTTAAGAGAGTTCTTTGCAACCTTAAAGTGCTACATAAATTCACAGTTTATTAGAGGAACACCTCATCAGGCCTTTTCATTAGAATCAAAAACACTTCCCAGAAATATAAAACAAATCGGTTAATTTTGCCAGAAGAGAGATATTATTGCAAGAGTAGTTCGGAGCTTGTTAGAATTCATTTTAAGCTAATCTGTTTTTAAAATCTGAGCCCAAGAAAGGAAATATATACTCATTTCATAATATTGTTGGAGGCCACAGAAAATTGTAATTATTTCTAGATGCTCAGTAACGTGAGTTTCATTGTAACAATGACTTTATACAGGGAAATGAAAGTATCAACTATTAAAATGAAATTAACTTTGAAAACACGATCACAGCAATAACTTTACTAAGTGTGTCAGTAGGGGAAAAATCTTTCCCTGGTAAGAGTATCTGTCTAAGGAGGTGTCTGTTTACAAAATTTAGCCAAATCAGCTTTTGACTTCAGCTTTGAAAGTGATCTATCATCCCTATGCCCAACACTTAGACAATTACTCTTCTAGCAACAGATCTGACCACTGAACTAAGAAAGATTATTATATAGTGATATAGAAGATAAAGGCATATGTAAGATACAGGCACACATACATATGTATATGCATATATACATATGTACATATATATATACGCATATATACATATATAAAATCTACATACATTCATATTGCGCATGGAGAAAGAATTATACATATACATATGGAAAGTACAGTGAAGGTGACTAATTTTGATATAGATGGACATATATAATATATATATGTTTACACATATGAAAATATATGTGCAAACATTTATATGCATGTATATGATATACATACCTATGTATATATTTGCAAATAATTATTGAGTCAAAAAAAAAATTCAAAGGTGAGGAAAAAAGAAGGGAAGAGAAGTCCCTCCAAGACAAGTTGGAAAATGAAAATGAAATTCTTTAAAAAGAAATTAATAAGAGAATCAGGAGCTGGGTCAGATTTTAGAAGTAGGATGTATTCAATTTCCAACATGATAAATTTGAGATGCTAAAATTACATCCAATGGAGCTCCCCAGTATAAAGAGAATTGGGAGCTTAGCCTGGAATTTCAGCTCAAATAAAATATGATGGAGAATGAATAAAAACAAATTTAAAGTCTCACATTTCAGTTAAAAGAAGATAAATTGATTTTTCCAATCCATAATGGAGTGGAGGAAGGGGCAGGCCAAAAAAATAGCTTATCTAAAACCTTCTACAGACCTTGATGATCTGCCAACTCAATGTGAGTCAACAGCACAACATGGCAGCCAAAAAGTGTCCATACAAATTTATGGCTCATTAAGAGGATCCTAATGGCTAGAATGGAGGAGATGCTAATACTAGTCAAATCACACTGGAAATATTATGATTAGTTCAGAGAATAGCAAAATCTGAAAGATTAAAGGAACCTCTTTGACCATTTAGTATAGCTTACACATGAAAAGCAATCTCATTATAAGAAGTACTGCAAAACCTTAGGGAGGATAGAGGACAATTCTTGAGCCATAGAGTTTTCCATCTAGCTCATAGTTTCAGCTTGTCCAATCTTAGAGGTGTTCTCTCATCAAGTACGTAAAGGGGCATTGATATATTGAGTAAGTAGACATTGTTTTCTGTATGGGAAAGCTGTGCTTGGCCCTTGAAGGGTTAAAAAATTAGGATAAGACATACCCTTTTTTCTCAGGGTCTAGTATGAAAATAAGATAACAGTATTAGATTGTGAACTCCTTGAGGCTAGGGATTATATATATATATATTTACCTCTTTTTGTATCTCTGGCATTTAGCAGAGTGCTTGACCCTTAGTAAGCACTTAATAAATGCAAAATGACTATTGACTATTGCATCAAGAAGCAGTATGACATGATAAGTTCATGAGAAAGTTTTAAACTAAATTACTGTATGAGATCCAAGGAAGAAGGTCATACCAATAGGATTTTGCTAACAATCAGTTTTCCTTTTCCACTCAGGACATAACTGGAAAGGATATAGTTTATCTGGTTTGAGAGTTAGTTGAGGTTCAATTAAATTCAATAACACAACACTTCAACAGTTTTCAATCATATACATAGTATGGGTCAGGTCTAGTCCTAGAAGTTGAATATACAAAGATAAATGTATATATATACATATATATATATATATACACACATACACACATACACACACACACACACACACACACACACACACACACACATATATATATATATATATATATATATATATATATATATATATATATATATATATATATATATATATATATATATATATATATATATATAAAACAGTCCCTGTCTACAAGGATTATATATTCTCCAGAGGGAAAATATGTTAATAAATTTGGGAAGGAGAGTAAGTATAAAAGGATTTGAAAAGTCTGGCTGTGGGTGTTGGAAATTAAGGTGATCCTTAAAGGAAACCAGGGAATAGGAAAAGTAGAGAAAGAGGAAGAAGAGAACATGCAATATAAAGTCAGAATTTGTTTTCTGGCTGGTACTTAATGCTTGTGTGATCTTGATTTAACCTTTTTCGTGCCTCAATTTTCTCCCATGTAAAATGAAAGGGCTTGGACTGGATAGCCTCAGAGGTCCCTTCCTACTCTAAATTTAATGTCCTACAAGAGAAAAGCATGCTATATGATGGCAAAAGTAGTAAACAGGGACTCCAATGTCTTTTTGAATTGTGATAAAGGTTTAAGAAAGTGATAGCGAGAGAGACAGAGCAAGAGAGCAAGAGGGAGAGAGAGGGCAAGCTCATCCTGGAGCTAGAAAGACCTGAGTTTCTTTAATTCTGCCTCTCACACTTAGCTACTAGCTATTTGACCCTGAGTAAGACATTTAACTTGTCTTGGACTCAGTTTTATTATCTATAAAATCTTAGAAAGAGTAGCTTGTAATTCTCAATATTGTGGTAAGGCTCAAGTGAGATATTTGTAACATAGGTTTTAAACCTTAAAGCATAATAAAAATATTAGCTATTATATGCATACATACATGTACATGTATATCTATATACATATATATGAGAACACGATGAAATGTTTTTGTATATATATATATAAACATATGTACACATGTATATACAATATATACTCTATATACATATGCAATACACACACATATATATGTGTATATAAGTTATTGTCATCTTTTTATCATACAGTATTCAATGGGGTTACTTATGTCTGTTAGCCAAGAACTCTACTAAACCAATGACCTTGATATGTTACTATTAGCTCTATGATTCCATTGATCTGTAGATGAGAACAAAGGGAAACTGGTTAATAAAAGAAAGACTGACGAACTTGTTCTTTCTCTGGCCCCCTTGGCCAAAATAAGGACATGTAAGTCATTGATGAATTAGATGTTGCTAGCACCTCGCCTCTATTTATCAAATTGAGGTCATCCATGTTTAGTCCTTGAACTATCACAGAATAGCAAAATATTAACTGTGTTTCCTCTAATAGTTCCAATCCATTTTAGCCTGGCCTTTCACTGGCACCAGCCCATTTTTACTCTGACCTCTCAATTTTGACTGACGATGCCAAAGGACCAGGGGGGACTTAAAGCATATATCACTAAAGTAACAATGGAGAGGTCATCAGGCAGTAGTAATGGCATCAGAGCTGAATGATTGCAGTGCAGGTGGCATTTTTGAGTCCTATTTATCTGTGGATTTTTGAAAGAAAAAAGAGATATCTCTTTTTTTTCTGGGCAGAAAAATATAAAGATCAGAAAACACTTGTAAATCTTAAAAGCTCAAGGTTAGAGTTCAGCACGGTAAGCTAAATGAGGATCAGACAGAGATCCTGAAATGAAGCTTTTAAAATCCGTTGGTGTTCTTGGGTTGTGACTTTCACTTTCAGGGCAGGGGTCAATCAGTATTCATATTAAATGGAAATATTGCTTGTCCTGAGTCATAAGGGGACCCTCGTAGGTCTATTAAAGAAAGGTCGGAATTGATAAGACTTAGGACTTTGTCACCCATTTTTGGAGGGGGGGATTGAGTTGAGAAGTCATCTTTGTGGAAATTCCCTCCACAGATCTAGACCAGCAATTCCTCTGTAATTCCTCTTAGGACACTCAGAGACTAAATATTTTGGCCATAATAACACAGCAAGTGTCAGAAGCAGGATTCTACCCTCGATTTTCATAACTCTAACATCAACCTTCTATCCACTATGCAGCTCCTAAACAGTAAGTAAAAATAAAAAAAATAAAAAAAAAAAAAAGCCTTGTACTGTTTACAATATGAAAGTGTTTAGGATCCAGAATTCTTATGCAATATAAAATGATGATTTCAAAATAATTGAATATAGCTATTGATACAAATGTTTCCCCAAAATCTTCAGTTTCACTGCAAGCAAAGTTATGAATTCTGGGAGATTATATATGCTCCATTTAGACATCACATTTAATCCAAACCACCATTTTCTGACAAGACATTGTATCACTAAAAGACAAGACATACACTTAGCTCCCTTGGTTAGTTGGTGGGTTGGTGTCCTCCATTCTAGAAGAGGTATAAAATGACACCACCATGCTAGAGTCAAGTTTCAGTGTGTCTGACTGTGGCTGATCAGACCAATACAAGAGCAGAATGCTCTACCATAAGTCAGGAAGAAATGGTCCATGTGAACACTTATTACGTGTTTTCTCTGGATCTCATATCGTCTGCTGTAAAATCACTAGTTGGACTACCTTATCTAAGGTCCTTCCCAGCTCTTAACATATGATTCTATAAAAACCCTCAATATTACCACAGATTCCAAAGAAATCGAACTATATTCCTTTTCCAAAATTAGAGAATGACAGAATTGAAAGTGACCTTCATAGTCATCTCGTTTAAATTGTATTTGAAAAAGAATTCCCTGTGCAACCCACCTGGCTAGTGTTCATCTAACCTTCATTTGAAGACTTACAATGAAGGGAAATCTACTACCCATCCACCTCCAACCCAAAGCAACTCGTCTCTATTTTATGCTGTTCTCTAAATTTAATCAATGATAGTTTTCTTTTTTAATTTCTACCCATGTGAGTCTTATCAGTAAATTAGACTGGCACCGGATAAGTCAACTGACCTCCGTCTGTCTCAATTTCCTCATCTGTAAAAGAGGGATCATAAGAGCACCTACTTTGTGAGGATAAAAAGAGATAACAATTGTAGTCACAATTATTTTTGTGATTTGGTTTGCAAATCACCAAGTATTATGTGAATGGTATTACTTTAAGTAAAAGTACTAATTTTTTTATCATTGTAATTGCTATGATAGAGTATAATGGAAATATCTTTGAACTGTTGGTTCTAGATTTGCGTGCAAGGTGTAAGACCTAGATCTGAGTACTTTCTTGGCTACTCCCAAACCGTATAATCTCAGCAGAGTCACTGTTCCGCTTTGGTCTCATTTTTCTTACTTATAATATTACTGACTTGACTGGCTAACTGTAAAAGCTCTAACACATGAGAGAAATACACACATCTTCATATTATGCGTATATTTATGTGTACATGTATATGCACATATTTAATGTATAATCAAGACGATATGTTTAATATATTTATTAAATGTAATTTAATATTAATACTATATATCATCAAGCTGATAGATATTTCTAAATATAGAGAGCCTTAATAGAGCATTCTTTAGATCTTTATTTCTGTATTTTAAGATGATCACTTTAGAGGCAAATTCTAAGGAAGGTGAATTAATGAAAGAACACTAACTAAATAACACTAAATATACAGAGTATCAAAGCATTGCTGAAGAGTCGTCAATTTGGGTTTTTTATGTGGTTTTTTTCTTCAATGTTTTTCATGTTTAATAGTGAAAAACTGGAAAATAACACATTTCTTTTGGGAGTAGGTTGAGGGGGGAATCAAGGAATTTGGGGTTAAGTGACTTGCCCAAGGCCACATTTGAACTCAGGTCCTCTTGATTCCAGGGCCAGTGCTCTATTTGTTATGCCACCTAGCTGCCTCTCATATTCCTTTTTGAAACAATCTAAAAGCATTTAATTCTGACTAGAAAGAGAAATGGTGGCCCATTTGTTTACTAGTTCAGGGAAATCAGGATCAGTGATAAATCACCTAATGTCAAATCTATTATCACAGTCACTAACCATGTTCATTACAGTTACGTCAATGGCCTTTGCAATTCTTATGTTAGTTGACTTACCAGCTGGTCATTTATCCAAGAAATCCATTAGAATCCTCGCTATAGTTCTTTCTTCTCTCCCTCTCCCTCTCCCTCTCCCTCTCCCTCTCCCTCTCCCTCTCCCTCTCCCTCTCCCTCTCCCTCTCCCTCTCCCTCTCCCTCCCTCTCTCTCTCTCTCTCTCTCTCTCTCTCTCTCTCTCTCTCTCTCTCTCTCTCTCTCTCTCTCTTTCTCTCTCTCTCTCTCTAACATTCTATTCCATTCAAAGTCAATTCACCAAAGCTATGAAAAGTCACTTCTACTGTTACAAGGAAGGGCTAAAGTAGATGATACAAGCAAAATGTTTGATAGAGAATTTAAAAAAAAAAACAAAAACATAAAAGGGCTTCCATAGAATGACTCCTGGGGAATGACTGGTTAAATAATGAAAACAGACATAGCCTTGACCCCAGCATATCAATGTGACTGATGTATGCTGAAAGTGTTTTGCTTCTACAATATTTTCCCTGTTATGATCTTGTGGTATAGACCAGCTTCTTTCTGACATTCATATTTAAGCTCAAAATTAGATGACGGAGTGAAATGACTTAGCATTTGTCTAGCTTACGTTGCGGTTGCCTTTGATTTTCACATTTTTTTCTTCTGATCCTATTGTCAACCTCTGCTTACTTAATGGGCAAAAGATGCTCTGAGCTTCTCAAGATCCTCAAGAATTTCATGATAGTCCTTGGAAAAAATAGTCAACGTTGTTACTTTCGTTCTCAAAAAAAAAAAAAAAGGTTTTTCCCTTGGATTTGTTTTAGTTATATACGTGGACAGACAGATAACTGCATTTTAATGTAACTGAGTTTTTGAGCAGTAAAATGTATTAAGACTTTAACAATAATATTCGGAGAAGCAATCCATAGATTTTATAGACTAACAAAGCAGCCTGTTTCACAGAGAGAGAGAGAGAGACAGACAGACAGACAGACAGAGGAGGGATGTGGCTGTGGGTATGAGAGACAGAAAGAGACAAAGAAAGAGAGAAAGAGACAGAGAGAGTTACACTGCCCAACATCATATAGATTGGCAAAAAAAAAAAAAAAAAGGTTGACTAGATGCAAAGATGGATAAAAATGTGTTTGTGGAAAACAGAAAAGACTGGAGTGAGGGCCAAGAAGTAGTATTGGAAGTGTCTTCAATTATTTTAAGAACTTTCACATGGATGGGAATTTAATCTTACTCTTTTTTATTCCACAGTGCAGAACTAGGAGCACTGGGTGGAAGATAATTTTCCACTTAATGCCAGGGAAGGGGAGTGCTTCCTAATAATAAGAGCTATCCCAAATTAGAAATGACTATCTCAAGAAGGGGTGCATTTTCTCTCATTGAAGGTCCTCAGGCGGATACCCCTTGGGATGTTTTCAGTAGAGGAAATTATTTTTCAGAAAGAGGATGAATTGTTTATTCTAACTACTGTCCTGAAGTCCTAACTCTGAATCCAGCACTCAGGACCACGGTTATTAAATGTATATTTTATGCAAAATGTCTACTTGTACATGTGTGTGAAGGGTACATTTGTGTAGATTGTTTTGACTGAAGTACTGCTGTCTCTCTTAAGGGCTCGGCGTCACCAATTTCAGTTACTTATTTCACCATTTTTCAAAATTTCCACTGACAGAACCCTTACTTATTAGCATGAAGAATTTATGTGATTATTTTCTATTATTGAAGGCTCTATAAGCCACATCCCAACAAGCGTCTTGGTAGAGGCCAGTGTTTGGGTGGATTGTTTCCATTGTGGATTTTACCATTTGGTTGGAAAAGGCCTTCGGACTTCTGCCAGAGCCATGGCATTATCTTTTTAACTCTGTACACTTGTTTTATTCCATGGATTTGTTTGCCCTGATAATCTTTCTTGTTCCCAAATCTGTACACTGCTCAGTATAAAAGGTTAGGTTGATATCAGGAAAGCACCCATGGAGCCAGGTGGAGAAATTAATTTGGGGACTGAAATGGAAAGAAGAGTAATTATTGCTGCAAAAGGTCAGAATGGGACAGCTTAAACAACAGGCAATGGATGTTGAAGATATAGTCTGATCCCTGGCTGTGTCCCCTAGAATGCATACATGCCCCACTGGGCCTCTTGGAGGGGAGATGATCCTAGGCCTAGTGTTAGGGGACTGAAGCCTGGCAAGTGGAATTCATTAGACCCCAGATTCCACAAGATTGTACTAGGAAGTAGACTTGGGATGGTCCAGGCAGCTGACACTATGACTAAAAGTCCTGGGTTTTAGCCATGTGGATAGTGCTTTCCCCCCACACCCCTTAAACATGACAAGTGGGACACATGGCTCTTTGGGGAAAGGTGAGCTGCCTTTTCTACAGAGGGCAGTGAATATTTCTGAAGGCTCACTCTGATAATATGCACACTATGGTTTTTCTTGGAAGACCATTGCTGCTTTAGCTTGAGTGGGTCCAAGCAGTGGACAGAAAGCAAACAAACAAGCAGAGTAGTGAGAATGTTGGTACCCTAGCCATTGGACCAATAATACCATTGAAGGTTGTATGTTTAACAAAGGCAAATACTTCTGTGAAGCCAGCGTGTGGAAGTCCTCTTTAGCCTGGAAAGCCTAAATTCATACCTATAATATAAATTATATGTCTCTAGCAATTATACCTCTAATTCAGTAAAGGACCTGTGGAATTTTGTGAACATTTCTACAATAAATCGCCTCTCTGGTAGGTAATCTATTTCTGGAAGTACCCCAAGATGACAATCCAGTTTTCTGCAGCTACCTCTCTCAACTGTACTTTCTTTCCCTGGACCAGCTATAAATGTGGGGTTCATAAAGATAGATGGGATGGAAAAAGATTCCCAATGGGACCTTGCACCAACACCAACCAAGCCAACCCAAAGTCTCCAGCTGTCCTCAGGAAAGCTCAGAAAGTTAAAGACAATCTTAGAAGAGGACAAGAGAGTGAAAAACCTAGGGAATGGTATTGTAGAGGAGTGGAGGGAGTTCTCTGTTTAACACTGCTCTGTCCTGGGTTACTCTGGACTAGTGAACATAGGAAGGAAAGACAGCTGCTAATTTGGGAGAAAGACTTCTCCTCCAAGGATATTCTAGATGCCCAGAGAGGCACCAGCGAACACTGGAAGCACCAGGAGATGTATCTTGTGACTTAGAAAAGCCAAGCCATCTGAACTATATTAGTTTAAAATGTTCCGTCCATAATATATCCCTACTTTGTACCGGGGCCAACTGGCCCTCTTTTCTCAATTACCATGGGCTTTGACATTCCTGTGTAAAGCAATACCTTTATTTTAAAACAATCAGATGAACCAAAGTCATTGCTAACAACAGATGGACTGAGTATATCCAATTTAAAAACAAATATTGCTTGTGTGTTTCATTTTTATATCACCTACAGTTTTGGAAATATTTCTCCTCATCCTCCCCATACCCTGCTTAGAGCGTCATCCCTTATCACAAATGAAAAAAAAAAGGAATAAAAAAAAGTAAAATAAACAAGGTTCTGCAAAACTAACAAAATCATTGAAGCATGACATCATATGCAGCCCTGTACCCCCATAGCCTTCTACCTCCACAATGAGAGATGAGGGGAGACAGCTTAGATATCTCTTCTTTGGGACCAAACTCAGTCATTATAATTTCAGAACATTATTGTTGATCATTTCAGAGTTGTTGACTATCTATATATATTGTTGTAATGACTTGCATGTTGAATCTTGGATCTTCTTTGCATCACTTCTATATCTTGCCATGCTTTCCTTTATTTGGTATACTCACTTTCTATGACACAGTAGGGTAACTTGCATTACATTTGCATACCACAACTTGTTTAGCTTTCTCCAGTACATGCACATCTATTTTGTTCATAGCTCTTGGCAACTACAAAATATAATGCTATAAATATTGGAATTGGAGCATGTCTGGCTCTTCTTTTGATCACTGGCCTGTTTAAAGTTTATTTTTAGGAGTGAATTCTTGGGTAGTAAAGGTTATGACTAGTTCAGTCACTTTGCTTCAGCATAATTTCAGAATGCTTTCCCAAATGGTTATTCTGGTCCCCAGTTCCCCCAGCTATGCTTTCGTGTGTCTTGCTTTCAACAACCTTGTCAACATCAACTGCTCCTACCTTTTGTCAAGGTACTTTTTAGAGTTTGCTAGTAATAAGGAACACATATAAGTAAGCTTATTCCTCATTTAGTGAAATACATTACATAGATTATCTCTTTTACTGTAATAGGAATCAGTACATAGAGGAATTCTCAATAATGAGAATGTCTTAGGATAATAGATTTAGTTAGGAAAGAAGAACATGGTGGTGCTGTCCCAAATCTCAAATTTTATAGAAAAGAAAGCAAGGTGTCAGAAAGTGAAAGTGAAATACCTGAAATCACATAGATATCGACAATCATAGACAGGATTCTTGTCCAGATCTTCAGACTATAAAGATGATACACTTTCTTCTCTACCATCTATTAAGACTAAAATGAACTTGTCAGAAAATGGGCATTTATTGAGAATCTACTCTATCCCAGGAATTGTAATAAGCTCTAGGGATACAAAGAGAGCTAAAGAAAGCCCCTGCCTTCTAGAGTTCACAGTCTAATGGGGGAGATGACAAGCAAATGAATATGTACAAACAAACAAGATACAAGATGAATAAGAAATGGCTTATAGAAGGAAGGCACTGGAATGAAGGAGGACTGGGAAAGACTTCTTGGAAAAGGTGAGATTTTAGTTAGTATTTTATGTTTGGGAGTGGAAAACAGAAGGCGTTTCATCTAGTCAAACATAATCATATTTTTGTACGTAACCTATCAGCTGTTTTCAAGCTATATGATTCCTGAGGTGAAAAAATAGAGGAAGTTGAGATAAAATGACATCTATATCTGAAAATTTGTGACAAAGGAGAGAGTCGTTGTGAAGATTAAATGAGATAATATTTATAAAGGGATTAGTCCAGTGCCTGACACATGGTAGGCAGTAAATAAACGCTTCTTTCCCTTTCTTCCTCAATCTCTAGTGGAGTGGCCCTGTAATATGTGACTTTACTATGTCATTATCATTTTCATAAATGACTTAGATAAGTGCATAGCTGAGCATGCTCCTCATCAAATTTTCAGATGATACAGTACTTGGAGGCAAAGAAGGCATATTATATAGAATAAAATGATCCGGTTTTTGTTTTTAGTGTTTTTGAACAGGCCAGAATATAGGAGCAAATCTCATTAGATCAAATTAACATATAGGATAAAAATCAATTTTAAAAATTCTTGATAGAATGCACATGGGTAGGTAAATGTTCATTTAAGAGATTATAGGTTTTAGTAGAGTTTAAATATAATATGTATCAACAATAAGATATGACATTGATCAAAACCATAAGTAAAAAAAAAATAGTGAAAACTTAAGTTTCATTATAAAAGGTAGAATGTCCCAAAAGAAGAGAGATCTTAATCTCTTTCAAACTGATCCCTGAACTCATTTTCGGAAGGAAATCCACAGGCTAGAAGGCACCCAGAAAAGGGAACCAACTGATGAGGGGACTCAAAGTTATACAATATGATGAGCACATGGATGGAATCATGATGTTAGGTCCCAATGGAGGGGAGGGAGGAGAATGATAAATGCTTTCACATCTTTGATGTGTTCTAATATAGAGGAGAGATTAAACATATTATTTGGCCACAGAAGAGGAAATTATACAGTCTTTCTCAACATAGCCATTATTAATCATTGGCCTCATGATGTACCGTACAGTGCTCACTAAGTAAGCATCGGATACTAGATAAATGTTGCTGCTTTCGGACAACCTGCACTTTAATAGATCTTTGTTTTTCTTTTCTGAGCTCTCTTTGTATTGGTCTAGAAAGGACCTCAATGAGCTATATAATACACAATGCCTTGATTTTACTGATTAGGAAAGTAAAGATGAAAGAGGTTAAGTGATTTGCCAGTGTCACCAAGAAAGGGAGAGAAGAAGAAAAAAGGAAGGAAGGAAGGAAGGAGGGAAGGAAGAAGGGAGGAAGGAGGAAGGAAGAAAAAAAAGAAGCATTTCTTAAGTGTTTGCTCTGTACCAGGCTCTGTGTCAAGCACTGCAGATACAAACAGAAGCAAAAGGAAAGACAGTCACTTCTGTCAAAGAGCTAACATTCCAATGGGGAAAGACAATACATTAATGGGAGCTAAAGTAGGGGAGAGGCACAATGAAGGTACCTGTGGCATGGGCATAGCTTTGACGTCCAGATGAAGTCAAAAACTGGAGGGGGGGGGTTTAGTAGATAAGCAGAAACTGGAGTATTTGAACACCAGTCATGTGACTCCAAATCAATAGTTCTTTAGAATAAGCCACTATTAATAGTCATAAAACAAAAATTGCTTTTATTTCTGTATTGTTTTATTTGTCTGTTTTGTTTTAGCCAGATCTGTGACAGGCTTCCCAATAAGGAAACTGTGTACCAATGGAGATCCCTTGTAACAATTAAGATTTCTTTTTTCCTCTAACTGTCTTAAAGGGTTGCATGAGACACTGATGAATTAAATGACTTTTTCAGGGTCAACTAGTTGATGTGGGAAGTGTGGCTGGAACTCACGTCTTCCATAACTGGAGGCCTAGCACTCTTACTTTTCTGTGGTAGAATCCCTTACTATTCACAAACTCACTCAGACTCAGAGGAAGAGCAATTCACTGGAGAGATATATGAATTAGAGCAGGAGGAATCAGGTTTGAATTTCATCTCTGCCATTTATTTCTTCTCTTACCATTCTTTGCCTCAGTTTCCTCATCTGTGAAATGGAGTTGGACTAGATGACCTCTAAGCCCATTTCCATGCTTAATTCTATAATCCTATCATTATGGTCAGGAAAGAGCGAGGTTGGAGTGCATAGTGGATCCAAGAATTTTGCCCAGCTAACCTACATAAAGGGTTGGAGCGGGGAAACAGTGAGTGTGTTTGCTTAAGTGGGTTCCAGGCAGTAACTCCCTGGAAATGTTGGATAAAGTAGGGCACATACATTATTCACGGTCTCAGTAGCCAGATCACAGCAGAGAAGCATCTCAGAGATGAAACATTTTCATCAAGGCTGAAAATATTGAGAAAGAAAAATGCCAAGTAAATTTTCAACAGTTGTTTCAATTAGCCAAAGCCTTCTGAAAATCCCTCTGCAAACAAAGTATTGCAAACCTGCAGACATGCGCCTGCCTCCTTCCCTAGGCATTCCAGTATAGAATCCTGGAGCTTCTCATTAAGAAGACGTTTGAATGTCACAAAAAGCTAAACTAGGGATATTATGCCTGAAGAAGTAAAGACTCTGGGGTAACAAGAGAACTGTCCTGAAATACTTGAAGGATTGTGATGTGGAACAGGGATTATACTTGATCTGCTTGGCCCCAGAGGGTAAAGCCAAGAGTAACTGGCAGAAGGTGAAATGAAATGAATCCATGCTTGATGTACAAGCAAGGTAAAAGTATAGCAAAAGGAAAACCACCTTCCTAGAAACTAGACCCATCTAACGTAGAAACAGGCTGTGTGGAGGATAGGAGTTTCTCAATGGCCAGCTCTTCAAAATGGATGACTACTTGTCAAGAATATGATACTGACTATAGAACTAAATGACTGCATGGTGTCTTTCAATTCTAAGATTCTGTGATATTCCTCCATTCATCTGGAGGCCTCAGACCTGTGTGTCAAGAACTCAGACCCCAGGGACCATCAACTTATTTAAGTAATAAACCCCTACATACAATATTCATATAAATTACTGGTGTTCACTTGCATGGGAATTTATAAAATAAAGATTTTATTTTTGTCATTTGCCTGGAAGTCTCTCAGGAAAGAGTCCCTCCCAAGGCATGAATAATCAACTGTATGTATGTGTCCCCTTCAGCATCATTTCCCCTTGTCTTCCTCAGAATGATACGATTTTCCGTAGCCTGAGTAGATCAGAAATATACCAGAGTAACTGTTTCATACAGAGACAGAAGAATTTATTTTTGTTACAATTCTTCAAATGATAATAAACTAAAGGGAAATTTAACCCATGGGAAAGAAATCTCTGTATTCCTAAAACTCACCTTAAAGTCTATGCAGTGTACTAACTCTGAGCCCAAATGCAGGATACTCTGAAGAGACAAAAAGAAAAGGTTGGAGAGGAATTTGAAAGAGTTGTTAACTGTCAGAACTGAAAGGAACATTGGAAAGAACTGTGCCAGAGCTGGAAGGAATCTCAGAACATGGAACCTCAGAGGTGGAAGGACCTTAGAGCATAGAATGTCAGAGTTTAATAAGAGCTTAGAATATAGAACACAGAATGTTAGTGCTGGTAGGAATCAGAACAAAGAATGTAGAAAGGGTTTAAAACTGCATCTTCAAGGTATTAAAGACCTCAAGGCAGGAATTTTATATCTGCAAAGATTCTGAGAATATATAACACATTATGTGAGTGTTGGATAGGAAGTCAGAGGTGAATCAGTTAGAGGATACTATTTGAAAGTTAAATTCTCATCCTTTATCAATGAGAAAGTAAAGGTTCAGAAATGAGAATTATAAAACCTTAGGTGATGCCTGAGCTTTCTCCAACACTCGAATGTAGGACCAGAGTTAGTATTAGGTTCCCAAATGATCCTTTCCTGATATAACCATTATCTAACATCTTCTACTTCCAATAACCCTCTGAGTTAGAGAATATAGACATCAGTAGGCTGATGCAGTGAACAGAGTGCCAGATCTGAAATCAGGAAGATTCATCTTGCTGAGTTCCAATCTGGATTCATATGGACCTACTAGCTGTGGAACTATGGGCCAGTCCTTTTAACCATTTGCCTCAACTCCACTTCTGTAAAATGAGCTGGAGAAGGAAATGACAAACCTGCACTATCTTCTCCAAGAAAAACCAAATGGGGCCATGAAGAGTCAGACATGACTCAGCACCAACAATAACA
Organism: Notamacropus eugenii; assembly: GCF_028372415.1. Lineage (NCBI taxonomy): Eukaryota > Metazoa > Chordata > Mammalia > Diprotodontia > Macropodidae > Notamacropus > Notamacropus eugenii. The sequence continues at coordinate 10,214,233 of NC_092877.1, forward strand.
GCTGCCATTACCATTTTATAGTTGAGGGCACTGAAGGTAAGTAGTGGAGAGATTTGCTCAAAGTGGCATCTACATTAAATAGTTTTCTATTTAGAAGTGAAATCCTACTTTGGTAAAACAAAACCACACAAAAACTCTGCTCTGCTAGCAGGAGACTAAGGAGCGAGATAGGGAACAAAACACTGTATTTGGAGACAAAGGACTATGGCCCAGAGCCTTATCTTTACCACTTATTATCTATGCTGCAGTGCCATTGATTACCTGGAGAATATTTAGAATAGGGCAATCAGGATAGTAAAGAGCCTAGAGTTCATGAAAACTAAGGATTTTTTTCTTGACGAAATGGGGAACTTGAGCATGTAAAAGAAAAGATTTAGGGGAACAATGACAGCTGTTTTCAAATATTTCAAGGGATGTCCCATGAATGACCTTTTCCTGTTTTGTCCCACATCAATAAATCAACATTTATTAAGTACCTACTATGTGCCAGCAACCAGGCTAAACTCTGAGAAGATAAGAAAGAGGAGGAAGACAGTCCTTGTCTTGAAGGAGCTTACAGTTTAAGAAGAGGGTCAATATGGAAGCAACACATGCAAGGCAAACTATATGCAGGATAAATAGACAGCAATTAAAAGAGGAAAACTATTGGGATTAAGAATGTTGAGGGTTCTAATTCCTTTAGAAAGTGGGATTTTAGTTAAAATTTAGAGGAAGTCAGGGAGGTCAGTAGAAAGAGTGGAAGGGGGAGAATGTTCCAGATATGGAGGAAGGAGAACATTCCATGACATAATAAGCATTTATCAGAGAATTACTATGTATCAGGCATTAAGTTATACATACAAATAGTAATATAAATATGAAAAAGAAAGAAAACCTTTACCCTCAGCAAGCTTACACTCTAGTGGAAGAGACAACACACAACCTGGTCTGGGGTCCAGTAGAGAAGTTACAGAAGGAGCTATTGGTTGATAGGTGGAAGATATGAAAATGAAGAAGTGGGCTAGATGTCAGGAGAACAAACAACTTGTCCCAATAATCTCATCTATACAAAAGTGAAATGGGCTGTCTTAAGGGGTAATGAATTTTTCCTTAATGGAGGGAATTCCAGCAAAGGCAGATTTTTTCTTCTTCTTGAAGGAATTATTTTCTAGATTTGGGTTGTAGTGAATGGTCTCTGAGTTCACCTCCAACTACGATGTTTTTTAAGTCTAACTCTATGATGCCTGTGTAACAAAATCATTTATTTCAAAATGTGCTTCGATGTCCAGGAAGAAGATGCTATATTTTTGTCACTAGTATTAATACAGAAAGAGAACCAAGATTGCCGTGCCTGGGGGGGAGGTCAAGTCAACAGATTTAAGTCCTCGTATTTTTAGTTTTCGGTAAAGTAAACATGCAATTACTCTCTGAACATCCTGATTTGTCCGTTCTCCACTGTTCTCAATTGGTCACAGAATTACTGAGCTGGAGGAGACTTTAGAGATAAATTATTTTTAAGTCCCTCATGTTATAAGTGACACCTGAGTTACCTTTCTTGGGAGAATCAAAGATCTGAGAGTTGAAAGGGACCTTGGAGGCTAATCCAACCTGTACTTGAACCAGAGTGTTCTCTATATTCTCCTGGGGCAGCCCATTTCACTTTTGCACAGCTCTAATGGTCAGATTTTTAAAATTTTTTCCTGATATAGAGTTTAAAACCACCTCTCTGCAACTAAACCAGAACTTTGAGTTTGAACCTTTAAAGCCTACATATTTTTAGTGAGTGGCAGAACCAGTATTCAAATTCAAATCTTCCAAAAGTCATTGCCTTTCCTAAGATGTTTTGTGGAGTCTTGAATGATATAATCTGCTTGGGATATTCCTCCAAAATATAACTCATATGTTTAGTTGTTAAAACCTGTGCTTGCTTCAGATTAAGGGACCCTAATGGTGAAGATGGAAGGGAGTGTTGGTGGTTGGATCTATAATTGAAGAACAGGGAAGAAACTAATTGTCTTTCCCACTGATTCCCAAGACACAGTTCTGATCATATCATTCCCCTACACTAATAATTTGTTTACTCTAAAGTAAAATACACATTTTCTTCAGCTTGGTATTTAAAGATCTTCAAAAGCTATCTTTCTAGGCTTATTCCACATTATTCACATTCTCACTCAATGTTCCAGAAAAATTAGCATTCTTGCTTTTTTCCCCATGGATGGCATTCAAAATTCCTTCCCCATGTCTTTAAACTTGCTCTCACCTGAGATTTAGAGTGTTCTACTTTCTCTACTCTTCTTGAATTATTAAATTTATTCAAGGTTCAATGAAAATACCACCTACTACTCAAAGATTTTCTGATCTTCTCCACCCCTCCCCACCTTGCCCCATGTTCAGAAAGATGGAAGCACTTGATTGACTCTTCAGAAATTGCTTTATATATATATATACATATTCATTCTCTCTCTCTCTCTCTGCTTCTCTGCCTGTCTGTCTGTCTATCTCTGTCTCTGTCTCTCTCCTTCTCTGTCTCTCACTATCTCTCTCCATCTCTCTGTCTGTCTGTCTATCTCTGTCTCTGTCTCTCTCCTTCTCTGTCTCTCACTATCTCTCTCCATCTCTCTGTCTGTCTGTCTATCTCTGTCTCTGTCTCTCTCTATTTCTCTCTGTCTTTCTGTCTCTCTCCTTAGCAGTGTATACTTTGCCTTCCTCTCAATTTCATGTATGCTCCAGCTGACCGGGGACTATCTCCACTACCTAGAATACTGTCTTACACAGAGTAGGTGCTTAGTAATTGTTGAATTGAATAAACTAGCATATTTTTTCTTCCATGACACTGAATTTTCTCAGTTCTCCTTCTGAGCTCATGTTCCCTTGTCTTCAGTTCTTTTTCTACATAGCCATTATTAACCATTGTCCTCATGATATACCATACAGCGCTCGCTAGCAAACATTGGATACTAGATAAATGGTGCTGCTTTTGGACAGTCTCAACTTTAATTGATCTTTTTTGTCTTTTCTGAGCTCTCTTTATATTGCAATGACATTTGTTTTTTAAGTCTGCATTTACTGAGTAGTGGAATGAAAACATTAGTGTGTCTATTCTTGGGCTGCATCTGTTGCTAAGTCATTTCTGTAACAAATCATGATTTAAACACAATGCAATTACAAAGATGCTGATTCTTTCCTTTCTGGGTGTATTATATTGGGGTGTGTATTTATGTGTATATGTTCATGTTTATATATGCATGTGGGGGAAAGCAAAGCCATTGGAATCCCCAAGAAAAATATAGATTAGCTAGCACAAGTAGTTAGTTTCAAAGAAAAAATCGATATATTCATCTCAGTATAAATTCAAATGTTTTTGGCTGATAGTCTAGAGGGAAGACCAGCAAGGTTATGGGTTCGATTATTTGTGTGTGTGTGTGTGTGTGTGTGTGTGTGTGTGTTGTGTTTGTCTTTGTAATTGTTCTTATAGCACAGAAAGAAATCAGCTGAAGATGATGAATCCTCTGCCACTATAGCACACATTCTGACTTTCAACTCATTCCTCGATTCCATTTCTTTAACGATAAATGGTTTCAGTGGGAGATACTATTTTACCAACATTTCCCAGCAGAGACTGGATTCTGATGATCCAAGGCAAGTCAAAGAGAAGTGACTTACTTTTTTTCAATATAGGAACGTTGAAGTTTCTTTCATAGTTACCGTTCAGTGAAGTCATAAAGAGTCTCCAATTGGGAGATTTCTTCACCATCACCTTTTCACTTCTCCCTGTGATGTCAGAAACAGCTTTATAGGAAATAATAGAGGCTAGCAGAGCATTAAAGATTAATGTCACATTTGGAAACTTTACCAAGATATGAAGTGTATTCTGCTATTAAGAAGTCCTCCTCCTCTTTTGAAAGTTGTATTGTGCATTATTAAGTCCATGGAAGGAGTGCACTATCTTGGCAAAAATGCTAACATTGAATGAATTTCTATCTGATTAAAGTCACTGTAATTATAATCATTATTAAACTTTTAATGAGCCAGATTGCCTACTATTTCAACTTCTTCCTTATCTTCAGCTCTTTGGGGAGTTGTACTAATTCTTTCAGAGTAATAGTTAAGTTCTTGATTAAAAATTTATTAAGAATTTTTTATGTATTATCTTAAAATCAAGAAGTGGACTAGCTGGTTGGGTCAAATTTAATAAGATCCAGTTTAGGCAGGATCAATGTAAAGATTTATATTTGGATTTAAGAAATCAACCTCTGAAGTACAGAATGGGAAAGCATATCTATGTAGCATTTCAGGAGAGGGGGGAGTGTATCAGCAAGCACCCCGATGTACACAGAGGGCCTTAGATCTGCTTTTCTGAAAGGAAAGCAACTTTTGAGGGGTCAACAATCGCTGTAATCAAGCACATGTACCATTCAGTTAGTTCAGGGGGGAAAGTCAGCACCTTGAACTTCAGAGAAATTACAAACAGAGAAATAAAGATCAACAAGCAGGGCTTCCAAATGTCTGACATAAGCAATACGTACATCACAGATCCACAGACACATCCAGCTGTCTGACCATACATATATGGTTACCAGAAAGAGAAACACCAATGTCTGGGTTTCCAAAAGGGGTGGTGGAGAGGGCTCCTTAGTGGTTTCCCAGAGTCTCCCTTGGCACACAAACCTTATTCCAAAAGCTAAGCCCCAAAGTAAAACCGTACCTCAGAGTATTTATATACTTTTCAGAGCCAGAGGGCATCACAGCCCTTGAGAACCAGTGCCTCATTAGAAAATTAACAAAAGGTATGGGCTTCCCCTAATCAAGCTTCCCTTAATGGGCAGGTCCATTAATGGGTGGTGAAGATCTTTAACTTTCTGATTAACATTGCCAGGAGATTTGAGGATTTTACAAGTTTGCCAAATAAACATGAGTCAAACTGTGGCATACAGAAACCAACAAAAATGAATCAGTTCCTAGGTTCTATTGACAATTACAGTAGCCAGGGTTAAGTAAAATCTGCCATTTTGAACTGGTCAGAACATGCCTGCAGAATTGTGTTTTATCCTGTCACATATTTTAGAAAGGAAACAGCAAACCATGGAGGAAACAGAGGAGAGAAACCAAGATGCTGCAAAGCCATAATGTCAAAAATAATGTCAAATCAGGGTCAGATGAAGGAAAGAGGGGTGTTTATCTTGGAGAAGAGAGAGCTGAGGAAGGCATGATCATTGTTGTCATCATCGAAGAGTGAGTAAATGAAAGGCATGGGAAAGAAGGCTTAATAATGGGGTGAATCTACAGAGGCAAACTGAGGCTGGCTTTAAGACTCCCTCTCCCCATCTCCAGAACAAAGTATAACATGTGGCAACCTGAGAGCTAGAGACATTAGACAAGAGAACCATGTAAGGATATCTATCCCCAGTTTTGTCATGGATTAGTTTGTAAATCTGAATTATTTCTTCTCCCCAAGCACTGATTTGTCATCTGCAATACCAAAGGACTGATGAACTCAGAGTTTCATTCTAGCTTGCAATTCATTGTGCTCCATGGCAGTCTCTATAAGTAATCATGATGCTGCAGGCTGGCTCCAATTTTTTTCTTTGTATCTCCGGTGCTTGGCATATATTAGTTACCTAATAAGTTCTGATTTATTGACTGACTGATATAATTTATATCATAAGACATAGACTAAAAGAAGTTTTGTACATAATTTAGGAGAGTGGGCATTTACATTATATTTACTTAAAGACTGCTATGCTAGGACAAATCTATTCTATAAAGGTGATGGTGGTGGGGCATTTGTACTGAAGTATAGGGTTATTTTATGGTGAGTCCTCTTGTAAAAAAAAAAAAAACAACTAGTATTAAATTGAGATTTTGGTCCAATCTTTTTGGTCATGCCATTTTGTACAGAAAGCTAATGAAATTACCAAGGGCAGCAATGGTATTGACTGGGGTTAGTATTTGAATGATAGGGGTTTGCTTCTAGAACTTTATCCTTTTTAAATGGAAACAATATGAATCGATATTAAATGTGTCAGCAGTCTCTATATTCACTCATCCTTCCTTTCCCTTTTACACAAGCGCAAGTCATGTCATTATTTCTCTGATGGCATAGCCTTCTTCGGCAAGGCAGAACGAACACACATAATCCTTAATGCTGTTATCTTTGCAAAATGGATTTAGCACCAGAAACTTCATGAGTCAAGTCTTAGTACACACAATAACAAAGCTAGAAGGTTCTTTCAAACATAGGCTAAGAAACTAGAATGTATAATATAATAGAAAAGATAGAATGCCAAAACTTCAGGTTTTCTAAAATTATATTTCCCCAGTTATACACAAAAAAATTCAACATTTTTTTTATTTTGAGTTCCAAATTCTCTCCCTCATTTTCTTCCCTTCCCACTCCCTGAGATGTTAAGCAATCTGATATAGGTTAAATATGTTCAGTCATGTAAAACATATTCCCATATTAGTCATTTTGTAATAGAAAAGAGAGCTAGAAAGGAAGGAAGGAAGGAAGGAAGGAAAGAAAGAAGGAAAGAAGGGAAGAAGAAGAAGAAGAAGAAGAAGAAGAAGAAGAAGAAGAAGAAGAAGAAGAAGAAGAAGAGGAAGAAGGACGACGACGAGGAGGAGGAGGAGGAGGAAGGGAGGGAAGCAGGAAGGAAGAATGTTTCAGTCTGTATTCAGATGACATCAGTTCTTTCTCTGGAGGCAGCATTTTTCATCATGAGTCTTTTGGACTAATCTTGGATCATTGTATTATTGAGAAGATCTAAGTCATTCACAGTTGTTCTTCGTACAATGTGGCTATTATTGTGTATGACATTCTCCTGGTTTTGCTCACTTCACTCTGCATCAGTTCATGTAAGTCTTTTTATTTTTTCAGAAATCATCCTGCTTGCCTTTTCTTATAGTACAATAGTATATTTCATGATCATCATATACCACAACAGGTTCAACCATTTGGAGAAATTTTAAAATAATATTGAATGTTAGAGTCTGAAGTGACTTTAGAATATTGAATGTCATATCCAAAATGGGCCTTTGAACATAGAAAACAGAATATCACTACAGGAAGAGAACTTAGAAGGGAAGACATAATATTAGAAGTGAATGAAACCTTAGAATAGAGAACACAGAATCTATCCACTGAAAAAGGATCTTAGGATCATGTAGTCTAATACATGCATTGTATAATTGAGAAACTGAGACCCAAAGAGGGTGAAGGGAGTTTTGTAATAACTTCTAAGGGCAGAGCTGTCAGTAACTCTTCCCCCCTTTTCCCCCCTTCACCCCTCCTTCCCCATGTCATCTAGTCATTGAAGTGTTTGCTTTTAGAACCGTTCTGAATATTCCAAAGAAATCCAACAACTCCTTAACTGAAGCTTTCCCTAACAGAACCTTTAGGAACACCTTTTATCTATATCCCAGAAGGACACTTCATCCTTCATCCAAAGACTTCATTAAAAGTAAATAAATAAAATAAGAAACGGTGTCCCTAAGCAACTTTTTGTCCTCATCTGTCATTGACCAAAGATAGGCCGTAAACTTCTCATGTCCAATTCCCTTGGGCATGAGACAGTAAAAGGAGAAAGCCTAGAGCTGAGGGCTTTCTCAATACACATGCACGCTGCTTCAAGATGAACATGTCCTGTGTGATAGAAAAACAGTCCCAAGAACACCCATCCTTCTTTAATCCCTCTCCTTCTCCCCCACCAATCACAAATCTGGTGACTAAATATTTTCTGTGTATTGTATTTCTTTTCATTCCATTCCCATTGAAAAGATATTTGCATGAAAATAGAATTCAGATTCCTAGCTTCTGATGACATAATCATTTCCATAGAAACTAATTACGATGTGACAGAGCGGAGACTTCAGGTAGGGGAATGAACAGAGAAAGCAGATGGCACCCAACCAAGATTTTGTTTTTTATGTTGATATCTTTGGTAACCAGAATAGAGCTGGAGAAATTCAGAAAATGTATCCAATACAACATAACTAGCATGTCAAAAGTGAATGAATTTTGCTAATTTGGCACAGCAGAGAGAATGCTAACTTGGAGTAACAGGAAGTCAATTTGAACAGGATTCTCTCACTGACTATATGTGCGACCTTGAGGAAGTCACTTAATCTCAGCAAACTTCTAGTATTCATCTGTACATTTAAAGAGTTGGACTAGATTACTAATAAATTCCAATTCATACATACATATAAATGTATATATAATCCTAATTGAGATATTTTAAAATTTTGTGACATTGTAACAGTTCTATAAAATGAATCATAATTTGTTCAATTTGGTTAGGGCAGCACAGCGTAAAGGAGAGTAGACTGAAGTGAATTCAGTGATCTGTATTCTCTGCTACTTATTAACTGTGACCTTGGAGAAGTCACTCTCTAAGTAGCAGTTTTCTCATTAGTTAATTGAGGAAATGGGATCTATAAAGGAGGGCTATTAGTTTATATCTATATAAATATATATGTATATATGTAATACACACATACATATCTCTACATGCATATACACATATGGATGTATGTATATTGAATTCATTAATAAGAAAACTGTGCTACTGAGGTAATGGGATCTATCAAATGAAGTCATATATATGTATGTATATGTATACTTATATTTACATATATAAACACACACAATGTATATGTGCACATGTACAACATATACACCTATATAAAGACATGTATACATGTATGTGCGAGTATATACACACATATATGCATATGCATATATTTAATAGAATTAATTTGATAGATTCCATTTCCTTAATTCACTAAAGAGAAAACTGTGCTACTGAGTGATTTCCTTCAGATTATATATAAGTATGTGCATATCTCTTTTCTAAGTTCCTTTCCCCACGTAAGAGGAAGCTGAGGCCCATACATGGTGCTCCAGGCACTTCCTCAAAGCCATACAATGGTAGAACAAGAACTAGACCTTGTGTGTTCACTCTCATTGCTCATTTGGTCAATTTTCTGAGTTTAAGTCCTGTCAAATGACTTTTCTTAAAGATTTACCTCTAGACCATCCCAAGGTTGGACAAAGAAATGTGAAGACTGATAGCTTCTAGACCAATGAAGTATTATGAGAGTAGAGAGAGGGCAGGGAGCGGGTCAGTCACAAGACAGATTAGTCCAATAATAGCTGTGAAAAGATCATTAACCTGTCCATTTAGGTTTCATTCTCTGTAAAATAAGGCAGGGAGATGGGGAACTAGATTATTGTCTTCATTCACTTGTTAACTGTGTGATCCTGGATGAATCACCTTCTTTGCAGTTCAATGTCTTGTACAGAATTCAAGTTTTAGACTAGATTATATCTAAGGTCTTTTTCTCTCCTAAATCTTTGATCCTATGACATTTAAGGTCCTTTCTTGCTCTAAATCTATTGCTCCATATGTATCTGTCCCTATAACAATATGAAAGAGCTGATCCTTTGGGGTAAACTCAACCACAACATCTATAGAAAAAACTAAAGGAAATATAAGTAGTTAGGTAGAATATTAAGTAGAGGGCTAGATTCTGAATCAGGACAAAGTCATATTCCATATTAGATGCTTATTAGCTATGGCATAGTAGGCAAGCCACTTCCTCATCTGTAATTAGGAAGGGATAGGACTGAATGACCTTTGAGAGAATACCTGGGCACCATAGACACACATGTTCCATCACCTTTCACTACTGAATCAATTTTTCTTCCAAGGACCAGTAACTTCCTTGGGAGTAGAAGCAAAGCAATTAATGAGGATGGGAGCAGTGGTCTAATCCCTGTAACCAGCTAAATTAATGGAATTAATGTTGGTGATGATAATCATTTTAATAATGATGATAATAAAAGCTAACATTTATGTAGCTCCTTATGGTTTCCATTGAGCTTTATATATACTTCATTTGATCCATGATGTGACAGATAGTTTAGCCAGTTTGCCCTCTCATCCCATCAAGAACATAGAGTTCAACATATCTCTCTAGAAAGATATCGATGGGTTTTTTTGATTAACAATGGAAAAGTCCTAATATCCTCTAGAGTTTGGGTAGTTAACAATTTGTTTTTGTGGTTGTTTTCAGGATAGATATAGCCCACCTATCATCAGAGAACAACCACTGTATATGGGATTCCTCCTAGAGAGCCTCATACCAAATTTGCATATAGATCCATATTTATAACCGAATTATGCAAAATGCCTGTTAAGTTTCAGTTAACCTTCAGGAGTCAATGTATGCATATCTGCTAAGATGATTGCAAATACTTTTTGTCATAGTGCCTGGCTGGAGGTTCAGGAAGAACCTTTCTCCTCTCATGCCTATTTAGTAGCTACAGGAACCTGGCCTGGGTCTCCACAGATGTTTATGGTAATGAACTATAGTACCTGTCTGAGAACTCTGCACATGATACCCCGTTGGCAGCCAGGCTGCCTTCAGCTTCAATGGAGAATGCAAATCAGGAGGGTCCACTATTTGGTAACCCAAGTCAGAAGAGGGGGAAGGGGAGGGGAGCTTCATTCATTAGTCCCGAACTGAATCAACAACAATTAGGTTAAGCATCCAACCTTCCTAAATGCTGTCAGCCTGAATAGGCAAATTTGCCTCCAATGAAAGTTCATTTCACACAGGTGGGGAGGAGCTGGGATGCCTTGGTCTTTGGGTAAGTGAATTCTTCTATGGTGTTGGTGAGTGGAGGAGGGACTGGGCTTTAATATACATTTGCATGTAAGTAAAACAGTGATGTGCCAATAGAACCTGCTTGCTTTGAGCAGTAAAATGTCTCTTTGGCTAGTCAAAGATTTAAATAAACCAGAGTTTGGGTTCTTTCCCCCATTTTATTCTTGCTTTTCATTCCCCTCCCCCCAAGAAAATACTGCCTGGGATAAAGTGGACTCTACATATCCCGCCGAACCAAATGAATGCTTCATTCTTTATGTACCAGCAGGTTGATATGATTTCCTAAAGCTCTTGTCGATTTTACAGCCATATGTGAATGCTGTAGGCCATCTCGCATTCTTACTGCTTACAGACTTTTCAGGGTCAGCTCCCTTATGATACGGATAAATCATAAGGTGATAGATTTTGGATTCTAGATGTCTGTAGTGGGAAATTCAGTCACATCAACAACTGTACAAACATGAGGCTTGTCTTACAGGGTCTAAAGGATTTCAATTTGGGCAAAAGTCTACCAGGTTATGGCTAACTATCTTAAGAGCTTTCAGCTCCTGCTGGAAATTGGATTTGGACAATCAGCCTTCCAGATTTTTGAAGAAGATTGACTAGCATATGAGTGTAGGGGGTGGCAGTGGAGGCATTTAATAAAGTTTTTAAAACTGATGTACTGACCCATCCATTTGGGAATGAGTAATAGGTTGGCATTGTGTGCATGTCTAAGAGAGTGGGCATCTGCTACATGCCCTGGGGCAAAATTTCTCTCCAGACTGCTGTGGGCTGTGGGATGCCAGGAGCTGTGGCTCTTGGGGACTCTCTGTTCAGTAACTGGTGGAACCTTTTGGAATCCTTCAGGCTATATAAATGTCAAACGTTGCTCTTGTTGGTCTTATTAATGGGAGCTTCAACACTCTGGGAGTAAATTGGTGAGACAAGAGAAAGTAGTCTTGGACTGGATTAACCTGCATCAGCTACATATTGATGAGAGAGAAAATTCTTTTTCTGTTCAGACCCCACTCCAAGAAATGTGTAGGCCTACACACATATAAACATGCATATAGACATACATACGTACATACCTGCATATAGAAATTGCATTGGATTTAGTAAAGCAGTTGAGAGGCAGCATTCTGGATGAACAGAAAGAAATGATTTACTTGCAGAGTGGCAAGGTTTACCAGGGAACAAAAAAAAGTAACTTGTGCCTTTTTCTGTGTGTAAATCTGTTCCTGCTTGCACAGGCAGCTGTGAGGTCATGCCTTACAAATAGAATACTCTCCCTGACACCTAACATCCAGCCCCTGCTCTTGCCCTCCTAGATCCTGCATATACATGAGGCTTGGAAAGGAAGCTATGTACTATGAGAGAAATTCGTGGATGGATGTGTGTGTGTGTGTGTGTGTGTGTGTGTGTGTGTGTGTGTGTGTGTGTGTGTGTGTGTGTGTGTGTGTAAGAGAGACAGAGAGAGTGAGTGTTGGAGAATGGAAGAGAGAGGGAGGGAGGAAGAGGGAAGGGGAGAGGAGGGGAGGGAGAGACAGAAAGAAAAGGAAACAAAGACAGGAATGAGAGATTCAGTGTTTGATGTGTGTATATATAAACTTTTTCCTTCTGTGTATACAAAGAATATCCTACTGTGGAATGGCCCCTTTCATTCCCAAAATCCTGTTCCCGGTTCCTGCCTCTCTGCAGTCATTTGAGATACGTCAAGGATTAAGTGGACCTTGGCAAGTTCTCTAACCAGGACCTGATGCTCCTTTTGTTAGGATAGGAAGGGAAAACAAAGTCTTAGTTACTTTGTTATTATCTGAAGGAAATGGAAAGGGGGATGGAGGTGAGGTAAAAGGTGTAAATGAAGGACTGGGTTAAAGCTATCCGTGGATCCCTTATATGCTTGAGCTTTTCTGCACTTTAAGATGATTGCATACTGCACTGGCTGGCACTTGATTATTCAAAGTGCATTTTCTTTACTTTTATGGCCAAGAGGCTTCGGAGTACTTGCGGTGAGTGAGTGAGCTCCTCTGTTTCGGAAAGGGGAGGGCGAGTTTACATAGCCCTAAGAAGTGGCTGCCTGCGGTTTGACAGAGAAATTGGGCAGCTCTCCAGACTGGACTATGGCCAGCTCTGTGGCTGACTCTGGAATAGAAGGTGGGCATTCTCATTGGGCATTACAGGCTTTTTGGTGAGAACACCAGAAACCTCTCCTCCACCCCTACCATAATGCTTTCCTGAAAACCCAGGTTGTAGTACTTGCTGTGCCTTAAAGTAGCCCAGCCACAGCTGAGGCATCTCTCATGATAAGTTTCCTTGGAATGACTCCCAGGAAGACTCACCTTGTGTGGAAGGCCATGCTATATGATGATCCCTGAGAGTTCCACTCCTGCCAGCTTGGGGTGGGGGAGGAGGAGATGGGGGAAGGTTGTGAACAGATCTAGGACACAATCATAACTTTTCAGAAGAGAAAATTGAGGTTTATAAATAAACTGTGGTTAGCCTCACTATGTACGACAACTCTTCCCTTCCTCTGCTCCCACAGCTATCGCTGGTTTTGGGTGATCAGCAGAGAGGTACTATCAAGGCTGGAATTCTCATCTGGGATTCTTGTTTCTGACTCCAAATCCACTGCTACTTCCATGACAGCAAACTTCCTCAGATGGTTTCTTACTACAATCGTCAGTCTGTGTAGGAACATAAAGCAAATTCAAATGGTATCATAGGATTTTCATCACCTATTAGTTAAAAAGCATTTCTTAAATGCCTGTTACATGGCAGGCAGAACACTGGCCATGGAACCCTGGAAAAGGCAGAGAATACACTGACCTGCATTAGGGGAAAGAGTTTCATCACCTGGGAGTTCCCTATTTTAAATAAATCACAGGTGCATTCTCTATCTCTTTCCCTATATGAAGCAATCTTGGCTCTCATGGAGACTACTTGTGTTCCTATAGGGAAGAAAATGTAGCCATCTCTTTGTATATATGGAATATGTTAAGAGAGACCATGAAACATAACAGTTACAGAGCTCTGGATTTGGAGGCAGGAAATCTTGGTGTTTAAGGACTTCTCTGGCCCAAACTTTGTGACCGTGGGAGAGTTACTGACCTTCTAATATCAGTTTTCTCACCTATAAAATGCTGATATTAATGTCTGGAGTAAAGAACACTTGTATGTCATAAACTGACTGAAAGGATGTGGAAATGGGATTGAACTTGCACTATTTGGCCCCAGAGGGCAAAGGTAGGAACCAAAATCTCAACGAAACAAATTTGGGTTTGATATCAGGTATGTCTGCTTATCAATAGTGGTTGTCTGAGGGTGGAATGTAATAGCTCAGAAAGTAATATAGAAAGCCCTTGTACCTGTGCACCTCTGTCTCCTAGGCATTGTGGTCATCCTCTCTCTGCTTCTCTCTGTGTCTGTCTTTGTGTGTGTGTCTGCGTACTCTCTCTGTCTCTCTTTTTCCTCTGCTTTGGTCTCACGCTATCTCCCTCTATCTCTTTGTCTCTCTGTGTCTCTATCTCTCTCTGACTCTGTCTTTCTCTTTCTGTGTTTGTCTCTCACACACAAAACCTAGAACATTTTTTTATCTTTGCATTGTGAACAAGTCAATGACTAAATTGAAATATCTCCTCAAAGAGAAAGAAAAAAGTCCAAAGAAGTGAATGACCCATGACTCTATGGACAGAAGGATTGGGACATCTGTGAGGGAAATAGAAGGAGGTTGGCATGGGCCATAAGGCTGGTCAACTGTGGTATCAGGAGCATGTGGGTCCGAGTCCCACCTGGGAGCCATGTGATCCTGATGAAGTCACTCAATCCTTTACCTACTTAGGACATCTTTAAGAACTGTTGATTTACACTCCTGGCTAGAGATTCCTATACACTTGTTATTATAGTTCTAGAAAAATCAATAATAATAGATAGGGCATCTTAACCTGCAAGCATTAATTAGGCATTTTAACTAAGGAGACTGTTCCAAGTGATCTCAAGCATTTTTAGAACTGATGTAAACAACAATAATAAACAATCATAGGGGGAAAGGCACTGGGAATGATGAAGATTTCAACTTGGAGGAGCTTTTGTCCAGCTTAGGACATTTTTATTTTTATTATTTGTATTATGGTTATTTTAATGGATAGAACAGAGAGGCAGCATATCATAGCAGAAAAACCCTTGGGTTAAGAACTGAAAGACCTGGGTTTGAATTATTTCCTAGCTCTGCTTTCTTGAGCAAACCCCTTTAGCTCCTGTTTTCCTTCATTGTAACTTTAAGGAGTTAGATCAGAAGATCTCTTTATTGTCCCATCTAGCTCCAGATACCATTATCTGGTGACAATATTCTGGTATTTAGGAAGTAGAAGCTGAATAATGGGATTTTGGTTGACAGGAAGGTGAGAGAGAGAGAGAGAGAGAGAGTGTGTTAGTGAGTGACTCTATCTCCTGATTCCTGACCTCCTTCTTTTACATATTCCTTTAAATAATTAAAGATACAGATCCAAATTTCAAACCTGTGTTCTTTTTAGATCAAGTACAAAAAAGATAGCTATCTGAGCTTAGTTCAAAAGTGAATGAAGATCCAAATGAAACAACTGAACTCCTTGATAAGATGCATTTATGGCCATATATTTGCAGGAGGGCATCTTTAAAGAAATGGATATCTACAGGGGCATACAATCAGGTTACACAGATTAAGCAGCTAATCTCTTACAGGCATGATTTCCTATACAAAGCTAAAGGAGAAACATGTCCTTCATTAAATTCTTTGGTAGTTTGTTGGTAGAAACAGCAGCAAGTATAAGTTTCCTAAAAAAAGTATGCTTCACTCTGCATTCAGAGTTCATCAGTTCTTTCTTTGGAGGTGAATAGCACTTTTCATTAGTAGTGCTAATGTACTGACTAACTGATGTACAGTGAATTAACTATAGGTGGAGCATTGTCTGGATAAGAGTAACAAAGTCTTTCCCAGTTGATTGTTGTTACAATAGTGTTGTTACTGTGTGGATCTGCCCCCTTTACTTTGTATGTGTTTATATAAACATTCTCAGGTTTTTCTGAAACCATCCTGATCATCATTTCTTATAAGTTAGTAGTATTCCATCACAGTAGTGTATCAGAACTTGTTCAGGTACTCCTGAATTGATGGGTGTCCCCTTGACTTCCAATCCTTTGCCACCATAAAAAAGAGCTTCTATAAATATTTTTGTAAAAATAGGTCCTTTTCCCTTTTTTATGATCTCTTTGGGATACAGACTTAGTATCAGTATTGCTGACTCAAAGGGCATGCACACAGTTTTATATCCCTTTGGGTATGGTTCCAAATTGTTCTGCAGAATGCTTGAACTAGTTCACAACTCCACCCACAGTGAATGTGTCCCAATTTTTCAACATCCCTTCTGGCATTTATCATTTCCCTTTTGTGAAGTGTTAGTCAATCTCATAGGTGTAGGTGATAATTTAAAGTTGTTTTCATTTGCATTAATCTAATCAATAGTGATTTCGAGAATATTTTACATGACTATTGATAGTTTGGATTTCTTCTTCTGAAAACTGCTTTTCGTATCCTGTGACCATTTATCAGTTGGAGAATGGCTTTTATTGCTATCAATTTTGCTCAGTTACAAATATATTTGAGAAATGAGTCCTTTATCAGACAAATTTGTTATGTTTCCCCCAGTTTCTAGTTTTCTTTCTAACTGTGCCTGAATTAATTTTGTTTGTCGAAAAGCTTTATTATCTCGTGTAATTATCATGAAAATTATCAGTTTTATTTCCCACAAACCTCTCTGTCTCTTGTTTGGTTATAAATTTTTTCTTTTTCCAAAAATCTGACCAGGACATGTTTTCTATGCTCCCCTAATTTGCTTATGATATCATCCTTTAATGTTTAAATCATTCATCCATTTTACCCTTCTCTAGTATATGGCATGAGATGTTGGTCTTTGCCTAATTTCTGACAAACTGCTTTCCAATTTTCAGAGAAATTTTGTCAAATATTAAGTACTTAGGGTGTCTCAAACACTAGATAACTATGGTCATTTACTACTGTGTATTGTGCAGCTAATCTATTCCACTAATTCACCACTCTATTTCTTAGCCAGTGCCATATTGTTTTGACTGTGTAATCCAGTTTAAAATCTGGAACTAATAGATCACATTCCTTCATTTTTTTTTTATGAATTCCCTTGATATTTTTGAACTTCTGTTCCTCTAGAGGAATTATGTTCCTGTTTTTTCTAGCTCTATAAAGTAATTGTTTGACAGTTTGGTAAGGTACTGAATAAATAGATTGAGTTATGTAGAATCTCCATTCTTATGCTATTTGGGAAGAGAAATGAGAATGATGCAACAAATCATGAAAAAAAATGAGTCAGCAGGCTGGTAGAAGAGACACTAAAAAAACTTGAAGAAAATAATATCTTAAAGAAACAGACTAGCAAGATGGTAAAGAGGTCCAAAAAGCCAATGAGGAGAAGGATGCATTAAAAAGAAGAAATGGCCAAAATGAAAAAGAAGCACAAAAATTCACAGCGGGGAGAAAAACTCCTTAAAAGTAGAATTGGCCAAACTTAAAGGGAGGCACAAAAATTCACTGAAGAAAATAATTCCCTAAAAGTTATAATTGAACAAATAGAATCAAATGACTTTATGAGAAATCAAGAGACAATAAAGCAAAAGCAAAAGAATGAAAAAAATAGAAGACAATATGAAATGCCTCATTGGAAAAACAATTTACCTGGAAAATAGATTCAAGAGAGATAATGTAAGAATTACTGGACTATCTGAAAACCATGGTTAAAAAAAAAAGTAAAATAAAAAAGAGCCTAGACATCATCTTTCAAGAAATCATCAATGCAAACTCTGCTGATATTCCAGAACCAAAAGGTAAAATAGAAATTGAAATAATAAACCTCTGATAAAGATTGAAATAATTCACTTATAATCAAAAGATCCCCAAATTAAAACTCCCAGGGGCATTACAGCCAAATTCTAGAGCTCCCTGGTCAAGGATGAAGTATTGCAAGTGGACAGATAAAAATAATTCAAGTATTGTGGAACCACAGATATAAGATCTAGCAGCTTCTACATGGAAGGATTGGAGGGCCCAGGGATATGACATTCTAGAGGGCTAAGGAGCTAGGATTACAACCAAGAATCACCTACCCAGCAAAACTGTATATAATCCTTCAGGAAAGGAAATGTATATTTGATGAAATAGAGGACTTTCAAGAATTCGTGATGAAAAGACTAGAGCTAAATAAAGAAATTGACTTTCAAACACAAGACTTGAGAACCACAAGAAGGTAAACAGGAATGGGAAATGATAAGGAACATAATGATGTCAAAATCTTTTACATTCCCATATGGGAAGATGGTACTTATAACTCATAAGAATTTTCTCACTTTTAGAGCAGTTAGAATATATATATATGTATATATATAAAATAAAATATGTATTCTCTATATAGTCTCTCTCTCTATATTCTATATATAGTCTCTCTATATATATTCTATATATAGTCTCTCTCTATATATCCTATATATAGTCTCTATATATATTCTATATATCGTATATATATATATATATAGACTGAGGGCACAGATGTGAGTTTGATATGAAGGGATGATATATAAAACTTTGAGGAATAATGGAAGAATGTACTGGGGGAAAAGGGAAAAAAGGAGCTAGAATGGGGTAAATTGTCTCACTTAAAACAGGCAAGAAAACACTTTTACAGTGAAGTAAGAGTGTACTCTGCTCTCATCAGAATTTGCTCAAAGAGGGAATAATATGCACATTCAATTATCTATAGAAGTCGATCTTACCCTGTAAGAAAGTAGTAGGAGGAGGTGGGGATAAGGGAAAGGAAATACTAGAAGGGAGGACAGATTGGGACAGGAGGTAATCAGAAGCAAAATACTTTTGAGGAGGGACAGGGTGAAAAGAGAGAGAGTAGAATAAATATGAGGAAAATAGGATGGAGGGAAATACAATTAGCAATAATAATTGTGAAAAAAAGTTGAAGCATATTTTTCTGAAAGGTCTTATTTCTCAAGCATATAGAGTATTGAATCAAATTTATAAAAATAAGAGCTATTCCCCAATTGATAAATCATAAAAATTAAAATATGAACAGTTTTCAAGTGAAGTAATCAAAGCTATCCATAGCCATATAAACAAATGTTCTAACTCATTATTGATTGAAGAAATGTAAATTTAAGCCATTCTGAAGTACTACCTCATATTTGTTAGATTGCCTAATAGGATAGAAAAAGAAAATGACATGTTGAACAGGATGAGGGAAAAATGAAATATTAATTCATTATTGTTGAAGGTGTGAACTTATTCAACCATTCTGTAGAGCAGTTTTGAACTATGCCCAAACTTATTCAAGCATTCTGTAGAGCAATTTGGAACTATATAAAACCATATATACCCTTTCACCTAGCAATACTAGGTCTGTATCCCAAAAGAGATTTTTAAAAAACTGGGAAAAGGATCTATATATACAAAAGTAATTCCAGCAGCTCTTTTCCAGCAGCAAAGAGATTTGAGAGAATGCCCATGAACTGGAGAATTGCTGAACAACTTGGGTATGTGATTATGGTGGAATACTATTGTTTTGTAAAAAATGATGAGCAGAATATTCTCAGAAAACCCTGGAAAGACTTACGTGAGCTGATGCAAAGTGAAATGACTGTGTAAAAAGTAATAGCAACATTGTAAGATGATCAGGTGTGAATGACTTAGCCACTCTCAGCAATTTAATCCAAGGCAACCCTGAAGGACTTATGACAAAAAATGCTATCTATCTCAAGAGAAAGAATTGATGATGTCTGAATACAGATTAGATTGAAGCATACTGTTTTAGCTTTTTTTTTTTTTTAGTTTTCCTTTGTGTGTGGGGGGTGTGTGTGCTTATATTTGTTTCACAAGATGACAAATATGGAAATGTTTTGCATGACTCTACATCTATAACCTAGATTAAATTGTTTGCCTTCTCAGTGGAGGGGAGGGGGAAGAAGGGACAGATTTTGAACTCAAAGTTTTAAAAATGAATGTTAAACATTGTTTTTTCATGTAACCGGGGAAAAATAAAATACTAAATATTTTAAAGGCTTCGTTGATTCCTATGCTTCCAAAAGTTTTTAAATAGAAGTGGGTGTTGTATTTTGTCAAAGGTTTTTTTTTTTTTTTTTTTTCGATCTATTGATATAATCATGATTTTAGTTGTGTGGTTTTTGTTGTTATTAACTTGGTCAATTATGCTGATACTTTTTCCTGGAAGTGGGAATAGGCAATAGAGTTGATAAATGTAGTCTGGTCCTACAGTTTGTTCTAGCTCAGGGGTCCCCTGTAGCCTTTCATTGGCCAGTTTTCAAGTCACTTTACCATCTCTGCCTTGGGAGCTTCTGAACCTGCTATTCCTACTGCTTAGTCCCACCACTGGTGGTCTAATCCAGGAGGGATCCAGACCAGCCTCCACCCTCATGGTATAGATCTTTCTTTCTGAACTTCTAAATTGTCTTTGACTAGAGGAATGTTTTCTCTGATTTGGGGAGGGGGGGTCTACCACTATAGAATTCAATTTGAGATATTATTTTTAGTTGCTTTGAGGGGAATCTTGGGAGGGCTCAGCTGAGCATCTTCTCACACCATCTTGGTTCTATCTTCTTAAGTCTGGTCTGAAACTTTTAAAGTCACTGTGTGCTGCATTGTTCTCTCTTTGAGCATTATCCAATCTACCTTTTGCTTTTGCGAATTGTACCAAATCCACTTTTTGGTACATGTGGCGAACTCTCCTCATCCTTTAAGAAGAAAAGGAGAAAAGGTCAGAAGAGGATTCCTTTAGTTTTTCAGAAGCACTTGTTGAACTATATTAAATAATTATGACCATATGGGGAAAACAGATTTTATTAAGGCAGAAAAGGGGAATCTACCATTCACTGCTGGAAAGAAATAATGTATGTCATTTCTCTGTTAGAGAACCCATAATTAGGGGCAGCTAGAGGGTAGTATAGATAGAGCAGTGCTGGGGTCAGGAGAACCTGAGTTCAAATCCAGCCTCAGAGACCTGATACTTACTAGTCGCGTGACCCTGGACAAGTCACTTAGTTCCATTGCCCCTCCAAAAACAAAACAAGAGAAAAAAACACATAATCTGTCTTCTACAAAGTTTTCTCCTTTGTATTCAATAGGTCTCTTTTCTTTATGTTTATCTGACAGCTAGTTGGGTAAGAGTGAAAGGTAGGTGTAGGTCAACAGGAGCACAGTGATGATGATATTCCCGCTAAAGTTGTCAGAACTGAAGCAACAGGAGTCAATTTTAATGAGACTGGTGCTCCCTAGGAATGACATGGGCCATAAATTAACAGAGCAAAGAAGCTGAGGCATAATGAAATACACCAAGGAAATAAAATGAGTCTGGTGGACAAAATAAGGTGGCAGCCTGCTGGGAGCAATCAAAGACCCTCTGAAATGGTAGGCAATGAGGGGGGGCAGAAATAAGAGTAGCTCACACATTATTGTGTCCCCCCTCCTAAATAGCATTGGAATGGAAAGATGAACAGATGAATGAATAAATGAATGAATGAAAGAATACATTTATTAAGCACGATATGCCAAGTGGAGTGCTATGATAAAGATTAGTAGAGAAACAGAATTTAAGGAGAAGCCATTTTTCCCTTAAGGGTTGGGGGATTGTCAGTTCTAAAAGTCTCTTTAGTTTTGTAAGGGTAATAATATGTCTCCTTAAATCCTAGCCTTCCTTGCATTCAGCACATCTGAAGCACTAAAGGGCCGTCTGAATGTCTTTTGGCCACTTCTAGCCTACTGGAGGGGTCCAGATTGAAAAGCTCAATGGGAAGTCACGTCAATTTGCAATTGAAACGAAGCATTTACAAACAGCTTGACTCCTAGGGAATATATCTCCTCTTTCACTGGTCCTGGACCTCTCTCCTACTGTTTTCCTCTCCTTTCCTCTCTTAGAAGTTTTTTTTTTCTTTTTTTTATCTTGAAATTTTTCTGAAGAGCAGGATCCACAGATGCGTTACCAAACAAATCGGTCATTGAAAGTTCCTGGTCCCTGTTTGGTGCTTTAATCTTCTATTATTTTAATGCTTTGCTTGCAATTACAGGTTCCCATTATCTATAGATATGTCTTTTGTGATGAGTGGAAATTAAATTGTGTGCTGGGATGTTTGCTATTGGAGTATTATTTTTTATCCATAATATGGTATTGTCTACAAATGTTTGTAGAGTATAAGTATTTATACCCTGTTATTTTGTATCTGGAAGAGAAGTATTGCATATTATGTCTTACTTTCTCTGGAGTCCTTCTGTCCAAAAGTGTTAGCAGTACCTTATAAGGCCTGGATATTCCAAACCAACCGTTGGTGGTGTCTGGCATACCTGTTCTCTTTCTTTTCCAAGTCTACTGGAGGTAGCTAGTTTGAAGTACACACAGTGTCGGACAGTTTCTTTGTTTTTGCTGCTGGCCAGTCATATCTGACTCTTTGTGATCTCTGTTTTGGGCAAAGATTCTACAGTGGTTTGCCATTTCTTTCTCCAAGTCATTTTACAGATGAAGACCTGAGGCAAACAGAGTTAAGTGACTTGCCCAAGGTCACATAGCGACTTTGTATCTGATGCCAGATTTCCACTCACGAAGATCGCTTCAGTCTTACTGGCTATGGGCCTAGCACCCTGTCCACTGTGCCACCTAGCTGCCCCTCTTGAAATTACCACCCTTCAATTCTGACTCTGGGTAGGCTTTTGGTAAACAAACTTCTGCAAAGGAATCCAAAATAATGATATAGGTAATAAAGTCAGAAGGTTCTTGCCCTTTGGCCCAAAGGGAAGGAAGCATTCTTTATAGGCCTGGGCCTGTGACAAGCAACAGAATGATAAGATGTGAAATACAGCTTCCCTGAAGACCCCAGAAGTTCAGAATACAAGTTTCTGTTTCTGGTAATGTATTAGCTTCCTGAAATTGGGAGTTGAGTTCTGAGTTACTGTGTGTGTGGAGCAGTATCTGAAAACCCAAGCTTCCTGAGAAGTAATAAAACACAGGGCAAAGACCTGCAAAATTTAGGAGTCTGACAGTATTTACTACTTTCAGCGGACAGCTCTGTTTTCTTTTTGGAGAATGAGAGTTTAATTGTACCATTGGCTGGGAAGGTGCCACCTTCAAGGCTTCGGTGCTGTCAGCTTGAGTTGGGTTATATACAGCTTGTTTGTTCATTGTACAACAAGGTCAGTGGTGGAATTATCTTCCGGAGAAAACCCCATCAATACTGAGAGAGGAGGAAACATCAAAAAGAAAATGAAGACGTTATCAGCTTCCTCCATGAGTCTGTGCCCTGATGTCTTTACCAAAAGTCTTTTGATCAGATAAAGTTTGGGGTGCTGATAACAGCCTAGAAATGAATTCATACTCTGACAGAGTCTGTCACATGGGAAGTCACACCAGAAGCCTTCAGTGTGAAATTGAAATGGCTCACTGTTTAGGGGACCTGTTGAAATATGCATCTATCTGTCTTTGAAATTGTGTCATGGGTATCCTGTTCCAGATGTGTGTTCAATGGGGTAGGCAGACCAGCCTGGGTGAAGACATATATATGATGCAGTTATTATTTCTGGGCCTAGCAGGGGAGTTTGAATTGGAAAGGGAGGAGAAAGGGATGGGGGACGACTAAATGGTCCTTATTCCAGGTCTTTTGAAATCAGGATTATGAAGCTAAAGGCCACCTGGGTCAGTGGAAAAAGCAGTAGAGATGTATATGATGTGAATCCCAGCTCTGACTCTGCCACTTATCTCTGCTACTTTGGGCAAGTAACAAGCTCTCAGTCTTCAGTTTCTTTACGTGTGAAATAAGAAGTTTGCATTTCATAATGTCTGAGATCACTTCTAGGTCTGGAGTTACAATGCTATAAAGTTCTCTTAAAGAGGAAAACAAAAAGCTTGGTTTGAGTCACGCAAATAATTGCATATGAATCCAAGCAGCTGAACAGGGTATTGGATTTGTAATCAAGTGTCTGACTTCCAAATCCTCCCTCAGACACTTAATAGCAGATAACCCTGGGAAGTGACAGCCTTTCTAAGCCTCAGTGGCTTAGGATCTTTGATCCTACGAACTCCTCAAAGAATGAGCAGACTGTTATTTTTCCTTCAGAGATAAAAATCAAAGATATTATCCACTCTTGACCATTCGTGGTGTAAAGTTTCTGTAGTAATATCTCAGTCTGAGGCCTGCTTTCCCTGTGAATCCAGTGCATTTCTAAGTTCTCTTTCACTCTTCTTTTTCAGTTGGTCTGTGCTATTTTAATATAAATTCATTATAATATGCTATGAAATAAAAATACACAGACCTATATATTGCAGGTTTGGTTCTAGACCACTACAATGAAGTGTGTTACGTGAGGTTTTGATTTCCCAGTGCATATAAAAGTTCTGTGTACATTCTACTATTGTCTAATAAGTGTACAATGTTATTGTGTCTAAAAAACAATGTCTGTAGCTTAACTAAAATATTTTATTGCTCAAAAATATGCAAACCATCATCTGAGGCTTGGAGTCATCACCTTTTATTTTTCGCATGGATAGAGCATCTTGTCCAAATGTTGTTGGCTTCTGACTGATCCAGGCGGTGGGCTGTTGAAGGCTGAGGTAGTTGTGGCAAAGTTTGCCATATTGATTGACTCTTCCTTTCACTTGAACCCTTAGAGGCCATTGTAGGATGATGAATTGGCCTCATTTCAATATGGTTGTGTCTTAAGGAATAGGGATGCTCAATGAGAGGGGGAGAGATGGGGACAGCTGATTTGGGGAGCAGTCAGAAAGTGCACATTTGTCTATTAAGTTTGCATGGTTCCTGGAAATCCACGTCAGTTATAATAGTGACATCAAAGATACCTGATCACAGTTCACCATAATACATATAATAGTAATGAAAAAGTTTGAAATATTATGAGAATTCCCAAAATGTGACACAGACACATGATATGAGCACAAGAAGTTGGAAAAATAGTGCAGACAGACCTGTTTCATGCAGGGCTGCCACAAATATTTAATTTGTAAAACAAACAAGCAGAAGCTAAACAACAACAAACCCCACTATATTCGTGAAGTGCAATAAAGGAAATTAGAATGAAATGAAGTATAGAAGTATATGACATGGCAGACTTCTAGGAAAGAAGTATTGTTATTTCAATTTTTTAAAATGGAAAAAAAATTTTTGTCTCTATGTAATATATTGGAAAGAGCTCTGTAGCCAAAGGTACTGGATGCCAATCGGAGATGTCTTCTGCTTAAGATGTTTATAAGAGTATCAGTTTCCTCTTGTATTAAGGAAGGACTTTGGATCTGGGAGGACCTTATGCTTTTAAATCCATGAACCTATTTCCTTCTATCCTTGTCTGTATCAATGCAAATGAATAAGAGTTCAGAGCCATGATGCCATCAATGTGGATACTCCCTTTACCAGTGTTGGTCAAATGCAGCCCAGACTCTCCTACTGTGAGCTTCTTGTCTCCTCTTTTCATAATTATCTGCAGAATGTATGCCTGACACACCTGCAGTCTCCTGCTCCTGGGGAGGGCTGAGGCTGGTGAAAGCTTTGAGCTTGGGCATTCCGAACTGTAGTGTACTACATCTGATCAAGTATCAGGCTTGACGTTAGTACTCTGAGCACCCTGGACTGGGGCAGAGCAGTGTCCCAGGCTGCCTAAGGAGGGAAAAACCAGCCAGTTCAGAAACAGAGTGGGTCAAAGCTGCCCTGCCAAGTAATATGCAATCAGCCCGACTTCCAACCTGGAAGAGATTGAGAGACCTAGTTCTGCCCACTCCTTCTGAAAGTCAAACAATTATGGGATGTTTTTATTTATATTAAAAAGGACTTGTATCCTAGAGAGCGTTTGTACTTGAGCTGTGCATGTGCAGTAGACCTATTCTCTTTGGCTTTATCCAGTACTATAAATGTTGGCTACATGACATGCTACAGTGGATAGAGTGCTGGCCTGGAGATAGGAAGATGTCAGTACAAATTCTGTCAGGCACTAGCTATGTGACCCTGAATAAGTCACTTAACCTTCCTCATCTGTAAAATGAGCTAGAGAAGGAAATGGCCAACCATTCCTGTGTCTTCTCCAAGAAAATCCTAAATGGGGTCACAAAGAGTCAGACATAATGAAATGACTGAGCAAATGTATGCCAGAACATGACTCAGATAAATTCAAGCTCCTCCCGACTTCACTTCTATGGCTCTGAAGGGCTAGAGTAATAAGAATTCTGGCAAAAAGATTCATATCCATTTCCCATTTGTCAGAGTCAACAGCTTGTTTAAAAGAGATGGGTTGCTAGTCACTTTATTGTATTGTCTGATTGGATGCAGATTTTGACCTTTGATCTACTAGCTGATAATCTGACTGAACAAGGACAACTGATTCTGAAATGACTCCCCCATCAGTAAATGGTCATATGCCATCTGTAGTTAGATTAGTTTCTATTTTCATGTACTATTCAGTGCTCAAAATGTTGAAGATTTTCAGTCTTTCTTCTTGAAGAAATTATTTATATTATACAAGTGTTCAGTTTCTGAAACATCTGAATGCCTTAGGTATCTTTTATATTTTCTCGGAGTATGATGTCTTGGTTAGGAGGGTCCTGTCAAATTCTCCCTAAAATTCCTCTCCTCCTTTTATGTCAGATGTTGACATGAGAACCACAATTATGTCTGCCCTTATTTTTATGTGTGTATCCATCTTGATCAGTGAAAGCGAAGACTGAGTGGTTTATGAATTCCCATGTCTTTTTTTTTTACCTTTGGATCTACACCTTCCCAAGGAGTTCCTGTGAGTCTTCTTTCCATTTATCTGAAATGGAAATATCTCTGTCTTTGGATTTTATTTACAGTGAGAATGGAAGCATCTGTGGGATTTAGTTTCTTCAAGACTGCATCAAATCTTTAATTGTTGTATGATGTGCTCATGTTTAGAGAATCCAACCATTTAATTAATGTTTATAGTTTCATGATTTTCAAATCCCTCCCTTTCCTATGACTCATCCACCATTCTGCCATCATTATAGACAGGGGGAAGCCTCAGGGGAATGGACTGTTTAAAAAGAAAAATCTGTTAAGTGGTTTACTGTGACCAATGAATGAATCAGCCAGTAGCCAACGTGCTACTGCTGATGTTCTCTGCCCTTACCTAGACTGATCTCAGATAGCAGAAACAGTCTATGTCTAACTCTGTTAGATGAGTAGATGGAAGCCACCAGAACTTATATTTTCATGAACTTCAAGAACTCACAGTTGTCTCCATGCCACATCAAGGTCCAAAGTAGAACTTTTGGTAGAACCCAAGGACATAAGCGATATCTTAAATTCTTTTATGAAAAGAAGGAACAATATGCCCATTCCTGTATAAACAAGACTATCATTGAAATAAAATTAAGCAAGACCTAATAGATAAAAAGAACAGACCTAAGAATGGTGCTAAATATTACCATGATTTTTTGTAGCTGATTTTTCCTGATGTTCAGGTCCACAGGTCATCATAAGTATTCACAAAAACGTAAGGGCAAGAATATTGTTTTAATGCTTGGATAGGGAGAGAATGTCTCCCTCTCAAAGGCTCATGGCTATAATCCATCTGTCAATATGGACATCTGTAGTTTTTTCAAGGAATTGTTATTATCAAGCATGTTTCAATATGGTGCCCTTGCAGCTGGCTACATTGTGTCCACTCTGACAATGTCCTCTGAATCTCTGAAAGCCACTAAAGAACAAATTTTTTGAAAAGTGGTTCTTAAGCTTGGTGGCAGATAATTTGGATGGTGATTAGGCCATTCTGTAGGCATGGAGGGAAACTGTCCTTTGCAAAAGGGTATTGAGTACAAGACCTCATCCTTACTCAGAGGTCAAGGATGAGTTGGGGTCTAGTATTTCACAGGAATGTCAAGTCCCAGAGGCTTAGATGAGAGTGGAGAGTCTGGATCCAGAGTGAGAGTTTCAAGCCAAGAGATCCCATCTGGAGATCAAGAGGTACAATACTAAAATTGTCAATGAATGACTGTCTGATGCCAATGATGGCCTGGAATCTCCTCCCACTTGATTGTAAGTGTTCCCATTTCTGCCTTACTCTGATTTGCACCTGAAGGATCTATCTTTTCCCAGCTGCATCAGTGAACCTGGGCATGAAGAAATCATTATCGCCGATAAAGCAATTCTGTTCTCGGGCAAGTGAGTAGAATTCAGAATATTTATTTTGACAAGTGTAGTTGAGTGGCAATTATTTATGGAAACATTTCTTTGCATAAGAATTAATATGCTTTTATATCTTCTGTAAAAATAAACCAATCCGAAGTCCTTAAGAGCTTTCTTGGTGCTTTTAGATATCTCTGTTTTGTCTCTATCTCCTCTCTCCCTCTCCCCTAATCTTTTGCCCCTCTCTCTCCATTTCCCCCCTACACACACACACACACACACACACACACACACACACACACACACACACACACACACATACACACACACACGCATGCACACACACACATATAGACAGATAGGTAGATACATATGTCTATGAGTGTGGTTATGTATCTGCATGTAGGTATGTCTATATATATGTGCACCCACAGTCATATACATCTACGTACCACCTAGAGAAGCAAGGCAAAAGTAGGGGGGAGGGACGATTTGAGAATCAATCGGCTTGCAAATTAGTCAAGTGAAAATTAGCTCAGGGCAACTAGATAACAAGAATAATAATGATGTGCCCTTCAGGGACACGCTACATAACTGAAGGGTAGTGAGAGAATTTCTTCCCATTTCCAATGCACTGTGGAGGATGCTTATTAACTATGTGACTCGGGCCATTCTGAGTTGACATTAAAAATATCCAGGTTCAGGCTGGAAGGGAAATGATTCCAAGTAGTATGCCTCTTGTGAAGGAAAAAAATGTTGAGGAAATAGAGGGTCATTAGAAAAAGAAAAAAGAAAAACAGTTCTCTGAGCCCCTTGGAAATAGGCTTCCCAAGCAATGCAACATGTTCTTGATGGGTCCATCTGAAACAGAGGAGAGGAATTTATCTTTTTTACAACAAATCTAAGCAGAATCAGTGAATGTCAGAACTGAAAGCCCCTTCCCTCAGAGATGTCCTTTCGTTTGCACTTTACATATCTCATCTTTTTGGATGAGATATATCTATATCATCTACCCCCTCTGTTGGAAATGTGTGAGGCTTTGTTTTTTTGCTCTTGCTGTGTTTTGGTTTTTGATTGGTTTGTGCCTTTGTGTCCCCAGAGCTTCCCACAGGGCATGCCATGCGGAAAATGCTTAATAAATGCTTGTTAATTGATTGATTGTCCTTGGAGATCTAATCCAAGTCCCTTGTTGTTCACATGAGGAAACTAAGGCTGAGAGAAAAGAAAAGCTATGCTCTGTGTTATACATAATGCAGTAACCATCTGACTAAACCCATCGAAAAATATAATGCAAGGTTCATTTTGTGGTGTTTGCTGTTCAGTTTCAATAATGTCCAACTCTTCCTGAACCCATTTGGGATTTGCTTGGCAAATATGCCAGAGTGGTTTTTCATTTCCTTCTCCAGCTCATTTTACAGATGAGGAAACTGAGGGAAACAGTGGGAAAAGTGTTGGATTTAAAATCAGAAGATGAGATTTCAAATCCCAGATTTGTCTCCTACCCAGAGACTCTAGGGCAAGTCATCTAACCTCTCCCCACCCTGGTGGCCTCATCTGTTAATTAAGGAGGTTGGGCTAGATGATAACTAGCTCCCCTCCAGCTCAAGGATGAGACAGAGAGAGAAATAGAGAGACACAGAGACATAGAGACACAGGCAGCTAGGGAGGGAAGGATTGAGAAACTGAGAGAGAGAGAGAGAGAGAGACAGAGACAGAGACAGAGACAGAGAGACAGAAAGAGAGGATATATTAGTCTCTTCCCTGTGTATGAATTGATAGGAATGTGCTGTGCTGAATTCATGGGAAACAAATGTAAGCCTAGAAGGGCTTATATTCTAATGATTTTATTTGCTGCTGATAGATGTTGGGAAAATAATGCATGAGAACATATAGTTGCTGTACTCAGATATATGTATGTAAAATTGTTACTTTATATCTTATGAAACAGTTTCCTCATGGATATTTTGTGGGACAAGAAGTATTAGTAGGCATGGTTTACAAATCAGACTTTGAATGGTTTGACCATTCTTGTCTAACCAGTAAGTACTGGCACCAGTATTTGAATCCAGGATTTCATCCTTTCAGCAAATCTCAGATGTCATCTCTTCTGTAAGTCATCATCCTCAGTGTTGCACATGTTAGGTACTCCCCCTGCCCTTTAATTTACTTTGGAGTACTTTGACTATACTGAATAGCTTACTTGTGTACATGTTGTTTCCTACGATAAAATATAAGATCCTTAAAGCCAGGGACGGATCAGTTTTTGTCTCTGCAATGCCAACACGTGGCGTTACACCTGACACATAGCATTTTTGTTGCTGTTCATTGGTTTCAGTTGTATTCAACTGTTCATGGCCTTATTTGGGGTTTTCTTTGCAGAGATACTGGAGTGGTTTGCCGTTTCTTTCTCCAGCTCATTTTACAAATGAGAAACTGAAGCAAATTGACTTAAGTGACTTGCCTAGGGTCAACTAGCTAGTCAGTGTCTGAGGTTGGATTTGAACTCAGGAAGATCAGTCTTCCTAACTCCAGGCTGGGCACTCTATCCACTGTGCCACCTAGCTGCCAAGACACATAGTGTAGAGCTACTTAAATTGAATTGAATTCTGGTTCAAAATTCAGGGTTCAAGTCAACAATTAGGGCCCAGTTAGTGTTTTTTTTTTTTATTTTTTTTAAGTGAAAGTTATTGTTCATGACTAGTTCATGAAAAGGGTGATGCTTCTTTAAAAAGGTGAATGTAGATTAGAGAAGAAAAAGAATATTTGTATACTACAAAAAGAAACTAAGTTTTCAATGAACAGCATTCATTTCACATTGTTTTGCAAAGCACTTTACATGTGTTATCTCATTTGACACTTTCAAAAACTCTAGAAAGTAGATGCTACTATTATTCCCATTTTACAGACAAGGAAAATGAGGCTGAGAAAGGTTGTGATTTGCCCAGGGTTATAGAGATAGTGTTGGAGGCAGGATTCGATCTCATAGCTGCCTGATTCCTAGCCCAACACTCTATCCAATGGTCCACCTAGCTGACTTCTTGAAAGTATTCAATATTATTTTTATTCAAATTTTACATTTTAAAAATTGTCCGAATGCATTTAAATGCAGAAAGTTTTAAGTCAAATAATGAATGGTGTTATCTTCAGTTTGGAGAGGGATGACAATGAAATTGCAAGAGGTGGAACAGGAAGTAGCATGAGATAAATGAGGATTTTTCATAGGATGAGGGCATAGAGGGCTATGTCTTGATGGGGTTAGCCAGTCCCCTGTTCTTTGTCATTACAGTTGTATCTGCGGGTCTCTGCCTCACTTGACCCTACTGTTTCTCTGACAAACCAAAGAAGAGTGCTCATTATCTGTTGCTAATGGAGATATCGATACTCATTATGTTGCCTTGTTCTTCATACTCAGAGTAAATGCTGCTGGTACAGATGCTTCATTTGAGAAATATCAGCTTTGTATGTGATATAACTATAGGGTAATGAATCTGATTTCTGTACAGTTAGCAATTTCGTTTCCTAGGTGATGGTCAGGGTCTCTTCCAGCTATAAATTCCACCCTATGGAAAGGCTAAATTGCCTGGACACCTAACATTCCTTTAATCACAGTTACATAAACACTAATTTGTGTTTTGAAATTATACCTGATGTTTATAGAACCTATGTCTGATAATATTTATAAAGAATTTAGAACAATCCTGGCATATTGGGTATTTATAAATATTTCCTTCCTTCTTCCTTCCTTCCCTCCCTTCCTCCTTTCCTTTCTTCTCTCCTTCCTTCTCTCCCTCTTTCCTTCCCTGCCTCCTTAATTCCTAGTGAATGTATCCTTATTTTTAAAAAATCTGTTTATTTCTGCCTTCTGTGCATGAAGTTCATAGCATAATCAATCGTAAATGTAGATCTGGAAAAGGTCTCAGAGATCATCACCTCCAGCTCATTCATTTGACTCAATAATAATATGAAATCAGAGAGGCTAGAAAACTTGCCCAAAATTACAGCTATCTTAACACAACAATTTAGGCCCCCGGATTCATGTTCCAAAATCCAGCTTTGTTTCCACTGAACCCCATTCTTCCTTCAGTTCATTTTCAGCAGCTTGGAAAGCAAGTTGAGATTATGCTTTAACCCCCATTGTTTCATAACTACAAGTTTCCAAAGAAGACCATACAATATGAGAAGAAAACTTGTATAGTAGAACTGGAAGAAAAAATTACCTGGGATCTGGATCTTCTGCTAAGGAATTAGATAAGATTGAGTATGCTATTTAGTTTCTAGGGTCTTAGTTTCTTCATTTGTAAAATTAGATGGGCTGGGAGGATTTTGAAGATTAGGATGGTTGGACTAGCTCACCTTTATGCTCTCTTACAAATCTCAGATTCTCGATCTGGGAACTCTGCTAAAAGGCTATCTAGTAGATGCATTATCCTTATCTCCTAAAGAGTTTTTCATGAGAGGCACTTGGGAGAAATGCAGGCTGTCCTCAATTTAGTACTCAAGGAAATGGAATCAATTGCTTAACACCTTCAATGATTAAGATAGCTACAAAAAAAAAGAACTCTGAAAAAATCTTTGAAAGATAATGACTAATTTGAGTCAACTTTTTACTCCTTACCACTGAAAGAGATGGACTCTCTGAGATAAGACACAAATACTTCATAAAACAAAACCTGGAAAACTAGGTTGTTGGCTCAAGAGATAATTGTTCTATTTTCAATGTGAGCATTTAATCTTGTAAATCAGCAAGCTCTACAGATATATACACACACGCACGTATACATATGTGCGTGTGTGTTTCTATATAGGTATATGAGTATATATACACAAATTTATACATATATGTCTGGGTACACATACATGTAAACATATATAGATAACTGTACCTTAGCTCCTTGAAAACAGAGACTCCATTATTGAAATTGTGTCCCTAATGCCTAGCAAATTCCTTGCATATAGTTGGTTCTTCATAATCAATTGTTGAAGAGGCTTCATTGAGAAAGCAGCTGACTCTAGAATTGTTGCTACTCCTTTATTCTCAAAGAGGACCAATGACATCAGGGGGATGATACCTTGACTTACAAGTCAATTGGATTTAAGTGAGGCAGATCTGAGGAAAGTCATCAGCCTCACTCTCTCCTCTAGTCATGAGGCAAGACATAGGATGAGAAGACTGATGATGGCCCTGGATGCAGTTGGAGACCTTGACCATTTGAAGCCAGGTCTTTCTCAGGCCTCAATTTCAATTCTTACCTAGATTCTAGAATAAGAAATCACTGATCTCCCTGAACTCTTTCTTGGACTGACTATATCTAGGTGGTGCAGTGGATAGAGCACCAGTGGAGGAGTCAGCAGGATCTGAGTTCAAATTTCACCTCAGACACTTGATACTCACTAGCTGTGTGACCTTGGGCAAGTCATTTAACCCCAATTGCTTCTTCCTGGGTCATCTCCAGTCATCCTGATGAATATCTGGTCACTGGATTCAGATGGTTCTGGAGGAGAAGTGAGGCTGGTGACCTGCACAGCCCTCCCTCACTCAAAAAACAAAGTCCAGTGCAAGTCATGTCATTATTTCTCTGATGGCATGGTCTTCTTCAGTAATGAAGGATGAACGCACATGTCTATAGTATTACATTCAGTTGTGTATAAAACATTTTAGGAAGGATTTTGAAAACCTAGAGACCATTCAAAGGAGTACAACTAGGATGGTGAAGGCCTTTAAGATCATGCCATATGACAATTGCTTGAATAAATAAGGCTGGTTAAATCTGTAGACAAGCAGATGTGGAACTCATAGGGATTGGAATGATTTCTATCTTCAGGTATTAAAAAGATGCTCATATCTAAGAAGAACGAGACTTATGTTTGGCCTGAGAGGGAAGAACTAGGTGAAATGGATGAAAATTACCAAGATATAAATTTAAGCTTAAAGCAGGGGTGGGGCTGAACAGCTAGGTGGTACAGTAGATAGAGGACTGTGCCAAGAATCAAGAAGACTCATCTTCCTGAGATCAAATCTAGCCTCAGATACTTATTAGCTATATAATCCCTGGCAAGTCATTTAACTCTGTTTATTTCATTTTTCTCATCTGTAAAATGAGCTGGAGAAGGAAATGGTAAACCATTCCTGTATCTTTGCCAAGAAAACTCCAAATGGGGAAACAGAGTTAAACATAACTGAAAGATAAAAATACAATGTTCCAGATATTATGCCAGGTGTAGACATTACAAAGACAAAAATGAATCAGTTCTTGGCCAAATGAGGCCATGAAGAGTCAGATGTGACTGAACAATGACAAAGGGGAAAAAGAAGTTCTTAACCAGTAAGGCTACCTGAAACTGAAACACGATGTCCTGGAATTTTGTGTCATTAGAGATTTTCAGAAGAAGGCTGGGTGGTCAATTGCCAGGCATGTTGTGGAGTTTTGTTGTGTTGCATTCTTTTGGGGTTTTTTTGGTTTGGTTTTCAGATATGATTTGAACTAAGGCCTTCATGAAAATTTCCAACTTTAAGATGCTATGATTCAGCATCAAGTTGAATTCAATACTTCTCTGATCTTTTGGGTGTCAATCCTGTCTCCATCAGTACATTTCCCAAACCATATTTACCCTGTTATCCTACTATTGCTACACTACAGTTACCTAAGTTTGCATAGAGTAATCTCTCCCCAACACACCCTCAATTTCTTCATGAATATTTGACTTCAGTTAAAGGGACAACAGAGGAAACAACGCTGCTGCACTGACAACATAGCCAAGGGCATGCTGCCTCCAGAGTCTAAGGTTAAATATTTTCAATAGAAATTTACCAAAAGAAATCCGCAAAAACTAGAAATCAGGCCTTGATTTATGAGTGTTTTTTATTATTATCTCTAGACCAAAAGAAATGATGGAGAAGTAGTGAATGATGAAAATTAAACTTAAAAGTATGTCATGGACATGTTTCTTTATCAGAAATCTGGTTGTTAAAAATTGACCAGCACATTTGTGCATATAACCTTTAAATGCTGTGAGCATAAGCTTCTTTAAAGCAGGAATGGGACCTTAAGCCCCTTCCCCATTCTAGATACCCTCCTCAGAATAGCCTCTAGCTTATTACCATTCTAGTTTATTTGTGTCCACTTTTTGAGAAGATTTAGACATATTGTGTCTTTAATAAATGATCCTTTCATTACATGCTGGACCTCCATTTTTATATAAATATGTAAAAAGAGTATCAGTGAGTCCCATGCAGATGCTGGTCCTACAAACATTGACTAAAGAGCAACTTTGTTTAAAGCTCAGGAATTGTGCTTGCAGTTAAGGGTAGAGGTCCAAGAATGGTGCCTTCAAGAAGCTTACATCTCACTAGGGAGATAAAACGTGGAATCAGCCTAGTACAATGAAGAGAGCACACCATTTGGAGTCCGAAAATCCAGGTTTAAATTCCAGCTCCGATATTAGAGCCTATGAGATCTTGCTTGGTACCTAGCTGGACGTGCCCAGGTAGAATTAGAAATGCTTATTGTCCTTAGGTTTGCCATAGTAAGGAAGATGATAATGTATGTTTGTTACTATCGTTTGCATTAACAGATAGACTATATCTGTTTCTGATGTGGAATCACTAGACTCTGCCAAAAACTTAAGTGGTGAGGTCTTCAGTATCTGAGGCTACTGATGGGACAGGGTCTATGACGCCTACAAGACACATTTGCCAGATCATATCTCCACAAGTGTTTCTCTTCTAGATTATGGCTGCCAAGGCTAGATTGGATGAAGGGTTGTTCATTTGGGGGAAGAGATGCCGTTTTTCCTAGGTTTCTTGGACTTACTTGCTTATTGGTGGCATTAGATCAGTAGTTGGCATTAGTGGTATTTTAAATGGTGGATTTCTTTTCCACAGAATTTTTTCCCCAATGAATTGTCACTGCAGAGCATATGCTGGTAAGAGGTCCAATGGTCTGGGTATCACTTATATTCCCAGAACTCTTTAATTCAGGATATTGGGCTATATTCATCAGTGCATGGAGTTAGGTAGTGAGAGTGAGAGAATCCCTGAAAGAGAGAGTAGGAGAAGTGGGTGTGTACAAACATATAGGCACATACATGTCACACGCAGAGATAGGCATGTATATATTTATACACACACTCATACATATGTATTTATACGTATGCATATACACGTTTCCATTTTACATATTTTGCATATATAATGTTTATCTTGTATACACACGTAATCATACAAGCCCATTCATGCAAGTATACATATGTCCATGCATGGATACAGACTAGTTTACTGGGTCTAGGAACAGAGGAATAGTTCACAATTTTGTCGCTGACCATTTCAGCTGGGGGGTACACTTTGAGACCCTTTCAGAAGTAGATGGGGCATCCTAGGAAGCTGGCCAAAGGGGAGCTCCCTTCTGTGTGGTCACTGTGGTGATGTGTCCCAAGCACAGGTGTTCAAAAGAATGTTTGTGGTACCTGCAGTGTGGCCAGGAATGAAGCTGCTAGCTGTGCTGGGTTGGGTGCCTTGCATTTTCCGATAGCAAAGGTAATTCACCATTCTTTTCTATCTGTGCTGTTCTCCAGGCTTTGTCAGCACAGCTCATACACTGAGATAGAGCACGTTGGCTCTTCCAAGCTGGAATTGTCACCAGGGAGAGAGGGAAGAAGATGCAATGCTGTTATTTTTTTTTCCTCAGGTGTGGACATTTTCATTCCAGTAAACACAGAGGCAAATGAAGGTAGTAGTCAAAACGGCCTGCGGGTGTCCAGTCTGTACCCGCCCTTCCAGCAATGAATGAAGCATTCGTGCTCCATTCTGCCCCATGCGGGGAAGCTACGCTTGTTAATGCGATTTCTTTTTCACTCAGCCTCCCAATAGTCTTTTATGAAATAGGATTATATTTATCTATTTGATTTATAGAGAAATCTTATGACCATCGTCTTTGGGGTATGTTTACCACAAATCACGGAAGACAGAATATACGCTGGCAAACAATTGCTTGATCCTTAAAATCTCGAATGAAATTTCTGGAACATGGTAGGAAGAGAAGTTTAGGAATGCTGAGCTGTGGTACAAGACGACACACATTGAAGTCGCAGACATCCATGCCTAATCTTGTGCCATTTTTTAAAATTGATGCTTGTGAGCCTCTATTGACTCATTTGTTACTTCAGAGGGGGTGCTGGTGATGATAATACTTCTAGCATATTTATGATAAAGTTTTTGGGAGGGTACAGTGGCAAGTGAACTGACTCTAGGACAGGGAATATTGAGATTTTAAGCCTAAGACTTCATTCTCAGAATAATGTTTTAAAATGTTTAAAATAAAATACTCAAGATTATTGGGTGAATTAATTTTATGGGAATACAATTATATAAAAATATGAATGCACTTGTATTTACATAACAGGCATGTATGTAAGCATATGCATATATGTGAAATGGGAAAGATCAATAATCAATTCCTTGAGTACTTTGCCTTGTAATCATTTATCAGATATAATAATCCTGATGAGATAAGAGCTAACTGTGCGATTTATAATAAGAATGTAGACCTGGAGAAAACCTGTATAACTGAAGCCATCATGTAGTTCCAGGGAAATGCCTGTGCTGGTTAATCTTAGGAGTGTAATTATGATCGTTATTAAGTGTGTGTTCTAAGTATATAATGATATTAATCATCTTTATATTAAAGTGAAATGACCAGCCTTGAGCTTATGACGTAGAAGGTGCCTGCTTGTGACTTCACGGCCTGTTTGAACCATGGACCAACTTGAGCAAAGGGGAACTGACTATTTGTGCTGTGAACTGACCCACTTGCACCACACATGGAACAAGATAATTATAAATAACTGTGAACCTTGAAGGCTGAGGTCTCAGATCATACTTTATGGACTTCAGACAAGTACCTTTGTTTCTCTTATAAGGCTGGTTTCTTTGCCCAAAAGGCTTCCTGATTTCTTTTTTTTTTTTGAACATATATGTATGAATATATATATATATACATATATATATAAAGGTATATGTGTGTATTTATGTGTGTGTGTGTATATGCAGTTCATAAACTCCTCAGTGCTTTTAGGCATATCATTTCACTTCAGCCTCCATGGACTTCAGTTTCCTCTCTACTAAAAGGAGGGGATTGGCTTGAAAGACCTTTGGCATTCCTTCCAACTATTAGTCTATGATCCTATGACATGATTTAAGGAATGTGAAAAATAATCTTAAAGGAGATCAACACCCTTGAGAATGTGAGATGGCGGTCTACGTCATGGGAACAATAATGCCCCTAGCGTGTCTATCACCTCTGCTGTTTCAGGCTACCTCCCTTTCATGGCTTCCTGGGTGATTCTTGTTTATGGCTATTCAAACATAGCAGCTAGGTGCACAGTGGATACAGTAATGAAAGTGGAATGGGAGAGATCTGAGTTTGAATTCTACCTCAGGTACATACTCGCTGTATAATTCTGGGCAAGCTCCTTAACCTCTCAATGTCTTCTCTCTTTGACAGAGGTTTAAATGGGTGTTGTTTAATAACACCTGCTTCATAGGATTGCCGTGTTAGGATGATACAATGAGATAATAAATATAATGTGCTTTGTAAATATTAAAGTGATCTATGTATTATGTGTATATATATGTGTATATATTCTTACATACATAGCTTTGTATACTAACATATATACATATATGCACATGCGTGTGGATATATGTATGTATATACACATAAATATCCTCCTATGAGGGAGCCCAACTTTCCCCTCTATGTGTACTCAGCGAAGTGTTTCAGATTTCCAACCTCCGTGTTTGGTTCCTATCTTGTCAATCCATCTTACATGAAGGATTGGACACACTATTTGTTCATCTGCACAAACAGAGAGCTCAGGCTAGCAGACTTCTAAGGTCCTTCCCACTTCTGGATTTTTTACCTTGAGATCTCCAGAAGTCTTCTGGTTCTTTGGACATCTTATAGATCTCAGTTTAACAGAAAAGCTTTTCATGTGTTATAGAGCTTGCTAATTTATGGTCAGATAACCTTTTCTGGACACATGCTTCATGCTAACTATTATGTCATATAAAGCATACAGGTTATCGCTGGTAACATGTCACATCCTACTAATTCACAAATGACACTTCTCACCATATTTGCGTACCTAGATTTTCATTTTCTTTCTGAAATGATGGCATGGCATTCTATGATTAGCAGCCGTAAAACATTACAGAAGGGGGGGATAGAGAGGGAAAGAAAGAATTGCTTATGCTAAAAAGTTTCCTGACAGTAAAGAATGATTATTGAAAGCCTGATAGAATTTCTCAAGTGCTATTCGCTT
Source organism: Notamacropus eugenii (assembly GCF_028372415.1). Lineage (NCBI taxonomy): Eukaryota > Metazoa > Chordata > Mammalia > Diprotodontia > Macropodidae > Notamacropus > Notamacropus eugenii. Next base: position 10,253,401 of record NC_092877.1, read on the forward strand.
AGATCTTTTCTTCCTGTTCTATTATTGGCCCAATTCATTACATCTGCAGCAAACTGGTTATCCAACTTCGCGTACTAACCTAGAAATTACGTTGGCTTCTGCGTTTTGTTTCTCCTAGACAATTCATTCCAGAATGTGACAACTCTGTGCAAACTCATACGTCCACGTCATCCACACAGTTAACCTGTACTCTGTAACTAGCCCCTTGACTCTCATAGTCCAGTCTTTGCTTTATCTTGCCTCAGCCAAGGTCTCCATGACACTTCTACCCCATCTCCCTGCTGCTCTCCCCTGTCTAGCTCCCCTTTATTTCATTGTCTTCCATTACAAGACAAGTTCCTTGAGGGTAGGTACTGTTTTCTTCATTTGCGTTTCTATCTTAAGTTCCTAGCACAGTGCTTGGCTACATAGAAAGCCTTCAAGAAATGTTTACTTACGTGGTCTTTCATCTTTCTGTCTAGCTACCTAATCTTTCTATCCACATTGCCATCTTTTTAATTAACTTATTTTAAACGCAAATACTAAAATTTAAATATAAAATAAGAAAAGAAAAGAAAGAAAATTGCCATGTGAACAGTAGGGCAATAAGAGAGGATTCAAAATATTCAGCAATAAATTTCCATTTCAAGAAGCCTATGTAATAAATAATACGCATTGTGTTCACAGCTGTCCATCTGTTCTTTGCTTCCTTGTAAGTTTTCGTTTGTTCTCTGCTATGCACTTTTAACGTTTTCCCTCTTCCTCCCCCCCAAGAAGGCTATAATTAAGGGCAAATGTGTGTATACACACACACACACACATATAATATGTATGTATATGTATGCACATATTTATACATTTTATGTGCATAACATACCCCATACAAATAGACACATGCACACGTGTATATACATACAGACACATATATGTGTCTATGCCCATATATACATATACACAGGTATTTGTATATATATATATGTGCATATATACACACATATATGCACATACATACACTTAGCTATAATCATACTCACATATAGACATATATATTCATATGTATCTATGAAAGACTGTACTAAGCTTGTTTGTTCTCTGAGGATAAATAACGTGCTCATAAGCCCAGTTTTCTAAGTACACCACCTCATCATTTTCGACCCCACAGCCATATTTCAACCTTATACTGTCTAATTATTTTAAGCAGTCTAAAACAATATTGATGAATATGATTCCCATGCAGTATAGTTTCCCTATTTTGATTAAATATCCACTTTTCTATCTTTTTTAGAGACAGTTCTCTCTCAGTAAAGATGTCTAGTTTGATCTGTTTTAATGACATGGACTTCATTATGATTGTCCTGTTGTCATCTGAAACTCAATTAATCCTGTGTAATATCATCTAATACTAGTAGTAGTGGGATGATATCAAAGAAAAGAAGAGACACCGATCTTATTTGCCCTCCACGTATCTGGGATCCCCCACCGTGCTGGAGAGCACCTTACATGCGTGCTTCTCACCGCCCTTGACCCCTGATATATTCTCTCTGATCGTGCTGGAATTCAGTAGGTTATTGAACACATTTATCTCTTTGAAGCTCTCCCAGTTTAAGGAAGGTCAATTATTATAGGAGCCCTTTGAGGGCGAAAATTATGCTATTGACTTTCTTTGTATCTCTAGTGTTAAGTATATTGCCTGGACTGTAGTAAGTACATAGAATGTTAATTGTCTTGACTCAAAATTTCCATTTTATAAAAAAAAAAAAGGATTTTTTTCTAAATTAAGAAATGACTAAATAAGAACTTTACATATCTGTCAATTGTCTGTTATACAAAATTGTCTCTAAAAGTGTACTTACTGACTTCTAATTTTTGACAAGGATCTACTTAACACGTATATAGACCAATACAGCAAGTAGTTTATAGGAATCCAAAAAAAAAAAAATATTAATGTGAAGGTCAGGAGAGTTGTTTTGGACTGACTTTTCAAATTTGTGTGGGGGAACTCAGGGTGAATCTTCCACTGGCGCAGATTAGCAATTTGTGTGCATTCTGGTTCTAGGATGATACATCTATGCGTCCAAGGTAGCACTAGGATACAGATCATCCTTACTCCGAGACTGGTTCTCTGTCAACATATGAGTCCATGATAATGCATTTTCAGTCATGGAGGAGGGATCGAGTACACATGGGGAGTGAGAAAATTACATTTGACCTTAATTTTCATTTTTGTCATGTATAAGATATTTTCATCTACAAGATATTTTCAAAATTATCCAAAATAATTTTAAAATTGTATTGTATCAGATCTGATATTTTCTATGCTTATTTAGTTAGGCCCAGGTATTTTTGACTATATGGTCTGAGGTTCTGTTGCCCCTTTCTTAAGTAGCTCAACTATTACTAAGGAGACCATACCCAAAAATGGTCTTCCCACCAGGTTCACTTGTGTTACTGAGTTCATTGTAGAAATCCCTGTGGACATATTGCATTTAAATTTGATTTGCTACTTTCCTTCCAATTTCATTTACAAATGCTTTAGGGATTGCCTTATTTAATTGTATCCTGTCCCTAAGGTCTCTGCAGATATTTTTCTCATCAAATGATTTTTCTTACAATTGGCTTTTGGAATATGCGTCACAATTTCCCATCCCTATCCTTCATAATGTTCTGACAGTGATCTTGAAGATTAAATGGGTATTTTATTTAGTATTTGTGTCTCTCTGTCCATGAAATAGGGTGTTTAGTTGAATTGGTTCAATAATCTTTGTGCTTCCTTGCTGTAGTGACTGTTATACTTGGGTAAAAATGGTGATTGTCAATATATTTTTTGCTACTTATTGCTTTTTTAAGAATTGAAAATATTTTTTAAAAGAAGATAACCTGGAGATAGTCTAATTATATATGAAATCTTCTTTTTTATCTTTGACTTTTCTTCTTATTTGTCATTGATGTTGAGCTTAAGTCCAGTTGGGTTTATACAGATGGACAATTATTGACATAAGCATCATTTCATCAGCAGTCATTTCCTAACCCTTAAGATACAGTCTTAAGATGAGAGGCAAAATGGGTCCATTTATGATCTTGGAGTAAGGAAGTTATTGTTGAGTCATTTTGGAGTCATGTCTGATGCATCATAACCCCCTTTGGGATTTTCTTGGCAAAGTTACTGAAGTAGTTTGCTATTTCTTTCTCCAGTTCATTTTATATACCAGAAAACTGAAACAAACAGGTGTAAGTGTTTTGTCCAAGTGTCTAGTTAGTGTCTGAGGTTGAGTTTGACCTCAGGTGTTCCTGACTCCAGGCAAGGCACTCTGTGCACTGTACTAACTAGCTGCCTATGTGAATTAAGGAAGACTTAGATCTAAGGCCTGACTCTGACACATGCTAGCTCTGTGACCAAAGATAAGTTTCTTCAAATCTCAGCACCCCCAGGCAACTCTCCAACACTGTTCTGTATAATAACAGAAAGAACAGACCTTGGCCTAAAGGGTCCAAAGTCTCCCAGTGCATCCTGGGTCATCTCCAGTCAGCCTGATGAATATCTGGTCACTGGATTCAGATGGCTCTGGAGGAGAAGTGACGCTGGTGACCTGCACAGCCCTCCCTCACTCAAAACAAAGTCAAGTGCAAGTCATGTCATCATTTTTCTGATGGCATGGTCTTCTACAGCAATGAAGGACAAACAAAACAATCTGTAAGTAGATGCAGCTGCCTGAATGGGGACCTAGCTACCTAGGTAACTCAGTCTCTCTCCTGTCCATCTCCCCTTCCCCTTCCTTTTCCTCTCAAAAGGAAGGTAAACTTGAATGGCCAGAGGATGCCCAGTTAACTTGAGGTTTATTGGCTAGATTTCTTGCTTTCCTTTCCCTTTCTCTCTTTCTTTCTCTTTCCTGTTTCATTTTCCTTTTCTTTTTCCTTTCCTTTTTCCTTTCCCTTCCCCAAACCCTAAACCTCCTGCACTCTGAAACCTATAGATTGGACAACATTAGACCCCTGCCCAAGTTCTGCTTAAGGGCTATTTTCTGGACCCTCCTGGCTTAAGAGTGATTATCAATAGTAGCTGTTGCTGTTTCCCTCCCAGTCTGTTGTAGTTTTTTTTGTTTTTTTTGGGTTTTTTTTTGCCTCATTAAAGGGGCCATCCCCTGACAACTTCTTAAACAGGCCTATTCACTGAATAGGTGTTACCTCACTCTGAGTACCTGAATAGACCTTGGCCTAAAAGGGTCAAGGTCTCCCATTGCTTCCTGGGCCAACTCCAGTCTTCCTGATGACTATCTGGTCACTGGATTCAGATGACTATGAAGGAGAAGTGAGGTTGGTGACCTTGCACAGCCCTCCCTCACTCAAAACAAAGTCAAGTGCAAGTCATGTCATCATTTCTCTGATGGTATGGTCTTCTTTGGCAACAAAGGATGAACACAACAACAACAACAAAAGGAAGAACATTTACTCTGTAGTCAGAAGACATGAGTTCATATCTCCTGTCTGCCATACTTACTGTTGGTCTAATTCTGGGTAAATCAATTAGTTTTCTTGGACCTTTGTTTTCTTGTCTAGAAAGTGAGGGTGTTGGACTATATGACTTCTAAGGTAGCTTTCAGCCCTCAACTCTGTGATCCTTAGAAAATTCCCTCTCTACATTGATATAAGGAGTTTCTATAATAGAACTTCCTTTTACCAAATTATATTGAAGATCCAATTTAGAAACAGAAAAACCAAAAATACAACGAATTTTAGTTAAGATCATACTGCTTAGGGCTATACATTCTTGGTGCCTTCAGACTCTCCTGAAAATATTTTTGATATAAAAACATAAATTTTTTGAGTAATTATTCGTTTTTTGGTGTCTTTAGCTTGGAGACATTGTGAAAGTCACTAAACTCTACATGCATTGTCTTCCTCATTTGTAAAATTGGATTAACAATAGCATCCACATCCCATAGTTGTTGTGAGGGCCCAATGAAATAACACATGTAAAGTGCTCACAAAGTACTATAAAAATGCTTGCCATTTTATTATTCATTTTTTAAAAAATTCTGAGCCATATTTTGGTAAAAATTGTTGTTGCTGCGTTTCTCCTGTTCACTTCCTTCTGCGTCCACTTTTCAGATTGTCAGTAAAGATGTTCATTCTTTTGGGGCTATTTTTATGACTTCATTCATTCAGGGATGTCAAAATGAAGAAACTGCCACTACTAAGGTAGATCGGTATCTTTTTTTAAAACATAATCTTAGCTTACCTGACATGCTGACAGAGATTTGCTGCCAAAGGTCACGCAGTCAGGTACATCAGACACTGGATTTGAACCCAAATCTTCCTGGAGTTGAGGCCAACATTATTAAATTAGTTTGGAGTAATACATGAGTAGTTTATTTCACCTTAATTTTTTTTTCTTTATTCTCTATAACACAAGTTATAATGCAGAGTTCTGTGTTGATTCCTCCATGTTATGTACAGTTATGTGTTCTTTCCTTATGGGGTGACCTGGCCCTTTTCTTGCTTTAAAGATATATCAGTAAAACACAAGGCAAGGAATGTCCTACCAAGCTGGAAGGGTTTGAGTATTAACTTAGTAATGGATTAGATGCCCGGAGAAGAATCCAGTTCAATTCAGAAAGTCTCATTATCAGAGGGTGATCACTCTTTGGGATACAACAGTTCTCAAAGGTGCGGAAAAATCACAATCTTCATTCTGGCAGGAACTGTTTCCAGTGATATAGTCACGGAACCTTGAATTCTTGTAGGATAAATAAGTATTACATTTTTTTTGTTTTCAGTCAATTTTCAGTTGTACCGACTCTTTGTCACCACATTTGGGGTTTTCTTGGCAAAGATACTGGAGCAGTTTGTCATTTCCTTCTCCAGCTCATTTTATAGATGAGGAAACTGAATCCAACAGAGTTAAGTGATTTGCCCAGGGTAACACAGCTAGCAGATGAGGCCAGATGTGAACACAGAAAGATGAGTCCTCTTGACTCAAGGCCTATCACCCTATCTGCTATAGCTGCCCACCTGATCCATTGAGTTAATTATTTGATTATTAATCAAGGATTTAATATACAACTGTGTTGGTATTTTGAATATTGGCTTCCACAATATTCATGTAACTGAATAACAGTATTCCAATTCCATGGTGCATAAGAGTATAGGATTTGAAATAGAGGACATAGGATCAAACTCTGCCTCTTCTGTGTCTTAACCATGTGACCTACTCTAAGTGGATAAACATCTCTGGAGCTGTTTTGTTGGGGCTAGATGATTTGGAAGACTCTTCTGGCTTGATTTTATTATTTATAATTTAGGAATAAATGTTCATACTCCATGTGTATCCAGTCTTATTGTTAACTTTCTGTATCCACTATTAAGCCTCACATTATCACAACTGAAGATCTTTAGATTGGTGAAACTGGCAGAATCCGTGTGAGGAGTTGGATAATTCAGCCCACAGGGGTCTGATATCAGTTATGACATTTAGATTTTTACATGATGGTCGTTCTATTGTTCAATCATTTGAGGTCATTGCTATGTGACTACACTATTTTTAAAGAAGATCCCTGAAAATGGAACAAAAACTGATTCTCCCTGTTTTGGTAGGAAACAGTGAACTGATTTATGAGCAATTTGGGGTCTAATCACACTTCTTATACCATATGACCTTGAGAAAGTCTCTTTGCCTCTTTTAGCCTCAGTTTCCTCATTTGTAAAATGAGAATACTAAAGGAAATGATTCCTACAGTAATTTCTAACTCAATGAGTTCTAGTTTAAAGGCTGAAACATGTAATGTTACGTGTCTGGAAAAAAATCAGAATTCTTATTTGGAAAGCTACTCTCATGGCTGATGTGTGAGATGGTTTTGTTTCTTTAACTTACGTATGCAAGATAGTAGTTACAGGATGACAGATGGACGAGATAACTGGTCAAAGGCTGACCTATGGCATATGGCATCACGGACTTCCTGATTCTAGCATGTATAGCATTCTTGGCAAGGTCAAGAGGAGTGACTCATTATTCTTTTGCAGTTGATATTCACTGGATGTGCAGTGCAAGTCAGCATCTTGCAAGTGCAAACCTACACTTCAGCCCTTTATTTAAAGGACAAAAGCTTCTTTCAAGTAAGGAGTTAGAAATTGTGTGTGTGGAAGCACGAGATAATATAAACTGTCTGTACATATTGTAATCCTTCAGGAAACCAATTGCATAGTTTCAAATTGTGTATTATTGGAGAAGGTGGGAAAGCATCATAAATTTTTATGTTCAAAAATGCAAATTTTTATCCCCTGTTGGAAAGAAAACCAGCAGTCATTGGAGACATATGCAAAAATAACAAATATGTTGATCCTACTTATTTCTCCTCTAATAAAAGCTTTCAGGTACCCATTCTTGAACACATACTAGTGAAATGAGAAGCCATCTTTCTTTGATATTTTTATGGATTCATGATCTCAGGTATCTCTGATCCAGGAATGAAATGTTATAATTTCAACCCTAGAATGTACCACCTACTATCTGTATGACCTTCACCAAGAAACTCAATCTATTTGGACTTCCATTGGTTTATCTGTAAAATGACAGTGTTAGACCAGAATAGTGACCCCATATGGAGTCACAATCCACAATTCAAGAAAAACTGAAGAGATTGTGAGTGGGAAAAGGTTAGAAGCCCTGGACTAGGTTATTAGATGGGCTTTAAGATTTCTTTTAAACTTGTTTGATTCTACTGATTCTTTCTATCACCAGTAAATAATCAGCAACTCTATTTAGCAGTGAAAATGTAACCAAACTGTAATTTGGGGCAAGGAGATGATGTATAAAAGCTGGTGATGGGTTAAAATTTCCCAAATATATTAAGTTATATTGATTAATCCATGATTTCTTCAGTAGGTAGGACTGTCAATTTGGAAAGTCTCTCTGCCAACACAAGTTGCAACCTACACATTTTAGTAAATGAGTACTAGGGGAACCTTCTGAGGTGGAGATTGAGTTGCTCCTGATCACTCGTTTGATAACTTTGAACCCAGCTCTTCCAGACTGCCAAGCCTAACTTGCTATTTAGTATGCCAAGCAGTTTATATTTTCATGATTTGAAACTATGATACTATAATAATTAAAACTAAAGATGAAAGCTCAAATGTAAACCACATACAATGGGACAAAACCACTCCAATTTAAATTATTTACTTGAACTTTTTCTCTAGATTCTGAAATTTGCCAGTTGTGTGACCTTGGGCAGGGCACATATGTGTCCTAAGCCCCTGATTACACATTATAAAAATATTTTTAATGGAAAATCCTACTTCAATGTCAACCTCATAAAATTGTTTTGAAGTACTTAATAGAATGTAAGATAATGCTATCAACTGCATAAATTCTTTGTGGAAAGATACAAGCTCATGTTTAATAATGTAAAGGCAGGAAATTAAATGTTTGTATCTCCAAGTTTTGTCAGGAACTTTTGGTAGAAAATTGATACTTTCCCCTTCTAAAATATTTTGGTTGATGCTGTTGATTTCTGGAAGATAGCAGTTCTTCTTAGAAATCATATCAAAATGCTTTTGGAATAAAAATCATTCCTATGAAAAAGAGACACCAACCCAGAGACATTAAATATTGACAGATCAGCAGATTGACAAAATGAAAATTCATGAGGTTTTTCAGCCCTTTGAACTGGAGAGAAGTCAAGCATCGACAGAAGGATGTCAATAGGAACCAAATTATGCCCTCATTCAAGCTGAAAAAAGCCAAATGTTTGAAAATTTGGATTTGGGAACATTTTGGTTTGAGATACCACCAACATGACCCAGATGATACTTGGATGCCAGAATGACACACAGACAAGTTCCCTTTCCCTTCAGTTTCCATGGTTCATAGGTCCCATTCATGACAATACTGTGTCATTGACTTAGCTATTTGTATGTTTAAATTATAATTCTGCAAACTAAAAAGACTTAAAGTAATCATGATAAGACCTTTATTAAATCTTATTATATTTGGTGGGGGGTTGGAGGGAGGATTAAATCAGAGTCCAGTGAATATGGTCTAGGAATGACAGTTTCCCGAAAGAGGGAAATTATCAGTTTGCTCTTTATTCTACATTTAGAATATTAAATTCCGTCCCAGTCACTATATTGTAAGACTACCGAAAAGCTGGCATACTTCTCCAGAAGGGTGACTAAGCTATTGAGAAGACAATAGGCCATGATGGAATAATAGAATCAAAGAGAATCATTTGAAGAAATTAGAGATGATTAGCCTGGGGAAGATTTAGAGAGTTTATGATAATGGCCTTTAAGTGCTTGAATGATTGATATATTGAAAAGACATTAGTTGACTTCTTAACCCCAAGAACAGATCTTTCAACAATAGGGAAAAGTTTTAGAGAATTCAATTTGGGAATGATGTAAGATAAGTTTCAATTTACGAGAGTACTCCAAAAAAGGAATGGCCTCATCTCTGGCAGTTCACTGTCATAAACTCTGACAGTTTATGGTTGAGCATGTTTAAAAAAGTGTATCTCCAAACCAGCAGCCACCATCTGCATGCACGAGTAGCCCTGGCCTCTCCTTCTGCTTGACTTATGTCTTTGCTGACAATGACTCTACCAAGGCCTATTCTACCACTGTTTGTAAGAATTTCGGAATCCAAATAAGTTGCATAATATTAAAACTGCAAAGGTGCTTGGAGTTCGCGAAGTCCGACTCTCTCACCTTACAAATAAGAAAACTGAATCTAACAAAGGTGAATTGACTTGCTGAAGCAAATAAGTGGAAGAATTTGGACCCAAAGCAGAATCTTATCTCTGTGTCCTTACCACTATGCCATGATGAGGAGCTTGGCAATTAGCGCATGATGTTTTTGTCCTCCTTATTCACCACTTCTTTCTTTTCCCCTGATTTCCTATATTAGAAATTGAAGTTGTTCAGTGGGACTTTATGCCAACTGCCTTCTTGAATTCAGGAAAAAAGCAGGCTAGATATACTATTTTCTCCAATTATTATTCACAATAGAAAGCCTGAGATAAACTCAACATCAATGAAAATGAGACTGACACTTTCTGAAACCCAAATGCCTTCTCTGCCTAAATTATTGAAGTGGAGGTGGACTTCTCAATTAGAATTTTTGGTTATTATTTAGAATAGGTAAAAGCATCATTGAATGTCCAACTATAGCCAATATAGCATTCAGGGCCTGGATTCAGGAAGATTTGGGTTGGAATTTCAACTGTGGTGTTCGCTAGGCATCAAGTCAAGTCATTTAATTGATCACAGTTTCAGTTTCCCTCTGTATAAATGAGAATTTCAGTATCATTTAGTACCTATATTACAAGAGTGTCGTAACTCTAAACATAAGGCTATTCAAAAGGCTCATTTAAACCTGAAATCAATATAAAAATGTGGATTATTTTTTGAAAATTGGTCTATATCTACATAATCATATATTTGACTATAACTTGATGTATTTCTTAGTTTTGTGACATTGAACGAGTCACTTAACCTCTGGCACTGGAGAAGGAAATCGCCAACCACTCCAGTATCTTTGCTAAGAAAACCTCATGGACAGATGTCTATGGGGTCATGAAGAGTCAGACCTGACTGAAACAACTGAAAAACAATAACAGATATAGTTATATACAACTATATGTAATAAAGAATGGACAGGTAAACTGAATTTTGTATCAGTGAAACAGAAGGCTCTCACAAGCTAAATATCGCTTCGTTTATTATATGTAAGTAATTATGAGTACTCACCTGTGTACCATCCCAGCCACCAACCAATACACATTTTGCTAAAAGCCTTAACAAACCCTCACCTAGACGATGGGAAGAACAGTAAATGTACAGCAGCTTTCATTATCACCCCTTGTGAGAGGCAAGAGAGTGCTCCTTTTGTGACATTACCTATAAAGCATGTAAACACCCTTGCCAGAACACCGCCTGCACTTGGCCAAGTGGGATTCCAAGTAGCATAGACAGAAACTGCCTTGCCATTTCCTTTGACAATGGCCCAGTGATATTAGACTCACTGGAATTGTAATTAACCATTGGAGGAAAACAATAGGAAACAAATCCATTAGGATTAATTTTCACAGGATGTCTTGGAAATCATAGAAGAGACATTAGCTGTCTGCCTATTTATAATTAACGGATCACAAACACTAATGCATTTTCCCAACAGGAGTGATTCAAATGAAAGTTCTGTTGCCAGTAGGACTCAGGGGGCTGGATTGGAGGAGAGTCCAGGCACAGGATGATCTGGCTTCCAATGACTGTGGACAATATAGAGGCAGAGAGTGACAGCCAGCAGGATGTTTGTGTTTGATGCTCCTTTATGAATTTCTCTGATGGGAGAATGCTATACTTTGTCTTACCTGGCAAAGCACAGCTGGTTATCATAAGGATTAAATTCATGTATAACTACACATTTTCTGAGAGTTCTGTATCAAGTCTAGATTAGAGAAAGGCATTAACTCTTTAAGTAAAACTTCTTTACTATCCATTTATTAAGTTATGAACAGGTCTTGTGAACAAGACATGAGTTTAAAGTCTATTGGATAGAAACTCCACTAAGTTTGATTGAATTGGACCAGTAATTCAATAGTTCCCTGGCCACATAGATGCGTGTACTCCATGTACCAGTCCAATTAAATTCAATTACTTAAGTATTTATTTTCTCCCTAATGCCTTGTATTTTATTTGCATACAATTTGTATATTCTTATACGTTGGAGATGCAAAGAGAAAAATGAAACATACAAGAACAGGCACGTTTTGTCTCCTTTGATAAAATATAAACTCTTTGAGGGCAGACTCTGTTTGATTTTTCCTATTTCTTAGCAAGTTTAGGCATAACTCATGATACAGCTCAGGAACTACGCTAGTTCCCAGGGATACAAAGACAACATATAAAACAATATCTGCCCTGGTGAAAATGACATTTTCCTGGAGGTAATACAAAATATACAAAATAAAGGCAAAATGCATGTACTTGACATTGTAAGATACATTTAGGACAGAGAGCCAGACAAAGAAATTACATGGTTGGGTTAGGAATTTGTTCATCCATGCAGTAGCGCTTGAGATGAGCCTTGAAGGGAGCTAGGGATTCACATAAATGGTGTTGAAAAGGGAAGTAATTCTGACTATGAGGGGTGACCTTTGCAAATGCATGGAGGTAAGGAGTGGAATGTAAGGTCATAGGAATAGTTAGTATTTCCAGAGAAGAGAGAGTGTAAAGGGGAATAATCTGAAGAACATTTCAGAAAGTAGAAGAGAGGCTGTTGATAGAAGGTTATCAGTATCAGGTTGAGGCCTTTATACTTCATCCCAGAATCAATAAGGAAACACTTAAGATCCTCTGGTGTCTCCAAATGGAAGTTCAGAAACCAGAGTAAAGAAGTCTCTGTTCGATTGAGGTCTCTGGTATCTGGCCTTCAGAGATTTATTTGTGAATTGTAAGGAGCTTTAGTGGCCATGTAGCCTAACCAGTACATGACAAAAATTCCCATATCAGACCCAACAAGTAGGCATTTATGAGGTATGTGACCCTGGGCAAGTCACTTAACCCTATTTGCCTCAGTTTCTCATCTGTATAACAGGCTGGAAAAGAAAATGTCAAACCAAGAAATATCAATGTCAGTAAAATCCCAATCTCAAAGAGTCAGAAATGGCTGAAGCGATGCAACAACAATAAAAATTCTGCCATTCACAAACAATTCAGCTTTCTTCATTTGAACTGAATTGATACTTCATTGAATCCCTAATCTTATCGACATCAGACAGTATATGTAAGTACCTTGGAATCTATGTAGTAATTCCTTATTTTTGTTATGTATTGGCACTCCTCCTTTCTACAGATATCAAAGCCCATTCATTCCTTCTCATCCTTTAGGGTTCTTATCCATGCACTTCCACCAATCTTGTATAAACTAGCCAACTGACACCTGAAGATCTTCTTCTGATAGTTGTAATTAATATGAATCGATCCAATACAATACTTCTTTCTCCATCACTCATGCTCCATGACTGATCCCATGTTTTTTCAGATCATAAATGCCTCTGATGGATGTTTGCTTATTTGTTTGAATTTAACCCTTCTGTCATTCAGGTGACTATTGGAAGTATGCTACAGCCTGCTTTCACCCTCTCCAAATAGTCTTCTTATCTCTTAGGACTTCTACAATAAGAATTCTGCAGAAATCATAGGGCACCATGATGCACAGATTTAGAGCCTCCTCAGGAAAATGCCAACATTAAAAGGATGGGCTTTTGTTGGATCATTATCATGAAATAATTTTCATGCCTTGATTGAATGTCCACAGGGTGCATTGCCTGCTACTCCAGGTAGAATCTCGAATTAAGATAATAAAAGCACACCAAGCAAAATATTCACCTTCCTGGGGAGAACCTTTAAATAAGGCATTGCTGGATGGTCCCTGGCAACAAAGTGATTTTTAAAGATGTCACACTCATGTGTCTTTTCCCATTCCATGATTTGAAATCACTCATGATCTTACCTGTGCATGATTGTTTTTAACTTGAACTTTTAAAGCCAGCATTTTCAGAGAAGGAAGATTTTCTTATGTTAAGTATGTGCTGACAAGCCTAAGCTACCTGTTAGAAAAATAATAGGAAATTAGAATACAACAGTAACCTTGTATAACCTATTGGCATTGATTTATTGAGCTTCTTATTAAATAAAAATGAAAATGTTTAATAAGGACTTATTGATCTTAAATTATGACCTTCAATTTTCACCCAGATCCCAACTGACAAGCCTGCACATTAGTTAAGATTACAAACTTATAATTTTAGTGATCACTGGATTTGGTGCTGAGGAAACTAAGTTTCGATCCTGCCTCAGATACATGATACCTTGGGCAAGTCATTTCACTCTGTACCAGTTTCCTAATCTGTAAAATGTGGTACTTCAAAGTAAATATCCTCAGAGAACCCCTGCATCTTTACACATATGATGTTATCTGCAGGTAAATAACAAATTGTATCTTTGGACAAGGTAAAGGTGATGTCCAGAGTTGTGTAATAGAACAGAAACTGGACCTGGAGTAATGAGAATTAACTTCAGATCCTAGCTTTGATGCTTCCTCGCCATGTAGCATCGTGCAAATCACTCAATGTGTCTTAGCTTGTTTCCTCATCCTTAAATTGAAAATTAGGATAATTTTGATTCATATCTCCCTGGGATGTTGTGAGGATCCAGTAAGATAATGCATGCCCAGCAATGTATAAACCTTAGAGAGCTATATAAACATGAACTATGATTATTAGCCCCGGAAAGATTTGCATTCTTAAACCCTTCTCACCAGGATTAATAAAAAATCAAGGTATGGCCGTTAATCGACTGGTCTTCTAGATGATCCTCATCAGAGTCAGCTCTTGAGGAAACAAGATGGAGCTAGCGTAAGATATGGAGTTTTCCCTTGCCATAACCAGAGTGACAAATTTGTCCATTATAAAAGGAAAGCTGCTTTTTATTCCTTTATTACCTAGCACTCTTTATAAATGGAATTCATAATTATAGCTGCTAGTCACAATTCATGAATTTCATTCATTTAACATGCATAGGAAGCATTTATTATATGTAATGACTAGGGTGCGGGGTTAGATACCAAGATGAATCAGACATGATGGTGGGCGAGGTGATTGAGGAGGTACAGTGACAGACTAATGTACTCCATTTCCAAAATGGTGAGCCCTTGTTGCAGCTTAGATGGTGCCTTCCTGTGGAGGTCATAGACAAGGCACTTAGCATTTACAACACGGAGAGGGCTGACCTTCAAGATGAATTGATGGGGTCACACTTTTGTGAGTCAAGCTATGATGAAAGGTGTAACTATTTGTTTGCGTGTTTTCTCTCCTATTCCAGTGTAGATTTCTTGAGGGCAAAAGCTGGGTTTTTTTTTCTGCCTTTGTTTCCTCTCCACTTAGCAGTATCTGACACTTAGTAAGCAGTTAATAAATTCTTATTGAGTGACTATCTGACTTTCTCCTGCTTAAATTGTTGTATCTGAGACAAATTGTCACCCAAGTGGCCAAACTTCTACTGATAAATCCTTACAATGTTGTTTGTCAACTACCTGTTGTAGACAGGACAAAACAAGAAGAGCCATCTGTACAAGTGAAGGGACTATGCATGTGGATGAATTTGTATAACCTTTATGTAGATAAGATATCCTATAATACTACCAAGTGTTTTGTTATGAAAATGAGATAAAAGTCACTTCCAAATAGGGGAATGTAGGCCAGGAAAGTCTTTATAGCAGAAAAAGGCTTTGTAGGAGGGAGAATTAAAAATTAGTGGCAAGGGAAAGAAGATACACAAGTTTTATGGAAGAGTATACAAAAAGTCATGAAAGTTTAGGAAATTTTTTAAAAAGCTGAACTGGAACCAGATTATCCATGCCTTTGAATGATAGGGGAGCATATCTGATTTGAATGAGCATAGCATAATATAGAAAAAAATGTTGGACCTAGAATGGGAGACCTGGGTTCAAATGTGTTTGCAAGTACTCATTTTATGTATCCAACCCTGGACAATCTCTTCACATCTTAAAGCCTCAGGCTGCCATTGTACTCTAGGTGTTTTAATGAGGTAGCCACTATCCTGCTCGCGGGGAGATGAGACTGTCAACATTCCCTTTCTAAGGGAAATATAAGCAGGGGAGGTATAAGCATGGGTTATTATTCATTAGGTAACAATGGTTCCTCTCTGTCATTTCTATTGTGTTTCTCTTTTTAGTAGAAAAATGAATCTGGCAATGTGGATTAGGAAAGAGAGACACGATAGGCAGTAAGTTTGGTCAGAAGGCTATCTCCACAAGCCAAGAGAGGTCTCGAGGGCCTACCCCAGGGTGTTTGGCAGTAGATGGATGTGAGCAAAATTTTGCAAAGAGAGAATTCTTAGGAGGGGATGATTGATTAGATTTGTGGAAAGCGAAAGAGGCTTGAGTGGGCAGGGAAAAAAAGATGCCCTACCACCTTGCAGTTTGCAGCTTTTTCTGATTTTCAGTAGAATTAGTTTCACTGAGACTGGCCACCTTTTCTGATTAAGTAGGTCACTGATTTTCATCATCTAGAAAAAAGTGCAAAGACCAATGGTGTAAGCAGCCAGGTTCTGCTCTGGAATGTGCAGCTCTCATTGAAAGAAAATTAAATGGGCTTTGCAGTCAGTGGGAGTTCAGCAAGAAGGGCAAAAATTAAGTCTGACTTAATTAAAATAATTTAATATAATGCCGAACTACAGGGGCAGTCTTTTTTTTTTTGGTGGAAACTTAACTGCTCATCAAAATATCGTAAGTTGCCTGACAATTATAGTTTTGGTTCTTGGATTTTTTTCAGGCAGGAAAGATGAGAAACAGAATATGGAAGGTTTTTTACTTGCTTGGAAAGCAAATTTGCTAATCTGTGAACTTTCTAACGTGTTACCCTAGCCCATTGAATTTATGATTAAAAAATAATAAAAGCAAATCTATAGCAGTTGGAGGTTTACTTTTATTTTTCTCTTTCCAACCACCCTTGAAATGTCTACTATAGGAATCATGAGCATCGAATCAGCTGTCTGAGGATGTGCGTTCAAATCTAGCTCTGCTACTCATTTCCTTTTGGCAAGTCCACCATCTTGGCTTCAGTTTCCTCATCTGGAAAATGGGAGGATAGGACTAAATGACTAATAAAGTCCTTTCCAAATAGAAACCTGTGGTTCTGTGATATCCATCTTGCAGGTGATGAAACTGGGGCTTAGGAGAGTTAAAGCCAGTATCCCTGTTCTCAAATCCACTGCTCGTTCAATGTAGCTGGTTACAGAAAATGCTTGAGGAATGAAGAAATGGGACAGCCAACATCACCAAATGAACAATGGGGAGTTTTAATTAGCAGCTGCTTTCTATGTATTTAAGGAAAGGGGGAGAGCTATAGGAGGCCCTCCAAATTTGGAAGGTAATAATTATTTCTAATTTTTTCAAAGCCTTGAAATAACTGAAGGCCTGTAGTTAGAATAAGGACAGAAAAGCCATTCAGTGTGGATAAGGGTAATAGGCCCCATTCAAAGAAAGGGGGTGATGCTTACTTCTGGCCATGCTTCTGTCCAGTTAATGGAGTTGCACATAAAGCTGCTATTCTGACCTTCTAATCCATTCATCCTTTCATTCAGTCAGTGAGCATTAATTAAGCACCAGCTGTGTGAAGAATACTATGCTAGGTACTATAGGGGAAACAAATCTTATATAAGACAGGGTGCCTGCCCTTAAAGAATGTACAGTTAAGAAGGGGAAATGGACAAAAATGCATATAAGTAAAATATAGATTCATTGTTTTTCATAGCTTAGGGCCAGAAGGGACCCAAAAGATCATGTGTCCTAACCTTATTATCTTAATGAGATGTTATTTGTAAAGCACCTACCACAGTGCCTACCACACAGTAGGTCCTATGTAGGTACTTATCCCCTTTCCATTCCATTCCTTAATCTCCACATTTCATAGATGAGGAAACTGAAACCAAGACAAATGATCTGAGTTCCTCAAGGTTATACTGGGCAGTCAGTGGCCCAACTAAGACTGTAAACTAGACTTTCTAACTTCTCATTTAATATTTTTCTCACTGGAACCTAAGTACCTGGGGACCTCTCCTGTAGGCATTTGTACCATATCTTTAGAGGGAGGACCCTAAACTCAAAAATATTCTTACAAAAAAAAAAAATCCCTTTTTTCTTTCTAAATGTGAAATACAGTGATACCAGGGAGAAGATGCCTACACTTTCCACTCACTGGGAACTTCTCCCTACCCACTGGACACAAGGTTAAGGAATATTTTCATGACTTTGAATATTACAATCATCCACTTAAAATGTAAGCTTCAGTTCCTTGTCTATTGTCTACCTTAGAAGACGTAATAGAAGAGGGTGATAGAAAACTAGGCTGGGAATCAGGAAGGCCTAGATTTAAATTCAGTTCTTGAGATTGACAAGTTGAATGATACTGGGAAAGGGGCTTATTCTTTCTGAATTCCAGTCTGATCCCTGGGATCTGGTAATACTTCTTGGAGGAAGGAACCATCTAGATTAAGGAAACCATAACTATATTGTGCTTTCCTATGCTATCGACCTTTGTAGAGTTGTTCTGAAGATACCACTTACAAAGACCATGTAAATATGAACAACATAATCATTACTGGAAGCATGACTTAATTACTTTGTATTTGCATAGTATTGTGTGAACTGCTGAGGCTGTTGATATGAACCAAATATGTCATCCATAGTCTCAAGAACTAACATTCCGATAAGGGAAGATTGTTTGTAATGAGCCTTGGTTTAGTGTAAAGACTCTTGAGACAGACCCAGAACAGTCTGTTGCAATACCCCATCTATCAGGACATGCATTTTGCTTCACCCTAAAAAACGCCCAGGCCTTATACGTGAAACCTTGGTTCCAGGAACATCTCTTCCTGCAACTAAACTATTGTTTGTAGGTTGTTTCTACCAATTAGACTGTGAGCTCCTTGAGAGCCGGACTTGACTTCCTCTAGTATTTACATCCTCCAATGAGCACATTATATATATTTTTATTCATCAGCAAAATGAAGAGGTTATGCTAGATTATCATATCTCAGCTGCAAGAGGCACAAAGGGCATCTTTTCCAATTCTCTTTTTATATTGGGAGAAACTGAGGCACCAAATAGTTTCACACTGGGTCACACAAGTCAGGAAACAATAGATACAAGATTCAAATCTAGGTTCCTTGACTACAGATCTAGCACTCTTCCCATTCTACCATGCCAGGTTCCCTTCTGCCCATGACATTTTGTGATGCCTTGAGTGTGCACTTCCAAATTGCTGGAAAGCCACGTGTTTTAAAGCATTATTGCACAATGAGAAAAAAGAGAAAGTACAACATATGTGGTCCCAGGTTCCTTCCTTTAGAAACAAATGACAAGAAAAAAAGTCATTTCAGGAGCATCAGTAAGAACCATAATCTTACACTTCTAATGGTGTCACTTCAGGCAAACGTTAGATTAACTGGTAAATACTTTCTGGTGGATGGATCCAACTTAAAGTGTCTGGGAATTATAAGATTAGAAGTTCAGAAGTTGCAGGATAGGATGTAAGTAAGGGGAGATGACAGTGTTGAAATTCACATTCCATTTGTTGTGATTCACGAGGCTTCTAATAACAGTAGGATTCCTGGTGTGAATCATGGACATGCACTAACTATTCCAAGGCTCCGTCTCTTATCTTGTACAAACACCTTATTTTTTAATCAGTATAAAAGCACAAATAATTTTATTTTAGCTCTGCAATAATTACAAATGAGAAAGTAAGTTGGACCAAATTTTAAGTTAATGAATACATTATTAGAAGGTGGTGTGTAGAGTGCTCCTTGGACCTGGGGGCAGAGGGAAAACTGCCCACTTACACATGAGCACTATTGGAAAGGCCTTTTTGATGAATGATAAGTTGTCAATTTAGAAAAAAATGGCAGCATGATCTTCAGTTATTTCAAGATCCAAGTTATTTCAAGATCCAAGACGTCTCTACTCTGAAAGTTACTTCCTTTTTACGGATCCCTGAGAACATTCTTGGATGATGGATAGACCAAAATGATGCAATGAAGAGATCATAGGATTGGATGTTTAGAGCTCGAAGGGATGATAACAGTTATGTATTGCAAATTCTTCAAGTCACAGTTGAGGAAACTGAGAACCAGAGAATTTGAATAAGTTTCTTGTGACTAGAGATTGATTTTATTCATTCGAGTTAGTCTTGTCTGACTCTTAATAATGCCATTTGGGGTTTTCTTGACAGAGAAGCCAGAGAAGTTTACCAGTTCCTTCCCAAGCACATTTTGTAGATGAGGAACTGAGGCAAGCAGGGTTAAATGACTTGCCCAGGGTCATACAACCAGCAAGTGTCTGAAGCCACATTTGAACTGATAGACATGAGTCTTCCTGTTCTAAACCCAGTACACCACCCACTGGGCTACCTAGCTGCCCTCTTTCATTGTACCTCCTACAGGAAGCTTTTGCTGTTCAATCTCAAGACAGATGCCTTCCCTCTGTTGATTATCTCTGATTCATTTGTTATGAACCAGATTTTCATATATAAATGAGTTGTTCTTCAAGGCTGTCACTTTTGGAGTCTATGTACTTGTCTCCAAAATACTGCCTTTGCTTAAGATGCAATTAGATATATCTTTTGAATCATTTTCAGACTCATCTTTAGGGGAAATAGGCAAATTTACTACTTATAGCCACACCATTTTTTTCCTCTCAGAGGTGGTTTATCCAGCTTTATTAACATATTGATAACTCTGTGCTCTGAAAAGGTTTGGTTGTCTCCAAGTTTCATGTATAACCTTCAGGAATGAAAATTTGCCAGTTAGGTTAGTAGAAGTATGTGCCGTGTCTTAAAATAGTACCAAAATAGGCAGTAAAAATTATCAGAACAATGAGATCCTTGAAATAAACTTAGAATCTCCCAAAGTTACTACATTGTGCATAACTATATTCTGCTTAAAGCTGTGAATGAGGTGATAGGCTCATAGATTTAGAGATTAAAGGTATCTCAGAAGCAAACTAATGCAATTCTCTCAATTTGAAGATGAGAAAATTTCAGACCAGATAAATATGATAATTTGACCAAATTCTCATAAGTATGTATGAGAGCTGAAATTTAAACCCAGTTCCTCTGATCCCCAACAGAGTCTATAATAACTTTATGTAGCTTGCTTTTCATTTAGAAAGTCTGTTTTTTGTATCTATTACTTCATTTATTTCTATGTGTCTATTTCTAATGTATCTATTGCATTAATCTAATACATCTATTACATTCATTTATCATAAGAATGATATTACAGTAATTAGTATCTCAATTTTATATACCAGGCAACTAAAACTCAGAGACACAAAGTCATTTGATCTTATAGACTTAAATGTCAGAGATATGATTCGAATTCAGAACATCCTGTTCCCAAGTCCATCCACCATAACCATTATGTCATGTTGCTTCAAAAAGAAAACAATGACTCTAAGACTTCTAGATGAGGAAATTCTAAGCATGGAAGACAGTCTGCCCAAAGGCAAAGATATGGTAGACTACTGAGTTTCAAGCAGTCTAAATTTAATTCCATTTAGTTGGAACAAATATTACATGAAAAGGAAAAATATGAAATGTATCTAGAAAGGTAACTTGGAACCCCATCTGGAAGGCATGGACCACCTGGCTGAGAATATGAATGAATAGCAGGAAGCAGGTATTTTAAGGTTGGTGTCTATGTCTCCTATACAGATTTCCCATGAAAACAATCATTTGTCTATAATTCAGAGAACTGAGGATTGATTTACTTACTGTAGAGAGATATCTGCTTAAAAAGCCTAATATGATAGAAAGATAAAACTTGGATTCTAATTCTGCCTCTTCTGGGATCAGAATGTTGTTCAGTGGTTTCAATCATTTCCAACTCCTTCTGACCCCATTTGGGATTTTCTTGGCAGAGATACTGGAGTGATTTGTCATTTCCTTCTCCAACTCATTTTACAGATAAGGAAACTGAGGCAAATAGGGTTAAGTGATGTGCTCAGAGTCATATCGCTAGTGTCTGAGGTCAGAGTTGAACTAAAGTTTTCCTGGCTCCCGTCTCAGTGCTCTATTTGGGTATCAGAATACTTGAGTTTAAATCATGACTCTATCAACACTATTATATGTATGACCTTGGGGAAGTTACTTTACCTCTATGGGTCTCAGTTTCTCTTCTATAAAATAAGGACAGTAGACTAGATCACGTGAGGATCTCAAATGTCCTTTCAAGCTCTAGATGTTGTTCACATATATATTTTGGTATCTTTGGAGGGAGCTAGGTGGTATGGTAGATACAGCACTGGGTCTGGAGTCAGGAAGACCTGAGTTCAAATCTGAATTCAGCCTCTTAGTAACTATATAACCCTAGGCAAGTTATTTAACCTCTGCCTGCCTTGATTCCCCAAACTAATAATGGTACTCATAATATAATATATAATAGTGAGATTAATTATAGTATCTATCTCACAGGGTTATTGTGAGGATCAAACAAGATAGTACTTATAAAAAACCCTTGGCATAGTACTTGACACACAGTCGAGTTTAATAAATGTTTATTCCCCTCCCTTCTCCTTTGTTTATGAATACCCTTAATTTTATTTTTCTATGTAGCATCCTCTAGGAGATAAGCCCTCCCCCCCCAAAAAAAATAACCTTCAAGTTTTGGGGTTGACTTAGTATACCAGATTGAAGACACTGTAGGTATCCATATTCCCAAACCTCAATCACGGTGCTTTCTAGTCAGCTAGAAGATAGAATTAGCTCATGTTGATGGCATTTACTGAAATACCACAGTAAAAAGAGTAACTACAATATAATTTTCCCATAAACTCTCCTGAATATATATAGTATCAGGGGAAGAATCAAAGTGTTCGTATACATAAAGTACACCAACAGAAAGCTGCTCTTGGGTGTACACGTGACCAAAGCATATCCTACCCTTGAGAACACAAAGTTCTAGATGTTTTCTCCATTCATGATACCATCATAATGTTTCCTACCTCAGGTAATGTCTGTCCTTAGTGGTTTGTTCTACAGGGCTCTCCAGACTTGTCTTTCCTTAGGCAAGCATCTCTGCTCAGAAATTGCTTTATCTGGAACAACTTCTTATTCATGGGACATCATCTTTTGGGTTAGTTGTTATGTTGTGACACACTGTTGCCTATTGGGAAGTGATTGAAATCCTCAAATCCCTTCCCTCCATCCCTTGCACATCCTGAAAGATATGCAAAAGAATAAGGTACAGGGATTCCATTTCAACAGCTGGGTTGTCCCACCATAGCTGAGTCACTTCTTGTCTGTTGCATTGACAAAACTCTTATTTCATCTGACTCTGGAACTTGCTTTAAGGCCACCAGCAGTACTCTGTTCCTTTAATCAGCCTTTCATTCCATCAATTTTTATTCAAGAATGTCTCCAAACCCACTAAAGAGGCAAAGAAGTGTGAATATATCTTTACACTTCCTTACATATAAATAAACAGGCACTAAATAGATTTTCAAGTTTGGCTCATTGCTTGAGCATTTAGTAAAAAGTTTTTTTTTTTTGTTTTTTTTTTTTTTTAATGTTCTGTTCTTTTTAAAGAAAAATCACTATTATTAGCAGTCAGCCTAGTGGATAATCATAATGAATCAATATCTCTGTAATGTTGTGGTGAAGCCCATATTATGCCATTTACTGATAGTCTCCATTTTAACACTATCACTGTGTTTACTTTAGAAATAATACACTGAGTGAAACAGGTCATTGATTTATGTCCTTTCTTGTACAGTCTATCACTTGGGTTAAATTCATTTTCAGAGGCAGAAATCGATTAAATAGTTTTTCTTGCCCAAAGCAGTTATTGTATTTGATTTCTGACTGGTGCTTTGGATCCCACCCTGATAGAAAGGGATGTTGAGTATCAGAGTTTATCATTCCCATCTTAGTTCTTCTTAATAACCTTATCAGAAGGAGAACCATTTCAGTTTGCATTCATTAAACTAGTGATATCAATTGAGAGACTTACTTAGACTTTGAATGCTCCTGACCTAAAGCTTTTATGTTTTTGTTTTAATGCTCAGAATCCAAGAATGTTGGAGATGGAAGAGACCTTATAATATAGAACATAAAATTTTAGCAATTAAAGGAATCCTAGAAAGGGGAATTTTAGTGGGGAATGGGCTTTAGAACTTAGAACATTAAACTTGAACTAATCTTAGAATCACAGGTTTTGTCCTTGTTCTCCTCACTTTAAAATGGGATGATAATATCCCTATACATCCTCATTATGAGGATTAAATAAAACAATGTGCATTTAGCTTTGCAAAATTAAGGTGCCTTATCAACAACAGAGATGACACAGGATTTCAGATCTGAAAGACAGCCAAGTGAATTCTTTCATCATTCTAAGATGAACATTTGATCCTCTAAAACAGACTGATGAAAATCGCACCATTCTCTTAAATCTGACCAGTGCATTAGGTCTTTCTTCCTCAAACCACCTGTTACACGATGCTGTCTTGTGTCCTCTACAGCCTTGGACAACCCAACCCACAACAACATCAGGAAGCTGTTTGTTTCCACACATGAGACCTATATGGACCTCTTTATTACGTCCTCCCCTTTCTCTTGGTACTGCCCTCTAGGTGGAAATGGAACAAATCTATTCCCTCTTCCTCCCAATAGCCCTCTGTATTTTGATGGAATCTCTCATGTTTCTTCCGAGTCTTCTCTTCTCTAGATTAAACACATCTAGTTCCTGGGATAGCATGTGCTCATTTGTCATGACTTCCTGGCTGCTCTATTCTTGTCCCCAAGTGGTTTGAAGACAGAGGGCCTGGACTTAATTTCTGATTTTACTCATTAGTCATGTGACATTGGACAAGATATTTCCACTCTGTGGACTCACTTTTTTCTTCTTCAAAATGGGGGAAGTAGACTATCTGCCATTAAAAATGCCTTTCCATGCTAAATTCAAAGAACCTGTGCCATGAATTAAGTTATATTCAAGTTGCTGCTTTCCTTGTTTTGTTGGTGTTATTCAACTGGATTTCTTCATGTTACTTTTCCTGCTCCCAATCAGGAGGAAATCTGAAGTGATATCTTTGGAGAGGTCATTCAGTTTCCTTTGGGTCAAGGGGTATTTATATTTTTTCCATATTATGGACCCATCTGGCAGTCAGTTGAAGCCTAGGGATTCTTCAACATCATGTCTTTCAATGCATAAAATAAAATTTAAAAGAAAAAGTTTACAAAGGAAGTCAAGTAAAATGAAGGAATTATCAATGAGGTAAAAAAAGAAAAAGAATGACCATGGTCCACAGCTTAATCCCCTTTGCTTTATTCAGTTCTAAAATGAGTGTGGAAATTGATAAAACACAATATGGAATTAGTGTTGACACACATTGCCTGGTGTGTGTGTGTGTATGTGTGTGCGCGTGTGTGCGTGTGCATTCATTCTTTGAGAAGAGGAAAATGGCTTTTCTCCCAGGGTTTCAGGCTGAAGGCAGAGGACCTGATAAAACCATTATTGTAGCAGGTTGGAGGTGTCTGGAAGCAAATGTGCCAACAATATAATTAAGGCAAATGAAAGTCATTATTAATGAAACAAATTGAGAAGCTGAAGAGAGAAAATGGTGTATGAGACTGTCTTTTGAAAACAAAATCAGCAATGCCCATTTGGAGGGAGAAGGGAAAAAAATAAATGTTTAGGCATGTGGGCTTTCAGGTTGGAAATTAACTGAAAGTGGAAGATTGCAAATCAATAAAGCAGTAACCGAGGCACTAAGCTAATGGTTCCTTTGTTTCAAATAGCAAATGGCATTTCTGAATTTCAGTGTAAACCTTAAGTGATGGCTTTGTTAATTACCTTGTGGGGGGCCTGCCAGTTTGCTTTCCTGTCCCCAGCTATCTGTAGTCTACTGAGTTGTGACTTGTCTGGCTGTACATTCCAAGGCTGGAGGAATAGGCCTAAAGAGAGTAGACATTGTATGGGAAGGTCAGGTAATATTCCAAAGGGTAGAGTTTTCCCCAGTTTGTCTTGAACATAGACAGTGTTGTCCAAGGCTGTAGAGATTGAAGCTACATCCTTGTCACAAGACAGCATCATGTAACAGGTGGTTTGAGGAAGAAAGACCTAATGCACTCACCAGGTTTAAGAGAATGATGGTATTTGCATCAGTCTGTTTTAGTGGATCAAATGTTCATCTTAGAATGATGAAAGAATTTTGTGTTCAAACCTTGATGCTAAAATGTCAATTAACTTCTTCAGAACTCATGTTCATATATGCATCCTGGACTAAATAGCCTCCCAGATCCCATCCAACTCTAGGTCACTTAAGTTCTGTTTGCCACAGTACAATTCCCTAGACTTATCTACTGTTCTTGGTCTCAGTTTCTCATCTGTAAAAATTCTGTGACTTTGACAAGCATAGATGGTTTACATCTACATTGGAAGAAAAAGAACACTTGGAGTTCTCCATTTTAATGAAATCACAGATCTTGCTTGAATTTCCATATAACATCTTAAATTTTAAGCTTCTTTTGACCTAGCATTTTATTTCTTTTTCCTTCTGAATTAATAATGGTCTAGAATTGCTAATGGGAACTGAGTTTATATCTTTTCATTGGTCACCCATTTTCCTCTATTTGGTAATAATAATAATAAAAATAAATGGCATTTCAAATGTATAGAAACTTGTGGCTTGAATAAATGTGTGTATACATACATAGTGTGTGTAGAAATACATTTATACACACACTATATATGTATATATGAGAGAGAAAATCTCCTCAGCTCACTCATCTCCAGGGGGCGATTGATTCCTTCCAAGAGTTAAAACAGGAGATTAGTTCCAGAAGGAGGGGGTGCTGGGCTAAAATTGCTTCTCTCCATCCCATGAACAAGGGGAAAGAACTTCTAGGTTGAAGTTGAGCTCCTGATTACCATCGTTACTGGGATGGTAATATTCAAGAATTGAACTCTGCTCATACCAAATTCCAGCTATACAAAGACCAACACAATAGTGTATGGGTTTATTTATCCAAGCTGACAGTAAACAGAAAAAAGACAATATGCAGATGAGAATACACAAAATAATACAAAGAGTGAATAAGCTCTCCCATTGGGTATAGGCTTGTAATGGCAAGCATAGTAAGATCTTTTGCTGTTTTTGTTTTAGTATAATCAAGTGCCTCTGACTGAATCTTGCCATTATCCCCCAAGAGTCTTTACTGGGAGGAAAGTACAGAAACAAGAGTTTTTTTAACTAGAAACAGTATAGGTATTTGTATTGTTAAATATTTTAATATGGTTAAAGAAGATCTTCCCTGCCCTCCTCTTCCCCTCCATTAATGGGCCTGCCTATTAAGGGGAGTTTGATTAGGGAAGGTCTATAGGAAGGCCCATATCTTTTGTTAATGAAGCACTGGTTCTCAAGGATTATGATGCCCTCTGGCTCTAAAAATGTATAAATACTCTGAGGGTGAGATTTTACTTTGAGGCTTAGTTTTGGAAGAAGGTTTGCATGCCAGATGAGACTCTGCGAAGCCGCTAAGCAGCCCTTCAGCTTTGAAAACCTACATGTTGGTGCTTCTCTCTCTGGTAACTATGTATGTATGTAATGGTCAGAGAGTTGGATCTGTCTGTCAGTGTATGATATATGTATTGCTTATGTCAGAGAGTTGGAAATCATGTCTATTGATCTGTATTTCTCTGTATTTTCTCTGAAGTTCAAGGTGCGGACTTTTTCCCCTCAACTAAGTGAATGACACATGTGCTTGATTAAAGTAATTGCTGACCCCTTGAAAGTTGCTTTTCTTTTAGAAATGCAGATCTAAGAACCTGTGATAGCAGCCCCCACCGCCCACTCCACCCCCACTTCCATGTTTGTCAGGGTGCTTGCTTTTACAAAGCTATCTCAGTTCAACCAAGAGAAACAGTCAGATCTTATCAAAGGAGAAATTCCTCAGAGGATCTATATTAGTAAACTGGGTGTAGGGACATTAACTAAGTGCTGGTGCTTTTTCTTCCTTCAGGAATTTCTCTCTGAAGAGAATTTGAAAACTTCTGTCTTTTCTTTCAAAGCTGGAAACCAAAACACTAAGATCTCTTTTCTCCCAAAGTCTTGACAAGTCCACACGTCATGGAATTTGAGGATTGATAAATCAGTCTCCACTAATGAGAGTACACAAATGTACTTTGAGATCCTGGTTATATTTTGAAATACAGAAATCAGTTCTAGGTTATAATAAATTTTCAGAGCTGAGAAGGATTCTTAGAAAACATCCAGTTCAATTCCTTATTTTTGAGATCTCTGATGTCTCCAGAGGGATGAAGTTGTTGATAGAGCATCATTTAGAAGAGTATCATTTTAAAACAAATTCATTCTTACTAGAAACTCCAGTCATGTTTTCTTAGAAGGTAAAATGATTTTGAATGGTTTTACCAAAAACATACATATTATTACATTATTATCACAAATATATATTACATACATGTATTAATATGCAAAAATATATATTACAGAATGGGTTGGAGTGGTCATGATACAGGTGATAGAGAGCTGGATTGTAAATCAAGAATATTTGGGTTCAAATCCTTCATTCACTTAGGAGTTGTGTGTACTTGAATAGATTAACTTTTCTGATCCTCAGTTTCCACATCTGTAAAATGGAGATGAGAAAAATATTACCTACCTTGTCATTTTTAAATTTAATTTAATAATTTAATTGTTTTGAGACTCAAATAAGATAATGGCTGTTAAGTGCTTTTCAAGACATGAAGTGCTATATGTATGTGATCTGTCATTATTATTGATTATGATTATTAATATGACTCTGGAACATTGCATGTTTTTCTTCAGTGCCTATTAATTTGTGACCTACACAGTTTTGGTAGAGACCCCTACTTCTCTATCTCTTTCCATCCATATTTCCAATTTCTTTATTTCTCTTTTTTCTTCCTGTTTTCTTTCTTTCTCTTCCTTCCTTCCTTGTTTCCTTCCCTTCTCTCTTCCTTCCCTCCTTTCTTTCTTTCTCTCCTTCTTTCTTTTCTTTCTCTCTCTCTTTCTTTCTTTCTCTCTTTCTTTCTTTCCTTCTCCTTTTTCTTCTGTCATTTTCTTTCATCTATACTTTCTTCCTCCTTCCCTTTTCATTTCTTCCCTCCTTTGCTTCCTACTTCATTTTCCTTCTTTCCTTCCTATAAGTCATGTACTGCCAAAATGAAATCTCAAGAGCAATTAATTAATTAATTAGCCTTCATTATATACATTTGAAAGACATCTTTAATCATTTTTCAATTTGCTACAATTCAGGTTTTCATGGGTTTTCTTTTATTCTCTTATTACATGTTACAGGTACTAAGCGTGAGGGTCAGCTCTAAAGTACAGTCACCAAATAACAGTCATTCTAATAATATTAGGGAGAGTACTTTAGAGTTGACCCTTGGATATCTAGTTTATATTTAAAAATAGGTCAAACAGAAGTACTTGCCCTTTTGTGTGCCATCCATGATTAATGTGACTCCATTAACTTCCTCTGTGTCTTCTCCTTTTCATATTAAATAGCTCAAGTCCTCTTAAACTCTCTGGATAGAAAATTGCATTATAGTGTGTGTCTTACCCTTCTCAAGACCTTTTCTGTTTCTACTTTGTTATCCATGAAATAAGATGAGAAAAACTGAATCCAGTGTGTAGGATGAAGACATTGTTCCCATTACATATATGTTTTTCTTTTTTTTTTATTCTTTATATACTGAATAGAAAACAGCCAACGCCTTTAAAACCATTGACTATCTACCATTGCCAAGTCCTCACCTGGGCACTCAAAACAAAGGATTTTATGTTAATTTTCACCTTTGAAATTCATACCTGCCTTTTTTGTTACCCCTCCATTTATAGAATTTTAGAAGCATGGTTCAGGGAAAGAGAGATAGATTAAAAGCTATAAGATGTGTTCAAATTCATCCTTTTCCTCTCAACACCTCGAGCAAGTCATTTATTCTTTGTGTGCCTCAGTTGCCTTAACTCTAAAATTAAAGGGTCAGACTACAAAACCTTTTTTTGAGGTAATCAGAGTTAAGTGACTTAACCCAGAATTAACACAGCTAACAAGTGCCTGAGGCTACATTTGAACTGGGGTGGGGGGGGGGGCCCTCCTGACTCCAAGACCTGTGCTCTATCCACTGAGCCATATAGTTGACCCTCATACTAAAAGACTTCTGAGGTCTGTTATGTTGTAGATGTATGATTCTATACTCTGTAAGGCACCTTAGAAATGTCTACTCCACCCATGTCATTTTGCAGAGGGGGAAAACTGAGGACAAAAGAGACCACATCAAAAGATTTAAGAGTTGGAATCAACTTAGATGATCTTTTAGCTTAACTTCCTTCATTTTATAGATGAAGGAACTGAGACCTAAAGAGGTTAAGTAGCTTGGCAATAGTCTCAAGGTAATAAGCCAAAATAAAAGATTTACATTATATTAGCAGAGGTGGGATGTAAGCATGCATCCTCTATCTATAAGTCCAAGGTACACAATGTTAATTAACTATGTTAGTCCTACATGGCCTAAGGAGTCTGGGATGTTGTATGCTCTGTCTTTTGTTCATTCATGGAAAAAACTTGGGGTACAAAAATGAAAAACATAAGACTTCAAGATGACTACCCATATTCTTTTGAAACAAGATCAATCACGTGAGGAAGGGAAAATGCAGTGACACACGTATCTATTTATCTATCCATCTATCTATCTATCTACATACATATATTTATACATACATATCCATCTATACATATACATCTATCTACATACATGCATACATATATCTCTCTATCTGCATACATACATATACATCTATACATACATGTACATACATATACATCTATCTATATACATGCATACATATGCATCAATCTATCTATATCAATCTATCTATATATATATATGTATTTACAACCACAGAGACATGCTAAGGACCAAAGGACATGCCTTGTTGTGCCTTTGTATGATCATTCTCCTCAGGTTTTGTACTTCAGGTCATACTCTACTTCCCTTGTAAATGACATCTAAATGAGATTCAGATTCAAATGTTGGGATGATAGCCCTAATTTTAACAAATCTGCCTTCAGTATTCCATGAGGAGCTTCTTTTTTGCATGGACTAATTTCCAAAGAACTACCATTTAAGCCACCACCCACTGTATGGAAATATTCCTCTAAATATAGCCCACTACCAGAACTCTCACTGCCCACCCACTCCTTTATCTTTGTCTTCATGTAAATAGCCCAGATTATTTTTGTCAGTGGACTCCCACTCAGCAGCAGCATGTTGTAAATTCTACAGATCAAAGAGCTTCCATGTTTGCTTTGTCATTATCCCAGGTTTAATTCTGTATAAATTTACTAGGCTTTTATCACTTGCTAATACACCAATAAAAATTCCAGTGGATCTACGACCTCATGAGTCTCCCAAAGCTTGAGATCACTAGGCATTTAATACTCATTTAACAAGTTCTTTAAATGATGCCTTTGTGGAAATGTGAGGCATATTCATTGCAAGGTAATCCATTATATGAAGTCCTCTAAAAGGAGAAATACAGACCATTTGGCTTTTGATAGTTTCACAAAAGGACTATCTCTATAAACAGAGACTCAACTCTTGCCATTGGGGCTTACAGCCCATGTGATCTTTAACAAGACGTCCATCTCTGAACCTCCTCATCCGTAAAATAGGAAATTTCAGACTGCATGGCTTTAGAAGGCTTTTCTATACTGAATCCAAGGTCCTATGATCCTAGTCATCAGCTACACATTTACAAGTGAACCATTCAAAGTGATAATACAGTCTCTACTTTTGTCTTACTATTGGTAAGACGTGACTTTGGAAGAGAGGATGAGGCTGAGGACTTTCTGCAGCACTGCCTCACTTAAATCCAATTCTCACTCAAGTCAAGATGTCACCCTGTGGTGTCACTGGTTGTCTTAAAAAAGGAAGGATCATCATCAACAACAATAAAATAGAGGAAACAATATAGGTTCCAGGAAGAAGAGACTTGGTTAAAGCACCACAATGGGGAAGTCATATGTTAAAAACAATAGGTCAAGACAAATGAACGTAATTTCCTTTTATGATCAGTTTACTTGACTACTAAGCCAGGAGATTGCTATAGACATGGTTAACTTGGATTAATCAAACATTTGACAGATTTTCGTACAACTTTGGGAGCCAGGTAGAGAGAAATAAGTAAGAGAAATCATATTTGGTTGAATATATCCCCAGAGTAGTAGTTAAAGGTACGATGTAGACTATACAGTAGTGTTCCCCGGGAACTTTTCCTTATTCTTAATCTGTTCAACAGTTTTAATAAAGATTTCCAAGAAGGCATTGATGGCATGTTGGCCACATCTGCAGATAACATCATTTGAGTCCATTGCCATAACTTCTCTTCTATTTCTTTATGATTCTGAATCATCATCAAGTTTTCATCCCCTTTCTATCCTTCATGCCACAGAAAACACGTAAACAAACCAAAAAAAAAAACCAAGATGAAATTCTTTGTTCTAGCATCCATTCACATCTATCATACACCTTGGCGATGATGGGGGAGTGAAGTATCCTTATCATTTTTATCAATTACTTTCTCCTCTAAGGTGGATTTAATATGAAACTTGGCATAAACTTGAACCAATAGGAAAATAAAGGGGGGAAGGAAGTGATTAGATCTGAAGTTGCTGAGGAAAGTTTCCTTTGTCATAATTTTCTTCTCTAGTTCTTTATTATACGACCTAACGTGTCTTCAGAGCTCCATTCTGTGAATTTGTAAATGTTCTATCACACATTGTGAAGACTGCATAAAAGTGAAAACAATTTGACTTTATTGATATTGTTATGGGAAAAGAAAAACACAACCTCTTTTGATTTCAATATCTTTTTTTTTTTTCCAGTATCTGAATTTTCAGTAGCTGAAAAATTAGGGGCCTGGAAAACATGGCCCTTGAAATCCTTTCCAGCTCTAAATCTAAGACTCTGTGATCCTATTTGTCATCCATCCACCGAGAAATAAGTCATTTAGAGAGGGAGTATGGTGGAATGGAGAGAACATTGAGTTTACAGGAAGGAGATCTTAGATAAAAATCATTGTTCCAACATTTACCCAATATATGACTATTGGTAATTCACTTATGTTTGTTCATTTTCACTTTACTCATCTGCAATGAATTTTTTTTTTTTTTGTACTACCGATCTCTCATGTTATAAACACTGTGCAAGTGTGAGGTATTATTATTTTTATCATTATTTTTCTTATTGGAATGATCTGTCTGCAGTTTTTACTGCCTATATGACCCTAAGCGGAAAAAAAAAAAAAAGGTGAAAGTGAAACTCGCTATGCCCCTATTTTCTCATTTGCAATATCAGGAAGTTGAACTCAACTTGAAGGTCTCTTCCACATCTAAATTTGTGATCATATGTATCTCCACAAAGGTTATATATTATGATGACTTTGTAATAAAGTGGTTGCTCTAGTTTCAATCAATCTTTAGACATTTATTGTTTACTGTGTGCCAGGCACTGTGCTAGATTTTTGAGTTCTTATACACTATGCCTATGAAAGAAAAGTCCTGGCATATCCAGACAGGTTGATGGTAGGGAAGGCTATGACTTGAATACAATCCTGATGCCAGACTAGTAGGATGAAACAAGTGAATGCAAAGTGCCATGTGTATCATAAAAGACCTTTGCAGACATGTGAGCTGTCATTATTATGTCTTCCACTAAAATCTCTTTCAGTGACTCCTTACGGAATGCATGGGATCACAGATTTTTGAAGGCTATGGCTGTGCCAGGCAAGTTTCTACTTGTCCTATGAAGTAGGAAAATCTTCCGTTCTGGCCAGCAATGAGTTCCATAGTACCTAGTACATAGTAGATATTTCATAAATGCTTATTGATGAAAAGGTTGATTCAATTGTGGTGACTCTGTGGTTTACCCTCACAGCATAATCATTCCCTGTTCCTTTAGGAGTTCTGTCTTTATTATTTAAAGATCTGACCTGTTAAGTTTCGAGTGGCCCATAATGTTTTTGTTGTTTGTGTCTGGCTCCAGCCTACCATGTCCATTCCCATTGACTTTATTACTGCTGAAATATCCTTTTTACTTTTTTCCTCATACAGGGCTTTTTATCCCTCATCCCCATGCCTTTGCACAGGCTACCCTTTCCCCCTGCCCCCTCGTGCCTTTTAGAAACTTCATTTCCCCCTTTAGTTTTTAAGATTCCCGTTGTTTCTCTCAGCTATGTCTCACTCTTTGTGAGCTGACTTGGGGTTTTCCTGGCAAAGAAACTGAAATGATTAGCCTTTTTCCAACTCCAGCTCATTTTACAGATGAGGAACTGAGCCTTGGCCAGACACTTGCTAGTAAGTATCTGAGGTCAGATTTGAACTCTTGAAGTTCAATCTGCCTGATTCTACCTCCAGTGTACTATCTATTGTGCCAGATAACTGCCTTTGAAATCTTCAGCTTCCTTTAAAGCAGAATTCAAGCGCTCCCTTCTCAGTGAGGTTTCTTTGATGCCCTTTAGTTGCTAAAACTCCAGGCCTGAAGTTGCCTTTCTTTAGCTCTACACAGAAGCTGCGTATCCTTATATGTTCTCATGCTGTCCCTTCCCCAACCCAAAAACAAACAAATGAATAAAGGTAAGTTCTTTGAGGGCAGGGATTATTTCTTTCTTCTTACAGAATCATAAAATGTGAATTCTTGAAGGGAACAACAGAAAACATGAAGTCCACACCACACAAAAAAGATATTCCCCCATACACTACCTGGCAGGGCTTTGGTTTGTTTTTGCCAGGCACTGGTTAAGGATCTCAAAGGAGAGGGAGCCCATCACTTTTTTAGTCCACCCATTCCACTTTAGGGTAGCTTGATGGTGAGGAAACAACCCCCCCCCAAAACAAAACAAAACGGACCCCTTACTTTGAGCCTAAAATGGGCCTTTTGCACCTTCTGCCTATTGCCTTTATGTCTCTAGCCCCTAGCTCAGGGTCTAGCACAGAGTACACTATTAACCAATGTTTGTTTATTAATTAATCAGTTTGAATTTGGTACCCTTGAGAACTTCCTTTTTTTTCCTTATAATGTGCAACACAACAAAAGGCCAAACCCTATGGGACACACTTTCTCTTTTCTCAATTGCATATTCAACCCTAAAGTCTTGTGCTCCGTGTCCCACTACTGTACCATTTCCAGTCACACTATTTGGTGTTTATCCCTCCTCCTACCGGACTCCCATATGCACTGTCCTCTGTCCAATGTTACCTCTACCCAACTTGGACTTAGTGATTTCTGCTTTACTAGTGTCACTCTTCCACCACCCAAATATTGCTCCTTACCTCCCTCCAATCCGACTGATTTTTCTGTTCAGTAGTAGTAGGAATCTCAAGAAGTAAAGCAGTATATGTGACATGGAAAGCTGAAAAAAAGAATATAAAAGTCTGAGGATGAGATTTGAATTTCTGTACAATAGTTTGAAGTACAGGAAGGATGGGTTCTTGGCTAAGGCTCAAGTACATCTAACAGGGGCCAATAAAATATATATTTTGCTAGAGACTTGTAAATCTTTTTGAGAGGACTTTACACTGACAATGGAGGAAAGACAATAAGTAAGAATATAGCCTATTTATAACTACTAAGGCAGATACTACTAAGAGTATCAGATATGGGGCAGGGGAAAAAGTAGGAGTTTAAAGGAAAAGCAATATAGAGAGAATTTTGTCTAAGAAAATAGATACAAAGGAAAATTCATGACCTCTAACATCTATATCCAAATGAGGTGTGGGTAAAACAGGTTCAACTAGAAATCTCTGAAAGTAAGAAATACATTTGACCTGGTAAAGTTTTGATGAGATCACACAACCATTTGAGTATTTCAGTATATCAGGGAAATGTAGTGGGTGAAGACTTAAACTATAGCACTGAATGACTATACTTTATTTAAAAGGAACCCATTGGGTAATAGGGTCATGAAATTGCAATGTATATTAAGGGCACTTGTTCATTTGAGTACATTCAGGAACTTAATAAGTAAAACATAGTTGAGATCATTTGGGTAAGGATCAATGGGAAGAGAAAGCGAAGTTATAATGTTTGGAACATACCAGAAATGGTCAGACCAGAAAGAGAAAATGGATGATGAGTTTAGGAAACAGACTGCAAATTAGACAGTATCATTATGTTATGTTATGTTTTATAGTATATTATTATTTCATATCATATATCATATCATAGGAGATCTTGAGACTAGACACCAACTTCAGCTCTTTTCTTTTAATAGCAATAATTTACATATTGAAAAGGTAGAAAAATATACCAAGGTAAGGTAAAAATGGTAAATAATCTAGATATAAAGGGTGATATCATAAGCAAATTAGATGACCATGGTAAATTTTTTGCCTGTCAGATCTATAGATAAGGAAAGAGTTTATGAACTAACACGTGATTCAGATGATCACAGGAATAAAAATGGAAAATTTCCATTGCATGACATTATATGCATATATGTATGTATATGTATAAGTACATATGCACATATATGCATATATACAGACACACATATACATCCACACAAACAAAACCAATGCAGCCAAAATTATAAAGAAATGAGGAAACTTGAGAAAAACAAATTTACAGCAAGTTTCTCTGATAAAGGCCTCATTTCTCAAATATATATGAAATTGAGACAAACGCATAAAAATAAAAACCATTTCCCAAATGACAGATTTTCAAAGCATACAAATAAGAACTTTTCAGAAGAAATCAAAGCTTCAATTAGTCATGTGAAAAATGCTTTAAACCATTGCTGATTAGAGAAATGTGAATTAGAACAACTCTGAAATACCACCTCACATCTATCACAATGGCTAACATGACAGAAAAGGAAAATGACAAATGCCAGAGAGGATGTGGGGGAAAAAATAGGCATATTAATGTACCTTTGGTAGAATTATGGACTGGTTCAACCATTCTGGAGAACAATTTGAAACGATGCCCAAAGTGATATAAAACTGTGCAAATCCTTTGACCCTGCAAAACCACTCATAGTTCTGTATCCCAAAGAGGTCAAAGAAAGGAGGAAGAAAAAGGATCTTTGTTTACAAAAATATTTATAATGGCTTTTTGTGGCAGCAAAGAATTGGAAATTGAGGGGCACTCTATCAGAGAATAGATGAACATATTACGATGTATGATTGTGATGGAAAACTATTATGATTTAAGAAATAATGAGCAAGATGGTATCAGAAAAAAAAACAAACAAACAACTTGGGAAGACTTATATAAACTGATGCAAAGTGAATTGATCAGATTCAGGAGGGCATTGTTCACAGTAACAATAATATTTTAGGGATGATCAACTGTGAAAGACTTAGCTACTCTACTTAAGACAATGATCCAAGACAAATCCAAAGGACTTGTGAAAAATGCTATTCACCTGCAGGAGGAGAACTGATGAACCTTGAGTGTAGATTGATCAGTATGATCAATATCATATTTGTAGCCTTCTCCATGGGTGGGAGAAAAGGAGAGAATTTTGAACTTGATTTTAAAAAATCAATGTTAAGAAGTTGGTTTTTTGGGTAGTTATGAATAAATGGATTTTCCTGAGGAACAATAAACCCTTTTAATTATTATATGTTATATATCATATAATTATATAATACGTTATATATAATTATAAATTATTAAATTTATATTATATTTAAAATATTAAATATAATTTTAATATAATTAATATATTAATTAAAGAGATCTACTTTACACAAAAAGAAGAAAGGAAAAGATTGCTGATAGAATAGGTTGAATATATCTTAGATATACAAGAGTAACTCATTTAAAGTATATGTGTCTTATAAAGAACATGGCTGCTACAATTCTGCATTCTTTCTCACCATAAGGCCCAACTGCATGCTTTAGACTAAAGAAGAGACACCTAAATTATCCTATCAACTTATATAATTATCCTTGTAAAATGTCTTTTATGTCACAACATAAGATATAAGTTGTATTAATAGAGAGATAAGGGTATAAATATGGATATAGCAATGACCCTCAGCCTGGAAATGACAAGACTTCAATGGGAATATCATAGTTTTTTTGAAGCATTCCAACGATTGTCATGTGGAATTGACCAGAAAGTGAAGAAGACAAGCACATAAATATAGAGGTAGACTTGGATCTAGATGTAGATAGATACAGGTGTGAGTATGAGGAAAACAAGGAGGAAGAGAAAAAAGTGGAGAGAGACAGAGACAAATAAAGGTAAAAATGGCAATAAGCAGAGAGAGATGAAGGGTGTAGACAAAGGTATAGTTATGAGTACAGGTGGACAGAAACACAGAAAGAGGTGATATTTGCTTGCATCTAGTCATTAAAACACACACATCACACACATGCAAACACGTGCACACACACCACACATACCACACACACGCAAACGCACACATCACACACCACACACATCACACACATGCAAACACACACGTGCACACACATCACACACACCACACACACCACCCTCACACACACACCACACACATGCTCACATACACTTCACACACTCGCACACACATCACACACACCATGCATGCACACACACAGACACAAGCATGTTTCCACATCTCTTTGAGTGAAGAAGCCTCTTTGCTGCACTGGTAATATGCAAATAAAATGTGTACATGATTTGATGCAAGTGCTTTTAACTCCATCAACATGACTAATTTGATCTTAAGTGGAATATTTTGCAAAGCGTTTAACCTTAAACAACAACAATGATGACAAAAAACGTAGGCCTCAGAGGACTAATTTATGGCCTAAGGAAAGAGGAGATGACTCATCCCTGAAGGTCCTAATGCTTTCATTAATCTTTGTTCTACATTAGGTAAAGGGTCCAAGCATGGAGTGTTAGGACTGGTGTGGAATTTTTAATTTCAAAGATAAGACTCTGGAAACATGACTTGATCCTGTTAATCGTCTTGTTCCCTGAAGACCACTTCACTCTCTGGAGAAGCAGTGGGAGCTTTCCTGACACTTCTGGCTTCATGGACCCTAGACTAGGTTCTGATTGATTCCATCTTCTATGCATGAGAGAGGACACAATCAGAAATGGAAACGGGGCAGCCGTGTTCAACCTTGGGGAATTTCCATGTACAATTTCAAGATCTCCAAGCACTCAACAGAGAACCAATCTCTATGATAATGACAAATTTTACAGGGGGCACTCACTGTGGAAGGTTAAAACTCCTTAAACCAACAGAGTAAATGAGCAGATATGCTCATTGTGTTGGGAAAAGGAAAAGGGCTTAATTTCCTTAGAGGATATACATCTCCCTCTAATGTTTAACTTTGAATTGTAATGAATCATTTTTTCCATATTTCTCTTCCCCCCTCTTTTTCTCTCTGTCTCTCTGTCTCTCTCTCTCTCTGTCTCTCTGTTTCTCTGTCTCTCTCTCTGTCTCTCTCTCTCTCTGCCTCTTTCTCTCTCTCAAATTTACTTTAGGTTCTCATACCTGGTTATAACCCCAAAGTCATATAGTTCAGCCAGTACATGAAGATATATTCCCACCCCAGCCACCATGGCAAGTGGTCATCTGGGTTCTGCTTCAACAATTCTAAAGAAGGAAAAATACCCTAAATCTTTTTTGGAAGTTTTTCTTCAATCCCTTCCATACAGAAAGAAAAGCTATTTTTTTTCAACTTCTACCTATAAGTGCACATTCTTGGGATGTGGGGAAAATGGTCAATTGTCTTCTGACCTTTCCCTAGAAAGGAATCTAGAAGATGTTACGCAGAATCTCATATGTAGTAGTCTAGCAATTTGCTTGAAAGTAGCACTATAGTTTTAGTGAGCTACAAATTCAATTGGAATGTGATATCATAGCCAGAAGAAATTAACATGTATTGAGAGCCATAACTTCCAGAAATAAGAAGAGTATATTCTCATTTTACTCTGGTAAGACCACATCAAGAGTATTGGGTATGGTTCTGGGCTCCATGAATATTAGTAAACTGGAGAGTGTCCAGGGGAGGAAAACCAGGATAAAGGATCTTGATCCCAAGCCATATGAGGATCACTTGAAAGAACTTAGTATTCCTTACCTGGATATGAACTGACTTGTTAAAAATATCATAGTTCAATCATTTGAAAGATCATCATGTGCCAGAAGAATTGATATTATTTTTAACCTCAGAGGGAAGAATCAG
Organism: Notamacropus eugenii; assembly: GCF_028372415.1. Classification (NCBI taxonomy): domain Eukaryota; kingdom Metazoa; phylum Chordata; class Mammalia; order Diprotodontia; family Macropodidae; genus Notamacropus; species Notamacropus eugenii. The sequence goes on from NC_092877.1 coordinate 10,293,193, forward strand.
GATCAATGGATAAATGTTGCAAAGAAGTAAATTTAGGCTAGGTTTAAGGAAAAAGCCTTCTAATAATTAGAGCTATCCAAAAAATACAATGCGCTATGTTACCAAACAGTGAGTTCCCCATCTCTGGGAGCCTTTAAGCAAAGGCTAGATGACCATTAATTCTGTTTGTGATAATGGGAATTCTTTTGTGGATTCCATGAAATTTTGTCATTCTGTCTATTTAGGAGACCTATGTGCCATATAAATGTGTGTCATCATCATCCCTGTTGTTCTAAACTACCATAGAGAAAGCAGCTTTCCGAGGTCCCAAATCGCTAAATATTTATCTACCTCTGAGAGCTATGTGCATACTCAATTCAGCTACTATAAAAGCCAAGATGTGAAAACAAACAAAGCTATAGAGTCTAATTGTATTATATTCCTGCTGCATAGTCTAATACAATTGACAGAAGTCAGACAGCCCAAGATGGAGCCTTCTAGTACTTTAAAAAGCCATGCTTATGATTTCTATCCTCATGCTGCAAACAATTAAGATAAATTCTTGATTTCAAAATCCACACATGTATTTTTCAGAGAACCTAGCATAATGCCATCCAGCCTGGAGGAGATCTGTATACACCCAATGATTTTCTGGTAATGTTAATTGACATCTGTCACAGTATTTATTTATGATAAATGGATAGATAACTTGTATAATCATCAGTGGAGGAGTGAGGGAACATGAGGGAAGCAAAAGATGCATTGTAGACATGAAATAATATAAGTTATTTTGTGCAACATGAAAACCACTCAGCTTATAATTATCATGTGAAACATGGAGCTGCAAGGGCTCTTTGAGATCAATTTACCTTTACAGACCCTGCGTCCATATTCTGTGTCTTCTATTTACTGCCTACGTGATCTTCAACATGTCACTTAGCACAATCCAGGGGTGAGGAACCTGTGGCCATGAAGCTGCATGTGTCCTTATATGTAGTCTTTTGACTGAATCCAGAGTTTATAGAACAAAGCAAAATTTGGATTCAGTCAAAAGGCCACACTTCAAGCCCTAGAAGGTCACATGAGGCCTCAAGACCGCAGGGTCCCCAACCCTGCCAGATTTCTCATCTCCAACATGAGGGGACTGCACATGATGACCTCTAAGGTCCCTTTAAGCTATAAATATCAGTGTCTATGCAGACAGATATGAGGGCCCATTGAAATTAATATACCCTCCATGGATGAATGAATGAATGAATGAAAGATATATAAATAGAATTTTCATATATATATATACTCATATAAATTTATGTATACATATACATAATGTATGTATGTACATATACATACATACAGATATGCACATATCTATCTATATATAGATATACACTTATATATTCTTTACATGCTGTACTGCTTGATGCTTGATAACCATACAACCAAAACCAAAAGACAATTAATATTTTTAAATGAGTTTTTGTTTCAAGGAGAAGCCAGAGGTCATTGAAATAGTTCTATTTCACAGGCAGTAAAACTTCCCCTCCTCCTCTTGATCACACTTGGCCTTAAATCAGCATCCATTTTCCCATATAAATACATAAAAACATAAAAAACTACCTGTCTTGTCCATTTCTTCACGTTGTAGGTGAGGAAAGAGTCCCCAACAGGTGAAGTCACTTGGTTAAGGCTACATAACTATTTAGAGTCAAAGCAAGGACTGGAGACAAATGTTCTGTAAATCTGGCATAAAAAGTGATTTACATAATGGCCATCCCCAAGTCCCTCATGGAGTTGATTAAATTCCATGTCTTAAAATTTGGATATCCATTATATATTCAGCTTTGACTCGATGCATTATGCTTGTGGTGAAGGAACAGTAGTGTGGATAATTCCAAATAATCCTTCATTTATTATCTAGAATCTATTTGGTTTTGGACTGCGTTGCTTTTTTTTTTTTTTTTTTTTTTACTTACAATGAACATGTGCTGCGTTCTGTTAATTCATAATGCAGAGACTAATTAATTGTGGGAAGAAATGATTCAAGAATTACAATGAAGCTAGTTAGCATCTTTATCTTTTATCCTAATCATCTCAATCTGCTTATCATTCTCTACTGAAAATGCAAAGCTTCATCATCATTGGATGCCATTAAGCAAAAGCTGCATCTGTGTTAGTCAGAAAACATTTTTTATAAATATGTGCTAAGCTCTAGGCATTAAAAGTGTAAATTAACAGAAAAAAATACCCCCTTCCTTCAAGGAGCTTACAATCAAATGGAAAAGACCACATATGGTTCAATTCTCTGGGGCTATGTATGTTTCTGGGCATATTGCTGAGCAGCTGTGAAGTTAAATCTTCCTTGACAGACTATTTGTCTAGGACCATAGTTTCAAAGGAAGAAGCAGTTGCTCTGACTCAGAGTTCTGAGACAGCAGTGTCTCATAGTTTGAATGTGACAAGCTATTATATACTTAGTCAATGGAGAGCATAGCATGCTTCAGAGCTGTATATATGGAGGAGAATTTTTAAATGAATAACTGGAAAAATATGAATGCCAGAACTTTTCTATCATTATAAGATACATGTGTATGTGTATATATGTATGTATGGGTATGTTGTATGTATATATACATATACACTGCATATATATGTGTGTACATTCTCTCACCATAAGCAGAAGCTGCAAATTTATTTACCAAATATAATCAAAATGGGTTATTCATGGAAAAAAAACAGAGTCTGAATTCAGAAAAATTGTAAAAAAAAAAAAAGGTAAAAATATATACGTTAACATAGAATCATCTAAGTTTTAATCTCGAAGTGACGGACACACAATAAAAACAGTTGCTCTTGAAGTAAATACATCACAGCAGAATAACTTGAAAATAGAGAAAAGTGACCCAACCTATTGACTACTTTAAGTAGTGCCAGAAATAGAATAGTCTTGTCAAATGATAATCATGGATCACTTCATTTTAGTCATTGAAGTATCAGCTCAACATAGAAGCTACATTCATCAGGAATTTTACTGAGATGGAAAAAGGGACACCAAACTTTAGAGTTCCATAGTTGTGGGTCACCCTGGGAAAATGAGTTTTCCCATGTCTCCATGGATTTCTATGGCACCTATTTCCCTAATCATTGACCCCAAATGTTGAATTGGGTGGGAAAGTGTCATGCAGGATTATGTCTATACTGGAATGTATTTTTCTGCATTTCTTATATATGAGTAGCTATGTTATCTTTATTTGGCCTTATTACTAGGCGAGTGGTTGTATTTTAAATCTAAATATACCATCTTTAGGAGTGGATAGTTTTGTGTAAATAGAAGCTTGGTAATGGAGGCCAAAGAGACAGATTGGCGAGTAAAGGAAATGCATTCTCCATGATAGTGTGACCTCTAGGATGTCGAGAGAGTTTGACTATAACCACATGGTCATCCTTCTCTGGAAACCTAGAACTGCCATTGTGAGTGTGGTCTGAATTTGACCGAGTCATCCCAGTGAGTGATTAGATATTCTCTAACCCTGTAAGAGGACTACTAGACTACAGTGTGGAAGGCTATCCCATACTAACATTATACAGAATATAGATAAATACACAAAACATACCAGGTTTACTTGGAAGGGAAGACATTAGCATTTTGTGGGAAGGAAAGGCTTCGAGCTGTAGCTGATAGTTGACCTGAACCTTCAAAGAAGTTAGGAGGTTTTCAGGAGATAGTGTTATATTAGGAGAGAATTTCATGTTGTCAGTGCAAAGACATGGAAATAGAAAATCATATGTTAGGCGAAGAAAGTAGGTTATTATGGCTGGTTGATAGAGAAAGGTGTAATAAATCTGGAAAAAGAGAATGAGGCAAAGTTTTAGAGAGTTTTAAATATTAAAGATTTCATATTTGTCTCTAGAGATAAGTTACTGAAACTTATACTTATCCCTCTCACATTATGGAGGTTATGGGTATGGTACCCCTGGGATCTGGAAAATCCAAATAAAAAATTTTGGCCCTCCCTTCATAGCAGAGGAAAAGTCTGAATTTTTTATTTTTCTTTTATGAGGGTATTTATAGTACCTTATTGTAAAACTTTGGTTGGTATTATATAATTTTATATATATATATATATATATATATATATATATATATATATATATATATATATATATATATATATATATATATATATATATATATATGTGTGTGTGTGTGTGTGTGTGTGTGTGTGTGTTTGTGTGTGTGTGTGTATGTGTGTGTGTATCTTACACATTTATGAGTTTCTACATTTTTTCTGTGTCATCTGATGGTCATCTGATGCATGTCATCTGTAGCTTCCTCAAAACTCCCCCAAAATTCTCATTTTAAACCTGCAATATAGTGAAATCACATTGGGGATAGTCACAGTGTGGAAGGAATAACTGTAGTGAGTGGAATTGAAATAATGACATTTTGGAACCCTCACTTTAGAAGATCACCTTGGCAAATCTATGGAAGATGACTTAAAGTGAGGTGAGATTTGAGAATCACTTGATGGGACTATGGCAGAAGGAATTGGTTCTTCACATATTGGTTCTTTTTCTATCACCATTAAAAAATATCAAAAGATGGTTACCCTAAGTGGGGCTTAGAGTTGTACTTTGCAATTGTATGAAGGATGGATGAATGAGTGAATAACTTAGTGAATGTTCAGAGATCATTGAATTCTAGAGATGAAATGGTCTCAGAGACCAACTATTTTGACTGTTTTCTGAAAATCTATTGGTTGTTCTCCTTACTTTCAACATCTTCTTGTCATTGTCATCATCTCTGCTTTTTGAATTCTTGTTGATGAGATGGTGAGAGAGAAGGGTATAGAGGAGAGGAAACAGAAGAAAAGAAAGGATGTAATCACTGTATTCAGGTAATTTTCTTCTAAAAATCAGGCAACTTCTAGGTTCAAGTTGTAGCATCCCTTTCATCCAAAGCACTTCCTGACTCCCGACTGGGTGTACTATGTTCTATGCTGCTTGAATGCAATTACATGTCCAGTTTTACTTCAACCATGGAGAACCATTCTCAGAATGCATGACAAAGGAACTGATGGAAAAAAAGAAACAAGGAAGGCAGGAAAATAGACTTTCTGCTCCTTTTTCTTTACATTTTCTGACCTTTCAAATAGATTTTGGGTAGTGCCAATGAATAATGGATTTGTAAGGTCTGAATTGCCTCCTTGTAGAGATACTTGGTACTATCTTTTCTTCATAAAATCAAAGGCTTATATTTCAACAAAAATGAATTTCCCTTGTTTGATCTTCCTTTCGTTACCTTTTGAAAATGAGGTTTTCACATTGTTAAAACTACTCTTTGCAGAAGTAGTCAACCTAGAAATATAGAAGTATAGGATGGATAGGTTCTGAGAAATTATCCACTTCAACTTCCTTATTTTAGAAATAATGTAACCAAGTCCCTGTAAAATGAAGCCCTTTATATATTCATACTCAAGTAGAGCCATGACTTCATCTGTATGAGTATTTCAAAACATATATCATTAGTTAGCCTTTGCATTGCTTTAGGGTTTACAAAGTGGTAATCATTCTCCACTAAGGAGTAAAATCTTATACAGCTGGATTTGAGCCCCAGATCAGACATGTATTATCTTATTTTATGAGAGAACTGAGCCTCAGAGAGATTACGTGACTTTTCTGTCATCACACAGTTGGTTTATGAGGTTATATTCATATTAGCATTTGTATAAATCCCAAGTATTTCAGAGAATAATAGTGTCTCTTACTATACTTCTGTGTATGTAGAATCCAACTTCAGATTGAGCTCTTTAATCTTTGCCTGAGATGTAAGGACCTTAACAAATGTTTGATTCACATTGAAGTAACTAACCTAAGATCACAAAGCTAGTCTGTAGAGATTCATGTCAATCAAGCTAATGTCTATTAAGCACATAGCCATAGTATTGTGGATGGATAGATGGTCTTGGAGTCAAGAAGACCCAGGTTAAATCTCTTCTCTGCTGCATGCTAGCTGTATGACTGTAGGCAAGTCACTTAATAACTCAATGATTAGTCACATTCACTCTCTATGTCTATAAATTGAAAGTTGGTTACCTTTAACAATAGAAGGAATTTCTCTTTGTGGAATTCCATATGTTGATAAAAATCATAGCCCCAGAAAGTCTTCCCCTTCTTCCTTAGAAAAAAAGTTCAAGAAATTCTGTGAGTCAGAACAAAAATAAAAGAAAAATCTTTACTCAAAATGAGTTTATATTCCTTTGGGAAATAAAACAGATATAAATAAATATGACCAAAGAGGTAAAAAGGAACAAAATGACTAAGGAAAGGATCAAGAGAAAGCTTCACAGAAGAGATGGTGCCTCAGATGAAGCCCCCTACCTAAAAAAAAAGGGTTCTGAGAGATGAGAATAAGAAGGAAGTGCTTCACTCATGGTAGGCATAGAATGTAAAAATAGAGATGCAGACAGTTGAATGTCAAATTTGGGAAACAGCTATTAGTAGAGTTTATAAGTCAATAAGCACTTCTTTAAATCATGTATTATTTTTAAAGTCTTCAGGCTAAGTAATGATGAAATGATGGAAAAAAAGACTCTCTGCTTTTATAAAATTTGTCATCTAAAGAGGGTGGATGTAAGATTAGGAAAAACCACATGGATGGCATATGAGTTGGGTATCTCAGGGAAGCAAAGATGAAATAATGAAATCCGTAATGTATATGACATTATATTTCTTACATAATGTCTTTGTACATATGTTATGTTATATTATGTGTCTACTGTATTAATTATGACAAGAAACTTTGGTAAGTTTCATGTATTTTTTGAGTAAGTTTCCTTGTCTACTTAAACATGGGGGTTAACTGATAATATCTATACAAACACATGTATCTGCACACAATATCTGTTGGTAACCTATATGAAAGATTAACTTGCTATCAAGTGTTAAAATTTAGTACTTTAAGAATCTTTGACTTTATGGACATGAATATCAGCCGTAGAAATTAGTAGCTCGCATTCTCACACTTTATCAAAATGTGAATTGATTTAAAGAAAGAAAACTGGCCCATGTGACCTTGGATAGGTTATCTCCCTGGAACTTGGTTATCTTTTCTGTAGAATAAAGTGGGAGTGGGGTTTGGACTACATGACCCAAGATCCCTTCCAGCTATAGTGTTGGAAGAACTGCCATATAGGAGAGGAAACAGTCTTTTTCTGTTTGGCCCCAGAAAAAAGAACATGGAAAAATGAATGAAAGTTTCAAAGGATAAACTGAGTTTTGATATAAGTAGTCAAAAAATCTTATAATCAGAGCTGCCCAAAACAGAAATGAGCTACCTCATGTGATAGTGAGACCCTCCTCATTGGAATGAATGAATGAATATATGCAAAAGCATTTAAGTACTTACCATATGCTAAGCATTTGAAGATCTAAATTAAAAATAAATAAAGCAAGGCAGTCCATGTCTTCAAGGAACTCACACTAAGGACATACATGAGACCTCATATTAAGTGTTCACGAGAAGTATCAATGACCACTTGAGAAGTATCTTCTAAAGAGGGTTCTTTTTTTCCCCTTAAGATAAAGGATTGAAGTAAATATTCACTGAGACTTCTTCCAATTCTGAAATTCTGTGTTTCTATAAGAAATCTCCCATACCAGCAGACACGTGTGCCAAACAAATTTGTTTTATTAACTACTACCTAGCATGATAAGTAGAGAGATTAGAATGGGGAAGAAAAGTCATCAAAACTAAAAGTGGATATTTTGCAGAGGAAGCAATTCATTTTGGGAAAGCAAGAACCTCAATCAAGTCATTGACCTTAAGTTCGATCTATGTTGTAAAGCAGTAAGGAAACAAATCCTTTTTTCATACATTTTTAGTAACTTGAATTAGGTTAACAAAATGTACATAGGTAAGGGCTTTGGGTACTTGGCTTAATGAATAGGTTAGTGATTTATGATTAGTATATATCAAGAGATTATACATAAATAATTTTGAAGTGTGTAAGAGTGAAAATATTCTTTAAATCGTCTAGACATTCATCCAAAGTCTTTTTTATTGTTATTGTAAACTATTTGCAAATCCTCTCCACACACACATAGTGTATATAGAAGTTTCAATTTAGTCATTTTTAATTATCCAGATTTCTTAATTCCTAGACTAGAACAAGATTTTTTGTCTTATATGTCATTTCTACCTGTCTCCCCCTATGAATACTTAAGATAGTGATGACATTTTGCAAGTACTCAAAAACTATATCAGTAGGTCACAAACTCACACTGGTCCTACCATACTAGAGAGGTCTAGAGATATACTGAAATTTTGTTCTCTGAAGGCTAGCTTAGCTAGAGTTAAAAAGGTTAGTCTCCAGATTAGCCAGTAGATGGTAAATACATTAGCCTACAAAATAAGACCATACGTTTACTTATGGATAGAAGCAAAGAGACCACTCCTCTAGAGGGAAGAAACAAACCTGAAGTGGGGAAGTGAGTTGCCCATGGTTAAAGAGGATGTAAGTGGTATTCAGCTTTTGAGTTTTGAGTCTTCTGACTCAAAATCCAGTATGTTGTTGTTATTGTAAACTCATAAAATTTATTTACTGGCATCTAGGGCAGGACTATTTAAACCTTCTTTGTGTCATGGTCAATCTGGCAGTTTGGTTAATTCTATGGACTGCTTTTCTGAATACCATTTTTAGATGCATAAGATTACAAAGAAATCATTCATGCTTTAAAAATGTCATTTTAAGAATTGACAGGAGGCTATTCTCCCAAGGAAGGTACAAGCAATAGTATAGCAGTGTCTTTGAACTTATGAAAACTGATGCAGTAGGTGATTAATAAATGTGTGTTTAATGGATAAACAAACAAATGAATGAATGAATGACAAACTAGAAAGTATCGAGTGTATAGGGAGAAGATCTAGAATAAAGGTTAAAGGAAGGAACTGGTGAAGTTTAGCTCAGAGAAGAGAAAAATCAGGAGTATATTGCAAAGGGAGGCTTAGAGTAGTCTCCAAGAATCTGACAGACTAATGCAGAAGGAAGAAAGAATAAGACTCATTTTAAACAATTCCAGAGAAAGCAACTGGGATCTCTGAGTTGAAAAGGAAAAGCACAAGTTTGCTGTCATGTAAAGGACAACTTTCTGACAATGAGAGATATTCAAAATTGTAATGAAAAGCCTTGAGGAAAGTAGTGAGTTCTCTCATCTTTGTATCTTTACATGGCAGCTGGAGAACCACTGATTCAGGGTATGATAAAGGGGTTCCATGATACGTCTGGGAACTGGATTAGGGGAGCTCTGAGGTCCCTTCCATATCTGAATTTCTGATTTTATGCACTGGATACATGAACACACATGGAAAGGCACACATTGACTTATGTCACAGTTATAAATTTTTGCCACAGAGATGAATAATCCATCAATTCATTAAGTCCTATCTGCACTTGTATTTCAAAGGCTAATTATATATTCATTTTAAATGAAAACGTTCTGCCTTGATTAAAACCGTTAGTGACACAATGTATTAAAGTATCTTGAGGTTCACGTTATTTGCATTACACGAGGGGCCTACCCTGTCTCAGTCAACAAGCCCTGTACTGACATCTGTTATTAAGATATAGCTAATACAGTGCTATTCTCTAAATCGGAAATAATAACAGAACCTTAACTCGTCCTAGTTGTGAAATTTAGCTAAATTACATTCGGATTGTGGTCATTGCTACTATACTTTTACTACAGAATACAGACAAAAGCAATGGTGTCGACCAACTTGAAAGCAATTTGGTGCAGCATATGAAGAACAAATCTTAGAGTTGAGAAGACCTGGTTCTATTTCTAATTCTAATTCTTCTCCTACTTCTCATATTTTCTAACTGTCTCCCTAGATAACTAACTAAATATGAGTCTTCTTTTCCTCATCTGTAAAATGGGGCTAACAGTATCTCCCTCACGGTTTGGATGAGAGGATTCAGTCAAATAAGAAACTCAGATATTTACCGAATGCTTAGTAATTAATTGCCTAATCAATTGGTAATGTATTCAAGGCAACTTAAACTTTAAAGTGCTGTTTAAATATTCACTCAATATTATTAATATGCTTGTAATACTATCATGGTCACAAATCATACATTGTTGATGTGAAGATGGAATGATATTCCTAGGTCTTTTCTATTCATACATTGCCAAGCCTAGAGGCCTGTATTGGGCTACCCGAGTCTTTCTTACCTGTCCAGGTCTTCGGCTGGCCACGCCGGATGCACGTATGAGAGAAAGGACGTTCCAGAGTCAAACAGGGGTTGAGCTTTATTACAGGGTTTCGGTTACAAGTGCAGGGGGTCTTCTTTCTTAGGACGAAGAGGGGGAGATTTCCTAAGAAGGCTAAGCTTAAGGGATTGGAAGTAGAAGTACAAGCGGGGAGAGAGGGGGAGGGGAGAGAGGAAAGAAAAGAAGCGGAGCCCTACTTTTCTCTTTGGCTCCACACGTGCTAAGAGAGCTTTTAGGCTTCCTCAATCCTACTTAATCTTCAGCCACACAGTTTGCATCTCAATACCGTGCTGTTAGGTAACTAGGTGTGCTCCAATCCGGGACGACCTCGAGGGCAGGGAGACTCCACCCATCAGGTATCTCCGGGGGAGAGGCGGAAATACCCGAGCTAGCCGAGCTAGCTCAGTCTGACCTTCTCGAACCCCCGCTGTTCATGGAGGGCCTCATAAGACTCTAAGATTTAGAAGTCCCACTTTTACCTGCCCGAGACTGTCCACACGGAATTGAGCTTCCAGTCCCAACAATACATAATACCAAATTGTGAGTATTTTTTAAGCACACTCCACTAATGTTATGTTGCAAACTTGCCCTCTATGATCTCCTCTCAAAGAGAGGAATGTAACTACCTTTATGATGTTAGAATAATTGAGTCTGATAGTTCCGTCTTATTACCAAGGATCCATTTCCTTAGACATAATTAGCATTCATGTGAGTCCTTATTATTTATATTTCATTTGAGCATCTTCCTTAGTCACCAATGTGCCAAGAATCTATTTTTGTCGTTGTTGTGGAAACTCACCCATAATTTAGGAGGTAAGTCTTGTATCACTATCTTAGAGACACCTTAGATGGTGTGTAGCTTGAGTGGTAGAGACTTGAGTTTAAATCTCTCCTCAGAGTTTTTTTATTTTAATTAGATATCTATAAAGAAACCACTTAAAGTCTCTCTTGGCCAGTTGATAGGGTTATGGAGTCACAAATTTAAATCTGAAAGTAACCTTTGTGGCCATCAAACTCAACCCTCTTATTTTAGAGATGAAGAAATGGAGACACACTTATGTTAAGAGGACTTGCCCAGATTCATAAGACTGAGGCAGGATTAGAACTCAGGTAGTCCTAACTCTAAATACAGCCCTCTGTCCACTAACTTGCATCTAAGGTAGCTGTTTGAGACTTATCTCCAAAATTATATATGGATTTCCATGTCACCACCACCAAAAGATCCTTAACACAATGGTGTGAGAAAGCCATTGGAATTACAGATACATGTCATATATGCAAATGAGTACCAATCCTGGTTGAGTAGCAAAGACAGCTCTAGAGCCCAGTTTGCTAGAACATCCAAAAGGTAGCTGTAATTTCTCTCTTGAGAAATGGAATAGGGGGCAATTTTAAGGATCATTAGACACACTTGCTGGCAAAGTATTACAACTGAAAGTTTCCTTAGAGGTCTTGAGATACCTAATCTGTCATGAAGACCAAATGCTAGCCGCCCTCCCTGTCTTTGTCAGTTCTAGTGGATATCATTCATTCATTGCAATTTAGCATGCCACAATCAAAAATGTGATTGGCCTTGCAGCACATGGTTTCTTATGTCAAAGAAGTCAGCCTAATTCATGACTTAGAAGGAAAGCATTTAACTGACTGATTAAATTAATTTAAAGGGGGGAAAATGAAACTCCATCCTGAATGAATATAAATAATTTGCTCAATATCTGCCTTTCTTGTTATCTCTCTTACAATTAGGCTTGAATCCCATCATACTAATTTGAATTTACTGAATGATTGAACCAAAAAAGTGATCATTAAGGAATACATGCTGTATTGGAAGCGGGTTATTAGTGGCATGACCCAGAGATGTGTCCATGGTCCTGGACTATTCGATATTTTTTTCATCAATAACTTGAATGAAGCCACAGAAAGAACACTAATCAACTCTACAGTTGACAAGATGTTGGGAGTTATAGTTAACATGACAGAACAGAGTTAGGAACTAAACATTAACAATAGTTAGTAAATCTGGACCACTTAAAGGTTTGCAAAGTGCTTTATGTCTATTAACTCATTTCATCATCACAACACTCCTAGGAGGCAGGTGCTCTTATTAGCCCCAATTTACTGAAGAGGAAAATGAGTCAGAGAGATGTTCAGTGATTTGCTAAGGTGTCACACAGGCAAGTAAGTTGCTGAAGCTTTATTTGAATTCAGATCTTCCTGACTCCAAGTCTAGTGATCTTTGCATTGTATCACCAGGGCAGCTTGGTGGTGCAGTGGATAGAGCCCCAGTGCAGGAGTCAGGAGGACCTGAGTTCAAATCTCACCTCTGACCCTTGATACTCACTAGCTGTGTGACCTTGGGCAAGTCACTTAACCCCAACTGCCTCATCCTGGATCATCTCCAGTCATCCTGATGAATATCTGGTCACTGGATTCAGATGGCTCTGGAGGAGAAGTGAGGCGGGTGATCTACACAGCCCTCCCTCACTCAAAGCAAAGTCAAATGCAAGTCATGTCATTATTTCTTTGATGGCATGGTCTTCTTCAGCAGCAAAGGATGAACGCATACATTGTACATCACCTAAGTGCCAAAGACAAAAAAACAAAACAAAGAAAAAAAAAACCCAACCAAACAAAAACATCATCATTTTAAGCACCAAAACCAAACAAACAACAAAGCAGACAAAAAAATCACCTTTTCAATAGGACAGAATAATATGGAAAAATATAAAGCTTATTGGGGAATTGATATAATATATTAAATTGGGATCCAGAAACTAACACCAAGAGTATGGAGATGGGAAGTGGTTGTTACAAAACAATACCTATTATTGAAAAGATAATGGTATTTTTTTAAAGATCTAAAGTTTAATATGAGTTGATACATGGTAAGCAAAAACGATAATGCTCTTCTAGGGAACATGAAGTAGGATAAATACCTCTACCCAAGAGCACACAATCCTCATTTCTCAGAAGCAGGTCCTCATTCAAAGGTCAGTTCACTGTCCAGATCAGTTCCTTGACTCTCCTAAGTCAAAAACACCTACAATTACTATCGTTCAGGTTGGTTATACAGATCAAATGTGCCCATGTGTGCAATGTCCCTTATGAACCTTGTGGTATTATCTGAATGTCAGTTATCGCATCTAAAGAAATCTCACAAAAGAAAACATAAGTAGCAGGTGTCCTAACCAAGAGAGGTAATGGTTCTGTGACTTGCTACCATGGGAGCTCCCAGCTGGAGCATTGTGTTCAGTTATTGGTGGCACCATTGGGAAGGATATTGATAACATGGATAATAGCCAGAGGAAGGGAATCAGGTTGGTGAGAAGACAGGGGACATTGTATAAGTGGATCATTTGAAAAAAAAAAAGAAAACTGGGTGTTTTTAGCCTAAAGAGAAGAAAACATAGAGGTTACATAATAGCATTCTTCCAATATCTGAAAGTCTATCATGTGGGAAACTGATTAGAATTGCTCTGCTTGCCCTTAGTGGACACAACTAGACACAACAAATGGGTAAATGTAGAGAACCAAATTTAGACTTGACATATGGGAAAACTTCGTAAGTATAGGATCACTAAGTAAAATAGGCTGCCCCCAAGAACTAGTGGACTCACTCTTAGAGGTAGGTCATCAGGCAGAAACTGTTAGACCCCTTTTTGGGTTTAATTTTTGTAGCCAGGATTAAGGTTAGGCACCCCCATTCAGTGATTCTTTGATGATGAAGGAGTTAATTCTGTCCTCTCATGAGCAAGTGGCCTTCTGATTAGCTTTCATTGATGCCAAACTATATTAAAGGTCTTGAGGATAACTTTGAAATACATCCATTAAAGAAATAATTCTGATGTGATTTCAAAGCCAGATGGCTGTATTATCATGACACCAGGATCTAGGCTGATTTGAATTTCATCAGTTCCTGCTGTTTATCCCTTTCTTGTGAAGTGATAATGCCTTCTTTGTGACATATAACCTTTATGCATTACTAAGCCATATTGTCATAAATCAAGGTGAAAAAGGGAGAGGAGGAAGATTCCATCTAGCGATACCAAGAGTAGATGGACCCATGTAATTCCTGGATCCTTAGCCATAAATCGATGTTAAGAAAACTTTCTCTAGATCTGTTCGAGTAAGATTTTCAGTTGATATAAAATTCACCAAGGAAAGAAATTGGAACAAAAATCGAGGCTTACTGTTATTAAAAATGTGTTTTAGTAACTGAATATTTTAAAGTGGCAACATAAAAAAATCATTTTAGGAGGGTTTCTGAACTTTACATTAAAAAAGTGCTGAGAAGTTTATCAAGAAGACATATTGAAGTGGAAGCCTTGTTAAAAGCTTGTTGTATAAACAAAAAATCAAAAAGATGATGTTTGCATGGAGATAAAACCTCATTTCCTCGATAGCCAGGATAGTTAAGATTTTTATGTGTTTAAAGTTTATAAGTTTTATACATCTAAAATACTATATGAACATAGAATATTAAAACTGGAAAGCACCACAGAACATAAAACAAGCATTGGAAGGGACTTTTAAAGCTAACATTAAAAAGATAATACTAATATGAGCAAAATGGAAGCAATAGAACAATCTCTCAGAGTTGGATGGGAACATAGAGGCCAGCGAGTGCAGCCCCCTGCTAGACAAGAATCCTGTTCTCAACATTTGGACCCATTCTCATCCTCCTGCCTGCTTATTATTGGAATAGCTCTAATTAGTAACATGTAAATCTGGAAAAGAAAAAGACAAATGAGGAGTGCCTTGCTTGCTGTCTTCAGCTATTTGAAGGCTGGACAATTTGGAGATGTATTAGAGTGTTTTATTTAGCCCCAGAGAGCAGCCTTAGAAGCAAATATTGCAGATAAAAGTTCAATTTCCACTTGCATCACCCTCATCACCACTGCCATCACTAACAGTAGTGGTAGTGGTAGTAGTAGTAGCAGTAACAGCAGCAGCAGCAGTGGTGGTAGGGAATCATAATAATTCAATCCCATGTATACGATGCTTTGCTTCCCTCCCAACAGACCCACGAGGTAGTAGTAGTAATAGCAGTTAAAGCACCAGCAGCAATACTTGGAGCACTTCATGGTTTACAAAGCACTTTACTCATACTATCACATTTTATCTACAGGAGACTTCTAATCTTTCCAGTTCTTTGGGGTCCACTCTCACTGATCCACCCATTAATTCTACCAATAATTTTTTATTCATTTACATATATTTTCCATTTATATACCCAGAATCTTGAATTTACCCATACACAACCTATGGCTGACGCTTCTGAACTGTGTGCCTCAGGTGAGGTATTTGGTTTCTCTGGGCTTTGTTTTCCTCTGTGAAATAAGGGATTTAGACCAGATGATTTCTAAGGCTTCTTCTAGGTCTAAATCTATTGTCCTTTGGTGCTTTGGTTTTGCCCTAGTAGAAGGTGTCGTCCTTCAGGGCACCGATGTTATTTTTTTTTTTCTGTGTAACCCTACTATAATCTTTGGCACATTTTTCTGGAACAACTACAATGAGGATTTACATTGTGCTTTAAGATTTGAAAATCATTTCATAAATATTGTCTCCTTTTATGCTCATGACAACCCTGGGAGGCCAGCGTTATTATTGTCCTCAGTTTATAGATAGAGAAACTGAGTCACAATGAAAGTAAATGATTCCTAGAATTGTACAGCAAGAGCATGAATAAGGATGAATATAGGTCTTCCTGGCTCCAGGTCTAGTGCTTTATCCACTGCACTAACTGGCTGAGTCCTAATTACATTGGGGTAGGAAACTTCTGGTGCAGAAATTGTCTTCATTGATAGAGATGGATGAATGGTTCTGAAACTTTGAATCTCAGTGTGTTGTCTGAGACAATGAGATATTGAATGAATGACTGGATAGAAAGTATGTGGGACTGTGGGTGGTGCAGTGAATAGTGCCAGGTCTGGAGTTAAGAAGACACCACTTTCTGAGTTCAGACGTGACCTCAGATACTTATTATCTATGTGTCCCTGGGCAAGTCACTTAACCCTGTTTGCCTCAGTTTCCCTATCTGTAAAATGAACTAGAGAAGGCAATGGCAAACCACACTAGTATCTTTACCAAGAAAACCCCAAGTGGGGTCAGGGAGAGTTGGATAAGAGTGAAATGACTAAACAACGCTGTTTCAGGAGCATTACGTGCACACCCAGCCCATCCTTGCCTCATAACGTGGATTTAAGAAATGCTTGCTTAATGAGTTCAGTTATTTAGTGATTGATTGTGTGTGACTTTAGACGCAGCACTTAATCTCCATGTCTCCCAGTCCTGACATCTGTGAAGTGGCAGGGATGTATCATAGAGTCTCTAAGGAGGTTCTAGAAGTGACAAGGCTAGTATCCTGCTTAACGAAGTAAACTGATATTTATTCTCCAGCAGTTGGGAAAGCTCTGTTTGACAGGAGTGTCTCTGTGTTCCTCTTGTAAGCTCCTTGTAAGCTCCTTGAAGGCAGGAACTGTCTTTTTCCTCCATATGTTTCCCCAGCAGCATTTAGCACATAGAATTGAAAGGGAGACATAAAATAAGCACATCTAATGCTTGGGGTTAAAAATAACCGGGGACCGGGTGACTTTCTATTGTTCTTAGAAAGGGGACGGAATATTTCAGTCACTGAAATTTTGGCAATAGAAATTTTCTCCCTGTGTAACCTTGTGCACAGTTACTCTCCTTGAGCAAGTTTCTGTTTGGGTTAATAGATCCTTTTTGTTTTCTTTGCCAGAAAAGCAAGAACCTTGTTCTTTTTAACTGAATTGTATAGATAGTCCAATGTCTTTGACCCTCAGGGATCTTTTCCCACAGTTTAGCTACAAGAATGTGTTTTTCTCTCTCTTTCCTCTCTTCCTTTCTCTTCTCCCTTCCTCCCTCCCTTTCTTTCTCTCAGGGAAGAAATGAAATTAGCATGATTTCCTTGCTGTATATACAGTATATTCCTCATTTTATTTGCTTTTCCAAGAAAGAGTTTGTGGAAGCTAGCTAGACTGATTGAAGTACCTCCTCATCAGAACAGCGCCAAACATCCAATAACATTTACTCAAGTTAGGTAGAATAAAGGACCATTCTGAAAGTTAGGAAGATCCTTTCATTGAATCAACGAAAGAACGTGTTATTTTAGTTAAGGAGGGTCTTCCTTCCTAGGAGCTCATTTCCTAGTATCCTGTATCTCCTTTGACTTTAAACAGTGGACTGCTTGAATCATTTATAGAAGCACAAAGGGAAGCCATGTGGAGTGGAAGAAATACACGGATTCTTCTCTTGGCTCTGAATGGAATTGTATGTGTCTTTTATTTGCAATTAAAATGTTTTATGGATGCCTTGCATTTTCACATCATAATCATTTCCAATTATTAACCTCACTTTATGTGCTGATTTTTCCCCTATAATTCCCTTATAATAATTAGGCATATCAAATGTCACATTTGGGATTGTACAAACAACATGTGGCATGTGAAGTTTGCAGTGAAGAGGGGAGAATGTTGTGTTGTATGCAAAGTTCTCCCCTAACATCTTTAGTTGCTGTTGTTCAGTTATTTCATTTGTGTCCATCTCTTCTGGACCCCATTTTGTGTTTTCTTAGTAAAGATGCTGGAATGCTTTGGCATTTCCTCCTCCAGCTTATATTATAGATGAAGAATAGCAAAAAGGGTTAAGAGACTTGCCCAGGGTCACACCACAGGAAGATGAGTCTTCCTGACTCCTGACCCAGCACTCTATCTACTATAGCACTTAGATGCCATTTTAGATTAAAATCATTTCCAATTATTAACCCCACTTTCACTGGGTTCTCCCTTATAACAATTAGGCAAAGCTAACAGTGTTGCCGTGTCTGATTGTATGAGCAGCATGATACACCTGTAGTCTCCCATTTGTCTGCAGTCAAGAGAGGACTACACTGCATTGAAAAGGAGATTCCTCCCTATCCTCTCCCTCACCTCAAGTTTGAATATTTCCTGTTTGTTTTATATAGGATAGGGATAGCGACTAGATTGGTACTTTCATTCTTATAAAGCACTTCTAGTGAGAAAATAACTTTTACCTGTCTTAATCATTAGAATATTTTCTCCACCTTATCATCTTGGAGAATTTCTTGGGATCCTGACAGACTACATAATTTGCCCCCAATCCCCTATGCATCAGAAGTAAGACTTGAACCCAGGCCTTCCTGACCAGTTCTCTAATTCCATGATAGGCTGACTCTCTACCTCTATATTGCATATATTTTTTGTACTTACATATGTACGTGGTATCTCCTCTGGTCAAGTATAAGCTGCTTGAGGACAGGAATGATCTGATTTTTGTCTTTTTATCCCCGTAGTCGAGCATAGTGTCTGCCACATGGTAATTTATAAGTTCCTGTTAACTGATTTTCCCTAGGATGAAGATTGAGTTTCATCAATATTAAGTGTCTAGTTTTCTCTCTGTGTTCTATTTATTTTATCTTAACCATCTGTGTCATTCTTTTTTGAACTTCTACTTCATTTGTATCAGTTTATGCAACTTTTCTCTTGTTTCTCTTACTGGAATTGCCTTTTCTACTTCCAGTCTAATTGTTACCACCCAGCTTAATTGAATTAGCCCCCTGGAGTGCCTCTGTCCTTATCGTTTGCCACACTCATTTAGCATTGCTGTTGAACTAATACTAGAGGGCAGGGGGATCAGATGCTTTTTACTTTTTATGACACACTGTGCTTTTTAGCTTTAGTTTTATTAAACCTTAGAGATGTTTGATGCCCATTTGTGAGGATATTGAGGGGGAAAGTGGAGATCATGACACAGCAGTGTCTCCCTTTCAGATCATAGTGGTCATACATCTCAATCTGGGAAGACATCAGAAAGCCGCTATTCTTACCCATTCAACGCACAAATGAATGTGCTGGAGTGGTGCAGCTTTACGTCTTTCTTACAGATAAATATCAGAGGAGTGATTTAAATACCTTTTTGTCTCCAGAATCATTGCTTTATACCCTATTAGATGTTCTATGACAAAAAAAGAAACTCCTTAGATTGTCATTGCAAGTGTTCCCCAGTCTGATTCGAGGTTGCTTTTCGAGACAGAATTCCTGATTTTACTTTCTGGTCCAGCCCAAATGGCCTCATTCCCCTTGTCCTTATTTTGGTTTTGGTTTGCCATGCTCCATTTAATTGACAAGTGGACATTCCTAAAGAATGTCTGACAGTATCAATTTCCATTACAAGAATCATCAGTGGTTTCTTATGTTGTCTGAGTGGGGAAAAAACAACACAAAACTCCTTGGTTAACATTTGTGATCTCATCCGGTTGACATCCAGCTTTTGTCAAAGCTCACTTGAAAGTCATCTCCTCCATCCCCTACTCCCAATCATCCCAGTTGTTAGTATCCTACTCCCCCAATACATTCAAATGAATTTGCATTTCCTTTAAATATATATTTGTCTTTAAATTTTTTTGTATGACATCCCAAAAATGTTATTTGTCCTTCATTTCCTAAGAGTACCAATGACATCATGGGGTGATACCTTGATTTACAAGCCAATTGTATTTAAGTGAGGCAGAGTTGGGCAAAGTTGTCAGCCTCACTCTCTCTTCTTGATTCATTGAAGTCCATGTAGGATAAAAGTCAAGAAGACTGGCAATGACCCAGAATGTAGAGGATGACCTTAGCATCCTTAATGCCTGAGCAAGCTCTAAGCACTCCACAGTGCCTGCTTCAACTGCCTTCATGGTCATTGGAGCAAGTTATTCTCAGCCAGAAGAAGTCTTTACATGTTTGGGGTAGACATCTCCCTAATTCAGCAATGGATTTGAAACCGGTTGGGTACTCTCAACTAGGGTAGCCTATCTGATGGCTTTAGAGGGGTGTGGTCATTGCACAGAATGTAACTTCATGGAACCAACAGGTGAGAGTAGGTGAAAATGTAGACACCAAAAGTGGATGAACAGCCCCAAAAAGTGTTTAGCAAGCTCTCAAACCAGAGGTGCTCATCCTCTCTGAACACTCTGTACACTCCACACCATAGAATATGATGCCTTTAAGGGCAAGGAACAGTTCTGGGTTTTTTGTGCGTGTGTGTTTTAGACTCCTGGTGCTTGATACAGTGTCTGGAATAGAGCAGGCAATTAGTCAATGCTCATTGAATTAAGTTTAATGATGTGTGCAACTTGAGCTAGCAATTTAAAGGAAAACTCATTCCCACCTAGGAGCCTTTGCTTATCTTGACTTTCTTTCTAGATGGGCTTTTCTCTTTATTACCCAAATGCTGCCTGTACTTTGGAGCCAGAATAAAGCATCCCCAGAAGCATGAAGTTTTTCCCTTGATCTCTTCAGCGTGCTTAGATCTTGGTCCTTCGTTGAGCTCCGCAGATCTTAACAACCTGGAACACATATGGGACTACTCCGATGTCTCCGTTAGCATCTCCTAACTATGATTTACACTGGACTGAAATTTGTAACTCCCTTCATCCTCTTTGACATTCTTTATTTATTTTAGTAACTCAATCTGACATACCACCATTGCAACTTGGTCATATTTGAATTTATTTGGGTGAAACAATCCTTTTCCTTTAAAAGGCACATACCTACATAAAGGTTAAGTCATAAACTGAGTTTTCTTTAACAACAACAAAATCAAGCTCTCTCAGTTGAATTGAGGTTCAGAGACCATATAGAACAGCCCGTACCTAGATAAAAAAGCCCTCTACAATATCGTTGGTGAGTGGTGATCTTGATTATATTATCTGTAATTTGATGATGGAGTTGAGTGGGAAAAGAAATAGGGCAAGAGGAAGGTAGGCACTTTTGGAGTGTAGGGTTATTGTGAGAAGGACAGATATGTTGAATGACAGATCCATGGCCATAGTGAGATAAGAATGGTAAAATAATACTATCAGGTAGATAGGAAAGGGGCATGGAAAGGTAGGGTGGAGAAAAAAAGAAGATGAATTCCACATCCTTTGGATTCTTGCTTCATCCAAGTTGTCTGTGGTCATAACTTCAGTGTTTCAGTACGCAGGGTGGTATATGATGTAGTAGAAAGAGCACTGGTCTTGGAGGCAGAAGACCTGATCTCAAGTTCTGCCTGTGATGCTAGCTGTGAGCCAATTTCCCTGTGCCTTGATTTTCTCATTTGTGAAATGAGAATAATCATATTTACATGCCTCACAGGATTATTGTGAAGAGAATACTTTGTATGCCTTGAAGTACCACATAGATGTGTTTCCTTAACTTCTCTCTCCTTCTTCCTCTTCTTCTCTTATTTATATAATTTCATCTTCCAGCTGCAGGGCAAAGTAGATAAGGTACTGGACCTGAGGTCAGGAAGATCTAAATTAAAATTCTGCCCCAGACACTTAGCTGTGTGACCTTAGACAAGTCACTTAAGCTCTCTCATCCCTTTACTCCATCTGTGAAATGGGGATAATAAGAGCACCTGTACCTCCTCCCAAGTTTGTTGTGAAACTCAAATGAGACAATATTTCTAAAGAACAGTGTCTGTAACATAGTGAATACTTAATAAATACTTGTTCCATTGCCTCTTTTATGAGTGTCATTTCTCTGAATGGACTTTAAGTCAAAAGAGGACATGGAACATATCTCCTACTTCTCTAACCTCCCCCCCACCAACCACACCTCAACTACATTTAATAAGAGCTGTGTACATAACTACAATTGGAATTCTCTAAAAGGAGAATGAGGTACTTAGGGAGGTAACCGAATCTCTCTCATTTGAAATCTTAATATTGAGAATGGATGGGTGGTCATCAGTCAGGGATGGTGTGAGGGACTGTAACTGTTTTGGGGTAGATAGATATATGGAAAGGTCACTAAGGTGAAAGTTGATAAACAGAAAATGAAGTCTTAATGTAAGGAGGGAAAGTTCTTAATAATTAAAGCTACCTAAAAATGGAATAAGTAAGAATATATTTGTTCATTATTTGTCAAGAGAAATCTTATTCAGATATAGTTTGGATAAAATTCTGGGGTTATGTCATTTTGCTATTCTCAAAAAGACATTTGCTTTTTCAAAGGAATTTTCAATCTTTAGAATGCAAATTATTAACCTTTTTTGCATTTCCTAGACATTGCTAGTCATCTGGTCAAGCCTAGGGATACCTTCTCATGGTCATATATGTAAATTAAATATGTAGACTTGCCAATTACATTGAAATAAATAATTTTCTCCCATCCATAATTTTGGACCTCGTGAAATCTATTCAAAGACTCCATTAGGGGCCTAAAAACTTGAGGTTAAGGAACCCTGATTTCAGAGTTCCCTGTTAATCTGAAATAATAGTAATAATAAAAATAATTCCAACCATTATAATCCTTAACGTTTTACAAAATGTTTTCCTCATAGCAACCCTGGATATCTAGTGTGAGTATTCTTATTCACAGTTTTCTGATGAAAAAGATGAGGTTACCCAGCTTTATGTAACCACTATGTTGTAGAACTGAATCTTGAAATCTTGGTTGAGTCATTTCAGCTAGAAGATGATGCCTCTAAGGACAGACCTTTAAATTTCAGAAATTATACTTTTCCAGTTAAGAATGGAATAGAAACAGATGACTTAGCGGTAAGATACAGTTCCAGGTCAAGGAACAAGAGTCCTAAAAATGGAGGTGAGAGGAATTGAGGGAAGACCTTTGCTGATTTTTCAGCTTTACCTGAAAACTTTCACTATTTGTGTATATATGTAAGTTTAGTTTTAAAGTCACCTAACAAGTTTTAATGTAAAGAATTTAAATTTCATTTTTTTAAATGAGATATACCTCATCTTGCCAGACTAAGTGAAGAATATATTTTCAAGAAGAGAGGGAAAGATTTTAAAAGCAACTGAGTATCCACAAACTGCTACCACTGACACCAATAATCATGGTTTAACGGGTGATAATGATCCCCAAATGACAATGCACAAAGACAATTTCTTACTCCATATGTTAGGCATAAATCCTTGGTAGGCACACAGGGAGCCGTATAAAAACATGACAGTTTACAAGTACAAACATCATTTTGTTCTTTGTAATTACCAGCAGGATGCTGGTCTATCCCCTATAGTATGGTTTATTCTATTGAAAAGAAGAGTTGCTTTTCTTAGTAATATGGGAGACAGATGGAATCATATTTCTTCCCTTCTCTTCTTGTGACTATTGCAGGACTCACATTAATGTGACTTTATAGAACTTAATATAACACAAAGATGGAAGAAATAGCTGAAATACTAGATGGACTGGGTCACAAGTCAAATGAATTTTGTTTGGTTAGAGTATGTAGTTGAAAACAATAAAATATAACTCAATAGACACAATGTAAAGTTTAATTCTTAGGTCCAAAAAGTCAACTTCAGAATCATGAAGTACAATGTGGCAGCAACTGAAAAATAAAATAAAATCTGGGGTTTTAATGGTACAAGTTCAAGAGAAGTCAACTGTGTAACATGTCATTTAAAAGACTGATGCAAGCTTGTCTTTCCTTAAAGGACACATAGTTTCTAGAAATAAGTAGGTGATAATTTCATTTTTCTATTAAATCCCATTGGATTCTAGATACCATCTTTTCAGAATAATATTGGTAAAAGCAAGAGAACAACCAATTTTATCAAGGTCTTTGTGATTTTGAAGTAACAGGAACATTTGGATTAGCTCAGGATGTTACACAGAGAAGCAAATTGCAGAAGGGTAGTATAGAATTTTCAAAGTGTTCTTATGAAAGAGAAATTATTAAACTGATCTTGATTCCACATAGTAGGACTAGCAGCAGTGGATGAAAGTTTTAAAGAACATGTAGGCTTGATGTGGTGGTGGTGGTGGGGAAGTTACAGAAAACAGGAATTTCCTAAGTGATGTGAATTGGCTCAACGTGATTTATATGGTATGAAGGATTCATTTGGGGCTATGAATGGGGCAAATTAACCTCTCAGTACTTCCCAATTTTTAGATTTTTATGATTCTAAGATCCAGTGGGAACACTACTTGACTTGAAAGAGGGAATGGGTGTTTTTATATGACCACTTTCTGTACTCAAAACACCTATATAAAAGTTTGTTTTAACCATTGGCTAGCAAGGAACAATTGACCTTCATCTTCTCCTCTTAGAAGGAAGACTTGAATTAAAAAAAATATTTATAGTTTGCAGTAATCCATTCAGTTTGATGGCAAAGTGTTGCCAATTGGTATTTTTCTCCTCTTTTTCAGAAGATGATTACATGTTCACAATTTACAAGGTATTGTACACATTTCAGCAGAAAATTGTAAGCCTTTATCTTTTGACAGCAAGAAGGAATTACTGCCCTTTTTAAATAGCCTCCCTATTTTGTCCAAATAAATGATTCATGCTGGAAGCGTCATGATGTCTTTTGTTGGTTTCCGTGAATTTCAACACGGGCAGTCAAAAGGGAAAAAAAGTAACACGTTTCTGAAATTTCAGAAAATTATAGGTTTTATATGGGAAAGAGGATGCATTCAAACTTCTCTCTTTAGTTCCAGTTTCTTCTTCCTTCTGTACTTTATTATCACAAAACTTCAAGTAAAGGAAATAGATGAGAACCGAGGGGGATGGGGATTTTTTTGTCCTCCTTTAGCTCAGTAAGCAATAATTTTGAATTCCCACTGAATCTCAACTTCTCAGCTATGTATAAAAGTGAGGAGTGGGATGAACTGGATGGATGGATGGATGGATGGATGAATGAATGAATGAATGAATGAATGAATGAATGAAGCATTTGTTTAGTGCTTATTGTGTGCCAAGCACTGTGCTAAGCACTTGGTATACAAATGGATAAGTAAGATATTCCCTGCTCTCAAGGAGCTCATTTTAATGGGGAACACAGTACACATGGAAGGTTTTAGCTAAGAGTTGAAGATAAAATTCTCGTGGTCCCTAGGGTGAACCAGTCAAGTTGATGATGGTGATGCCTCTTCTTTAATGTCATTCCCACTGATAAAATTCTATTAGTTTGTAATGGTGAACCATTTAATAATACCAAGAGCTTTTGGAGGCAATTCTTTTCTGAGTATTTAGGAGCTTTGACTAGCCATTATGGAAGCATTCTCCAGGCTACATCTATGTAGTGGTTTCCTGCTAAGATGGTAACCAAGAACACTGCTTTGGAAGCAGGGCCACTTCCAAGGCACTTGAGTTCACAGTCCTGGGCTGTTTTCATCATGATCTGAAAATAGAAGGTAGTCAAGGTGATGGTGGTGGTTTGATTTATCTGGTTCATTTTGTAGCTGTCCAGTTGTTTTCCACTCATGGCCAACTCTTCATGACCCCACTTGAGATTTTGTGGACATAGACAATGAAGTAGTTTGTCATTTCCTTCTCCAGTTAGTGTTTCAGATGAGGAAACTGAGACAAACAGAGTTAGGTGACTTGCCCAGGGTCACACACCTAGTGAGTGTCTGAGGCCAGATTTAAACTCAAGTCCTCCTGACTCCAGACGTCATGCCTTATATGTTGTACCACTTTTCTGCCCCTTGTTCATGCCTACTCCCATCTCTCCTCCGGCCCTGGGTATGGCAGTTGTTGGGGATGGTACATAGATGGGGTGACCAGGGCACTGGTACATCTTCTTCTTTAATGATAAAATAATTCATAAAAAGTCTCTACAATTTCATTGTCTTGTTTTCAGATGAATAGGCTTAGATTACAGAATCATTGAGTTTGAGCTTGAGATAATGCAGTTTAATTCCCTTATTTTCTACTTCTGCTACCTAATCTTTTTAACTCTCTCATTTTATATATGAGAATATTTTAGTAAAGAGAGAAATTAAGGTGGGATTTGATTTCAGAGAGGTTTTTTTAGCCTTCAAGTCCAATAATTTCTTGAATCAATCAATCGTCATATTCTGGTTGAGATCTTTTTCATTCTTTCCTGGTATTATGGCCCTCAGCCCAGATATTATTTCATATTTCCTTTGTGTGTACTTTGAACTTATGTACACATGACTCCTCCTGACCCAAAAGAACATAAACTCATTCAGAAAATTGATTGACCTTGATTTGGAATGCCTAAGTACATTGGCTGATATATCATAGATGTTTCATAAATGTTTAGTGAATGGATAAAACATGAAATACTGAATCAGGTCTTGATTCAAAATGGCTACTTAATAAGAGAAAAGTGTCATAGATTTGGAATTCTTAAGGGCCTTTGTTACTATTCAATCCAAGATACTCTTTTTACAGAATGAAACACTTAGGAGCAGAGAAATTAAGGAACTTGCCCAGGGCATTCACCTAGGAAGTGCCATAGCTTGGATTCTAACCTTTCTCCTCTAATTCCAATTCCAGCACAATGTTCAGTTGACTAAGCATTTAGTCAAGGCTAGAGGCTAGATTTGAACTCAGATCTTCCTGCCTCCAGACTCACCATTCTGTCCATTGTGCCACCTAACTACTCCCAAACTGACTTTCATAGTCACTTTAAAATCAGCTCATCTTTCTGCCCCACGCCAACCCATTCCTCTTCCTAACTCTTCTAGTTCTGTTTATTTTTTCTGTTGCCCACTCTAGCCACCTCATTATCATTCTCAACTATCTCCCCTTTCCTCATGTTCCACGTCCAAGCATTGCTGTGTTTTGTTTCCCCAGCCTCCCTCTTATCCATTCTCTTTTTCCCACTCATATGTTCAATAACCCTTAGATCTTTGGCCACCAAGTTGCTATCCCCTCTCCAATATATATTTTACATAACTGTAAAAACTTGTATTCCTTAAGCATAAATCTGACCATGCTGTTTTCATACTCAAGAGCCTCCCTATTGACTAGAGCAGGGGTTTTTAGCCTTTTTTGTGTGTCATGGATACAATCTGGTAAAGCCTATGGAACCCTAATAGGAATATTATTTTCGAAAAGCATAAAATAAAATATACAAGGTTACACAGAAAACCAATTACATTGAAATACAGTTATATTTATGTATGTTCATGTAGTCATGAAGATATAAGATATAGATATATGCAAATGCATGTGTGTACACATATGTACACACATATTTATATTCATATATATTTGGGATCATAATAGTGTATTTATACATCTCAACATAAGAATCCCTGAACTATAGAATAAAATGCAAGATTTTCTGTTGGGGATTTAAAACTTCCAATTCTGAATTCAACTAAACTTTCTTGACTAAATTAAAATTATTCCTCCTCAGGTACTCTTTGTTTTGTAGGTCAAGGTAGCCCATGAGCTATTTCCCATGCTTCTCTTCTATTTCCCTTGACCATCTCTTTAGATCAACTTCTCTCCATGGCTAGAAGGCTTTACCTCCTACTCTCACCCTCTGGGAATCCCCACAGATTTTAAGATTCAGACCAAACACTGCTTCCTATAGAAAGCCATTTGTGATTTTCCCCCTACCACCCAGTTCTAACTGTTCCCTTTGAAATGCATCATATTTATTTGGTATGTGTGCATGTGTGTGTGTATACACACACACACACATATATATATGTATATACACACACACATTTCATGTACTTATCTATATCTACGTGATATCTTCCACTAAAATGATAGGTATTTAAGAGTAAGGATTATTGATTGAAGACCAGACTCAAAGACAGCATGCAATGGGTTCAAGTACTAACTCTGACACAAATTATCTGAATGTCCCTGAGCAAGTCATTTCTTAGTATCCCCAGAAAACTCCTTGCCACTAAAAATTTCAGAATAGTTACAAATCTGCATAGGCAGAAGAAGTTTCTCCAATTAGAGATTCCTTTGATGACATTACAGGGAGATCCTGACCAAAATCAACATTATGATCATAGTTGTAATCATCATCGTCTTCAATACCAAATAGAGAAGATGATGTATATCAATGAATGTCTATTGGATTGATTTGAACTGTTACTCCAAAGTTGGGACTGATGATGTTAGTATATTTAAACAAAAAGTGACAGTTTCCATGTCTCATTGGCCTTTATATCAACATCCTCTGCTTGAAAAATATATGGAAGGAAAGTAGGAATGAGGCTTTGGATGAACAATGACTGTCCCTTTCTGATGCTCTACATGTCACAATTCTCTTTCATTTATGAAACTGAATCCCAGCAGAAGAATGCAAAGGAACTTGTGATCTTCAAAATAGAAAGGCAAAGCAAAGCAGGAGCTAAAATATTTTAGGAGCAGTATCAGAGTATCCCAAGTGCCAGTTGCCTATAAAGAGGGTAAGATAATGGCTCCCTTTGCACTGTGATTGGCAGCATCCTTCAAGCGTGAGCACTTCTGCTCAGATGCGTCAGCGGCATTGTCAATAGCCACAGTCACGAATCTATTCTCCCATTCTCATCCAATTGTTGACCTCTGTATATCTCTCAGTAACACCATTCACTTCTACTTTTTCTTTCTAGAATCTCTTGACTTAGGCTTCTCTTTCCCTTTAAAAAATAAAATGGTTTGGCAAGGACCTAGCTTCAGTGGAGGAATAAAGAGGACATGGGGAGAAATGATGGAGGGATAGTTTCCAGCATGGTTTTCAGTTAGTTACAAAATATGCAATTAAGTCTATCAGCCATCCATGACCCATTGGGTACAATATGATATTGCATTTTCCTTATATGCTGATTTTAATGTATCTCTTGTGAGCTAAGGGAAGGCATATGGGCTGTGATTGGAATCTATCCAGATCCCATTCAGCTTGTAGTAAGCAGATCCCAACTACCAGTATCTTGTCCCCTATCCCAAGTCCACCCTCCCAATAGCTGAATGTTTCCCTAGTTTCTTTCATAAAAGGGGCATGCTTAATAGAAGGAGTACTGAAGTCAGGATGAACTAGAAAAAGGGCAAGATAATGATTTGTCTCCTAACTCTCACACTCATTCATATCCATTGTGAGCTCATAGGTTATTTCAATTATCAGCTCCAGTTTTCTCATGAGGAAAATAGAGACAGTATTCTGAACTGATTTCACATAATACTCCATCTCACATGATCTATATGCCATTCAAATTAATCACCTTACTGTTTTCTCTTCCATATGGCATTATATCTTCTACCTGGTTCCTTTTTAAAAACATGCCTCCTCCCTAGAATTTCTCCCCACTCCAAACATCAGCATTTGGGAACCCGTAGCTCCCTAGAAGATTCTCCTAAGGTGCATTTCTTTCATAAAGTTTTTCCTGATTGCCACCAGATATCACCCCCCACCCCTATTACCATTTACTTATTTTTTAAATTTCTTATACTTATCTATCTAAGAATATATCGCAAAGATGTAAGCTCCTTGGAGGCAGGGTCTTCACATTTCTGACAGTGGATGGAGTTCTATGCCTGGAGTCCATTCAATTCAGTAAACATATATTAAGTGCCTACTCTGTGCTAGGTGCTATGCTCAACGGAGAGCTTATTAGCTGTGTGTCCTTGGCTAAATCATTTACTCTCTAATGTGCCTTGGTTTCCTTAATTGCAAAAAATACCACTTTACATCCCAGGGTTGCTGTGAGAACCAAATGAAATGATATTTTCAAAGCCCTTCGTCCAGTGCCTGGCATCTAATGGGGGTTACAGAAATGGGAGCTATTGCTTTTCTATTTGTGTTCCCAGTAACTAACGTCATGTCTGGCTTAATACATGTTTGTTGATTGATTGACCAAAATGGTTAAATGAGAATGTTTGTATAGTACTCTTCAAATTTTAATGCACTTTGTAAATTATAGGTATTATCACTTGGTCAACAACTTTCCTTGTGACCAGTCCAAAAGTAAACAGTCAAGTTTTTGTTGAGGTGATGAGGTCAGTCTTCCTCTATCTTAATTCAATTTGTACCCTACGAAGATCCCTTTCAGCTATGAATTCGTATAGCACTTCATCAGAGCCAGTCTTTAGCTCCCGTCAAACTCAGGGGCAGTACCCTGGTTCTGAAGTCACTTCTTTATCAAGCTATCTTCCGTCCTGCAGAGATTGATTTATGTACCTATTTTCAGTTCTTTGTACTGGACTAATTCATTACCTCAATGTAGACATGCCAGCTAATCAAAAATGACTTCTGGAAATTAAGAATTTTTTTTTATTTCAACATGTTTTCATTGATGCATATTGTGCTTTTATCAAGAGTTTCCCCCAATATTCTTCCCCTTCTTAAAAATCCAGCCCACATAATAAATCATGTTTTTAAAGAAAGATAAGGGGAAAACTAGCATAACCTATCAGTATATTGACAAAGTCAGAAAATATGTACAAGGTATGACCTGTAGGTTTAGGGCAGGTAGGTACCTAGTGTGCTCATGGACAGGGAGAGGGTATTCTCACATTTATTCTTTCAAAGAAGTGAAATCTTGCTTGCTCTTTGTAATTTCACAACATTCACTTCGAAGGTTTTTTTGTTTGTTTTAACTGTCGTTATTACATGTGTTTTTGGAGGCGGTGCTCTGCCTCCCTCACTGTACATCAGTTCATGTAGATCACTCCATGCATTTCTGTACTCAACACATTCTTCATTTCTTACAGTATAGTCATATTGTATTACATTCATCTACCACACTTGGTTTAGTCATTCTTCAGTCAATGTGCGTCTGCTTTGTTTCCAGTTCCTTACAATCACACACACGTGCAAACACACACACACATACATACATACATGGGCTATGTTCTATAAATATTTTTTTCTGTATATGGGAATTTTTTTCTTACCAACAGCTTTCTTGCGATATAAGTCTAATAATAGAGTCTCCAGATCAAAAGTTATGGGCAGTTTATCACTTGATTTAAATAAATTGATCTAAACTGATTTTCAAGATGACTGTACTGGCCTACAACTGAACCAACACTTTGTTAAGGTTTTAGCCTTTATTCTCACAATGCTTCCAATATTTATTATTCCTATCCCCTATTATGTTTACCCCTTTGAATCCTTGAGGTCTTATTTTTTTAATTTGTATTTCTTTTATTTGTTGCATGGATCATTTTTTCATATGATGGCTAATAGTTTGTAATTCTTCATTGGATAATTGTTTGTTCATAGCTTTTAAACACTTATCCATAGGAAATGACTTTTAGTTTGTGTTTACCTCCAACTCACATCCATACTTACATATATACACATATATATATATGCACATATGCACATACACAATTATATGTGTGTGTATTATATATAACAATCATATATATGCACATTCATGAAATGCATACACACATACATACAATACTATATACGCAAAACCCTCATCACACAAATTGGATACAAAGATTTTTTTCCCATTCTGCTATTTCTCATCATATTCCAGGTACATAGATTTTTTCTGTGTGTGTAGAAATTTTTTGGTTTCATGTGATTAAAGTTATCCATGTTATATTTTCTAAGTTCCTCTACCCTATTTGTGGCTAAGAATACATCCCCAACTCATAGTTTTAAGAGGAATATAAACTTTCTCTTCATTTTTTTATATTATAATCTTTACCATTAAGTTCATTTACTACTAATAATTTATTGTAATAAATAATGTAAGGGGTTGGTGTTAGCCTAATTTCTGCCAAACTACTTCCCAGTTTTCCCAACATTCTTCATCAAGTGTTCTTTCCTAAGTACTTTGTTTTCCAGTTTTTTATAATACTGAGTTATAAGATCCCATTCTTTTTCAAATCTCCCTTTTTTAGCCTATTCCATTGATCTTCCTCTCTATTTTTTAACCAATACTAATGATTTGAATAATTCTTGCTCAATAATTTAGTTTGACATCAGAGAGTAGGCTTTCACCTTGGCCTATATCTCTTTTCATCATTTGTTTTGATATTCCAGATCTTTTGAATTGTATATTTCTCTGAATTAATTGTATTATTTTTTCAAATTTCATAAAGTATTGCTTTGATAATTTCATTACCATTTATCAAAAGGTTAAACTAACTTTGGTCGTATTTCCTTTAACATTATATTGGTATGACTCAGCTGGAAGCACTGAATATTCTTCCAGTTATTTAAATTGTTCTTTATTTCTTTAAGGAGAACGTTGAAATTGAATTTATGCAAATGTTTTGTGTCTTTTGGTAAACTGACCCTAAGATACTTCATGAATTTTTTAATTGTTTGAAATAATGTTTCTATCCCTATTACTGTTTCTTAGATTGTTTTATTATTGTGTAGAAACACTGTTGATTTCTCAGAGTATTTTTTGTAGTGTGTAACTTTGCTGAACTTCTCTCAATTAGTATCTTTACTGATTTTCTAGGATTGCATAAGTAAACCATGTAAATATGGTTAATTGTGTCTCCTTCTTTATACCTTTGGCTTCTTCCTCTTGTTTTATTACTATTGATGGCATTTCTAGAATTGTATCAACTAATAGCAGAATGAGTGATTAAAAATATAATTCTTAAGAACAAATTCTAATGACAGAAACTAAATATCTTCTGACATCTTTTCCAGATCTAGATCTGTGATTTTGTAATATTCTATAGACACAGAAAATAGAATTCCTTTCCCTCTGCCATGCCCTCTTGGGCTTGCCTTACTTAATGCTAAGATCTTTAATCATTATCCACTAACCCAAAATTAATATATTCTTTGTAATTTTATTTAATATTTTGTTTTATTTTTTTTTTTCTTACTGAACTTGTTTTCCTGTGTGGATGACAAGTCATTGCCTGCCAATATTATGGCAGATTTGTGACTTGAAAAAAAAATAGAACACTGTTTTGCAAGTTAAGGAATTGGTGAATTTTAAAATCTCTACTGAGGTGAATATACTTGCATATAATTGTATGGATTGACTAAAAATCAAGGAACGGCAGAAACCTCCAACAGAAATTTGGCCCCGACCATTTCTAAACAACAACAACGACAAAAATTCTAATACTCAATAAAAGGTGAACCAGAGTTTGCTTGGCTTTTTATTGCTTTGTTTTGGTTTTTGTTTGTTTTTGTTGTTGGATGTGAGGACTTTTCACTCTGAAGCCAAATTTCTGGGAAGGTTATTAAAATGAGAGGAAACGATAGATCCTGCATAAACACATTACTGAAAATAATGAGTATGATATTATGAGATGCATGTATTTTTTCTATGAAGTATTCAGACTGTCATGCTTGCTTACGGCTATGCCCTTCTAGTCATCTAAGCTTTAGAATTTCTGATTGAAGCCCATTTTGGACATGGGACTTATCATTATCTCTAATTATTCATCTCTTGTAGAAGGTGCTGTAAAACATCTTTATTGCTTGAGTTTTCACGCCTCTTAATGTTAACATCTCTTGAGGAAGGGGTGGGGGAAGGTAGGTGCATCTGTGAGTCTCTTTTGAGTTTTTCTTTTACATGGTGTGTCACATTAATGCTGCCCTACAGGGAAATAATCAAAGAACTTTAATATAATACTGTAGTTCAGAAAGGAAACATGACAGCAGTACATTACTGCAAATGGAATTTAATGAGCTTCTTAGCACTGTGAGAGTAACTCTTTGAAACAGAAGCTATTCAATTGAGATCATTTTGATTATAATTAAATCATTTTACATTTACCACTGGGACAAGTTTAATCTTAATTAGACACTTTTACAGGGAGGTGAGCACGCATGATTTATATTTTCTTGATCACCTTATTGAGCAGTTCACGATGGGAAAAGATGAAAAACAACATGGCAGACTTTCCTTTGGGAAATGCAAATGTGAACTTTCTGTGCATTGAATGCATTTTCTTTGAGGGTGCTAATGGTTCTCCTTTTGTGGTTTAGTGATGCAAGCATACCTAACCAATAGACAGACAAACAGACAGATAGACAGATAGATAGACAGATAGATAGACATATAAATGGAAAGATAGATATACAGACAGACAGATAGACAGAACCACTTATTAGGTATGTCAATATACACATACATATGTACATACATATCATTGTTGTCCTTTGTATTCAAAGAAGACCAAAATGGCATCATGATGTCAGGGTTAATGGGCAGTGTGTCCATCAGAGCAATACCAGCTTGGAAAGTTGTACCACAGATCAGACACAAATAATCCATGTGAACATTTAGATGGGAATGTCTCTAAATTTGTGCATCACACTTTTCTTCCGAGCTTCTGTAATTTCTCTTTGCTCATGGAGAACAACATCTTCTTTGATGCTGGCATGACATGCTAGATGGTCCTGTGCCAGTGTTTCCCAGGTCTCATAATCAATAAATAAGTTCTTCAGAGAGACATTGTGAGTGACCTTGTATCACTTTTTCTGACCTCTATGTGATTGCTTACCTTGGGTGACTTCTCTATCAAACAGAATGTATATATGTATATATATGTGTGTATATATAGTTATGGATTTTATATACGTATATCTATTTTGTTGTTGTTGGTATTTGGAGTGTACAGGTATTCAGAGAAAGCTAGTACCTCTGTTGTGAGGACTGCTGAGCCTTGTTAAGGTCTGTTTTCTGCCTTTGCTATCACCTCTGGCTCCGAGATGCTTTAGTGTGTTCAGCGGCCACATGCTGGTAAACAGTTTCAGCAAATGGGCTAAACCAGATTGAAGGTAACTGAGAGGCTTCCAACCTGTTGGTGAATTAGGGAGATGTCTACCCCAAACATGACAGGACTCCCCTAGCAGAATAGATAGATATGAATGATTTGTTCCAATGGACCATGAAGGCAGTGGAAACAGGGGTTTGGGTGCACTTAGAGCTTGATTAGCCCTCAAAGATGCCTAGGTCATCCAATTCATCCCAAGCTAATTCCAGTCATCTTGACTTTTTTTTTACCACTGGATTCTGATGACCCTGGAACAGAGAACGAGGCTGACAACTTCTCACGACTCTGCCTCAATTAAAACCAACTTGCACAGAAGTCAAAAGACATTGCCCATACCATTTTACCATTTTTACCTACCTCAAAGTCCTGTGGCAGCAGGCAAGAGATGAAGAAACAGGTGTAGATACACTTAGAGTTATAGTCACAAATTTGAACACAAGTGGCCCAAGCCACATGGTCATCTTCTCAGGGTACTGAAGCAACAGTGGGATTCAGCAGCCCCTGGGTGTCTGATCAGCTTTTCTAAATGGCTTCACTGCTCACTTCCTGATGTGAGTAAGGGGCTAGAAAAGGTGCCCTTTAAGTGGCAAAACTTCCAGTATCTCTGCCAAGAAACCACCCCAAAGAAGGGGGGGGGTGGTTATAAAGAGTTGGAAATAACTGGAATGGCTAAGTGACAATAAACATAAGAAAATTTAGAAGATGAAGGGAAATAATGAATTGTATTTTAGACATGTTGAGTTATTTCTAGGAGATTCATTTTGAAATGTGATTGGTAATGTAGGCCTGATGCTCAGAGGAGGGATTATTTCAAGCTGTGAGTTGTTTGCAAATGGATGATAATTAAATTTATGGTAGTTGATGAGTTTACCAAGAAAAAACTAGATGGGATCTGATGGGACAGAAATTTGGAAAAAAACCCATAGTTATATCATAACATGGATGAGGAGCCAGAAAAGGAAATGGATGTGTGGTACAACAGGTACAAAAAATTACAAGAATGAACAGTGTCAAATCTGGCCTTAGACACTTACTAGCTGTGTGACCCTGGGCTAGTCACTTAACCCTATTTGCCTCAGTTTCCTCATCTGTAAAATGAGCTGCAGAAGGGAATGGCAAACCCCTCCAATATCTCTGCCAAGAAAAACCCAAAAGGCCTCACAAAGAGTCAGACACAACTGAAACAACCACAAAATGCATCACCAAAATCCAAGCAGGAGAGGGTAACTAGAGAGAACTAGTCAAAAATATCAAATGTAGTAGCTGGGTTGATAAGGATAAGGACCACAGAAAGACCATTAAGATTTGACAATTAAAGATCATAGTGAGAGAGAGTAATTATGGTTGAGTGATGTGTTTAGAAACAAGATTACAAAAGCTTTGTTAATTATACAACAAGAAGACCAATTGAATTGTAGTCAGAGGATCTGTCCTAGATGAGGGAAATCTAATTAGGCAGTGATTCCTTTTAAAAAGAACAAGAGTATTTAGATGCTCTCAGGCTGAATAGTTGTCATTATTAGGATGTGGAAAGTAAAACGTGGTTAGTCTCACTCTACTTGAGGAATCCAGAATGAAGGTGGTGCTGGTCCCAACTCTACACTGCTCAGGCCACATTCTGAGTTGTTTTGCTCAGTTCTGGGAGCCCTCATTGACCACAGGCTCAGTGTACTCAGGTCAAAGGTATAAGAATGATAAAAGATCTCCAGATTATGCTCAATGAAGGGCAGTAAGAATGTTTACTTTGAAGATGAGAAGTCTGGTGGCTGGAGAGTGACAGATAGAGTTACTGTGTTCTGGGAATTGGAGGTCTGTCACATGGAAGAGGTATTAGATGTGTTCTTCATAGCTAAAAGGGTAAAACTAGGAACAACGGAGAGAAATTGTAAAGAAGAAAATTTGGTGTTTGAGTGTATGTATGCGCACACACATACATATGTACATATACACACACAAAAAAAACATATATAAATGCTGAGAGTTTGCAAAACAGAGAAAGAGAGTCAACAAGGTACTCTGATAAAGAACAGGAATCAAGAATTGTGTTCAAAAATTCTATAATAGGATTAGAAGATGGGCAGATCATGTGGCAAGAGCTAAGGATGTCAGATAGACAGCTATAGCACTTCATCTGTAGAGCAAGTGGAAGAAAGTAAGGAAGGCCACCAAAATATTGGACCACGTGATCATGACAAATGGGTGACAGTCTGCATCAAGGCAAATCAAGGCAACAAGCATTTAAGTGCCTACTAAGTACCAAGGGCTGTGCTAAGAACTGGGGATATAAATTTTAGCCAAAAGATAGTCCCTCATCTCAAGGAGCTTACATTCTAATGGAAGAGAGAAAAAAAGCACAAAAAGGAGTTATAAAACTGGGGGGGGTGTAGCTCTGTAGTTATATGATATCAAAGTCCAGAAAGTCAGAGGCAGAGACAAGAGTCTCTGGGCAGTAGGAACTCCACTCCAAAATAGGGTGGAAGGAACTTACCAGTGGGAGAAGAGAGCTGGCCTAGCAAAGGGATGTTCCAAGATGAGAAAGCCTTAGATATGAGGTACGTTTCAGGA
Organism: Notamacropus eugenii; assembly: GCF_028372415.1. Lineage (NCBI taxonomy): Eukaryota > Metazoa > Chordata > Mammalia > Diprotodontia > Macropodidae > Notamacropus > Notamacropus eugenii. Next base: position 10,330,462 of record NC_092877.1, read on the forward strand.
CAAACCAGAAGCTAAGGCTTAGTGATAAAGTTGATAAAGTCAGAAACAGAACCTTGGAGTGAATCATTGGAGAGAATTCTAAAAAAAGATGGGATTACCCATCCATTTGAATATTTAAATGTTTAGTGTTTCTAGAATGGATGCCATCCAGCCACAACTATCTAAACCCTGTCTTTAGGTCAACACAATGAAATGACAAACAAGAGAATGGCTCAAGGAATTTCTAAAGGATTCTTGCACAACTTCTAAATCCTTATGGAGGAAACTTCAGTTGTCTAAGTATAATCACTTCCTTAGGAGGGAACTTCACAGGACCACGAATTTAGAACCAGATAAAATCATAGGGATCATTTAATCCAAACTCTATTGAAAAAAAAAGACAAATCTGAGACCCAAAGAGCTTATAGGACTTGATTAAGGTCTGCTATATAATAAGAATCTCATGAGATTTGAACCCATATTCTCTGATCTCAGGGCTCTTCTCACTGTTCCACAAATATAAAGCAGCTCTCTCCATCTTTTGATAATTACTGTCCCCAAACCACTTTGATGGTAGCCAGTGGATGAGCCGGTTTTGTATTTGGAATGTTTTAAAATAATGGTTGGAATGACAGGAATTCATTACCTACGGACATCCTGCCATATCACCTAACTATGAGTAATTATTATATTTCCCCCATGTCTGCTGGTCCCCATCCAACACTTCTAAAGCAGATTATTTTAGCAGTGGTCAGAACTGCTGCTGTTCTAAGCATCCTGGAATCTAAAATGTTTCATTTATTTAACAGGGTCGTGGCTCTGACCATTTATCATATCAACAGACTTGAGTGTCATTTGAGGGGTGACCACCCCTAGAGATTTAAATGGATGGAAGACTGAATAGATTGTGCTCTTGATTCTGATGTCTAAGATGAGGTATTGCAATACAGTAGGATAAGAAATAAGAGAGGAATTAAGTAATATGAGACAATAAACATTGGGGCATTGTGCCACTCACTTTTCCTCTCTGGGCTTTAGTTTTCTCTCATGCAAAATGAAGGTGTTAAACAAAATAATCTCTAAAGTCTCTTTCAAAGCTATCTCTTTGATCCTATGTGATGAGGGGCAGGTCACTTTATCTCTGACTTAGTTTGGTCTGTTTTAGTTTTCTTCCACTTCTAAAATGACCAAGCAAAAAATTTGCAATCAGGAAGATGTAGGTGCAGATCTCAACTCAGACGTTTATTAGCTATGTGACCCTCAGAGTTACTCTAACTCCTCAGGCCTCAGTTTACTCATATGAAAAATTGGACTCAATGAACTCTAAAGAACCTTTTGACTCTCACCCTGGACAAGGGGAGCCACTTCTCTTGGCCTCGATTTCTTTATATATAAGAGAAAGGGGTTCAACTCAATTATCTCTCTGATGCTTGCTCTGATATTTAATATTTTCCCCCACTCTGTACCAAACTTGATAATGTTGTGGAAATGTTATGTTCTTCTCTGTGTCACATCAGTTTAATCCCTTATTTACCCATTCAACTCATTTCACCAGAAGTAATTTCACAGTTTTAAGTATTAGCTTAACTTCTGAATAATTTGGTGATAGATCCAAGCACGTGGAATAGATACAATTTCCATGGAATATCTCAAGCGAGAGAAATGTGATGTTCAATGTTTGTTGCTCTTTCATTTTGCACTGATGTTTTTAGAAACGACAGAAATTGAGCTCCAAGTTTTGGAAGGCTACTTTCTCAACTAGGTCTAAAACTTTATAAAAAGTGTCTGGTTCCATCAATAAGGCTGACCCCTCCTTTATTTGCAAACCATCTGTGGCTTAGTATAGAATTCTTCGGGAATTGTTTGAGAATCACAGAGTTTGAATAATTTGTTGCAGGTCACCCAACTTATAAATATAAGATGCAGGGTTGGAATTCAGACCTTCCTGATTTCAAGCCCAGAACTCTAGCCACTACACAATGCTATTTCTACTAACTGAAAGTTATGGAAATAAGTGGTGAGGAGGAAATAATGCTGGGTTTGTAGTCAGTCAACCTGAGTTCCAGAACTGTCTTTGCTCCTTACTTCCATTGCAGTACAAATCACGTACCTTTCTGGGTCACATTTTACTCTCATCTGGAAAATGAGTGGATTGTTCTACATGGCTACTGAAGTGCCTCCCATTTCCAGGACCACAGTTTTATATCATGGCCTCTGAGACACCTTCCAGCCCCAAATCTATGATTTAATTAATAAAAATCAAAAGGGAAAGAATACATTAGTTGTTCAAGGAACTGTAATCAAAGTAGGTATGGGTTCCCCCTTTCTTGATACAGATCACAACCCTTCTGCAAATTGACATATATGCTTCAGGAGTTGTTTAGGCCACACAGTTTCTTCCTTTAATAATGACATGTAATTTACCTGTCTGAACTTAACCTGGATTCATTCTTTCTGTGATAGAAGTTGTTGTTTGTCGTTTATTCTCAAAAGGACTATTCATCAGGAAGTTGAAGCCATGACGTGGAAGTGATTTGGTTTTAAGTGAGGGAGGGCTATGCAAAGTCTCCAGCCTCACTCTCTTCTCCAGAGTCGTCTGGGTTCAGTTTCAAGATATAGATCAGGACAACTACAGATGGATCTGGCTACAGTGGGAGACTTTGACCTTTTCAAGATAAAGTCTTTTCCAGTTCTCAGTTTGACTGAAGCAATGCCCATTCAGTGATTAAGGCCAAATAGGAAATCAAGCAAAAACTTATTAATCTGGGAGGGGAAGAACCCCAGAGTTTCGGGCCAAAACAGAAACAGTTGCTATTTACACTCACTCTGACCCATCAGAACCCAACCAGTGTTGAGATGGGGCTTAGCTGCCCCTCTGGGAACTCAACTGTCCAGTTCCAGTTGGCCAACACAGCTAAATCCTCCCTCCCTTCTTTACTTTTCCTTCCTCCTTCCTTCCACTTTTTCTTCCCTCCCTCCCTCTTTTACTCCCTACCTCCTCTCTCTCTATCCACATAGGCTGTCATACCCTTACCTGTGATTGCTCTGCCCCAAGGAATATAAATTTTGGTCACTGAAACCTCAAGAGATATCTTAGGATTTACAAATTAATTTTCTTAAAGACCATTCCTTAAATCCAAATCACTCTGGCTTTTGTTGACTGGCTATAATATAGGTACCAGACAAAGCTTCACTTGATTATTGCTTGGGCACTGATGGCTCAGAGTGAATGTAAATGGTTGTTGTGTTCGTCTTTTGTTTCCAAAGAAGACCATGCCATCAGAGAAATGATGACATGACTTGAGCTTGATTTTGTTTTGAGGAACGGAGGGCTGTGCAAGGTTACCAGCTTCATTTTCTCCTCCTGAACCATCTGTATCTAGTGATGAGATATTCATTAGAATGACTGGAGATGACCCAGGATGCAATGGGAGACCTTGGCCTTTTTAGGCTAGGCCTTTTCAGGTACTCATTTAGAGGGAGGTAACAGCCATTGGGTGAATAGTTCTCTTTAAGAAGTAGTCAGGGAATGGCCCTTTTAATGAGAAAAAGAAAAAAAATAACTAAATCATGCTGGGAGAGGAAGAGAAACTGTTACTGTTGATAATCACATCATTAAATGAATCTCTGTCAGGGACCTATTGTTGTCCAACTTATGGACTTCAGAATGCACTGAGTTAAAGGTTTTGGGAACAACAAAGAAGAAAGGAAGGGCAGAAGGAAGGAAGGAAAGAATGGAGTAGAGAAAGGAAGGAAGGAAGGAAGGAAGGAAGGAAGGAAGGAAGGAAGGAAGGAAGGAAGGAAGGAAGGAAGAAAGGAAGGAAGGAAGGAAGGAAGGACATCTAGTTAGTAAACCCCAAAGGAAGGGGAGAGGGAGACAGAAGGGAGAGAATGATCTGGGTTACCCAGCTAGCTGGGTCCCCACTCAGACAACTCAATTCACAGGTTGTGTTTGTCCTTCATTTTTGAAGAAGACCATGACGTCAAAGAAATGATGACATGACTTGCCCTTGACTTTGTTTTGAGAAAGGGAGGGCTGTGCAGGTCATCAGCCTCATTTTCTCCTCCTTAAATGGTAGAAGTAAGCAATGAATGAGCCCATGTTTCCAACCTTTTTGCCATGAAGGACCTCTGAGAATTTGTTTCCTCTAGCTTAGCCTTTGGGAAGCCAGAGTTGCCTTCATACCATGATAAGGCATCCACATCTTGTTGTGACATTAAAAGTTCAAGAAACATAGTTTCTGGATAATTAGTCATTTTATTAATCATAGTAGCAATAATTAATAAAAGGGGCCCTTGACACTCTTTAATGCCAAAGACTCCTCTTGGAAGCCACTCAACACTTACATCCCCTTGTAAACGTAGATAATCTTGAGGGTGGCAGGTGACACTTATTGGTTAGCAAGTAATGAAAGAGAATTACTATTAGAATGGGAAATGGACCTTTTCTAATGAGGGGCTCAGGGACATAACTTTGATCACTTAGACCTGTCTCATTGGAACACAATAGACTCCAATTTCATCCAGATTAGATTAAATTCTTTGTAAGGTTCTCCAGTTGGGTGAGGTCTCCCACCCAGGGTGGAAAGGAGTGTACTCCTGGAGTTCTGAGCAATCTCATTCATCAACAATGACCTTCAGAAACTGAACAACCCACAGGCTTCTGAAAAATCCTCCTCCGAATTCAGTAATTGATTATTAATACAAGGGGGAAATAACCATTTCTCTCATAGCAGTTAACAGCATTAATGACAGCAGTAGTAATGCTGCTGGTCACTGTGTTCTATAGCTCTTTCACTGAGAAAATACTCCAGAATATTTCAGAATTGTGCTCTACTCCCTACATAGGAGGTTTGGAAAGGAGTGGAGAAAGGAGAAGCACTGTCGAGTTTTTATTTTGTTAGGTTACGTTTTTCAGGAGTATGTAAAAGTTCCTGAATGATGCTCTCTGTAATTAAAGATCCTGGCGTGCTCCTTGGCGATGGTTTCCTTTTCTCCACCCTCTCCTTGTTTTTCTCCTACTTTCCCATTTCCTCTTTTCTTTTCTCTTCTTCTTTCTCTTTTTTCCTCTCCTTACTTAGAGGAACCTGTGGAAAATAATGAGGATGCTTGCCCTAGGGCTCATAGGAGCAGAGATTTAGAGACAGAAAGAGAATTATACTCATGTTTTCTGTTATAAATAGCCTTCGGTTCTTATGCATGAGCAGCAGAGATCTAAAGAGATTTTTCTTGCCCCAGGCCAAACAGTCCTACCTTCGTTGTCCTTCCTTTCTCAGCACAATTCTATAGTCTGCCGTTCCTAGACAACCCTGGGCTGACCCATCCCAGTAGGAGACAGACTTCTGTTTTAAGCACTATGCTACATGTTGCAGGGCAGCTAAGTGGAAAGTCTTCCTGAGTTCCAATTCTGTCTCAGACACTTATGAGCTATGTGACCCTGGGCAAGTCATTTAGCCTGTGAATAATTAATAGTAGTATTATAAATAATAATATATGTAATTTATACATATTACATATATGTACCTACATATATATAGTAAATTAATCATTAAAGCTGTAAATAAGTTGCCTACTCCAGTATTTTTGCTAAGAAAACGCGAAATAGGGTCACAAAGGGTCTGACCACATGAAATGGAAATACACATAGCAGGTGATGTGGGATCCCTGAATGCAAAGGTTAATATAAATAAAAAGAACTCTCTTCAAGAGAAACAATATAATATAGTGAAAAGTATTGGATTTGAAGTCAAAAGATATGGGTTTGAATCCTAGCTCTACCATTTACCATTGTGATATTGAAAAATGAATTTAATCTCTGTGTCACAGTTACCTCCTTGGCAAAATGCGTGGGCTAGGGCTAGTCTCTATGAGCACTCAGATCCCTTCTAGCTATGTGTCTATGATTCTGTGAATTAGCAGAAGGCACTTCATCCAGAAGACATCCGCAGAAAGTAGACTCTCCATGTAACAGGTAAAATACAGCTGCCTTAGTATTGGATTTCTCCTAATGTTCCACGTCTCACCATTATAATGTAACTTTCTTATGGGGAACCAGTGACTTTATTTTTTGTGTCTTTCCCCGGGGCTTGGCACACAGGGATGGGGTTTGGGCCCAAGATTTCATTAATATGGGAACTCACAGGTAGGAAATTTCATCTACCAGTTATTGGTCAGCTCCTTCCCTGGACCTCATAGTCTTGGAGAGTGGTCTCTGATATAGGCAGGGACTTTATCTGCTCAGCCTCATACCGTCAGATGGTATGAGAGGCAAGACTCCAACCTTGTTTTCTCTGCTCCACAGTCACTTCTCGATTCAATAAGTCACACTGCCTCTGGTATTTCCTACATTATTTTTATTTTTTTAATTCATTTGTTCCTGAAATTGCTGCTGAGTTCCCTTTGAATTCTGAAATTCTAAGAATCTACTCACTTTAAAAAGTGCTAACTGTTCCCAAAGCTGCAGGCGAATACATTCTGCTCTTTCCAGTAAACCTTAATATACCTATCAAGGATTTTTTTTCTCTTGTGTTTTTAAAACTTATTTTAAAATAAATCTTTTCATGATCAATGAGTCCTGAATCCATTCACCAGAGAATACATGTGTAGTTCTATTTGTGTCAGGAATACAGAAAACATTTCTACTTTGCCATAGTCTAAAGATTATTTCTCTTCTCTCATCTCAATTCTTAACTCTATTAAGTAAAATTGTGAAAAGTTTCCATCATACACTTTATAAACTCATCAGGCGGTATGTACTCATTGTATTTCAAATTAGTTGACAATACTGAAACCAGAAGCTTCATTTGTAAAGCACAACTCATTGCTTCCATATATCCAACCATACGTAGTAGAGTACCTGTGGCTGGGCAGGATTCATCTGCCTGAGTTCTATGTATGAAATCCCTGGAACAAAGCTAAGTGGATAGTTACAGGTAATTGTGGGTAGCGTGTTTGCATGCCTTCAGATTCTCTCTCTGTGTCTGGCTCTCTGTCACTTTCTGTCTCTCTTTCCCTTTCTCTGTCTCTCTAGAAACATATACCCATACACACACACAAACACACAGAGATTTACTGGTGGAAGTAAATTTAGAGGTCATCTATTCCAATGCCCTAATTTTACCAGACAAGAAAACATGACAGAATGTTTAAAGCAACTTGCCCAGGGTCAAAAATCTTTTAAACTCCTGGGTCAATATTTTAATCCAGGCCTTCTGACTATAAATTCGATTTTATTTTGGTCTTCATTCTCACCCCACACCCCGTGCGCATAGTGGAACAGCTTATTCTCTCTACTGTTCCTAGTCTGTCCTATGAGATAATTAAAACTATAACATGACTCTGGGATATACATGTGTGTGTGAGTGTGTGTGTGTGTGTCTTAGGTAAAGAAATGTGCTCTCTCCTACTTTTATGAAATAGATGTCCCATTTCCTTAATATATATTCTTCTATATTATATTTGATTAATGATCCAGAATCATTTGTTTTATCAAACCTAACAATATGTTGATGATATGATAATAACTTATGGTCATGGAGGTTAATAAGAAAGGAACTGAAATAAAAATTCACACAATTCAAATGTATTCCCGCTTCTGCACTTCTCCCCTGCACGTACATTTTCACATACTTTCATTGGGTACTGCATTCCATTTTTTTGGCAGCCACATGTATACCTCTATATCTACATATACATGTATATGTTTATACACACACAGATACACACATATATGTATGTGTGTGTGTTTTGTGGTTGTTCTATTTTACTCTGTTTTGTGTTATACAAGTGAAGTTTGGATTCAGTCAAAGGACTGCACTTGAAGATCTGGAGGGCAACATGTGGTCTTGAGGCTGCTCCCGTGGACTATAGACCAATACATATTATAATTTGGGAGTGGGAAGTGGGAAGAAATTTGATAAGAAATTTAATTTACTTCCAGCTATACCCAATTTCCTCTAGATGAGAAGGGATACTTCAAAAGGTCAAATAGCTGATGCATACTACTTGTCCTCTCTTAGGTAGCAAATATGACTATTGTTTTCTTTGGACTCCAAATGACTAGATATTAGTAATTCAGTAATATCAGTATATAACCCATATCAGTAATATCAGTAGATATCAGTAATAACCCATGATGCAAATCAGGATTAGATGAAAAGTCGGTAGAGTTGCTATTTTGTCATTAAAATAAGAACTGTAATAAAAAGTCATCCTTGACACAATGGTGTGTGTGTTTGTAAATGAGTGTGTGTTTGGAGAGTGGCATCTTCAGCCATCTGTTCTCTGACTGTTGTGTAAATCTGGCTCACTTTTTCTTTTCCCTTACCATCTATGAGCTAGTAGAATTGTTTCTAAGAAGGATTGACTCCTCTTTCTGCTTCTTTGTGATTGAAAACCTGATGCTAATTCTATTTCCAGAGGATTTTCTTGCACATTGAGCTAGCTTCTTTGCTGAGTCATTTTGGAAACTTCCTTGGTATGTTTTAGCAACTCAGAAAGAAAATGTTAATGTGTATTCAAATGGAGAAGTAGAGGCAGAGCTGATGGGTAGTGTGCATGTGCATGTGTGCGTGTGTGTGTGTGCATGTGTATAATTTATATCTACTAAACCCACTTGAAAAATAGACTATTGTTTTGTCTTCAGCCAAAGAATTATAAGATTCTAGAAAAAAATGGGTTTCTGGTATGTCTAAACCTATCCATATACAATGATGTCCTCATATAAGGTAGAAAAGCAAAATCTCCAGTTCATTAGTTATTTAATCAATTGAATTAAAATGAAAATATTTCATAACATTTTATACAAAAATAATCTGCATTGGGAAATATACTTTCCTTTTGTATAGGTATGCTTTAAATGACAACTACATGCTGAAGAATGATATCATATGTAGACTCTTCAGTTCTTTTATATCAACAAAATAAGACTCAGGATTCTTTGGGAAAGGCTCAGCTCTAAAACTTATTTGATTTGTCTCTGAATTTGGAAGTTATCTAAAACTAGGTTCTGTGCCCTGAACATGTCACATGTGATGAGAATTTCAAGACTGACAACACAGGAATCTGAAAAGCCTGGATCTGAGTACGACATTATCATGGGATTATGGGAGATGGAAGGAATCTTGACGGTCATCTAGCTTAACTCTCTCATTTTACAATGAAAAGAAGTTAAATCATCCACCCAAAGTCACATGATCAAGATATATCAGGAATGATATTTTAACCCAGGTCCTCTGACTCAAAAGCTAATATTCATTCTACTCTAGTGCCTCTTAATTTCTGCATTTATTAGCTATGTAACCATGAGAAGGTTCCTAAGGTTGTCTGAGTTTCAGTTTCTTCATGTGTTACACTGAAAAGTTACTATCTCTTGTGTGTACTTTTCAGAACTGATATGAGAATCAGGTGAGATAATATATGGGAAGTACTATTAACTACTCTACTAATGTCAAGTGTTGCTATTTTCCATTTTTATGGTGTGATAAAAAGAAAAGGCATATATAGAAACAAATGAGAGACGAAGTAGAAATAGCCCTTTAACAAATTCCTGTCCTTCTACTGTTCTTTTATTTCGTGTTCTATAGAATATTGTAGATTGGATACAGTGATCACTTTGGTGATTGGGTCATTGTTTTAGCATGTGAACTTAGGAGCTTTCTGTTGCCTCATGTAAGATTTCTGTAACCTTAGCAAATGCCTTTTCAGGACAATCCCCGCAGCAGACAAGATAACAAGAGAGATAATATCTCATCCTGTGCCCATATTATTTTGATTTCTTCTATAATGTCTCTGTGTTTTGAAACATTTTAATTCCATATAACTTGGAGATTTTGAGAACGTGGCATGATTTATTAAAATTTTGTTCTTTAAAAAAATGGATTAGTATTATATCTCCAAGATTGTGAGTAACAGTTCAGGTTGTGATGAAGCTCCAGTTCCAGTACAGAGAGGGAATTTAATATTTTACTGCTATATTAATAATTATTAATTTATATTCCATTCTTTTACTCCTATTTTTATTAAAATCCAACTCCTGAAAATCTCAGCTATCTCTGAAGAGTGTAATTGAATGATAAGATTATTCCTAGCACCCAAGACACATGCTGCTTAACTAGATTAGGCAGGACTCCACGCAACTGGAAAACGTAATTTTCATTTAGTGCTTAAGCAGAATCCAGTCTGGGTGAACTATTATTACCTTGGGGAAAGGAACCCTTGTGCTTGATCCCCTCCATTAGAGTTTAGGGCCACCCAGCTCATGAAAGAGAAAACTAGCCAAGAGGTCCCAATGGAAATGGATCCCCCAGTCCAGATTGCTAGAGGCTGCTGAGGTCATATGATCTAGCCACATTCTTAGCAGGATGGGCTAAAGAGACTTTTATGTGACTTCCTCATTAAATGTCCACCAATCAGGGTTGAGTTTCACTCAGAGGAGTTTCGTGTCAGAAGGTAGACACCTGATTTACGATGTTTCAGAGTCTCCACTGGCATCTTCAGTTACAGAGAGACCACTGACCACCAATTGTTATTAGTGAGACTAATTTGTATATTGATTGTTAATAATGTGGAAACTCTGTGTCTCCAAGGTTTTTATTCACAGTAGTTTATTTGTTGAATTTTCAAGCGTGTATTGGAGTATATATTTAACAACAGTATGAGGTTGTATGACATTAATTTATGAAAGATATTAAGCTTCTGTTATATAATCCTAGCCACTAGATCATATTTTTTTCTATAAATTTAATAGGTACTAAATTTTTATACCATTCAGTGATTTGTTGCATGCTTTCTATCATTTTCTGCCATAATCTATGATGACCAATGAGGTCAGAGTCCTTAAGGATAACCAGTACTTTCTGGTAGTGATGATTTGATCCTGAGTTGCATCATAAACACTTCCATTTCTATAAACAAATGGAAATGACTCACCTCTTCTATACACATTCCTTTGGTGACACGTTGTGTGCTTGTCAATGACACCAAGAGAAGACTTTTTGATTCTACATGGGAGATTTAGCCAGTTTGTATGGTATATTTGGAGGTAAATATTTCATTCAACAAATCCATGGAAATGTATTTATTGTCAGTCTTTTCTAGCGCTTTATAAAGTGATTGCTTGTTCCAAGAGTATTTCTGTAGAATCTGGTCCTTTTAAGCATGTGTTCGGAAGATGTCTATTAGTTTTCACCCTCCATTTTCACAATGAGATATTGTTTTTTTCCATAATTACCTTAAGGCAATGGGCTTGGAATTTATTAATATTGTATAAATATTTGTTAGGGAAAGATTTCCAAATCTGTAATGCTTTACTTTACAGCTTTCAGCATAAAAGTTTGGACTGGAATTATGTACCTGTAAATTGCTTTAAATGTGTTCATATTATCTAGCCTTGAATGCCAGTAAATCTCTTAATGTATTTATCCACAGTTTATTCCTAAATATGATAACTTTATTCTCAATATGTCTTCCTTAGAGACAAGCTATTGCACATGTGGAAGTGGAGGGAAGAAGGATAAAAGGATGGAAAGGAAGAAAGAAGGAAAAAAAGATTGATAGGAAAGAAAAAAGGAAGGGGTGAGGGGGAAGGAAGGAAAGAAAAGAAGGAAGGAGGTGAGAGAAGAAAGGAAGGAAAGAAGGAAGAAAGGGAAGAAAGAAGAAAAGAGAAAGAAGAAAGAAGGCAGGAAAGGAAAGGAGGAAAAGGAAAAAGCAAAGAAAGAAGGAAGGAAGATGTGTCTCTTTTTTGTTGTTTCCTTTAACTTTGGTGTTATAGTGTTGACATTTTCTATCATGTCACCTGGATATTGATGGACTCCTGCATTTCCTTTCCTTCAATATTCAATAGCTTTCTCAAGTTGATTCTCGTATGGCAAAGTTTGATGCTTATCCTCAGTTGCATTTCCTGACAAGTTCACCTTTTTTCCCCATGATCCATACTATGGCAACTGCTGGCACTTGGTCATCTGCAGGGCTTTCTTGTTTTGTTTGGTCTTGTTTTCCACCTAATACTGTGGGAGAATATGTACATTCATGAAGATAATAGCAAATTCAAGCTCTTTTGGGGTATTTGTTTTTATACAACTATGGTAGAGTTGGGCTTGAGGGGGTAGATTGATTTTTCTTTGGCATATCTGTTCTGGTAGTCAAATTCATGCTGTCAAACTCAAAAAACAGCTTTTAGAAATTTGACTTCTAAGGAGGTTTGTCTTCTCTTCAGGGTGAATTGAGGAGTTTCCATTGCTATTGTCACATTTTATGAATAGGTAGGCTTTCTGGAGTTTGTATTAAGTGAAGATTTTCTTTACTGGCCTCAGGTAGTTTATTCAGGTTTCCTTAACTCTACAGTTGCAGCTCATCTAGCCGAAGCCTAGAGCTGAAGTGATGTCTTACGGGTGGCTTACGCTGGTTAGCAATCCATTGTCAAATGATTTCTGGATAAGTAAGCAACATGAAACATTTGCCTATAACCTGATAAAAATTTGTTCCAATTCTGTCAGTTTGTCAGGGAGGCTGCTTTTTTGTTCAGTGGTTAGATCAATGTTCTTGAAGTTCTAAAGATCTGAGTTGAAAGCCTTTTGTGAACTTGGGAAAAATCACTTAAGCTCTCTGTTTCTACTTTCTTCATCTGCAGAATTAGAGGACTGAAGCTGATCATCTCCAATAAACCTTTTATTTCTAAATCTCTAAGCATATGATATTAGGAACTCATGGCCATGATCACATAATGGAAGTATTAAAAGCTTCAGATTATTCCCTGTAGACTTGTGGTTGACTCCTCTCCCCCTACCTCCACCCCCAATGTTTAATGTGCACCTCCAAACACATTGAAGCATTTCTACCCAGGGAACTTATACTCATTCACTCCAGAGTGTCTTTCCTTCTCATGGGACACAAAAGAATACCACTTGCTTTGCTATCCCTTAAATCAAACTGATCATCATAATGATTTTAAATGGGACCAAACCTTCATTCCAAGGTCTCAACTATGTCTTTGATTCTTAGGATTAGATATCAAGTTGAATGGGTAATAGAGTTTCAGGGTTTGTTTTACGCTTTCATGGACATGGTAGCAGTGTCAGGCACATCAAGCTCCATTCTACATCAATCTACCTGCAAGTCCTGTCCTTTCCACTCTCCCCTTTATAAAATACACATTGGTTTTGGCTTTGAGGGGGTTATTGTATCACTGTTCTTGTTTTCTTATTATTATCACTGTAGACTTTGATATGGCTTAGACAAGAATATGAATACTATATCCATTGAGTGACAGTGAGAGTTTATTACATGACAGCCATGTAATTTCCGTAGGATTTTGCCAATGTTTGTTTCTCCTCAATGAGATAGGAAGCAATCAATCAAAAACCATGTGTAAATCATCATTTATATTCCAAGTACTGTTTGGTATAAAAGAAAACATAATAAAAGAATTTGGATCCTCAACTACCCATTTTATATGAAAGGTCCAAAAAGGTACATATGCTCATATGTTTGTGTGTGTGTGTGTGTGTGTGTGTATGTGTGTGTATAAGAAGAGACAGAGAAAGAGAGAGGCTGGATAGTTGACCTCAGAGTTAGACTTACACTCTGCATCCTTACACCAATGGACGTCACAAGAATAAAACACATATATGCATTTGTGCATGTATAGATATACACGTGTGTATGTGTATGCATAAAGGCTTATAGACGCAAGATACACATGTATATAGGCATGTATATGCATGCCTATATGCACATAGTATTGTACAACTAACATTCAATCTAAGACTGAAAAATGAAGGAGAGTGGTGAGAAAAAAAGAGTTGGAGAGAACTCTGATTGACTTGGCATCAGAAGGCCCAGTCGTGAATTTCAGTAGTTCCATTTTCTGTGTGCGTGAATTGAGGGCTACCTCTCTGGTCCTCCATTTTCTTATTTTAAAAATGATGCTTTTGAATTGGGCGATTTCTATGGTCCCTTCTTACTCTAAATCTATACTCCTCTAAGGTCCCTAGGAATCCATTGGCAACACCCTTAGGTGAGGCATACCTTCGGGACCTTTTTACCTTGGGTAAGTTTCTGAAGTGTCTTGCTCTTTGGGGTTATTCCAGATAGTCTACCAAGCCCTTGGGCGCTCTCTCTCTCTCTCTCTCTCTCTCTCTCTCTCTCTCTCTCTCTCTCTCTCTCTCTCTCTCTCTCCCTCCCTCCCTCCCTCCCTCCCTCCCTCTGTCTCTCCCCCTCTCAGTATCTCTTTTCCTCTTTTCTCCTCTCCTCTCCTTCTCCATCACCCTCTCCATTTCCCTATCTCTTTTTTCTTCTCCCTCCCCTCTCCTCCCCTCCCCTCCCCTCCCCTCCCTTCCCCTCCCCTCCCCTCCCCTCTCCTCCCCTCTCCTCTCCTCTCCTCTCCTCTCCTCTCCTCTCCTCCTTTCCCTCTCCCTCTCCCTTTCCCTTTCCTTCTCCCTCCTTCCCTCTCTCATTTCCTTTATTTTCATTTCTATAATCTTAATAGTTGAATGTTTTTTGGGTAGTATACTGAGTGATTCAAATAAATATGATTATCCTTCCAACCCCTTCCAAGTGGCTGGGAGGTAGGAAATTATTGGAATTATTCATTTGCATTCCAAAGGAACTTGGGGTAATGGTGCAGGAGTGGGGAGGGGGAGGGTGGGAGAAGAAACTCCTCTCTCTTTCTCTGGGTTTCATTTTTTTCCTACTTACTTGTCTTGGAGATTGAACACCTCCACCTTGCCTGACATCATCAACAAAGCTATTATTCCACTCATTGGTCAATGGATGTTCATCTTTTGCCTGGAATTTGCGCCTCACATACTGATCTCTCAGGTTCATTTTCCCAGGGATGATAAAACTAAATCATCCATTTATATAGATCATGCCAATGTTCTGATTGCCAGATTCTAGTAATTCTGAGTTAATAATTCACCTACATGGAAACCAAAAGATAAAGGGGTTGATGAAAATGAAAGAAAGAAAAAGAAAGGAAGAAAGAAAGGGGGAAAATGCTGATATTTATAACCCTTATGCATTTTTTTCTTTTTTCTTGGCTCCCCTACAATATCTAGCCATTTGAAGGGACTCTGCTTCTCAGTAAAGACAGTCTAAAAAAGAATAATAGGGGGATGGGTCACATACAGTACAAATTAAATCACTCATGAATTAGCAATATCTATCACTTAGCAGATTCTTGGCTACTGGACTGAAAAAAGAAAATGGACGTATTTAAGAAAAAGAAGCATCCGCTTCATTTAACTACACTATTGAGGAAAGATGATATAATGAGCTTATAAATATTGGAATTTTTATATTGGGAAGAAAGGTAGCTAGGTGGCATAATGGATAGAATGTCAGGTCAAGAGTCAGGAAGGCTCCTCTTCCTAAGTTCAAATCTGACCTCAGGCACTACTAGCTGTGTGAACCTGGGCAAGTCACTTCACCCTATTTACCTCAATTTCCTCATCTACAAAATGAGCTGTGGAAGGAAATGGTAAATCACTCCAGTATCTCCACCAACAAAAACCCAAAGGGTTCACTAAGAGTTGGACACGAGTGACACTCAACAATCATAATAGCAAAAGGAGTGGCAACAGCACATTTGCATATAGATATCATAAATATAAGATTAAATTGAGTGGGAGGGGGAATAAGACATGAGCAGCTTCGTGGAAGCTCCAGGAAAGACTTCATCTAGAAAGTGATGCTTGATCTGAGTTTTGAAGAAAACAAGGGATTCTAAGAATGAAGTTTGGAAGGAGATTTGGGGAGGGCTATGGTTGTGTGAGTTGGCTTTATTTTGAATAGTGAGCTGACTGCAGCCATAAAAACTCGTGTTCCAGTCACACCTCTGATGCATCCTGGCTGAGTGAACTTATGAAAGTCAATTAAACTTTCAGTGCCCCAAGTCAACTGTGTAAGAAGAATGTGTTGCTTTACTTTGATAGAGGGAATTTCCTCACTGGGGGTTCCTATGTCAATGAAATCCCAGGTCCATTATTAAAAAAAAAAAAAAAAAAAAAAACAGGGGGGATGAAAGTTAGTTTGATTAAATGAATGAGTAAAGTGTGGAAATGGAAATTTAGATTTAGTTGAGGTTACAAATGTGTATGCGTGTGTATGTGAGAGAGTACACACATGGATGTGTGCATGACTACAAGATAGCCTATGCTACACTAAATTCTATTTAGAGAAAAATAGATCATTAAGTTTTATGAATAAAGGAATTCTGAGAGATAACATTGGACATTGGTTCTCAACCCTGAATTTTAGTTCGTGTGTGTCCCTGAGTGTCCACGTAAGTATCACAGAGAAACCATAGGAAAACATTGCTCCCATTCTCCTACCTCCAACATGAAAGTCTTTTTGACTACAAACTCACAGAAATGGATATGTGTTTTAGGAATATTGATTGGGCCTGTTCAAGGAAGGTTGATTATAAAAGGAATAGTGAAAGTGGAAACAGGTAGATCATTTAGAAGATAAAAGTCTATGAGAGAGGTAATGCAACATATGAACATTATCATATCCCATTAGGACCTATCCATATCTCCACTAATTAAATTCACGTTCTTGGAAGTCACCTCTAACTATATTCCAGACAAATCAATTCTGTTTATAAGAATCCAAATAGGAGGTTCAGCTGAAGGCTTATTTCTGTGTGCTGTGGGCAGCTTGGTGTAACAACAGTGTGTCACACTTATCTTGTGTTTCCAGATACAAAAGCTGATTGGGGTACATTGTTTTTGTAATTCTGTATTAGGATTGGCTGTTGCTTAGGACAAATTATTTTCATCAACCCCAGTTTTCTTCGTTGCCAGGCATTTTGATGAGAAAATGGCAATTATAAGATTCTCAGAAAAGTGTATAATGTGGAATAGTGTTTATTTAAATACTGTTTATCCAGCTCCAGGTATTTATTATAATAAGATAATGATCTTGCAGAGAATAATCTGTAGAGTGAGATACGCTAGTTGTTTACAAAGTTTAAGTCTGTACAAGGGGGAAAATTGTCTGTGTTATTGCCTGAAAATGCTAATGAATAAATATAAAATTTACTTTCAAGTCAATTACACATTAGTATATTTAGGTTTTAGCTTTTATTATTTTGTAACATTAAAAGAAAGATTAAATACCAACTACAGTGTGGTTTAATTGAAATAATATACATGTATCATCCACAGTGGGGAAGACCATATCCAATATTTTACATGCACTCAAAATAGTGAAATTCCTTCCTTTGAGGAAACGCTCTCCCCATGAGAGCCAGGAAGTGCCTTATTCCCTAAAATCCATGGTATAAAGGAAAGAGTAGCCAAGCCACTGTTCTAATGATGTTACCTTGACAAGTTGCTTCTCCTCTCTGGGCATCAGTCTCTAAAATGGTGGAGGAGTTGGTGGAAAAGTAGAGAAGCTTGAAAGTCTCATCAAGGTCTGAATTTATGATTCTGTGACCAGTCTATAATAATTGAGTAAAGATGTACTACACAACAGTTTCTATGAAGAATGTTAGGATATTTTAAAGTACAGTTTCTATCCTCAAGGAGCTTACAATTCAAGACAGAAGATAAAATATCCGTCAATGGTTCTTTTGATTTTCTTGCTATTTGTTCATCATTTGAGTCTAGATATAATAACAATAACAATATACACTTATGTAGCACTTTAAATTTTGAAAAAAACTTAAAAATTTTCATTTTATCCTTGCAACTACACTGACAGGAAATTGCCATTATTACCCCCATATTATAGATGAGAAAACTCAGGTATGTAGAGGTTAAGGGATTGAGGTAGGATTTGAACTCAGGTCTTCCTGACTCTACTTGGTCTATTTATTGGGTCAGCTAGCTGTCAACGCCTTAGCAAAGGACGCAACACATAGTGTGGGCTTAATAAATGTTTTAGACTGGTTACTACATCTCCCCCATAAATTATCCCATAATACCTTGAAGCATCATTTTTCCATCGAATTTCTAATGTCATTTATTCATTATATTATTTCTAAAATCTTTCACCCTGAATCATCTTTTTTTCCTCCCCTCTGTAAGCCAGGTCCTACTCATCCTTTGAGATCACTTTCAAGTATCACTTTTTTTTCTGAAAACTTCCTTGCAAAAGTATCGTCTCTTTTCAGAAACCTTCCTGGAGGACTACAGTGGTTGGCCACTAACTGACTATAAGACCTTAGATGAGTGACTTTTCCATCTTGGATCTTTCCTATATAAATGATGTCGGATGAGTTATATCAGCTCTCATATTCATTCCAATTCTGATCATTGTTATTACCTATTCATCTCATCTACAGCATTCAAATTTCTCTTGTGCCCCTGGAGGAAATTTAGTCCAATCTATCTCATATTATTTCTCCCCTTCTATGTTATTCTTTTCCACCACAATCAACTGCTTAAAAGTAGGGGTGTCACAACTAATACTCTTTGTCCACCAGGGTTTGTACTCCATTTCTAAATATAAAAGAAATGCTCAATAAGCAAGGGATGAAATAAATGTTTATTTTTGTTTCTTCAGCAGTTTTTGTCCATATCCTTCATTTCTCAGATGAGGAAACTGTGGCAAGGAAAGAGGAAATAATTTGCCCGATATCACACAAGTAGTAAGTGGCTAAGTAAGGACTTGAATCCGGGACTTCCAACTCCACTTCCATTCTATACACAGCACCAGGCTTGGATGCAGCTGGGATTAAGAGTCTAGGCTTCAGAGATTGCTAATTCTTTTTATATCATTAGTGATAAATGTAAAATGGTGTTTTTAAGCTTAAACAATCATTCATAAGTACAGGATGGAACCACAAAGCTTGATGGAAAAGAGATTAGAATTTTAATTGACAGAATGCCTTCCAGGAGCCAAAGTGTGATGCATTTTTTTAAAGCCTAAATTTTTTAAAGCCTAAAGTTAGTTTCAGCTGTCATCTACTAGCAAATTCAGGTCTTCATAGAGTTTGGACCTTTCTCTGTAGCTAGGGTATCCTTAAACTTTTAAGGTATTCCTTAAACTTTAATTCAGACATTCTTTCCCTAGTCTTGACTATAGAACAGTTACATGTAGAAAATGAATATACCTTTTTATTCATATTTAAATGTTTCTCTTGCATAAATGTTGTGTAGTCATTTCAGTAATATATGACTTTGCCAAGAAGACCCCAAATGGGTTCATGAAAAGATACTGGAATGGTTTGCCATTTCCTTCTCCAACTCCTTTTTATAGATCAGCAAATGGACGCAAACAAGGTTAAGTGACTTGCCCAGTGTCACAATTTTCTGAGGCTGGATTTGAACTCAGGAAGAAGAGTCTTCCAGAGTACAGGCTCTGTTCTCCTTCCTATCTACTGTGCCACCTGGCTGCTCTGTGTAGAGAGTACAACTGGAACATAGCAAAAGGAGAAAACAAAGAGCATTGAGTAGCATATGACTCTATATATAATG
Organism: Notamacropus eugenii; assembly: GCF_028372415.1. NCBI lineage: Eukaryota > Metazoa > Chordata > Mammalia > Diprotodontia > Macropodidae > Notamacropus > Notamacropus eugenii. The sequence continues at coordinate 10,349,865 of NC_092877.1, forward strand.
AAGTTTGGGGATAAAAATTGCATTTTTCAGAAAAAGAAAATTTGGAAGACATTTTTCAAACTCTTCAAATTAGGTGAAATATGTACACTTTATGTATTTCTTATTTTACATATCAGTCATTGAAATTTCCATAATGCAAAATAACTTCATAGTCTGGTTTTGCATTTATTAATGTTGCTTTTGTGGAAGGCAGAAACACAGTCTATTACTCAAATTCACAATGACAAATCGTTCCCTCAACTTGTATAGTCAGAAATCTGGAAATTCCCAGAGTGTCTTGGCTCTACAGCTCTTCAGCTAAGCTCCTACATAATCACTAGCTCTTCTGTTATTATGTACATATTGAAAACTTTGAATTTATGTTCAAACAGTGGCATGACTACAAAATGGGAGACTCCACACCGTGTAATACTTTATGTGAGAAGGAAAGTTTCTATTGGTGGCACACATGCCTACTCTGAGCCACCCATAGGATACATTTTGTAAACACCTAACTCAATGACCTTTGTCTTTAATAGATGAATAGAACATTTCAGTAGACTAATAATTAATACAAGTACACTGCACTTTTGTTCACTGATAAACTTAAGAGTATCCAGAAATAGGAAACAAGATGAGAAAGACCCTATAGGATGTCATATAAGGATTGGTGGAAGGAATTAGAGAAGTGTGGCTTATCACAGTGAACACTCAGAGAGGAAATGGTAGCTAGCTTTGAGCAACTGTGGGGCTGTCATGTGGAATGGGGATTAAACTTGAAATATTTGACCCCACAGGGCAAAACTAGGAGCATAAGGTAGAAGTTATAAAAATGTAAATTTCATGATAATATCAGGGAACACTTCCTAACAATGAAGGTGATTCATAAATGAAAGAAGACATTTCTTGGGGCAGTGGCTCCCCATGTCCCCCCACTGAAGGTCTTCAAGTAAAAACCAGAAAATTCTTTCTCATGTTATATGTAAGTTAAAGAAGTAATTCCTTTTTTTTCAAAGTTAACCACAGCAGTGTTCCTGACACATAGTGGGCACTCGATAAATTCCTGTTCATCAGAATATTGACTGATTTTAGAGGAAATGGCTCCTGAGATCCAACCAAACTGAAATTCAGTGATGCTTTTGTATCTGGAGTGTATTTTACAAAAGAAGATTAGCCATATCAAGAGTAGGATGTGGCTTACCTTAATTTCTTTAATTGATAGAACTGAATTGTAAGATGCGTAAATATATTGCATGCTATTAAATAACAGCTGGGTTTTCTTACCTCCACTCCTTGCCACACTGGCCACGTTCTCTATAAAATGTTGGAAAGAGAAAGAAATGCAAGTCAAAAAATTGAACATGGGGCATAATGGACCAGAGTAGGAAGAATTTTAGAACATGGAATCTAAAAGGTCAAAGACAGAAGAAAACAGAATAGAGTAAACAAAATGCAATAATTGGAAGGGCTTTGAGAGCTCCTTCAGAGGCAGGAGAAAGACGTACTTAGTCCACAGAGATCAGTATTGAGACATGAAAATATATAAATGGCCCAGTTACAAATAATGTCCCCTTGTCAATGTGCCAAATGGCACCAGCTAATCAGAAAAAAAAATGTGAGGAGCAGTAGCTGAAGTGATGAGATGGCAGCAAATTGATGGTAGGGTGTTGACAGGGGCTTGATGGATATACAGCTAAGGGTCCTGTTTATTGTAACACCTGTGAGTGCGGGTGGATGAAAGGTCACTCTTTGCTCCAAAGCTTGCTACATTCACACAGTCCAAACAGCAGGAACAGACTTGAGGTGAAGGAATCTAGATGCTAGGAAGGGAAAAGGGATGGGGCACAGAAGAGGAAGGAGAAAAAATCAATCCTGTCATGGCTTTATTTTTCAAGTTGTGGCTATGCGAAGGTACATGCTATATATCCTTCTGGCTTGTCATCTAGGGAAAGTAGACCTCAAGGGGTTGATTGGCTCTGAGAACTCAGACTAAAAATCATTTGACTTTCCTAGCCTTCCGACATTTAATTCAGTTTTCTTAAAAAAAAAAATCAGACTCTTCTGAATTGACTATGGTCTTCTGTCCTCTTGACCCTTCCAACCACCGTCATGGACATTCTTAAGGGTTACGCTTTTGCTGCTTCTGGAAAGAATGGGTAGAAGGAGATCAGATATCAATTTTCTTGAGTTCCGAATAAAAATTGGAGTCAAACAATATTAGAGCCTGCAGGTACCTTAGAATACAGAACTCAGAATGTCAGGAATATCTGGAAATATAGAACATAGAACATCCTATGATGCCTTGGGAAACAGATTGTCATTGATGGGAGAGAGTTTAAAGTGTAGGCATGGAATGTCAGAGTTAGAATGGACTTTAGAACATGGAACACAGAAAACATCTAGCCAAATCTTTTTCTTTAAAAAAGTGAGGAAATTGAGGTAGAGACACAAAGAGTTGTCTAACATCAAAGAGATGGAAAATTCAGGAATAGAAACCAAACCTCTTAATTTTCCTTCACATGCTTTTTACTATTAAATATTCTTATGAATACAGAACCCATAACTTATTCAGTATATGCACTTCTCTTTTCAAAATACCGAATTGCTATGATCTTCCACTGGCATCACAGAGGTTATGTTTCAAACCAAGGAGAAAAAAAAATGGTCTGATAACTTTATCTTTGGATGCTTTATTCCCTGCTGAGCCATGTTAAAACTCTCTCTTCCTTGGATCTCCAAAGCATGATTTGATTTGTTACTTCTCCATCCATCTTTGCATTTTTTATGACCATTCACTACAGTGCCTTGGCATTGGGACAAAAATATATTAGAAGTCAAAGACAGGAAGAGAAACTTGTAGTCTCTGTTCCATGGGGCTATTATTTTTTCATACAAATAAGATAGAAAGGTAATTTATAGGAACTGACTCTGCCAACCTTTGCTTCTTTCCCCAACTTGTCTGTATTTCTTTCACTATAAGATTGATTGTCCAACTTAAGGACATTCAAACCCCGCCCATGCTCATACCTCCAGTACTGCTGGATACTCACGTTTGTCCTAAACCCAGTCAGTTCTTTGCCCACTTAGAGTAAGATACGGGGTCAGCAGCAAAGGTTTAATGAAAAATTAGATGGGGGGAAACATACCACCAATCTCTTTGTAGATTTTCTTGTCAATATCCAATTTCATTTTCTGCTAATGGTGTGTGTGTGTGTGTGTGTGTGTGTGTGTGTGTGTGTGTGTGTGTGTGTGTGTGTATTTACATAGGAGATGGCAGAGATGGCAAATTTTTACTGCAGAGGAGAGGGGGAAGAGATCGTACTTTGTACCACCCTGATGGTTGGCAAATTATTTTGGAAAAGACAGCCAATGTTAAGTTGTTAACAAAGTACAATTTTCTGTTTTAGAATAATTAGTCTCAAGTGCCATGACCTAACACAAATCTGATTTCAGATGTGATTTATTTCACCAAAAGATTATAGTTAAGGGGACCTTTGAATATTTTTTATCATGTGACTTGATAGATTACTAAATGGTAAAGGAATTTAGAAATAGTGTTACAGTCAGTCCACAAGCCTTTATTAATTGTTCATGATATACTAGGGCTATGTTAAACTAAGCACTGGGAATACAGATACAAGCAAAAAGAAAGATAATCCCTGCCTTCATGAATCTGACATTCTTATAACGGAAGCAAATACATAAAAAGGAAACTGATGGGTGATGGATTAGAGAGAGACCAAGAAGCTACTCACTGTCAGGGCATGATTGAGAAGTCCTGAATATAGACTGGTTAAAAAAAAAAAAAAAAAAGAGGTGATGGCTGGATTATGGAAGTTCAGGAAGAATTCATCCAATCAGAGGGAAAGGCCTGAGTGTAAGGCAGTATTACCAAGGTGTGAATTCTACCCTGATCCCCACTCCCCCTAAAAAAACAACACATACACACACCTTATTTTATGGAAGCAGTATAAGATAGTGGGTCAATGAATACTAATCTTAGAAACAGGAAGACTCCTTTAAATACTTATCAGGCATGCTATGACTAGGGCAAGATAATTTGAGCCTCAGTTGCCCCATCTGTAAAAATTCAAATAATAAACCCTGGTAGTACCTGGCTCACAGAAAAAGCACTTGGCAAGCATGAAATAGCTAAATGCATGCCATTTTTATTATGGAAGGAGAATCTCAAGTCCACAGATGTCCAATGCTTTGCCCAAGAATCAAAGATTGTAGATTACAAGCTAGACCGGAATTTAGAAACCATTTAGCTAAAGCCAGTCATCCTACCGAGGAGTAAACTAAAGCCCAGTAAGAGCCCGTGAAGTGACCAAGTTCACACAAGTTGGAGTAGACATCTAAAGTCAAGATTTCTGGATCCAAGTTCAATAACCTGTGTGTATGTGTGTGTGTGTGAGTGTATTTTTCATGCCACGGCTCGTTATCCAGGTTTCCTCGCTCTCAAAACAATATTCATCCCATGATACCATGCTGTCATTCATTCATTCATTCATTCATTCATTCATTCATTCATTCAGCACAAGCTTATTGGGATAAAACTCTGGATTTCAGAAATCGTCCTTTGAGTGAGAAGACCTGGGTATGAGTTTCAATCCCAACATTTAACAGATGTGGAACCACAGCTTAAACTTCCTGAGCCCAAACGTCTTCATCCTCAAAAGGCAGAACGTCAGGCTCTTGTGGAACATGGACTTTTTAAAGCTTTTGATTGCAATAAAAATGTGATCTGCTTTTATTAAGGAGATTCTACTATGAATGAGATGCCAGATTCAATTTGATATTCAGAAGGAACCTCATTTCATTTTAGTGCATCCCCTAGCTGAGAGGGATCTCAGTCACAGCACTGTTGAGAAGTGGGCACCTGGCCTTTGCTTGAAGATCTCCAAAGAGAGGAAAACTCAGCACATCAAGAGTATATCTCACTTTTAGACAGCTCTAATATTAGACATCTTCCTCCCTCCTCTCTTCATCAAGGCTCCATTGACGCTTTTTGTTTCTCCTGGTTCTGCTCTCTTGGACCAAAGTGAAAAAGAATACCTCTTCCACGTAATTGAATAAAGCCATCATGCCCTTGTCCTCGCTGAGTAATCCCTTCTCTAGTTTGAATATTCCTCCTTGCTTCTAGGGATTCTCATAAGATATGGATTAGAGACCCTTCACCATCTTTCTTATTCTCTTCTGAAGGATTTACAGGTAATCGATGTTCTTTTTTAAACTGTGGGCTCTCAGCACTGGGCACGGGTTTCCCTGCAGAAGGAGAATCCGACTTTCTTGCATATTTGAGGGTGGAGGAATGATGTGAAAGCATGTGAATAAAAGAATGGAAATATGGATGTGTGTCTGGGCAACTAAGTGGTGCTGAGGATAGAGCTCCATACCCAGAGTCAGCAAGATTCATCGTTCTGAGTTCAAATCTGGTGTCTGATACTGACTAGTTGTGTGACCCTAGGCAAGCCACTTAACTCTGTTTCCCTCAGTTTCCTTGACTGTAAAACAAACTGGAGAATGAAATAGCAAAGCATTTCAATATCTTTGCCAAGAAAACCCCAAATGGGGTCACAAAGAGTAAGTCATGACTGAAAACAGCTGAATAACAACAACATATGTGGTATAATCTTGCGTGTGTTGGGTGCTGGGGGAGATAAATACATATCACCTACATTAAAATTCTTCTTAAGACTGATCACAAGGCTTTGCTGTCTTACCTCAGCAACCTAGACTAACCTAAAACTCTGCTGTCTCATACTGGCATTGTTTTATAAGTTGATGAAAATTTCATACCAAAATAAAAATGAAACACAACTATTTGAGTCTTTATTTGGCTTGAAGATGTATGAGAGAATATAATAGAAAAACGAAATGGAAACAAGTCATATGTTGCCATCAGTTCTTATTATCAGGTCAATATGGTAATTTATTACTTCATTATTCAGTTATCTGTATTAGAGCTATTTATCACACTACTCATTGAAGGCAATCACATCTGATCTTGATCTTTTAAATTTTTATAACAATTGGGTCCTTGATTATGTATGTTTGTCAGAAGCCCCATTGAGATATGGAATACTGAAAGATATAAATGCAATAAAGATCTGAGATTCATTTTAGATTCAGTAAAACAATATTGGAAGATGAAATATGTCCTTCTGCTCATTCCTGCAGTTTGATTCTCCTTGCTTGCCACTACATTTATTATATGTTAGAGCACACATCTCAAATATAGGTGGTTGTCTTTTTCACCATTATTTTCTCTGTTTTGGTTTCCAATTTAAATGTCCTAAGCCTTGTGGGGGGAAATTTATGCAGAGACCATCACAGTAAATGGAGCAAATAGGCAAATGGACATCTCGATAGCCAAGTTTGAAAAGGGTGGGGTGGTTTTATAAATGGCAGTAAAATTTGTATATTAGAAAGTTAAGTGATACAACCAAAACTTATAAGGCTGAAGATAAGATGATTAGCCGTTGAATCAAGAAGGAATTGCTATATCCATCTCTACAAATCCCATTCCATCAAACACTTGCAGAACCATCTAAATGATGAGAAAGAATTATAGCTTGTCTATTCTGTTAGAAGGTAATCTCTTTGCCATTAGTGATTCATTCATTCACTGCATGCATGCCCCGCCCCAGTGCCTTGTACAGTGCTTGATACATAGTAGGAATTTTATTGATGATAACTGATTAAACAGTAATAGGTAAATGAGAATGCATTAAGCGATTTCCATGTGTTAGGTACTATGCCAATTAGTTCATAAGGAATCACTAGCTAAGAATAAAATGTTAAAGTGGGAATCAAAGAAGGCTTTATTTCAAGGCATAAGGTACTCAAGAAGATACACCAAAAACAAAGCCGAAAGCATTTGTCTAGAGCTGGTATTTGCCCCTGGGCTAGGTGTCTTTGGGATGTTTCAGCCTGGCCTAGGAGCAGTGTTCTTATTTGCAGGGGTTAGCTTGGGTTGTAGTTACATGTACAGAAGATGTCACAGAATGTCACTATTTTGTGCATCTGTAGAAAAGCTTAAGATGATGACATATAACATCTGATCCCATTAATGTCAGTCATTGATGTGTATCGCAGCATCACTCAAGTTTGTGTAGCACTGTACGTTTTAGTGTACATTTCTACAAATCCACTGAGAATCTTCGTTGTTTGTTCACCACCCTACCCTGCTACCTTGTACTTTGCAACATGGTGCCTCTTTGCTATTCCTCCCATAGGACATGTTTCTCCAAGCTCCTTTCCTTTCCCCTGTCTGTGCCACATCTCTGAATGTCTGTCCCTCCTCATCACTATCTACTGGCTTCCCTGTATCTGTTCTGGTTCCAGCTAAAATCCCAAATCTGTAAGAAGCTTTTCCAGATCTGTTCATTTCTTCTGTCTGTTCATTATCTCTGCTTTGTCTCACATGTATCTTGTTCATACGTAGTTGCTTGCATGTGTCTTCTCAAGTCAATTGTGAGCTGTTGGAGAGCAGAAGCAGGTCTTGGGTTACCTTCCTCTGTATCCCCAGGGAGCAGCAGAGGGACTGGCACGTGATAAATGCTTATTGATGATGATGGTGATGACAGCTGCCATCAATATCTAACCTCTCAGTCCCCCAGGCAGCTCTCTAAAACAGAATGAGCATAGATCTGCATTGGCAGGTGGAGTTCTGATACCAGCGATACAATTTATATCATTTAAAATAATCACTTTGGAAAATCTGTTGTAGCCATATATGCTCATATATAAAGTAGTATAATTACTTTGGAGCTTACTGGCTAGATTTCTCCTTCCCTTCCCTTCCCTTCCCTTCCCTTCCCTTCCCTTCCCTTCCCTTCCCTTCCCTTCCCTTCCCTTCCCTTCCCCTCCCTTCCCCTCCCTTCCCTTTTAAGCCTACTGCACTCTGAAGCCCAGACATTGTACAACAGTGGGCCTCTGATGAAGCTCCACACAAGGGCTGTTTTCTGGACCCTCCTGCCTTAAGCGTGATCATCAATAGTAACTGTTGTTATTTCCTTCCAAGCTTGGTTTAGTTACTTTTCTTTGCTTCATTAAAGAGGCCATCCCTTGACTACTTCTTAAACAGACCTACTCACTGAATGGTTATTACCTCACCCTAAAGGATTGCCTCAATAGGTCTTGGACTAAAGGGGCCAAAGTCTCCCATCACATCCTGGGTCATCTCCAGTCATTCTGATGAATATCTGGTCACTGGATCCAGATGGCTCTGGAGGAGAAGTGAGGCTGGTGACCTGCACAGCCTCCCTCACTCAAAACAAAGTCCAGTGCAAGTCATGTCTTCATTTCTCTGATGGCACGGTCTTCTTCAGCAGCAAAGGATGAACATAACAATAAAGTAATTACTGTTCTGCCCCTTAACACCCCCCCCCCCCAAATTGCATTTACTTAGATTGGGACTTAGTAATCTTTATTTGAAGCCAGATTGCAACATAGACTTACTGCTATCCTGGGCATTTCACCTTCCAAATGGAAGTGAATAACACCTTCATTAACTTAGAGGCCTGTGCTAAAGTATGTTCTTTGTAAACCTCAAAGAATAATAAAAACGTGAGTTATGGATGTTTTTTCATCATGACTCTCTCTCTGTGTAAGTGTGAATTCACATGTTAAAGTGCACATATATACTTATAATAACGAGACTGAACATAGCCATCCACCTAAAAAGTATGAGAAAAAAACATGATTAATTAAAGTGATCATTCTTTTGGAGTGTGTTGTAATCACAGTGATTTTAAATATCCCCTGCAATCATCCTCTCTTGGCTCAACACCTTCTCTCTGGGAATATTTTTACCCCCCTTGGCAGAAGGGTGACAGATTGTGTGGCCTTGTTATCTATGGATTATTGTCTAAACAAAGGGATCAACCAACATCTCATCCAAGTACTTTCTTCTCTAGAGGAAAATAACACTTTAAGGTAGAAACCTGTTGTGTATAGTGGACATCTGCATAATGACCAAAATGAGCATAGCTTTACTTAAAGCACAGCTCTGATGGAATGTTGATGCCATAGAAAGGAGCAGAAGGTTGTAAATTACTGAGGTGGAGATGAGGAGGGAGTCTCAAGGGGGAAAGAAATCCTAGGACAACATCAACCCAATGTCAGTAGCCATTTGGAAAGGGGAAAAGGGAGCTGACTTCAGCCATGATTACCCAATCTTTGCTAATACCATGTCACAGAGTAACTGTGCTTTGAAATCTTTTTTTTTGTTGTTCTGGGATCTAGGAATTAAAATAAATTAAGGAGAGCTAATGACAAAGAAGAATGGTCGTATTCATTTCTGTGATGCCTGCTAATCAAATGGGGCAAATGTTTATTATTATCATGTTCTCTTTTACTTTTTTTAACTATATAATAAACTTTTTTGATCTGAAAGAGAGAAAATGAAAGTTTGTGCTTGGGTTTGGAAAGGATGTGAGTAGTAGTTCCCTTGTGGTGAATAAACCACACTGGTTGGGACCAAAACAACATCTAGAAAGTGAGAAGCAAAGAGACAATATTTAGGGGAGTCTTTCTCATGTATGTAGCTTATTTTGTACCTCCTTGTAATTGTATTTTGACTTTACTCTTCGCAAGAGCATCTACATGCCTTGCAGGTCCAGTGTTCAACTAGAAACAGTAGGAATCCACTGCTGAAAGAGGCACTAGGTAGCTGATTGGACTGGCCAGTCCAGGCAGGCCCTGGAGACCTAAGAGCTGCCTCCAGCGGACCATTGATGTCACCTAAGTACAATACTATAAGTTAAGGTGAATTGGTTCTATGAACATTATATTTTCAAGGCATCTTTCAGTCTGAGTGGTGTTTTTACACCCATTATCCTTGTTTGGTCCTTGCTAGGGGACTGATAGATAGGGAGGTCAGGTGTTACTAACCTCATGTTTAAAGATAAGAAAATGGAGTTTCAGTGACTTACACACGCTTGTACATTTTAGCAGACAGAAAAAAATGGGAGATACATAGAAGAGCATGGTGGGTAAAACTCTGTATTGTATTCTAACTTCAGCTCTATGAAGACCTGCTGTTTGACCTTGGGCAAGTTACTTATATATCCTGGCCAATCTATGACTTGTAATAGAAAGATTAGATAGATGGATTTCTTAGTAATATAAATATAAAAATTAGAAAGAGAGAGAGAATTTACACTGAAACTTAGATTTTATTGATTTAGTAATCTCACCCAACTAATGCAGAAAAGCATCTGTTCTTTTTTCCCCCCACTTAATAGTATTTTTCCCAATCAAACATAATGATTTCAACATTCACTTTTATGAGATTTTGAGTTCTAAATTTTTTCTTCCTCTCCTTCCCTTTCCCAAGACAGTAAGCAATCTGATATAGGCTATATGTGTGCAATCATTTTAAACATATTTCCACATTAGTCATGTTATAAAAGAAGAATCAGAATAAAAGCCCAAGAAATCAAGAAAGAAAAAAGCAACTAAAAAAGGGAATATATTGTGTTTCTCTATTCTTCCTCTGTATTCCCCAATTGATAAATGATCAAAGGATATGAACAAGCAGTTTTCAGATGAAAAAAAATTAAACCTATATATATATACATATATATAGTCATATAACAATGCTCTACATCACTGTTGATTAGAGAGATGCATCTCACACCTATCAGATTGTCTAATATGACAAAAAAGGAAAATGATAAATGGTCGAGAAAATGTGTGAAGTTTGGTACACTAATGCATTGTTGGTGGAATTGTGAACTGATTTAACTATTTTAAGGAGCATCTGTTCATTTATAATTTTAGAGAGTTATCTGGGATACAAGAGGTTAAATAAAAATAGCTTTACACATGTGTATGATTGGATACTCACAGCAGCCTTATGAGGTAGATGTTATTACTTTTCTATTTTTCCTATTTTATGCGATGAAACTGACCAATCAAATGACTTCTAAGTTTGCAGAGCTTGTCAGTGTCTGATGGAGGATGTGACCTCAGGTTTTCCTAACTACAATCGTAGTGTGCTACGAACCGTGTCACTTACTTGTCCAGGGAGTCTGAACCAATATATGTGTGATTCAGAACATGAACCCAGGTCTCCCTGATGCGCAGGTCTGCTATCTTTCATACTTTGCATTGCATTTTATTGGAATAATACTATTTTATCAAATTAATGAAACTGGAATGAAAACTAAATGGACAATAAGGAAAACCTTGAAATATTAAAAAATGCCATATAAAATTAAGATAGTATTATACTAATTTGATTTTAAATTAAATTGCTTATTCTCCCCTACATGATATCATGTATTTTTCAAATGTGTAGATGCTCTCCTGTTGAGGATGAGTACATGCCTGACTGATTATGGGGTAGAGTGAGGGCTAGAAAATAATAACAAGGGCCCAGTGTTACTGGTGAAAACTGCTCAAGTAGAAGTACAGCCAATGGCTGTTCATCCTTCATTCTTGAAGAGGACTATGATGTCAGAGAGATGATGTCATGACTTAAAAATGAATTAGATTTAAGTGAGGCAGGGCTGTGAAAAGTCACCAGCCTCACTCTTTCCTCTAGAGTCATTTGAATCCATTGGCAAGATATAGATCAGGACAGCTGGAGATGGCACTAGATGCAGTAGAAGACCGTGGTCTTTTAAAGCTAAGGTCTTTCCCAGATCTCAGTTTATCTGTGGTATGCCCATTCAGTGATTAAGGCTAGGTAAGAAATGGGGCAAAGAAGGACTAAAGGCTAGTTATTTACTAGACATGACTTCACTTTTTAATCTAATAATTGTTAATCTTTGTTTCTTTCCCATGTGTTTTGGAGTCTTGGCAATATGGCAAAGCCTATGGATGCCTTATCATTGTTTTGTTGCTACATTTTGAGGTCCAAGTTGTCTCCCTCCCTCCTAAAACCACATTAGAAAAGACCAACATTGATATCTACCTCTATATATGTAGAAATAAAGATATAGATATAGCAACAGAGAGATAGATTTAAAACCATGCAATAAGTACTTCCACATATCAGTTCTTTTTTCTAGAGGTGTATAGCATTTTCCTTTAAAAGTCCTTGTAGTTGATTTGAATGAGCATATTACTCAGAATAGCTTAGTCATTTGCAGCAACTCTATGAATAATATTCTTACTACTGTAAACAACATTCTCTTGTTTCTTCTCATTTTAGTCTGGATTATTTCATGCAGATATTTCCCTGTTTTCTCAAAACCACCCTGCCTGTCATTTCTTACAGCAGAGTAGTATTCTATCACAATCGTTTACCATGACTTTTTCAGCCATTCCCCAATTGGTGGACATCCCCTAATTTTCCAGTTGTTTTCCACCACAAAGAAAGGTGCTGTATACATTTCCCCACTTCCCTACAAGATTTGTAATTTTCCTCCTCTATCATTCTCCCCATTGTGATAGGTGTGAGATCATACCTGAAAGTTACTTAAGTTTGTGCTTCTCTAATCAGTAATGATGTAGAGCATTTTTATATGACTGTGTATCACTTTCTCCCAAAAGTAGCCTGTTCATATCCTTTGACCACTTAGTCATTAGATGTTTAATACATACAATAAAATATATAGGACTACACAGTCAACCAATTTTAATGAGATACTGTAATCAAAAAACATTTTATTTTGAAGTTTACAAACTTCAGGTCAAGTACCTTTACTAAGTCTGACTTGAAACTTTCCTTTGCAGGATTTTCTGGCAGAGCACGGATACTCTATGGGATTTACTATTATGGAAACGTCCTGAACCTACAGGAGACACACATGAAAATAGCTGGGTACTGCTTCTGTGAACAGAACACCTCTCTATGGATGATCTACTCCAGGTAAGGGAGAAGCGTCATTTACTTGCAAACATTTGAAGATGTGGTGATGACTACATGCTTAATTAGATCTCTGTTAATTATGAGGTTCATCCTTCAACACTGACAGTTCCTCCTTCCTGTCTCTTGATTGCACACAAGTGCAGTTAGCTTATGACTTAATGTTGAACCTTCTCACTCCTATTATGGCTTCAATCCCTTACAGAGGAAGAGGTTGGGGAAAGAGAGAAAATTCTGATCTCATAAAATTTTTAACAGATGTGATTTATGAAGAAGGGGGTGGGAGTCAAACTGTTCATTTAGCATATGTTTGCGTGTGGTGGCCCAGGAGTTGAAAGAGTGGCAGATTGGACTACCCAGGATTTCTTAGCATGAAACGGATGCATGGAATTATCTCCCCATCTTCTGAAACCAAAGTGCCAGTTGGGTTATTAATATAGAACAAAGTATTTCAGAAAGGTAGCTGACTCCCTCTCCCCGTTCACTTTTGAAAATCTGACATTGCTGGGCTGCTGAAGGTGGTGACAAGAGAAAGATGTGTCCTGTTGAACTTCCAGAGGACCTGTGCTATTCTCAAAGACTTAGCAGGAGAGAAATGGAATTCTAGTGAAGCCACAGAGGCAGTTTAGGAGTCTGGGACCCTGACTGTTCTCCACTCTCTGTCATATATACTGTACCACCAAAGTCTAAGGCAAGTGGCCTTTCTTTCCCTAGGACATACTCAGATCTTTGAAATGGAAGTGATTAGTTCTATTTCATTGAGTTGGTTGGTTTTTGTCTTTAAAATGACCAGAATACTATTGTCAATAACATCTTTCAGTTCTTATTTTTAAGTTTCGTCAGTGTTCTCTCTTTCTTATACCTATTTCCTAGAATACACCTTTCTTTAGACTTCTTATAACAAAGAAAGTGACTATGCAAAACTGACCAACAAGACTACGATGTCGGATAATGCACTTTGTATTTCCTACACATGATCCCCAGCTCTCGCTTGGGAGAATGGAATTCTACTTAATTACTTTTTTTAGAACCAAGATTATTTCTTCTAGTTAACTCAAACTTGAGCACCTCATATTACTATTCTGTTTTTCTGATGATGTTTTCTGAGGTCCTTTAAAACAGTCTGGAAGACCACTTTTTGGGGATGTTATATTGGGAAATACCCTTTGATATATGAGTTAGAATATCTTGTATATGCTTATATGGACATAGATATGTCTGTACATCTATATCTTGATATAGTTATATGTAATTTCAATTAATTTAATTTAAGTTTCTAAAGGTTAGGGATTACTTCTTTCTCTGCCTTTGGTTTCTTAGTGTCTAACACAAAACTTGACAAACAGTAGGTGCTTAATAAATGTGTATTGATTTTTATTATTAGAATAAAAAGAACAATGGATTTGGAGTCCAAGGACCAAGGATCAGGGGTGGGAAACCTACAATTTCCAGGCCACATGTGGCTCTCTAGGTCCTCAAATGTGACCCTTTGACCGAATGTTCTGTGAAGTTTGGATTGAGTCAAAGGGCTGAGGACCTAGAGGGTCACTTGCGGCATCGCAGCCACAGGTTCTCCACCCTTGACTAGCTTCTTATCCCAAATATGACAATATTTATATTGTAGTGGTGACTTTTGAATAAGTCACTTCTTTCTGTGCTTCAGCTCTCTTGAATATAAAACAAGGGAATGCTGGAGGAGGTGACCAGATTGCTTTCCTAACATATACAGCCATAAGGACATGAACCTTGGAGCCCAAAGCCTGTGTTTCTAACTCTGCCAACCTTTCATCAGCTTTGTGATCTTGAACAAATCACTTCTCTTTTGAAATCAGTTTCTTCATCTGTAAAATGAGATTTCATTCCTCCTAGTAATAAAATTCTAAGAATATTTGTGAATTAGAAATTTAAAATATGCTATATGGAACCACTTTTACTCTAAAAGAAAAAAAATAATGATGTCAAATTGAGGTACCATCTTGTACTTTACAAAGCCCTTAAATCTCAGTGACTCTAAGTGTATTGTCCTTGTTTTGTAGATGAGGAAACTGAGGTTTAGATGCTTGTCCATGGCCACATTGCTCATTACGTCTCAAGGGTAGAACCTGAAGCCAGACCATCTCATTACAAGGGCATGTCTTTTCACTTTATACTATGAAGTACTTCTACCCCATTTCCTGGATCTTAATGCTCATTTGGGCTAATAAGGTGACTCTGAAATCAAATGAAATTCTGCATACTCAGAGCACAGGGCTTCCTATCCTCCTCCATCCAAAGTCAGCCCTCATTTATCCATGAATGAATGAGAACTTGGCAAAGAAGAGAACCTCACAGCCTTTGACTTCCAGAGCACTTCAGTCTTGAACTAAGGGATGCCAGAGGCTTATGGAAATAAGCAAGGAGATAGGGGCCCAATGGAGCAGAAATGAACAGTGTTTAATGCCAGAGGAGAAGCCTGCTGAAGCACTGAAAGGAGCCCTGTTTATCAGAGTCAGATCAAAGGAGAGATCCCCCTGACTTATCAGCTCGTGGGGGGCACCAACTTTGGATTTCTGCATTTGATAAGATATTGGCCCAAGCAGGAGGCTCCATGAATAATATGTAAAATAGCAAGAAAGTGAACTATCGCTAATATTTCCTGAGGTTTCCCCAAAGCTTGGCTAGCCTCAGAAATATCACCCAGGAATGCTTAGCTCTTAAAATAAGCAGAAACTAGAGAAATTGGAGTGTGGGGGATTTTGTTGTTCTAGTAGAAACAGGAGATTGTATTTACAAAAAAAAATTATACTAATGTGGGGTAATAAAGATAGAAAAAAGAGATGGAGTTGAATACTCTGGCCCACCAGTTTTCCTAAGTGAGCATAGATCTGCATAACAGAAGATGGAGATAAGTGTGATTCATAGCATGATAGAATATCAGAGCTCCAAGGAATTATCATATCATAGATGGAGAGATGGAAGACATCGCAAAGGACATTTTCAAGTCCTAAATGTCACAAGTGATAAAACCCCACAGATGTTAAATGACTTGGTCATTGTTACAGAATCAGAAAGCAGAAGATCATCTTTCGATCCAAGTTTTATGCTCAAAATTGTTAAATCGCATATTCCAAATTTACATGGGAATTTCATGCTATCTTCCTACCTGCATCATTTTACCTTTATAATTTCAATTATCTGAAGGACCTTAGTCTGTGATGAATTTTTTTATTGTAATCTATGTGTGTGTTTTTTAATTCCAGCTCTCTGAGGTCAATGTTTTTGTTTTTTTTAATCACATCTTTAAAAATTTCCAAGATAAGACTAGAAAATTTTGTTGTTGTTCCAAGAAAACATTTATTAAAATATGTGAATATTAGGAGAGACAATTTTGAGGGTGTGGGAGTTATATTTGTATCCTTTGAACTCGGTACAGTACTTCACGCATACTAAATATTTAAATTTTAAAAATAATTAATTCATTTGTCTTTTCTTCCTAGAGCTTAGCTTTAACAAAAAATAGAAATTGAACATGGCTTGTCAAATGCCATGAGATCCACATCATTTGCCACAAACTCTCAAACTCCTTGAGGGCAGGAGCTGCCTCATTTTTGTCTTTGAAGCCACAGAAATAATCCCAGTGCTCTGGCTACAGTAGATATTTAAAAAGTCATCGTTGACTAAAATTGAATTGTATGTCCACCAGAGCTGAGCTGTATTTGATTTGTTTTTTAACCGATGTAGTCACGCTAATATTCATTGATTTTAATGTCTTAGGAACAACTCCAACAGCAACATCAGAAACAAAACAAAACTCCCAACTCTCTTCTGGAAATTGTTTATGAAATATCATAGGTCTCAACAATAAGGAGAGGAAGTTTGAGAGCTATTATTGTTCTTGATGGGGGGAAAGAATACATCAATTCTATATACTGTGTCTTGAAATAGTTTAACCTATTCCATGCTCAGTCTTCCACATGGCATATCCATTGTCCGCCAGAAGACTGGCAAGCAGCAACATGGAGAAAACTCAGTCAAAGCACTGAAATCACATCTTTCTACTTTGTTCCAGTCTAGAGGCAATCATTTTAAAAGATACAATATAAATTTGAGACCCCTTAAGAAAATCAATCTATATCTTTGAATGAGACCTGGGAATTTCTTTTATGAATTCATTCTTTTCTGGTATAGCCTACCCCTCTAAGAAAAGCTATAGAATGGTAGTGCTTTCATTGTGTGGTACCTAATAGGGCATGGCTATTTCAATGGAGGTTCACAATCATAGAGGCTTTTAAAACAGGCCTTTCAAGAGAAAGAGATAAAAGCTTGAGATGGCAACATGCCTAAAATCATAGAACTTCTTTGCTTGATTTTCCCCTGAATTTCTAAAAATTGAAAAAAATCATAAACATATTTGTCTTGCAAATGTAGTTAAATGACAGTTTTCCAAGGTACTGATGCATTTGGGAGCATGTACTCTTTCTGAATGGGTGGCATTTTGGAGAGGCAACATAGGACAAGATAGTGGAGTGGGATTTAAGAAGAACTGGGTCTAAATCCAGCCTCAGGTTGCTTGACCATTGGCAGGTCATTTAACTCTTCTGAGCCTCAGTTTCCTTATTTGTAAAATGAAGAGGTTTGAATCAATTACCCCTAAAGGCTCTTCGATTTGTAATTCTATGATCCCATGAGACAATGAGGTGGCACAGTGAATAGAATGATGGGTCTAGAGAATCCATCTTTAGATCCTTGTCCGTTGTGTAACCCTAGGCAAGTCACTTAACCTCTCTGCCCCAATTCACTCAGTTGTAAAATAGGGATAATAACACCGACCTCCTAGAGTTGTAAGAATCAAATAAGACAATATTTATAAATTGCTTAGCACAGTGTTTTCATCTTCATAAGAGGCAATTAGAAGATCTGCGTTCAAAACTACTTCTTTGCATGTGAGCTGAAATCAAGTCACTTAAGCTTTCTCTGGTCCTTAGGGATGTCTACTCATCTGCAAAATGAAGTGGTTGAATTAGTGACTTTTAAATTCTAAATCCTAGGGAGCACACCTAGAAATCTCTGCTCACACCTCTCCCAAGAGTCCTTTAACCAATGTGAGTCTCAATATCTTCATCAGGAAAGTGGGATCATATTTATGTTATCCCCTTCATAGGTTTGTTAGGTGAAAGATGCTTTACAAACCTCACGTTACTTTATAAGCATGATCCATTATTATTACATGTTTGGTTCTGAGTTCTGCATATCCTTTGAATCACTAGAATCTATAGAACACATTAATGTTTTCAAAGAATGTTTTTATGCGTTATTTCATTTAGGTGTCATAACAACTCAAGAAGGGGAGGTATTCAAATGGCTCAGGGAGATAGATCATCAATGTGCATCCAGTGATGGAGAGCACAGCCCATTCATGTAGGCACATTAATATCTGCTTATCTTGTAGGACTCTTATCCATATCTCAACATAAATTCACTAAAGTAATTTTACCCAACATTGATAGCCTTCTTTAATTTCTCTTAACATCACAGGGATACCCAGTAGAATAGATGCTATCAATTGCCCTTTTCTCCTGCATCATGACTTTGTCTACTTTTCTGACCATGCATTTCTTTGATGATGTATTTTGCTTATGTTCTTCATCCCTCCATGTTTGTAATGTATTACAGATAGTTCACACTTAGAATTTCCTTCTCTTCTCCAGTGACCTCCATGCACTCTTTCTAAACATAAGAAGTAAGTTGGTGGTTTCTGTTCAGTCACTTCATTGGTGTCTGATTCTGTGACCCCATTTGGGCTTTTCTTGGCAAAGATACTGGAGTTGGTTGTCATTTCCTTCTTCAACTCATTTTATACTTGAGAAAATTGAGGCAGACAAGGTTAAGCAATTTGCCCAGGGCCATACAGCTAGTTAAGTGTTGGAGGCTGGATTTGAACTCAGGTCTTCCGAACTCCAGGTCCTGCACTCTATTCACTACAGTGCCCCCTAGCTGCCAAAGAATTAATTAAAATAAGTATTTAGGGTTAGGGTTAAGGAAGAAACTGAGATACATAGAGGTTAAATGGCCTACTGAGTGCAGGTCATTGAGTTATTCTCAAGGGGAACTTGAACTCATGTCTTCATGGTAACAAGTCAAACATGTCATCAGTTATATTATATGCCTTCTTAAGTACAGGTGCTCAAAAAAATGTGTTGGCTTAATATAGGATTTGATATCATGAAAGATCCATTCCAAGGATATCTAAGGAAAGTAAAAACAAGTTTTACCACAAACATGAACCAAGCGTGACATCTATCCTCTTCTATTGAGTAGTCAGTATTAGAATCCAAAGGACTTTTTGTCTAAGCTTACTCCTCACCCCACCCAATATCTACCCCCTTGAGATACTAAAGAAAGTTGTCTTCTTCAGTCTGGGTCCCTGCAGGAAGAAAACTTAGGGCATTATAACCTTAGGGGTTTCCATGCCCTCAAACTCAAATAAAACTAAGTTCATCCTTGAGATTTTCTTTTCTGAAGGAATAAAGGCAATCTCCTTACCAAGGACCCCCTGCTTGATGGCCAATGGCATTTTTCTTCTGTTTTTAAGTACACCTAAGCATGTCCAGAAGAGTTCTACTTCGTAGCTGTTGGAAATGCAGAAGTTGAATATGAGACTTTTGGGCACGTTATTGCTTAGCAAGAGAGAGTATTAAGATTAAGAATCTATAACAATCATTCCTATCCCTTCAACGTGTTTCAATATTGTTTTTTTCTCTTTTTTGTTGTTTTGTTTGTTTGTTTTTTTGGTTTTCTCCAGGCCAGAAAAACTGGTCATAGTGAAGCAAGATTTAGGCACCCTTGAGTGTGATAGAACCAATTGTGGTTCTTCCTCAGACTGGTGAGGAGGGGTCAGAGTAGCAAGGGGAAATGTAACTGGTAGCTGATATAGTAAAGGTTAATTGTTGTGTAAATAATCATCATTAATGAAGTAAGTCACAAAGTTTAGTTCACAGACAGTCTAGATTTAGAAAGACCTAGGTTAAGACTTGCCTCTGACATGTCTATGGAACACTCACAAGTCACTTAAACTCGGTGTCCTGGGCAGCTCTCTAAGACTGTAAACTGCTGGATAGCTGCTTGGACATTAGCTGACCTTCACTGTAAAGGAAGCTCCATCAGTTGGACTTTGCTATACTGATGAAACCCTGAGTCTGGACAGATGCTAACAAAGACATGCACAGCACCGCAAGGATTACAGAGTCTATTACATAAATTATAACAACCTATGAGATAAGTGATGCAAGTGTTTTGGGACCGGTGATTTCATTGAGGTAGAGATGGTCTGACAAAGAAAACCTCTTTCTATAAAGACCAACATGTGCTCTGAAATTTAGTCTTGGCTGTTGGAGTCTCAGTGTGTTAAGTGACATGACACAAGTTCAAATCTGGACTAAGATCCTCATTATCCTTGTGACTCTGGACAAGTTACTTAATTTCTTTAAGAATAATAATAGCACCTACTTCACCAGTTGTTATTAGAATCAAGTGAGATGATATTTGTAAAGTGTTTAGCTCAGTGCAAGTACTTTATAAAGAAATGCTCATTCCTCTCTCTCACCGTTCCCCAGGAAGCCACAGTGAGTATATGCCAGAGGCAATAAAGCCCAAGAACTTTTTATTCCAAACTTGTTTTCTGTCCACTATGCCTTGGGATTCATGTATTTCTATTCTCTTTTCATAATGGAGGAAACTGAATCCAAGAGAGGCTAAGCATAGACAGCGTTCGTCGTCACAGCATCTGGAATGGGCGCAAACCCAGATCTTCCTGCCCTTTAGCTCAGAGCTCTGTTCACTATACCGTCATCCTCTCAAATGGCCCATGTGATAGTGGTGGTACTTATCCAACAAAAGAAATTGTAAGGGAATAGAAAATGATATAGAAATAAGTAAATGTAATAGAAAATGAAAATCATGTGTGGGAACAATGAGGGTACTTATTTCTTTTGAATGCACCTTGAAACTGAACTGGACTATGTATCAATGAAGAATAATTAAAATTGAATCACTAAAACAATAGATTGTCCATACAAAAAGTTGGAGATGAAGTTCAATAAAGGGTTCCCCTGTTTATAGAGTATTTCCTGGTAAATGGTATCATGCTTTCAATGATTTCACCCAGTCATCAGATACAGTAAGTAGGCTATGCAAAGGGGAGGGGAAAGCAAAAAAAAAAAAAAAAAAAAAAAAAAAGGCTAACAGTAACAAGGAACTGTGAGATCATTATTCTGTGCTGAGTTGTTCAGGGGATCCAGAGGACCATGAGTTGGTTTTCCTTGAGCCATAAGTATGTTTCATTCAATAGTCTCAGTGCATGTGGGCAAGGTTCATTACAGAGCAAATGTCTGTAAAGCAAATCCAATTGTCCATTAGTTCCCACTGTAAAGTTGAAGACAGGTTTCCACAGCAGCAAATTGTTCAATAGACGGTAGGCTGGTGTTTGAGTAAAATGAGATCGTTAAGATGAGGACTATAAGGATAAAAGGGGCATTATGACAGCTGCAAGGTAATTATTTCTCTGTTAGAATTTTGAAAAATATTTGGAATGGTTTTCTTTCCCTCTTTTCATCATTGCTGTTCTCATGTTTTCCCATTTGTTGTTCGGTTGTGTCTGACACTTTGTGACCCCATTTAGAATTTTCTTGGTAAAGGTACTGAAATGTTTTGCCATTTCCTTCTCCTGCTCGTTTTACAGAAGAGAAAACTGAGACAAAACATCAGGTTATAACTGCTTGCCCAAGTTCACACAGCTGATAAGTATCTGAGGCTGGATTTGAACTCTGGTCTTCTTGACTCCAAACCTGGTACTCTAACCACTCCGCCATCTAATTAAGCCCAAATGAAGCATTAGCATTTTTCACAAACCATTGGTTAACATATTATTAACAAAACCCAGCAGGAAGAGGTAGAAAGAGAAATTCCACTTAAAATAACTTAAGACAGTATATTATACTTGGGAATCTACCTGCCAAAACAAACACAGGAATAATATATTCACAGCTACAAAATGTTCTTGACACAAATAAAGACAGACATGAATAGTTGGAGAAATATTAATTGCTTATGGGTAGGCCAAGCCAATATGAGAAAAATGACAATCTACCTAAACTAATTTACTTATTTGGTGCCATACCAACCAGACTAATAACACTCATAATTGCTTTATAGATTTAGAAAAAATATAACAAATATGGTAATCTTCTATGAACAGTCTCATTTGCTGATCACACGGAGAAAACTACTGTATAGTGTTGTGGGTTTGCTTTTGTCATTGTTAGGATACTTTAAAAGGAAATTTGTCTTATCATGTAGGTTGCATGAAAGTATTCCATTGATATTGAGGATTGTGATTATATAACTATCTGCATATATATATGTATATATATTTAGTTTAGTGCATGATTATGTATGAGAAGTGGCAAGTGGCAAGGTTCTGATCACTTTATCCAAAATGGTGGCTGTATTTGTTACTTTTTTTTTGTCTGCCAATTTAAAATTTAGGGTCTAGAACAGGAAGTGAGCCTTGAAGGAACCTGGTGCATCCCCTTGACACTACAGATAAAGAAACTGAGGTTCAGAGGGATCAAAGCATCCCAGCATAGGTCAAACAGGTAGCAAGAAACAGAGGTAGGATTTCCATTCTACTTCTCTGACTCCAGATCCAAGGCTCTGTCCACCATACAAGTTCATCATCTTCAGGTGATCCATTTTTGCTTTGTGCTTCATTAATGTTAAAGCTCATCTCCCACACTGATCCACTTAGAATGTTCCTCTGTGAACAGCAACCACATTTCATCTCTCCAGAGTCTTTGAATCTATAGGGCAACCTATGGGGAAAATGAGTGCAGACCTACTCCTGTAAAGCCTCAAAGGAATTAGGGAAGGTTTAAGAGAAATCCAACTGCCAAGAATGAGTTTTAATTAAAATCAAGGATTCAGTTCATAGCATTAACAGAGAATCCTTCAGGCAACTGAAGATGGCAATGAACTTCATCTCTGCTGTGACATTGGCATGAGAAAGAAGTGTTAGGAATAATTTTGCAGAATTTTTTTTAAGTTATTACAAACCACTTCTTTTTAAATTTTCATTTAAAATTTTTTGAGGTCTCTGTAACTTTGCCTTAGGCTATGAGAAGATGGCTGAAAGCCAAGGAACAAATCTGTCATTTTGTGACTTTCTGATTCAGTGCTTTGTAGGTAGCCATAGTCCTTATTTCACTATGGTGACAGTAAAGTGGATATCAAACAGAGAATCCAAGGTGCTGCTAATGCTTGGCCCTTAAAATGTCTCAGCTGTGCCTTCAAGTGTAATACTGCTTTTCAAGAGTAGACTGTGGCTAAGTGTTGGAGAAATGAATTTATTTTCAAAGTATGTCATAAGATTACATAAAAACTCACTTCTATGTCATTTGCCGTTTGGATCTACCTGTTTGCTCTCATGGGCCACTGGGCAAAGAGATAACTCATTCATCAAGATCTTTGAAGGTTTCAGTGTATCCATTGCAGAGTCAGAAGACCTAAGTTCAAATTCTAGCTCTGCCACTTATTCTATGTGTGACTCGAGACAAATCATGAAACTCAAACTTTCTCTGAGTGTGTGTGAGTATGTTTGTCCATCTATGTTTGATGGACCCCTTCCAAAATCTTGTGAAGCCTATAGATTTCTTTGTTTTTAAAAATCATCATAAAATGAAATGCTAAATTTCAGTTATATGTTAGTAAAGATAAATATTATTTTTATTTCTACCCAAGTTCATAGATACACTGTAATCTCTCCTTAGGAAGTGGTAGACCTGGAGGTTAACAAACTGCCTTCTCTGGGCATCTTTGGAATGGAGACATGGACAGATATAACGATGTATGTGGAAAAGCAGGGATTTTTCTGCTTCTCAGCCAATAATTCAACAAGCATTTAGTAAACATCTACTATATCGCATTGACTGCTGGGTGCTGGGGATACCAATTAAACGTTCAAAACAATCCTTTTTCTCAAAAAGCTTATGTTCTATTGGGGAAACAACAAATTCACATTCAAGTGTATAAAGAACAAATGCAGAATAAATTTCAAATGAACTCAAGGTAATTAAGTACAAAATATTTAGGAAGAAATAGTGCATGTAGACCATCAGTAATGGTTTCATGCTTCATGAAAAGAGTAATTTGCTAGGTGATAACGCATGAGTGACAGACACTTCAAAGGCATAGGGATGGAAGATTCTGCTAAGGACTGAGAGTGGTCTTGGTTGGTTGTTGTCCTTCATTCTCGAAGAGGAACAAAATGACATCACCGCGATAAAATAAAGTTTCAGTGTGTCTGACTGTGGACAATCAGATCAGTATGAACTCAGAATGTCCTACTATAGATTGGGCAGAGATAGTCCATGTGAATATTCAAGGTAGATATTCCAAATTTACTCATCCTGTTTCCTTTGTACTATCCCAATTCTGCTTTGTTCATAGAGCACAGCACCCTTTCCGATGTGGGCATGCCTTGATGAGTGGTCCTGTGGCAGTGTCTCCCATGTCGCACAATCAAATCCAAAGTTCTTGAGAGAGATCTTGAGAGTGCCCTTGTATTACTTCTTCTGACCACCATGTAATTGCCTGTCCCATGTGAGTTCTCCATAAAATAGTATTTTTGGCAAGCATACATTTTGCATTCACACAATGTGGCCAGCCCATCAGAGCTGCACTCTCTGAAGCATAGTTTGAATGCTTGGTAGTTCAGCTCGAGCAAGGACTTCAGTGTCTGGTACCTTATCCAGTACTTTACCCTGCCAGGTGATTCTCAGAATCTTCTTAAGACAGTTCAAATGGAAGTGATTCAGTTTCCTGACATGGCGCTGGTAGAATGTCCAAGTTTCACAAGCATAAAACAATGAGCTCAGTGCAACGGCTCTATAGACCTTCAATTTGGTAGTCAGTCTAATACCTATTCTCTCCTGAACTTTTCTTCCGAGCCTCCCAGACATTGAACTGGCTCTGGCAATGTGTGCATCACTCTCATTGTCAATGTGTACATCCCTGGAAAGTACACTACCAAGATGAGTGAACTTATCCACAGCATTCAAAACTTCTCAATTTGTTGCAACTGATAGTTCCATGTATGGATGGTGTGGTGGTGGCTGATGGAGCACCTGTGTTTTCTTGGTGTTAATTATTAGACCAAAATTAGTACAGGTGGAGAGAATCTATCCATATTCCATTGCATCTCAGTTTCAGAGGCTGCATTGAATGCACAATCATCTGCAAACAGAAAATCATGCACCAACACTCCCTCCACTTTGGTCTTGATTTTGTAGTCTTTTAAATTGAAGAATTTGCTATCAGTGTGGTAGCTGACCTTGATGTCATGTTCATCCTCATTGAAAGCATTAGTCAACATGACTGAAAACATCATGCTAAAAAACATGGGAGCAAACACACAGTGCTGTTTCACTCCATTGGTGACTGGGAAGGCATGAGAGCATTGTCCACTGCCCAGAACCCGGGCAAACATGCCATCATAAAATTGACATAATACTGATGAACTTCTGCGAGCAGTCTAATGTTGACGTAATTTTCCATAAGTCCTTATGACTAATAGTGTCAAAGACCTTGGTCAGATCCACAAACATTGTGTACAGACCTCTGTTCTGCTCCTGGCATTTCTCCTGGAGTTGTCATGCAGCAAACACCATATCAACTGTTCCTTGGCCCTTTCTGAAGCCACACTGGCTCTCACGTATATGACCATCTTCCACGTAAAGGATCAGCCTATTAAGGAGGACTCTAGCAAGAACTTTGCCAGCAACAACTAAGAGAGAGACCCCCCTGTGATTGTTGGAGGACAATCTATTCCCTTTACCTTTATAGAGATGGACAGTGGAGGCATTCTTGAACTCCTGGGGGATAACCTCCTCTTGCCATATAGCCTGGAAAATTTCAGTCGGCTTTTGTATGAGCAAGGAACCCCCTACCTTGTAAATCTCAGCTGGAATAGAATCAGCACCAGGTGCTTTGCCACATGAAAGGAGCCTAATGACCCTCACAACCTCTTCTTCAGTTGTAAGTTCAGCTAAGGAGGGATTGACTTCAACCTGATATAAATGGTCAAAGGCTTCAGCATTGATTGTTGATGGTCTGTTGAGAACACTGTTGGAAGTATTCAGCCCATGTCTCTAGGGTCATGTCCTTATCATTAATCAATGTGGCTCCATCAGCACTGAGTAGTTGTGATGCACCATAGGTTTTTAGTCCATAAATAGCTTTCAGGGAACCATAAAAGCGCTTTAGATTGTTACTATCAACATAAAACTGAATTTCATCTGCCTTCTTAGTGAGCCAGGAATCCTGCATCTCTCTAAGCTGCTTGTAGTTTATTTTGAATGGAATTAAATGCTGCCCTCTTAGAGGTGGATGAACTATCCTGCTGGTAAATCCTGTGGAGTTCTTATTTTTCTTTTAGCAGCTTCTGAATTTTCCCATCGTTTTCATCAAACCAGTCTTTGTGTTTGTGAGTGTTCTGATCCAGATAAGCAAATGCAGTGCTGTACACCAAATCTCTGAGAGCTGCCCACTCCTTTTCTGCTCCACTGTCACCAACTGTATGTTGGCTGAATTTTCCCTTCAAGTCAGCAACAAACTGTTCTCACTCAGTGAAGAGCTCTAATTTGTTGACATTAATTTTTCTGGTAGTCATTTTGCCTTGAGGGAGGCACTTTGGATGAATGCGAATATTTAGCTTGGAAAGGAAAAGTCTATGATCAGTCCAGCACTCTGCACCACACATTGCCT
The DNA here is from genome assembly GCF_028372415.1 of Notamacropus eugenii. Classification (NCBI taxonomy): domain Eukaryota; kingdom Metazoa; phylum Chordata; class Mammalia; order Diprotodontia; family Macropodidae; genus Notamacropus; species Notamacropus eugenii. The sequence continues at coordinate 10,376,467 of NC_092877.1, forward strand.
TTGTCACTCTCACATTTTGTCTTTCTCTTCTCCTTATAATCACATAGTCTAATAGATGCCAATGTTTGCTATGAGGGTGAGTCCATGATGTTTTATTGTATTTCGGTAAACAGAAAACAGTGTTGGTGATGAGGTCATATGATGCACAAGTCTTCAGCAATAATTAACTGTTGCTCTTTCCAACTCCATTCTTCCCTAGGATTCCCTGCCAAGTCTGAGCCTACTCTAGCATTAAAGTTACCCAGAATTATAAGTGTGTTCTCTTTTGGCACATTGATGAGAAGGGTCTCTGGGTCTTCATAAAATTTTTCTTTAGCTTCATCAGGGTTTGTCATGGTGGGAGCATAGGCACTGATGATGGTGACATGGCGTTTTCCTGCAAGTGGCAATCACATTGTCGTGAGCTTGCCATTCTTTCCTTTTGGCAGGCATACCAGCTTGCTGACTAGATTAGTTATTGATTGCAAAACCCACACCAGCTTCATGGCACTCCCCTTCACTGTGTCCACTTCAGAAAAATGTGTATCCAGCTCCAACTTCAGTAAGCTGACCTTCATTTGGCAATGTTGTGTCACTCAGGGCTGCTTTTTAGATGGGACACCTATTGAGTTCTCTTGCAACAACGGTAGTTCACTTTTCAGGTCCACTGGATTTTATGTTGTCTGTAAGTGCACACACCTTCCGTGTGCCAGTGATGAATGGAATCATCTTTGCATACATTTTTGGACATTTTGTACATTTCTTTGTATTTTGACCATGTAGTGAGATTCCACACCTGCTGCAGTAATCAGACCATGGTTGGGTAAGCAGGCAATGTTTAGGATATCTTTTCTAGCCCTCTTTCTCACATGAGGAGGTGATCAGTGTGATCTTTAAAAGGCTGCTCAGACACTCAGAGGGCTGCTGACTCCCACTGCTGCTTCCAGTGAGAAAGGACCCTATGGCTGGGGTCACTTGTATGCAGGATTGTGACTACAGCTCCCAGTGTATCTGCACCTGCTGCTTCATTACTTGCCTGTTACCACAGGACTTTGAGATATAATAGTAAAATGGTATGGGTGATGTCTTTTGATTCATGCATAAGTTGGAATTAAGTGAGGCAGAGTAGCACAGAGTCATCAACCTCATCAACTCCTCCAGAGTCATCACAGTCTAGTGGCAGGACAGAGTCAAGACGGCTGGCGATGGATTAGGATACAGTGGATGACCTTGGCATTTTTGGTGTCTAACCAAGCTCTAAGCACTCCACCTCACCTGTTTCAACTGCCTTCATGGCTGTTGGAAGAAATTGTTCTCATCTTTCCATTCTACCAGTGGAAGTATTCACATGCTTGGGGTAGACCACCCCATAACTCACCACTGCGTTTGAGACCCCTTGGTTACCCTCAATCTGGTATGGCCCATCTGCCAAAAGATTTACCGGGGTGTAGCTTCTGTACATAATACAGCTTCTTGGTGAGAGTTGGGTGGAACAAGTAGACACCAAAGGTAGAAAGCAGCCATGAATAGGGCTTGGCATCTATCACATCAGGGGTACTGGTCTTCCCAGAACATACCCTATATATAGTAAAAGAGTTAGTAAAGTGGCCCAATGCATAGATTGCACAACTTGAGGAGTTATTTAGGAAGATGAGTTCAAATTTTGCATCAGATACTTATCTAACTGATGCCCCTGGTCAAATCACTTAACCTCTGTCTTAGTTTCCCCATTTTGAAATGAGAATGGTAACAGCATCTCACAGGGTTGTTTTGACGACATGGTCAGACACATGCTTGATAGAAAGCACTTTGGCAGCTGTGTAGACAGATTAGAGTGAAGCAAGATGTATCCCAGGGATAATAGCTAGGTGGCCATTACTTTCAGAGAGAGGTAATGAGGACCTGAGCTAAATCTATAAGATCTGTGAAAAGAGAGAAAGATTAAGTGCAAGAGATATTGAAGGGAGAGGTAGAAACGTTTGGCAACTGATTGGATATGTGAAGTCACAACAGTTAAGGATGGCACCCAGATTATAAACGTGGGAGATTGGATGAATTATGGTGCCTTCAACAGAGATAAGGAAGTTTGGAAGAGGATTAGATTTGGAGAGTAATCATGTAAGGTCACTTTTGGAAATTTTGAATATGAAATATGTCTTGGATATCCACTTTGTAACAGTCAAATGCCTCTCTTCTCTCCTACTCCATACCCAACTGAATTTTTGCCCAGTATAGCTGGATTTGTTCCTTACTCTGCCTTGTGAAGAAATATTTCTGGTAAATCTCCAAAATTATCACCAGGTTCTTCTAGCTAGAGTTTGTTTCGAATACCTGCCATGTCATTACTGGTTTTTCCCAGATGATATTCTCCACTGATATTCTAAATGCTATTTCTGAGTGTTTTTTTTTCTTTTTTACCCTGTCAAACCCTGATAAATTCAATTCAAATTAAATCTTTAAGTACTTACTGAATTACTACCAAGTGTCCGGCTTGGTTCTGCAGGAAAAACCCAAGATGTTTATGACATCCCCTGTCCTCCAAGAGCTCAGACTGTTTTCAGGGAGATTTACAGCAGGAAGCCATTAGAGAATAATACCAGACAGAAATAACTTGATTATAATCTAATAAAGTCATTCCCGATCCAGGGCATTTTCTCTCAGAATTGTATTCTGGATGGATTTTTCTTTGTCAATTACAATGACTTGGTTTCCTGATGTAACACTAATACTGCACATGCATTTTTTCTAGTGTAGAAGTTCTTAATCTGGGATATGTGAAATTGTTTTTTTTTTTTAAATATGTTGATAAATGTATTCAACCATAATTTGTTTCCTCTATCATTGTATGCATTTAATTTTAAGCTTTTGTAAATGCTATTCCGAGAAATATTCTATTATCTTTTCTAGGCTGCCAGAAGTATTCATCACATGCACACACACACACACACACTCACACACACTTACACACAAACACTCTCACACACACTCTCTCTCTCTCTCTCACACACACACACACACACACAATGGAAAGAACCCCTTGGTTAACCAATATAAGATAAGTATGGGAGGCAATACAGGAATGCAGTTCAAAGACTTCTTGATGCTGTCAACAAGCAAGTAATTAAATTTAAAACCATGGTAAAATAGTAATAGGCTGAATCCCCAGCAGAAAAAGATGGTATTTTTATCTATGCAGTCATATATCAAGGACTATTACAGTATTGGGATTTTTTTAGCACTACATCTTTATCTATTTCAAATAAACCATGACCAAAAGAGCCCTAGAAAATGATTGGGTCATCACCCTAGTCATATCATCCAGTTCCCTGGCAGGTTAAAAACAAACAAACAAACAAACAAACTCTTTTTCTGCACAGATCCCCAATGAATTTAGTCACTGTGGTTTTTGGGGCCAAAGCTCAAGATGCCCCAAAAAAAAGCAGTTCCATCCCAATTTTTAACTGAGATAAGAGCAAAGAGGAAGAGCATCCGATAAGGCTACAGACAGCTCGGCTCCTTTCAGGAGACGGTATGCCCAACTAGCTTTTTCCCTGCCAGGGGCATTTCATGCCAGGCATTAGGAAGATAGATTAAGGAAGTCAGAAACTATTCAATTATTCTCTACATGAGGCATAGTAGGTTTGTTTCCTCTTCTTTCTTCAAAGGATTTTTTTTTTATTTTGCCTGCTGAAAGATCATTCTTTAAAATATGGTCATTCTTTACAGATCTGTGTTTGAGAAATGCGGAAAATGGGTGTATGAAAGAGAAAAAAAAGATGGTATGTGGAGTTGAAAGAAGAAAACAATTTGATGATATAAACTCACTAATTTTAATAGCAGGATTAAAAAATGTGAAGTGTGATGGGCCATTGTTGGAATGTCGAGAGGAGAGATGCGCTCATCATTTTGGTTGGATGAGATGAAAAATTGAATATCTAATACATTTCTATGATCTAAATCTAGATGGAAATGAGGAGAGGCAGCTCAGTGTATCAGACAGAATTCAGTACTTCAGAATTCAGAGTACGATTTGAATCATAACGCAAACATAGATAAGCTGTGTGACTCTGGACAAGTCAACTATTTAAGGCCCGATTTTTTCATATTTCAAAATGGGTGTGGCAATAACATCTCCCTTGTGGGCTTTTGATAACCAGTTGAGATAATCACTAAAATATATTTCAAATTTGAAAGAGCCATAAAATCTCAGTTACTGTAGGCTACAAAAATTGTGCTGTCAGTGGAAAAATTCAACTTCAAAAATATAACTGGCCAAAAAAAGAAAGGGATTCTTTTGAACCAGAATTAGGCCTGGTATTAGTACTGGTGTAGATGCAGCATGGTATTGTAGATGGGGTGCAGGACTTGGACCCAGAAGGATCTAGGTCCTAGTCCCAAGTTTGATGTTGATGGACAAAATGCCAACAACTACAGACACTAGACATCTCTCTAGGATGCATCTACTAAGCTCTAGTCAGTTTACAGCTTACTATGGGGGATCCCACCCTGGGAGTTATCTGTGCTGCTTTTATTTGTATCTCCATTTCTAGATCTGTCACATATGGAAAATTCAAAGAAAAAATTTATTGAAATTGTTTTGCTGGCCACATTTATGGAATTACATGATAGAAAGCCACCTAATAATTAAAAAAAAACATGTCCAAGTGAGGGAAGAAAGATGGATGAGTTGAAAGGATGTGATATGATGACATAAAAATTTAGATAAAAATTTAGAGAGCTTAGAAAAAGGCACTTTAAAAGTAAAGGAGATTCCAAGGAAAAACTCTACTGAAATAATTTATAGTGCTAATTGTTTCATATACTTTGGCATGTAGGGAAATACACCTGGGCTGTTTTTCCTCCAAGGAAAATATGTTCAAAGATATCTTGGAATAAAATCAACTTTCCTCAGTTGAACTGTTAGCTGGGTGTTTCAGGGCTCACTGAGTTAGGGATGGAGTAAATTAGGTCCAATGCACACTCTTTCCAGATGGGCTGGTAATTTATGTTCTGCCACAAGACCGTATGTGGAATTCCCATACCCAGCCAGTCCTCTCAGAGATATGTCTCAGGTCACAAAACAGACCTGGCAAAAGTGTGGATGACTCACTTCAAATCATTTCCTACTTCGAAAAAATGAATCACTCAAACTACAGAGCCTCCGGTCAATAACATCGTCTTCACATATGATGAATGGCAGACATGGAGGATGGCTATTGAGAAGCAGTTATTTTTGGCACATCTCAATTCAGTCCTATGTCAAAATTTGTGGGGTAGGAGCTCAGTAAGAGCAAGGCAAAGGCAACATTTGGCTAGCAGGAGAAAGGTACATTAAAGGAAAAATAAAATCTGAATGACTATGGTTCATTTATTGAAGGGCACAAAGATTTCCTCTCTCAGCATTTTGTTGGAAAGGTTAAAAAGTCACACAGTCTCCAAGGCCCACTTAATTAATTGTTGGAAATAAAAAGACCAGTGATTGAAAGTAATGTGTATATGTGTGTGTTAGAGAGGTGAATGGCTGACTGCTTTCTTGTAATAATATTTATGTAAGACAGACATGTATTATTTTTCCAAAGGACTGACCTTCCCAGTGTTCCACACATAAATTTATTTCTATGTCCCTATTTTATAAAAAGGAAACTGAGGACATGAGTGATGAGATATTGTAACTCAGAAAGGATTGTCTTGTGAGTTGTGAATGTGTCTAGAGAATGTTATATGACCATATTTCATGGACCCCATGTGACAGTCTGATGAAGCTTACCTTTTATTAGAATAATATTTTAAATTCATATAATAATAATGTATGTATAAAAATAAATAAAATACAAATTTCATGCCAGGTTATAAGCTGCTGTTCTAGAGTTAACTGGAATCTAGAGATTTTATGTAATTTTCTATAAACTCATAGGAGGCCGTGTTAATTCTCCCAATGAAGTGGAAACTTCTTGAATAAAAAAAAAACTATTTTATTTTAATGCATATATGCCCAGCCTTAATCAGAGAGCTACACACATAAAAACTTACAAAACACTTGTTGATTTTTTTTAAAAAATGATTCTTGCCTGAGATCTGTGATCTCATGAATAGATCTTAGAAAACTGAATGCCAGAGTTGAAATGAACCTTAGAATATGAAACATAGAATTTAAACCTGGACAGGACCTTAAAAATCATCTTGTACAACTCTTTAATTTTTGTAGACAAGATGAGTGAGTCTCCATGGCAGCAATTCTTGCAAGGTCACAAGGTATGAAGCATCAGAGTCAAGATTAATAGTAATTATATTTTCACACTTCAGGGATTTATGGTTGTGTCATTATAAGTATTATCTCTATTAAAGCTAATCAAACCTCCAGTAAGTACAACTAGGTCCTCATTAGTGTTAATAATGAATTCTGTGAAGTGATCAAATTATTTGAATTTGCATTATTCGAAGTTATAATTATGTGTAAACTATGGTTATTGGTTCTAACTAAACCCAGGTTCTCCTTACCATCATAATGAGTCATTAGAGTAGGACTTGGAATATTGGAAGACCTGGATTTAACTCCTGCCTCTGAAAATATGCTATTTCATTTAACCTGTCTGTGCTCTTGGAAGTTCTCTAAGATAAGGAGTTAAGGTGATACCCTCAATTTTAGAGAAAGGTTCTCATTCTGGAGTTCTTTATGCTAGTGAAGTCACAGGAACAGTGACAACCTCTTTCATTTCTCTAATACTATATGGTATATAAAGTGCTTTTGTACATTATCCGATTTGATTGTCAAAACAGCCTTCTGAGTCAGAGAGGAAAATCATGATTGCCTCCATTTAGATTTGAAGAAACCAAGACTCCAAGAAGAAAAGGGAATTGCTGGTTATCACCTTGCTAGTAAGTGGCAGAGTCTGGTGCTTGTTCTACTGTAGTACAATTCCTCCAAAAGATAGGAGTATGTTTAATTATAGATTGGTTCCTGTCTCCAAAAAATTTTTCACTTCGTATGGAATCCAAGACAAAAATCAAACCAACACAATCAATGCTGATGTGTAAATACCCTTCTTTATCCTTATGGATTTATGATATCACTGATATGGGCACCTATCCTATATGACTTTAATCCAGATCCCCTCATCAACCTGTCCATCATTTCTTCTCTTCCTGTTTTGTGGTTATCAGAAAGCATGTTGACTGTCCTTCAGCTATCCTTTGTTTTCATTATATAACCTTTTACCTCCTATCACATATGGAATGAAATTCTACATAATCCCTTATTTCAGTTTTTCCCACTTTACTCCCATCTGCCATACACCTTTTCATTATTACCCTTTGGGAGAGTCTAAACTTCCCTTCTTAAGAGTCCGTTGTATTTTATGACTCCATATCACTTGAAGATTGTTAGTGTTTAAAAACAGTGCATTCTGTTGTTTCTGAGGGTAGTGTGGGGTCAGTAAAAAAAAGTACTCTGTAATTCCCTAAAGTCAATCCATGTAGAACAACAGCAGTTATCAAAATGCAATTAAGTAAAAATGGTTATAGATTTTTCTGGGGAACTAGAGGGTTTAATTCTATTTAGATCCAGAAAAATTTTTGAATTATCTACTATGTGGATTGCATCATGAATACAAAGAGAGAAATAACCTAGCATATTCTCAATAATAGTTTTAAATAATGTTTTAAAATTTGTGAAGAACTTTCCAAGAAGTATGATAGAAAGAGAGCTCAACATGGAGACCAATGAGCAGTGTCCAAATTCAGGTACCTCCACTTATTACCTGTATGACCTTGAATAAATCATGTAATCTATCTGGTCCTCAGTTTCTTAAGCTGTGAAATGAGAGGTTTGAACTAGATGACTTCAAAGCAGCCTTCTATCTCTAGAACTATGATCTTTTGACTGCATTTAAGCCTCATCAAAATCATGTAAGGCATAACCTCTAAGTATTTTGCCATTGAGTAAATTGTGATTCATAGACTTCAGGGAACTTTCCCATAGACACACAGGTAGTAAATGTCATGGACTTAAAGTCAGGTCATCTAGACTGTAAGTCCAACCCTGTATCTACTCAACCATTATGTCTCAGTCAATATATTTTAAATCTAAACATTTAGAATAATAATTTGGTGTAGAGGGAAAAGAAATGACAACAATATAATGTTCTTCTTGGACCACATTTTACTCACTGTGCCATTCAGACAGTCAAAGAGTACAAGGAGATTACATGCCTCTGGGAGGCAGGGGGAGGTTTACAGCACAAGATAACTGGAGACAGAGGAGAAAACACAATGCAGAAGAAAGAAAAGGCATTGTGGGAAGATGCCACCTGAAGTGATATTAGAGGAAAATAGAGAATCTAGGAGGTACCCAAGGGAAGAAAGAAGCACATCTCTAGGACAGAGACAGTCCACACTGACAAAACTCTACTGAGTGGGTGAGAATGGGTAAACAATCTTCAGGCCTGATCCTTATAGCCGAATCACCCTTAGAATTAATTGTCTCAGGGCTCAAAATGAAACCATTCTTCAACAGTTGGGTGTCTCAGTGGCTAAAGTGCTAATCTTAGAGTCAGGAAGACCTGAATTCAAAACCAATCTTCCCTCAGACATTTACTAGCTTTGTGAGCAAGACACTTAACCTACGTCTGTCTCAGCTACCCAATCTGTAAAATGGAATACTAAGACTTTCCTCCCAGAGTTTCTGTGATGATAGAATGAGATAACATATGTAAAGTGCTTCATAAAACTTAAAGCAATACAAAGAATACATATAGTATATCTCTGTGTTAGCTATTATTATTTGCAGGATCATTTCACAGGAAACCTTAAATGGACAGCTAGCTCCTGTCCCCTTCCTCCTTCCAATTGTTTTTGTTGTAGTTCAGTCATTTTCAATCATGTCTGACTCTACTTGTCCTCATTTGGGGTTTTTCTTGAAAAAATGTCACAGTGGTTTATCATTTTCTTTTCCAACTTGTTTTATAGATGAAGAAACTGAGGCAAACAGAATTGTGATTGCCCAGGATCACACAGCTAGTAAATGCCTGTGACCAGATTTGAACTAAGGTCTTCCTGATTTCAGGGCTGGCTATCTTTCTAATGCATCATCTGCCACCTTCCCCCTAAACTTCTTCCAGTCCTCAATTACCTCTCATATAAAACATCTTTTGAAAACAAAGTGCAAGTCAAAGAGTTCTAGCACTGGACAGCTCCTCTGGGCCTTCAGGTCAAAGACCTGAAGTAATACAAACTTCTGTTGGACTTGGCATTTGAACTTTTCCAGTGAGCCCTTTGTGCACAAGTCCATTCTCTGATCTGGCTGTTGTTTCTTCTTGTTTACAGAAGCTTCATTCTATTTGAGTGGTTCATGTGGAGGCATGGACAGAGAAAGGTTCAACAAATCCCTAACATTTTCATTATTAGAGAGAAAGCAATAGTAGAAAGAGTGAGATAGATGGATAGAAATAGAGAAAGAGAGAGAAATTGACAGATAGAGACAATCAGAAAGGCAGAGAGGGATAGAGACAAAAAACAAAGATAGAACCAGAGACAGAAATAGAAAGACAGAGAGCAAGCAGAGGGAGAAAACATGCATGTCAAAGTATAGCTAATATTCTCATCTCCAGAAAAAATGCTCTTCACATTAAGGAAAGGGACAGGTGATAAACCACAGGACATAGCATGACAGAGAAAGAGTACCAGAAGAGGGTATGGTTCAACCATCCATCACCCTCTTCCCAGTAAGCATCTCTGTTGAGAGAACCAACATCCTTTCAGTCGTCCACATCCCCAAACTTGAGGATGTCCTTAAAATCGAAGTGTCATGGATCACTTCTGTCTCTCACCATGCTTTCTCCACTCATACAATGATCATCTCCTCTCCACCACGATGGATCAGATTTCCTTGCTTTGACAGGTGAGATTTTCCTTATCTTGCCAGGACCTGAGTCTACATAACACTTCCTGACTCCAGGTCTGACTCTTCCTGGTTATCTCCTCAGAATGTCTTGTTTGAGTATTCTCCCTGTCCCTTTTCCCCACTCCGTTGTTGTCGCCTGTTAGAATATCAGCTCCTTGAGGCCAGAGACAAACTTGCTTGCTTTAATTTTTATTCCCAATGTTTAACACTATGCTTTTTCTACAGTAAGTTCTTAATAAATATACATTCTCTCTATCTCTGTCTTTCTCTTTCTCTGTGTCTGTATCTATCTATGTCTGTCTCACTGTCTCTCTGTCTCTGTCTGTGTCTGTCTGTCTGTCTCTCTCTCTCTCTCGGCCCTTTATTCAAACTCACTGACATTATAAAGAACCTAAGATCCAGAGAGACTCTCACAAAGGCCATTGGTGTCTGATGTAAGATTTGTACCTAAGTCTTCTGACTCCATATCCAGTGATCTTTTCACTGTAGCATTGTTTGAATCAGCTGCCATGTTTTATTGGTTCTGTCTCCCTGATGTCTCTTACATCTGCCACCTTCTCTCTATACACCGTGCCAGATTTCTACTTCCAGCTTTTTAACACTTCTCACCTGGATTGTTGCCATAGTCTCTTAATTGCTTTTCTTCCCTCCTTATATTCCTCCCACTTTCCAATATATCATCCTGATAGGTGCAAAACTGACATTTTTGATACAGAGATATGGTGATGGTACTCCTCCCCCACCCCCAACTCAAAATTCTTCAATAACTCTCTTTTGAACTCAGTATAAAACACAAGCATCCTCACATGGCTTGGAAAGCCTTCCACAACTCTTCTTATCTTCCCAGAATTATTTCTGTGTTGCCCTTAAATAAATCACTTACTTCCCCAGAGCCTTAGTTTCCTCCTGTATAGAATGAAGATAATGATGTCTGTAGTACTTACCTCATAGGCTTGGCATAAGGCTCTAAACATCTAATATAAGTGAACTTCTACTTTCGTGATTTTTCATTCCAATAAAAATAGCCTTACGCTACATGCACAATGCTCTTATTTCCCACTTTGTGACTTATCAGAAATGCCTCCACCAGCCCCCATCATGTCTAGAATACATTTCATATTTCCAATTCAGAGGATCTCATTTTCTTAAAAACATAGCTTTGGTTCACTCTGATGTTGTGATCTGAGGTAGTGTTAGAGGGTAAAGTAGTTGGGGGTGGAGCAGAGGAGGGCGCCAAGCCAGTGAATGGCCAGGTGGCCAGGTGGAAGATTACAAGGTGAGAAGCAGGTCATGGTGATTGCTGCAAGGTCACTGGTGCCTTTCAGGAGGGCACCTCCAATGGAAGAAGTGTTCACCCTGTCTAGAAGAAATTATCCCTAGAAGTTAGGGCCCCAGGTCAAAGCCCTATTTGTCCAATGCTAATTGTAGTTTTAATGTTTGTTACAATAGGAAAGTCTCTGTAATGGGGATTGGTCAAGGTTTCAAGGGAGAAAATATTGATAGAAACCTTGTTGTAGAAATAAGGATTTCCTGAAATCGTAAGTGCATGATTGGATGAATAATACCCTCTGTGGGGTGGTATAGTAGAAAGCATATTGGACTGTGAGTCGGGAGAACCAGATTCTAATACTACTATAGGTATGAACTACCTGTATGTCCTTGGGAAAGTGACAAACCTCTCAAGGACTAAATTATTTCTTAGATGACTTCCTGCTCCAGAGTCCTATAATTTACTAAAATATGGTTGAAAAGAATACAAATAATTGTCTAATCAAGGTTGGAGGGGAGGATGAGACCAAGGCTCAGAGCTTTCTTCTCTAGTCCAAGTTGGTGTATCTCAAGGGCTTAACTGGAACTACTTCATCCTTGCTTACTATTTACTTGAATCCACCATTCCAGAGTAATTGCTTGGTTTCATATAATATTCCTTGTGTATGCAAAGCCCCCAAACCAATACCAGTACAATGACTTTATTTATCCTTTGTCTTTTAAGTACTACTAAATCATTCTAGAAAATTCTAAACTTAATCTGATGTGTACAATTAATAAATTAGCTTACCACAGTGCCTGATACATAGAAAGCACTATATAAATGTTAGCTATGATTATTGATTGCATCAATAGAGCAGGGAGTTTTAATCTAAGGTTCATGATCTTTTTAAAATTTTGATAAATTGTTCAACATAATTGACTTCCTTTCTAGTCAATATGTTTAACTTTGTGCATTTAAAGACATTATTCTATTAAGGGATACATATGTTTCACCAGATTGAATGGGGCCATAACACACAAAGGTTAAGAACTTTTTAAATTGAGGCATTTAGACCTTGTCCACACCTAGTTCGTACCTCCAGTAGATTATTATTTTATTCTGCCAGAGAGTTAAGCATAGCAGTCCCTTTTTATCACCTGATTTAAGTGAAATGGAGAAATTGATTGACTGACTCAGTGAACCCTTTCCAAATAATGAATTGATGACTTACATATAAAGTATTGAAATAATAGGCTTTTCATATAGATGTAGCACAGGACAACAGGTCATCAGTGATGCTATAAAGGAAAGGGCAATGGATGAACAGACTTAGTTTTGAACTGGCATCCAAGAAATTCAAAGAAATCGTATAGGGTCACCAGTGTACTTTTTGGATGACATATAGAACGAAATGAGAAGCTAGGCAGAGGATGAGGAAGCTCATTCATGGGCATCAGTAGACACTGAGACATTATCATTATGGCATTAAACATTCATCCGGTATCCACTATATTCCAGGTATTGTGCCAAGCTCTGGAAAGTGCCTACTATGTGCCAGGTACTTTGACAAGTTCTAAGTACAAAGAAAAGCAGAAGATGGTCCCAGTTCTCAAGAGACTCACATTTAATAGGAGAAATACATGAATGAAGAAGTCTCTTCACATTATTTCAAATGAACAGCAAGGACAATTTAAAATGGAGGACATTTCTCTATTCTGTAATGGTCCCTCTCCCTTCCCTGCATCTCATATAGAACATAGAATCTTAGAGATCTGGGAGGAAACTTAGGGGTAATCTGCTCAAAACTACTCTCATTTTTTGATGAAAAGCTTGACCCCCTCCCCTCAAAGGAGCTTAAGTGGATTGCCCAGGATCACCCAACTAGGGAGTTACACAGTGGAAACTAGAATTAAGCAGCGCTGACTCCCAGTTCAGTGCTGGCTCCTCCATTATGCACAACTTCCTTATATTTGAGGGCATTTGTGTTCCACAAGCTACTTTGGTTCGGTTGTTTTCAATCCTGTCCAACTCTTCCTGACCCCTTTTGGGGTTTTCTTGGCAAAGAAGCTGCAGTGGTTTGCCATTTTCTTCTCCAGGTCATTTTACAGATGAGGAAACTGAAGGAAAGAGGGTGAAGTGACTAGTGAAGGGTCACACAGCTAGTCAGTGTCTGAGACCAAATTTTGCCTCAGGAAGGTGAGTCTTCACACCTCAAATCCCAGAACTCTATTTCCTGGATCACATAACTGCCCTACAAGCCACTGGGCATTCATAATTTATAATGAGAGTTGACCTCAGAACCAGGAAATCCTGGGTTCAAGTCCTACTTCGAACACATATAATCCTGAGCAAGTCTCTGAATGAACTCTCAAAGTCTAGATAAAATAGCATTATTTCTCATTCTTCCTTAGCAGAGGGAGGCTCCTCCCTGGGAGCTGCTTATACCTATAATTGGTCTAGTCCAAATAATGATAACGAACATCTATACAGTCTTGGAGTTTGCAACACACTTTATACACCTTATCTTACTTGAAGCCCCATAATAATCCCATTCTGTAAAATGGGTATAATAATAGAACTACCTCAAAAGGTTATTGTAAGATAACTTAAGGAAAGCATTTGGAAAACTGTTAAGTTCTCTATAAATGCAAGCTCTTACTGTTAAGGTCGTTCATGATTTTAGAGATGAGGAAAATGAGGCTCACAGTGGTTAAGTGACTTTCCAATGGTCACAAAGCCACTAATATCAAAGGCTGAATTTGAAGTCTCCAGACTACTAAGTTCAGCACGTTGTTTACTACACTATTTATTATCTTAGTTAATCACTTGGAATATATTTTAAAACAAACAAATTATAAAATAGTACCTGCTCACAAAAGATTCCCTTTGCTCTGAAAGGTTAAATTAGAACAGACTGGGCTAACAGAAAGTTTTTAAACTGCTTGAGTTCAACACTCAGTGATTCTCTTGTCTTTCCATTGATATATGTATGTATGAATCTGTGTATAGATATATAAATATATATATATGTGTGTGTATATATATATATGTATGTGTGTATAAGTGTATGTATATATAATTTTTCCTTGAAGCTTGCTTGCTCCCATGCTTTCTAGCATGATGTTTTCAGCCATGTTGTCAAATGCTTTCAATGAGAATGAACAAGGCATCAAGGCCAGCTACCGTACTGACTGATGGTAAATTCTTCAATTTGAAAAAGCTCCAATCCAAGACCAAAGTGGAGCAAATGCTGGTGCATGATTTTCTGTTTGCAGATGATTGTGCATTCAATGCAGCCTCTGAAGCGGAGATGCAACAAAATGTAGATTAGTTCTCTACTGCTTGTGCTAATTTTGGCCTAATAATTAACACCAAGGAAACACACGTGATCCATCAGCCATTACCACACCATCTATACATGAAACCATCAGTTGCACACAATGGAGAAATTTTGAATACTGTGGATAAGTTCACATATCTTGCTAGTATATTTTTCAGGGATGTGCACATTGATAATGAGGTTGACGCACGTGTTGCAGTTCAGTGTTTGGGAGGCTCTGAAGAAAAGTTTGGGAGAGAAGAGGTATTCGACTGACTACCAAACTGAAGATCTACAGAGCTGTTGTGTTGACTTCATTGTTATATGCTTATGAAACATGGACAGTCTACCAGCACCATGCCAGGAAACTGAATCACTTCCATTTGAACTGTCTTAGGAAGATTCTGAAGGTCACCTGCCAAGATAAGGTACCAGATACCGAGGTCCTTACTCGACGTAAACTGCCAAGCATCCAAACTATGCTTCAGAGAGCACAATTCCAGTGGACTAGCAACATTGTCGAATGCAAAATGTACACTTGTCAAAACAACAACTATTTTATGTAGAACTCACACTGTGCAAGCAATCATATGGTGGTTAGAAGAAGAAATACAAGGACATTCTCAAGGTCTCACTTAAGAACTTTGGAACTGATTGTGTGACATGGGAGACACTGGCACTCAAACACTCAGCATGGTGTGTCCACATCAGAGAAGGTGATGTGCTTCTATGAGCAAAGCAGAATTGAAAGAGCACAAATTTAGAGTATCCACCCCAAATGTTCCCATGGACCACTTGTGCCCTACCTGTGGTAGAACATTCTGAGCTTGTATTTTTCTGATCAGCCACATTTGGACACATTGAAATTTGACTTCATCATAGCTATGTCATTTTGGTCTTCTTCATCCTCCATCCATACTGGTCTAATTCGTTTCTTCCCGAATGCATCCACAATGGCATATTTTGCATTAAATGTGTGTGTATTCATCCTTCGTTGCTGAAGACCATGCCATAATAGAAATAATGACATGACTTGCACTTGACTTTGTTTTGAGTGAGAGAGGGCTGTGCAGGTCATCAACCTCACTTCTTCTCCAAAGCCATCTGAATCCAGTGACCAGATATTCATCAGGATGACTAGAGATGACCCAGGATGAGGCAGTTGGGGTTAAGTGACTTGCCCAAGGTCACAGAGTTAATGAGTGTCAAATGTCTGAGGTGAGATTTGAACTCAGGTCCTCCTGACTCCTGCACTGGTGCTCTATCTACTGCACCACCTCGCTGTCCCTGCATAAAATATAAACCACCTACAATGAATAATAAGCACCAGCAAGATGTAGTAAGAATCATACATACGTTTTGACATCCTGTTTGCATTCAAAAGAAATTTAATCTGGAACATTGGGAATTTAAGGAGGAAGGAATCAGCAAAGATGTTATGCAGAAAATTCAGTTTTTTGCTCTTTCATGTATGTTTGGCTTTTAATAATAAGTTGTAGTGGTCCCTATCTCAATTCCTCCTCTCACTGATGAGTTGAGCCCCCAGAGACTAGCTATCCTTATACCCTATTTGTGTTCTGGGAGTACCGTCAAGGGTTTATGGGACTTTCTTTTTCTAATTCTATTGGCTCACACCTCCATTCTACTATGTTCTTCCCAATATCAGTCTTCACTTGGCTAGCACCCCAGTATCATTAGCATTGATGAATTTTTACAAAGAGATATTTACTTAAGAGATTTGGCAAGACCAAAACCAGAAACATTTTCTCCCAGTACTTGAGGACACACACTTCCCTATATCACTTCAGTCCTTCAGGAGAATGGGCTCACATTTAAAGCAGTTGTAAAGTATTTGTGCACCAATTTCACTTCGGAATGTAACATTGCCAAATGGTCAAGTGCTATCTATACTTCCTGGCTCTCTTTAATTCACTTCTATGCGTGATCAAGTTGGTAACTCAGGATCTCCACGCAGAACTCCTTCTACCTATCTAGATCTGTTATTAATAGATTAATCCTATTAAGTTATTCAAGATGCATAGATAATAAGTCCCATGCCCAAAGTCACACAATTCCTTAGTATGAGTTCTGGGATTTGAACATGAGTCTTGATGATTCCAAACCCAAGCAACTGCTTCATCTACTGTGCCACATGTGATCAAACTCTGTCTGTCTCTCTCTCTTTCTCCTTCCCTCTCTCCCCCCTAAATCCCCTTCCCATCCCCCTTCTATCATACATATGAAAAACTTCCAGCTGTGAAATTTTTTATTTTAACAAAATTGACATTGTTTCCATATTTTGTGGTGGTTGTGATCTAATTAATTTATTTTTATTATTTCTTCAATTAACAAACATTTTGATTAATTAGTTCCTTCTACTTTCCTCGCACTGAGCAACTTTTAAAAACAAACAAAAATGAAGCCATCCAGACATCTCTGCATAATCTGGCAAGACAAACTCCCATATTAACCATCTCCATGACTATTTCTCCTTTTTCATTTTCAGTTGAATACTTCTCTGTCAGGAGGTGTGTCATGTTTCTTTTTTTTAAGTAGCTGCTTTTTAAAATGAACATAAATATAATTTCTCTCCCTTCTATTGCCATTAAAAAAAAGAAAATCAAGTTCTGTAACTAATATGCAAAACCAATCAAAACAAATCTCAAAAGAACCCACATGTACAAAAATATTTATAGCAGCTCTTTTTGTGGTGTCTAAGAACTGGAAATCTAGTGGGGATGCCCATTAATTGAGGAGTGGCTGAACAAGTTGTGGTATATGAATGTAATGGAATACTATTGTACTATAAGAAATGACTAACAGACAGACTTCAGAAAAAAACTGGAAAGACTTATATGAACTGATGCTGAGTGAAGTGAGCAGAACAAGGTGAACATTATACATAGTAACAGCCACAGTGTTCAAGAACTGGTTTTGATAGATAGCCCTTTGCAGCAATGTAAGGACCTGAAACATTTCCAAAGGACTCATGATGCAAAATGCCTTCCACATCCAGAGAAAGAACTATGGAGTCAGAACCCAGAATGAAGCAATTATTTTGTCCTTTATTCTTTTTTTTTGTTTTTCTCATGGTTTCTCCCATTTGTTTTAATTCTTCTATGCAACATGACTAATTGGAAAATGTGTTTAATAGAAATGTATGTGTAGAACCCATATAAGATTGCATGTCATCTTGAGGAAGGAGAGGGAGAAAATTTGGAAGTGATTATTGAAAACTGAAAACAAATAAATTAATACATTTTGGGGAAAAAAATCTCATTGACCATATACACACATACACATATGCATGCATATATCCAATATATACATATATTATATGTGTGTATACACATGTATGTGCATACATGTTTAAAGTATATGTGTGTGTGTTTTACATATACAATTTCACCCCTGAATCCCCCACCCCTCTATCAGGATTGCATGTTTCATATTTAGTCCCCTGGGAAAGGTCAATGGCATGCTTGACCATCATTTTTGTTTTCAATTCAAACTTAATCTTTACATTGATATCCTTTTTATTCTCTAGGGAAAATAACCATGCTTAGTTGTCTTATAATTGTGGACAAATATGAATGCTATTTGTGAAATCTCCCATTATGCTTTATGATGATGATGATTTACTTATATTATTTTGTACACGAACATGCCCCACACGTATCTTGTCAAATGGAGGGACGGAACCTTGAAGCAAATTACAGAATATTAGAAAAACAAAATTCCAGTGTTGGATAGGACTTCGCTTGCCCCTTACTCCCGTTCATCAATGAAAGGAGTCTCAACTAGCCCAACATATGAACCGAATATATCAGAGATCTAATAATAGAATCGCAGAACTGAAAAGTTGGAAAAGACCTTATTAGCCAATGATTCCATATGTGATGAGGCTGTACTGCACTTTTATAGCACTCCTAATCATTTAGGAAGTTGCTCTTATTGTTTAATTCTTGTTTCCCTTTGTTTTGATTTGCTATTTTTTCCTCATTTGGCACGAAGCTTAACTTATCTCTTTGCAACTTTGTACTCCTGTTCTTGGTATGTTTTTTCCGCCAAATAGAGTAAGTCTGGTCCATGTACTACATGATGAATCTTCAAATAACTGAAGCTAGATATAACATCTCTCCTAGCTCTTTCTTTCTCCAAGATAACCATCCCCCATTCTTTCAACCAAATTTGGTCCTTCTGACTCAAATCTATTTCTCTTGAATTTGTCTTTTTCTCAAACATTTGAAGGGCTAGTGTAAAGAAAGTAAGATCCTAGATTTAGAATAGGAAAGGGCCTTAGAATTCACCCGTTTCTTAATGAACAAGGCCACTCAAGCACATAATGGTTGTGACTTGATCAAGGTCACAAATGGAATATCTAGCATGGCTGGGGCTTGAATCTAGACCCTCAGACTTCAGATCTATCGCTTTCTCTGCTGTACTAGACTGTCCCTAGCTGTCAGTAAATGCTTCATAAAAGTTATCTTTTTTTGTTACTTTAGTCAGCAAAGCAATGCTGACAAAACTTGACAGCACCTTGCATATAGTAGATGCATAATCAATATTTATGAAATGATTTTCTTGATGACTCAGGACTCGGATTTTGGAAATCAATTATTCTTCTTTACTAAGATAAAGGTTGAATGACACCTTTGTCTTCTAAGTCTTTATGCGTTTGCCTTTTTTTTTCCATTCTCTTCTCTCACTACGAGATGTCAACTATTACTTTTTATTTTCATTATCATACTGACCCTGAATGACACTTCTGTCTTCCTCCGCTCTCACCCTAGCTCCAGTTCATAGGCCCTATCTCTCCCTAAGAAAGCCAGAACATAGGATACTTCATGATGGGAAAAGTAGGAAATTCATTCAACAAATTAACTAGACCTATCTATTCCCTATTTATAAATTGTCAAGGCAGAGTTTTCTATAGAGGTGACTCATAGGACTATGGCCTATAATATGCTATTTTTTGGAAATCAATAACTATTTCAGAATTGTGCATAAAATGAAAAAATAATAAATAGGTTATGAGTGAGGGTGTGAGGACTTTTCCTGTGAAGTTAACTATGTGGGCTTTGTGACAAATATTTCTATCCTTCCAAAAACTTTGTTTTTTACTTACTGATGTCTACTTGGCAGTATTCCAAAGGGTTGAGGTCACTTAAAGTTCAACCTCTGGATAATAGCTTTTCACAACTTTATTATTATTGTTATTATTAGTGTATAATTATTAAGTATATCACCCCTACCACCACCACCATCATCATCATGTCATGTAATTTTATAAAAATCGAAAAGACATATGATTCTACACTGACATCTTCTGTATATGAGTTTTTCTCCTTAAACCCTGATAAGTGTTATATAGAATTCTGTTCTTTGAAAACAATGCACATATAGATAGCATTTCTGGTGTGAATTGTGTGCATTCAATGAATAAAATGCTGAGAAGTACATACTCTCTTGCATTAGGAAAGGGGCTGATACAGTCATTAGATAAAGATAGAACATAGGACTAACAGTTGGCATTGAGTGGTCCTGTTCCTGTTTAGTCTGGAAGGCATTCTGCATCCCATTTCCTCCAAAACATCTATCCCCCAGATGTAATCCCTACAATGATGATCGGATTTATAGAGGGAAACTCTATTGATTCTGTGCTGCCATAAAACTTGAAAACTGAATCTGAAATTTATGTACATATTGGTTGCAAAGACAGACAATGTGTTTGCATTTTCTGTCTCTCCTCTTTTCCTCAGTCTCTCCTCTTTTGGCTTTGCCCTTGATTTCTGGGCCACTGCTCTTTCTCTGTAATTCTATCTTTCTGATGATTCTTTTCTAGTGTCCTTTGCCAGATCATCACCCTCATCTTGCTACTTGCCAAGTTTCTCCCATGGAAACTGTTTTCTTCTCTTTCTTTATTTTCTCCCATGATAACCTCCTCAGTCACTCTACAGCCATTTCTATCTATGCAGATGATTGCTAATTCTACATATACAGCCCTCAACTATCTCCTGAACTCTAGTCCTCCATTTTATCAACTGGGTATTGAGAATCTCCACTTTCATGTTCTCAAGTGTCTCAAAATCAAACTGTCTAAAATAGAACTTATGCCTTATCCCCAGTTTTCCTACAAAATTCACTATTATTGTTGAAGGCACCACCAACTTTCAGTCACCCATGTTCACAATCTAGGAGTCATCCTTGTCACTTTCTTCCATATCCAATAAGTGATCATATCTTGATTATTTGATATCTGCATGACTCTTTCTTGACTCTGCAAAAACTGAAGCCTTGATTCTTGGACTATTGCATTAACATTCCCGCTACTTCCCTAATTCCATTTTTAATCTATCTTCTACCTTGTGGACAATGTGATATTCTTAAGATACAAATCTGACCATGTTACCCCAACACTCTAGAATCGTCAGTGCTTCCCAACTGCCTTTTGGGATAAATTACAAATGTTTTACTCATTTATGTGCACTTTATGTCTCCCCCAGTAGAATCTAAACTCTTTGAGGGGAGTCATTGAGGGCTAGCCCCTATATCATTTTTGTATTTTTATCTCATCATGTAGCAGAGTTGGTAATAAAAACTGCTTCAAAATGTTTGTTGAATTGAACTGAATTCTCTCTCTTTATTTTATTCCCCTTTTCACTTGCAATGTCTCCATAGCTTAGATGCACAGATTTCCTCATTGACACTGTCAGTGTGAATTGATGAGCTGAGTAAAAATCCAGGCTTTCATAAGATGCTTGCTCAACCCTTCTCTTGCAATCTCCCTTGTAAACCACAATTTACACACTTAATTGTCACCTGTGTCAGAGCTATCCAGGACACCTAGCTCTGGCTGGGATTTCAAATGAGTTTGTCACAAAGGAGATCACAGCATTTTGTACCTGTTAAAAGATTCTGTGAGACCAGCAGGCACCAAGAAAAATCCCCTCTTAGAGCTTGTCTTGAAGATGGGTTACTAAGTTAGTCAAAGTTTTGGTAGGTAACTGGCACATCTATGAAGCACACGCTTTATTCCAACTCAGAGATAACTGTATTATACTAAAATGGAAAATTATATCTTACTATGGACTTGGACAGTGGTGTTTGCGTCATGGTACAGCAAGAAACAAAAAAAGGTTGATTTGGAGTCGTGACTTTAAAACTCCGATGTGATAACTTAATGACCCTGTGCCAGTCACTTAAATCCTATCTGCCTCAGTTTCCTCATCTGTAAAATGTGAGATAATATTTGTAAAGTATTTCATAACCTTAAAGTATTACGTAAACTTGATGAGCGTTTACATCTTGACTGTGTTTGAGTGAGGGGGGGCTGTGCAGGTCACCAGCCTCACTTCTCCTCCAGAGCCATCTGAATCCATTGACCAGATATTTACTATGATGACTGGAGATGACCCAGGATGAGGCAGTTGGGGTTAAGTGACTTGCCCAAGGTCACACAGCTAGTGAGTGTCAAGTGTCAAGTGTCTGAGGTGAGATTTGAACTCAGGTCCTCCTGACTCCTGCACTGGTGCTCTATCTACTGCACCATCTAGATGTCCCCGCATAAAATATAAACCACCTACAATGAATAATAAGTACCAGCAAGATGTAGTAAGAATCATACATATGTTTTGACATCCTGTTTGCATTCAAAAGAAATTTAATCTGGAACATTGGGAATTTAAGGAGGAAGGAATCAGCAAAGATGTTATGCAGAAAATTCAGTTTTTTGCTCTTTCATGTATGTTTGGCTTTTAATAATAAGCTGTAATGGTCCCTATCCCAATTCTTCCTCTCACTGATGAGTTGAGCCCCCAGAGAACAGCTATCCTTATGCCCTATTTGTGTTCTGGGAGTACCCCTAAGGGTTTATGGGCCTTTCTTCTTCTAATTCTATTGGCTCACACCTCCATTCTACTATGTTCTTCCACAGTCCTATGAGTCACCTCTATAGAAAACTCTGCCTTTTCAATTTATAAATAGGGAATAGATAAAGGTCTAATTAACTTTGTGGAATGAATTTCCTACTTTTTCCATCATGAACATAATAGGAAATCAAGTAAATGCAAGGTAATAGTAGTAGTACTACTAGTAATACTAGTAATACTAGTAGTACTAGTGGTAGTAGTGGTGGTGGTGGCAGTAGTAGCAGTAGTAATAATTTCAAAGTGAGTATGTGTAGGTAAAGAGTCACCGGAAAACAGCAGTGACTTTTTAAAAATAATAAGCTATATTTTAAAATGTTTATAATTTATATTTTAAACTTGTTTCTATTTGTTTATATTTTAAAGTATACATCTTGTAAGAGAAAATAACATATTCATTAGAGAGAGAATAAAAAGAAAAAAAGGTTTGATGGGGTTTCAGGGTCTAACCTCAGAGCAGCCAGGTGACAGAAAAGATAGAGCACAGGGCCTGGAGTCAGGAAGACTCCTCTTCATGAATTCAAATCCTGTATCAGGCACTTACTAGCTATGTGACCCTGCACAAGTCACTTAACACTACTTGCCTTATTTTCCTCATCTGGAAAATAATCTGGAAAAGGAAATGGCAAATCAGTCCAGTATCTCTGCCAAGAATAGGGATCATAAAAAGTCGGAGGCCATTCAGCAGGAACAGTGAAAGGCCTAACCTCACGTAGGACTTAGCACATCTAATGCCTTCCTACCTACACCAGCTTGGGGAAGTCACTTCGTCTATCTAGTTCTCAGCTTCCCCATTTGTTAAATGTGAAAACTCAGCTAGACATGATCACTACGTTTTTTCCAGTTACAAAACTATAACATTATTCTGCTGTATGATCATTGCATACAGCTCTAACTTTGTGCATTTGGCTCATGTAACGTTTTGCTTTTTTTTATGAACTCCACACTTTAAAGACCAAAGTTTTCATGTTCTCTTTAAAATACCTAATATTGTATGTTGTACAGAGTAAGTGCTTGGTACATTTTTGTTGAAGGAATGTGTTCTTAGACTTTTTTTAAGGGGGAAGTAACTTTGAAGAAAGCAAAGGACTGGAATGAAATGTGAGGAGAAATTAGCCTAGCAAGCAGGAAGGATTGGAAGTCAAGTTTTTCCTTTGTACTCTGATCATTCACTCTGTTTTTGCCATAAACATGTTCAAGTGCCAGAGTGCTAAATTGTTAGTATACGTTAGTGTGTGTGTTAGCATGCATGTGCTTGTGTGCGTGTGTGTGTGTGTATGTGTGTCAGATGCAAGGATGCTGGGATGGTAATCATCAGTTTGAGGGGGAAAAAAAGCCATTTCATTATTTTCTTGAAGTCCAAATGTCATTTTGCAGAGCTAGAGTTAACAATGGGACTAAAGATGCCATTTGAATGTCCCATTTTCTCTAGTTTTAAGCACTGAAAGAAAAGAAATGTGCATTTTTTTTGCTCATTCTCAACATAAGGTATTCACACAACATCACTAAATATAGTAAGATTTTCAAATGTCTTACATGGCCTGTTTTCTCTAAGGAATGGCTCAAAGGGAAGAGGGTTGGAAAATCCCAAAGAGACCACTTCCAAGTGTCAGATAATAATGCCTTGTACTCTGCATTGAATTGGGGCAAATGAGCTTAAATCAATGAACTGTCCCAACAGCCATCAGAGACACACATTTTGTTGGGGATCTAATTATAAAAGCTATCCATGCATTGAGGTATTTTTCTCTCCTATTAGCAACCTCTCTGCCTTTGCATGGGTGGTCTCATTGACCACATTCTCTTTTCATTACAATTTGAGTATTGTCTCAGCTATTAGTCCTGGTCACCCCACGGAGGCACAAAGATTGGAAAAGCCAAAGTCAAGATGGCTGTTGCTTCAGACTGTGAATGCATTCCACTTTATTGAGGACTCAGATTTCTAGAAGTTGCTTTTTCAATAGAGGATTGTCAGTTCTGTGATCTCTCTGGACAGCGCCTGACTGTCTGAAGTTGCTGTCTCATCATTCTCTGAAAGTTCCCCCAAGTGTAGGTCATATTGTCTAGTTGACATGATTGTATTTGTTCCTAGAGGCAGGGATTTTAAACTAAAAG
Source organism: Notamacropus eugenii (assembly GCF_028372415.1). Lineage (NCBI taxonomy): Eukaryota > Metazoa > Chordata > Mammalia > Diprotodontia > Macropodidae > Notamacropus > Notamacropus eugenii. The sequence continues at coordinate 10,400,958 of NC_092877.1, forward strand.
AGACCTGAGAGATCATCTCATCCAACCCCCTCACTTTACATACTAGGGAACTCATATGCAGCTTATACCTCCATTGCTTACTACATGCTTGTTGACTGAAAAAAACCGTGCAAAAGACTTGGAGAACAAGAAGAAAGAGACCAATGCATAAAGAAAATACATATAGAAATAAGGACACATTCTGAGACACAACAGCCTCACAATTAGTTAAACTTTAAAAAAGTAGAGATGAGGGAGAGGAAGGGGAATGGGAGAGGAGAGAAGAGAAGAAAGGAGAAGAGAAAAGGATGAAGGGAAGGCATCTTGGGATCAGATCTGTAAATTAACTAAAAGAGAAATGAGGTAAAGGAGGGAATATAAATGTGTTAGTCTAGAAGCCTTACACATCATGTGAAACATAGAATAAATAAAAGGATATAATCCCAACTTCATGGCTTTCCTCTGAGGCTTCTTTAACCACATGACAATTTCCTTCTAATTAGGAGGATGTTACCTTAGCTCAAGGCACTGCTGACCTGGTGGCAGCTACAGAAGTTGTAGCTGTGGTGCCTAAGGCTATGTGGCAGACTTCCATGATGCTGGCCTTATATTTTTAAGACTGTTATCATATTGACTGGGCTCCTCCTGGAGGCATTTAATTGGAACAAGTTCCAGAGCTCTGGGCCAAGAGGAATGAATAGGTTAAAAGATGTGTTGTGGACTGCACAGAATGAATGGGATCATCTTTAGAATTCCCAAGAGTGAACACCATTATTAGAAGCTGGGCAGGACCACAGCTCACATTGAAATGTGCTCATCTTTCTGGGGTACTGGCATGGTGGGGATGATTTAAAACTGGCAAACAACAGAATACTCTTTTCACAAGGGTATCTTTACTTCTGTCCTTCTAAATCAGTCTTTCAGCCTACTCTGTCCTTGACATAAATAAATCAGTTTGGAAAAAATCAATGACTTTGAATCATAGTTGTGTATACCACTGAAAACCTTTCTCCATGAAACATGGTTTCCAGAAGGCTATACCATCCCTCTGCCTGCTACTCAAGTCAGTTACTGACATTGATTTTTAGCCAGTAGACACCCTTCTGGATGATACTGTCACTCACCTTGTGATGATATACACTTCCCACCCCAATATATGGTATGAATTGAATTATTGCTTATTATTTTAAAATAATTATTTTGATAAATTGATAACCTTCCTTAGAATGTTTGGGAAAAACAAATGGTGTCTTCAGCTGGAGAACCACTACCGAAGTACTGAGGTATTCTCACTGGGCTGGTATGCCAGAGACTATGTTCTAACTCACTTGCTGGTTGACCTCAAGAGAATTCTTCTCCCTCGTTGAACCTGAATTCCCTCATGTGGAAGAGTTATAATAAATAATCTGTAAAGCATCTTCCAGCTCTAACACTTTATGCATTGATATATATTATGCCACTTCTTTGAGAATAACTTAAAAATATCGTAGATATAGGTCTTGCCCTCAGAGAGGTAATATTGTAAATACGCCACTAATGTTGCAATAACAACAGCTATACCGTGTCATAGTAGCTGATTGGATTTGGATTTTAAAAGATGGATTCAAATATCACCTTTGATGTGAAGTGTCAGATGCATAAGGACATAGACTTCAGAGATGTAAAGGACTTTCAAGACTGTTGAATCTAAATTTCTCACTTTACAGCTGAGATAGTTGAGGCCCAGAAAAGGCAAGTAACTTGCCCAATGTTCTCAGGTAGTAAATGGCAAGGGTATAATTTGAATCCAAGTGTTCTGATGTCAAATCAATTGATCCTTCCACTATTCCAACCTGCCTCTCCAGTTCCTTGAGCTTCAGTTTCCTTAGCTGTAAAATGGAAATAATAACAATTGGTAATAATAGTAAATATCGACTGCTATTTATATAGTTCCTTGAGGTCTGCAAGGTGTTTTACAAATAATATCTCATTTATATCGTCCTTATAACATAAAATATATCATCCACAACATCCCTGAGAGGTAAGTGCTATTATTGCCTTCATTTTAAAGATAAGGAAACTGAGACAGACAGAGGTTAAAGTGACTTACCCAAGGCTGCATTGGTAGTAAGTGTCTGAGGAAGGGTTTGGACCCAGGTAAAGTTGTCATTCCAGATATACCTAATAGTGTAATGTTAAGATTCAAAGGAGATTTCTTGTGTGTGTGTGTGTGTGTGTGTGTGTGTGTGTGTGTGTGTGTGTACACACATATACAATATATGTATATATACACAGATCTTTATATACTTCTATATTTAAAGAGTTCTATCAATGTCTGCTAGGCTTTTATAGTTTGCCTGATAGACAGGGAGCAGAGTGGATAGAGAGCGGATCTGAGAACCAGGCAGATCTGCCGCTCCCACCTCCTCCCTGTGTGACTCTGGGTAAGTCACCTACTCTTAGGTCTCTAAATGAATATAAATTGAAGAGTTGGGTTTCCTTCATGGGAATTCTCTGTAAATACACAATCACAGATCCAATCCTAGTTTACCTAGTCTGATACAAGTAAACTCACTTTCCTTGCCTCAGGGTGATGGAATGGGGAATCTTATTAGATTTTTAAAGTAAATAAAGTCTCTGCCATGTCTGGGATGTTTCTTATTCATAGAATTTGGGGATGGGAAAGAACCTTTCACCTTTTAAGTCACCTAATACCACCCCTACATTTGCAAATGAGGATGCAAAAGTTGGGAAGAGGCTCCCCCAGAGTTCCTTGGACCTGGAAGAGAAAACAAAGCACTTGCCTCTATCCAGGGTCCTTTCTCCTTCACACTTTCTCAGCATACAAATTGGGAAAAGCTCCATCTTCGCTATTATTCCAAGTGATTATTTTATACCCTAAAGCATTAGGTTTGGTAATCCCTCTGTAAAACTGTTTAACCCAAGGTAGCAGTAACAAATGCAAATTATTTCCTTGCTCCTATAAATATTCCCGTGTTGAGTCCCTCTAAAACAATATCTTCCTTTGTTTGACTTATTTGCATATCTCCTCTATCCCTTGTTTCAATCTCTTTCTGGAGCCCTGTGGATTCTGGCTGTGGATAATAAAGTCAGAAAGTGGGGGCCCCTGGCTGGCTCTGTAAGCAGAGGGGAAATTGTAATTTGTATTGATTAGTGGATTCAGTCTCTTCAAAGACCAAGGGGAAAGCCCACTGGAGCTGGAACCTCTGCCTTATTAGCTCAAGGACACTCTTGAGAGAAGGGATGTGTTTTCAGGAAGATTAAGTCCTCTAAGTACAATAAGAACAGGCTTGCTTGAAACTGGCAACACTCTCTTATACAAAGGCAAAGGTGGATCTGGGCATACTCTCCAGGTAACAAGAAAGGGAGCTGAGCTGCTGAAGTGCATTCAGTGTGAAATCTAGCTCCAGAGACTTGCAGTTGGGGAAATCAAAGTTGGTCTAGGATAGGGTAGGGAACCTGCAGCCTCCAGGAAACATGTGACCTTCTAGATCCTCAGGTTCTGTGTTTTAACTTAGTCCACATTTTACAGAACAAATTTATTAGGGGGATTTTTTTCTGTGAAGCCTGGATTCAGTCAAAGGGCTGCCAACAGGTACTAGCTGATGTGTCTGTCTATCTACTTATCTGTGTTTCTTTCTACCTATCTCTAAACAAATAACAGACTCCTTCAGATCTCTTCACGGACCCTGGTTTCCATAGACTCCAAGTTAAGAACAAGGTCATTCTGTTGACTAATGCTGAGCTTGCAATCCATTAAAACTTTCAGATGTTCTTCTTTATATCCCTTCCTACGCCCCCCCCCATCCATTCCCTCATCAAAGTAAACTAGTATCTAGGACACAGAACATAATAAATCAAAATACTTAGATTTTGAACCCAAGTTCTCTGTTTCCAGATTATCTCCTCTCCCTTAACCCCCACCTGCCCCCCTTTTTTTCATATAGCCCATCCCTTCAATAGGTAGTAAGCAAGTTTCAGGTCAAGGAAGAGTCAGTGTTCCTCCAATCTCTCTTATACAAACTGGAGGGAAATTAAGGTTATAGAAAATAGCTTCCTGGGGAAATATGTCTTAGAGAAGAGTCTTTTCACCTTGGATTGCTTCATATTCTAGCCTAACTTGAATGAATGAATAAATCAATAAATTTAGCCTTTATTAATTACTTACTGTGTGCGAAGTGCTGACAGAACAAATAGGCAAGCAAGAAAACTTGCATTTGAACTATGATCCATTTGGAAGCATAAACTAACAAGTGATCCACTAGTCTCTGCTTACTTCCAGTGAGAGGGCATGAACAGCATTACCTTATGAAGAATACCCTCCAACTGTAAGACAGTACTGATAATTAAAAAGTTTTGCTGACATCAAGCCTACATTGCTGCTACAACTTATATCCCACATTCCTAGTTCTTCCTTTTGGGATTAAGCAATGTTTAACAAGTATTAGCTGATGAATTGAAGTTAAAAGAGTGTGCTGGTAAACGTTTAACAATTGGCCCTGGGAAGTAAGGGTGATGTATATACACTTTTAAGTTTAATCTGCATTCATAATATTTTCCCACATCACTTTCTTAATACTAGATATTCAACAAAACCATAGTGAAAACCTTGATTTTAGGGTTTCCATATTTCTGAGGCATAACTACTCACACTGAAAATTAAACCATCAGTCATTCCGAGTAGGGTCCAGGATTTTCCTGGACTTGAATCTCTCCTTCACTGCGGCTCACCACTCCCTTCCTCCAATCTTCCCTTATTCAGACTAAATATTCCCAAGTTTTTCTACCATTTCTTAGAAAGCATAAGCTCAAAGTCTTTATTGGTCTTCTCTAGATCCTCACCAGCTTATCCATGTCCTTTCTAGAATGTGATACCCAGAGCTGAAGAGAGAGCACAGATCAGAGAATATATAGTGCAGCCAACCCCTTACTCCTAGAATCTCTGCCATTTTTAATGCATCCTGAAACTGCAGTAGTTTTTTTGGTTGACATCTTATACCGCTGACAAATGTTTGTCTTAGAATCCACTAAAAATCTTCAAATAATTTTCTCCACCTCCAGGTAAACTTGTATCTATAAAGAAGTAAATCACATGACCCAGATTTTGAACCCAAACTCTCTGATTCCAGATTCGTTGTATTCAGAGCATGATATGTACCCTCAAGAGGTAATAGAGAACTCTCCCCAGTCCCACCAATTTCCCCCTAAACCCTCTCCCCAATCCCCTTCAGACTGGGGAAAAGAATCAGGGTTACAGAAAATAGCTTCCTGGGGAAGCTTTTCTAAGAGAAGAGTGTTTCCATCTTGGATAACTTCAGATAAAGCATCTGTAGTTAATCATTCTGTATTTGAAAATTGGTGCGCGGTATTGTTTCTCTAACACATTTAGCTGCTCTCCTCACCAGAGTACATTTTTCATGCCAAGCAAACAATAGTTTCAAAGACTTGGTGGGGGAAGGAAGGGGAGGAGATTCAGAGAAGTGTTACAGGAGGCCTAAATTTGATGCATGAAGGAGGCAAACAGTTTAGAGCAACATCAACAGCTCCTGCTTGCGCAGTTATTCGGTGCGATGATATCTCTCAGAAAGTACAAGGTCATATTAAAATGGCGATAAATGTAACTGAAATAGCTTGTCTCCCTAAAGGAGACAAGTTGATGGAGCCAGAGGTAAACACCAGAATTTCTTTAACCATTCCGGATCAGAATGTTGGAAATGGAGGCAAGGGTAAAAAGCAAATGCCCATTTATTTAATGCATTCTCCAAAGAGAATATTGTTTTTCCAAGTGTCAGTTCTTGAATTGGGCTCTTATCAATGCCTTAAATTTCATCAGCTGGAATTCTTTCTGAAGTACCCTCCCATTCACATTTTTGAAACTCAGGATTTGTCTTTTAATGGGGAAATCTACATCTGGATTTCATTGTAAACAGGATGGAACACAGCATCAGTTAGTAAGTCATTCTGCAAAGAATCATGTTGGTTCTTGGGCAAACCACATATAGAACATAGAAGGATCAGACAATAGCAAATTTATTTTTAGCATGAGAGACTAGAAAGTCTTCCGACTCAAAGTTCACTGTATGTCCATTATATTGTGGCAAGAGTACATTCCACTTTTGGATAGAACTAATTATAAAGAAGGTAGTTTGTTGTTTTGTTTTGTTTTATCTCTGTAGTTTCCATCTAATTCTCACTGTACTGTTCCTCGACCCCTACCCCCAACCCCACCCTGCAGGGAATAACCTGTTCTGCTTGCCATATAACACTTGAACACTTGACGATGCTGTCATGCCCCACCTCATCCTGGCTTAACTTTCTCCAAGCTAAAGTAATCATCTTCTCCAAATCTAGTGATTTATTTTGATTTACATGATCTTGTGGATAGAAACATCATATCCTTAGGTGTTTAGTCCCCTCAGTTTTCTTCACTTCCCATATCAGATAACTTGCCAAGTCCTGTGGGTTCCACCTTTATAAAACAATTCGCATTCAACTCCTTCCTTCCATTCAAAAGGTCTCCTCATCCAGTCACTTCCTCATATCTCAGTTGGGCTATTGAAATAACTTCTTAATTGGTTTCCTATTCCTCCACTGCTTCCAGAATGTTCTTCCTAAGGCTCAAAGGTGATTATTTTATGGCTCAAAAACTGTAAGTGACTATCTCTAGAACAAAATATGAAGCCCTTAGCCTTGTGTTTGTCCCTTCTCCACATACCCTGGGTCCAATCTGCCTCTCCAGCTTTGTTTCTCATTGTTCCTTTTCTAATGCTCTTTGCTGTAGCCCAACACCTCTCTGAACTGATCATCCATCTCTTGCCTCCATTCACTAACATCGACTTCCATCATATGTGTAAAGTTCTCAGTCCTCATCTCACATATTTTTCTTCCTTCAAGGCTCACGTCAGCTGCCACTTTCTCTGCAGAATTTTCTCTGATTTCCTCTTCTCCCCATCTCCCTGGTGAATGTTTTCTTCCTCCTCAAACCATCTTCATACATCAGCATTTCTCATTTGTCCTCAGTAGCACACACACACAGACACACACACACACACACACACATGCACACACACGCACACACATACACACACACACACTTCCCAGGACAATGTAAGTACTTTGAAGGCAGGGATGATGATGTGTTTATTTCTGCATCCCTGGCACCTGCCATGGTATCTTTCAGTATACTCAATGTTTCATTAATGTTTACCGAGTGAATGAAAGATGGAAGATGGAAAACTCAAGCACTCTATTGAACTGTTTCTGAATTTTTGCCTATGTGTTACAGTCATTCTAAGACATTCACTGCCACCCAAACATGCTGCAAGTACTTTGATGTTTATTACCCCTCCATCTCTTAAAGAAGAAAGCAAAGCAACTGAGGTCAGAAGATTAAATTGGAGACATCTTAATTCAGCTGCCAAATGCCAGCCTCCAATGCCGATAAGCTTTGTAATCGAGCATTTGACCTACATCATGAATGCACTAAATATCCTCAGAGCAACCAGCCCAATAGGATTTTTATTGCATTTTATTTTTGACTAGAGACATGTCTGCTTAGCGCTAGAAAGATTCTGGGGAAGCCCCACAGCACCAGGAGTATTCTTCATTACAGATTGAAGTTGATGTAAAAAAATAAAATATTAGTGTTGCAGTCTGCAGATCTTAAGTTGAGTCCTAGCTCTGCCAATTTAAGAAAATATGTGACCTTGGGACAGTCATTAGCCACCTTATTTTTCACATCTCTAAAATGGCATAGTAACACTTAACATTATAGGGCAATTGGGAGGAAAATACTTTATTAATTATAAAGAACTATAGTGAGGGGAGGCATGTAACTAAGGGGTACAGTGGATTATAATTCGGAACTTGGACTCAGGAAGACTCCTCTTCCTGAGTTCCAATCTCTCCTCAGACATTTACTAGCTGTGTGACCCTGAACAAGTCACTTAACCCTGTCTGCCTCATGTTTCTCCTCTTTAAAATAACCTAGAGAAGAAAATGGCAAATGACTCCAGCATCTTTGTCAAGAAAACCCCCAAAACAGGATCACGAAGAGTAAGAAAGCACTGAAAACTACTGACAAAAATGGTAGATAGTGGCAACAGCAGAAGCTCATTGGAGTTAGTCATCAAGTGTTATCAACTTATATACCATCTTTCCTTTGCTTTTGCCCTTCATTAAATTTCTTTTGTTTTCAGATATAAAGAGGTTATTAATAGCAAAGGCATCTCTCCTCCCTAGTTTGCCCAGAGTGCTTCTATATTTTCTTTGACAGATACCCCCAGTCCTTGGAAATAAGTTTAAGGCATTCCTGTGAAGGATTAAATGACAATTCAAAGAATTCATAATGTGAAGTTCATAGCTGTTAAGACAACAACAGCTTTTATTATGTGTCAACTCTGTGTGAGGCACCGTGCTAATTTCTGGAGCTACAATGAAGAAAAAAAGAGAGATTCCCTGTCTTCAAGGAGTTTACAATCCAATGGGGGAAGACAACATTCAAAAAAGAAGTTGGAAAACCAGGGATATTGGGGTAGCAATTCAGGGTCAGCTTGATCTATGGAGTTGAAACCAAGCAGAGCAGTAGGTGTAAGCGATATTCTATCGCTATTTTCCATATCTTATTTCATTAAATGACTTTTTTGTTTTGAGAGGGGAAAGCAAGGCAATTGGGGTTAAGTGACTTGCCCAAGGTAACACAGGTAGTAAGTTTCTTGTTTCTGAGGTCAGATTTGAACTCAGGTCCTCCTGACTCCAGAGCCGGGGCTCCATTCATTATGCCACCTTGCAGCTCCTCATTAAATGTTTTTGTTTTTGTTTTTTTAATAAGTAAGTCCTCTCATTGACTTGTGGAAGTAAATGTATTAATGGAGGCCCTTGAACAAGGGTTGTTGAGAGAATGTAGGATTACAGAGGAGAGGGTCACATAGCCAGTGAGTGTCTAAGGCTAGGTTTGAACTCAGGAAGATGGGTCTTCTGGACGCCAAGCCCAGCATTCTACCCAGCTCTTCTCCCTAGCTTCACCCACCCTTACTCAATCACTATCAAAGGTGCTACAATTTTTGCTATTATCAACATTTTTGTCACTGCTGTTGTTGTTCCATAAGTGTTAGAACTGAAGAATATTCCATCAGGATAGTAGATGACATTGGACTCTTGGTAGACATATTCTGACTGAGGCATAAAACTAAAATTCTACCCATTTAGGCTTATTAAACCTCCCTATACTTTACAATCCCCTTTCCATTAGCAAATAAAATGTATTGATCTTCCCTAACCACATTCTAAAAGTTTGCATATGATTTGCATTTGGACAAACACTGTGCTATAGAGGGAAGAATTCTGAACTTACAGTCCAAAGACCTGAGTTGTTTTTTGTTTTTTTTTTTTCCATTTCTTGCCTACGCATCATTAGATAAATCCTTCCAACCAAAACTGTAACTAGAAACTTTTGGTGCCCAAGGCAAACAGTACAAAATACTTCCTTACATCAACTTGTAGAAACTCATTTTGTTTGGGGAAAAAAGAGGCCTTCTGAAAACACGGTCTCAGAGTAGGAAGATGGTGGTGCAGTGCTGTATGAATGTGTGTGTGTGTGTGTATGCACACACATATGTGGGTATGAGTGGGTGAAACTTGAAAGTCATGAAACTTGAGAGGTAAAAGGGACCTTAGTGGGCATCTAATCCAACTCATAGAGAGATGGAGATCAGGAAGCCAGATTCAAGAAACTCTCCTCTGGGCAATGGCCACTTTGGGGATTCATCTGGTAGTACGCTGTTTTAACAATTTATTCTCCGCTCAATGCTAAACTTAGGTTCAGGTTTTTTTGAGCATAAAATGTTGTCCATATCCCCAAATTTCAGTGCAGTAGGGCAAAACCACAATTACTTAACCCTAGTTAGAGTTTTGATATCTTTTCTCTGACTCAGTTTTTTCCATCTGTCAAAAGGCAATTTTGATACTCTACATGACTTTCCTCACAGTTTTCTTAGAAAACTGACCATAAATCACTGTGTGAATGTGAATAATTATTGCATAGCCAGTCTAGATGTGTTTCTTAGACACTTGGTTTTTGCAAGTTATCAGTTGTTCGCTGTGCTGCTTAGTCAAAAAGGAATTCAAAACTCTCTTTTTCCATGTCTACATTTCCACAAAAAATAAAATCACTCCCATAAATTCAGACAGATATTACTTATCTATAGCCTACAGGTTCATTGGCAAGGTTTTCCAAATTCTCTGAGTGTACAAAATCAATGTCTCCCCATGTACTGCCATTTATTGACTCTCGATTACAAACTAATGTTTTCTCAGAATTTATTCTGGGGGGCATTTTCAGGAGACACTGTGACCCCTGATACAGAGAAGCTCTTGGACATAGTTTTCTTGGTTTTCTCCTTAGCCTCTGATGCTGAAGAATTTCCACAAAAGCCTAGAATATCTGACTACTAATACTGGGCTATCTGATGGGAACAGCTGTCCCATGCCACGAATTAAGGCTCACAATTTCTACTTCCCATTTTGTTGTTAATTGCAAAACTGTATCTGGATCCCTGATTCAATGCCATTGTGTTACTAAGACCTAGATGGTTTGTTATGACAATATATGGGAAGCAGGAAAAGGAGTCAAGGATTAATGTGTATTTCTTCTCTGAGGGATAGAAACAGTACCACCTACAGAGACAAGGAGTCAAGTGAGGGAAACTGGTTTTGTACGGAAGATGATGAATGATGAATGAATGTAGGATCAGTTCAAATCCAGCCTTAGACATTTACTAGCTGTGTGATCTTGAGCAAGTCACTTCACTCAGTTCCTCATCAAGAAAAAGAGCTGGAGAAGAAAATGGCAAACCACCCCAGTATTTCTGCCAAGAAAACCCCAAATGGGGTCACAGACATTTGAATACAACTGGAAGACGACGGCACAACAACAGTAAAAGACAGATGTGGAAAATACCTTAGGAATCAGAATTTTCCTTTTTTTATTTGACAGATGTGGAAACTAAGGAACAGAAAAGAGATTGGATATGTCAAAGGTTATATAAGTGATATGTAACAGAGCTGAGTTTTAAAGCTTTGTTCTCCAACTTTAAACCCTGGTTCTTTTTATTATTTCATCATTATGTTTCATTTGATTTGTAGACTGGACATTTGTTAGAAATGTCCATGAGACAGTTGTGCATAATGGAATTAGAGCTCAGAATTGAGCTTAGGTCTGAACTTAAAGTTTGGGATATATTGAAAAAGCAAAGATTTATCATTGGGATCAACAAGTATAAGATGAAAAGCGATGGTTATTTGAGGTGTAATTTTGTGTTTGGAAGCACAAAAGATACCAAGTTATAGCTAACACTGTTCAGGCTTGCTAAATAATACTCTTTGGGTGATTTGTATGGACCATGAAGGGTGTGTGCGTGTTCGTCCTTCGTTGTCAAAGAAGACCATGCCATCAGAGAAATAATGACATGACTTGCATTTGACTTTGTTTTGAGTGAGGGAGGGCTGTGCAGGTCACCAGCCTCACTTCTCCTCCAGAGCCATCTGAATCCAGTGACCAGATATTCATCAGGATGACGGGAGATGACTTAGGATGAGGCAGCTGGGGTTAAGTGACTTGCCCAAGATTACACAGCTAGTGAGTATCAAGTGTCTGAGGTGAGATTGAACTCAGGTCCTCCTGACTCCTGCACTGGCGCTCTATCCACTGCAACACCTAGATATCATGGTGTAGAAAGAGGTAAAAGCAATGCAAAGCATTGTGCAGAGCAAAATTGTGGTTCGTAGTAAGCCACCATTTGACAATTTTAGAAGGGATCAGAAAAAAGTGACATATAGGAGGCAGACAGAAAGAAAAAGTATATACACATATACATGTATACATATTCTATATCCATATACATACATGCATGCACACACATATACATATACATACACATATACATACACACATGTATGCACACACAGAGGAAGTGGTTCCAGAGTCAAGGTATTTAAGGGAATCACTAAGCCAGAAAAGTCAAAATTTGGGTTCCAATCCCTATTTATTGGACTTGCTAATCAGTTTAGTTAAAGGACTGATGAATAAAATATGGGGAGTTGAAAGAGTGTCTTCTTCAGGTCAGAACAATTAAAAACCACAGTGCAGATGAGTGGATGCTAATCAGTAAAACTATGTTACCCTCTTTCTCCATCTTTATAGTGATCTTTCATCTGCCCTCACTGTTTTCCTTCATAAAATTAAAAACACAAACATATTTTCAAGGTCACAAGTCATTGACTTTACTGCTAGGAAGGCATTGAGATAAAGATAAATTGGAAGAAAATAAAAGAAAATGAGGTTGTGGGCAAAAGATCTGTGACTGTTTCTTGGTGTTGTAGGCATTTTAAAATTTCATTGAATGAAGGGAAAATGCATCAATAAAGTGAAGTCTGGGGTGAGAAGGAACTTTCTAAGGTGGCTCAGTTTGGAAGTCTGTTCTCACATGACCTAGTTCGCTGATAAATGAATAAATTTTACATGGATTGAACATTTATATATCTATCATTATCATGGTCATCAGGGATGTCCTGATAATCCAGGTGCAAAATGATTTTACCATAGAAAACGTTCAGATATATGCACATGCATAGTGTGAATATTTATAGAGAGAGATAGGAATGAAAAAGACCTTGGTTCAGGTCACTTAACCTTTCTGAGACTTCCTCACTTTCCTTAGCTGTGAAATGAGGGGGTTAGACTCAGTGGTCTCCAGCTGGAAACCTATGACACTCTGATTCATTTTGGGTTTGTTTGTCTGTTTGCTTTCAAGTTTGTTGTGCTTTCAGATTAACAAGCATTAATTTTCATTCCCTACTACTCCCCTAAATATATGAACTGATAAAATAATACTAATACGTGAAGAAAGAAAAAGAAAACCTTTATAACATACGCACAATAAAATTTTATGCTGGTTATGTACAAGAGTTTACTTCTCTATGTTCATGTTTCTTCATCTCTGGTCCTCTGGAATTATGATCCATATAACCCCATGTGTCAGTAAGCACCCAATATACACGGGGTGGCCTGCTATCTCAGGTTCTTAGATCTGCATACATAAAAGGAGAGGCAACTTTTGAGGGGTTAACAATCATGTGTCATTCCTTTAGCCAAGCACATATATCATTCACCTAGTTCAGGAGAATCAGCACCCTGAACTTCAAAGAAAATACAGAGGAATCAAAGATCAACTGACATGGCTTCCTCTGCATGACCACAATCAACACATACATCACAGTTCCACTGTCTGACCATAGTTACCAAAGAGGGAAGCACTGACATCCGGGTTTTCAAAACTGGGGGCTCCTTACAGACTTCCCAGAGTCCTCATCTGGCAAAACAAATACTTCCAGTCAATAAGCCCCAAAAGGAAACCTTACCTCAGAGTCCTTATACACTTTTTAGAGCCAGAGGGCATCACATCCCTTGAGAACCAGGGCCTCATTAACAAAAAGCATAGACCTTCCTGCAAATCTTCCCAGGCCCAACAATGAGTGGGAAAGGTCCTCCTTTATCACACTACTCAGAGGCACTTTTAATAAAAACAAAACCAGAAAGTGATTCTACTTTGCTTGGCTGTGCACCCCATCATCCTGAATGGTAGAACAATTACTGACCTGTATGGATAATGAGAGTGTTTTTATTGAGAATTCCTGCACCAATTAAAGAGCAGGCCCAGTCCAACATATACATATTCTCTTGCGCACGTACACCATATACTTAGAAAATTTTGAGAAACCCCAACAATAGAGGGATTTCTTTGGACCACTCATATCAATCTATATAACATACACCTAAATGTGTGTCTGTGTGTGTGTTTCTTGAAGCCTTAAAGGACATATCAAAACATCACCAACCTATGATTTTGTTGGTATTGGAAATTCCCTGAACTAAAATTGATTGTAACCTGTCTATTACTTACATGTGAGGGAATAATCCAGGTGGCAGAAAGTTTAATTAACTTGTTGATGGTTACAAAGCTAGTGTCAAAAATGCATTCTAAACCCATGTTTTCATTTCAGCATTTTAACCACTACACTGACTGCTTCTCAACATCAAATTTGTCATCAGATAAATGTATGATTCAAAATGGAGGTTGATCAAGCATCGATCCAATGAGGGATAGTCATCGTGCTTCCATGGTGGCCGTGAAGTATCAAAAGAGATAAAAGAAGATAGCCACCATAAATGGTGCACGCCCCATGAAAGGTTTTGGAGAGGACATGGACAACAGCAACAAAGAGACAGATGAGGTGGAGGGATTGAAATTTGTACCATTTGGAAGCGTGTCCACCAACATAAGGTCACAAACCCACCGAATTTAAAGTGGGCTCACATTGATAGAGCATTTAACAATTTAGAAAGCACACTTCTCACAATCCAGTGAGTGAGAGCATACAAGTGTTATCAATCCCATTTTATAGATGAGGAAACTGAACCTTAGAAAGGGTAAAACTTAGAATCTCTGAACGAGAAAGAAGCTCAGGGGATTGCTAGCTCGTTGTGTGTCTGAATAGGAATCCCTATATAATTTCTCAATCAGAATTCATCTAACCCCTTAGGAAAGATCTCAGAGTTACATGGGCTTTTTTGAAATGGAAATAAATTGCTATATGCTTTGAATTCTCTTTTATGTTCTGCTGTAGACGACATGTTTTTTCTTTTCTTATTTTATATTTACATTTTTGAATTCATAATGTTTCTTTTCTTATTGTGTATTTAAATTTTAATATTTAAGTCAAAAGTGAAAAAAGATAAAAAAATTCGAAGTGATGGAGAACTCATTAACACATGAAGCAGCCCACTCAACTATTGAACATCTTTAACTGATTTTCTCTCCCTCTCCCTCTCCTTCTTCCTCTCTGTCTTTCTGTCTGTCTGTCTCTCTCTTTCTCTCTCCCTCCCTCCTTTTGTCTCTCTCTTTCTCTCTCTCTCTCTCTCCTTCCCCCCTCTCTCTTTCTCTCATCAAGAAATATATTCCTCACAGACAAGTTCTAGATAGTTGTCAGTAGAATTATGCCAAGTAATTCCAACACTTCTTCAATATGAAACTCATTCAAATTACTCCCCCCTCCCTTCTCTTGCCAACCTTCTCTTCTCCAATCTAATATGCCCAGGACTTTCCAAAGGTCTTTGTTTAATACACTTCCCCAATCTCCTATCATCCTAGTTGCCCTTTTATGGATTATCTTCAATAGATTTTTTGTTCTGTCTAATCAATGGTATCTGAAACTGAAAACATGATTCTAGATATGGTCTGGCCATAATAAAGAAGGATAAGAAGAATACTTTCCTTATTCAGGGTATGACGCTTCAGTTAATGAAGCCGTATATTACATCAGTTTTCTTGACTGTAATATCACAATATTGACTTATATGGAGCTTGAACTTCACAAAAGCTGCCAGACTTTTTTCTAATGTGAAGTGCTTTTCTATCGGTGTTCTATCCTTATTATTTAGTTGTTCTGCTTATTGTTTAAATCAAGTGAAATATTTTGTATTTATTCCTACTAAATTTGATCTTAGTCAGTGTGGCCCATCAGTATTAACCCCTTTTTTCTTCAGGTAGGTGGCATGATGGATAGATCTTTAGATTTGTAATCAGGAAGACCTGAGAGGGAATCCTGCTTCAAACACTTACTGTCTGCCTCATCTCGACAAGTCAATTTACCTCTGTCTTTCTCAATTTTCTCATCTGAAAAACCAGGATAAAAATGATAAAAGCAGGCTCTCATGATTATTGTTACAGTAAGATAAGATTTGTAAAACTCTCCACAAACCATAGAGTCCTGTACAAATGCAGTTGCTGCTGATTATCCTATCAATGATTAGGTACTCCTTCCAACTGCTTTATTTGTGAATTTGCCAAGTATGACCTATGCCCTTTCCCATGTTGTGGTAATTGTAATATCTATATTGTCTGATGTTATAACACGGTTGTTGTGTAGTCTTTTTCAGTCACATCCAACTTTCTGTGACCCCTTTTTGGGTTTTCTTGGCAAACAGGCTGGAGTAGTTCGGCATTTCCTTCTCCTACTCATTTTACAGATGCGGAAACTGAGTCAAACTGAGTTAAGTGACTTGCCCAGGGCCACAGAGATAGAAAGTGTCTGAGGTTGAAGTTGAACTTGGTTTTTCTTGACCCCAGGTCAGGATTCTTGCTGCCTTGCTACCTGTTAATAAAACAATGCTGTCTCTTCATGATCATCACTTCACTTTCTAATACATACACTATTTAAAGAATTAAACATCCTAGAACTTTGCATGGAATTCATGTTAAGCTTAGTGCAATATGGTTTGAAGGATCCATCTTTTGGGAAAATTGAGATGTTGACCCTACTTCAAGCTTAGATAGCCTTTTTTTCCTTCTTTACTGAAAACCTGACTGGCTCAGCAATCATATCAGTAAGTTATTTTAGCATTCTTGGATGTGACTCATTGGTGTTTTGTGATCTGAACTCAGTCAGAACAAATAGATGTTTTGTTGCCATCTCTTTACTTATCTTGGAAGCTAGTCAACCATTTCCCATTAAAAAAGTATATATTTGTTTTATCCTGTTCCATCTGAAGATCATTCCTGGTAAAGTAAATAGAAGAAAAACAGAATGTACACTTTTCTCTCTTATGTATCATCTATCATCATGATTATCCTCTCCACAGAAGCAACCCTCCTTGGTATTAGATCTATCTCCAACATCACAATAGAGGTATCTTTTTGCCTTTAAAAATAATTGCCCAATAAATGGTAGAATCAAGACTTGAATCCCCGCTCTTTTATTTCTACCTCAGTGTTTCTTCTTCTCTACCAGATGTGGGGACATATGGCCCTCTGGGTCCTCAAGTGGCTGCCCTGTGAATGAATTGAGGACCTAGAGGGCCACATGTGGCCTCAAGGCCATAGTTTCCCCACCCCTGCTTAAACCATCTTGCTTCTTTATCATGTGCTTATATCAGGAGTTATAATTTATAAACCATGTGAATATGCAATAGATAAGCTACTCCTGGATTCTAGAATCATCAATGACTTCTTAATACCTCAGAGATCAAATATATTCTCATCAAACTGGCAATAAAGTTCTTCACATGCTGATTCCAGCCACATTTTCTAGATCTTTCAAAAAATACACCTTCACATTCTCTGTATCACAACAAAAATTAGATTCCTTGTCTTCTTCAGACTGAAGATTCTTATTCTCAATGTTATGCCTTTGCTTAGGCCATTTCCTGTACCTGCCATATTCTTCCTACTCATTACCACTTCTAAGAATACTTATCTTTGCTCAGGGTAAGCCTTGAGTTCAAGTTCACCTCCATTTCAAAGTTGTGGTTTTTTTTATCCCTCTCCCCTGACCCCTTTTGACCTAATTCTTTGTGTTCACCTTTGCCATGATCTAATTACCTTGAACCTTGTGTTTGCAGGTGTACCTCCAGTAGAATACATATTTTGAAGGATCATTGGATTCTCAGAGATATTTTGCCCTTTTCAGATGAAGAAATTGAGGCAAAGAGGTGAAGTGATGTGCACGTGGTCACATAGGTTGTTTTAAGTGACAGGGCAGGGAGTCGAACCCAGGTCTTCTGAAACTGTATCTAGGACTCTTTCCATTATTCCTTGGTGCATCCTAGCAAGGGCTATTTTATTCTGCCTCTTTATCCCCAGCAACAGTCAAAACTATTTATTATTCATTTATTTTGGAAGAGGAACGGTGCTAAGTATTAGTGATAAAAAAGAAAGACAAGAAGAGTCCCTGCATCTTGTACAGAATAGCCCTAGAAATGACTTCATTTTTGTCAAACACATCACGTACATACTGCCTTCCCAGATGTCTTAGAGAAGGGAGAGTTCTAGTAGTAAAAAAGGTTGGTTGGTCTCAGTTGTCTCTGTGACTTTAGTGAAGGGTTTTCATGTAATATGCAGCTTTCTTTCTTCCATGCCCTATCCTGAAACTTCCGAATTTGCCTCAGGACAGGTCTTTAAGTGGCTTTAGCTCTCCATGTATTGAGAAAGTCTTCATCTCTGTGCCTTCAAAAAAAAAAAAAAAAACAGACATTTTAATAAGTGAGGAGATGAAATGACTCTTGAGGTTCTCCTCCTTCTCCCCACTTTTTTGCACCCAAACTGTCTCATCCCACTTAGTCAAGTAAAATGAATGGGAATTTGTAAATGCCAACCTGGTGCCAGTCAGTGCTGTAAGCACTAGGGATATAAACGTGTGTGTGTGTGTGTGTGTGTGTGTGTGGTGTGTGTGGAGGAGGAACAGTTCCAGTCCTCAAGGAGATTACAATCTAATGAAGAGATAATATGCAAATGATTGTGGTCAAACAAGATAGATACAGAAAACAAAAGAGAGAATCAATCCAGGGGAGGCACTAACTTTAAGAGGATTGAGGGGTAGGGTTATTGTAGAAGGTAGAATTTTACAGGAGACAGGAAATGGAGCCTGTGAAAAAGAGGAATATAAGAGGAAGATCATTCTAGGAATGGAGTGGTTGGCACTGTTCAAGCAAACTGGATGAGCCATTGGTTCTTTGGTATACATTTTCTCCTTATTAAAACCAAATCAAACATTTTTTTTTCAGGGAGCTTTAAAGATGTTTAGAGTTGCCCCTTGAAGACTAACTCAGCTGCCTAAGTTAGCATGTATTCTTATGGGAATGATGATTTTGAATATTGGGCACATGTATATCCTGGTCATATTTGGTCATGTATACATAGACACACATACACATGTATACACAGCTCATACTTTCATACACATATGCTTTCATACACATATGCTCATACATATTCTGACCTTGCGGCCATAGATTTAGAGCTGGAAGGAACCCCAGAGATCATCTAGTATAGTGGATAGAAAGATGTACTAAAATTCAGGAAGATCAAGGCATTAATCCTATCTTACACTTACTCTAGTTATGGGACAAAAGGCAAATCATTTAAACTCTCTGAGACCTTATTTTCTCTTCCGTAAAATGAAGAATTTGGACTCAGTGGCCTTCCTTCCAAACTTTAGGCTTTAACCACAGTCTAAATGCCTCATTTTATAAGTGAGGAAAGAAACTGAAGCATGAGTAACCTACTAAAGGACTCGTAGTAAGTTACAGAGATGGGGTTCAAATCCAGACCTGATCTCTCCAAGTTTACCATTCTACACAAAGTATCACATGATCTTTTTGTGGCCAACACTCTGCAATCAACTTTTTAATGACACACAGTTCTGAGAAATCCTAAAAATCAGTCTTCTGATGATGGGATCCTTGGTGAGGGCACTATTCTGTGGAGTCGAATAGATACAGAGATTCTTGCCCCTCTAAGGCTTCTACTGGGAAGTCTCAGACTTGGGGAAGGAGAAGGTCTAGAAGAAGGGTAGGGTAGAGATAATGTGAGAGGGAGTTTCTTTGAAATATAGATGAACCACCTAGCAGTTTGCTTTTTAAACTTCTTGCTAATCATATGCTAAGTTTTGTTGTTTTTATTTGCAGAAGGAGTTTGGCTGCTCTAATGAACCTTCTAGTTTCATCACCCTGGGACTAAGTCCCTGTAAGCCCTCTGTAATTATAGATATCTGTGCACTCACATTCTGCAGCTTCACAATGCAGCTAGATAAGTGTTTCCTGGAGCAGTTCGAACATGGCAGATAAATGCCATAAAGTATGGCATAAAGATGAAACATACTCTCAAACAGCATGAAGTAAGGTTTTCCTGATCTGTGGGACCTGTGATTCTAGCAGTAAAGATGGAGAAAAATTAATAAGTGTATGTTACTCGAGCACATACCCATTTGAAAAATTTGTGATAGTATTTTGTGGGTACATATATTTAGAAGTTTTAGGAACTGCAGAGGTTGTATTGTCCACACCTGGCATTTTAAGCCTGAAGAAATTGAATCCCAGATAACTGAAGTGGCACACCCAACATCGCACAGGTAATTTACCTGCCTCGTTGGAGCCTTCATTTCCTTCAGATCTCATATCAGTCTCCCTGGGCACTTGAGGCTTTTCCTTATTTTTCACTCTACCCCCAAACCCCAGGTATTAGAATCCTCTACTGTTTGAAATGTCTTAATGTATGTTTCTCATTCACATTGACTGTTCATATATTTTATCTTTTCATTATAATAGAAAGCCCTTAAAGGCAAAAATGCTTTTCTTTTTGGTAGTCTGTCCCCAGTGACATGCGCATGTATACATGTTTTGTTTTTTTTAAAGTGTTTCCTGAATTAAAACACTAACCCCAAAATTGTATGAAACAGCCTATCTCCAGAACTAGGACAAGACATTTAAGGAACCAAAGTAACCCTTTCTTCTCTTTTCCTTTTATCCTTACACCAGTAACTTAGTTGTACTCAAAAAATATGCTATAAAGAACCTTAGGAATTATCTAGTCCAATTCCTTAATTTGAAATGGTGTCTGAACTATAGCCCTGTCACTTAATCACCATTTGACTCTAAGGCACAATTCTATTGCCCTGGCATTTCTGTGTGGTAAAAGGCCATTCCCTGCCAAGCTGTACCTGTAGCAGTAGCCAGTTACTCTCCCATACCTATGTTCAGAAAGTAAATAATTGAATAATTAAGTGTTAGAGCAGGAAATTAGCTTTGAAATCATCTATCTCAATCTTCCATTTCATAGATGAGCAAATTAGCAATTCAGGGAAAACAGAACTTTCCCAAGATCTTTAAAATGAAAAGGTTGAAGTAGTTTCATTCCAAAATAGAAATCTACGATCCTATGATCAGTAAACTATTCTTTCCCCTCACCCTATCATACCTGAAATGCATTTCATGCTCATACCTGCCTCTTAAAAGCCCTCAATCCCTAACTTTTTTCAAAGTCCAACTCAAAGTCCAAGATCATTATGGATCCCTCAGTTAGTGAGTGTCTTTGCTGGCTCCTCATTTCTGTGCTCGAAAATGCTTTGTATTCATTTTACATACTGAAATGTTATTCCCTACACATTGATTCTTTCCATTACATTATAAGCTCTTTGAGGGTAAAGGCTGTTTTTGCTCACTCTTTTCTTTTTGTGTCCAGTCGCTAACCTCAGATTTACACTGAATAGTTGTTTAATAAATTGCTTTTCCCTTTTTTGTGCCCAGCTGCTAACTCAATATCTGCCACTTATTTAATAAATCTTTGCTGAGTGAATTAATGAAAGAATGACACTGAGAAGAAGAAGTTGATAAAGCTTCAGCTAGGATTGGAGTTTGGAACTTTGATTTTAAATCTTCCTTCTGTGTTTTCATTATGTTTATTTCCAGAGCTTGGGTCCTAAATAATTGATCTGTATACTATGAGCAATCAATATTCCTAGTAAAGGTATCTTACTTTATGTCAACAGGGCCATACCTAGTAGATTCACATCCTTTAGGCTCAGACTGACTGACCCAATAGCTCGCAATGCAGTGTTGCTTTGGGCTGTATGAGAATAATGCTAAGTGTTGAAAGCAGAGGTGATGCTAACAGGAGTTGCCTGCTTCTGAGTTTGAATCTGAGGACACAGGTCAAGGCTGAGAGACCGTGGGAATGAAATGTCAATAGTCTGAGTCAAAGGTGGGCCAGGAATTTCAAACCCTATCCAGAAAAAAATGGCAGGTTGGCCTGGTCTAAGGGTTGAAGTTAGAATGAAACCTTAGGCTGAGTTCAAATAATCTGTATCCAGGGAAACAAAATTGATCCAGAAACTCAGGGCTTCAGCTAATGGGGATTTTGTCATGTTCCTTATGAATCCTAGTCTAGCAGCCTTTTCCATCTGGGAGAAGTGATTTTGGTGTCTTGTCCTTGTCCTGAAAGGGTCAGGACTGTATTCCTGAATTTGATCAACATTCACTTACTTGATCTCTATTTTCTGAATTCTCTTCTAATGTTGCCAGAATTACTGAGGACCCCACCTGTCTTGGATTCTCTAAATATCACATATTCAGCAAAGGTGCTAGAAGCCCAACTTACATGATTATAAATATTCTAAGAGAAGTAGTATTTCAAAATGTCATCACATTGACTGGAACCTTTCCAATATTCAATAAGAATATTGTTATATTTAATCATACTGCTTTTTATATAACCCTGTATTATGCATGAGATACAGTATAGCATGGTTGTCTTTGAATTCAAGTTGTTTCTCTAAGCCATGTTTGACCTGTGACCCATGGCAAGTTGACTTTACAACTCTTAAGACTCTAAGTTAGAAACAATTTGCCAATTTTCATTGGGCGAGGGAAGCTCCCATGTGGGGAGTTTCCCACACTGATGAAAAAGTAGATCTCGACCAGGGATAGAGAACCTGAAGGACATAAAGTTTGTGACGTTTTGACTGAGTCTAAGGTTTACAGAAAATTCCTGTTATTAAAGGGATAAGTTCTGTGAAGTTTGGATTCCATCAAAGGGATACACCTGATGATGAGAGCGCCACATGTGACCTAGAGGCCACAGGTTTCCCACCCTTAGTCTGGACCAATAAACTTAAGTAATAAATTTAAAATGCAGCTTTCTGAAATTTATAATCTATTTACTGAAAATAAGATTGTAAGAACTCTACTATCAATGTATGAAAGTCCAGAGAATATATATTATCTCATTATTCATTCAACTTGTCAAGTCAAAATAACTCTTCTTTAAGAACGTCTTCTCGGAGGGTGAATCACAGTAGCTGTACTTGTAGCCATTCAACCAATTCTTTGTCCTTATCCAAAACTGTATATTTTCTATGGGAGTTTCACTGCTCCTAAGGTCACAGGTTTCTGCACAAGAGTGAAGAGCTAGGAGTAGGCTGTCTGTAGTG
Source organism: Notamacropus eugenii (assembly GCF_028372415.1). Lineage (NCBI taxonomy): Eukaryota > Metazoa > Chordata > Mammalia > Diprotodontia > Macropodidae > Notamacropus > Notamacropus eugenii. Next base: position 10,423,755 of record NC_092877.1, read on the forward strand.
TTTGGGATAATCACTCATTTGCATAAAGGGGAAATTGAGGATGATACGATTAGAAAAAGGAGTGACGTAATTGCTCAGCAAGTACTCTATTGCTCTGTAAAAAGGTGATTGCTTTCTTTGAGTGTTCAGGTTGGATCAGATTTCCCCAGGGAAGATTTTTCTCCTTAGTGTAGAAGTTGTTCACAATTTTCTGGCTTTCCTTACCTGTGGATGGCCACTTTGAAACAATGGCTATCCCATCTGTATGGTTGAATCACTCCTAAGGACTCTCCTTTTCCTTTGAACTATTGTAATCTCTCTTTTCCTGACTCCTCATCAACCATTGATTGGGACAAGCCAACCATCACAATGAGAGTAGAAAGATCCTTGGGTCAGAAACTGAAGAACTTAAGTTCAAATCTCGCCTCTGATGCTAAGGACCTGTGAGTTTCACTTTCTTTATCTACAAAGTGAGAAGGTAGAAAGAGATGATCTCAAAGGTCCCCAACAGTCTAGATCTATGATTGTTTTATTCTTTGATTATCTCCTGCATATGTTTCTTTTCTACACCCAGTTTTTCAATGTGGTCTTGTAATGTGAAGGAAATAAAAAAGGGACTGGTTAGGAAAACCTAGGATGATCATGATTCTTTTCTATTTCATGGTTAACACAGGTACTCCTGGGTTACACAATTTGTGGATTAGCATCTAAACCTACCTCCATATATAGCATTGTGCTGCCATGGGAAACTTCAGGCAGAAGTCCAAATAACTGATTGACAAATAAATTTTTAGAATACATCTTGTTCACGGGTTTTCTGCTACTGGTACCAAGTAAATACAAATGACAAGGTTAGAGGGATGCTTAGTATACTAAGTGGTGGAAAAAGCTGACAGATATGTGTTTGCTTCTTAGAAATATACTTCTGAGAAGTTGTGTGTTCACCAAACTCCAACTCTTCATAAGACAAGGTAGCCAAATGAACCTGAAGGGATTCACTCTGGGAGAATCTTCAAAGCCAGTGGAATTATTTAAAGATCCATAATTGTCTGGGGGAACAGATGGCAATCCAATGTAATGGAAATACTGGAATTTGAAACTGTTTTATTTAGAAATAGCCTTTGAGCCATTTCTAAATAAAACAAGGAAACAGAGTGAAATGCAATGAGTATTGGACTGGAAGGAACCATGGGTTAGAGTTCCAGCTCCATAAGTAACTTTGTGACCTTGACTAAGTCACTGAATATGTCTAGGTCTCAGTTTCCCCAATGTGGAAATGAGAGGATTGACTGAGACAGTGACTGATATCCCTTGAAGATCAAAAGCCTTTTACTTCCATAATGGTGGATACATTCAATTTTCAGTAGGATAGTCAAGAAAGCAAGCACTTATTAAGTGTCTACTGTATGCAAGGCACTATATTGGGAGCTAGAGAATTGGTTGCAAAGGTGAAAGAGTCCCTGTACTCAAAAGGTTTACATTTCAACAGGAAAAACAACATATACATATATGTACCTATATGATTCAGAACATAGAGTTCTGAATAGCAAAACATATACAAAGCATATTCCAAGTTAACTTTGGAATGGAAGACAGCAGTTGCTGAATGGTTTTTGTTTTTGCCTCTCTTTGCAGACCCAGCATATAGTAGGCACTAAATAAATGCTTGTTGAGTTAATTTTTGGTGCTGACAATATCATAATAATAGATTTTAAAAGAAACCAGGGATTCCAAGAGGAGGAGGTGAGATAGAAGAAGCATGGAAGACCACTAGTACAATGGAGAGTCATTTGCAGTCATATTGTTATGGAGTACACTAGAGAAAGGTAATTCTTAAGAATACTGGAAAGGCAGAGAAGGGAGAATACACAGATTTCATTGTCTAGCCCATATTTTTATCTCCTCTACATTGTATGAAATTCCCTTTTCTACTACATTGGTACTGCTATTGTATCAGAAGACAACATGGTATAACGAATTAGGGTATGGAAAATGGAATTAGAGAAACCTGAGTTTGAATTCTGCCTCAGACGCTTAGCCAGCTAAATGACCGAGGATATGTCACTTGATCTCTCTTGGCCTCAATTTTCTCATCAGTAAAACTGGAATTATGATAGTACCTGCCCCTCACAGTTATTTTGAGGATCAAATAAGGAAATACATATAAACCTTAATGTGATAAGTAGCTGTTGCTTCTGTGAGATTTTTTTAGGTTTTCTATTATTTTCTCCATATTGGCCAATTTTTCCATTTTTTCCTCTATTCTTTGTTCCTTTTTCTTTTACTTCTGACATTTTTCACATGTGATTTTCAGTCTTCAAGTTCTTCTCATATTTAATTATGTGACTTTTTTAGTACTGCAAGCCTTTATTTTATTTTTTGAATATATCTATTTGATGACACATTGTAATGTCTTGAATATTGTCTTTTTTCCATTTCTCAACTTCTGGTAGTCTAACTGCTTTAATTGTTTATGTCTATTGATCTGTCTATCTGTCTATCTACATAGTTATCTGCCTATCTATCTTTATGTCTATATGAATGTCTATGTTATACCTTATGCTACATTACATATGTGTATACATGTATATATTAATACATTATACATGTGAATATACATTATGCATACTATATGAATATATTCATGCATCATACATTATACATACAATATATATTCATACATACATATGTTTGTGCAAATGCATTTCCTTTCAAATTTTATTATTCTACTTTGCTCATTTTTTAAAATTTTAGATTGTCTTATAGTTTTCTTGGGTGACTTCCATTTAATTGTTTCTCCTCTCCTTGGTGTTTCTCTTTGTGTTTTATTTGTTTTTGGTTGAATTTGTAAGCAATCTATCTCCTTCCAATCCTGTTCCTTCAACCTATTGGATCAAAGGATTATATGGAGCTGGAAGTAAACAGGAGCAATCAAGATTGGCCCCTTTGTTTTATTGATAGAGTAACAGAGGCCAAAGGAGTTAAATGATTTGTCCAAGTTCCCTCACCTATTAAAAACATTTAAACAGGTCTCCCTGAATTCATGTCCAGTTCTTTATCCACTACAACAGGTTTAGCTTAGTCTAAAGATTCCTTTTTGAATCTTCTTTTTATATTTGCCAGAAGCTGGTACTTAAGTTCTCTTTCTCAGTGATTTAGACCCAGTCAAAACCCCCTTTTTAGATATTCTGGTTTCTTTCAGTCACAGGAAATTTAGCTCTTGAAATATAGATCATAACCTCTCTACAATGTTTCTGGGAAACCTCCTCAGATACGATATGAATGACCTACATGACTATTATCAGTGTAATTTTATTCTAATCCATTCATATATTCATAGGAATATATTCAAGGGAATTTTAAGTCCCCAAAAGAAGGGCCATAAGAGACCCTATTTACATGCAGGGCTTTAGAAATTGTAATGATGTTTTTGGAATGTATAGTTTTTCATCAGGAAGAAGGCACTAAGCAAAGGGAAATACTATGGAGAATTGTACTTTAACATATTGAAAAGCATTTTGATTTCCTTTTTCTTTAGAATAACCAGACATGTATTTGAATGATACCCAACTATGACATATTGAAAGTTCTGAAGTGCCTGTGAAATGCAGACAAATAGGTTGCTGTTTCTAGGGACTTTGATGAAGGAGGGAAAGATGTGTTTTTAGAACAGATGTTACAAAGCAAACCAAGGAAGAAAATATTTCAGTTTCATAATGCAACAGCCAATAAATGTTATCTGGTATTTCAGGCAAGGAATTGAAAGTCAGGACCACTACTATCAAATTCTAGCTCAAGGCCCTGTTTGCTTACTCTCTTGTGAGCAAGTAACTTACCTTCCTTATGCTCAGTTTCTCTCTGGTTTAACTGTAAGATGTTATTTAACTAAAGCCTAAGCAAGTTACTATAAAGGACTGGAAATTTGATAAATTAGCAACAGAAACAAGAAGAAATCAATGGACAGATGAGGAGTGGACATAAACAGTCCATGGAATGTTATCAATGAGTCATGGACAAGATGTGACTTAATATATATTATCCAGAAAACAGATGATCAGAAAAAGGAGATGTGCTGATTATGTAGTGATGGGAAGGGATAAAAGATGGAAAATGTATATACTTTCCTGGAATAGTATCAATAAAATGTTCAAAGATCTTGAAGAAGGTACCCAGTGAGGTAGATATATCCTGTGTAGAAGAAGAGCATTGACACAAGTTTTATGTAAGGAAAATGTGTGGATCAATATGTTTCATACTTTGGAGAGAGTATTCACATTAATTAGATTAAAGATCAATTGATGTGTTGAAAAATGATCTGGAGTTCAGTACATGGAAACCTCAGTATCCTTTATCTTTGTCAAAATAGCTCCAATGATCAAATAAAATTATGTTTTTTTTTTAAATTGCAAACATTAAAACTCTGTGTGAATGCTTCCTATGAACACAAGAGAATATCACACTGAATTTTGGATAGGTTTGTTTTAAGGAGGACATTGATATAATGGAGTATAACCAGTAAAGGTTATATATATATATATATATATATATATATATATATATATATATACACACACACACACACACACACACACACACACACACACACACACACACACACACACACACACACACACACACATATATATTGGAAATAGCAAGCAGGGAATAAGTGGAAATCACGGTAGTCTCCCAAATTTGAAGGCCTCTCTTGTGCAAGATAAATTAGTGTTGTTCTGACTGGCTTCAGAGAACAGAAGTAGGACTAACAAATGGAAAATGAAAAGTGGTGGAGTTCAATTTCTTTTAAGAAATCATTTCCTAAAGCAATGCAAAAGTAGTATAGATTACTTACAAATATTAAAAGTCTTCCAGAAGATATTGGATGGGATAGCTGTGTGGCATACCTGAATTCCTGATTCTTTGGAGGCTAAGGCTGGTGGATTACTTGAGCTTATGAGTTCTGAACTACAATGTGCTAAAGCTGATTAACTATCCTTCACTAAGACTCTCATTGATATGATGAAATCCCCAGAGGTGGGAGATGATCATTCAACTAGTTCCTTACACAGCTGGAACTAGAACTAAGCAATGCTGACTCCCAGTTCAGTGCTGGTTCCTCTACTGCACACCTACTTCTCTATATTTGAAGGCCCTATATTTATGTCCTACAAGGCTCTTTGGTTCAGTTTCTTTTTTCAGTTGTGTTTGACTCTCGAGATTTTCTTGGCAGAGATACTGGAGTGATTTGCCATTTCCTTAGACTGTTCATTTTACAGATGAGGAACCTGAGGCAAATAGGGTTAAGTAACTTGCCCAGGGACTCCTTTTTAGTAAGTGTTTGAAGCTGAATTTGAACTCACAAAGATGAGTCTTCCTGACTCCAGACCCAGTGTTCTATATACTGCATTGTGCCACCTATTTTCTGACACTTTCTTCTTCTCCTTTTCCTTCTTCTTTTCTTTCTCCTTTTCCATCTACTTCTTCTTTTCCTTCTCCTTCTCCTTTTCCTTCTTCTCCTCCTCCTTCTTCTTTTCCTCTTCCTCCTCCTCTTTCCTATTATTAACATTTTATCTTTCACTATCTTAAGTCTAGATAGTCAACAGAAAAAAAAAAACAAAAAAACCCTGATGTGTATTTGTTGATTTCCAAGGTTTAATGCTCACATGAAAAATTTAAAATTCTGCTCTTATAATGCAGTAACAATTGATTCCAGTACACCTCTGCCTCTTTCTCCCATTTTTAAACTGCTGAATTCATTTATCTCTCAGTATTTGATCCTGAAGTTTGTTCTTAAAATCATTTTAGTTACTTTTAGCATGTAACTAAGCTCAGGAAGCAATCATTGCTCAAGTAATGAGAGATAGACACTTCTGAACCATTGGAATTATGCACAGAAACACAAACTTAGCGGGTTGGAGTTGGGAAGGATGTAGAACATAAAATGGTAGATCTAGGAGGCAAGCTGGAATATAGAATACTGGGAGTGGAAGTAAACTTCAAGATTATCTTGTTCAATCGATGCATTTATTTTATGGAGGAAATTAATGAAGCTTTGTAGTTCTAACTCCAGCTTTGAGTCTGGTTCTTAGCACTTTTTGTGTATCAAGGGGTGCTAGGGAAAAGTCAGCCTGCCTCAGAGGAAGTGCCAAGAGATGGCAAAGGAGATGGAAATTTGGTTTCAGGGAGGACCAGGAGCTGAATCAAATGTGAGAAGATTAGATACTTGATTGGATAATTTATATTTATTTCTTTGTTTTGGTTAAATCTATCTACTTATTCATTCATTTATTCATCTACCCATTCATCCATTCATTCATTTTAAGATAAGACTTTCAAAAATCACTTGTAAAAGAGAATACGGGCGAAGGGCTGCAGCCAGCACATGCTGTCATCACTGCTAATTCTTAACTGGTCCTAGGCACAACATATGGCACAGGTTCCTAGGCCAGGCAATCCAGGAAAAGGACCAAAGGAAAAGGAGACTTTGAGAGATAGCCTGAAGACTCAGAGAGAATAAAAGGGCAGCTAGTCAGATAGATGTCTATTGTTGTTCAGTCTTTTCAATAGTGTCCAATATATTCTGACCCTATTTAGGGTTTTCTTCGCAGAGATACTAGATTTCCTCCCCCATCTTATTTTACAGATGAGGAAACAGAGGCATACAGGATTAAGTGACTTGACCAGGGTCACATAGCCAGTAAGTGTCTGAGGCCAGATTTGAACTCAGGAAGATGAGTCTTCCTGATTCTAGACCTGATACTCTAAGCATTATGACACCACCTAGCTACCCCCAGATGTCTATCCCCAGGCTAATTCTGGCTCTTAGAACTTTACATTCAAAGATGGAAGTGACCTCAGGGGTTGTCTAATACAATCATTTTCTCTTTTACCTAAAGAAATTGAGCCCCAGAGTGGTTAAGTGTTCTGATTTCAGACAATAGACATCTAATTTTCAAAGATTGAAGGGACCCTCAGGTTTAACCTCTGTACCCCAATCCATACCATGTAAATCAATGGATAACCATTGATATTGTCCCTCAGTCTCTAGCTAAAGAGTCATCTGCACTGTCCAAAGAATCAGTCACAACTGTAGAAGGTCAGTGGCAATGTGTCTTGTGTGAAAGATAAGAGAACACACAACTCATTATACAGTCTAAAGAAACGTAATAGCTACTAAATAAACAAGTCATTAGCTTAGATGACTTAAGGATCTGAGTGTTTTATGTTAAGAAAGACATTTAAGGTAAGAGCTAATTGGGAATACAATGCTGCCTGACACGTGGCTTTTATGAATTTGTTCTTATTCCTGTTATTTAGCAAAGTCAATCTCTAGTCCATAACGTGTGGCTTGCAACTTCTGGTCTGCTGTTTGGGATAAGAGCAATTTATATCAAAGTGTCTGAAAGTTACAAAAATAATATGAGATTTCACTGATGTCTTCCTTTGAAATGGAAAAGAAATTTTTGCTTGAATTCATCAAAGAAAGAGGAAAAAAAAAAAAAAAACATGATATGAGAGGGGTTTATTGCCAGCCAGAAAGAGGCCATGCTGTTATTTAAGGTCTTGGAACAGTGGGTAGAGCACAGGGCCTAGATTTAGGAAGACCTGAGTTCAAATCCAGCCTCAGGCACTGACTAGCTATGGGACTCAGGACAAGTCTCTTAACCCTCTTTATTCCAGTTTCCTCATCTGTAAAATGGGCTGGAAAAGGAAATGGCAAAGCACTCCAGAATCTTTGACAAGAAGATTCCAAATGGAGTCATGAAGACTCAAACTCAACTGAAAATGACTAACCAACAACCAAATAGGCACACATATGTGTGTATGTATGTATATATATATATATATATATACATACATACACATATATTATGAAACATGATGATTGCAAGCTATTTCTCTGTATTTTCCTGTTTCTGTGTGATTTTTTATGTTAGTCCTCATTCTGGAAAGTTTCTTTCTCCCTTCACAACTCTCCTGGGCTGTAGCATTTCTGTCCTTTGAAGGCCAACTTTAAAGGTAATCTCATCCACGAAGCTTCCCCAGATCCCCCAAATAAGTGATGCCCTCTCCCCTGCCCTCCACCATACCTTAAGCTTCACATCAGTCAGCAAGCTTTTAGGAAGTGTCAGGTAGGTATTAGATAGCGTGCTTGGCTTCCAAAGTGACAAGTGAGACAGTCTCTGCTCTGAAAGATCCTATGGGGAGGGGGAGGAATTATAACATATTCAGGGATCATGGGATTCAAGATTCCCATCTGGAAAGGACATTCAACTTGCTGTTAAGTAAACTGAGGAAAGGGGTGATTAAATTATTTTTCTAGAGACACACAGGTCAAAGCTGCCCATGAGATAAATGGATAAAATAAATGGATAAAATAAATATAAAGTGATTTTTAAGACATTGGACCACAGTATAAACAAATAAGGAAACATACAACTCATGTACTTGTGAATTCTTTTGTCATGAATATTTAATGATGCTAATACTACTGCCGCTAACAATAATAACAAGCGTTAATGTAGCACTTGAAGGTTTATTTGTACTGTGCTTTACGTGTATCTTCTTAATTGATTCCCATAACAACTCTGATATTCTCAGCTTCATTTTTGCTGTTTTTCAGTTGTTTCAGTTGTACACATCTCTACGTGAGCCCGTTTGGGGTTTTCTTGTCAAAGATACTGGAGTGCTTTGCCATTTCCCTCTCTAGTTCATTTTACAGATGAAGAAACTGAGGTAAACAGGGTGAAGTGACAAGGGCACACTGCTCATAAATGTTTGAGGCAGGGTTTGAACTCAGATCTTCTAGGCTCTAAGTCCAATTTGGGCATGTGCCTATCTGCATGGAGGACAGGACTTGGAATTAGTATAAACTTTGCTCAGGTGCTCTGTCCATAATAAGGACTTTTAATAAATGTCTGGTGCATCAAATGACTGAGATTGAATTGGATTCTGGCTAGCATCATCTTCATGGATAGTAATTTCCCATATAAAGAGAAGTTAGATGACACATAAAATATAGAAGCAGGAGGTCCTGGTATCAGATTTTGCCCCTGCAACTTAGCAGTTATAGAATCCTTGGCAAATCATCTGAGTTCTTAGTCTCAGTTTACTCATCAGTGAAATGGGGAGGTGGGGGGGAGGGGGAGATTATAATGCCTGTGAGAGCTAAACTTTAGGGTTACTATAAAACTCAAATGAACTAGTTCAGTAATTCAGTTTAACAAAAATTTATTAACTTGCTACTGTATACACGGCACTATAAGGGGACAGTGTATTCATAGAGTTCTTTGAAAACTTTTGAGTCCTAATTAAGTGCCGGTTCTGGCTACATGAAATTATTATCACCAAACTTCTGTACTTTCAGATTCTACTTTGGATAGGAAAATCAGGAACTGTTTTTTTTTTTATAACCCTGTTTTAGTACATCCAATGAGGAAAAACAAGGAAGGAAGGAAGAAGAGAAGGAAAAACAAAAGAAAGAAGGTAGGAAGAAAAGAATGAAGGAAGGAAGGAAGAAGGAAGGAAGGAAGGAAGGGAGGGAGGGAGGGAGGAAGGAAGGAAGGAAGGAAGCAAGGAAGGAAGAAGGAAAGAAGGAAAGAAGGAAAGGAAAGAAGGAAAGAAAGAGAAAGAGAGAAAGAAAGAGAGAAAGAGAAAGAAAGAGAAAGAGAGAAAGAAAGAGAGAAAGAGAGAAAGAAAGAAAAAGAAAGAAGGGAGGGAGGGTGGAAGGAAGGAAGGAAAAATTAAAAACTGCACTCTCCCCATGCAGACTTTATTTCATTAAGCATTTTGGTGCCTGACATTTCTTTCCTTATGTAATTGCCTTTCGATTCTTCCTGCTAAGCCTGCTTCTCTAACAAGCCTCTCTGTTCTTTTTTTTTAATTTATTTATTTTTAGTTTTCAATATTCACTTCCACAAGATTTTGAGTTCCAAATTTTCTCCCCTTCTCTCCCCTCTGCCTACCCCAAGACATTGTGAAATTCCATTACCCCTTCCCCCAGCTGTCCTTCTTTCTCTCATCCCCTTCCCTTCTATTTTCTTGTAGGGCAAGATCGATTTCTGTACCCCACTGCCTGTTTGTACATAAAAACAATTTTTAACATTGGTCTTTAAAACTTGAAGTTCCAGCTTCTCTCCTTTCCTCCCTCCCCACCCATCCTCACTCTCTCTTCTTTTTGAAGACATGATGATCCTTCTTCCCAGTAATCTAACAAATTCATAGTCCTCCTTCATTCTTGCCCCCTTCTGTATCTTTACCTTTAACCAGGTAACGCCTGTTAATTCTACCATCCCAGTCGTTCCTGCACTAGCTCACATCATCATCTCTCACATACATTACAGTAATAGACTTCCAAATGATTTTCCTTCTTCTCTCCTCTTTCTTCTCTAATCTCTCCTCACATAGCCAACAAAATAATCTCTCCGAGCCACAAGTGTGACCATATTACTCCCCTGCTCAAAATTCTTCAGAAGCTCCCTCTTTCCCTAATAACCAAACATTGGAATACCTCAGCATGGCTTTTAAAGACCTACACTTTCTTCCCCAGACTTCCTTCCCTGACCTTTCAAATTGCTTCTTCAAGCAGACTCCTTTCTAGCTGTGCTGGAGCCTTGATCTTGGACTACCCTCCCCCACCCCTCAGTGGTTCTAAACAAATTTATAATATATTCTCCCTTCCTAGACTTACTGCCCACAATCCTTAATTTCTCTTCGGTTGTTACCACTTCCTTCCCTGAAGTTTCACCTGATCCTAGCAGTGATTAATATGCTTTTTCCTTCTCAAATTAACTTTGAATTTATCCATTCTAAATGGCAAAACCCTGAGAAGGAAAAAAAAAGTCTTGACTGCCAGAGACTGTTCTCAACCCCTTTTTTTCACCATTCTATCCTTAGTTACAATCATGGTGCTTTTTTACATAGCAGATTTTTATGCATCTTTGATGAAACTAATATTAAGCTCACTGGCACTGTTTCTATAAAGACAGGGCCAATCAAATTCCTTGGAGATCTCCTCAGCATTCTTGTGGCTCCCCAGGTCAAAGCTCCCTTCCCTGACTGCCTCCCTCCCTCACCTCCATGAGGCGTGTCCCCTTAAGAGAACACAATTTTGTTGAGGATGTTCGGAGACTCTTTTACTTTGTATGTATTATGGTTGATGGTAATGATGGTGACGATGATGATGATGGCCGGTATTGATGCCTTAAGGTTTACAAAATGCTTTATTATTTCTTTTCATTCACACAGCAAACCTGTGAATTAAGTACTACTACTATCTCCATTTGACAGCTGAGGAAACTGAAGGTGAAAGAGACAGAGATTAATTCAGGGTCATACATTTGTGCGGCAGGACTTGACCTTTGATCTTCCTTACTCAAGGTTCAGACATCACCTCGATGACTTCTATTGAATCTCTAGTGTTAGGATGGAGGACGCTGCTCAACTCATAAAATATACAGATGGATGAATAGATAGACAAACAGAAACATAGATAGACAGATAGATAGACATGTGTATATATATATATATATGTATAATATGATTATATATATAATATATATAAATATATAATATATAGACATGTGTATATATGTATATATATGTATTCACCACTACATAAATTCAGATAATTTAAAAATTTAAAATTATATATACATATACACACATATATGACTATATCTGAATACATTTGTGTTTGTTTTATATATTATATTGCACACATATGTATGTATGTGTAACATGTAACACAAACACAGATACATATGTGTATGTGTATAGAAATGTGTATTTTTATATATTTACAGAGTTTCTTAATTTACTCTGAATTAATATGGTGGTGAACATATAGCATTCTCAGAAAACTTCCATATCAGCCAATGAACTCATTCAGCTACCATTGACTGGTTCAGTTCCATGGCATTTCCTTTTTAATTTATTGGAGTTTTTCCAATATAGTTTCTAATAACCAGATCTGTTGTAAACATGCCTTCCTTCTCAGGCATACAAAGAATCGTGCCATGTATTATATTATAGAGTCATAAATTTCAGCAACTCGTCAACTTCGGTTCCCCTGGGAATTATCCCAAAAGAGTCGATTGCTCAATAATTTATCAGAGCATTCTTGGATGGATACTTTTCAATTTGATATTCAATGTGGTAAACATTTATTAAGCTCCTACTATTTAACATTATAGAAGAAAACAAGGTAATGTAAAATTCCTTTGGTTTCAGAAATTCAAACATTGAGAGGATGTCCTTCAGCATACTGAGTGGAACCCTTGAAGGAGGTTACATAGATCAAATGAAAGAATGTTCATGAAATTATTTGCAGAATTTAAAATGTGGGCTATTACTATGGAGGAAAAGATTTATGCACATTTTTTTTTCACTCTACAAGTCAGCAAAAGTAGGACTATAGAGGGCAATTCTAGTTCCTTTCTACCATGTCATGCTTCCTCTCTGGTTTGGCTATAGTAAAGAGTGGATGCAGAGGAATAGTTTGAAATAAATCTAGGTAGTCAGGCAACCAAGGTCCCCAGGTGCCAGCTTTGGGGTGGTTGTTGTTCTTGAGAGGCAAAAGGGAATACTCTGAAGTTTTTAAATAGAGGGAGTGACATGGTGGCAGGAGTGGCTTCAGGGAAATTATTTTTGGTTGGTTGGTTGTTTCCTTTGTCCTTGAAGAAGACCAAAAGGACACAACTGCGCTAGAGTCAAGTTTCCATATATCTGACTGTGGCTGATCAGACCGATAAGAGCTCAGAATGCTCTACCACAGATCGGGCACAAATAGTCCATGTGAACATTTGGAGTGGATTTTCTAAATTTGAACATTTGTGTTTACTAGGAGCTGTTTCAATTGTTCTTTGCTCATAGAGCACAGTACCTTTTCTGATGTGGGCACGCCATGCTGAGCAGTCCTGTGTCAGTGTGTCTCATGTAACACATTCAATTCCAAGGTTCTTGAGAGAGACCTTGAGCATGTCCTTGTATCACTTCTTCTGACCTCCATGTGATTGCCTGCCTGTGTGAGTTCTCCATAAAATGGCCTTTTTGACAAGTGCACATTTGGCATATGAACAATATTGTGCTCTGTGAGGCATAATTTGAATGCTTGGCAGTTTAGTTTGAGTAAGGACTTCAGTGTATGGTACCTTATTCTGCCAGGTGATCAGTGTGAATAAGTGAAGCGTTGAGTGGAGAGGGGAAAGACTAAGGACAGGGAGATATGTTAGGAAACTTTTACCTTTTTAAATAAAACTTTATTAATATTTCTATTTTTTTAAATTATCATAGTAATGTTTTTTTCTCAATATTCCTATTCCTTTCCTGAGAGTCATTTTATATAAGAAATAAAGAGAGAAAGTCAAAGAAAAGAAGAGACGAGAAGAGGGGGAAAATCAACACAACTGAAAGAAAAATCAAAAAAGTCCAGTAGCATGTGTAGTGTGTAAAACCTGCAAAGGGATGGGTTGGTTATGTCCTCTCATATCTTTTCATTTGAATCATATTTGGCCTTTATTATTTTGCTACATTCATTTCTGATGTTTTGTGTGTATGGCTTTTCTTTCGACTTACATTGTGTATTGTCTTCTTGGTTTTGCTTATTTCACTCTCCATCTGTTAATGGAGTTCTTTCCATGATTCTGTCTGTATTCAACACTTTCACCATCTCTTATGACACAGTAATATTCAATTACATTTATGTTCCACAATTTATCTAGTCATTCCCCAGCTGATGAGTATCTGCTTGGTTTCCACTTCTTTGCTATCACGAAAAGCGTTGCTAGAAATAAGTTGGTGCAAACGGAATCTTTCTTTTTATAAATAGTTTCTTAGGGATATGACCCCATTAATGGAATCTCTAGTTTGAAAGGTGTGGATATTTTACTCACTTTATTTGCATGATTTCAAATTATTTTCCAAAATGTCTGTACCATTTCACAGCACCACCAACAATGTGCCTACCATCCCACAACCCTTCATGGACTCTTGCCAGTTTTGTCATCTTTGCTGATTTACAAAGTGTGTAAGATGAAACTTCACAATTGTTTTGATTTGTATTTATCTTATTATTAGTGATTTGGAAGATTTTTCATATGATTATAAATATTTTCATTTCTTTTGAGGACTGTTTCTTCACATTCTTTGATCACTTGTCTGTTGGGGAATGACTATTAGTCACATCCGTATGTAACTTGTTTATGCATCTTAAATACCAAACTTTTATCAGAGAAAGTTGACACAAAGATGTCTACCCATTCGAATCACTTCCACTGTTATGCTAGTGCATTATTGCTGTCTATGCAGAAGCTTTTTAGTTTTGAGTAATCAAAGTTATCTGTTTTATATTTTGTTAATGCTCTCTTTTGTTTATTTAAGAATATAGCTCCTACTTGTAGCTGTGAGGGATGTCTGATTGTCTTCTCTTCTAATTTTTTATGTAGTATAATCTTTAATGTTAAGATCACCTGTCTATTTAAAATGTCTCCGATGGTGTCTAAGCCTAATTTCTGCCTGATTTTTTTCCAGGTTATTTCCAGCAGGTTTTGTTTCTTTAACCACATAAGGATTTCTTTCCTAGGTAATTCATGTTTCCTGCTTTGTCACAAACTGAGTTGAATTTCATTGTTTCTGATTTTTATATAATCTTTTCCAGGAAAGTTATTTTATCCAGGTGAGAGAGCATGAGGGATTGAAATCTTCTGCTGAGCCTGTGAGTGGAAAAAATTGGTCAAATATGGCAGATAATGTGCTGGTAGAATTAACAGAACTTTCAAATGTTTGGCTCTGGTGAAGGTGAGGGGATGGAGAAAGCAAAGAATCTCTCATGATTCTGACAGTGACTACTTGGGTACTCCTTAAGTACAGGGCTTTTTTTGCCCTTCTTTATATTTCCCAGTTCCAAGCAAATAGTAGGCATTCAATAAATGTTAATTTACTGCCTGTCTGATACCAACTACAAAATAGCTAAGTAGGAAGAGGGAGTAAAATTTTAACTTCAAGGTTTAGAAATCAATGTTTGCCCAGCTGTCGTGATGCATGCCTGTAATGCCTGCTACCAAGGAAGCTAAGTTTGGAGGATTTCTTGAACTTGAGTGTTCTGATCCATAGTGGGCCAAGCCAGTTGGGTGTTCACACCAAGTTCAGTAAAAGGGGGACTACCAGGTTACCTAAGAAGGAGCCAGATCAGAGAACTATTCAGATCAAAGCTACAAGGACAGGGTGGAAGCAGATTCATGTGTATCCCTAGCATATCCAGACTTTGTGAAATTTTAAAGACCATGAATATAAAATAATTTATTTTTTAAAAAATATTTACTATTGAATTGAATTACATTTTTCATATCTAGTTTCATTTCCAGAAGGACTTTCCTGTGGAGACGTATGAAGTTGGAGATGTGGATTTGAAGCTTAGAGGAGTGTTTGAGACTTGGATTGTAAAGTTAGAAATCATCTTATTGGTTGACATAATTGAAAGTATGGAATTAGATGAGAAAAATCAAAGGAAAGGGAGTAGAATGAGATGAAATGAGATCCAGGAGAGGAAGTCCTTTGGCACCACTTACATCATAGGCATGACAGGGGAAGATCAGGAATCAGGAAAGGAAACTGAAGAAAAGAGAGACTTGTAGAAAGAGAGCTAGGAGACCATGGTGTTATGAAAACCAAGGATTATGCATTCAGAAACTTGGGAGGGGATGAAGGAAGAGAGTGAGGATGATTAAAAATGCAGAGCTGTCAAGAAGAATGAATACATAGAAGAGCCCAATGAATTTAGTAATTAAGAGGCCATCAGTAACCTTAAAGAGGACGGTTTTCATCTGATGGAGCTATAAGCCAGCTGGCAAAGGTCAGAAAAGGAGGTGGGAGCAGAGGAAGTGCAGGTGGTAAGGGCAAACTATTTCTTGTATAAGTTTTACAGTGAAAGGATTATCTATTTAGAATTGGAAGAACTCTTAGAGGTCAGATTAGTTCAAGCTCCTCATTTAAACTGAAGTCCAGTAAAATTAAGTGAATTTCCTCAGGGTAGCCCAGGTAGTAAGTATGAGGGATAAAATACAAAGCCAGGCTCTGTGATTTCAGAGATATTGTGTATCTATATATTAACCTCCACCTTCCCCCTGCCCCCAATGTGCAACGATTATAGATTGATAGTCTGAGGACTTAGCACTCAAGGGAATTTAGACTTCACCTGACTCAACCTTCTTCTTTTTACAAGCCAAGAGAACTCAAGTGACATCCAATTGCAAAAATGTGTGATCATGATGCAATGTTTTAAAGATATTATTAATGTAAAATTATATTAAACATGGAAAGACTTGGTAGTGTTGATTGTATGAGAGATGGGATCTTCGTCGAGTAATGTTATTTTTATACTACTGTTATTTTACTGTAGATCCCAATGAATTATTTCACATTTAGCATGTTTTTAGTTGTTGTCCCTAGACAACATATTTTGGAGGAATAATTAATATGGAAACAATTGAAAAAAGTTACACTCAAAGACAATGTTTTTCATTAAAAATGTTCTTTGCCTTCTGGAGTAAAGAGTGACAAAATAAAAATAGCAATTAAAAAAAACCCAGCATGCCAAACCCAATCTTAAGGTTGGCTTATCGCAGTTTCTGGGGTTTAATTAATATTAATCTGGATAAGTTTTAACTTTAAAAATATTAATTTAATTCACTAGGTCCCCTGGCTCATTAATCTCTTCAATGGTGTCATTTAGGAGAAAATGCCTCATCAAACAATAGCAGTTTAATTGTAGAAATATGTAATAGCAACAGCACAAAAGACTCCTAGAACTCACAGCAGTTCTCCCTTCTCAGCATTTCTTCCCTTGACTAACATTAGTCTTTGAGGGGCTCTCGTCCTTAGCAAAAGAATAATCTCAAAATGTGACTTCCATTTCACAATAATGTGTTTTTAAAAGAGAGAGAGAAAGAGACAGAGAGAGAGATAGAGAGAGAGAGACAGAGAGAGAGACAGAGAGAGAGACAGAGAGAGAGAGAGAGAGAGAGAGAGAGAGAGGTAGGGAGAGAGGGTTAGTTAGCTAGTTAGTTGGTTGGTTAGTTTTCAGTCAGGGATTTTTTTTTTTAAGCTCTGGATCCAGACTTGGGAAATATGTAGTCTCCTTCTAGCCCTATCCATGACTGGCAGGTTAATAGCCTTACACTTTACTCTTCTTCCATCCACTATCCCAAGATCTTAAAGAAATCTGATCTCCTGTCCTAATGCCTCTTCACTGGTTTTCCTACATGCCTGGAATGCTATCTGTCCAGGGGCCATTTCTCATTGTCCTGATCTATATCTTACCAAGGGAAACAAATGGCTCCAGAGAACAAAGTGAGGCTGGTATCCTTGCTTAGCCTTTCCTCACTTAAATCAATTCACTTTCAAGTCATGGCATCATCTTCTTAATGTCATGGTCCTTTTCAAGAATGAAGGATCCATCCTCACTTCCCTCCTAACTTCTCTTGCTTTCTTCAAGACTCAACTCAAATCCCATCTTCTGCAAGAAGTCTTTCCTCTCTGACTCCCACTTCCCCACTCCTAATGACTTTCCTCTAAGATTACTTCCTATTGATACTGTATATATTTTATATGAACATGGTGGTTCACATGCCATCTCCCTGTCAGGTTATGAGCTACTGGAGGACATATTCTCTATTTGAACATGAATTTGTTCCCAGCACTTATCACCATGCCTGACACATCATGAGGGCTTGGTAAATGCTTGGTAGTGATAATGAGGATGATGAGGAAGATGACAGAAATAGATGCCCTGATCCACTCACAGGGTTGTTGTTCAGAAACCAATGAGATAATGAGTGTCAATGTTCTCAAAATGATTAAAGCACCAAGAAGAAGGAAGACAACATAGCACTTACAGGGATAAGTGTATTTATGTATCATCTTCTATGTGTCAGGTGATGCATTAAGCACTGGGAGGATCTATGTGACCCCTCCCACCCCTCCAACAACCCCACAAGGCACATCCTATTGTTTTCCCTTTTTTAACAATTGAATAACCTGAGGTTTAGTGACTAGCCCAGGGTCACAGAGCTTCATTGGCTAAAGTCGAATTTGAACTCAAGTCTCCCTGCTTGCATGCCTAGCACTCTGTCCACTGTACCACCTAGCTGCCAGAAACTGGCTGCTTCCTGACTTCTATTTTGGCACCCACTTGTTCCCCCCTCACTCATGGTCATTAGTGACCAGTGCTGGTCCAGAACAGAAAGCAGGATGCCTGAGCCACAGAACTCACTGTTCTCTGCTCACAAGCTCCTTTTACACTCCTGACGCTGCTTCATGGTGACACAAAAATCTTGACTTGAGCGTTTGTTGCTTGGGCTCCTGAGCCTAGACCCTAGAGATTCAGCCAGAAAGCTGGCTTTCCTGACCCTCTTGTTTGCCAGTACATAGGCTGTTGGTCAGCTCAGGAGGACCTTAACTACTTCATCTCTACTTCATCTTAACTACCTTCAGCTCTAAAGACTTTATATCTGGAGTTCTAACTTTGGGTCCATAGATGCTGAAAAAATCTGAGGAGAGATTTCAGGAGGATATATTTCCAAAGACCCCCCTCTGAAATACACACACACACACACACACACACACACACACACATACACATATGTACATACATGTGTACATATACGTAAACACACAAATGTATTGCATTATAAACATGTATACACATGTAAAGTACATTATATAAAATGTATGGTGTGTATATAACTGTGTATATTTCATGTATTAACATATATACAAATATGTACATATATACATGTATTAGACATGCGTATATACACACATACATATTACACATCTAACTGAAACTTAGCATTTACTTCAGTAATTTCAAACCATTATTGTGAAAGGGGGTTTGCACCAGTCAGTAGTTCAAGAATAGTAAACATCATCATGTGCCACTGTGGTAAATACTTGGGTTATGATGCAAAGCCGAAGATGGAACTGTCCCCGTGCTAGAGGAACTTACAGTCTAGCAATCTAAGAAGCTGAGACAGCATACACATGGATCACCTACAAGGAAAAGGTGGTAGGAAAGCACTAGAGATGCTAAAGATTCTAAGAGATGGCAATGAGGAAAGAGCACCTTATATAGACCACATTTTTGTAAATAACAAATTCATGAGGCTGAGCGATGGCAAATTATTGTGGAAATATAGGTTGTGGTCCAATTATGAAAGAGTTTCCAGTATCAAACAGAAGATTGCGTATTTTGTCCTAGAAGAAATTCCTTGAGCAAGGGAATAACATAATCCACCCTGTGCTTTACAAAAATATTCTGGAATGTGAGGAACATAAGTTGAAGAGGAAGAAAGACGCCTCAAGGAGATCAGTTAGAAGGTTATTACAGCCAGTATGGTGAGAGGTTATTGGGAGGGTATTCAAGTGTTCTAAGACCCTGATCTGTGGTCAAAATTTTATGATTACCTTCAAATGCCATGGAGGTAGGATCAGCAGAATTTGAAAATTTGTTGGATTTAGTGAGTGAAGGAGAGGAAAAGTGAAAGATCCTTTCATGTTTATGTAAATGAGCGTTTCCACAACCATTCTTGCCCTTGACAGACATGGGAAAGTTTGGAAAATAGATGGGCTTGGGAAAAAATGAACCTGGGTTGCTAGAACTTCAACCCCTCATATTCCAGAGAACTCCACCTTCAATCAACAGATTTTTGCTAGTGACTCATGGTCCAGCTACTCATTGGCATATGGAAACAGTTGGATGAGCCAAATCAAGAAATCAAGTGAACACCTTTTTATGCCTCAGTTTTCTCCTCTTTACAATGGGAAGAATAATGCTTCTTCTAACTTCCTGGTAAGGTAGTTGTGAGGAGAGCAAATTATTTTTAAGATTATTTTTTTCTAAATCACAAGCGATTTTTCTCCCTTACACATTAATAACACTTGACATTCATATAGATCTTGAGAGTCTGCAAAGGTATTTATATACACTGACTCCTTTGGAGCTTACAGGAACCCTCTCAGGTAAGTGATTAAGGTATTAGTATCCTCACTATTCTGAGGAAGGAACTAAACAGCATCAAGGAATTTTCCAGGGTCCCAGAGCTAATGCATCAAAAGTGGGCACTGAATGCAGGCCTTTCTGACTCCCAAGTATACTCACTCATGCTGCCCCTCCCATTACCAAATTCAAGTGCCAATAAATGAGACTAATTCATATTTACTGGATTGTTGGAACAACGTGTCTGTTAAAGTTAAAGAAATGTATAGAAATGAAGCAGTTAAGGGGCACAGTGGAGAGAGTTCATAGCCTAGAGTCAGGAAAACGCCTTTGAGAGTTCAAATCTGGCCTCAGACTGGTACTAGCTAGGTGACCTTAGACAAGTCACTTAACTCTATTTGCCTCAGTTTCCTCATTTGTAAAATGATCTGGAAAAGGAAGTAGCAAAGAACTCCTGTATCTTTGCCAAGAAAACTTCAAATGGGGTCACAAAGAGTTGGACATGACTGAAACACCTGAATGACAGAAATAGAGCTGGAAGACCCTCAGTCTGACCACTACCAACATGATGGTAGCCATTTTTAAAAATTACAATGCCAATAGAAATGGATGAAGTAAGTCACTATTCCACTCTTAATCCTTTATAGTTAGTGCTGTATGGATTGTTGTGCAACTGAATAAAATGTAGACTTTTTCTAAGTGTATAAGAGTGCTGAGGGGTGAAGTCATCTTATGCAGAATGGAAAATAGCTCTATGTTGGTGATGATGATGATGATGATGATGATGATGGTTTGGCTCTGGTGATTAGTCATTGTTGAAAAGAACAGAGCACTTCCATGTCCTTCTTCAGGACAGTCTTGTTTACTCCTTCTTTTCCTTGGCTGCCATCCCCCCTCTCCTTGCTCTACCTGCAGAAATCCATACTTAGAGGAAGAGCCAGATTGAGACTTCCTCCAAGTCCCTGCAGTTGTCCATTACAGCCTCCAAATCCATTCTCTCTGAGTACCAGATGATTTACGCTTGGCAGAAAAACTGGAGGATGAATCCCATGGCAGGACCTATTGAGACATGTGTAAAGCCTCCTTTTCCACATGATTTATGCCCTTCAGGGCAGATGAACCATTGATAATCTCCTGGAGGCCAAGGGCCAGTCTGTTTCCATCCAGGGACAGAGAATTTATTCAAGATTTATTCCCATTTCGAACTGGCTCTCTCCCCCTGCCCTTCCTCTCTGTTTTTAGGCCCAAGATGGTAAAATCTCTGGCTTCAGATTTATCATAACACGCAGAAGTCGATAGGCAAGCTAAAGCCATCTGTTTTCTATAAATTGAATGATTTGATTACAGCGCCCCATAGAACACTCCCCATCAGGAAGGGTCTGTATTTTACTCAACTGCAAGAACATTCTCTCTGGCTGTGATTTAAATATGCCAAAGTCTGGGAACTCTCTTTTTAATTATCGCTTCTATGTTTCACAGTTTCCCTAGGAAGTATTTGAATTGCTCCCCAAGTAGATTGTAACTCAGAGGAGACAAAGGGGGAAATTCTATCTGTGAAATGAAAGAAGGAAAGTAAAAGGAATTATTTAATGGCATTCTTAGATTGGCTCAAAAATGAGGACCTTATTCTCTTGACTCTTCGAAAAAAAATAGAAAGAGAAAGAAGAAAAAGAAGTTTAAATTGGTTTTGAATTTAAAGAGTATTTTGGTTTTGGATCTGGGGAGGACTTTTTGGTTGCTAAAAGACATTTCTGATGATTGCTTCTCCTAGGAAGCAGCCACTGCAGGATTTTAGCTGCAGCACATGTCCATCTGGTTCACTCCAATCCCCTGCCTCCTAACAGCAGGGATAGCACAGTTCCTCATTCCTTTCTCAAAACTCTAAGGAGACCATTCATAAGAGTTGACTCAGGCAATGCTTTGAGGTTTGTGCAGCTCTCTCTCTATATTATCTCACTGGTACCTTACAAGAACCTTGGAGGGTAAATACTCTGCTTTTCTCCATTTTTATGATGAGGAAACTGAAGCTGAGGGAGAGTAAGGCTTGCTTAGGATCCCAAAGCCATTGAGTCTAAATCAGGATTCTAACTCCAGTCTTCCCAACTGCCTATGTCTATGCCTTTAGAACTGTACCCAAGGAGACTCTGTTGAATAAGAAATAAGCATGTACAAAGTACTTTGATCACAATCTCAGTGGATGCATAGACAAAATCGAAATATCCCTTGGCTTCAAGACACTTATATTCTAGTGGATGATGTTATAGGAATAAATAATAATAATTATGTGAACAAGCGCTCCCTCTGTGAAACATGGTTTTGAGGTTGCAAAGCTGGCTTTGGGGAGGTGAGAATTGAAAAGGTGCTTTTGCAGTGAATGTGTATCTTTCCAGTGAAGAAAGCCCCAATGTCTCTAAAGGCATTCCCAATAATCCACTTGCTTTATCTGCAAAGAAGCCTGTTAAATATGTGCTACAGAAGCAATCTGAGAAATCTTCTTGAGCTACAGAGAAACAGAAAGATTCTCCTGGAGCTGAAGTTAGAGAGAAATATCATTCGTATGGAAAAAACCTTTAATAGTTTACTATAAAAAGGATAGATGACCTATACGTGCTTTTTAGTGCTTCAAATAGGCTTTCCTTGCTAATATTTGTTTTTTACTGAATGAATGTGGTCCTTTGAGAATACTGGATTTAACTGATATAAATGTGGATTTATCTATGGATTAGACAGTGTAGGGGACAAAAAACAAGACTCCTTGTCTACACTTGCTATAAATGATTTTTTTCTTATACCCCGCCTCCCCACCTCTTTTTAGCTTCCAATTAGCAAATTAAGTCCTACAATGGAGAAACAGTTGTTGTTGGCTGGGAAACCAAACTACTCATGGGAACTTGCCACTGTGGATTTCTCCCTTCCTCACCCTCATATGAAGTACAGTCAGGATCTATACTGCTGAATTCCTCATGCATGTCCTAGCAGAAACTGGGAGACTCCGAGCAAGGACCATTAGTTCAGCTCGTTTGATGACTATTACATCAAAGCAAAGCAACCCCAGTATTTTAGGAAAACAAACATTCAGGGATAAATAGATTATTCTTCAACTCAGAACCAGGGGTCACCTAAATGTTGAGTTAATTACAATTTAGAACTTTTTGACAAGTATTTTGATGTTCATAAAAAGTTCTCCCTACAACATCCCTGGGGCAGAGCTATATATGGGTGGTTATGCCCACTTTGAGGGTGATGGCATTGAAACTCAAGATGATAGAATGATATGCCCAGAGTTTCGTGCCCATGCCATCACCCAAGGTTCCCATACTCTTGGGTCCTGGGCTTTTCCCCCCATACTGAAGGCAGCATTTTAGTAGGCAAAATTTTTTGGAAGATCCCATCTTCACTTTTATAGACTCCCTTTCTCTCTCCTGAAGGTCTCTACCCTTTCAAGGTTCTATCATCCATGGTGATGCAAATGATCTTCTAGGTGACCATCATCAGTAATGCACAATGCTTAATGATTTTTCCTGACACCTAAACCTCATCAAGATCAAGCCCATTCTTTTGGCATCTATTCCTTCATCCTTTTACTCACTGGCTAGCTAATTGTATAAAATCGCAACATCATATTATTGATTTAGAGTTGGAAGGAAATATGAAGATCACCAAGTCCAAGGCTACCTTTTATTCAGATGAGGAACTTGAGACCTAGAGAGACTCAATGCCATGAACAAGGTTACACAGGTAAAAAGAGCCGATGTGAGGGTTCAAGCCCCAGTCCTCTGTATTGAAATTATATGAATAACAAATGAGACAATATATGTGAAGTGCTTTCCAAAACTTGAAGTACTATGTAAACGTTCGTGATAATAATACCACAAATAGCTACAGTAATTCTCATTTCTGCAGGGATTTAAAGTTTATGAGATACTGTTTCATAACAAGCTTGTGAGGCAGATAATGTGAATGTTAAGATCACCGGTTTACAGATGAGGAAACTGAACATCCAGGATGGGGTTAGAGGGATGGGAGAGATTTGCCCAGGACCACATAACTCTTGAACAACTGGGTTTGGACTCAAACTCTAGAAGCCCCCAAGTTTACAGTAGCACCCCCACTCCACTGTGTCATTATATGTGTTTGAATGTCCTAATCTGTAACCTCAGTTTCCTAGGATCAGAAATTAAAAGGGAAAGGGAATATAAAGGTTCTTTAGTTCAACCCCTTCACATCCTAGGTGAGGAAGTGGAGAACCAGTGATTTTTTTTTTTTTTTTTTACTTTTCCAGTGCCCAAATGGTGTTCTGAATCTAAGTCCTCTGACTCAAAATCTAATCTCTTTCCTATAATATTACTTACACCCCTTCATCTATAAAATGAGGGGATTGAGCAAAATGATCTTTACAGTGGTTTCTAACTTTTAATTTAGTATCCTGTAAGAGCTTTTGATGAAATTGTGCCCCTCCTTCATGCATGTAAGATATGCTGACATTTTTCAACTCTGGATGGGCACATTTCTATTTGTGGCAGATTTGTGGGAGAAATATTCCATTGATATATTTTTTTTTACTATGTTTTTTTCATTTAATGCCCTTGTTTTGAACTAATTGCAACCTCTAGTTTACTAGTATAATAAAACATATAGATGGGGACTCAGAATACTTTGAACCTCAATTCATTTGCTGAGGATAAATACATACAAGGTACTTTATCCTCAGGACCCATATATCTTCTATTTCTAGATCTATAATATTAAGAGTTGATGGGAATTTAAGGCAACAGTAGACCAATAGGAGAAGATATTGAAGGTAGGGGGTACATTCAGTACCCCCATAGCTTGCTCTATGAGTAGACAATTGTCTGTTTCCTCTGCATTAAAAAAAAGAGCCTTATTGGCAGCAAATATTTCATCTTCCTAGCCAGGCCAGTGAATCTATCAGCAAACACGTCATCCTTCAGGGCTTTCCTCTCCCTATTAATAAATATTAATTGATGCCGATGGTTTTCTGGGCTCAGGAGCATGCTGGGCTGCTGGCTCCAGCTTCCCTAGGTGAACACGAAACATATATTCCTTTTCCTTCCGTTCTTTCCACAGACAGTTCAGAGGTCCTATTCATAGCAAGGTCTTGTAGGTGAATAACTTATCATTGGTCCTTAAGCTCCAGAAGTAAATCAAGCTACAAATTCTGAGGTTCCTCTGCGTTCGCTGCCTCCGCCTGTCCACGTTAGACCATAATGTTCTATAAATAACAGGAGCTGTTGGTGGGAAGAGCTGGGTTCAGGAATTTCAACGACATTGTTCAGGTTTATGAACATTAATTAATATTCACCCATCTGTCTCTTTGCACTTCCTGCTCCTCCACTTATGCAAATAAGGCTGTCAATTAGTCTGGAGGCTGGCAGGACATTAAAGGGTCCTTTGTCTGAATGTTTTTGCAACACATAGATTTTTTTGTTTCCCTTTTTGGAGAGCTTCTTATAGGATTGTGCACACAGTAGAGAAACATAAATAACCTTTAGAGCACTGGAGCCTGCATGTATAGCAAAACCAGAAGTTAAATGTTTTAGAAAATACTTATTAGGAAACCAAATTAAAGTAACATTTCTAAATCAAAGAACTGGAAAGGGCGTTGTGTTTTATTTTATTTTTGCTTATTTGTTTTGTATTATTTTAGCTTAGACCCAGAAATAACACAAATATTAGTAGACTGTATTAGCACCATTATTAATATAATATCTAATTAATAGTATTTAATTAGAACAATTAGCTAATTTGAGAGGGAATATGCTTGTTGACTTCCCTGATCCCATTTTTAAATACCATCCCTAGAGATCTGAAAGTTATTACCTTCTCAGAGATGTCATTCAAATTGCTGGTAAGTTAGAGTTATAAATCAAAGAATCATGGAACACATTTTTTAAGCATCAGGGATGAAAGATATTTTAGAACATGAAATGTCAGAGAGGGGAGAGACCTTAGATTTTGAGAGAAGATGCTGTATCTGGAAGGGACCTAAGAATATGGACTTTCACGGCAAGAAAGGAGCGTGGACCGTTAAGTCTGGGATAGAGCTTACCCAGGAAATATATAAAGTGATCCTTGGAAGAGAATCCACCACCCTTGTTTTTCTGAAGAGGAAACAGGCTGAAATAAACTGAGAACCTTCTTAGAGGTAGGCGCAGTCAATGCCGCTCTTAATTAGAGGAAGAAATTGCTATATTACAAATTGGATGCAGGATTTCACTGTTGCTGATCTCCTCCATCAACAACTTTTATTTTCCTTTGTCTTAGGATAGATGGGATATTTGTAAACGGCGGTGCACCTTGATCTCCGCAGTGGTTTTTTGTGTTGGAAGACGCTAAAATACTTTGAACAATATATATCTTTGTTTTGTAATTATAGTGCCAAATCTTCATTTGTCATTGCATTGCTGTACTAATATTAAATTTAGTTAACCTTAGTCTGCATATCCTTTTTTTTGGGGGGGGGGGTGGCAGGTAGGGAGGTGGTGAATCAGCTATAAATTGAAAGGACGTATATGTGTGTATAGGGCAGCGAGGTGGCAAAGTGGTTAGCACACCCAGGTCTGGAGTCAGGAAGATCTGAATTCAAATCCAGCATCAGATGCTTACTAACTATATGACGCTGGGCAAGTCACTTAATCTTGTTTGCCGCAATTTCCTTATCTGTAAAATGAAGCTAGAGGGAAATGGTAATCCACTCCAGTATGTTCCCAAAAAAATCCCAGATGATGTCGTAATGAATAGAACAAGACTGAAATGACCAGACAGAAAGATCAGCATATATGGAAGGGGGATGGGTAGGGATGCCTAGATCTGATATGCAATGATGTTATTGTTTATTAAATATGATTCAATGATTCACTTCAATTTGAGAAACCCTTTTTATATGGAAGGTATTTTGCTAGACATTTGAGATACAGATTCAATTCTATTCAATAAACATTTGCTCTTGCCCATAAACACCTTACTGTCTATTTAGGAACTGGATGGCACGATGGCACCGTAGATAGAGCAATGGCCCTGGAACCAGGAAGACCTATGTTCAAATCTAAATTCAGACACTTACTGTCTGTGTAGCCCTGTTTCAGTTTTCTCATCTGTAAAAGGGGGATAATGACAGAACCTAGCTCCCGGTGCCTGGTACATGGTAACCAGTGTATAAATGTTAGCTATTATTGTTTTCACTTGAACAAAACAGGCACTTTATATCTTGTCCCCAGTTTTTCAGGTACCTTTCATGTGCTTTCTTCTAATATAATGTAAGATACTTGAAAAGAGGAACTATTTAACTATTCTTTTGCTTCCCCTACCTTGCCTCCCCTTCCTCTACCAGCACTTAGCACAATGCTTGGCACATAGTAAACATATAATAAATACTTGATGACTTGACAGCCAGACAGCAGCTCACTAACAACTCAGGAGATCAGGGAGTTCTTCCTCCATGGAGGAGATGGCATGAGATCTGAGGCTGGAGTCTTATGCTAAGGCTATTATTAAATTACATTAATAACATCACACATTATTTCTCAGATGATAAGTTCATAACATTTGAAGTCTCCAAATGATGCACTCTATTATTTTACTGGGAAAAAATACCACCTAATAAAATCTAATGACTAATGCGTATTTGATGATATTTATTAAGTAGTAACAGCAATATGTGAAATTATCTTTTTTCTTGTAATTCTGCAAAATATTTGTGCACCTTGATTCTAATGCTAATAACATCTCATAAAGCCAATAGGTTACAGATATTACTGTTCCCGTATGGAAATTATGGTACTAAGAGGTTAATGAGCTTATTCACTTTCAAATACCAAATCTCTCTGAATTAAGTTTAGGAAAGTTTCTTATTTCCTGAACTCAAGATGATTTGTCTATTAACCCTTCACTTTTTGTTAGAATGATAAAATACGCTGTTTAGTTTTGTCTGTTTTTTTTATTAATATCCCCACACAGTTCATAGTACACCTGGCTTAGTGCCTTACATATAATAGATACTGAATAAATATTAGTTCAATGGAATTTAAGAGTAGACACTTTAGAAAAATTTATTAATCTTATCTCACAGCAGCCCTCTAAGGTAGAAAGCACACGTTTTGTTGAATCCTTTCTATAGATCAGTCTACTGAGGTTCTGTAAACTGGTTTCTAAACCAGTTCCACATGACTAGCATTATTGGCACCAAACCACACTTCTCTTGCTTTGTTGAATTGAATGTTTAGTTTTGAAAAGTCATTAAACAGCACTTTTGTACTAGACACTGTTAGTAGATATTAAGAAAAACCACATTTCCATCCCAATAGAAATAACCAGATCAATTCTCCTGTCCCTACCTCTACAGCACCCTTATCCTTCTTCCTTGAGCTTGTGGTCCTCTGGTCTGAACTGGGGAAAATGTGCGACATCCACAGACCAGGATACCCATCAACACCATTCCAGGGATAGCACATGAACTCTCTCCGAACCTAGCTGTGTTGAGAACTTTGCAGGGAAACGGCTCTTTCTAGGTTGGTCTTAATATACGGAATTAAGACATGGGTTTTGGTTATATGATATGGCAATATTTCTATGTACCAACAAGCAGCAGGTGGCTCAGGTAGATCAGGAATAACACTCCCAACCCCCACCTTTAAATTATTTCTGTTCTGATAGACAAAGTCTGTTCCCTTCTCTACCCCTTGCTTTCTGATCTTCTCACTAGCTTCCTCTTCCATAGTTGGCAAATGTCTCACTATCCCAATATTACAGGTAAGCCTTAACTATATTCTGCTTTGTTCCTTATTCCTTAACTATCTTTTTGCCAGCCACCTCAGTGGATCTGACACATCCTTCCACATATAGTTGGAAGATTGCTGTGTTCGTCCTTCGTTTTTGAAGAAGAACATGACATCAGAGAAATGATGACATGACTTGTGCTTGACTTTGTTTTGAGTGAGGGAGGGTTATGTAGGTTACCAGCCTCACTTTCTCCTCCTGAACAGTCTGGATCCAGATATTCATCAGGATGACTGGAGATGGCCCAGGGGAGACCTTGGACTTTTCAGGTACTCACTTAGAGGGAGGTAACACCCATTGAGTGAATAGGCCTGTTTAAGAGGTAGAATGACTTTTTTAGTGAACCAAAGAAAAAAAATAACTAAATCAAACTGGGAGAGAAAGAGAAACTGTTACTATTGATAATCACTCTAAGATAGCCATTGAGTGGAGCTCAGATAGGGACCGATTGTTGTCCAACCTATGGGCTTCAGAGTGCACTGGGTTTAAGGTTTTTGGAAAAGGGCAGGAAGGATGGAAAGAAGGAGAGAGAGGGGGAGGACATCTAGCCGGTAAACCCCAAAGGAACGGGAGAGGGAGACAGAAAGGAGAGGATGAGTTGATTTCAGGTCACAACTATGCTACTAAACAAATCCCAAGCTGCCAGCTCATAGAACTAACCCAAACTCCATGTGGATTCATCTACTGAATTTAAGCTCACTAAGCCTCATTTTCTCCATTTGGAAAATGAGGATCATAATATTTACATCACCTACCTTACTGAATCGTCATGAGAAAAACTTTTATAGATAGAAAGTGCTGTATATATTGCAAGTGTAAATTTTTAAGGCCTAACTTATCTTCTGTATCATTAAAAGAGTAGGCAAACCTCTCCAAGGAGGCAGAAGAGGAGGAGGTAGTATTTTGTCTTTTTCCCCTGTAGTTACATAGATGTCTGTAATATATAGAAAAAAGTTCAACATATTATTCACATAAAATGCTGCCTGGAAGGCCAAGGGTAAGGGTTGTATTTTCTGTTTGTCACTTTTTTTTCCCACCCGTAGCAGGCTGTTAATAATGGAGATGGTCTTTTAGGCAACATCAAGGGAAGAGAAATGAATTTTTTAAGGTCAGAATAAGGCACTCATAGCTTCATTCGATGAGGTAAAGAGGTAGTTGGCTAGCCCTGAACATCATGTTAGATTCACTCAGCAGTAAGACATTAAAATAATTCTATTCTTCTTGCCAGAGTTTGGCTTCAAGACCACAAGGTCTTTAGCCTTTTAGGGCTATGATTTTGGAAAGGAGTGGAAGGCAGATTTCCTCCCTCATACTGACACACACACACACACACACACACACACACACACACACATCCTCCCCAAGTTTTTCCAACAAATACATCTCATAAAGGTGTCTTTGACAAATATCTGGTGTTCATGGTTAGGATATAATACAGCTGCTGTTATTGGTGGCTGATGTGTCTCTCGGAAGAAAGCATTTCAGAAAGGGCTGAAGACCTGCAGAGCTTTGAAGTAATCAAGTAGTATTTAATGAAATGACTTTTTAGAAGACTAAGTTAAGGCTGAAAACTAATTTATAAAAATGCCACCGTACAATCCACTCATTGAAATGTCATCTGTAGGTTTTGTATTCAAATCCTGCCCAGGTAACCAGAGAACTCACCTTGCCTCTGACTCTGGGTATTTGAAGACTTCTCTGGTGCCCCTTAGTTTTCAGTCTCCTTTCCTAGGTGTTTAGGTCCCCGCCAAAGTGTCCTCATTTTTATTTCTTCTATCAAGATCCATTCACAATTCCAGGGAGGAGGTCAAGTTTGAAACATACTGAAATTATCAGTGAGTCTTCTGAGTCAGTGCTGTGGTCTTTTCTACGTTGCTGGTGGATGAAAAATTTAAAACTCTGAGAATAATTACATTTTCAGTAATATCTATCAAACCACTCTGATATATTTAGAGTGAACACAGAATCAGAGCTCTCCAGAGTTTAAAACACTGGCTCATAGGCTCATAGATTTATACTTGGAAGGGACTTCAAAGATCATTGAGTCCAAACCTCTAATTGTCTAGATGAGGAAACTGAGGCACAGAGAGGAAATGACTTGCCCAGATCCACATAGCAAGTGAGAGTTGTAATTTGAAGCCAGCTCATCTGACTTTTTAATCCTGCATTCTTTCCACTGTTATTGTCCAGTTGTTTTCAGTCATATCCAACTTTTCATGACTGTATTTGGAGTTTTTTATTTTGGCAAAGTTCATTTTACATATACGCAAACTGAGGCAAAAAGGGTTAGGTGACTTACCCAGGTTCACACAGTTAATATGTGTCTGAGGCCAGATTGGAGCACTGGTCTTCCTGACTCCAGGCCTGGTGCTTTATCCGCTGTGCCACATAGCTGTCCTATTTTCTCCACTTCTGTTCATTCGTTTCAGCCATGTCCAACCCTTGGTGACCCCACTTTGAGGTTTTCTTGGCAAAGATGCTGGAGTGGTTTGTTATTTCTTTCTCTAGCTTGTTTTACAGAGGAGGAAACTGAAGCAAACAGGGTGAAGTGACTTGCCCAGGGTCACACAATTAATAAGTTTCTGATACTAGATTTGAAGTCAGGAGGATGAGTCTTCCTGCTTCCAGGCACAGTACCCTATTCACTGGGCCATCTAGTGACTTCATTCTTTTCACTATACCACATCAAAGGTCCTTAATCTCGTAGTCCCTTAGCTTTTGGCCTAGAGCTAGAAGGGGCCTTAGAAAGTGTAAAGTAAAATGATTTAACTAGATTTGATTCTAGAACATAGAATGTCAACTGAAATGGACTTCCTCATCTAGAATCTACATTGAGAGAGTATGATGGGATCTAAGAACTTAGAACATAGATAGAGCTTGAAGCTGAAGTGAAACATAGGACAGAGAGTATTGAGGCATTAACTCTTTTAACTCTTTTTAACTCTTTAGATTTTAACTCTTTCAGATCTAAGAAAATTTGAAAGAAAAATGAGCAAAAAAAGGAAAGTATGTAATGGAGAATACTGCTGTCAAGCTTAAGGATGCGAAAGGGTGTGCTGGAGGTAGCTTATACCTACCAACCTATGACAGCCGGTTGTTAAATTTTCAGTATGAGCTTTAACATATTAAAAATCCATAAGCATTAGGAATAAGGACTTGATTTAATGTTTTGTTGATTATCTAGAAATAGGAAAGTGATGTTAAAATGTCAATAAAACACATTAAAATTTAAAAAAAATAATTAGCGTTGAGGATCCAGTCTTAGATTTTAATCCATTGATTTTACAAATGGGAAAATTAAGGCTTCAAAGGACACTTAGGAACTTCCTCTTTGGGGTTGTTATTTGACTATTATAATGGTCTCCTCATTGCTTTCTCTGATGCTAGTTTCTCTTCTTTCACATCAATCCTGATTAAACCTGTTAACATATTTGTTTCCTAACACCTATTTCTGACCGTGTGATTCCTCCAAGCACAAAAATCTTTTCTTCTTATGACTCTTTACTCTTTGAAGATGAAAAACGATCGTCTCCTAAGCTTCCTGTTTTAGGCCTTTCACTATTTTCTTCCCATCTGCATTTCCAGCCATATTTTATACTATAGCTCTTCATGAACTCTATATTGCAGTTCAACTGGATTGCTAGGTATTTCCCGCCTCTGTGCATCTGCAGAAGCAGTTCTCCATGCCTGGAATCGACTCCCTAGAAGAATCAAGTTGAATTCTAGCTCCTTTGTGAAACCTTCTCTCATGCCCCCAGATTTTAGCACTTTCTTCTTTAAGATTTGTCAAGATTCCCCATACTAATTTGTTCACTTGTATTTCCTCCTTTCAACATACACATGCACATACATGTATATGTACACACGTGTACCCACACATATACTCACACATACATGCACCACTAGCACCATTACCAGTTGAATATAAGTTCCCTGAGGACAGAGGCTGTTTCGTTTTCATATTCATCTTCCTAGTATGTAGGAGATATGTTAAACACACACATGCTCACCCACGCACTCATGTTAAATGCAGTAAAAGTGTCTGAGCTGGGACTCATCCATGAGGCTTTGGATTCCAAGACCAGTACTGTTTCTGCTTCTCTAAGGTGTTTCTTCTGAACAGTACTTCTTACTACAAACCACACTATTTTATACACAATCCTCTAAAGCTACAGCCGGCCAACTCTGAAGTATTTTGATAAAATGATTTTTTGGTCGAGTAATGAATAGCAATGCTACCCCATGGCACAGTTAGGAAACTCATAGAATATCAGAGATTGAAAAGACCTTAGAGATCATATAGTCCAACCTTTTCATTTCACAAAGAAAGTGAAATTCTCAAAGGAGAAGTAATCAGGCACCAAGATTCCTTACTGTAAATAACAGAGATAAATGACTGGACCCGGGCAGGAAGCCATGTCAGTGGCCTGAGACCTGGTTCACTGAGCCAGTTAATTCTCAAGCACAGTCCCAGAACCTTTGAAAGAAAAAGTAGTTTAACTTATATCAGGTCTGGGATTAGATATTGCTCTCTATTCTAGGTTGCTGTTCTAATCTTGAAAGGATTACTGAAGAAAATATGGGTTTAATGGCCATATGTGTGCAGTTCTAATGGTAGATGTCCGTCTTTTGGCTAAAGAGTTTAGATATATATTTATGCTCAATTTCTTTTGTTTTGTTGTTATTGTTGTTGTTGAGTGGTTTCAGTTGTGTCTGACACTCCATGAGCCCATCTGGGGTTTTCTTGGCAGAGATACTGGAGTGGTTTTTCATTTCCTTCTCCAGTTCATTTTACAGATGAGAAACTGAAGTAAATAAGGTTAAGGGATTTGTGCAGTCACACAGCTAGTAAGTGTCTGAGTCTGAATTTGAACTCATGAGGATGAGTCTTCTTGACTCTGTCCAGTGTGCCATCCAGCTGCCCCAAAAATCTAGATTATCAAATGACGCAGACTACAAGCCCTGGTTCCCAAATCTTCTGCGTAAATTAAAAGTGCCTGTTTCTTGGTAGTATGATATCCTTAAAACAAAAGACTTTCAGTAGCTACAGACAACAGTAGTCATCTCTTTGTTCTTCATTTGAATAAGAAACGAGAAATATACTCTTCACCCCTTCTCCCCAACTCCTCATATGCTTTCTCATCTGTTTCTAGAACACAGGAAATAAAGTAAAGTGGATTTTAAATAAAGCCATGAGTACTGCATTAGCAGTCTAGAATCTATCCCCATCTGTAACCTTTCAGAAGATGCTAAAAGAAATTCTAGCTCTGCAAACTTCTCCAACTACCAGTGACAAATAGCTACGCACGACAGAAGAAAATAGACCTAGAAGATTTCCCTCTTCATTTTGTGTAGTAAATAAAACCATATATTTTATTATAAGGTGTATAGTCCTCAGAACCAAGTCCTGGTAAGGAAAGTGCTGGGGAAATCACTTAAGACACAGTCATATTTTTAGCCATATAACCCAAGGCCATAAGCCATTTACAATTTTTAAAGAGAATATCCATTCTGTCCTTGCTTCTTATATGTAACTGTAGCACACTGTATCTAAGAACATGATCCCACCAAATCCTAAAGGCCATCTTGATTATTGATTTCTTAGAAGAGGTTGTAATATAATGGTACTTCTTTGCCATTTAACTCATCTTCCTGAAGTCTTCATCCTCATTCAGAGGTGATTGATAAAGTAGTTCCTTTTAATTAAGTGAGCATTTATTACATATAAATTAGATGTTCAGCTCTGTGCTGGGCACTGTTATAGAAGCATGAGTCATGGCCCTGCCTTAAGGGGCTCATAGTTTAGTTGGGAAGTCATGTCATACAGTCAAGAAATAAATTAACAAGAATGGAAAGTTGAGTGAAATTATGTTTATATCACATCATATTATAACATATCACATATTACATCATATCATTTTGTAGAAATTCTATTGTATGATCAGAGGAATAAAGGAGGTTTTGTTGACAGAGAAGGCAAGACGTTTTCATAGTTGGGACTTCAGACTGACCATGAAGGACAGAAAGTATTTGAATAGACAGAGAGCAGAGAAGAAGAAAGGAGGGCATTCCTAAAGTCAGTTATGAGTGGGCATCACACTGGGCAAGGAGGGGGGAAACGTGTAAATAGAAACCTACAAGATATATGCAGAGTACAAATGGAAAGTAAACTCACAGAACAAAGCCCAATCAGAGATAGACAACCAATTGACACAGTTGATCAGTGCCAGACTTGGAATTAAGAATAATTGAGTTTGAATCCTGCATGTGTGACCTTCAGGGAGTTATAGAACTGCCTTTAGCTTCAGTTTCCTCACCTGTAAAATGGAGAGAATAATAGCACCTCTCTCACAGGATTGTTCTGAGGATGAAATGAGATAAGAACTTTGCAAACTTTATTAGAATCATATAAATGATCTCACCTTCATTAGCATATTGGCATCCAACGGGGCACCTGCAGAAGCTGAGATTTGAATCTCTTTGTACCTGAACCCGAAAGAGAAGAAAAAACTGGCTGATTATAGGTGTTAGGGCATGAGGGAGCGGTGATCAGCTTTTATTTCCCATCAGGTCTCACTTCAATTTATAAAACATTTAGGCAGTGTCTTCAGTGCTGCTGACAAATGCAGAGCTTCTCAGTCGTCCTTTGAAATGGAATGTTCTGCTCTCAAGGTTTAGGAAATAAGAAGGCAAAGGTGAGGTTGACAGGTTGTGTAACGGAAAAAACGTATAGACTTGACAGTTTATTTTTAAGCATTTCAAACTTCGGGCAGATCAATTTCCTAAAAGGATTTCCTTCTGATTGTTCTTTTGAAAGTAAGAACTGCCAGGGATACAACAGGAGAGTTGACACCTATTCAGTTCTGCACTTTAGAGAAAGCTAAGAGATGCTTTCATTTTCTGTCCTTTCTATTTATTGTGGTGTGTTCAAAATCAAGGGAGGTGGAGTTGCTGTTGAAAAGTGCCTTCCATTATCTCCTGCTCTTCACCATGTCTAATACTGAAACTTTCAACAAATCAAAAATCCTTGGAAAATAACAGTTTCTCCAGTTGCATGGTACCCAAGTGTGATCCTCAAAGAAGACTTAAGCTTAAGTACTCTAGGATTAGATGTGAAACTAGCATTGATTATGGTGGCAAAAATAAAAGAAAAAAATAATATTATCTATCTCTCTATATAATTATATATATAATACTATTATTTATTTCTGTACATATTTACATAGATAGATATTTATATATCTATCAAACTATCTATATTAGCCAGCCTTTGGACTGGGACTACACAAGTTAACTGTAATGGGAGTTACACAACGTATTATGTCAGAAAAGAGACAGCTTGTTATGGTGGATGTAGTTCTGGATTTGAAGTAAGACATAAATGAATGAATGAATAAAAAACTGGGATTACTTTTTGAAAGGCACTATGCTTAGGGCTGAGGTGTATCAGTAAGCACTCCAACATACATAGAGGGACCTGCTACCACAGGTTCTTAGATCTGCATTCATGAAAGGAAAGCAACTTTCAAGGAGTTAACAATCACTTTAATCCAACATAGGTATCAGAGAAAATCAAAATTTCAGAGAAAATACAAAGAAATCAAAAGTCAACAGACATGCTTCCAAAATGTCTGACCATTTACATACCTACACAGTTACCAGACAGGGAAGCATCAACTTCTGGGTTTTAGTGGGGGAGGAGGGGGAGGGGAGTCTCTTTGGCCAAAGAAACACTTCCTGTCAGTAAGCCCCAAAATAGAACTTCAGCCCCAGAGTATTTATACACTTTTCAGAGCCAGAGGGTATAACCCTCTGAGCCAGTGCCTCAACAGAAAAAACAAAAGGTACTTGAGACCTTCCCACAAAACAATTCCCCTAATCAAGCTTCCCACAAAGGGCAGATCCTTCAGTGAGTAGGGAAGATCCTCCCCAATCACATTATTCAATCAGAGGAACTCTTAGTAAAACATAAACAGAAAAAGATACTAATCTGATTGCCATTACATCAAGGAACAAATGTAAGCAACAAACATAGTTCCTGCCCTCAGTGGGGTAATATTCTCTGTTGTTGATGTTCAGTGAATTCAGTCATAGCCTAGTCTTTTCTTTTCTTTCTTTGCTTTTGTCAAAGATACTGGAGTGGTTTGCCATTTCCTTCTCCAGCTCATTTTCCAGATGAAGAACGGAAACTAATTTGCCCAGGATCATACAGCTAGTGTCTAGGGCCAGATTTGAACTCATGATGATGAATCTTCCTGATTTCAAGCCCATTGTTTTATCCACTTCATCCCCTAGCCAGGTAGAAAAGGGAGGTGTTTTGGAAGTGACCAGGAACTGACATGGTAACATGTCTGCCAACTGGATAATGAGAAAGCTCACTGATCAGATACAGTGTCCATGGAGGACAGTCCCATTTCTAGTTTAATCATTCTGCATTACACCAACTTATGCACCAGTATCCTACTGGCATCGTTTAGAAATGTCCAGGAAGTGATATGGTGGTCTGGTTCTGAGTAAGATAAGACGAACTCATCTATTAGAACCTTGGCTCCCAGAGCAAAGTCTAAGTTTTGGAAGGAGAAAAACACTTCAAGCACTTACTGGCTTCCCTTATATGAGTTAATGGACCTCTCTGTTTTAGTTGCATCATCTGTAAAGTTGAGATAGTAATAGTACCTACCACAGATTTCTGCAAGGATCAAATGAGATGAAGTGTTTCAAATTATTTGTTACCTTAAAGAGCTATGTTGATAAGTGTTACTCTTATTTATTATCAGGTATAACTATCAAAAGTGTCATCAGTGTTCAGCCAACTTCACCACGCATGTCATTACATACATCGAGAACACTGAAGTCCAGTAGTTTTGTACAGCTTGATGGGAATGAGGAAATGAGTATGGTAGAACAGCATGGTAATTTTTTGTTGACCACAAATGACTTGCTTCATACTTTAAATTCAATTTTGTTGATCTGGAGTGTCCCTCCCTGAGGCACAGAAAGGCTAAGGAAATTATTCAGGATCATAGAGATAGTAAATATCTAAGATAACCTTTGGACACAGATCTATATTGACGATCTAGTCGCCTCAAGTAGATGTACTACCTTGCAATCATATGCCACAACCATTTGAGTCATTCTTTAATTAATGAGCATTCCCTCAATTTCTAATTCTTTGCCACCATGAGTAGGTATAAATAGTTTTTGTACATCATTTTCCTTTTGCTTTGCTCTTTTGAGGATATAGACCTCATAGGGGCATTGCTCTGTCAAAGAACATGTATAAATAATCTCACCTTATTCTATTTTCCAGGTCAGTTGTTTTTCCAATGAGATATTGCACATTTTCCTCTGCTTTTCACTTTTTCCCTTTATTTTATTGTTTCTTGATATCTCATGGAGCCATTCATTTCCACTCACTTCTAATTTTTAAGGAATTATTTTCTTTGGTGAGCTTTTATATCTCTTTTCCCTTTGCCAAATACTACTTTTTAAGGAATTCTTCAATAAATTTTTGTGCTGCTTTTGTTTTTGATCTTTTGTTTTCTTCAGTACTTTTGTACCTTTTTTACCAAACTGGTAATTGCTTTCATAATTGTCGTATCATGACCCTCCTCTACTATTCTGCTCTGGAAATATGATCCAGAACTGTACATGGGCAATAGAGTTGCCAACCAATTCCATATGCACCCAGTACCAGCAACAGGTCCCCTATAAGCTCTTTCTGATTAGTTGTCTGATCCCCTTACCATCTCTGGGCTGAGAGCTCCTGAAAATGTTGTTACTGCCACCCCTCTTGCTGCTCATGTGTGCTGTAGAATCAATATAAAAGGGTAGGAAAAGGCCACATGATTCCAATGGTCTATACAGCTCTCTCTTCTAATTTGGATTAACAGCTTCTCTAAAACTGAAAAAGTCTTAGAAGTTTGTCTAGAACACTAAGATATTAAGTGATTTATTTGAACAGAGTAATATAACCAGTAGCTATCAATCAAAGGTTGTACTAGAACCCAGGTCTTTCTGTCTTGGAGACTGCCTCTACATTTACTATGCCACAGATATCAACAAAACAGGTATATGATATAAAGTAAATGAAAATCATGTTCTGTCTGCTGCCAGGTTACCTGTGACCTAAACCAATCTGTCTCATTATATCCAGGCTACATGAATTTCAAATTACTTCAACTATAACTTCAGAATATCAGAATGGCTCAGTGTGTGTGTGTGTGTGTGTGTGTGTGTGTGTGTGTGTGTGTGTGTGTGTGTGTGTGTACGCATATGTGTGTGGTGTCTTTTGTTGTTGATTTTGTTTTTTCTGTCTGACCTATGATCTCATTTGTACTTGGAACTTCTAGTGAAGAAGCAACTGCTGCCAGCACAGATCTACAGCCATGATGTAAATTATAATCTTAGAATTATAGAGCCATAGATTCTGAGCTGGGAGAGACATCGAACCCCATTGAGTCACTCCCACTAATTTTACAGATAAAGAAGCTGAATCACAGAGCCTTTCAATGAGTTGTCCAGACTCACATTGTTTGTATGACTAGGATTTGAACCCAAACATCCCTGCATAGCTCTCTGCACTGATTTACATGGGGTTGATTTGTTTCCCTCCACCACCACTGACATTTCAGTTTATCATTCTGCCCTGAATTGGCTTACATACCAGTATCGAGTGGTCTTCAGTTCAACAAACAAACCAATGCCTTAGGTAAATGGGATCAAATTAATCCCCACATTAGGTCAAGATAACCAATGTCCCTTTTGCATAAACAGGTAGGATTTCCTTAGTTTTCTTTTCTCATCCACATAGCACTCCTATGGGAGGACCAGGTCCCCAGAAGGAGACTTTTTGATCATTTGACTTCTGGGAGGCAACAAAGATTCTGCCTTTTTCACTCATGAATGAGTACAGTTGGCACCCTATGGAAAACACTAAAGTACCAATGACAACACCCATTCACTGCTGTCTCACTGTTGGCAGTTGGATATGTCTCACAGGGCAGACTGATGACAATAGGGAGCCTGTGATCTTATGATTTCTGTGAGAGGACTGACATTGTCATCTACGATTACTGTGCAAAACCTTCAGATGGAGTTCATGTTTAGTCTGATTTTTTATATGTTTAAGTCATGGGAAAGAGGGACTTTTCCTGTGTATTGTTTTGAAGCGGAGAACTATGACCAACAGGAGAACTTTGCAGTTTGTCATCTAAAGCCCTTCACAGTATGACTCCTGCCTCCCCCTTTCCTGGCTTATTTTATAGTATTCCTTTTTGTGCACTTTATATTCCATCGAAAGGGGAGTGTTTGATATTCCCCTGAATTTGATATACTGTCTACTACTGTCTTGTCTTTGCAAGGGCTCTCCCTTATGCCTGGAAATCACCCCCTCCCCTTCAGTCTTTAACATGTCTAGCTTTATTCCAGGCCCTGCTTCTATGCCACCCCTGCAAAAAACTCTTCCTCAGCCCTCTTGCTTATCATGACTTCCTGGAACCTAAAATTGTCATGTATGTAAGAACCTTTTCCTATGTTGTATCCAGAGGTGTTGTGAGACTCCAATGAGATCATGAAAGGAAAGCTTTTGGTAAACCTTAAAGCTCTATATAAATGCTAGCTATTATCACGGTTAGCGGCCTGAAGTCTCCAGGCCTCCAGTCTCATGAAGACTTCATGTTCTAAGCTTTTTAGTGCACTCCTGTTGAATTGGGTCAATGTTTATAGAACAATAGAGAGATGTGCTGGTAAATGTTTAACAACCAGGCTTTTCCAGGCTGGAAGGTGAAGAGGATGGGATATATGCAAATACACACACCCCCACACACTCACACACACTTTTCTGTTTAATCTGTATTATTAATAGTTTCTTAAGTCTAAAAATCAACAAAATAATAAATGAAGCCATGATTGTAGTGAGTGCTGATTTTTAAGGTATAGATGTTCACCCTGAAATTTTAACGATCAATTCTCAAAAGCCAAGTTAGAACTAGCTCCAGCCCACCCTTGGTTGTATCCCCTTTGTAGAATCTAAGCTCCTTGCGCGCTGTTATTTTGTTTTTTTGCTTTGTTTTTGGTTTTGCTTTAAGGTCTCCATATTTCCAAGGATTAATATGGTGCATTCTATATATAGACAATTGGAAACATTTCTTGGTTTGAGTTTTTTATAGAGAGAAATGCTTTCAGGAGACAATTTCTGATCCCAATTCTCAGTCTAACTAGATCTGCATCCTTGAGTGTGTCATGATATGGTATAAAGATGACTAGATTTGACCTTAGACTACTTGGTTCAAATTCCATCGCTCCTTCATGCTACTCGTGTAACACCATTATTGGAAGGCTGGATGTCCATTTACCGTATATGCGTCAGTGGCTATTCCTTTTAATGTGCAGGTTGGACTAGATAACCAGAGTAATTCATTGCATTTCTAAAATCTGGAAATGTGTGACCTTGAACAAGTATCTTTGTTGCATTAAAATTCATTTATTAAGCACTTAATTCATTTATTAAGCGTTTACTACATACCAGAAACTGTGCTAATTGTTGGGAATACAAAGAAACACATGGATCTGTTCTTCCCCATAAGGACCTTGTATGTTATCATGTACACACAAAGTATATATGAAATCTCTATGCATGGTTAATTTAACCCAAATGGGGTAGCAGCTAGAGATAAAGAAAGGTGTCATGTAAATGTTACTTGAGCTGATCTTGAAGAAATCTTTAGAGATTTAAAGAAGTAAAGGTGTGTGTTCCAGGAAGGGGACCCAGGTAGTGCATAGACACAGAAAGAAGAGTCGCACCATTATGTGGGAAGCAGTGAGAATGGCAGTATGCCTGGATTACAGAATTGATAAAGATTAGTATTATATAATAAGATGAAAAGACAGGCCACAGACAGGCTGCCCAGACCTTTCTACTGCTACATGGCAGAGTTTGTATTTTATCCTAGAAGTAATAAGGGGTCATTGGAGTTTATTGCTCAGGGGAGTGATGTGGTCAGATCTGAGCTTTGGAAAAATCATTTTATCAACTGTGCACAGTTCAGATTGGGGAGAAAAGAGAATTTCAACAGGGAGTCCTATTAGGAAACTACTGTGATAGCCTGGACAATAAATTACAAATGCCTGAGCTAGAGGGGCATCCTTTTAAATACAGGAAAAAGGACAAATGCTGG
Source organism: Notamacropus eugenii (assembly GCF_028372415.1). Taxonomy (NCBI): domain Eukaryota; kingdom Metazoa; phylum Chordata; class Mammalia; order Diprotodontia; family Macropodidae; genus Notamacropus; species Notamacropus eugenii. The sequence goes on from NC_092877.1 coordinate 10,465,701, forward strand.
AGATATTGTGGAGGAAAAATCCACAAGTCTGGGCAACTGGATGGAAATGTGGAGAAAACCAAGGTTGGAAAGCTCCGTGCTTAGATGGATAGCAGAGCTCTCCACATAAATAAGGAAGTTTGGAAGAAAGGTGGGTTAAATGAGTAAGGTTCACCAAATGTCCTCTAGGGTCCCTTTCAGCTTTCAATCAGTGATCTTATGATGCTTCTCTGGGGTAAGTTTCTTTATTTGTAAAACAAAGGTTTTAAAATAAGGTGATCATAGCATCTTATTTAGATCTGGGAGAAAACTGTCTAGGCTACCCCTCCCAGCCCTCATTTTACAGATAAGGTAATTGAGGCCCAGAGAATACTTCCATGATGCTTCTAGGTCTAACATCCCATGATCTCATGAGTCTGTCAAGAGAAAGCAGATTTTAGGCTCAGGATAAGAAAGAGCTTTCTAGGATGATCTGTCTAACAAGAGACTAAGCAGTAACCCTTCCTAGGACTGGGAGGGGAGAGAGTTGGAAAATCAACCCAAATTTGAAGAAAAAGTTTCTCTAGTTAGAGCCCTGAGGTTCTGAAATGAAGGTGTTGAGGATTCTTGACAGACATATCCAGTGAGTTTTTATTTTCTGATTGCCTCTTTCAAGGCAAATTTGGTTGTATCCGCTGGGACAGAGGCCATCTTTTCTGAGTAATACACTTATGCCCTTGCCATTATCCAATCAGGGGGACACCACACTGAATGGTCTCCCTCTCTGGTACGGTGAGTTCTGGCTCTAGATATTGGTTTTCACGTTAATATTCACTGGACTAAAAGTGGCCAGATTTAGTGTGGCATTCATTAACCAGAGAGTTTCTCTCAGCATTCCCAGCCTGAGCAGACATTCTTTCTGTATTCTGTCTTGTTTGCTGAATAAAAAATAAAATAGAATATAAAACATTAGAAAAATCAGGGAAACCAATTCCCGAAGTGGATAGATGTAAGTATTACCTTCAGAAATACAGTTTCTGAAATGTCAGTTTCCTGCTCTTCTCTTGCTCTCTTCCAAAAAGAAGCTAGAGTATTGTTTTTGTTCCCCCAGCTATTTTTCTCTTATACTCTGCAGGGCTGCTGCTTCATCTAAGTGTAATCTTTTCCCACCCACCCTCCATAAAATATGCACTAGATATTTTTTTTTAAAGAATAAGAAAGAAACAAATGCTTATTGTGGATGTGGGTCAAATTTTCCCTTCTCTACACTGAATCTTCCATATGAGTTTCCACATCGATAACCCTAAAGTACCACGCCTTCTAGAAAATAGTGTCATAGATTTGGAGTAAAAAGGGACCTCACAGGACATCTGGTCCAACTCCCTCATTTTACAGAAGAGGAAACTGAGGGCCAGGGGATTTGAGTGACTTGTCCCATGTCACAAAGGCAGTAAGTGTGGGAAGGAGAAATTGAACCTGGGTCATCTGATTTCAGAGCCTATATCCTTTTCAGTTTTCTACTTGGCTCCCTTTTGACTAAAGGATAAAAGATAAAGGATTCCCCTGGATCTTCAAAGATCTGCACAAGATGGCTCCAGCTTATAGATTGAGTAGATGTCACCTTGTTCCCCTCATGTAGCTTCCATTCCTGCCAAACTAACCCTCACAAAGACTTCTATCTGCCCCTATGCTTGTTGGCTGTGGCTGCAATGTTCTCCCTCTTCATTCCAACCTCTCGTAATCCCTAATTCTGCTCAGGTGCCACCTTCTAGAAGGAGACTTTTCTTAATCTCCCTTTTTTGCACATTTAGAGCTGTCACCAACCAAAATCCTTTTTATTTACTTTACACATCTATATGCCTGTAAGCTGTATCACCCCAAGAGAAAGTGAGCTCCTTCAGATCAGGTACAGTTGGATTTCTGTCTTTGTGTCCTTAATGCCTAGCACTGTACACTGCCCATTTTTTGTTGCTTAGTTGTTTCAGTGGTGTCCAACTCTTCCTGACACCATTTGGGGCTCTTATGGCAAAGATGCTGGAGTGTTTTGCCATTTCCTTCTCCAGTTCATTTCGCAGATAAAGAAACCAGGGCAAACAAGGTAAAGTGACTTGCCCAGGGTCATGCAACAAGTAAGTGTCTGAGACCTAGAATAGCTAGATGATGCAATGGATGGAGCACCAGGCCTGGAGTCAGGAACATCTGAGTTCCAATCTAAACTCAGATACCATCTTTGTGATACATCAAGCCACTTCACCTCTGTCTGCCTCAGTTTCTTCAATTGACAATATTAGCACATACTTCCCAGGATTGTTGGGAGAATTAAATAATGCATTTAAAAAGTGCTTTGTAAATCTTGAGTGCTGTATAATTTCTATTGTTGTTGTTGTTTAGTAGAAAGGGTAAAGAGGGAAACAGAATAAGCATATGTATACATATATATATAAGCATATATATGCATGTGTGTCTGCTAGGTGTTGTGCATTTCATAAATATTATCTCATTTGATCCTTTCAATAAGCTTGTGATGTAGGTCCTATTATTATCTCTATTTTACAATTGAGGAAACTGAGTTAGAGAGAAATTATATGACTTGTCCGGGATAATACCACTAGTGTCTGAAGCTGACTGTGAACTCAGATCTTCCTAACTTTAGGCCAGAAGCTCTGCTCACTGTGATACCTCCAGAAAAAAGACTGAGCCATGAATCATCAGACATGGTTTGAATCTGAGACCCTGGGTAAGTCATTTAACCTAAGATCTCAGTTTTCTCTTCTGTAAAACGAGGAAGGGAATTTATAAATGCTACCTGTTGAATTCACATGTTTTGAGATAGAAAAGATATTAGAATCCAATCCTGTTTTTGTATGGATAGATGAGACACAGAGTTTACATGATTTGCCCAAGGTTACATGATAAGTGTCTATGGTAAGATCTGAATCCACTTCTTCCTAAGTACAAGTCTAACGCCCTCTCCACTAAGAAATCCCCTTGGAAGAAACATACACCCAGAAAAATGAAAGGATTTACTTCATGTAAGAGATAGTAAGTGACAGAGCTGGGATTCAAAGCCATGGCCTGTAATTCTAGATCTAGAAATCTTATGCTAACATAAGGTTATGTATATGCATGTTATGTATGTACATACATAGAAACACATACATGTGTGTGTATGACATTGTGGGAAGATGGTGTTCTTTTCCTTCATTTTTTCCACTCTTAAGCCTAAGTCCATGTCTCCTCCTTCCTGCCCCTAGCTCCTTCAATGGTAGATCTCTTCCTTGTTCTTGTGGGCCATCCTAGCACTATGGACCTGAATCAAGAACCCTGAGCTGAACTGAGCCTGCTTGCCTCTCCGAACTTTCCTAGGAAATCATTTAATGCTTGCAATTTTTATTTTTTTGCTGCTTCTGTGGTTGTTTTTTAATCTACCTAGTCTAGGAAAGGTTCAGTCAAAGTTCCACATTCCATAATGGCTCTTCTGAAACACTCGTGTTGCTACATCTTCTAATGGCATTAAATAGACCCATTAATAGACTCAGTATAAAGGAGGAATTGAAATGCACTGTGATTAATGAACCTTATTGTGGGCAATTAAAAACAGAATAGTAAGTAGAAATACAATGGGCCAGGGTTCTGAAATGTCAAGCTTGAATCTTTTCCACCCTCTACTGCTCCATCCTGTTCCAGGGATGGGAAATGATTAACACTGGATTACTCAAAAATTATGTACAAAGGAATATATAGTTTAACACTCTTCTGTTCCCTATGCAGGAAAGCGAGGAGGGTAGAAGAACTTGTGCCCATGTACAGAATCATGGAGCTGGAAAGGACTTCAGAGGCTATTAATGACATAAATAGATAGAAAGACAGATGGAGAGACAGACAGACTAATCAACAGACAGACAGACAGACAGACAGACAGACAGACAGACAGACAGACAGACAGACAGACAGACAGATAGATAGATAGATAGATAGATAGATAGATAGATAGATAGATAGATAGATAGATAGATAGACACACAGAAGGAAGAGAAGAGAGGAGAGGTGATGAGGGAAGGGGAGGGGAGAAGGGAAGAGAAGAGCTATCCATTAACTTCATTGAAGGAATTGGGAACAGGAAGGAGAGGAGGAGTACCTAGTCCAACCCTGTCATTTTGCAGAAGAGGTACTAGAGGTGTAGAGAAATAAAGTGATGTGCCCAAGGTCACACATCTACTAATGTCAAATCCAGGGTTTAAATTCAGGACTCTTGAATCCCAGTTAGAGCTACTTTAGCTTTAAAGATGATAGTTTTGGCTTATAATCTAATTTAGTGTGATGAAACTCATATTGTGCACTTGTCTCTGATCATCTCCCTTTTTCTTTTTCCATTCTGTATCTCAAACTGTTCCTTGACATATTTAATTTAAGGGAATGAATGTCATTGTTCTCGCCCCGAACAGCAGTTTTCACTTTTTTTTCTTGTTTTCCTGTGTGTTGTACAGTCCAGCTGTGGCCATTTTAGACTACCATAAAATTGCTAAAGAAGGTCATCAGTTTTGAAAGCATCTATCCTTACGGAGGGCTGCTAATAGGAAAACAAACAAACATTTACTTTGGCTGAAGCACACCAGGTTGCCAAAGTAGGCACTTTTTGGAACAGAGGAGTAAGAAGTACTCTCTCTGGAGTTAAAGGAGCTGAATCCAGTGCTGACTTGGATTTCCTGTGAGTGCTACTGTTGGCAAGTCACTTCATTTCCCTGTTCTTCATCTATAAAATTTGAAGGTTGGAATAGGTGACCACTGAGGTCCCTTTCAGTTCTAGACAGAGGCTTCTATAATTCTAATTCTGCTAAAATACCCCTAGATTCACACTCATATCAAGATGCCCATCTGGCTTTTCTTTCTCATCTCTATATTTCCATTGTTAACAATAAAAACCACAACAAAAAACTTAATTTTTTTATGTTATTTATTTTTATATCTTAGTGATTTCCATTTTTAGACTCCCTTATGCACATTCAATCCTCCCTTGTGACAACAAAAATTCATTGAGGAAAGCAATTTTTTGGAACCACTTTCTATGCAACATATGTCTGTAGAGACCTCAGCCTATCTCCAAAGTGGAAGAAAGTATGTTTCCTTATCTGTCCCCCAGGATCTTGATTATTCATTCCAGTTGTGATGAATCTGGCTTTATGCCATTGTTCTTAAATTTTAAATGTATGTACTCATTTGTCATTTTTCTGTTTGTGTTTTCTTGGCATCATTTGCCCCAGGTTTCTCTAGATTCTAGATTTCAAATTCTCAGAAGAAAAAAGAAGGTCAAAGATTAGGGAGTTTTGGGCAGAGTCAGGTAGTCTTCAGAACCCCCTCTACACACCAAGAGAAAACATAGTAGTGTCTTCTACAGACTGATGAGTGGGGGATAGGTCAGTTCCTAGAACTAGAAATAATATACAACAACATACTGTTCATGGATAGATAGCTTCTAGGTTGCTGATGACAATCATTGTCATATGACAGGACCAACAAATGACCTCTCCTTACCGATTATTTTGTTTGTTTACCCTTGTAGACTTTATTCTAGAGACATTTCTCTGCTCTTTGGTTGGGAATCCAATGGAGAAATTCACTACTCTATGTCAATTTACACCTGGAAAATGTCACCTGTAGAATGAACCATTGAATGATGGAGTTTCAAAGCTGAATTAAATTTCCAGGTCTTCTGAGGCTTGATTGGACATTTCAAATCATTAATTCTCAATGATTCCTTAAGTCCAACAACTAGATGATCACTGATATTTTAATATACAAGGAGCTTATGGAATATGCCTACCCCTTATTTATATTTGTTATTTCAGCTTCATTTTTTAAGGACTCCACTATGAAGGTCCTGGAGAATGAGGAAAAAGTGATCACCATAAAGATCCAGAGTCAAGTGGCAGCAAGAGTACTCACTCTCTGGTATTTGGAAAGGGGTGTGGGACCTCAAGAAAGAGAATCTGTGAGTGGGACAAAATACTTTGACCACAAATCACATTCCATTCCAATCTACCAGTGCTGTTGGTAACATTGACCCAGATTCTGAGGAGAAAGAATTGAGCAGTCAAAGTTTTCCACTGTACCAACTCCACTGAAGAGTTATTGAGCTTGACTGAATATAATATCATATTTAGAAATTACCAGACACTTCCCTGAGAGGAAGCCAAGACCACGTTTTCTGACCTTTAACTTTATCATATGAATTTCTTCTCCTTTCTTAACATTACCTCCATGAAATGAAATGCTACAGACTCCAGAGGATAGGGCAAAAAAGAATATGCCTTCTCCCATTTCCCTCTCTTCCTATATAGGGATCAAATTCAAGATATAATAGACGTGAAGAGACTCTAAATTGGAGGGAATCCCCAGTCTTATTATTTCTGTTTCTCACAATAATTCCCCTTTGAATGTCCTTAGGGGAAAAAAACTCAATATTCTTGTGGTCTCCCTATCATTGAACAGAATGCCTTGCACAGAACAGATACCTCATAAATGTTTCTTGAATTGAAAATATACATTTCTTCATGTACTTCTTTAACTTTGTCGGCCAGTGCCATCAGTGATCTATGTCAGAAAGGAAGCCCTTCGAGGGCAGCATATGTCTATGGTATTTGTGCCTACCTCAGTGCCTCCTACCAAATGCTATTGAATCAGTGTTGAATTTTGGTATCAATATAGCCTCAGACACACTATGCAGAGCCACTCTGAGAACTCTTCAGCACATAGGAGAGTAAAAAGTGTCTCTGTGGTAGAAAAATGCTACGGATAAAAGTATTTCATCATTTTGATCCCTCTGCCTGAAAGCCTTGCCTGAGAATTTGGTTTCATGGTGAAATAATTCAAGTGAGTCACCGTTGGCATGGCCACACATTTCAACAAATCAGAAAGACAGGAAGGGGCTGGGGAAATCCAGAATGTCGGGTAACCTGGACTGTCTATTGCAATGAATCTAAAAGAACTTTAGAACAAAAACATTTGATAATTTAACATTTTGTGTTCTGCTTTTTCATCCACTTTTTATATGAATCAAGCTCAGCTGTGATCAGGTAAAATAGAACAATTAGATTTGTGTGCTCATCCTCATTGGTAGCTGTACAAGTGACACAAAATCTCCAAAATCTTAGGTTGGAAAGGTCCATGCATTAGTATAATAGCTGCCTTTTAATTGATTGACTAATTAGAACAATTCTAGTTAAATTATATTTTGGATGAAGGAATAGTGTCTTTGATTTTGATCATCCCAGTGCTTCAGAAGGCACTAGTAATCCCTGCACTCCCTAATCAAATTAGTCAGTCAACAAGCATTTGTTAAACTAATATTGTGTATTTGATGCAATGATGAGTACCTTTAACAAGACTATGTCCTGCTGAGGTAAAGAAGTAGGGACACAGAAGATTCATATAAAATAGATGGAAGATAGATGCCAGAATTAATAGTTACAACTCTGCTATCTGGTTCAACCAGTTGTCTCAAATTTCACAAGGGGTGAAAAGCAGGAGACTTTTGCCTACTTACATGTCTCAATCCTACAACAATCTTTGTCTTTGGGAAAGAGTCACTGCCCAGTGATCCCTTGGATAAGAAGTTTAGAAGAATGGGAACATTTTAAAAATATAAAAAATGCAAATAATGATTTATTATCTTTTTTATTATCCACTAAAAAGGGGAGGAAGCAAAGGAATGAAAGGAAATAATCATACCTTTAATATTCAAATAAATTCATTTTACAAGATCTCTTTCAACCCTAAATCTATGTTCCTATGAATGTCTCAGCTTTTTAGTATACTGGGAGACATGCCCTTTTCCATGTAATGAAGCCAGGAGATGTAATTGAGTTGCTCCAAATACTGACACTATCAGTGATGAATCCTTGATGCCATCAGTCCATGTTTCTGCCATTGTGTATTATGGGTTAGCTTGAACATGGTACCAATGAGCCAAGGTCATGAGTTCTAAATGTGTATTAGTTTTGCCTTGGTCCCAAGATTGACGGTCTATACCCCTTATGATAGAAAACTATTTCTGCAGGACTTTGAACATAATATCTTTCATATACATAATAAATGTATCTTTCATATATTTCATATGTTCATATATATTTCATATCTTTCATATATTTCATATATTATATATATTAAAGATCATTGCAAAGGGAGATGAGATAAGAGAGCACAAAAGAAGTGATACTGAAACCTCCCCCCCCCCTTTCATAGACACACACACACACACACACACACAAACACACAAACACACATACTGAAAAACAGAAATACATCTCCATAACAGAGAGTCAGCAAAATCACTGCTTTGTATGGTGGATATCATGCTGGACCTAGAGACAGAAAGTCCTTGACATTGAAACCTTTCTAGTCGTGTCATCCTGAGCAAATTGTTTAATCATTCTTGGACTCAGTCACCTCATCTGTTGAATGGGAATAGTAATAGCTTCAGTTACTTTGTTTTGCTTGGATAATATTAGATATTAGATATAAAATTTCTTTCTAATTTTCATGTATTGTGTGTCAGTTACCATGACTTCTACTAGGACATCGATGATGGTACCATGACAACTACTAATAACACCATTTCCATTGAAGGACAAATTATTTTTTAGAATCATAGGACATAGAATGTCACAATTGGAAAGGATCTTAGAACATAGAATGTTAGAACTTAGGTCTTTTTAAAACACAAAGAATATTTGCACTACAATAAACCAGAGAACATAGAATTCTAAAGATAGATTGTTAGAAGGGGGAGGATCCCTAGAATAGAAACACTAGAACTTAGAGGGATTTTTAGAACATAGAATATTTGAACTAGAAGAAATTTTGAGCTAGGTGAGACCTTAGAATATAGAATGCTAGAGCTGGGAAGGACCCAAGAACCTAGAAGTGGTAAGGACTTTAGAACATAGAAATTCAGAGTTAGATCTTAGATGTCATCTAATCCAGCCCTCTCATTTTGTAGATGAAGAGGGGAGGGGTCCTAGGTTCATTATAATTATAGATAGAAAGAAGGAGTGACTTGCCTACTAAATTCATACAGTGAGCTATTGTCCAAGTTAATTCACATCTATTTCCTCACATCCTCTGGGCATATGGAAGATCATGCCACCCTGATACTCTGATTTTCACCTTTCCTTTTCTGAGGAGGACATAGTCTACTCCTTGGTGCTTTTCCCATAAGAGTAGCCACTCTCTTAAGTCAGGACCTCTGTTCCTTCCTCGCTATGGTATTTGTAAATATGAGATGATTTACTAAGTAGAATGCTTCATTTTTCTCCTGCCTTTTTGTGGGTGAAACTCCTCTGAATTAAATTAATTAACCGTGTTTCATATACGTCCCTGTTTCTTAACACTCTGCTATCACATTGGGTTTTGAAGCAGCCAAGTGTGTAATACTCTATCTGTGTATCAAAGGAAAAGAGTCAGAAAAAAATTAGGTATCTTCATTTGGATGGAGGCAGAATTCCAGAAATCCCATGATTAAGACCCTATTTTAATCTAATTTTGACTTGTACTTTATCAGAGAGAGAGAGAGTGTAAAGTGTGATTTACTTTAAACATCTGACAAAGAGTTGTCATTTTGATGTTCTCCCACCATTGGTCAGGACTTCACAGCAAGTGGCAAATAATGCCTGCCTCCAACCTTCAGTGTGATAGTTCCACATTTAATATATACTTCACCACTCCATACCTGGTAGGAGATTCCTCAGTAGTTCTGACTGAAGGTTTGGCATTTTCGTAGGAATCTCCCCACAATTCAGGTCAAGCACTATCCCTTGAATTACAAGACAGGTGATTAACATATGGCAGGAGTATTCAGGGTTCTCTCTCTAACCATTTTCCCTAATACTAGAATAAAAGAAGTTAAGCTGAAATTATTTTTAGAAGTCATGTAATGCAAATGACAAATTGGGCGAGATTCTCAGCCCCATTTGAGTCCTGCTCAGTGAATGTGCCAGCAGCATTCGTTCTTTCTTATTAAAGAATCCCAAGCCTGAAATGATTTCTAACTGTAAGCTAACTCACACTCAGCCACTGTGAAAGAAGACTTGGAATTTTCTTAAAACCAATGTAATCTTTTATACTGTGGTGTACACTAAAGTCTAAGTACTGTCTTAGCAATGGCTTGTGCATACATCAGTATATAAGAGGACTGTTTGGTTAATAAAACACTGTTTCTTCACGTGTGTGTGTGTGTGTGTGTGTGTGTGTGTGTAGAACAATGAAAAGGGGGGGCGGAGCCAAGATGGCGGAGTAGAAAGACGCACATACACATAGCTCTGAACCCACAACCCATAGAATGGCTACAGGGAAGTAACTCACGGCGAATTCCGCACCCAGAGGCCACGGAACATAGGAGCGAGGGAGATTTCTGTTCCAGAGAGACCTGCAAACCTCTCGCGGGGGGTCCTTCGCGCTGCGGACTGGGCGCCGGGACTGGGAGCTGAGTGCAGCCCTGCCGCAGCCGCGGCACCGAGAGGAAAAGATCCGAGCAGACTTCACAGACAGGATCTCCAGCGGCCACGCGGGTCCCTCCACCCACAGAGGGATCTGCAAACCTCTCGCAAAAGGTCCGTCGCGCTGCAGACACAAAGCCCAGCTCAGACCTGCTGCGGCCACGGCTGCAGCACCGAGAGAAACAGATCCGAGCAGGCTTCAGGGACGGGATCTCCAGCGGCCGCACAAGTCCCTCCACCCACAGGTGACAGGGGTGGGTGAGAGAGTCTCTTTGGCGGGTCGAGAGGGGAGTGGGGTGCCCCCATAATTCAGGCCCCCCCCGGGAGGTAGAAGCTGAGAGGCGGCTGCAGACAGGGGCTCCCCAAGCGGGCGGGAGCTTGAATCCATTGCGGAAGGTCTGCGCATAAACCCCCTGAGGGAACTGAGCCTGAGAGGTGGCCCTGCCCGGATCTCAGCACCAGATCATAATCTCATACTGAATAGCAGCCCTGCCCCCGCACAAAGCCCTGAGGCTGGAAGCAGCATTTGAATCTCAGACCACAAACACTGGCTGGGAGGATCAGGAGGTGAGGTGGGTGTGAGGAAAATATTCAGAGGTCAAGTCACTGGCTGGGAAAATGCCCAGAAAAGGGAAAAGAAATAAGACTACAGAAGGTTACTTTCTTGGTGAACAGGCATTTCCTCCCTTCCTTTCTGATGAGGAAGAACAATGCTTACCATCAGGCAAAGACACAGAAATCAAGGCTTCTGTGTCCCAGCCCACCCAATGGGCTCAGGCCATGGAAGAGCTCAAAAAGAATTTTGAAAATCAAGTTAGCGAGGTGGAGGAAAAGCTGGGAAGAGAAAGGAGAGACATGAAGTCAAAGCATGAACAGCAGATCAGCTCCCTGCTAAGGGAGACCCAAAAAAATGTTGAAGAAATTAACACCTTGAAAACTAGCCTAACTCAATTGGCAAAAGAGGTTCAAAAAGCCAATGAGGAGAAGAATGCTTTCAAAAGCAGAATTAGCCAAATGGAAAAGGAGATTCAAAAGCTCATTGAAGAAAATAGTTCTTTCAAAATTAGAATGGCACAGATGGAGGCTAATGACTTTATGCAAAACCAAGAAATCACAGAACAAAGAGAGAAGAATGGAAAAATGGAAGATAATGTGAAATATCTCATTGGAAAAACAACAGACCTGGAAAATAGATCCAGGAGAGACAATTTAAAAATTATGGGACTACCTGAAAGCCATGATCAAAAGAAGAGCCTAGACATCATCCTTCATGAAATTATCAAGGAAAACTGCCCTGAGATTCTAGAACCAGGGGGCAAAATAAATATTCAAGGAATCCACAGAACACCGCCTGAAAGAGATCCAAAAAGAGAAACTCCTAGGAACATTGTGGCCAAATTCCAGAGTTCCCAGATCAAGGAGAAAATATTGCAGGCAGCTAGAAAGAAACAATTCAAGTATTGTGGAAATACAATCAGGATAACACAAGATCTAGCAGCCTCTACATTAAGGGATCGAAGGGCATGGAACAGTATATTCCAGAAGTCAAAGGAACTAGGACTAAAACCAAGAATCACCTACCCAGCAAAACTGACTATAATACTTCAGGGGAAAAAATGGTCTTTTAATGAAATAGAGGATTTTCAAGTATTCTTGATGAAAAGACCAGAGCTGAAAAGAAAATTTGACTTTCAAACACAAGAATGAAGAGAACCATGAAAAGGTGAACAGCAAAGTGAAGTCATAAGGGACTTACTAAAGCTGAACTGTTTACATTCCTACATGGAAAGACAATATTTGTAACTCTTGAAACATTTCAGTATCTGGGTACTGGGTGGGATTACACATGCACACACGCTCACATACATAGAGACAGAGTGCACAGAGTGAATTGAATAGGATGGGATCATATCTTTAAAACAAAATGAAATCAAGCAGTGAGAGAGAAATATATTGGGAAGAGAAAGGGAGAAATTGAATGGGGCAAATTATCTCTCATAAAAGAGGCAATCAAAAGACTCATTAGTGGAGGGATAAAGTGGGGAGGTGAGAGAAAAACATGAAGTCTACTCTCATCACATTCCACTAAAGAAAAGAATAAAGTGCACACTCATTTTGGTAGGAAAACCTATCTCACAATACAGGAAAGTGGGGGATAAGGGGACAAGCAGGGTGGGGGGGATGATAGAAGGCAGGGCATGAGGAGGAGAGTGCAATTCGAGGTCGACACTCATGGGGAGGGATAGGATCAAAAGAGAATAGAAGTAATGGGGGACAGGATAGGATGGAGGGAAATATAGTTAGTCCTATACAACACAACTATTATGGAAGTCATTTGCAAAACTACACAGATATGGCCTATATTGAATTGCTTGCCTTCCAAAGGGAAGGGGTGGGGAGGGAGGGAGGAAGAGAAGTTGGAACTCAAAGTGTTAGGATCAACTGTTGAGTAATGTTCTTGCCACTAGGAAATAAGAAAAACAGGTAAAGGGGTATAGAAAGCTATCTGCCCCTACAGGACAAAAGAGAAGATGGAGACAAGGGCAGAGAGGGATGATAGAAGAGAGAGCAGATTGGTCATAGGGGCAATTAGAATGCTTGGTGTTTGGGGGGGGAGGGGATAAAAGGGGAGAAAATTTGTTACCCAAAATTTTGTGAAAATGAATGTTAAAAGTTAAATAAATAAATTTAATAAAAAAAAAAAAAAAAAAGAACAATGAAAAGGAAAGGTCTGGATACCATAGTGGGTACAGAGAATAGTTTTGCAGTCAGCATGGAAGGAATTCTATTCGTGCTTCTGACAAATATTAACTATTACCCTGGGCAAGTCACTTCACCTATCAGTTCCTCCAGATCACTCTCCAAAGACTATAAATTACAGATGAATTGACAGTTTTCACCAATAGAGTTGAGTTTACAGCTGGGGAGTTTGACATACAGTTGAAATGACAGAATCACAGACTTGGAAGATCATTTGGAGGCCATCTAGTCTAACTCTACCAAAGGCAGGACCATTGGCTACAGTACCTCTGATATGGGAATATTTAGCAGTGGCATAATGAACTCAGAATGACAAAGCTAACATGGTAGTATGCTACAGTAGCAGTGGGGACTTTCAACTATCTAGACATCTGTTTCAGTTTTGTTTCAGGCAATAAAAAAAAGAACAGCTGATGAAATTTCAGTCCCCTTGTCCCAAAGGAATCAATGTCCTGGGAGCCCTCAGAATGTAGAGCTGCCTAAACATAGTTATTGGTGCATCACCATTATTCTGGCTTTTCTTCCCTCCATTGTTTTGAATCTTTACTTAGCAAGCGTATCTAGGCATTGTCGTCCACCTTCTGATCTCTTGTCTTCTTTAATCCTTACCTTTCTAGGTTCATACTCATAAGCTTCTTGAAAAAGTCATGCAACCATGATGACTGAATCCATTCGAATTTATAATATTCTTCCTGAAATGGGATCTTAGCACTATTACACACACACACACACACACACACACACACACACACACACTTTTACTCATCTCATATTGCCTATTTGCAACACTCTTCATACTGGCTTTCTATAATCTCTCCTCCCACTGCCCATGTCCCACTTGATAAATGACCTTGCCAATGAATTTATCAAAAAGATTGAAACCATCCATCTCGAGCTCCCTTCTATTCTCTTGCCACCCCTTGAAATCTCTCTCTCCCTCATTTGTCCTCTCTTCTTATGCTGCTGTCTCAGACGATGCTGTGGCCCTTCTTGGTAAGATGAACCACCCTCACCTTGTACTTTGGATTCTATCTTCTTTCTTTTCCAGGGACTCATCACATGAAGCATTCATATACAGCCTCTCTCAAATGGAAACTTTCCTGCTGCTAAATAATATGCTGGGGTCTCTCCTACCCTTTAGAAACCAACCAACCAACCAACCAACCAACCAATCAGTCATCTCCTCAAGACAACTTTCCATTGCCATACTTTACTAGGAAACTACTAGAAAAAGTTGCTTACACTGATTATGTGCATTTCTTTGTCACTTCCTTAACTCTAATTTTATTTTTTTTCTCTACAAAAAAAAAAGAATAGTCTTCAGACTGGAAATTATAGAACAAAAGCAGTCAAGAGGTATTTGGAGCCAAAGATAGATAAGGTTATCTCTTCCGAAGAGCACTGACTGTGTTGACCAAGGTCAAGTTGTCATGTGCAGCTAACCTCCATCCTGGGGTTCTGAAATGGCTTGCAGTTGTGATAATGGAGCCACTGTTGATTGAAAAAAAATCAGAGAGATCAGATAATGCTTTGAATTTCCACAGTTGAGAGACAGCAGATTCCTTTATATTGTCTTACCTCCCCCATTCCCCAGTAGAATATTATTCACTGCACAAATGAGTATTTCATTATCTTTGTACATCTAATACCTACTATAGTACCTGGCACAAAGTATTTGCTTTAAAAACACTTATTGATGGACTGATTCTTCATTTTATATGTTCATAGGTTCTGTTTCAATGCATGACAAAAATTTCAAATGTTTAAATAAAAGGAGACTTCTGAACCCAGAAAAGGATCTTGGTAATAGAGTACATAAGAGTGGTGGATTGAGGAAGACCTGAGTTCCAATCTTATTTCAAACACTTACTAACTGTGTGACCCTGAGTTAATCACCCTCTCTTAACCTGAATTTCTTCATCTGTAGAATGGGAATCATAATCGAATCTACTTCATCTGGTTGTTGTAAGTATCAAAGCTACCCTAAAAGTGTTGTAAGAATGCTAGCTAGCTGCATCACTGTGAGCCAGTGAAGCTTTGTTATGAACAAAGCACATTAGACAAACAATATTTGATTGATTTTTATATTTATTCTATCTATTGTTTGCTTATTTTGGAGATGAGGTGTTAGACTGGTCAGATTAGAAGGATGTCATAGATAGTACATCTGGATGCTACAGAACTGTGGACAAAATCTCTCCCGATACCCTAGTTGACACGATAAGAAGATATAGCAGTTAAATGCAGAAATGACTAAATAATCAGATTGAAAGTGTTGAGTAATAGATTGTTGTCACCCCTTAGGGATCTCTTAAGGGCTCCACTAAGGTATTCTTTCTTTATACTTGTTTCGTTCAACATTCTTATCAAAGATGTGGATAGAGCCGTACAAGGTGAATTTATCAAATGTGAAGCTGACGTGAAGCTGGGACAGACAGCTAACATGTTGGATAATAGAATTGGCATCCAAAAGGATTTGAGCAGGCTGGTGCATTTGTCCTGAGAAACTGCAACAAGTGTGAACAATGTCTTGAATCAAATAGAGGAAATATAACAAGAAGAAATAGAAAATCCTTCAATTTGAACTAAAAGAAAAGAAAAGAAAAGAAATTGACTCATCAGTCTAGAATAGGGGACCTAGCTAGCCAGGATATGTGTTAAAAGTCAATGGGCATTTCAGATTCATGGTCAAATACATGTCCTGGGAAGGTTGTTTGATTTATAGGTTCAAGTCAATACAGGATTTTAGATTGAGATGCGAAGATGCATGGCATAGCAGATAGAAACCTGGCCACCGAGTCAGGAAGACCTGGGTTCAAGACAACCTCTTACACATGCTGACTGTGTGACACTGAACAACTCACTTAACCTCTCAGTGACTCTGGGGCAACTAACTGTCTCATTCTGGAATTGGGGAATATTTTCCATGGATAATGGAAAAGTTCTTCACTGCAACTTTTTATGACAACGGAATCATTGACCTCAAAATGAAGAGCTATATAAATATTAAAATAGCATTTCCATGGCATTTTGAAATTGTAAAGCACTTTATATCAAATATATCCAAAGTGTCTTTCAAACCTTAAATATATATAAATATCTGGTATTGTTATCTCATTCTCATCTTTCTTCCTTTTTTCTTTTTTAATTTATTTATTTAACTTTTAACATTCATTTTCACAAAATTTTGGGTTCCAAATTTTCTCCCCATTTGTCTCTTCCCCCCACCCCAAAACACCGAGCATTCTGATTGCCCCTATCACCAATCTGCCTTCTGTTCTATCATCCCTCTGTTCCCTTGTCCCCATCTTCTCTTTTGTCCTGTAGGGCCAGATAACTTTCTGTACCCCATTACCTGTATTTCTTATTTCCTAGTAGCAAGAACAGTACTCGACAGTTGTTCCTATAACTTTGAGTTCCAACTTCTCTTCATCCCTCCCTCCCCACCCATTCTCTTTGGGAAGGCAAACAATTCAATATAGGCCATATCTGTGTAGTTTTGAAAATGACTTCCATAATAGTCGTGTTGTGTAAGACTAACTTTATTTCCTCCATCCTATCCTGCCCCCCCATTGCTTCTATTCTCTCTTTTGATCCTGTCCCTCCCCAACAGTGTTGACTTCAAATCGTTCCCTCCTCCCATTGCCCTCCCTTCCATCATCCCCCCCACCCTGCTTATCCCCTTCTCCCCCACTTTCCTGTATTGTAAGATAGGTTTGCATACCAAAATGAGTGTGTATTTTGTTCCTTCCTTGAATCAAGTAAGATGAGAGTAAATTTAAGGTTTTTCTCTCACCTCCCCTCTTATTGCTTCCACTAAAAAGTCTTTTGCTTGCCTCTTTAATGAGAGATAATTTACCCCATTCCATTTCTCCCTTTCTCCTCCCAATATATTTCTCTCTCACAACTTAATTTCATTTTTTAAAAGATATGATCCCATCCTATTCCATTCACTCTGTGCTCTCTGTCTCTGTGTGTGCGTTCATATGCACGTGCATGTGTGTGCGTGTGTGTATATGTAATCCCACCAATTACCCAGATTCTGAAAAGTTTCAAGAGTTACAAATATTGTCTTTCCATGTAGGAATGTAAACTGTTCAACTTTAGTAAAGTCCCTCATGACTTCTCTTTGCTGTTTACCTTTTCATACTTCTCTTCATTCTTGTGTTTGAAAGTCAAATTTTCTTCTCAGCTCTGGTCTTTTCATCAAGAATGCTTGAAAGTCCTTGATTTCATTGAAAGACCATTTTTTCCCCTGAAGTATTATACTCAGTTTTGTTGGGTAGGTGATTCTTGTTTTTAGTCCTAGTTCCTTTGACTTCTGGAGTATCCTATTCCATGCCCTTCGATCCCTTAATGTACAAGCTGCTAGATCTTGTGTTTTCCTGATTGTATTTCCACAATACTTGAATTGTTTCTTTCTAGCTGCTTGCAATATTTTCTCCTTGACCAGGGAATTCTGGAATTTGGCCACAATGTTCCTAGGAGTTTCTCTTTTTCGATCTCTTTTGCGTGGTGATCGGTGGATTCCTTGGATACTTGTTTTGTCCTCTGGTTCTAGAGTCTCAGGGCAGTTTTCCTTGATAATTTGATGAAAGATGATGTCTAGGCTCCTTTTTTGATCATGGCTTTCAGGTAGTCCCATAATTTTTAAATTGTCTCTCCTGGATCTATTTTCCAGGTCAGTTGTTTTTCCAATGAGATATTTCACATTATCTTCCATTTTTTTCATTCTTTTGGTTTTGTTTTGTGATTTCTTGGCTTCTCATAAAGTCATTAGCCTCCTTCTGCTCCATTCTAATTTTGAAAGAACTATTTTCTTCAGTGAGCTTTTGAACCTCCTTTTCCATTTGGCTAATTCTGCTTTTGAAAGCATTCTTCTCCTCATTGGCTTTTTGAACCTCTTTTGCCAATTGAGTTAGCCTATTTTTCAAGGTGTTATTTTCTTCAGCATTTTTTGGGTCTCCTTTAGTAAGGTGTTGACCTGTTTTTTATGCTTTTCTTGCATCTCTCTCATTTCTCTTCCCAGTTTTTCCTCCACCTCTCTAACTTGATTTTCAAAATCCTTTTTGAGCTCTTCCATGGCCTGAGCCCATGGAATATTTATTCTGGATGTTTGGGATACAGAAGCCTTGACTTCTGTGTCTTTCCCTGATGGTAAGCATCGTTCTTCCTCATCTGAAAGGAAGGGAGGAGATACCTGTTCACCAAGAAAGTAGCCTTCTGTGGTCTTATTTTTTTTCCCTTTTCTGGGCATTTTCTCAGTAAGTGACTTGATTTCTGAGTGTCCTCTCCACCCCCTCCTCGCCTCCAGATCCTCCCAGCCAGTGCTTGGGGTCTGAGATTCAAATGCTGCTTCCCAGCCTCAGGGCTTTGGGCAGGGGTGGGGCTGCTATTCAGTGTGAGATTAAGTTCAGGTGCTCAGGTGGGGGCAGGGCAGCCACAGGGGACTTAGTTCCCTCAGGGGGTTTATGCAGAGACCTTCAACAATGGATACAAGCTCCTGACTGCTTTGGGAGCCCCTGTCCACCACTGCCACTGCTGCTGCCTCCTGAGGGGGCCTGAGTTATGGGGACAGTCCATGCCCCTCTCGACCAGCCAAAGAGACCCTCTCACCAACCTTCAGCACCTGTGGGTGGAGGGACCTGCGCTGCTGCTGGAGATTCTGTCCCTGAAGCCTGTTTGGATCTGCTCCTCTAGGTGCCACACAGCCAAGGCAGGGCTGGGCTCTGCTCCGGGTCTGCTCAGGGTCTGGTGCATGACGGACCTTTCACATCAGGTTTTCAGGTCTCTCTGGAGCAGAAATCTCCTCCACTCCATTGTTCTGTGGCTTCTACTGCTCTAGAATTTGTTGGGAGTTCTAATTTACAGGTATTTTATGGGTTGTGGGCTTTGGAGCTAGCGTATGTGTGTCTTTCTACTCCGCCATCTTGTCTCCTCCCATTCTCATCTTTCTTATTCAATGTTATATTATTACCATCATCATTATTATTAGTCACATTTGAACCCAAATTCAGTTATTATTCCTTATATTATCTCCGTTTTACAGAACAGAAAACTGAGGCTCTGACATTAAATGACTTGCCCAGGGATCACACAGGTATCAAACATCAAAAATAAGATCTGAGCCCTGACCTTCTTGACCCCAAAGTCAGCACTGTACCTGATCTATGCATGCAAACTTAAACACCTGCAGACTAACCCCCAGTACTAAAGACTTACCTAAGATGACATTCAAATATAGAGATGAATTTACTTCCCACAGTCAATACAAAATAGCAAAATAGTGCAAAGGAAAGAATGTTGAATTTTGATTCTGAGGTTATTCCACCAACTACTTTTGGGATCTTGGGTATGTCACTCAATTTCATGGAAGTTTATTTCTTTGTAAATTGGGGGTGGGGGCTAATGATCTCTGAGTTCCATCCCAAAGCTAAATCTATGAAAATGCAAAATACATTCTTTAAGGAGTAAAACTTCTGAAAATCCACCTCTGAACCGTTAAGCTTAGCCACTTGTCTGAAGGACAAATACAGCCATATTATAGCCCTGTCATAGTGAATTTAGTCATCTCTTTTAAATGGATGCTGTGCTTCCAGTGCCTATGAAGTAGAACTCATAGATCCTTAGCAATCTCCCCTAGTTCCCTTGGGAGATTTTCACCACTTTAGACTGTATTTCTTTCCAGAAGAGCAGCATAGAAAAGCACCCTTGCTTACTGAAAAAAAAATCAGAACCTTGTCATTTGTCCCTGAACCATCTGTAGATCATTGCTATGGATAACCCCTGGCTCACAGGACTTTCTAGTGGAACATTGTGCTTATTTAATAATCCTTTAGCTAGTTTCCCCTTCTAATATTCTGACGATCAACCTCTAACACCAGCTTCCTGGCGATCTTGTTTATGGGTGACATTGTGTTGGTTGTGGCTCCTGGTAGTCATGGGCAAGCCAATGCATGAACTAATTGCACTTGTAATGGAGAAATGGGAAACCATTTTACACCAGATTGAGCTGTCCAGGGAACAGCACTCATCATACCATCTTAATACCTTAATACAGAAATATAAATCAGCTAATATATATATATATATATATATATATATATATATATATATATATATGTATATATATATATATATTAGATTTAATGTGGTATATATAAATAAGTATATGACCTGGCCTGTACAGTCTCCTAGGGGCCTTTGATTTCTGTCTTTGTGGAAAGTGAGGTCATGGCTCAATGCTCACTCACTTTTTCTTCTGTATCCAAGAGGAATATTGGACTAGAAATATACCTGCTAAATTTCAGATACTTGTGTTCTAGGGATACGGCTATCTTTTTTTAGGGACTGAGAATCAAAGCCACTTTTCTCTCTTAACGGGAAAGTAGCAGCTTATTATTTTCCAATTTGGATTCCTCACACCAAAAGCTAATAATACAGAGATCAAGTGTGAGTAGTCATTGGAATGTTTGCCAAAGTAAATAGCAAATAGCAAAAAGAGAAAATCATAGAAGTTAGGGTAGATGATGGATATGGGAGAGTACATTAGATTCCTGACTAAGGACTATTATAAACTCCCATTTTGGTGTAAGAGAGAATGAGCTCACTAAAATGTCTGCTGTTCGTGATGTACAGGTGCTGGGAGTCAAGGGCCATGTTGGAGGGTCAGTTTCTCCATGTCTGGGGCTCTGGCAGGCCATTCCAAAGTTTATGTCTTCTCTCTGTCCATCTCCCATGAACCTTACTTCCCTCTGTCTTCCAATCTCATTTTGTACCAGACTTTTGGCAGCTGGGTCGCACAGTAGCTAAGCGACAGGGCCGGGAGTTTATTCATATCCTGCTTCAGACTCTGGCTAGCTGTGTGTGACCCTAAGCAAGTCACTTACTTAATTTTACTTTGCTTCCGATTTTGTCATCTATAAAATTAGGATAACAATAACACCTAGCTCACGGGGTTATTGTGAGAATAAAATGTGATAATATTTGCAAAAACACATTGAAAAGCTTAAAACATTATACAAATTCTGTTAGCCCTAATAGGTTAAGCACAAATAAAATGTGATAATATTTGGAAAAGCACTTGGCAAAGCTTAAAATAGTATATGAATATTGTTATTAGCCCTGGTTGGTTAAACACAAATAAAATCAGCTGCTTTCCTAATGATGATTAAAAAATAAGAAAGAAAAAAAAGACAGCTCTGTTTGTAGAACAACCATAGAAACTCCTTTATTTGCACTGAAGACAAATTTTAAAGGACTGATTTCCTTGATGAATTATTTTCTATTATTTTGAGTATCACAATGAGATGTTATTGATCTGTGAATAATGAGATCAGCACCTGCCTACTCCCCCTCATCCAAGCCCTGGACCTTATCCCTCTATGTGGTTCCTGTTGCTTGCCTATCAAATCAAAGCTAGCCTAGGCTTCTGGGCCAGTGTTTCCAAAATGGCCCTCATACTTCAAAGTCATGAGAATGAAAGGAAAGAGGGGAGGAAAGATAGATGAAGCCTTGTTGTGGCAGAGCAGAACAGAACAGTTGTAAATGTGAAGGAAGATGTTGCCTGGCAAGCTTTCCTCTGCATGGCCTCATTTACATTCTCCAGTGTTGTATAAATCCCTGAGGAAAGTCTCCCGTGGTGGGCTATGGATTGTCTGCTGAAGTTCATAAGATGCAACCTACCCCAAGGACATACAATGGTGGTCTAGTCACTTTACCTCTGTGGCCTCAGTTTGATCCCCTGTGAATTGAGGAAATTGTAGCAGATGACCTCTGATGTCCTTTCCACTTCTAAATCTATAATCCCTTTATGAAATACCTTGTTTTTTTCTCACTTGTAAGATGAATGAGTTTGTCTAGAATCAGTGTTACTTAAACTGTGAGTCACGTCCTCATGGGGAGGGTCATAAAAAATTTGGCAACAGTGAAAGATTTCTGAACATTCAGTGGCCAAAAATTAAATAAAATTCAAATGTGTATTGAATCTGAGGTGTTTCTAGCGGCACTTGCTTTACGTTGCGCAACTTCATGGCAGCCTTGGTTCTGAACACACAGCATGCCCACTTTGCACTGTGCATGCCCTCATGCCATACGATGCCAATTCATGCTGCTAAAACATGAAAAGGGGTCCCAGGTGGAAAAAGTGTTAGAAGCCCTGGTCCAGATGACTTCTAGTAATCCTTCCAGTTCTAAATCTAAGATCCCCCATACCATCGCTGTCCCTACTGTCCTCAGCTTTAAAATGTATATAATGATATGTGTAATTCCCAGTTCACAGGGTTGTCTCAAAGGGACTGATTAGTAAAACTGCTAACTTGCGCAAATACATGAATTATCATTGTCACTACCATCTAGAAATATTGGATTCTCCTTTGGGATCATGCATTCGGATCACACATCCATGAAATATACAAACATAGGAGCATAGCTTTAGATATAGAAAGGCCCTTGGAATTCATCCTGCCTATCCCATTCAACAGATAGAGGAATTTAGCAGATGTAGGAACTGAGAGCCAAAAATGTAAATAATTTCCCCTAAGTCACACAGAGAGGAAAAAAGAATTCCGATTGGAAGCGTCAGAATTTGGCTCCCATTCCTCTGACTGCTAAAGCTCTTCCCATTGCACTGCACGTTGGTTTGAAATAGGAGGGTTGACATCTTCAGCCCTTTTCACCGATCACAATAGCCTCTCCAAATTCTTCAGATACCTCATTGCTGTGGATGTACTGCAAACACTATCAATTCTTTTGCAAAAGAAGAAATATCTATTCCTTTGCAAACCTATGTTGGGTTAGGGGAAGTGTCACTTTTCCAGATAAGGGCAAAAAATGGTAGGAAAAAAGGTTCTGTCCTGACATATTAATTAAATCTTCCAAGGCAGGCTTGTGCACTGCAGGAAACAGATAAAAGAAATTTCTACCTCAAAATGGATGGCAGTTTTGTTTTTTAGAAAAAAATAAAATATTAATATCTGTACCTAGAGTAAATTCAAAGGTACCATGGACTCCATAAAAATTTAAATCATATCCATCTCATGCACTCAGAAGGCCATTTACCTGAGGAAAAGTGTGGCTGTTTGAGTGCTGAGTATATTTGTGTATCCACTGAGAGGCAAGAGTTGATGGATTCGTAAAACTCTAGCCTTGCATTGAAAACAAAGTTATTTGTTTAAAATTTTAAGCCTGATTTTTCTTTTCTGATGTCTTGATATACTTTTACAAAGTTGACTGTTTCATTGTATGTATATTTTTGTAGTTCTTTTTAGCAGTATGGAATGTATCTCAATGTTTGATTTGTATGGTTTAGATGAGACTTATGATTTCATTCACATAAATAAGTCCAGGTGAGAAAATTTATTTCACCAACTCAGACTGGCCCCTACTTTGAAATTTATAGTGTGAGCGAGTTTCCTGAGTTAGGGAAAAGTTAAGTGATTTGCTCATAGTTAACAACCAGTATATATCAGAGGGAAGGCTTGACCCAATTCTTCCTAACTTTAGATCCAACTTCCTATAAATACCTTTCTGAGTTTATGTGTAACACCAACGGCAATGATGATAGCTCACATTTCTATGGTACTTTAAGATGTGACAACTGCTGTCTCTGTAAACAACCCTGGGAAGCAGGCAGTTGATGATCAAATATAATGGTACCCTTATACCACCGCTATCATGTTGCAGATCACAAAACAGAGGCTGAGATAGTCTCAGAGAGGTTAAGTTGGCCAGGGTTCCTTAGCTAGTAAGTGACAGTACCATTAGAATGGAACTTTGAAGAAAAGTGGTGTAAAAGATTTCATTGGAGAAATATCTTCTGGGGGGGATAAAAGATCATATAGGAAGGATAAAAGATAGCGGGTGGTTATTTCCAGAGTTCCAGAGATCCTTTAAATGCTGAGGGAAAACAGGGAAGATGTCTAATACATTGGTGGAAACCTTCCCTGTTGTATTTATGGAAGGATATGGAAAAGAGTACGTATGTCAAGATGGATAGTCACGGGTGAATAGCGCACTATTGCTTTGGGTGGCACCACCAAATCAATGGCATCGCTCATTCAGGGATGTATATTTCTGACTCAAAGTCCAGATCTGTTTCTACTAAAAGAGGAGGTAGGACTTTTCTGATTCCTACCATTCTTTGTAGGGCTCTTCCTGTCTCATACTCAATTTTGATAATATTCTCTTTACTAAATATTTACTTAACTGTCTATACTTGTAATCCATTCCTATGGTGCCTCAAACTTGCACACAAAGATTGTAAGTTCTCAGAGGACATGAAATATTATTTTTGTCATTGTATCCACAGGTCCTGGTGTAGTGTTTTACAATTAAAATATCTTTAATAAACATTTTTCTGTTTTAAATTGAATTGGATAACATATACCGAAATTCCCTAGTGATGAAGAAAGGCAGCTGTCAACATTGAACACCATTCTATTCTAGAAATACTTTCTCATAGGTCCATACTTCATATTTGCGAGAGGACCAATTGTCTGTCCACCCCTAGCATATGCCCATACCCTGCTGGCTCACAAATTGTTCTTTGTAATACAAATATTTCTTGCCTGGGACACAGAACACGAAGCACCCCATTCCCAAATTATTTAGTGTATATTCTGTATCTCCTTATATTTACACATATTACTTTCCCAGTATTATGTAAACTCCTTGAAGAGATGAAGTCTGAAGTGAATAGTCACTATGTGGTAGAAAAATGGGGTTAATACAGATAGGGGCTAAAAGTGGGAGCTGAGAAGAGTCGAAGAGATTCCTGAGAAGAAATATCAGGAAATAAAAAGTAGTGATGGAAAAAAAAGTAATGTTTCAATAAGAAAGGGGAAAAAAGCATAGTTTCTAACACAAAGGAACTCAAAAAAGGGAAACTCATACAATTTTTATGTAACTAGAAATGGGTGGAATCTTTGAGGGGAGAAATCTGGAAGCCTGCAGCAATAAGCATTAATCATGCTCTTTAACCAATGATCCAACCTGGGGAATAGTCCCTGCCAATATTATCATAAACAAAGAGGGAAAAATGAACAGTCCATTTGTTTAGCATCATGATGTGATTACAAGCCTACAAACCACAGAAATAACAGGTACAGTTGGGTAGATAGGTGGCACAGTGGATACTGGATTTGGAAGACAGAAAGACAAGAGTTCAAATCCTTCCTCACATACTTATAAGCTAAGGGACAGTAGGAGTTTCTTAAGTCTTCTCATCTATAAGAATAAGATAATAATAGCACCTACCATGCAGGGTTGTTGTAAAGATCAAATGAAATAATATTTATAAACTGTTTTATGATAATTGAAACACTATACATATACATGAAAGCATATATACGCATATGCATAAAACTGGAAGCAATCTAGATAACTAAACAGATTTTATATATACACTATATATATATGTATATATATATATAGTGTATATATACATATGTGTGTATATATGAAATTAACATAATTAAGATTGTCGGGTGCGATGAATACAAAAAATCTGACGTGATGGTTCATGGTTTTTTTGTTATTATTTAATAAGATCTGTAGGATCAGTGAATAAAGGAGCTTCCCAGGGGGAAAATACTTTTCCAGCTTAGATTGGATTATTCTCTGCAATGTATAGTCCTAGAGTATTATCTGTGTCATGGAAAGATTAAGAGATGTGCCTATCATCACACAATCCATTACATGTCAGACGGAGGAGTGAATATGCCCTAAGGAACATATGAAATAATGCAAAATCAAAAAGAAAAAAAATACAAGTCCCCCCAGAATGGGATGCACATTATCCTCAAATGAGCAACAGAGAATAAGAATGGACAATTTGATTATAGGATCATGGATTTAGAACTGGCAGAGTTATTAGAGGTTGTCTTACTTTTACAGATAAGGAAACTGAGGCTCAGAAAAGATAAGTATCTTGTCCATGGCCACAAAAGGTAATAAGTGACAGGTCAAGAGTTGGACCAAAGCTTCTAGACTCAGAGTCTATCTAAGCATTTTATTCATTGTGCAAGTGAAGTTTTATCGACAGTTTTATATACAGAAAATAATTTCAAAGCAAATAGTTTCTTGATACTTATGTTGATTTTAATGTTGTTTCTAATACAACATTGAATTAAAAATAAAAGAGCCTTTATTAAAAACAACAGATATGATACACTGAAAAGAGTACTAAACTTTGGAGTCAGAGAACTAGGATTCCAGTTCAAACTAGATTTGAACCCCAATCCTATCATTTTCTATCTGCATGATTATGGAGGAGTCACTTGACTTCCCCAAACCACAGTGTCTCCGTGTGTAAAATGGGGGTAACGATTCCTCTGTTGCCTATTTCTTAAGATACCCTCCTCAATCCCATGAAGGATATATTTTGCAAACCTTGAAGCCCTCTAGAAAGATGAGCTATTATTCTAAATGGAAGAGCACAGATCATCCTTACTTGTCTTTGCTCTCAGCAGAGTCTAGAAGGAGCTTTGAGGTGAGAAAAATGGCCCTATAAAAGTATTCATGGCCTCAAAAAGTAATTACATTTAGCTCCCTTGGCTTCTCTTGCTTTTAAGAAATTCTGAACTTTCTCCTGGCTTTAGTTTCATTGGTTTTTAGATCATGCTGCCCTGTGGGATCTTTTGGACCTAAATTCAAACTTGTATGAGATTGAAAGAGAAAATGGAAGCCAAAAGAACTGAATAGCAAGCAGATAAAGGCCAGTATAGACCCTCCTGAGACAATAGCATGCTGATAAAAGCTTATTCATTGAACACCAAGAGTAATATTGCCCCCTCTTGAAAGTGAATTCTTGGGAAGGCAGAAGAGCAAAGGGTCTAAGTACTGACCCCTCTCACTGACAATTGCTTTCCCACCCACCCCATGTGACTTACAGAAACTAAGGTAAGATTGCCATGATTAGCTCTGACAAAAGGTAGGTATGTGTGTGTGTACATATATATAGGCATAGTAGTACTAGCACTATACTAGTATGAGTAGTAGTAGTACCAGTAGTAGCAGTACTCATACTAGTAATACTAGTAGTATTTATACTAGTAGTATTATACTAGTAGTAGTTTACAAAGCACCTTATTTCATTTTAGGGTTATGGAGCTCTCATTATAAGGATCTCTCATTCCAGATTCTACAGTCTTTCTAAACACTAGAACTTGTGACTTCATTTAGAAGACACTGGCCTCCATCTGTGACTAACTCCGTATCTGATACCGATTAGTTTTGTATTATGTTTACTGTTTCCACACAGTTTTATTCTTTCTCGATTAAAGGTATACCAGTAGTTTATACAGGAGAACAACTCAGAACTCAAAACCTCTCCTGTTTTTCATTTAAATTCTTTGTTGTTGTTCAGTTATTTCTTTCATGTCTAATGCTTTGTAACCCCTTTCGGGGTTTTCTTGGCAAAGTCACTGGAGTGGTTTGCCATTTCCTTTAACAGCTCATTTCACAGATGAGGGAACTGGGGCAAGTAAAGTAGAATGACTTACCCAGGGTCACGTAGCTAGTAAGTATCTGAAGCCAGATTTGATCTCAGGTCTTCCTAACTCCAGACACGGTGCTCTATCTACTGTGTCAATTAGCTGCCCCAGACATAACAAACATAGCAAAACATAGCAACCAAAACAAACATGAAATCCAACTGTTCCTAAGCAATATAAGCTGTTTCAAAGGTAATTCGAGCTACTCCAAAGAAAATGCTATTTAAATCATAAACATTCCATTGTTAATTATCTCTGGGTTAAAATGATAACTGGAATCACTAGGCTTCCTGCTATAAATAATTTATCTTCAATTTATCATTTATTTCATCAGTGACTTCTCAGGAAAAGGAAGAATTCCTAGTAATGTGTGATTTTAGAGACTTCAGTGTATCACAACATCTCAGTGTCCATGTGGATATGATGTTGGGAGATGTAAGTTCAGATTCTGGGCCTTCAGGATGCCACATAGGAAAGAAGATGGACGATGAAGTCTGAAAGCGTAGAGTCAGAGCCTATCTTTGACATGTATTATCTCTGTGACCTTCAGTAAGGGACTTAATCTTCTTGGGCATCAGTTTCCTCCTCTGCAAGCTGAGAGGGTTGTGCTTGAGGGCCTCTGGGATCTCTCCAGGTATAGATTTAATTCCCATTATAACCATTAATGAACCAAAGACAACTCTGTGGTATTGTCAATAAATGCCCATCCATGTTTTCTTGGAAGACTTCCAGTTGGGATGATACCAATACTTCCTGAGTCTGTTCATTCCTCTTTGGGCAGCTCTAATTGGGGGCCAATTTATCCACATTTATCACCTCTGTACAACTATAGAAGGTCATGAGG
This sequence comes from Notamacropus eugenii, assembly GCF_028372415.1. NCBI lineage: Eukaryota > Metazoa > Chordata > Mammalia > Diprotodontia > Macropodidae > Notamacropus > Notamacropus eugenii. The sequence goes on from NC_092877.1 coordinate 10,494,248, forward strand.
TCCTAACTCATTTCTTTTCTCACACATCAATAAAAAGTAGCAATAAAAATGCAGATCATTAATTTGAAAGCATTTTCAAATATTCTAGTTCAATGAAAGATCACAATGACCCTGAATGAGATGTATTATTAAGCAAAATGTAAGCACTTCGAGGGAGGGGGCTGTTCTCATGTTGTTTCTGCATCAGTGGTGACTAGCATAGTGTCTGCTGCATAGTAGGCAGTTTATAAATATTTGCTGAATTGATCTAATTATCATCCCCATTTTTATAGATTGGAAAATTCAGACAAATTTCCATTTCTGTTTATTATGTCAGTCATAGAGTTCATTGGTTCAAAGGTTTAGACCTGTGAGGAATGATGGATGCCAGAGATTCACTTAGATCCCACATCATTTCATTCATTCTCCTTCTTCCCAGTCTCCCATCCTTTCACAATATGTAAAAGTTCCTGGAGTCTTCCAACATCAGGGAGGATAGAGTCAGAAGAATTTGTTCTCCACAATGATCATATCCAGCCCTAGAAGGACAATCCAGCTGCTGACTGGGCAGAGGATGGATGTCACTTTATACTGAGTTTTTTTGGAATGAATTCCATAATTTCAATTTACATATCACCATACAGTGTCCTATTTCAAATACTCCAGAGCATTTCCACAGCATCATCTGTGTGTGTGTGTGTGTGTGTGTGTGTGTGTGTGTGTGTGTGTGTGTGTGTTTGAGACTGTCTAGCTACCTGGGATTTTTTTTTCTGCTTTTCTGAAGCATTTCTGATTCCAGCCATAGCTCTTGGGATAACAGGGGAAGACTGGTGAATATTTCTTTTGGCCACGTTCCCGTTGGCTGCTGAAGCAGATAAACAGTGTCGATTTCAGCAGCTCGCTTCCTCTAATTGTTTACAGTTGTATTCATTAGTGGCTGTTTCGCTAATCAGAGGGAATTTCCATGGAATGAAATGGGCTAATTCAGTTACTAAAACCACAGGATGAAGGAAAGCAAAGCTCACCCTCGTTTCATGGTTCAAGATTATGTACCCTTACAAGCCACAGTGTTGCTTATCCATAAAACCTCCTGCAGACCCTGGCATGCAGATACAACATAACCTACATGAAGGAACTATTGTCCAACTTTGTTTCTAGTTACCATAGAACCAAGGAGTGAGAGAATTCAGTTTTGTGAGAATTCGTCATTCACAGTTTTCTCTCTATATAGCATTGTGGATAGGCTGGAATATTGGCTATTTGAAGACTAACCTGGCTAAGTGTATGAATGTTTGAAACTAGAATGGTCAAGGAAGAATACTTCCTTCAGTTACAATTAAGTCTTAAAGACCAGCCACTAAAACTATAGAGATAATTTCTAGTGATTGCAAAGTTGCTATTAATCATCCGAAGCTCCGCCCTTAAATGAAGGTCACAATTTTTTAAATTTTAGTTTTCAACATTCACTTCCATACATTTTAAATTTTCCCCTTCCCTCCCCCTCCCTCCCCAAGATGACCAGCAGTCTGATATAGGTTCTATATATACATTCCTATTAAACATATTTTCACATTACTCATGTCCTATAGAAGAAATGTAATGAACGTGAGAAACTAAGACAAAGAAAAAAACAAAACAAAAAAGAAAATGGTCTGCTTCACTTTGCATTCTGACTCCAGAGTTCTTTCTCTGGATGTGGATGACATTTTCCATCCTGAGTCCTTTGGAATTGTTTTAGATCCTTGCAATTGCTGAGAAGGAGGAAGTTGATCAAAATCAGTCATCACAAAGGTCACTGTTTAAGAAGGATATTAACAAAGAAATATGAGAAAAGCCTGTACCATGTAGCCATTTACTTATGAGGCAAGATTGCTGGAACTATATAATGGCAGGAATACAATAAGCTTGTTTGAGAGCCACCTTTGTCAAAATAATGTGAGATATAAGACAGAGAGATGAAGGCTCTCTCCAAGGTATTCCATCAATCCATAGTCATTTATGAAGTATAGGGATAGAAATATAAAAAGCCCATCCCTACTTTCAGTGTAGAGATCTTGTGGTTGAGCTAACATTCTAGTGAGGAATACAACCATTGCACATCTATTGGAACTAGACTGTGATTTCATTGAAATTGAGAGCTTCCAAGAAGGGATTTCTTCTAATACAAGTTATTGCCCTTTCTACAATTTATAGTCTTAAAGATTATGTATGCTTAGCATACTGAGAAATTGAGACTTTATTAAGGTCGTTCACCAGTTGTGCCAGAAGTAAGTCATCCCAGAGCCAGTCCTTCCTGACTCTGAAATCAGCCTTCTTTCTCTCCATTATATCACACTACATTTCTCTCTAGAGTATACGTAAAATAATACATAAAGTAGATGTGTATATCTATATAAGCATTACATAGAGGTATTTCATCTAAAAATAAAATCAACATAGAGCAGTTCAATAAAAATACTTTCGTATGGAGGGACAGGCACTTGGGGAGATCAGAAAGAGTTTCAAAAATGTTACATGAACTGTCTCCCAGAGTGAAAAAAGGATTGTATGAGGCAGAGGTGAGGAGGAAGAACAGTGCAGAGACATGGAAAATGGAGGTAGAGAGTCATGTGAAGGAAAACGGAGAAGGGCAGTTTGGTTAGAATTATAGCATGCAGGAAGGCAAGTAATGTGTAATACGGCTGGGAAGACAGGCTGGGGTCAGATTGTAAAGTTCTTTGACAGTGGAGGAGATCCATTTCAGTGACCACATCAACAAGGAATTTTCTGTACACAATGAGATTCTCCACGTAGCCACATTTACAGCAGGCATTGTGCTGATTGCTTGATATTTAAACATTGCAGACCCTCCTAAATAAGATCTAAAACATTCATAATCTGAAAGGAAAAAACAAGTTGGTGAAGAATATGTATTGTCCAGAGAAGGAAACAGAGCTATCTGTATGTTTATTTACTCTTTCCACTAAAACAAGGTGTAACATCTCAAGGAACCCCAGTCTGCTTCCTGCCTCAGACACTTGCTTTCTATGTGATGACTGCTATCAAGTCACTGAAATTATCGGAGGCTGTTTCCTCATCTGTAAAATGGGAATTACAATATTTGTACTACAAACACTAGACCTATTTGATCTATTTATCTAATTTTGATCTATTTGATCTGTTTGATCTATTTATACACTGTTGGATAGACACGAGAAATGGACACTCAGTTGAGATCTAAGAGTAAAAGAAAGTGCTGGACTGCCTTTGGGAAACTGCCAAATTCATTCTAAAAAAAGCAAGGGTCTCCATGAAACAAAAGCCCATTGAAATATATCAATATTCTTCTAGTGTTTTTGTATGGGAAATGGAGATGCGCACAACTCATACAAGCAGTAAGAAACACCTTGCAAAGTAGGAATATACAGATTAGGAATTCCAGGAGAAGCTATGTAGAGGGCAAAATCTAAAAGATATATGGTCAAAAAAGAAGGTGGGAGGGTCACATAAGTAGAGTGAGGGATGGTTGATGAGCAGTTTTCATCTTCCACCAGTATTTCCACCATGTAAATAGAATGTGAAGAAGGATGCTATGATAACACTGAGCAGATCTACTGTGGTGTACGTATAGGAAAACATGACCAAGAATTTCACATATTGGACACATACGGATGGGCTATGATTTCTCAGGTATAATCATGTTCATTGTGTTATGATTGCCTTGGGGAATAATAAAACTTTACATTGATATTGCACCTTAAAATGGACAAAACTCTCTCTTCAATGTAAGCTTAGTGTGGATGTGGTACAAATATTATAGTTCCCACTTTACAAATGAGGAAACTGAGCCTCCAGTAAGTTTAGTGACTTGACAGTTGTCCTGTAGAGTTTATGTGTCTGAGGCAGGATGTGGACTGAGGTTTCTTAAGGTGTTACAGCTTGTTTTAGCAGAAGAAGTAGATTAATAATTGACTTTACTACAGTGGTGAATTCTACGGACACCATATTGTTTTACTGCATGTCATACATCATTTGATCTATGAACTCATTGGAGAGTATATTCTCTTCCATTAGTACTGATAACAAAACATGACTTCTCTGCTCCATGATATTATCCACTCCTGGTGATCAGGGACTGTCTTTAACCTTTCTTCATGTCCCTAACACTTAACCCAATATCTGACACATAGTGTTTAATAAGTGTTAGTTCACTACCTCTTCTTGTCTTCTGCAACTCTAGTTGTCTCTGTCTCCACATTCCTTTAAAGAGGTGACCTGTTAGAATATGAGGAGTGTAAGATTTAGCCTCATAAGACCTGAGTTCAAGTCTCCCCTCGGATACTCATTACCTGTATGACCTTGGGCAAATCACTTACTAACTGGGTTTCAATTTCCTAATCTGTAAATGAGTGGCCTCCAAAATTGCTTTCAACTCTGTGTCTCTGATCCTATTATCCCAAGCCACATACTCCACCACCCCCTGCCCTCAGCATCAGTTTTCTCAATTGTAAAATGAGGGATTTGAATTAAATGGCATCATGCTTATTGTTGTGTAAGCAACTTATAAGGGTGACATGAGGGCCATTTTGAAACTATAATCCTAAAATCTATGTCTTTCTGTCAATTCTACCCTCTTACTTCCTTTCATGAATTTGTAGATACCTGTTCTGTTCCTTCTCATTTGCTCTCATTGCTTGATAAACCAGCCTCCCTTTCCACTCTTTCTAGCCACTGTTTATCCTTAATTATTGAGATAGTTGGCATAGAGCCTAGAGTGGCAGACTTGCAGACAGAAGGATATAAACTCAAATCCTGCGTCAGACCGCAGGGCACTGTGCAAGTTAGATAATGATACTTGGTGTCATTTCCCTCATCCACAAAATGGGCAGAGAAATAAAGCCTATTTCTGTAGGACTATTATAAGGATCAAATAAGATAATATGGGTAGTTTTCAAACCTCAAAGATATATAGGCATATAAGTAGTAGGTATATAAATATCCATATACACGTGTCAGCTGTTATTACAAACTCTTTTATATCCCTTCTCATGCACAACTCATTGTTACTTGATGCTATGTCTCACTACCACATATATTTAGTCATTATGGATAATTAAAGAGAGAGCATACAAGTGACTCACTGTTACCTTTTTGCATACAAGCAGTCTTCCAATTACAGATAGACTAAGTAATTTCATTCAGAGCTCAAAATTTGTTTCCTCATAAGATGAATATTTAAATGAATAGCTTAAGTACATAATCCAGCTCAGAGATGCCCCTGCAGGGTGTGTTTTACCCAAATCCCTGGGAGAGGGAAGTAAGGTGAGGAAGGAAATATGATAGATGGGATAGAACCTCCAGAAGTTGGATAGTTCATTTTCCTAGTAATATAGGGAATGGGGTGAGGGGGAGGGAGCAGATTCCAGTGGTGAGTTGTCCTGACAACAACCATTTTTATGTAGAGTTCACTCTTGGGTTCAATGGTCATATGCCAAGGACTTCTTGTGCCTAACAATGAAGCACTTCAAGATATCCAAAATATGGCCTTGGCCTTCATCATTTCCAAAAAGGAATTCATGCAGGTAACTTAAATAGGTTAAAAGGGTCATTTTTATTAGAATTAAGTATTATTACTAATACATAATAATGTTAAGTGGCATACAGTGAAAGTATTGGGATGTGAGATGGAATTAATGGTATTAATAATAATAATGCTTACTAAAATACCTTAAATTATAGAATGTTAGAGGCATGAGGGACCTTAGAGACCATTTAATGCAGACCTGTCATTTTATAGAAGAAAATGAGTCACAGAGAAAGTTTATGGATCCACAAAATGCTTGAGAATATAAAATGAGTCTAAGGATAGTGAGGACAAACATTATCCAACATCTATATGAGGGAGAGAAGTAGAGAAAAAAATAATTTTCAGAAACATATAGTCATCCTTTGATCCCCCTACAATGTGAGTTGCCAAGGGCAAGAACTGTGTCCCAATTTCATCTTTGAATCCCACAGAACCTAACAAAGTGTTCCTTTTTAGAGTTTTGCAAATTAGTACCACCACCATCACCACCATCATTACTAAAAACAGCAGTAGTTTTATGTAGCCATTTTGGATTTGCAAAACTTGATAAGTTTCATTTTATCATGGTATTATAGATTTAGAGCTGCAAGGGATTGTATGGTTCATTTAGTTCAATCACCTACATTTTACAGATTATGAAACCAAGGCTAGTACAGTGCATAGAGTGGCAGACTTGGAGTCAAGAAGACTCATGTTTATGAGTTCAAATCTGCCCTCAGACACTAGCTATGTGACCTGGGCAGAACACTTCTACCTCAGTTTCCTTATCTGTAGAATGAACTGGGAAAAGAAAAGGCAACTACTCCAGTATATTTGCCAAGGAAATCCCAAAGAGGGTCACAAAGACTCGGATACGACTGCAATGACTGAACAAAAAGTTGAGTGTGTTGCCCAGGCTCTAACAGGTATGAATGGCATAAGTAGAACTAATTCAAAAGGCAGTGTCCTATCCTGTGTTTGTCAGATTGGGTTGGAAGCATTCATTCACGCACAAATGTACTTCCATGCATAGAATATTCATTTGAACTCTGTTTGTAGGAAGGTAGGGAAAGTGACGTCCATCTGACCAGTTATGAAACTATTTGCTACCATACCTGGTGAAACATTAGTCAGCTTTGGTTTTCTATGATAAATGCTTAACACTTTATTAAACAATTAATTTCAAACAATGTTTGTCTCTAGAAATTCAAACTGCTATATCAAACGTATTTAAAGAAAATCACGTCTGGCAAAAGTTTCAGAATCTGAGTGTAATATAAGTTAATAGGTCCACCTCTCATTGCAATATTCATTCTCTCATTAATTGTTGACCAATCAGAGTTTGATTCCCACCCTCAGAAACACCCCTCTTCAAAGGACATATAAACCATGAGCCCATTACCATAAGGGGTCTCTGGCATTCCAGAGTGCCACCATTCTCTTTTATTAAAATGCTATCATTATTACTACAATGACTAATTACCCAGAAATATCTTTTGAGCCATTTAAATGTTACATCATTCAAGTTCTTAATGTGTCACTTGCATACAAGCAGGCAAATCAATTTGTCAATTTGGGCTTCAGTTTCCAATCATCTTTAGAGAGAGGAGATTGGACAAGATGAGCTCTAAGGCCCCTTGTTACTCTATAACTCTAAATTGATTTGACAATACTTTTTAGGGACACATTGACTTTGAGAGATGGAATGGGACCTTAGAAGTGATTCTGTATGCTACTTACAGAAGAGGGAACTAAGGCCCATAAAAGTCAGCAGATGCCCATTATTACCCAGATAATTTGTGGAAGAAGAGGGTCTAACTTTGATTACACCATTTACTTCTAAATGACCCCCAGCCTTAGGGAAATCTAGACAAAGAATCTTCCTTACCTCATCCAAACCTGACCAGAAGGCGAAGAGCTCTAGTTTCCCCTTAGATTAAATTCTTTGTTAAGTGACTTGGCTAAGGTCACACATCTAGTGAGTGTCAAATGTCTGTGGTGAGATTGCCTCATCCTGGGTCATCTCCAGTCATCCTGATGAATATCTGGTCACTGAATTCAGATGGCTCTGGAGGAGAAGTGAGGCTGGTGATCTGCACAGCCCTCCCTCCCTCAAAACAGAGTCAAGTGCAAGTCATATCTCTGATGGCATGGTCTTCTTCGGCAATGAAGGACGAACACCAAATTCTTTGTAAGGTGGGCATGGGGCCTGACCAAGATTGAGCAGAATTAGTTCAATGTCATTATCAGTAATATCCTTCAAGAGACTGAACTTTGAAATGAGGACTGTAGCAAAGAGGGGGCTCTGGATCTCCCCAGTCTCTGACTATTAACGATCACTTCTCTCAGTCAGTTTCCTCTGACTATATCCCAGTTGTCGCTGTCCTTTGATAATCCATTTTGCTTCCTGTTAATAATAATCAAAACTCTTATAAAATACTTTGAAATTTAAAAAAGACTTTTCTCATAATAATGTTATGAGATAGGAAGTACGCTTTTATGGGAGTCATTTTCTAAATGGAAAAAATGAGGTCCCAAAAAAGAGAAGTGATCTGAATAAAGTCACACACCGTAATCCCAAGGCCTTTTATTCATCAAATCCGTATATTTCACCAATGAGTTTGTTAAGACTTCATCGTTTTAATAAATATTATAGTAATGGTTATTATCATATTATCTTTAGGCATCATTATTATTTATATTGTTAGTATCGTAAGACATTTATACGTAATTCTTTAGAGATTTTATAGACCTTAGTCCATCAGCAAGCGCTTAGGCAGTAAGCATTTAAGCAGTAGTATAGTGAGTCCTGGAGACACAAAGGACAAAAACACAGTAATAGGCCCTGCCCTCAAGGAGCTTACTTACCAAATGTGGGAGATGCTGTGTATGACAATAAAAAGAAGGTAATCATAGTGGCCCATCTGAGCCCTGAATGGTCAAGGTATCTGGGTGCATTCAGTCAAACAGGGATCCTGATGGGGAAAAAATGGTGGCTATCTGTCATGTGTGGAGGAGGGGTATCCTTGTTCAGGTTGGATTGGCTGACTTTTGTTGGAATTGACTGGATTCTATGTTCTAATATTTACTGAAGGTCCCAAGGCTAAGAAATGATAGAAGAGAGACTTAGATTGTTTACTTTCAGAGGTGACTCATTAAAGGTCTTTTCTGACTTGAACTATGTGGTGGGACAAGGTGATAGACTCGGAGTCAGGAAAAGTAGAGTTCAAATCCAGCTTCAGTCACTCAGACACAAGCTATGTGATGTTGAGCAAGTCACCTAATCTCTGTCAGCCTCAGTTTCTTCTTCCGTAAAATGGGGATAATAATAATACCTACCGCCTGAGGTTCTTCTGAGGATCAGATGCCATCCTATTTATAAAGGATTTTTTGGAAACCTCAAAGTGCCATATAAAGGAGAGGGATGAAGATAATAATTTCATTGATAAGGAGAACAATTTGAAGAAAGATGGTACATTCCAAGACAACTTCAGATGACAAAGATAAGGGGACATACGAGGGCGTGGATGAGAAAAGGAGATTGCAATGGTAGTATTACTTCTTGGACTTGCATTGGATCTTCCCCAGAAGAAATACACTGAGAGTGTGTTAAATATAATTTTCCTTGTTCACAGAGTATAGTCCTGGGTATAAGTCCCAGCAAATTTAATAGAGTGCAAAGACTTGGTGATGCTGGTCCACTACAGGGGAGGTAGAGTAGGGCACTCTGTGTTATTCAGTTGTGAAGGATCTGTCAGTATCTTCATGGTCAGCTCCCCCTTCCTGTACATGTTTTACAGTTTATAGTTTCTTCCCACCTCCCCATTCTATCCTGAGCATTCTCTTAGGGACAGAAGTTGACATGTGATGTCTTAACAATTTATTCAAACCTTTGTCTGTTCAGTCATGTTGGATTTCACAAGCCAAGGAAGGAAGCCTTGCCCTGGGGGACACTCCTATCACATTTTCCTTAGATGTAATTGAGACTGGGTAGAATGTCTTTTTGAGGCTCTGACCTTTTGTTTAATTTTCTGAAGATGTATGTCTTCAAGCCGAAGGTTATGCTCCTTAAGGAATTTTACCTGTTCCAGTTGCTTGATCAGGTCATCTATTCATCCAGGTCATCATTCTTCCTGCTTCAAAACACTGCTTCTGTAAACACAAAAAATCTCCACTCCACAATTCTCCCATAGTGCCTTGTAGAGAGTTAACAAAGTCTGTGCTGGAAGGGACCTTAATGGTCATTTTAGTAGACTATAAGCTCCCTGAGGGCAGATACCATTTCATTTAAATCTTTTCTATCCCCTCTACCCCCATCTAAGTGCAGTGGTACATGGTCTGAGTTTTAATAAACGTTTATGTTAAATCAAGTCCAATCTGCACATGACCAGACCCACTGCACCATACCTTCCTTTATCTCTAACGTTCCATGATTCTAAAAATCTTTTGTGATGCAAATAATGTACCAAAACATATTTTATAAACTCATTTAAAAAAATAAAAATATTAGGCTCCCTTAAAGTAAAGAACGTATTATACTACCTTATCTCTCTTGGCATTTCATATACACGTTTAATTTTTTAGTCATATTTATATTTACATGCAAAATTTGAGTTTGGGCTTTTATAATGTGAACTTGTCATCCAGTTTCTGCTTAAGAGCCAGCAGCAATGAGTCATTTATTCATTCAATGGGCATTCTTCATGAAGCAACTAAGTGTCATCAAGGATAGGATGCTGTACTTGGAGTCAGGAAGACTTGAGTTTGAATACTGCCTCAGATCTTTACTTAGAGCTATGACCCTGGACAAGTCATTTTATCTCTGTGTGCCTCATTTGCCTCATCTGCAGTAGAAAGAGGTTTTACTAAATAATCTCTGGGGTCCTTTCTAATTCCAGATTTATAATCCTATTCTTTCTGGTTTCGAGATTAAGCCAATGTCTCAAAGAGCTTAATGGGGTATATATCCTATGGGGTCTAGAGAAAATTAGAAACTTTCTTTTATTATATAAAATATGTTTCTATTACAGAAATATGAGTAGTCTGAGAAAAGGAAATTTAAAGGAGGAAAGAATTTCCATATCCAGTCACTGATTCTGAGCTATCAAAAAAGGGTCACAAGGGTCAGTGATGCCCCCAGTAAAGCATCAGCCACAGAACTGTCCTCTGTCTTTGTCCCATTGAACTCAATTATCCCTTTTCTCATCATCCTTGATGCTTCCCTTCCATGTTTGTTTCACCAGCTGCCTAGCACAGGGCCTGACCTGTAGCATATTAACAAATGTTAATGGAATGACTGGCATATGTCTGTATCTGTTTCTTTTGAGGAAAGGTGCTGCAAAGCTATCATGTTATTCCTATGGGAAATTTCCCAAGGTAGAAATTTATAACAGCAAAGCAGATTATCAATTCAGTAGCAATTTATAACTTCTAGACTTGTTTGCCTGGGGTATTGACAGATGAGTGACATGGCCATGGTCATGCAGCCAATATGGACAAGAGGCAGGTGTTAAACCAAGACCTTCCGGACTACAAATCATACATACATACGTGCATACATACATACATACATACATACATACATACATATATATATATATATATATATATATATATGAGAGGATATATGAGATAGCAAATGAAGGCAGGAGTCTTGGACAGCTGTTTAAGAACTATGACAAATTACAGTAAGTGTACACCTGAATTGGTGGAAGAAATTCTCACAAAAAATTATTAGTGTATTATTATGAGAGTCAGTCTCACCAGGAATAGAATGTCTAAGGTTTATATGCATATATATATATATATATATATATATATATATATATATATATATATACATGTGTGAATATATTTGTGTGTGTGTAGTAGTAGTAGTAGTAGTAGTAGTAGTAGTAGTAGTAGTAGTAGTAGTAGTAGTAGTAGTAGCAGTAGTAGTAGGTAAGGGGCTCATTGGATAGAGGGCCAGTCCTGAATTCAAATCTGACCTCAGACACTTACTAGCTGTGTGACATTGGAAAAATCACTTAGCCCTGTTTTCCTCAGTTTCTTCATCTGAACAATGAGCTGGAGAAAGAAATAGCAAACCACTCCAGTATCTTTGCCAAGCAAATCCTAAACAGGGTCACAACACCACTGAAAGATAGCTTATATAATGCCTATGTGCATACTCTCACACATAGACATATACATATATATGTATGTAGGTATATAACACATATACATGTGTATATCTCCAGTAGATCAATTTTGTGTTTGGTGTCCTCAGTATTTCTGTCAATATTAATAGTTTTGCAAGTTATAAAATCAGTCATCCAGTACATATTAAGTGCCTACCAGAAAGGTGTTCAGGAAATTAGAGAATCCCAGAGCTTGGAAAAAAGAATGTCATCCATCTAGTAGAACAATCTCATTTTACCAGGAGGGCAAAGGAGATGAAGTGACTTGGCTAAATTCACAGAACCCAGTTTTCCCAATTCCCAGGTCAGTCTCCTTTCCTCTAAGGGATATATGTATGAGTTTCTAGGACTCTTGGGAAATGTCAGCTATAGTTTCCCATTCTAGGGGAATAATGATGAAAATGACACAGTATAAGATAAGTATCACACACAGGGCAAGAGAGATATATGGAGCGTGCCTCATTTCTAATTTGAAATCATTACCATAATTTTTTTTTTCTAAAGCTCATAGGAAAGGAGCCTGGAAAGCAGATTTTTTAAAAGTGTAAATAACTGTTTCAATAAGAGAATGTCCATGACTTGTAAGGCTGTCACAGGTTTTCAAAATAAGGCTTAGTCATTAGCTGATAATTAAAGCCACAAAAGTAATCAGAAGTGAGATTCCAACAACGTTCGGGATCTGTCAAATATGTCAAAGTGGAGAGATGAACATTGGAATGGAAACATGAATCCATCCATCAACACTGTCACAATCATTATATAGAAATATGAAGCCATTTCTTTCATACTTTGAGTGCAGGGAATAGTCATAGTTACCACGGGGCAATGGGCAGAGTGAAAAAGTCAAGACCTGTTCTCTAACCCTGCCTCTGACTCTTAAGACCTGTGTGTGACCACAGGCAAATCATTTAACCTTCTTCTGCCTTTGACAACGCTCTAGAATTATCTACTCAGTCATAGAGTGACTGGTTCTATCTGTGCTGGTGTATAGAGATCTCACACTAGTTATCCCTAAACTGAGGAACTGCAAGGTTAAAGAAACCATTTTTCTTTCTTCTTTTTGTATTGTAAGTGGGTACTTTCATTGACAGCCAACCAACTACCCTCCAGAAAGAGTGCTGTTGTGTTTTTACCATTACTTTCACTTCCAAAAATATTCTTCCACATTCCCTAGATGAGTCATCCCCTTTCTAGCCCCAATCCCTCACAGGGCCTCAGTTATCTCATCTGCAAAGACAAAGGGTCAGAACGGATGTTCTCTAAGTCTTTTTCAACTCCAAATCCTATGATGCCATAAACATCCAACATAACAGATTTTTTTTAAAGAAACATAGAAGAAAATGAAAAGCAGATTGGCAAAACTAATCAAACTATATTAATGTAAACAGATTTTGATAGTGTGTGTAGGGCTTTGCATTCATATCCCTGCCCCTCACCTATTCAAAGGACACCAGGAGGAGCATTTTCTCATCTCTTCACTAGGGGCAAGATTAGTCATAATGACTACATTTCATTCTGATTTTTTTCCATTTCTTTCTTTACATTTCCATTGTTGCATTCATCTTATAGGGGTAGCTTTGGCATACTGGAAAGAGTGCCTGACCTGGAGTCAGGAAGACTCATCTTCCTGAGTTCAAATCTGGCTTCAGATACTTTCAAGCTGTTTAACCTTGGGCAAATCACTTAACCTTGTTTGCCCCAATTTCTCATCTATAAAATGAGCTGGAGAAGGGAGTGGCAAACCATTGTAGTATCTTTGCCAAGAAAATCCCAAATGGGGTCATAAAGAGTCAGGCATGACTGCATGACAATTCATTTTGTATGCTGTTTGTTTGATTTTCCTAATTTTACTTTACATTGGTTCCCAACAGTCTTTCTAGGTTTCATCATTTCTTCTGTACAAGTAATATTCTACTACATTCATATAGCTTGATTTCTTTAGCCATTCCCCAGTCAATGAGAATCCAGTATTTATTTTTTTTCTATAACAAAAAGGACTGCTTTCAATAGTGTGACTTACTGGGGACCTTCTTTGACCTTTGGGGGAAATATCCCTAACTGTGGGAACTTTGGGTCAAATTTTATGGATACTTAGATCAATTTCTTAATATAATTCCAAATTGTTTTCCATTATGGTTGAACCAATTCACAGCTTCACCAATACTGTATTAGTGTTCCCCGGCTTTCCTTGAGATTATATTTGTTAAACTTCTAACATAGTGCTTAGCAAATAGTAAGCACTCGATAAATGCTTGTTCCTTCATCCAATGATTTCTATCTTTGACATCTTTGTCAATTTTCTGAAAATGAGATGAAAATTAAGATTTCTATTGATTTCCACTTATCTTATTAATGGTGTCTTCAATCATGAAAGCCAACAGATATTTGCTAAATATTGTGTTCCAGGCGACTAAAGTTTGTCAAAAAAGAAGCAAAAATAGTTCCTCTCCTAAAGAAACTCACCCTCTAATATTTTAACACAATCTTTCACTTGGTTAATAATTCACAATCATTCTTGTGATTTTTTTTTACATTTTCTTTGATCAATTATGCATTGAACACTACATATTGATAGAATATATTTTGTGTTACTTCTCTATACCTCTTGGATATCAGACCCTTAGCAGAGTTATCTTATGCCAAGTCACCCTCATGAAATTTATAGCTTACCTTCTCATGTTAGGACGACTCTCCTGTCTTTAATCTCTACACTTTACAGATTATTTTCTTCAGAATAATCCTTTGAGAAAAATAGTGGAAATTTTCTATCTAAATATTGAATATGAAACTGAATCTCCATTTTTAAAGAGGAGAAAACTGAGACATAGGATGAGTAAGTGACTTGCTCGATTTCTCCCAAGTGGTAGTTGTCAGAGCTAGTGCAGATTCATAAGACTGATGCCCTTCCCACTGTACCAGTCTGGATGGGTTCTGATTGTTTTCTGAGTTCCTGGATGCTAGCCCTTTAAACCTAGATTAGAGGCAGTATTTGTGCATAGGCAGACTCTTGCAATCGCTCAGTTCAGTGAGTTAAGTTCCCATCAGAAATATAAATCTCCTTTCTTCATGCAGCATAGAGTGAAGCTCTTGGAGTTATCAGAACATGGAGTTTCCTGCACTTTCTCTAAATGTTGAAAATGGAGTTATTTACCATCTTCCTATGCAATTCCTCCCAACCTGAAAATGGCTTGTATTAGATGAGGATAAGCTCTTCAGGATCCTATCTGTATGTCAGAAGAAAGGACAAAAACATTCCTATTTGCCCTCCTAGAGAATGAGCATCCTCCTTCTCAAGGTGTGCAGCATTTATGAAGCCATTTCCTTTTCTGACATCCCACTGACAGCTGGGACATGTTGCTCAGATCAAGGGCAGTGCTAGCATATAGAGTTTGCAAAGCCCCTTTTTCCCTACAAAACTCAACCCAAGTAACACCTCCTGCACTGACCTTTTTTTGATTCCTGCTTTCACAATCAAGTTTCTGGAATACTCTCTCAGTCGCCAACAACATCTCCATCACCACCATCAATAATAACGACAAAATTTGTTGTTTTTATTCTAATTCACTTACAAGTGTCTATACTGGCTTCTCTTTACCTCCCCAACTAAACATAAACTCATTAAGGAAATGCCATTTTTTAAATTCCCTGTAATAGTGGAGCAACCAGCACCAAGCTAAAGTTTTGTTTTGTTTTTTTTTTTAAATGCTTGTTGAATTAATTATATTGTCTTGAGTTGAATTGAATGAACTGAATTGAAATGAAATGAAATGAAACTAAGGATCAGACAGTATTAAAACTTGAAAGTGTGAATTCTCACTAATAGAATGGTTAATGCTTTCCCTAATCTTCTTCTCACCCCCTTTTCCACAGAGGTTTTTTTTTTTTTTTTTTTTTTTTAACATAAGAAGGCATACAGCTCTTCAGTTGGCTTTATTTTAGATTTGTTTGATTTGTGGTTGCTGTTTTTATTTTCCTCCAATTCCAGATTCTAGCAATAAAAAGTGGACTGACAGTATAGAGAAAGGTTATAGTGAAAGTGTGAAGGAAGGTCAAAAGATGTCATTAGCATTACAGAATGTCAATCTGTTGATCAATTGGCATTTACCTCCTATGTGCCAAGAACTGTGCTAAACAGTGCTGATACGAAGGCAAAGAACCTGTTCTCAAGGAATTCACAGTCAAATAGGGAAGATAACATGCAAACAATTATGGACAAATAAGATAAGTGCAAGAAAAATTCGAGATAATCCACAGAAGGAAGACTCTAAGGAGGATTAAGAAAACCTTGCCAAAAAGTAGGACATTAGCTGTCATGATAGATAGGTACCATAAAGAGAAGTGAAATTGTTACCATGATCACTGGTAATAGTATTATTTTTTGTTGTTGCTACTATTATCTGTAATAATAATAATAATAATAGTTTATTGAAAATGGAATTATTCAAATAATCAAAGAAGTCATTTTGTTTTCTGCAGTAGTTTGCATTAAATATAAGATTATAATGATAGCATGGTGATTTATCCTAGAATGCTGTTGATCCAAAATCTTTCAAAAATATGACGATAATAATTGCTGTTGGTACAGGAGTTTAAATTTTGCAAAACATCTTAGATCCATTATATCATTTGATCTTCACAACCAGACTTTGGGAATACACATCATAAGCATTATTTTCCCAGTTTTAAAGATGAGGGTTCGAGAAGTAGAGACTTGCTCAATTTCTTGTAGTAAGTGTGAAAGACCGGATCGAAGTCTAGGTTCCTGCTGACTCCACGTTCCATGCCATTTCAGTGGACTTTGTTCATCCATCAGACAAAAGGTCAGTTTCTCTCTTATCTAAAGGACAGTGGCTATGGTATTAGAAAGGCTGAGCTTAACATTGTGTCATGTCCAATTTCTACTTATTTAAGGTGATGACTGTGGCTAAAGAAGTAATGAAAATACAGACAAATGCTTTATATAATAATAACTAGAAGATCAATGTGAGTTTGACCAAACGTTGTTGAAAGGAAGAAGGGGAAAATGCATCTACAACTTTGCAAATAAACTAGGTCAATGGTGATTGAATTTTAGATAGAGCTGTTGCTGCTGCTTTGTAAATGGTCAAGGGGAGGGGAAAGAGAAGTGGAGAAGAATATGTTTTTGTGCATTCTAGGAATTGTACAGATCATCTAGACCAGAGGTATTAATCTCAGGGCCTGCACTAGTGCCCCCAAAACTTTCAAGTGGGACTGAACCAGATTAAAATATAAGTGGGAAACTATCAACAAAACAAATGAAAATACAACTAGGAAGCTAGGTGTAACAGTGAATAGGGCTTCAGTCCTGGAGTCCAGAAGACCTAATTCCAGATCTGGCCTCAGATACTTACTAGCTGTGTGATCCTGGGCAGAACACTTAACCCTACTTGTCTCAGTTTCCTCATCTGTAAAATGGAGGTAATAGTAACACCTACCTCCCAGGGTTGTCCTAAGGATCAAAAGAGATAATATTTGAAAATGAGAATAATAATAGCACTTATTTGCCAGGATTGTTGTGATGATCATATGAAATAATAATTTTAAAATGTTTAGTGCAGTACCTGGCACATAGTAAGCTTGATGTAAATGTTAGCTGCTGTTATTTTCATTATTATCATTAGCACAATTCAGTATAGATAATGTTAGTTTGTGGTTTTCTAAGTCAATATGTACCCACAGGGATCCATTTCTATTTGAGTTTGATATCAATGGAGTCCAAACCCCTTATTTTTCTGTAAAAACAAACTAATCTCAGAGAGGTTATTAATTTGACCAAGTCCATATAAATAATATCATATGATTATTGCTGCTAGTACTCTTGACATTATGATTTTATATATATATATGCATATACATATATATGTCTGTGTGTCTATGTCTCTGTGCATTTTGCCTATCTACACACATATACACAAAAACACATATGCACACACCTATACATAGATACTTTCCAAACATTTCTGGTTGACTTTAAAAAAAAAATCCCCAAAGAGATCACAGAATACTGTTTAATAGTCTTTCTGGATCTCTTCACTCTCTAAATCTTCACGTGTCAAAGTCTAGCCAAACCTGCTGAGAACTCCATGGCAAAGTAGCATCTCCATTTGTCAGTGGAAGCTAAAGTTAATGTTTAATGAGAATTTCAGCCCTGATGGGACCTGATCTTTCTATGGGACCTGCTAAAAATTTTACGATTATGAAGCACTTTGGCTAATAGACCCAAGTTACCAATACAAATCACCATTGGCATTCCCCTTCAAAAGAGTTGGGAGAGCAAAAGAACTCAAGTATGATTAGATAGGTTCCATGTAAGTTATGGGGAAAGTGTGCTGAAATGTTAGATTTTGCAGGCTTCCAATTCTGAGAATGGAAAGGTCAATTAGTCCAGTTGCCTTCAATTAGCTTCTAATTTGAGAGGCAAACCAGAAACATGATTTGGGAGAACTACCATCTAAATGGGATGCTGTTAGCAAAAAGAGAATCCATGTATGAACTATTTATAAAGCCAAGACAAAGGGATTTCTTTCATGTTGTGATAGGTCTAAAACCTAGTTCATAGAAAAAGGGCTGGTGGTGAAAAGGAGAAGAGAGGGGAACATTCTTTCAACTAAAAGTTCAATATGACTTAAGTTCAATATGACAATGTGACCAAATACCTCCAAATCTAATTTGATTTGAAAATGCTTTGAGAGAAGTATGAGGGAAATGGAATATTTTGTGTCACTGTGCTTAGCTCTGTTTATCACCTTGGAACCATTAGATCAAGGAATATGTTGGTAAATGTTTAATAATTGGCTCTCTGGGGAAGGAGGAAACAAAAACAAGTGCAATACACTTTTAAATTTAGTTTTCTTTACTAACATTTTCTCCATTGCTTTCTTAAGACTGTACAATCAACCAAATAATCAAGTTCTGATTTGTAATATTTGCTGATTTCCAAGATGACAGTACTCACACGTTGAAAATTTAACATTCAACTCTCAGGAGTCATTGGAGCTGACTACAGCACATTCCCCATCAGGTCTCATTTTGAGTAAAGTGATGACATTGTTATAAGCTATGACATGTTCAAAAGAAAGCAACTCCAATGATGAAAAGACCAGAAACTTAGAAGAAAAGGATTAAGAGAAGATAACATAACTATCTTCAACCATTTGAAAGGTTATTTTGTGAAAGGAGGGATTATATCCATTCCAATTTGCCCTTTAGGGTAATATGAGAAGAAATTGGTATATATCACAGTGTACGTGTGTGTATGTGTGAAAGAGAGAGACAGAAGGAGAGAGAGAGAGAGAGAGAGAGAGAGAGAGAGAGAGAGAGAGAGAGAGAGAGAGAGAGATGTTTTCAACAATTAAAACTGTGGAACAGAAAGAAAGAGCACTGGCCAACTTCAGATCGCCCCCACACCCAATGCTTAGTACTTTTGTGTCCTTGACGAAAGCCATCTTAATTTTGTTAAATCTCAGTTTTGTAGGCTGTAAAGTTAGGAGGT
This sequence comes from Notamacropus eugenii, assembly GCF_028372415.1. NCBI lineage: Eukaryota > Metazoa > Chordata > Mammalia > Diprotodontia > Macropodidae > Notamacropus > Notamacropus eugenii. The sequence goes on from NC_092877.1 coordinate 10,513,464, forward strand.
TTGACTACATGGCCTCTGAGGACTGTTCCTAATCTAGATGTATGTAGTCCTGTGACTATTGCATGCATGGAAGCTACCCTCCTAACTCACACTCACCCTAACAAGTCCCTGGAGCTTGGCTGAAATATCTCCTCAGGGCTCTTGGGAGTTGTCTTTCTAATGGCATATAGTTCATGAGCCCCCATCAGTATTCTTCCTATAACTGTCTGTTGAAATCATTTAGTCAGTCAGATTGAATTAGTTTTTTTAAGTGGTTACTGTTTTACTAAAATGATATTGTAGGAAAAGTGATTACAAAATATCTCCAACAAGTCTATGACACACTTTTCCCACCAGTAGAGTCCATGAAATCAAGCTACAGAGTTCTCAGTTCTTGATTGTTAGAACTTCCATTCTCCCTTTTGTAAGATATTCAAGTCCACTTAGACAGGTTTATATTGGCTGGACTTCTTGTGGAACTGTGAATCTGCCTTCCTACGTCAAATCCAGTCTGTCCTCAGTTCTCAAAACAGACCCTTCTGATAGTCATTGCCATCCCAGGGGATGATGTTAAGATATTGATAGTAAGATCAGAAATCAAATATTCTCTATATCCATAAAAACTGGAAAGGTTGTACAAGGAGTGAAGGAAGAGACCTAAGTGAAGGTCAAAGCCAAGATGTACTTTTCTCTTTCATTCTCCCCTCCCCAAACAATTCCTCTTCAAGAATTGTGATGACATGCTTTCAGTCCCTCCAGTCTCTTCTCTACCAGATTTTCCAATAACTTAGATTCTGACTGGTGTTTGATATATATTATATACTTATAAATATATATACATATATGAAATTTGGCTTAACCGAATTTCCTCTTCCTGTCAAAGGTCACTCTAGTTCATCCAAGGACTTTTCATACTCTTTCTAGTGTCCTTCACTTATTAATAGGCACTTGTTCTTACCCCTTTAGAGTTTTATCATTTACTTTAATTGAAGTGATTCAGTTGATTTATTGAATTGATCTTGTGAAATGGAATGAACCACCAGGGACAAAGAACATTCTCTCTCCCTGGATATCTTCAGTTGAAGTCTGGTTGACCACTTGTCATGAACTGTGAAGAGATGATTTACATTTCAGGTATGAAGTGGACTGGGTGAGTTTGGAACTCCTACCTAACTGAGATTTTATGCTTCTGGGACTTTAAAATGTTTCCAACATAATGACAGATATAATCTACACATAATTAGTCTTAAAAATGCCAAATTAACCAGAAGGTTGTTCTATTTTGAATGTGAACAATGATACTAATAGTTGGAAATTGTTGGACTTTATAATTTACGAATCTCTCAAATGATGGTAAATTAAATTAATACTATCACTGGTCACATTGACAGTGTCTCAAAAATAATAGGGATATCATTGTAGGGCCCAACTTTGAATGACAGGAACAAATCCAACTGAAAATTGTGCCGTATTTTGCTTGATTATGATCTGTTCCAAGAATAAAGTCTATTTTTTTAACTTCAATATTTTTCCTATAATGACACATCTCATAAATCATGCAATACTACAATCCCAGAACAAACAGAATCAGAAATAACACAAAGGGTAATGGAAATTTATATGGTATATGTGAATAGGCTTCACCGCATTGCCAACCAGAGGCTCATTGCAAGAAGATTAGCCATTGATAATTGGTAACCAAATTTAGGGGGAGCCTAGAAACTCCCGAAAGGTAATCAACAATGGCATAGAAGAGCTATGGTCAATGTTAGTGGAAAGAATGCGCTCCCCTCTCTCCAGCAGAATTATATATAGCTTTTCCTGTAAATCAGGTTTGGAAGTTATAGTCAAGGTCCTAGGTTTGAGAACCCATAAGTCATCAAGTCTGATCCCTTCCTTTTACAGACAGGGGAAAATGAGGCTCAAAAGATGAAGGTGTTTTCTCTAGTATAACTTTTATTAAGAGTCTATATTTCAGGAATCATATTTTAAACCACAATGTATCTGAACTTGTGTAATGAGCCATGTTGGATTGAGATGCTGGAGTATTTAGTTTTTAAAGGCCTCAAGTGATAGATATTCACTATAATCTTTGTCAGGGGAACAATACCACAGCTTAATATTTCTCAATTAAAAAAAAAAAGATTCAAACTACTCAGAGCCTGATTTAAAGAGACTCAACTGACTTTATTTGGGGATGGATCCCTTTGACACTTAGAGTTTCTCCTATTATTTTATGACTATTTTTTCTTTACATGTATTAAAGCATATTATTAATTACCTCATCCATAGTAGGATTTCAACATATATTTGTTGCATTGAATTGTGTAGAACTCAAGTACACGCAATAATCAGAGGCATATAAATTAAGAAATTGTCAGTGCTTTGCTATTTGGAGCCCTTCATAATTTGGCTCCAACATACCATTATAGACCAATAGCACAATACTCTCCTTCACACATTTTATGTTCCAGTCAAACTGACATATTTGCTGTTCCCTGAACTCAAATTTGTGTGCCTTTATGTAGTTACCCTCCCTCCCCACACCTGGATTATGTACCTATAGCTTGCTTTAAGGGCCATTCCGTATACCACCTGCCATGGAAAACCTATCCTGATGCCCATGGCTGTTAGTGTTCTCTGCTTCTGTCTTCAATTATCTGATATATACATATATAGTCATCTTGTATATTGTATATATACTTACATATTATATACTAATATTGTATATAATATATACTTAAATATATATATTATATACTAATATTGTATATAATATATACTTAAATATATATATATACATACATACACACACACACACATATATATATACATACATACACACACACACACACACACACACACACACATATATATATATATATATATATATATATACACTTTTATTTTTCCTAAGAGAATGTAAATTCCTTGACTGCACAAATTATTTTTCACATTGTCTTTGTATTCCCAGTGCCTAAGACAATGCCTTCCATATAGATACCCCATAATAAGTGCTTATTTGATTCGATTGAGTTAGGTTGGGTAGGATGTTCTTTTAGCCAATATCACTTTCCCTTTCTTTCCATTGTATGTAGCTGCTCCTGGAACATTTCAATCCTGGTGTGTGCTTGGGGATTCTCTTTTCTTTTAGATGTAGTATTTTATGTCTTCAAGTAAAAATAACTCAAAGAAAATCTTCAGTAATTCACAACATCTGTCATCGAGTCAAAGTGTGTATGTTCTTCAGTGGGACAAGCTATAACCCCTCTGTACCCTCTCATCCTAAATGGAAAAGTCCCCCAGTGTCTACCTGTGACATGAAGGTCATTCTGAGTTATGAAAACCTTTGCTAGCACTGTGCAATCTCTCGCAAGTAAGTTCTACAATGTTGGAAATGCTTGAAATAGAATTTGAGCAATGGTCTGCATCTGCTATCTAAGAACCAGCCTAAATACAGAGAGGACATCTCCTTGCCAGCCACTATGCTGCCTAGAATGGAAATATAACTCCGGTGGATTTATCCTTATTCTCCCTGTAACTCCCACCCTATGATCCCATTGTCCAGTTGGTAATGGCCTTACCCACATAGCAAATCTCGTCCTGGCTCCAGATACATTTCTCTTCATTTCTTAGTCCTTCCTTAACATACCAATGCCATCTTCTTCTATCTTCGCTTTCCTTTATGCTCCTCTCCAATCTTATAGCCATGATCAAATTAGTCCCTGGAAAGAGTATGCTGGAATCCTCCCTGTCCCTTGATTTCACTCACAACTTTTTAATTTTTAACAAATTATCCCTCTATTGTTAACACTTTTATTTATATGTTGTGTCTAGCAATTAGAATGAAAGCTCATTTGGGGTAAAGATTGTTTACTCTTTTGTATTTCTATCCACAGAACTTAGCACAATATTGGCACATAGTAGGTATTTCCTGATTCACTTATTCATCTACCTATCCATTCATCCATCTATTCACCCATTCCAATTCACCATCTCACCACTTGTCCATGAAGCCTATGATCATGACAGTCCATGTAACTGAAAGAGAATGAACATGGGTGGTAAGGGTGGAAATAGTATGTGTTTATACTTTACTATACTTAGGATTGTGATAGTGTAACTTTCATATCATTGAATGAAAGATCCTTTTCTTTCATCCATGAATCTTCCAAAAGGTGAGAACCAGTAACTAGTAGGATTTTCCATTGGGAAACTGTAATCTCCCCTCCTTAGTGAAGCACATAACTTTCAAGATGACCAAAGTGGAACTCCTTATCTTCTTTTCTTAGCTACCCTTCACCCAAGCTTTTCCATTTCTGTTGATTGTGACACTATGCTTCTGGTTACTCAGGTTCACGATGTTCATCATCCTTAACTCTTTCGTCTTACTCATATAGCTACTATTCTATTAAAACTGTCTCCAGATTAGTATCTTGGCTATCTCCCTCATTCTTCTCTAATCCATCCCTCCACACTACCAAAACTATCTTCCCATAACATTGATTTGACCATTACTCTTTTGCTTAAGTATCTTTATGGCTCACTATTGATTCTAGGATAAAATAACAAATCCTCAGCTTGACATTTAAAGTCATTCCTGTACACAATGTCACTCCAGTGTATCTTCCCTAATGTAATGACAAATCACTCGCTTTCATAAGCAATATGTCCCAGGCAAACTGGCCTCTTTACACTGTCTTGACTCTTGGCATTCTTTCTTTTGCCTCCATATATTTTCATAGGCTGACCCAATTACTTTTAAATGACTTGCTCCTGATCTCTGCTTCTTAGATCCCTCAGCTTGCTTCAAGGTCCAAATTAGATGCCACCTTTTACTTGTTAGTGGCAGGGATGACCTTTCATGTCATTGGTATAGAGAACTCCCAGGCAAGCAAACTCCCTCCACCAACACAAGTCAGCATCCATGTTGTATCTTATAGGATTACTTTGAGTAATAAAATGTTAAATAACTTACTCAAAGTCACACAGCTAGTATGTATCAGAAGGACTTGAGCCCAAGTGTTCCTAGCTTTTAGACTGGTTGTCCAATACATGAGACTATCTTTCTACTTTCTATTAGTCTCATTCACTATTATGCATACTTGTTTCCCTTAGTTTATTTATCCTCTCTCTTTCCCCTATATATGTATTGTATCTCTCCTAGTAGACGCAAGTTCCATTTCAATTATAATAATGATGATAACAAATGTTTAGCATTTACATAGTGTTTTAAAGCTTACAAATTGCCTTAGAAATGTTACCTCATTTAATTGTTACAACTCCAAGAGGTAGGGATCATTTTCCCCATTTTACTAATGGAGCAACTGAGGCAGAGAAAGGTTAAGTGACTTGCCCAGAGTTACACAGCTAACAAGTGTCTGAGGCTGGATTTGAACTTAGTTCTTGACTGCAAGTTTAGTACTCTATCTACTCTACTGTTAAGCTGACTTGATGACAGGAATTTTACTTTTTCTTTATTTTCCTAACATTGGATATCGTAACTTGCGTGTTGTATACACTGAGTAATTTTTCAAATTTAATTGAATGTCATTAGGTGTCCCTCAAATTGTATCTTTCATGAACAAATAGTTCTTAGGTCCCTTAGGGAAGGAGAGGCTCATATTTTTTTCCTGCTGTCTCACATTCAAAAAGTCACTCCTAATAGGCCTTGTTAGGAGCAGGACCAGTGTCCAGCCTAAACATTGCATCTCCTGTGGTCTAGTTCAGTGTTATACAAGTAGGAGATGCCTACTCTGTCCAATTTAAATTACATTGTGGAACCTTCCATCTACAGGTGTGATATTGCATTACTCTTTGAAGGAATAAGTTTTAACCTCATGTCACGAAGCCTACCTTATCCATTTTACAGAAGACATGAAGTTCAGAATGATTGTGGGAGCTGGCCCATCAATATCCCATGCTTATAAAGCCTCCTTAACAAGGGTTCCTCCTTTCCTCGACTCTCACTTTGAGGGCAACTGGGGCAGACTTCACCGGAAGGGCTTCCTTTCAGGACTTTGTAGACCCTCACTGGTCAAAAACAACCAAACTGAGACATTACAAGGCAATCAATACAAATGAAGCAGGGAGAGGAAACCCAACTGCACTTTAAAGGAAAGCTTTCTTGGGGGGATAAACAACCCGGCCAAACACTTGGCCGAAGGGAGGAAATAATAAGAAAGGGAATACCAATGAGAACAATTCTATGGTTCTAAAAATGGAACTAAGAGGGTAGCCTGAGCAGCAATGTAATCAGTGCTACAGGAGAGACAACCGCAAAGAGCAGTCAGACTGATCTGAAGTTGGGCCTTCCTTTTCCTGACTGGTTTGCTGCTGAAAGAAAGTAACTGCTGAGTGAAGGAGACAGCAGCCCGTTGTGAGGGAAAGAATTAATTTTTTTTCATATTCCTGAAGTGCTAACATTGAGGCTATAACACAGAAGGCAGGCAGAATTTCTTTCACATCCTCCTCCCATCATCAGCTACCGCACATCCTTGCCCTCTCCAAAACAAATGATTCATGGTGCTAGAGACAACGAGGTGGAACGATAGATAGAAGCTCTGGACCTAAAGGCAGCAAGACTTAAGTTCCAACTGGGCCTTGGATGCCTCTGAGGGTGTTGCTTAAGTTCTATTTGCCTTACTTTCCTCAATTATAAAAAAGAAAAATAATAATAAAAGCACCTACCTCCCGGGATTGTTGTAGGATCAAATTAGATTCTATTTGTAAAGCACTTAGCACAGTGACTGCAACATAGTGAATGCTATGTAAAGGTTTGTTGTTTTTATTATCATCAATTTTATTATTATTTCAAATTCTAGACTTGAAAGGTAGATGGAATATTAGAACACAGACCATGTCAGAGAGGAAATGGCTTTAGGGTTTAGAACACAAGAGAATCAGATCTAGAATGACCCTTAGAATAGGATATCAGAGGTAGAAGTTACCTTGTGTCATAGAATATAAGATACTAGGGCTGGAAGGAAATCAACATAGAATATTTGACCTTGATGGTGGCTTAGAATGTTGAATGTGGAATGGCATTGCTGGTCCAGACCTTAGAACCAAGAACATAGAATGTCAGAGCTGGAAAATTACTGAGAACAATGAATGTAGAATATTAGATCTGGGAGAGGCATCAGAGTACATAACCCACCAAATGGTAGAGCTAAAAGAAGCCAAAAATATATTTGAAATCTAGAAGAGGTCTATGAACTGAATCTAGAAAGGGACATTTGGAACGGCCATTTAGAGTATGGAATGGAGAGTATTAGACTAGATGAAACGTTGGAAAAGAAAACAATAACCATCAAAGCTAGAAGATGCCTTAGTACATAAAATGTGAAATATTAGAGCTGACTGGAATCTCAGGATATAGAGTATACAATATCTGTGTTAGAAGTGACTCTACAACATCGAACAGGGAATGGCAGAGCTAGAAGGGACCTCAGAGAACAGAACGTGGAATATTAAAGATGGAAGTTGTGTTAAAGTGAGATCTTAGGATTGTTACAGTTGGCAGACACCTTAGAGATTTAGTTTACCAGGGATGGGGAACCTGAAGCCTCAAGGCCACAGGTTCCCTATCCCTGAAAACTCGTTCATTTCAGAAATGAGGAATCTTAGACTTAGAAATTCAATGAGTTACTCAAGAGAAAGCCAAAGCAGTATGTGTCCATTACGTCATTCTAATTTTTAGCATAAATAGTTGGCCTGCTATGGATGAGCCATGACCAGTCCCCTAGTTCAAATAAAACTGTACTGTAGTTGGAATTAAAAATGGGTGAGGAGAAAAGCTGCAGCTATATTTTTTAAATGTTTCATGCAGTGGTGTGTGTGGCTGTTTGAGCAGTCATTGCGTAGGAACTAAATTTAATTGATAATGGAATGAGCTAGAAAACAGAGTGCAGTGGAAGTCTGTACAAGAAGAGAAAAATTGAAGTAAGACCAGACATTTTTTTAGTCCCTTTTTGCCAATGACCCTCAAGGTCCTCTGGACAGAATGTTGTAAGAAGTTGTTGATGACTGTTGTACTTTTAATCTCCTCCTAAAGTAGGAAAAGCTGTGATGGGGAAAAGGTGAAGTTAGATCAGGTGAAATAAATAGAATCTGAAGATTTCTGAAATTTCACATTAACCAGTCTGCATCCCTACCCTGTGCCTTGTTGTTAATCTGCCATGCTGTTGTAACTTAAGCTGTTGGCATTCACTCTGGGATGTTTATTCTGGAGTAATAATGATCCTGTGTATTCAGAACCCTTCATGGTGTCTATCCTAGCTCCATTTATGAGCAAGATTTTTGTTCCCTCTACCTGCCCCACACAGTGATAAGCATATGACGTTGGCCATTGACATCATGCTCTGGAAAGGTCTTGACCTGCAGAAGACCAGGATAATAATGACAATCATGGTGAGAAAGAGAAGAAAAAAAGAGAAAAGTTAAATAATAAAGAATACCCAAGAAGGCTGAAGGAGATGATCTAATATTTGAAGGAAAGAAAGGAGAAGGAATGGAAATAAATGGAAAATTAACAAGAGATATTTTGGATCTACAATTATCATAACCTAAATTAGGTAGTGCCTAAAATTATGTAGAATTTGAACTATAAGTAAAATCACAAAGGACATGTTATAGAAAGTAGGTGGCACAATGTACCTTGCCTGGAATCAGGAAAACTTGAGTTCAAATTCAGCCTCAGTACACAGTCTTCACTTCATCTCAGTTTGCTCCTCTTTAAAATAGGCATGATAATTTTGACGATGAAATGAGACAATAATGGTGAAGTGCTTAGCGTGGTGCCTGACACATAGTAAGCACAATACAGATGTTATTTTTCATTATAATTATTATTACTATTATTAATTATTTTGAAAGTTCATTCGGTGCAGTGGATAGAACACCTGTGTAGGAATCAGGAGGACCTGAGTTCAAATCTCACCTCAGACACTTGGCACTCACTAGCTGTGTGACCTTGGGCAAGTCACTTAACCCCAATTGCCTCATCCTGGGTCATCTGCAGTCATCCTGATGAATATCTGGTCACTGGATTCAGGTGGCTCTGAAGGAGAAGTGAGGCTGGTGACCTGCATAGCCCTCCCTCACTCCAAACAAAGACAAATGCAAGTCATGTCATTATTTCTCTGATAGCAAGGTTTTCTTCAGCACCAAAGGACAAACACACACATAAAGGTTTGGGACAGTGGAATCCTAGCAAGTGACCTTTCCTTAGATAACTTTTTTTCCTTGAATGAAATTTCGGTTATATGAATCTAGTTCAACACAAAGGTGTCATTAAACAAAAGGATATGGTATAAAAAGTCAAGAGCTTACATATTTATTATGTAAATTAATCATTCCTCCTTTATGACAAGGACCTGAAAACATTCAATTTAAATTAAACTAATACAAAGATTGGCTTGAATTGGGAGTGGAAAGAGTTGAGTGGGAGAAGTAAGGGAAAGTCAGAAATATCTTGAAAACAGCCTGTTTGGAATCTCTCTTTGAAAGGACCAATAATAAATAACCCTTGTCTTTGATACTGAGTGTATAATAGGACTGGATTTTTGAATACTTTGAAGGGACAAGCAAATCTCATGATCAATTCATGTATTTAGTCTTTCTCCTCTTCATATAATTCACTTAATATTTTCATGCAGTTAGTATTAGGAATTATCTTTCACTTGAGCATCCTCAAGTTAATTTTATTTCATTTTATGTTTAAAAGTTGTTTATGCCTTTATTTCTGCATGAGTCAATTCTGAATGAACTGGTTTCTAGTGAACAATCCATTGGAAGAAAGCAGAGAATGAAGTCAAACCAGTGGTCACACTGACAATCCATGCAAAATCTCACACTCATAGTGTCTCCCTGCTTCGTTTCTAGTAAAAAGAAGGCACACATCCCCAATTCTTTCTCTGAAAGACTTTTTTTATCATGACTCCAAATTAAATTGCCTTTTTATCATCACTTGCCTTTACTTTATTGTCCATGTCATGAACAGTATTTTTCCTGTTCTCCTTAATTATCTTTGCATCATTTCAAACACACATTCTGATGTTTCACCAAATTGTCCATATGTGTAATTTATCACAGAATACTTATATTCTGTAATCCAGACATCAGTTTCTTTAGCCATTTCCAAATGATGGAAACCTCTTAGTCTCTGCTTTATTGATACCACTGTAATACGTAGCTAGTGTTAAAGTGATTCCATTAGGTTTGCAAAGTGATTTAGAAATATGATCACATTTTATTTAGATAGGACCTTTCTTTCTTTGGCCTTCTTGCTACACTGTCTATGTGGGATATGTGGATAAATGGACCTAAAGAGTCCAGGGACATTTTCCACAAAATTTCAAAAGCTTTTGTAGAAGAATTGGAACAAATTTACAAATAGCATATTAATGTGGCATTCTTCAATTTGCCATGCCAAAAGTGATACCTTCCATCGTTTGTCATTTTCATGAGTTTAAAGGGTGTGAGGTGAAACTTCTGAATTTGTATTTATCTAATCATGAGTAATATGGAATAGTCATATTGTGATAGCTTTTAATTCTTTATTTGAGAAGTTGTCATGTCCTTTGGCCACTAATATATTGAGAGATTCTTTTTGGTATTTTTTGTCATTATAATTTGTTTCTCTATCTAAGCTATCAAAGACACTTGATGCAAACATATTACCCCCAATCACCAGTTTTCCTTATCTTATCTACATGCATTTTATAAAGGCTTTTCAAATGCATATTACTTAAACTTTCTCTTCTTGTGATCTTTATCCCTTATTGGATTAAAAAAACTCTCACTCTTCATAACTGTGATTTTAAAAAAAGAAGCAATACAACCAGCTATATTTAGAATGCACGTGCATTTAGGGTATACTGTGGCACATGGTATAGGGTGATGGTCTAAATCACTGAGGGCTAAAGGAATATTGCCTTCTAGTTTCTATGGTGTTTCTTGTTAAAGATAAAGTCTTTCCCCAAAGTCCTTTATATATTACTAGGTTTGTCAGGCACTGAGCTATTGACTTTGAATATTTTTTTCAGGCCTTCCTGCTTATGTTTTATGTTTTATTGTTCTGCTTCTCTAAGTTTTAACCAGCATGAAGTCATTTTGATGATTACTGCTTCACAATATAGTTTGAAGGATGAAGGTATTATTCTTCTTATATCTGTACTTTTCTTATTCTTTCAACAGCGATTTTAATTCCTCTAAATAGTTTTTGTTTTATTTTGACTCTCTAGCTCTATACTGTAACTTCTAGACAGTTTGTAACAATATTACATAAAGCAGTCTAAATAGTATTGACAGTGTGTATGTGTATGTATATACATACACACATATGTGTAGGTAAGTATGTTATATGACATATTGCATATGTAATATATAATAATTATAACTCTATATCATATATAGATATATATTGTACATTTTGTATACAAACACACATGCATACATACACATGGTCATTTCACTGCACACAGTTGTGCACGGGTTATTATTGGTAATTTGCCGTAGCTTTATTGATGCAAACATCCCTATTTTGGTTGTTGAATGACTTTCTATTTCAATTCTTCAAAATTTCTTGTGCTCCATGATCCATGTGATGTAATGGATCGTGTGTTTGACTTGAAGACAGGGAGAACTTCTTAGAGACGGAAGAAATCTTAGAACATTGGTCCATGAACCTCAAAATGAGAATTCTGTTAAACAGAAACACTTATCTCCCTCAAATTTTTCTGGTGAAATTCCTAGTCTGGATCACTCCTTCAACCCCAAATACTTCCTATCTTATATCATATGGGTCATTTGCCTACAGGATCTAATGTAACCCCCTAGTAGAATGGAAGATCATTGAGTACAAGTATTGTGACCCTTTTTGTCTTTCTAGCTTCATTAGAGAGCACAATATTAGAACATAGACTTTTAGACTAGAAATATAGCAGTATTCTATAAGGGCTTGTTGGCTGATAAAATACATGTCTTTATTTTTCCCTGTAAAATGTGTTATGGATGCCTTTTATCTTCACATCCCAGTTATTTCATTCCCCTTTATTCTCCCTATTCATATTGAACTCTCCCTTGTTACAAAGAAAGAAAGAAGGAAGGAAGGAAGGAAGGAAGGAAGGAAGGAAGGAAGGAAGGAAGGAAGGAAGGAAGGAAGGAAAAGAAAGAAAAAAAGAAAAAACAAAGAAAAAGAAAAGTAACTGAGTAAAAATTTGGCTATTTAACTTCAAATGATGTTTGATTATATGCACGTGTGTGAGTATCAGGTTTTTTTTCCCATATTTCAAGTATCATAGTGCTATCAATGCTTAATGAGTCAAATAATTTCCTTGTCTACTATATTTCTTCTTATTCTGTCTTCATTGATTTCATTTATGCATGTATATATGTACACATGTATACATACACATGTATATATTTCTGATTGCTTTGTAAATTATCGATTTTATCTTTCATTATCTCCTCTATCCCACGTTAATTAAGAATTCTTCTCTTAGCCATACATGTGAAAAGTACATGGTTTTGTGTTTATTTACACTTGTGTCATAACCATTTTTATCTTATTGTATGTAGTTGAAAAGAGTGGGGGGGGGTCAATAATGTTGAGTTTTGACTGGTTATGGGACTTCTAATTTGAAATGGTCATTAGGGGTTGGAATCTCAGGAAACACACAAGGGTTAGGTAGATCCGTATGAGAACCTTCTGTGCAGCTTCTCATACTTCTGTTGCTTTATATCTAGATCACAGATTTATAAGGATAGACATCATATCTTTCCTCCCAAATGGTACTCATCTTCATATAACTCATAAGGTTTTAAGACCACTTTATTCATGTGAGCCTCCCCCTCATAAGATTAACAGTGAAGGCATTGTTAGCTCCCTGCCTCCCATTTTATATATGAAGAGTCTGTGGTGAAAAAGTCAAGAACATGGCACTTTGTGACCACAGATAGTGACTATTAGTTTCAGGATGAATAGTCGGCTCTCCTGCCTCCAGGTCCAGGCTACCCATTCCCAAGTGTCTTTCTTATTCTGTTTAGTAACTTTGGGTCTGTGGGCGGGGAGCGGGGGGAGCTGCTAGGTGGTATAGTGGATGGAGTGACAGGCCTATCTGGCTTCAGACACTAACTAACTGTCTGGCCCTGGACAAGTCACTTATTCCTGTTTACCTCAGTTCCCTCTTCTACAATGAGCTGGAGAAAGAAATGGCAAACCACTCCATTATCTCTGCCAAGAAAACCTAAATGGGGTCACAAAGAGTTGTTCACAACTGAATCAACACAACAATGGAAATGACTGTGTCACAAGACCAGAGTTTCAATTTTAGTTTTGCCACTTCTTATTTCTGTCACCTTTGGCAAGTCAGTGAACCTTTCTGGGCCTCAGTTTCCTCATCTGTAAAATGAAAATCTCTAAATTTGTTAGACCTAGATGACCTCTGTACTTCCTTCTTGCCCTCCATCTGTGCTTCTCTGATCCCACTTTGCATCGTCATGGGGTCCTTGTCAACTTCTTACAGAGGAGATAGTATCCTCTGAAAAAGAAAGAAGATCTTGGATTTCACTTCCTCCCTTCTCTCCCCTACCACTGAAATTGATGCTGAGCTTATGTATTCTTTGGTTCTAAAAATGCAGTGTAGTTGAAAGAATCTTGAATGTTCACCAAGGCCTTTGGTTTGCCCCTAAGACGATAGTTCGCAGAGAGACAAAGATTTTCTTACTATCCTGGGCACTTCTTTAAGTAGAAACAGTAGTAAGGAGAGAGAGTGGATAAGAGCGTGTGATGTAATTGAGTTAATACCTTTGTTCAGCGTGCAAACAAAAAGAGATTTCTGTCAGGCCTGTCTTTCATGAGGCAAACATCTCACTGGCCCCTGTTGGAAAAATTCTCTTCAGATTTGGGCTTGAAAACATATCCTCATGAGTCAGTGTTTCTTACCATTATTAGTGCCTCAGTTTTGTCTTAAAAGTGTCGGTTCCGCCCTGACTGTAGAGAGCTGTGGTCATTGGGAAGAAGATGGTTGGGACTAAATGGATCCATTAATGTTCCTAGGAGTGTTAGCAGCTCACAGGAGGCTGGTCCTTATGCAGCTGGGAAATTATTTCTGATTATAGATTAGAGGAGAGCATGGTTGGAGATATCATTTAATGAGACATAATGCTTTTCTTTTAGTCATCTCTCCTCCCTGCTCTAAGAGCCCAGCACACTGATGCATCCTGACGGATTTCTGTGTTCCGACAGTCACCAGATGTGAAAACGAGAATGGGTTGAATTTTGAAGCAAATGGATGCCAGCAATGATCGATCTTTTAAACAAATTGCATGAGACTTCCAAAATTGGGTGTAATTGGAATGTAATCATGAAATTTTAGATTTAGTTCTCAGGAGAAACAGGAAACTAGCAAGAACGGAACTCTTGTCAAATGTAAGAAAATAGGCATGCATTAGGGTTGAGGTGAAAATTAACGAAAGATAGACAATAACTACTCACAACTCTGTAGAGGATTAGCAGAAGTCACAGAAAGAAATGATATTTTGCAAACCTGTTGCAGTGTGATATTTCTTTGTGTTCCTCTCATCTCTTCATCTTCAAATTTCCATTAACACATTTGAACAACTTTAAAGCAAAACCATTTCCTCCGCAAAGGAGAAAACCAAGTGGGATACTAATGATCTTTCCAGTGGCAGGCAGTTTCTGCTGTGTGCAAGGCATTGTGGGGAGACAAAGAAAAATAGGACACAACCTCCTGTCCTCATGGAGCTTGGAGCCAAGAACATTTAAGCCAGTTATCCCCAGGCCCTGACACAAACCTTAGTGAATAGTAAGATTCATTGATAGGTCATGAGGTACAAATAACTAAGGATCATGATAAAATAAGAAAACACACTTATTAGCTCTCCATCAGCTCAAAGGTCTTGGACTGGAAAGGACCTGAGAGGCCATCAAGGTCAACCCCTTCATTTTATATAGCACTGAGGCCTAGGAAATCATAGAAATTTTCTCCTTTGAAACCAAATTTAACAAATTTGGGGGAAAATGCCAAATTTAACAAATTTGGGGAAAAATTACTCCATTTTTCCATTTCTCTGGACCTATTTCCTTACCTATAAAAGGAGAAGGGACACATTATGAATCTACAATCTTTTATATCTTTGACTCTTGAAACCAAGCTAGGATTAGGGGCAGGAGTGCAGAACCGACATCCTTGAGGCCACATGAATCCAAACTTCACAGAACAAATCCTTTTTTTCAGTCAAAGGGCCACACCTGAGTTCTGAGAAGGCCACATGTGGCCTCAAGGCTGCAAGTTCTCCACCTGTGAAATTGGGGGATTCTCAGAATTCCAAAATCACATGACCTCAGATTTAGCTGGAAAGAATGTAAGGGTCCAGCTAAGCCAACTCACACCTGACCATGATTTCTGACTCTGAGATACTCAGCAAGTGGGCATAAAACCTCTGTGGGAAGGCTTCTAATGAGAGCAACCTTACTACCTTCATTGAAAGAAAGCCCACTCCCATTTAAGATGGCTCTAATAATTAGAAAGCTGTGTGTGTATGTGTGTGTGTGTGTGTGTGTGTGTGTTTAATATTTGTTTTTTGTCAGATTCTTTGTGTTTTGTTTTTTTTTTTTCTGAAATCTAGACTAAATGTGCTACTTTTGCAGCCTATTCCATTGTTCCTGATTCTGACTTTTGGGCTCAAACATGATCATGTAAAGAACTACAAGTGCTTAGCTACCCACAACATCCCAACCCCCACTCCCCATGCCTTTTCTTTGTCTAGGCTCAGCTTCCTCATTTTCTTTAAGCAGTCATCAGATCCAGCCTCAGACATGGGTGAGCCGTGTGAGCTCTGGGTGAATCTCGTACTATTCATGCTGTTTTCTCATCCATATAATGAGAATGATAATAGCACCAATATTCCTCAAATTTTTGTAAAGAGAAAATGAGATATTGTTGGAAAAAATACTTTACAAATTTGAAAGTGATGACTAAATGCTGTTGATAATGATAACGCTGAAGGTGCTCATGGTCCCTTCATCATCCTGGTTTTCTTCTTTTTTAAATTAAGGTGCCCAGGATCAAATACAACATTTCAGATGTGATCTGAACAGGACAGAATTCACATACAATACCATTTCTTCATTCTTGCAAGCTACGACTCTCTTTACATAATGCAAAACCACATTGCTGTTTTGACCACTGGGTCCAAATGTTGGCTTAAATTGAGCTCATAGTCCACTCTGACTCCTACTCTTTATCTCCCTTTTGTTGAGAAAAAAAAAAAAAAAACCTAATTCATGAACACACCTAACTTATTAGGTACTTGTAAAGTTAATATTTTGGAACTACACATAAGACTTCATATTTATTTCATTTGTACACTGATGAAAATTGTTAGTTGTATGACTCTGGGCAAGTCACTTACCCTAAGACCCAGTTCCTTCATCAGACAAAAAATGATAATCATAGCACCTACCTCACAGGGTTGTTATGTGAGGGTCAAAAGATATGACGTGGGTAAAGTGCTTTGTAAGCCTTAAAATTATATCTAAGTCTTAGTTATTATTATTATGGATTTAATTTTATCATTTTTGTGTCCTCATTTTGTCACTTGAATTGTTATTGTCTGCTGTTCTAATACGTGAAGTAGTTGACTTCATTTTGTCTTTATTTTTTCTGTATATTCCATCGATTTCTTCATAATGATCCAGTGATGGGCTTTCTTATGGCTGCCATGTTAGCCCACTCACCTTTGAATTTACTTTGTGTTGATAATATGTGTTTGTGTGTGTGTTTATACATGTATATGCATGCATGCCTTCTATGCATATTCCGATTTTAATATCTAGCGTTTAGATGATGCTTTAAGATTTACAAAGTGTTTTACATAGATCATATCATTTGATCCTCAAAAAAAGTTATTATTTACATATATTCACATTTTTCAGTGGGAGAAACTGGGGAATAAGACAGTTGACATGATTAGCCCAGCATAATACAAATGTCAGAAGCAGGGCTCAAGCTCAGGTGTCCACCATTTTGAGTCCAGTACTATCTTCACTATCTATCTGCTAAATATATAGAACGCTAGATTTTAGATCTCAAGAAAGAAGAGTTGTGTAAATAGAAAAGAGGTTTAGAAGAAAAGTAAAATAGTCTACCCACTTATAAATGGCATCATTTTGCCAAATATTGGTATCAATACCCCTTTTATATACTAATTAAAACATTGAATTCACTTTCGTCCTTCATGAAACTTTCGGATAAAATGACAAATGTATGTATGCACAGAGACAGAGATATTTAGATATGGCATTTACTTATTTGGTATATTATGGTACATCATCCCCAGTAGAATATAAACTCCTTGAGAGTATGGACGAGTTTTTAATTTTTCATTCCTGATGTGTTTACAATTCTCCCTCACCCAGTGTGTTACGCAGGAATGTTGAATGGTTACAATGCTATGCAACCAGTGTATCTATTTGTTTTCTGTGGACTCAGATGCTCAGAGAAGAAAGTC
Organism: Notamacropus eugenii; assembly: GCF_028372415.1. Classification (NCBI taxonomy): domain Eukaryota; kingdom Metazoa; phylum Chordata; class Mammalia; order Diprotodontia; family Macropodidae; genus Notamacropus; species Notamacropus eugenii. Next base: position 10,530,981 of record NC_092877.1, read on the forward strand.
CAATCACTTGAAGTCATCAAATTAGAAAACTCAACTTTTCATTTTTGATAATAAATAGAGAACTAGACAGAATTGATCAGGGGAAAAATCAATCTTTGGGAAGGGGTCATGACTGATAAACATGACATGAAATGCCACAACAACATATCCCGGTTTGTATGAATGACCCAGTGTCAGTAGCATGAGTCAGCTCGGAGATGACATAAAATAGCATTTTTGTCCTTTTACCAGAAACATTCTTGTTGACACCTTTCATGGGAAAAATCTTCTGTAAAGAAAGGTGTCAGTCAAAACTGTGCCTCAGAGCAGTCCAAGTTATAAGAAAAACAGACACAAAATCTTTCACATATTACGGAGCTGACATATCACTCTTTATGACTCTGAAATTTGGGTATTAAAGCTGTTGGACTCTAAATTTTCTGAACTGGTGTTATTTCCAAGAGCAGCCTCCATCCAACCAAATAAGTAGGACATAAAATTTTAGATCTCAAGAAAAAGAAAAGGAACTCAGAAGCGAGGATTGGCAAATAACATCAGCCTTCTTCTCCAATGCCTTTAACCATGCATAGATATCAAAAACACTTTGATATACTAATATAATCATTAATGCTCATCTCTTTTCTACTTAAAATTTTTAACATAAAATGAATTGTCCAGCTGAGAGCGGAAAAAACACAAATCTAAATAAATAATCTGATTAATTAATGTGTCCTACATTGAGTTCTGCACCATTTATTTCAATTGTGCTCTGAAGTTAAAGCCCCAGTGTTGCAAATATAGAAGCTTGCAGAGGGAAATGGAAAGAAGTCTTATATTTTTGATGTATTCTGAGGGCAGAAAGGCCTGTAGAAAAGAAACGTGCCTGGGGAAAGGGGATAGAATGAGGAGACTGTTTCTGAGTTCATCCAGGGTGAGTAAATGAGAGTAGGACTCATGGGCATGGGAACAGGGAAACATGAACAATTCAAGGCTGGAATGTTTCAATAAGTACCTTGGCATTGGTTGGAGAGCAGAAAACCATGTTCTCCATGTTTTTCCTTGTCCTTCTCCTTCTGGGGACTCTCACTGAGATAAATCAGGGAAGAGTACACTTTTGGAGTGTTACATAAAGCTGCCTGCTTTGCCCAGCTTCCTGCCTTCGGGCAGACATCTAGCGAGATGGTCCCAGACAGATGGTTGTCTATCCTTTGGTAAGCCAGGGCACAGCTGAGGGGGATAATGGCAGAAAACATGTCGCCATCAGCCTACTTCCATCTGGAATGAACACTTCTTTTTTGTAAAAGGGCAAACACAATGCTATTTTAAATGAGGCAAGTAGGGGATTTAGAGTAAGAAATGGACCTTTGCAACAATCTGATCCAACAGACTCCTTTGACAGATAAGGACACTGAGGCACAGACAGGGGACCTAACTTACCTAAGGTCATATAAGGAATAAGTTGAGATTTGAGCAGAGTTGAGATTTGAAATAAGATTTGTGCTATTTGCTGCTTCTAGATAGGACCTTGAAAGAAGGGAGGGGTTTGTCTGGGGGAAATCTGTTGCTAGAGAACAAGATAAGCAGAAGGCATAGAGATGGAAGAGGGGAGAATCAGAAGAGGAAATGATATATCTGCCATCCAAGGGCTATAATTTTAGAGTTCAAAAAGACTTTAGAGGCAATGATACCCTACCCCTTAATATTCCAGGTTATGAAACTGGGGCATAGAGAGGTTATTTGACTTGCCCAGTGTCACACAACCAGGCAGCATCTGAGACAAGCTATCAACCCAAAGTCTTTAGGAGTCCCAATTCTCTTCTCCATCCACTACCCCATTTATCCTCGGCTGTACAGTTCAGCTAGACTGGAACCACAGTAAGATAAGGGTGGAAATATAATAGGGTTTAGATTGTCGATGACCATGAATGACAGGCCAGAGAGTTTGGCCTTTATTTGACAGACAATGAAGAGTCTCTGAAAGTTATTGAAAAAAGAATTCATTATCAGAGCAGTACATTCAGAAGACTGCTTGGGCATATTTTGATGGATAGATTGGAGAGAGAGATAGTGGAATGAAAGGCCGAGTGGGAGTCTATTAAAATATTCTAGGCAAGAGGTGATGTATGATCTGAGCATCAGTGATGTGAGCAACTGGTCCTGAAAGTCAAGAGAAGAAATGGACAATATTACAAAGATGTAATCCACTTGACTGTGGCTGGTGAGGGAAAAAGGAAGAAAGGCGAGAGAATTATCAGAGTGGGAAAAGCCCCTTTGGGGCTCTAGTTTTGGGGGCACATATATATACATATATATATATATATGTATATCTTCCTTATATACTTAATTCATTATGCTATACCTTAGTGGTAAGCAGTGCCTATACATTACCATGATTAGGGTGAGGATGATGAATCATCAAATGATTTCACCTGAGGTATATCTTTATTTATTCATCTATCTTCATATATGTGTGCACATGTATGTGTCTTAATATATGTATTTGTGTATATATATAATTTTATATATACATATGTTTGTATGTGAATTATATATATAATGTGTATATATGTGTATATGTATATATATGTATGTGTGCGTATGCATATGACCTCTCTATGACCTCTCTCTTCCTTTCTCCATAAGGAAGAGAGAGAAAAAGAGAGGGAGGAAGGAGAAAGATGCACGGGGAGAGAGAAATAGAGATTGAGAGACACAGGAGAGAGAGAGATTGCCATCAATCAACATTTCAAGGATCTTTGATTATGGCCATCTGGGAACGTCTACCAGCAATGCAGGTCACAGCCCAGCTCTAACTTAACAACTAAATCTTGAAGAATTCCCTTATATTCAAAGAGGTTAAATGCTTTGCCTATAGGCACACAACAATCACTATCAAGATTTCTTTCTGCCATTTATTGTTTTTAAATGACAATTTTAAGTATTTCTAAAATGACAGCCTATCTAAGGAGCAGAAAATATTTTAGGACTGATATTCTAGAATTCAGTCAATGTCTAAAATACATACCAAATTAGAGACTGAGATTTGTATTTAATATTACTAATCACAGCGTTAGTAATAACGGCTAGAATTTACATAGCATCTTAAGGTTTACAAAACACCTTATAAATAATGTCTCACCTCATTATCACAATAACCCTGGGAGAGAGGTACTATTATTATGACCGTTTTACCAATAAAGAAGCTAAGGCAGACAGAAGCTACATGACTTCTTCAAGATCACCCAACAACAAGTTTTGGAGAGTAGATTTGAACCCAGGTCTTCTTTACTCTGCGTCCAGGGCTCCCTTCACTGTGTTACCTACCTACCTCTGATGAGGCGATCTACATGAGAGTCAAATGCCTTGTTTGTCCTATGCTTCCCTGTCACATTTTTTCAATACCTTCCATAAGAGGCCATTCTCATAGACTTTAAGAAAAAAATACATGAGTTTGAGAAGAAACATTTTCACATGTTCACATTGAATGTTTGTTATTTATTTTTTTTAAGAATTTTTTTCTTTTAGAGTTTGCATCCCAAATTCTCTTTCTCTTTCCCAAACCTCCCTGCTCCTACCAAAAAAATGGGTAAAATGACATCAGATATTCATGTGAAATCATGCAAAACATATTTAATATTAACCATATCACAAAAAAGCAAAAAGAGAAAATTATACTTCAATTTATACTCAGAGTTCATCAATTCTCTCTCTGGAGTTTGATAACATTTTTTCATCTTGAGTCCTTTGGAATTGGCTTGGCCCATTGTATTGACCAAAGTAGCCAAGTCTTTCACAGCTTATCAATATTATAATATCGCTGTTGCTCTACACTGTCATCTCTCGTCTTTTCCCACTTTCACTCTTATCAGTTCATATACGTCTTGGCATTTTCCCCCTGAAATCACCTCCCCTGTCATTTCTTGTAACAGAACAGTACTCCATAACAATAGTTTCACAAGTGTTCAGCTATTTCCCAGCTTATGAGCATCCCTTCAATTTCAAACTCATTGCTACCACAAAAAGAACTGTGATAAATATTTTTGTACATACATGTCATTTTCCTTTTTCTTTGATCTCTTTTGGGGTATAGATCTAGAAGTGGTGTTGGCACAGTTTTATAATCCTTTGGGCATAGTTCCAACCTGTTCTCCAGAGTGGTTGGACTAATTCGCACCTCTACCAGCAGTTTATTAGTGTTATTTTCTCCACTCCTCCAGCATTTGCCATTTCTGATAAAGGAAAGGTGATACCTCAGAGTTGTTTTAATTGACATTTATCCAATCAACAGTTATTTAGAGCATATTTCCCTAGGAGTTTTGGTTTTTGTTGTTTTGTTTTCTCAAAAACTGCCTGTTTGTATCTTTTGACTATGTAGGAATTGGGAGAGGTTATTATTTTTATGAATTTGTATCAATACCCAATATATTTGAAAAATGAAGTGTGACAAAGAAACATGCTGTAAGATTTTTTTTTTAAATTTTACTTCATTGTCTGTGGTACTCTTTAACAAAATGTAGTTTCCTTGATTATCTTTTAATTAGGTCTCTTTTTCCTTTTGCTTTGTTTGAGATCATGATTGCTACCCCTGACTTTTTAGTGTAGCTGAAGTGTAGTAGATTCTGTACTAATCCTTTATTTTAGCTTTGTTTCTATCTTTCTGTTTCAAGAGTGTCCCTAGAAACATCATATTCAACATGTTATTAGTTGCTGGTTTCTAATCTATTCTTCTATCCAGTTGTTACATGGGTGAGATCATCCCATTTACATTCAGAGTTATTATTGTTTGTTTCCCCTCCATCCCATTTTCTCTGGTTTATCTTTCTCTCTTCTTATCTCATTCCTCCTCAAAAGTCTATTTTATTTCAGTCAGGGACAGCTAGGTGATACAATGGATAGAGCATTGACTCTGGAGTCAGCAAGATCTGTGTTCAAATCCATCCTCAGATGCTTACTAGCTATGTGATCCTGGACAAGTTACTTAACCTTGCTTGCCTCAGTTTCTCCTCGATAAAATAAGTTGGAGAAGGAAACGGCAAACTCTCCAGTATCTTTGCTAGGAAAACCCCAAATGGAGTCACATAAAGTTGAACATGACTGAAACAAGTGAACAACTGCCTCCCTTAATCCACCTTCCTTTTTCTCATCCCCCCATTTCGCTTATCCCTTTCCACCTTCCCCTTCTATTCCCTTTTTAGGTAAGATAGATTTCTATACAAATGGAATGTGTGTATATGAGTGTGTGTGTGTATATACATGTATATATATGTATATAAATATATGCAGATATATAGATATATATTCTTCAAATCAATTCTGATAAAAGTGAGATTCAAACATTATCCATCATTCCATTCATTTTTTCCTCCACTACAGAAGCTCTTCTTTGTGTGCTATTTTATGTGAGAAAATTTTTCCCATTCTACCTCTCTTCTTTCCTTTCTCTATGGCATCCCTCTTTCTTATCCCTTCATTTTTTTTTGGAGATCATGACAACACAATTAACTCATACTTATGGTCTCTATGTTAGATTCCTAATTGCCCTAAAATGATAAAGTTCTTAAGAGTTACATATATCATTTTCCCATGTATTAATATAAACAATTTAACTTTATTGGGTCCCTTATGATTACTCCTTCATGTTTACCTTTATATTCTTCTCTTGGTCTTGTGTTTGAATATCAGATTTTAGTTTTAGATCTGAACTTTTCATCAGAAATACTTAAGAGCTATCTATTTCATTAAATATCTTTTTTTCTCTGAAGGATTATACTCAGTTTTGCTGAGCAGGTGATTCTTAGTTGTAATCCCAGTTCCTTTGCCTTCTACAATGTCATATTCCAAGCCATTACTCCTTTAATGTGGAAGCTGCTAAATCTTGTGTTATGCTGACTGTGCCCCATAATATTTTAATTTTTTTCTTTCTGGATGCTTTCAATATTTTCTTTGTGACCTGGGAGTGCTGGAATTTGGCTACGATATTCCTGAGTTTTCATTTTGAGATCTCTTTGTCAGTGGTTTGTTTCAATTTCAATTTTATTTATTTATTTCAAGTTTTATTTCAATTTCTGGATCTAAGATACTGAAGCAATTTTCCTTGTAATTTCTTAAATATGTTATGTTGGCACTTTTTAAATCTGGACTTTGAGATAGGCCAATAATTCTTTAATTATATCTCCTCACTCTATTTTCTAGGTCAGTTTTTTTTTTTCTGATAAACTATTTGACATTTTCTTTTATTTCATTCTTTGACTTCATTTTATCATTTATTTTGAGGTAAGATCATTTTATTTTATTTCTTTTTTTCATATTTATTTCTTTTAGTTTCCAGTACTCACCTTTATAAGATTTTGAGTTCTAATTTTTTCTCCCTTCTTTCCTCCCTCCTCCCCAAGATGGCAAGTTATACATGTACATTCTTATTAAACATATTTACACGTTAGCCAGGTTTCCAAAAGAAGAATCAGAATGAAAGGGAGAAGCCATAAGAAAGAAACAAAACAAAAAAGTGAAAATAGTCTGCTTTGATCTGAATTCAGACTCCATAGTTCTTTCTCTGGATATGGATAATATTTTCCATCACGAGACTTTTGGAATTGTCTTAGATCATTGTATTGCTGAGAAGATCCAAGTCTATCCAAGCTGATCATCATGCAGTGTTGCTGTTACTGCATTCAATGTTCTCCTGATTCTTCTCATTTCACTCAGCATAAGTTCATGTAAGTCTTTCCAGGTTTTTCTGAAATCCACCTGCTCATCATTTCTTATGGAACAATAATATTTCATTCCATTCATACACCAAAACTTGTCATCAAATATAAGTGCTCCTCTTTGCCCTAGATTTGTAACCCAGAACTCCTTGTGGTCAATTGAATTTTTGACTAGTACCAGATGTGACTAGTGCCTTTGTAATCTCTTTCTGATCAGTTGTCTGATGAATTCATTGCCATCTCTGGGCTGAAGGCTTCCAAAGCAGTAGCATCTACTGCTGCTGCTGCTGCTATTTCTGTGGCTGCCTCTTAGGTCCAGTGTTGCTGCTGCTGCCTCATGAGCTCTAGCCAGCCTTCATCCTAGTATCACAGAGCTCTCCTGCTGACCTTCTAAGTAGTCTCAGACTGCAGAAATGTCTTCCTCTGACATTTGGTTGTCTCTTCTACTCCAAAATTTGATCTGAGACATTATTTCAAAGTTGTTTGGAGGGGAATGTTCAGAGAACTCAGCTGGGTTGCTGCCTATAATATTCAGCCATCTTAGCAAGTCCCACACTGAACTTTTAGACTATCTGTTACCTTGTGAATTTAAAATATGATTAGATTTTAAAAGGGCAGAGAAAGAGAGGAAGAGGGTCAGGAAGGTTTCTATCTCCCTATACCAGGGTTGAGGAACCTGTGACCTCAAGGCCACACATTCCCCACCCCTGACCCACATAGTACATCTACCTTGGATTGTCACCTTTGCTACCAAGAAATTGCACCTAAAATACATGAGTTTTTCTAATAACTATAATAGTGGGAGACTGCTTTCTAGAGGCTTGTGGTAAAGTAGACCACATATTTATCACTTAAAAACAAATATCAAAAGCATTTCATCATAATTCTTCCAGCTGGGTGTAGTTGTATGCTAAAGGTATGCTGGTAAATGTTTAGCAGGCATCTCTCCAGGAGAAAAATGCCCGTGACATATTTTAAGTTTAGTCTGAATTATTAACACAGTCTCAATCATTTTTAAGCATAGATAGTCAACAAAACATTAAATCAAGTCCTTATTTGTAGTGTTTGTGATTTCCAACGTGTAAATGCTCACATTGAAAGTTTAGCAGTTAGCTTTCCAGACCTGGTTCAAGCTGACTCCAACACACCTCTGATAGCATACACCAACCCTTTAAAAGTTTGTCAGCCTGTGAAACAAATAAGGAATATAGGTTTCTTATTTCTGGATATTTAAAAAAGTAACCTCTATAGAACCAGTTAAAGATCACCAAAAGGGCACCAAAAGATAATGGAGTAATTTATGATAGACTTTCACAAGAAACCAAACATTACAAAGAAAGAATTGTGTGGGAGAAGTGATATAGAGGAGGTCAACAAAGAAACATAGGAGAAAGTGACAGATAACTGAAGACTGTGCATGTGTTCTCTCAGCATCCTTATGGTGTCAATTCAAGGAAGATTTCTGTGTATTGTGTGGATCTAGTCTTACAAACACATGGGAAAACTTGAATGAGGGTCTCATGGTATGGCCAGTAATGCACGGGTTGTTATCTTCACCCATACTTACACTGATGAAGTCACAGATCCATTGGGATATTGGAGTATGATTTTTTTAATAGGCATGGTAATATTTAGAACAATTAGGATTCTTAGAAAGTATCTCATCTAATTCATTCAATTTGCAGATTAAAAAAAAAAACAACAACTGAGGCCAACTGCCTGGAACAAGAGTCAAATAGGAAATAAGATCCAGGAGTTGAATCAGCCAATTCTTCTGCCTCGAAAGCCTCTCGTCTTTTCTAATATACCAAGTAACTGGGTGTTGAGACAAGTTTCACACATTTTTAAGCAGCACTACAAAGAACCATCCTCTCTTTGAAATGCAATGTTCCAGCTGGCCTTTTTTTGTCTTCTTTCCAGTTGGTTGAATGAGGAAAAAAGTGTCTATTTCCATGTCTAAAGCAGTATCTAGCTCACAGTTGGAACTGACTAGATATGAGAGGACATTATAGATGACAGCAAAACGTTGACTGGGTATAAATAACATGTCTCTCCTGGGTTCCTCTTGAAACATTTCTATCGCTTCAGTGGAGCCATGAGGAACTGGGACTGGCAAGAGATGCTCACCACAGTGCCGTGGCCCCTGGTCTGGCGTTGGCAGGCAAATGCACTGATCTTAGCTGGCTCTTTGTACCCAAGCCCATTGCACACAAGGTAATGCTAAAATCCAGGCTGGCAGCTTTCCTGTAAGGGGCTATCCTAGAGTGAGGCATAAAGGATTTTTCAGAGGTAAAGATTATCCAGAGATCCAGAACTCATTGCCAACTTCTCAGATAGGAGAATTGTTCAGAAACTTATCTCCTTTCCATGATGGTTCTTGCTGTTCATTTCTACAGCCATATGGGATACACTTTTTAGTTTTTTGTTGGCTTGAAGACAGGTAGGAAAAGCTCATCCTTTCACCAGGTCTCCAAAGCACCACTGGGAAGGGAAGACTGGTAATCACCTTTTGAATTCAGATAAGTGAGTTTAGAAGAACAAAACCTTCCTTCCCTCCCCCCCAATCAGAGTTTTAAAGCTGAAATGGTAAAGGCTTGTCTACAACTAAATTAATTTTCTAGCTAGTTGGACAGATTCATCTCAGTTCAATTCAATAAGTTTTTATAATGCAACGAAAAGATATTTTTTTAGCACAGTTTGTGTGCACGATACCATGTAATGCACTGCAATTATTTTTTTCAAGTCCTACTGTAAGGAAGAGGATGAGGAGGTCAAGGAGAAAAACAAGGAAGATAGGGAGGAGGAAGAGGAAAAAAGAAAAGAATTGTCCCAAGTATAGGTCAGAAAGGGGACTTGACCTTGATTTCTGGTAAAATCCAGAGGAGGATTTTACCCAAAACACACAAGTCATAAAATTTTAAGAAAGATGTTTCTGAGAGCTATCAGTATTTTCAAAAACTTCATAACCTATATGTAAAATACATGAAACAAAAAGCTTCCACAACACAAGGATCTATGAGAAGGAAAAACTAATTGGCAAGAGGCTATAATCCTTTTGTCCAGTCTGATACTGGAAGCATCTTGAGGATACTTTCAATGAAACTATGAAAGATGAATTTTTATCCTGATACTATTATTTATAGAAACAAATTATTTTTATATATGTAGGTAATGATTCATAGAATATTAAATACAAAAAAAAATTGATAATTGGATGTTGACTTGTCCTGGACATCTTTTCCATCTGAATAGCATTTTTAAACATGAAAAGATTACAGAAGCAACTAGTAAGTATTTATATAGCCTTTCAAGGTTCACAAGGCAGTAAATGAATAATTCAAGTTAATCTGGCTTTTTGTCACCCTATTTGGTGTTTTCTTGGCAAAGATACTAGCGTGGTTTGCCATTTCCTCCTCCAACTTATTATATACATGAAGAAACTGAGACGGACAGGCTTAAGTGACTTGCCCAGCCAGTAAGTGTCTGAGGCCAGAATTGAACTCAGGAAGATACTGTCCTGACTCCAGGCCTGACAGTCTTCACTGGGCTACCTAGCTGCCTGATAATATTAACAAACATTAACATTTAATTACATATAGTGCTTACTATGTTCTGAACACTTTACAAAGGTTATCCTATTTGATCTTCATGACAACCCAAGAAGGCAGATGAGTTAAGTGACAAACTCGGGTCCCACAACTTGTGAGTGTCTGAGGCCAGATTTGAACTCTGATCTTTCTAACTCTGGACTCTTTTTCCTGTGCCTAGGTGATCAAGTTATTCATGCTTTGTGACAAAGTAAGCAAATTTCAGAAGAGGGATTAAAATTCAGGTCACTCTTTATTCCAAGTGTATGCGTTGCCTGGGTGTTTTTACACTGATCAATGTCAGGATTTCAGAGATGCTTTATCTTCATTGTGATCTGAACACTGGTTGTCAATGGCTCTTAATTGCAGTCATCCCATTATCTCTTGAGATTTCAACAAGACATGATAGAGATAGTCCTGATTTATTTGGCATTCTTTGGGAATTCAACAAAGATGAGTATGACATACATGCTATAAGGGATCCATGGCCAAATACCTGCTCACCTCCTTTGGGAAGGAGAAAAGCTATTATTCTTCCAATTTTCATGTATTCCTACAAGATTTCTTTCCCTTCCTTGACTTTGGTAACATGTGAAAGATTCATGAAAAAGCAGGAGGAGGGGGGGATTCTGTGATGAAACAATTCTTTATGAAACAGCCCACCTGCCTCCCTGCCCCAAAGTGTTCTGATTTCTAAATAGGAAAAGAAAATAAAAAGACACCTGCCATGGAAATTAAAGATCATCTATTGGTCAGTACATTTTCTCTCTTTGTATCTAAGGGAAAACTGAATAAGTGCCAAAATTTCCTCTTTTAGTTTTGTCAAAGTGACACAAAAAGCAAATAGACTTAGTGTATGAAGTATATTGATGGTAATCTCTGATGTTCATTTAACGTTTCCCTATTTTCACAAAGCACTTTCACATACTTTATGCCCTTTGATCATGATAAAACAATGTGTGATAGATAGGGATAGGTATTCCCATTCTTTGGAAGAGAAAACGGAGGCTCAGAGAGATCAAGAGACTTGCTTAAGGTCACATGATTTGCAAATGTTAAAGCCAGTCATTGAACTCCGATTGCCTCACCAGGTCCAGGGCCATTGTTATCCCACCATGAGACTGAAAAACTGGAGAATGGATGAACTTGTGATTGCATTCACGTAGGCAACTTCTAGATGAGGGAAATCCTGCTACCAAAACAGGTTGGCATCCACCCTGCAACTTAGCACCCTAAAGAACTGTCCAGAACACTGAGAGCCATAAGCCCTACAGCCAGTGTGTGACTGGTCAGACAAAAACAAAGCATAGTTGGCCACTCCTAGTTCTCATGCATTTGTCTTCTCCATCATGTTTTTACTTCTTGCTTGAAGAGAGAGAAATAATGGATGTTTCCCTGCACCAGTTCATTGTTTATGCCTCTCTGTCCTATTTAATTCCTAAAGTCTCTCTAGGTCCCAGTCCTGCACTATTTCCCATTTTGCCTTGGGACATTTTAGTGTGTGCTATACATCAGGCTTTGGGGATACTAAAAAACAAAACAAAACAAAACCTCTCTCAAGGAGCCCAGATTTTAATGGGACAGATAATATACAGACAACATGTATGTAAATTAGGTTAAAGGGAATTTTAGAGGGAAGGCACTAGGATTTATGGGGACCAGGAAAGGCTTCTTGAAAATGGTAAGGATAGGACTTGAGCTGAGGCTTGAAGGAAGCTATAAAAGCCCAGAGGTGAAGAAAAAGAACATTCCAGGAATGATGTACAGCCAATGAAAAGGTATGGAGCAGAGAGAGGGGGATGATAGATAGGTAGGTAGATAGATAGGTAGATAGAAAAAAAGAAAGAAAAAGAAAGAAAGAAATATATACATACATATCTACATATTTGAAAGTAGGTCTTCCTGATTCGAAGTTTGGCTTTTTATGAAACATATGCTTTTTTTGTTCAATTATTTCAGTCATGTCCAACTGTATGTGAACCCCTTTGAGATTTTCTTGGCAAAGATAGTGGTGTGATTTACCATTTCCTTCTCCAGTTAATTTTATAGATGAAAACCTGATTCAAACAAGGTTGAGTGACTTGCCCAGGGTCAAACAACTAGTAAGTGTCTGAGGCCAGATTTGAACTCAGGAACATGAGTCTTCCTAACTCCAGGCTTAGCACTCTCTCCACTCTACCATCTTTAACTGCCCAACATGTACATACACATATCTATATGCATGTATGTGTTTGCATGTACATATGTGAGTGAGGGTGCTACAGATAGCCTTCCTCAGAGTTAAGACCTATCTTTGCCACACACTGGTTATATGATCCTGGGTAAAAGGAGGTATCTCAGAAGTAGCTGCCCCAAAATGTGTGCAGATAGATGGATGGTTGGATGGATAGATGAATAGATGGTTGGGTGGTTGGTTGGTTGTTGTCCTTCATTCTCAAAGAGGACCAAAGTGACATCACTATGTTTGAATCAAGGTTCAATGTATCTGACTGTGGCAGATTAGACCAATTTAAGTTTGAAATGCTCTACCACAGATCGGGCACAAATAGTCTATATGAATATTTGGAGTGGAGATGTCTCTAAATTTATGCATCTCATGTTTCTTTTGAGCAAATCTGCTTTAGGACAGCACCTTCTTTGATGCAGGCATGCCATGCTGGGCGGTACTTTGCCAGTGCACCTCACATCATGCAATCAATTCCAGTGGTCTTCCCAGAGACTTGAGAGTGTCCTTGTATTGCTCCTTGTGACCACCATGTGTCTTCCTTGTGTGAATTCTCTGTAAAATAGTCTTTTCGGCAAGTATACATTTTGCATTTGAAAAATGTGGCCAGCCCATCTGAGTTTTGCTCTTCACAGTACAGATGGATAGATGAGTAAACAAATAAATGAGTAGATTGATGGAACATTTATTAAATATCAATAAATATTAAATAAATGGAACATATATTAAATATTGCTATTTGCCAGACTCTGTACTAAATACTGAAACCACAAAAATGAGCAAGTAAGGCAATCCTTGTCCTTGGGGAAGATGACCAATAAAGGGATTATTCAAGGTAGGGCATATAGTGTGAAAACTATATCAATAGGCAATATCAGTAGAGAATAAATATGTCATTTAAAGCCTTTTTGGGAGATCAGTGGCAAATGAAATGAAAAACTCTTATAATTCAGGAGTGACTGGAAGTCCCCCATCCCTTCCCACTCCAATTCTGCTTGGATTTAACGTCTTAAGTAACAGAGATTCAGGAGTAGAAGAGAGCTGAGACTGAAGAGAACATGATGGAAGTTACCCAGAAGCTTTAGCCCTGGTCATATGGGGCAAAAAAGTTAGGGATTTGGGGGAGCCAGGGTGGAACCCAACTTTTTGTCTGGTTGAGATGATTGGACAATAGACTCAAAGAGGAGCTACCTCTATGTAGTCTTGTATTCAGAGCTATGATCCCATCAGTGTGGGGAGATCCTCATTTGAAAATCCCTTCCACTAATGTAGAGAATGCACAAGTCTTTGATAATTCCTTGGGTCTTTAAGAGTTTGCAGTCTGCCCTCGTCACGCTGTTCTTCCTCGTCTTCCCAATGTTCCTAAGGGAACATTTCTAATCATGGTACAACACTATCTCCCTAATATTTAATTTCTTCAAACTTCATTCTATAACTAAGAACAGAGACCAAGATAGAAGTCTATAATCTTGCACTTAGCCATGTTACTTCCCTAAAAAGAAAAATTCCTCTCATAATAGCTAGTATTTAAACAGCCCTTTAAAGTTTGCAAAACACATGACAAAGTATTGCATTCACAGACCCTTACAGCAACACCATGAGCTGTGCACTGGCTTAATTCCCATTTTACACGTGAGGAAACCAAAACTGAGAGAGATTTAATGATTAACCACAGTCACAAAGTGAGCAAATATATGAGGCAGGATTTTTACTCAGGGACATTCTCACCACTTAACCGCCTAGAAAGCAAAATATCCTTAAAGCACAGAAACTTCTGGAAAGATGGAACATAGGTAAATTGTGTCTTTCTTTGTCCACCATGATTTACCCAGCCCCAGCAAAGACATACTGGTTTTTGCCTCTCATGATCAGGGACAAAAACAGGGCACGTAGAGAGCTGCTGAGACTTTGTATTATGCGACCAAATGAACAATAACCATGTAAAAAGGGGAATGGGATCTGCATGTAGTAGATCACAGTTTTATCTCCTTAATTACTGGTTCAAACAAAGCTCTTCTCAAGTTTGTGCTGCTAAGAGACTACAGCTGTGAAGGAGAGAGGCTCTCCCTCCTTGTGCATCCTCAGCAGAACCATTGGCTGCAGAGTGACTGTAGCATCTTTATTATTTTTAGCCCTGAAGAAGACAGAGAGAACACAGCTGGATCTTCAGATCACAGGACACATCTATAACATGACCATCATTTATTAATATATTTATCATTGTGAATGAATAAATAATATCCTATAGATAGGAGGAAATAATCCTTCTACTTAAAAAGTGAAGCAGGTGGATTAGGGCAATACCAGTTGGGAATAAATATGTCATTTAAAGCCTTTCTGGGAGATCAGCGGTAAATGAAATGAAAGGTTCTTGTAATTCAGGAGTGCCTGGAGGTCCCCCATCTCTTCCCACTCCAATTCTGCTTGGATTTAGTGTCTTAAGTAATAGAGATTCCAGAGCAAAAAATAGCTGAGAGTGAAGAAAACATGGTAGTAAACAATGGGGAGCAGAGAATTGTTAAGATCCAGGTGGAACCTTAAAGAAAGATTAATTAATTAATAGATTGGGGGCAAATTTTCCCTTTCAATTTTTTCAAGCTTTTTTGATAACATGGGTAAGGTTAAGGAGAAACTAAGAACATGAGAAGGGCTTTGACTGTATCTGTTGAGTCCATTCCTTCGTCGACTTGGGAAGAGGATCATAGTTCTACATAAAAAGTTTAATAGATGGTGGTCTAAGTCACCCACTAAATGGGATGGGGGAGGGAGGACATTTCTCATATATTCCCATCTCCTACTTTTGGCCTTTTGCATAGGCTATAGCCCCTCTCTGGAAGGTTATCCCTCCTCAACTTTACAACTTGAAACCTTGGCTCCATTTAAACGTCAGGTAAATTGCTTGGTCTTACAGGAGGCCTTTCCTGAGCCTACTCCAACTGTTACTCTCCTTTTTACCAAAATTATTTATTTTGCCTTCACTTAATCTAAGTAGTGCAGAAAACCTTTACTGAGTTTGAATCCTACCTCAGAAACTTACTCTCTGTGTGACTCTGGACAAGCCCCCATAATCCCCAGTCTCAGTTTCCTCATCATTAAAATGTCCACAATAAAAATCTCACCTGCCTAAAAAGCAGAGAACATGATCCAGAGGAAATAGGTCAGAGGGCTGGTACATTTGAAGGAAGGATTAGAGACAGAATCATGTGTGGTGTGTCAAGTTCTCCTGGGGAAGAGAAGCACTGAGCAGCCAGTGATGGTATGAGGGTACTAGGTGTCCAGGGAGAAAATGCCAGAGTGCAGCAAATCCTGTGAGGAACACGTGGTTGTCATTATTATTTGTTATTGTTATCCCCATTTTTTGGATGAGGAAACCAAGACTGTAAAAGGTTAAGAGACTTGCTCAGGGTCACAATGCTAGGAAGGGTATAAGACAGGATTTGTACCCAGTCCAAGTGCACCATTGTCATGACGTAACCAGCTCCATAGAAGTGGGTTATGTGAGAATGACCCAAGACAATATGTGTATAAAATGTTCTGTAAACGTTCAAGCTGAATATAAACGTTAGCTCCTACTACATCTGGCCATGGCCCACATCCCCGCCAATCCGGCGGGGGGTGAGTGTTTCGATAGCAAGTGCTGTCCTTATGTTAATCTTGGAATCCTCTGGTCTCGGTTTTCTTATCTGAAACATAAAAGGTTTAGATGGGACAACCCTCTGTAGGGTTGTTCATAACTCTGAAGCTATCAGCCTATGGCCTTATGGCATCCTAGCTTGTGAAAAAGTGACTTAATTGGCAGTCTTTTGACATATACACACACACACACATATACACATACACATATACATACATATACACATGCACATATATACACACATATGTATATATGTGTATGTATATATAATATATATGTGTATGTATATGTGTGTCTATATCTATACCCTGATTAAATACTTTTGAAAAACACAATCCTAGATATTTAGAGAAGGAAGTGATTTATGTGGAGCATTGGAGTGCCAGACCTTGATAAGGTCTTGGGAAATATCTAGGCCAATTTCTTTGTTTTAAATATAAAGAAACTGACATCAAGAAAGAGGAAATGGAAGCAAGGAAAAATATATGGCAGGTTGGACTAATAATGTGAAGGAAAACTTGGAACAGGAAATGAGCATGCCATGCTAAGGGAACAAGGGAGACCAGGTTAATGGAAATGGAGGGTTCATGTTGGAAAGTAATAAGAAGGAAGATGTCAGGCTGTTTGCATTTATTAATTATTTGAACTGTCAGGTTGAGGTGTTTGGACTATATTCTTTACATGATAAGAGGCTCTTGGGCATTGCAGTGGAAAGGAATGGTAAAAGGATGATGAACAGGTTTGGGACAGAATGAAATTAATTCAGTGAAGGTTCTTAGATTAGTTTTACCCCGTAACACCTCCCCACTTTGTTCCCCACTCAAAGATAAGAAAAAAAAACAAAACAGCAGTACACATTGTATGGAGTCCACTCACCTTTATGAATGTGACTTAAGTAAGTCCTCTTAGATGGGATGATCTATAAGGTACCTCCCAACTCTAAAGATATGAGCTCATGGCCCTATGAGCCACCCCTCAGCTTGTAAAGAAGATAAAAGGACTGAAGTGGCAGGCGTTGGACCTGCCTCATGTTCACACCTAGTCTATCTATGGTTTAGGGTGCTCCACCAAATATTCCCCTCCCTGCTACCTTCGAAGATACCATCAAGGCAGCAGCAGTTGGGGAAGCATATGTTGCTGATCTGCTGCCTGGTTACCCCGAGTTTGTCCATTAATACAGCATATAAATAAAGCTGACTGGTGACAAATAGGGCTGGCCATTTTGTGGTACCATATGGTGCACATTTCCCAGGTAGGTTTTGTTTTTTTTTTTTTTTAATTTTTCCTCCCATCCAGATGTTTCCCTCTCTGGAAGCATAGTTTGCACTGACTGCACAAGATGGTAATAAATGCCCATGTGGGTTGGGGGAAAAGGTGTAAGGATTTAGAGCACCTTGCAAAAGCAAACAATGTGGTTATTTATTAGACATTGTCATTTTCTGGGATCTCTATATAGAGATCTAAATACATTATAAAAAATAGAATAGACAATATATACACATGTTCATATATACAACACCCATCTTGGGCTTTAGGTCTGTGTTCCTAAAAAGAAATGTTGAACCCGAGCTTCCCTTTCTGCCTGAATTATCCAGTTACATCAAATGGAGGTATCTTAGTCTGCATTGTAGAGCTAGTGCTCTCATTTTTCTCTTTGACAGTGGAGTGCTGACCACAGAATCCCTCTGGATTTAAAGATGATACTGATAAACATGTTCTACATGGAACCTCTAAGTGTGAATGAAAAAGATAAGTCCCAGCCTGATAATTCCTTGTAGCTAGCAAGACTCAGAAGGTGTGCAGAGTCACTTTCATAGCCAGTCCCATGGACCTCCCCCACCTCTAGTTTCTGCCTCCTGGCTTCCTGGACAAGCTACATGGTTTCTTGTTCACCTGACAGTCACCTTTAATGCTCAATACCTCTGTAGCCATCCACTCCTCCAGACATCCAAAGAGATGACAAGATACCTTGGCTGGAACTATTTTTTATTACCTTTGCCTATAAGGTTATTGGGCTTTCACAGATAGCAGAAGTGCTGTGTTTGCCCTCTGCCCAAAGCCCCTGCCAAGACTCTAGGGCAGCTGAGAAATGGGGAATCTGCTAACAGAGAAGAGAGCGGCACTGAGTCAAAAAACAGCATATTGGGTCTGCGTGGAGCCGCCCTGACTAAGGTACCAAGGGGGGGTTTGCCAATATTCTAACAGCTAATCCTAAGTGGCAGGTATGATTACCACCATTTTACATGTGGAGTGTCATGAAATAAGATCATTTGTGGTTTCAAATATAAGCACATATACACACATAATTAACTAAATTCTAAATTCCACTATAAAGCTACTAATCACATAAGAAAGCAAAAACATCTGCTACACACACTTGTGTTCATTAGGTCTGAAGACTAGCCATCCTTGTTTAGGATATCAGAGCTTTCATGTTGTTTTGTCAAGCACACATAATCAGTTTCTGAAGGGCTTGTTGGCAACATAGCAGTCAATAGGCACTTTGATGAGTTTTCAATAAGATCTAGAGAATTTTCTTTGCTGAAAGTTGCCATAGCATCCTAGGTTGGGACCACCATAGCAAGGACCAGAACCTGTCATTTGCCTGAGTGGAGAATTGACTGGGCTCCCATGTGTGGCAAGGGACCCAGCAAGATAAATCCATCTTCCGATTTAGTGTAGTTGTGGCTACAGCTGCTGGTGGTGTTTCTATTTGTTCTACCAGCCTAGCAAATTGTAAAAAGAAACTAATATACCAAAGAAATAGAGATTGGTCCCATCACTAATGGCTTGGAGCTTGTTCTGCAGCAACACAACCAAATTTATCTTAGGAGATAAATTTATCAAGCTAGAAATGTAAAAACTGACCAGGTACGTTCATATTAAAAATATGGGAAATGTGATAGTGATCCCAATGGCTCAGTTTATATAGAGACAGCACTTTATTGGTGACATACTCAGATTCCAATTTTTTAAAAAATTTCTTTGTATGTCCAGAATTTGGCACATTGCTTAACACATAGTGCTTAATAAATACTTGCTTACCTGACTGAGTCTCAAGGGTGGAGGTGGAGTGAGTCAGCATTTCAGGTCAAGGAAAAAAGGCAAGAAACTGTACTTCAAGTGTGAAGAAGATTGATAAAATTAATTAGGCTGAATTATACAGGGTGTGGAAGTGATCCAATGTACCATAAGTCAGAAAAAGTGGATTAGAGATCATACCAGATGCAGGCAAGTGGTAATGGGGGTGGTGGTGATGGTGGTGGTGGTGATGATGGTGGTAGTGGTGGTGGTGGTGCTGGTGGTGGCAATGGTGGTGGGAGGGAGGACACATGAGTAGGAAGCCCAAGAATTTGTAGTTGGTGACTATAGGGCCTAATGCAGGAAGCTTAGCCCACTGGGTCAGAGAAGATTGGAATCTTGAGTGTCAGGATTTTGTCACTTATTGGAATTGATGAACCAAAGAAATGGAGAAGAAAAAATTGATATATGATTCCTTTTGACACCTTCTTGACCAAACTGTCAACCAAGGCCTCTGCTGAGAAGATGCACAAGGGTATGTGTGTTTAGTCCCCTACATATATAATCATCCTCCGCCTCCCTGGGACAAAGAATTCCTCCCCTCTCCTCTCTCCCCTCCCCTTCCTTTCCTTTTTGTTTCTCCTTTGCTCTTGTCTGAAGAAAAAAAGGGCTACCCCTTTCTCTATTACTTATATGTGTGTATACACACATATATACATATATTCACATTAATATACACATGCATGCATATGTAGATACATGCACACATATACATGCATACACACAAACACACATTTTATATATATATATGAAAAATTTTAATTTACCATTTCAAATTTTGCCATCCAGTTGCACAACCAGAAGCTTCAGGAAAATACACACACACACACACACACACACACACACACACACTCTGTCCATCTTACACACACACAGAGCATGATGAAAAGACTTTTTCATTCCTTCCCTAACTTGTTCTTCCTCACCACCAGCAAACTTTCAGAGGGCACAACAATCATCCCCCTCTTCTCTGATCTCCCCTCAACTTCGCCTCCTCCCCCAAGTTGCCCTTTCTCTTTTCTAGCTTTTATTCCCTTCTGAGATGCCTTATCATGGCTCCCCTACTGCAAAGCGATTTGGAACTCACCCTTCTGATGTGACAACTGAGAACAATCTTTGCAGGGTCTGTTTGAAGCCTTGATTGATGTAAGGCAGGAGAAAAGCACAGCTAGATACGTAGATAGCAGGCTGAGCTTTGAGACTTAGCATTTAGAAAGGAAGGGGGAAGGAGGGGAAAGTGGTGGTGATGGGGGGGGGGGGGCCTGGCCTCATGTGGCTAACCAACGTCTGCCTCCCAGTAAGCAACAATGCAAAGATGAAGCGGGGAAGTGGGGAGGTAAAACCACTCAGAAGCAATAACTTGGCTATGAACTTCATCAAAGTAATGCTAAGTTTAATCACTTTTGCTGTTTTTCACGAACTATATTTAATACTCAAGAAAATGGGCAAAAAGAACAAGTTTGAATACTCTTCAAGAGGCTGTACACATTACTAGATGTGGAACAGATGTTAAAATACAACTGGAAATGCATTTTAAATAGTTCCTTATTGGCACCTTTTTTTAAAAAAAATTTAAGGCAATTTTTTTTCTTTCCAAACTTCCTTGTTATTTTATAGCACCATAGTCAAGGCTGTTATGTGGGGGAAGGATTAGATTTATTCTGTTCAACGCCATGAGTATGGCTAGAAGTTACAAAGAGACTATTTTAAGTTCAATGTCAGGGGAAAAAAACAAAAACAAAAAACTTCCTAACCATAAGAGATATTCAAAAATTGAATGA
Organism: Notamacropus eugenii; assembly: GCF_028372415.1. NCBI lineage: Eukaryota > Metazoa > Chordata > Mammalia > Diprotodontia > Macropodidae > Notamacropus > Notamacropus eugenii. The sequence continues at coordinate 10,551,974 of NC_092877.1, forward strand.
GCTGTTTTGGAAAGTGGTAGGTTCCTTTCTTGGAGGTCTTCAGGAAGAGGTTGGATGAATAGTTTATATGTTTTGTTAGGGAGTTCTTTCACATATGAACTTAACTAGAGGGTCACTGAGATCCTTTCCAACTCTAGAATTCTGTGATCTGGTAATGAAGATGGAGTGAATGGGACACTGAAATTACAGTCTGGCAAAACTTGAAGTTTATCAGCAGGTCAGAAACAGCAGAACTTCACACCTAATTAGTGAGGATAATCACTTCCAACCAGAAGTTCCCAGATACCTGACAGGTATCATGACACAATGGAAAAGATGCTGGATTGGGACTCAGAGGACCTGGCTTTAAAAGAAGTTTCTACTTTTCGACATGGGGCAGATCGTTTAGGTCTCCGGATTTCATTCCTTCATCATCAAAAGTGAACTGCTATTCTTTAGCTTCCTGTTATTTTGATGTGGCTATTGATAGCTTGTATTCCTTTCTTAGATAACTATTTTTTTATATCCTTTGATCATTAATTGGAAGTTATTAATTTCTTATGACTATTAATTTTATTAATTGGAGATAATTTATTCTTTTAAATTTGAATCAATTTCTTAGACCTTTTTATGATATTTTTTTCAAAGAATACTTCTCTGGGTTAACTAATTCCTTTTTAATTTAAGCTGCATTAGTTTTGTTTGTGAAAAACTTTCAAGTTTTTTGCTCGGCTTCATTCAGTCACTTACTGTGTGATAAAGCTCTGCCTCAATTAAATCCAGTTCACAAGCCAGTCAAGGTATAACTCTTGTGATGTCATCGATCCTTTTCCAGAGTGAAGGGTGAACAGCAACAATGTAACCTTAAGCAAGTAAGGTCAATTTCTTCACTGAACGTCAGTTTCCTCACTGGTTAGATATAATGGGTATAGAAAAGATCTCCAAGCTGTGCTCAACTTTAATATTCAATCCATTTTAATAAATACTTTTGTGTCCCCTATGTGAAACACGTTTGGACTCATTCATTCGTTTATTCATTCATTTCACAAGACTTCCTTGAGTGCCTGGTACTGCCCGGTACTCCCAAACTCCCTGGAATAAACAGGAGAGTGGAAAAACTAGAGTTCATTTTTGTAATTCCAGTACTTATTTAAATATTGTTCAATCACATCAGGTTAGCCCTAAGATGCTATTTGTTTGTTTGCTTGGTTTTTTCATATTGTACTAGTTTCTTGCATTTAGACTAGCCAAATGCTTCAGGCAATAGTCAGTGTATTTTCCTATAGCAGAGGTCTTTGTGTGGCTTCTTGCTGAGTAGAGTGGGTATTCATTTTGGAGTTAGAGTTTGGATTGAACTGTGAGTCATGAAATATCATAATCTCTGAAAAATTAAAGTTATAGATAACCCAAAGTACATCTGGCTCCTTCCTACCTTTCCAGTATCTCACACTTTAGTACCCTCAGCCTGCTCTGTAGTCTAGTAACAGCCTCACTTTCTGTTCCTCACTTACCATATTTCATCAGCTATCTTTATACCTATCCATGCATGCCTGGAATACTCTCCCTCTTCTCCCGCTGGCTCCTAGTTTCCCTGGCTTACTTTAAAGCTTACCGCCAATATCTCCTTCTGCAGGAGGTCTTCTCTAGTCTTCCCTCTGAGACTGCCTTCCATTTACCTTGTATATATCATAGACATACGTGGTTACTTAGACACCAAGTTTTTTGATGTGAATTTCTTGAGAACAGGGACTGTTTTTACCTTTTATCTCCAGAATTTAGCAGAGTGTCTGGCACAAAGTTAGTGCTTAAAATGCTTATTAATTGATTGAATTAACATTGAACATAAGTAACGTGAAACTTTCTGCAACTTAAATTGATAATTAATTTATGAATTAAGAAATAGTTGCAGGCATGCCCAGTTCTTTGGGCACTTGCTGAGAAAGACCAAGATTAGCAGTGGGAAATGGGACACCAATCATACTTTAATTAAAAACAGCAGATATTGGGGCCAAAGCCCAGAAAGTCAGACACAAATGGGCAAAAGTGCAAGAGAGAGGCAGATGGTGTGGCTTAGAAATGAAAGAATGGGATGGAGAAGGAAGATAGGCAGCTTGGACAAGATGATGTGGAGAGGGAGAGGCAGAGAATATCACCCATGTAACCATGGATTAGAGTTGGAAGCACTTGGCAGACAGACCCAAGGGAGTTGGGAAATTGCTCAGGGGGTGGGACTTGGAGGTCTCATAATAAATAAGTTTTACATATATATTTATAAATTTATAAATATTTATATATTTTATAAAAAATAAGTTTTGGTTTTTTTTTTTTTGAAAAACAGACCAACTCCTATCTGTGCCACCTGGGGCTTAGTTCATTAAGGTATGTAAACTATCTCAAAGTTATGAGTAAAATTTCATGAGCAAAACAGTGTTGTCAGTATCTTTTTGATGTTCTGCTGGTCTGGATGGAGTTGGAGATGTCTAGATTTTGGTATTTACATATCATGGGACCAAATCTTTGACAAGCAGCACCTAGATGGTTTCCTCTGATTTGACATGTATTACCAGGATGTACATTTTAGTGACTGCGTGATAAAGTTTGTAAACTATGCTCCTTTGATCTTGGGTGTGGTTTATATGACTCGCAGGTTCCTCTCTGCACTTGACACATTATACTATCTATATAACTTACTGATTGTACTGACTAGAAACAAGGTGGTCACAAGACCTAGAACACTATATAACTTTAACATGCGTGAAGAATTACACGGAGAAGTTAGGTGGCACAGTGGATAAAGAGCTGGGCCTAGATTTAGAAAGTGATCTCAGGCACTTACTAGCTATATTACTCTGGGGAAGTCACTTAACCCTGTCTGCCGCAGTGTCCTCGTCTGTAAAATGACCTCTAGAAAGAAATAGAAAACTATTCCAATATATTTGCCAAGAAAACCCCAAAGAGGGGTCATGAATTGAACATAACTGAAAAATGACTGGAAAAAAGGAATTATACAGGAAAGATAGAATAAGAGGTATTGTCAAAGAGATATTGGTCAGGAAAAGAAGGTGTGCAGTCAGGTAGAAAGTATGAGTTATGATTTCATGGATGTTTCACATCCTATATCGGTATTCACAAATATTAATGGTCCTAATGTCCTAATGGACAACTTCTAGTCCATCAAATGGACCTCCTTTGGAGGAGTTATGGGAAAGCATGGATAAAAGTGCCATAGAACAAAGACACAGGTTTTGGAGAGGACCCAAATCAATTAGAGTATAGAAGGACATTTCACCTAGGTTCAAGTTTTGTGCCTCAATACCCCAGTTAACTAGTCTCAGTGAAGTTATACTGAATTATTTAATGCTTATTCCATACCATGCAGCCACATGCTTACCACACTCCCCAATGATTTCCAGATCCCCTTTATGGGTTGTCTTTAATCATTAAAATGTAAACTCATCAAGGAATGGTCTTAATTATTTGTGTATGTATACTTAGCAAAGTATACGGTAATAAATGCTCTATTTCTCAATCACTTATATGTCCTCTATCTTTTTGTCATCTATCTATCTGTATCTAACTCAATGTCACCATTTGGTCCAACTGCCTTTCTTCTGAGTTTTCTTCATTTTATGTTTTTCAACAGAAAAATTGGCTCTTGGTTCAGTTTAAAGAATTCTATGCTTACATTGAGCATAGGCCACAGTTGCATCTGAGGATGTGAATAGATGTTGGGAGACATATGTTCTCTGCTCACAAGAGTTGAGCAGGGTGCTATTGCACCCCTCCTCCAATACCCCCAGCAGAATCTGAAGTGTTAAGGGCAGGCAGAACTGATGCCAATCAGAAACTTGCCACCTTCTTTTGGAAACTGGCTCTTCAGTCTCCATCCTTTCAAGAATGAGTAACTTCTCGTGGCTATCTCCACAGCTTGAGTAGTATATCAGTTCTTTTTATGGGTCCTTAATTTATCTATCATGAACTTCATTGAACAGTCACTCATTCTAGTGTTATGGTAGCATGTAAAAGATAAGACTGATTGTGTTTTATGGTATCTCTCCAGATTTTAAGTCCCTCCTTTATTTAAATTCATTTTTCCTCACATATGAAGCTGCTGCTGATTTTCTTAGAATTTATTTCTTTATTCTCTCTTTCTGTCTATTCATTAGCACTAGGGTTTAGGCAAAAATAGTAAGAGCCTTGGACAGTTTGTTTTCTCAGTGCCTGGCAAAGCCCTGCATAAACATCATGATCTAAATAAATGGAAACTATAAAGATGTCTGAGTGTGGCAAAGATGCAAGAGACCAGAGTTCACCCTTTTACATCAAGGAAATTGAGTTTTGGGTCAATAAAATGTGAACTTCTTGAGCGATAGAGCTGTTGTACCTTCACCCCAGTCATCTAGAATTAAGTTCCTATAGTAGAATTTACTTTTTTGTAGTGGTAGTAGCTGCTACCCAAGTTAAGAAGAAATCAATGACAGGGTAGGTATTGGAACTCGATTTCGGCCCTTTTGTGTGTAGATAAATATTCCTGGTTCTCCCTCTCTAACTCTCTACATCTCTCTCTGTGCTTCAGGTTATGAGTCTGTTGATATGCCTTTCTATTTTTTTGTTTCTCTCCCTCTCTGTCTCTCTTTATATCTCTTTCTCTGTGTATATCCCTCCCAGTCTTCTCTCTTTTGTCTTGTCTCTGCCTCTCCCTTTCTATCTGTTGATTTCTGAATCTTTATCTCTGTTTGTGTCTCATGTGTGTATCTCTCCCTTTTTCCATTTATCTGTCTGTCTTTACATCTCTTTCTGTCTCTGTCTCTCTCTCTCTGTCTCTCTCTCTCTGTCTCTCTCTCTCTGTCTCTCTGTCTCTCTCTCTCTCTCTGTCTCTCTCTCTCTCTCCCTCTCTCTTCCTCTCTTTCCTTCTCTCTCCCTCTCTCTCCCTCCTTCCCTCCCTCCCTCTCTGTCTCTCTGTCTCTCTCTCTTGCTCACACACATACATATGTACACATATATCTACTATCTACTTTGGTTTTGAATGTGCAACATGCAAGACACTGGCACAGGATCACTCAGCACGGCGTGCCCATATCAGAAAGTGTGCTGTATTCTGTGAGCAAAGCAGAAGTGAGCACAAAGTAAATGCACAGATTTGGAATATCCACCCCAAATATTCATGCAGACTATCTGTGCCCAACCTGTGGTAGAGCACTCCCAGCTTGTATTTCTCTGATCAGCCACAGACACACTGAAACTTCACTTGATCTTGATGATGTTATTTTGGTTCTCCTCAAAAACGAAGGACAACAATCAACTATCTACTAGCTCTGTAGTCTTTCTCAGGGTAAGAGAACCTAAATGTCAGACATCTTGCTAGGCCAAGGTCAATCCCTACCAGGACAAGGGATTTGATCTAAGCCTGGATCTTCTCCCAGAACAGGCAAGCTTTACTGAGCCCACACAGACTGGAAAACTCAAGGACAAACTTCAAGGGCACACACACACACACACACACACACACACACACACACACACACACACACACACACACACACGGACACTCAAGGTTTCTAGGTCTTACCCAAAGCACTCATACCTTTATGACTGTTCATATCATCTATCATTCCCTGCCTCAGTTTTCCTGAAGTCAGTTTCTTTCTAGTGACCGCTGCAGGATAAGTCCAATGCAATTCAATATTTTATAAAAGCCCTTCTTAAGCATTCTGCCTACTATATGAAAAATTGTGTGCTGGGGTTTAGGTATACAAATAAAAGAAAAAAATGAATAAATAAAACATTCTGTGGCCCAAGGAGCTTACATTCTAAATGAGATTCTGAACTTGAGGCTCCTATGAGAAGCTAGTATAGTGTTTTAAAGCACACAACACTTCATCACTAGAACTTTTATTTCTTTAATAACAACAGAGCAAGAAATCTGATACAAAGAATCTAGAAAACACTCCTAATTTCAGGTGAAATTGAGAAAGTGTAGGCACTGGTTAAAAGGAGTTTCATGTTTAATTCTATTTCCTCCTCTCCTTAAAGAAATAACAAATTACAGAGAACTGATAGGAGTGTTGTAATTTGCAGTAAAACTGGGGAAAATAGAACTCTTTGTTGATTTGGACTTACATCCACAGCTCTTACTTCATCAGGAGGGCCTCATTACTTCATGCTTCAGTGAGGCACAAGCCTGGGAAGAACGGCTGTTAAATTAATTTCCCAAGCTTTTGTTGGGTGCATATTGGAAATTGTGAGGTTCAGCCATGGATCCACAGCACATGGGGTGGGGGAGAACTGAACATATCATGCGATGGAGAGATGCATCACCAACCAGCATTTCAAAGTTTCCATTGGCTTCAGTTTCTCCATTCGTCCTTCATCCAAACATCCGAACGTTTGTCCTCCCCCCTGAGTCTGGTCAGTTTTCATATGAACCTTCACCAACACACTCAGTCATGTGCTCCTTCCCCACTGGATTGCTTCACCCTCCTCTTTCACCTATTAATATGTTATCCATAGTTTGTGACAGGGTCATAAAATAATTTTTGGCCCCTAGGGGAGAGCAGCACAAAACTGTTCTTCAATCAGCTTTGTGATGTCTAATGCTAAAACAATACCAGTAATATTTTTTTTAATTCAATTGAGTAGGGAGTAGGGATTATTTTCTATAATAGTTCATGGATTGTGTTATTAATAATGTTTTCAATGTGATAGTTTTCTATGTTAATTATTCTTGGTGATAAGCTCCTAGCTATTTTGGCTGCTCTCTAAATTTCAGTGCCCTAGGGGGAAGATGGCAGTTGTCCTGTCCTAGTTTTGATGATGGTTCAAGACCGAGATCATTTATTTCCCGGTTCTTCCCTGAAGTCTACTTTTACCGTGTTGGTCTGAGTTGATCCCTCTACTACATGAACTTCAAGAAAGACTGTATGATACAGGGTCAGTGAATGTAGGTAGAAATCCTGCTCTGCCACTGGGCATCTTTGAGAAACCATTTAAGTTATCTGAGCTTCAATTCCTTCATCTGTCAAAGTGTCTCTCAAGTTTTAATAAATTTAAATTGATTGACTCAAGGTTGCAACCTAAGATCCTATCTTCTGTGCTCTATACATAACAATTATGTGCTACTTTTATTGTTTTCTAATTTCACTATAGGTTATCATTATGTCCCATTTTATTATATTATATTATGTTACTATTTTATATTATATTATATATAGTATGTATGTAATATATTATATTACTGTTTTTGTCTTAATTTGGAGAGCTTTAGAAAAAAGTATCTTATATCTTATTTTCATGTCAATTCTACTCAATGAGCTAATTAATAATCCTTATTATTAATACATGTAATTTTAAAACACTAAAAGTCCGAAAGTTTATTTAATCCTACCCCCAGTTTCACAAAGGAGGAAACCAAGTTTTCTCAGTTAAATCACTCAGATAAAGTGATATAAGGAGGGTAACATAACTGGTATTAAGGTGAGGTCTTTGGTTGTAAGAAGAAGGCTTTTACAATCCTACCTCCATCAATGCTTGCCAGAACCTCTGTCCCCAGTGAACAAAGTGATTCAACCTATTCCTCATTTAAAAAGACCATGGGCATTTCAGTGGCAGTAATCCAGCTAAGGAAAAAACCTCTAAGAAAATTGAATTGTTTTGACCCATTCTTCTCACTGATGCTCTTATGTCATCCAGGGCTTCCATTCCAAAGCTGAATGCACCTGCTCTAAATTCCACTGAGAAAAGAATAATATTCATTTCACCAATTGACATTAAGAGGGTGCTTAAAATATGGTAAAGCACTTTAAAAATGTTTTTATATGATCTCCAGAGATAATTATATTTTATATCCTCATTATTATTATATTATAATATTATTATATCCCCATTTTTGTGATAAAGAAACTGAGATTCAGAGACTGTGACAGCATCATTGGACCATAATTCTAGAGTTCCAAGGGCTTCTAAAGATTGTCTAGTTCAGCACCCTCATTTAACAGACAAGGCAACTGAGGCCAAGGGCAGTTGTTATTTGCCTAATTAAGCATCAGGATTATAGATCTGAAAAGGACCTCAGAAACCACATCAACTCCTTCATTTTACAGATGAGAAACCTAAGGGGGTTGTGATTTGCCCTGGTTCATATAGGTAATCGAAATCCAAGACAGAATTCGAACTCAGTGCTATGCGTCATTGATTCTTCCTTAAACCTTAGGTTCTATTGGATTGTTTTTTCTCTCTTTAGTTTTATCTTCAATATGACTTTTTTTCCATAGTAGACCAAGTTTGATTTCCCTTACTACTTTATGAGTGCTAGATGCCTTAATTTTTCTCATGTGTGTTCACAAGGGTAGTAATTTTAGTGGGATGCTTAGGATACTTTCATGGAAAGATTATCTTTGAGACAATAAACTCATACATACAATAGGTTCTTAATATTTGTTGAATGAATGAACTTTTTGGGTGTTATACAAATGTTAGTGATAAATATGATTGTTAAAAAGAATAATTCACATTTACCTAATGTTTAAGGGTTAGAAGATGCTCATATATGTGACTTCATTTTCAATCTTTCCATGAATTTATAATGCCATCTTTGTGAATTCTCTCTCCAGTAGTAACAATTACATATTATCTACTTCCTTTCATCAAGTGTGAGTCTTGTTCGTATCCTCCGGTGACATCCCACAGAAGAAACACTAAGCTCCTTGGATGCCTTATTCTAGACCTATAAGATCCCATAAGTCTCAATGTTCCATTGGACTGTTTGTGTATTTTACCTTGTTCTCTTTACACAACCTTTGCATCATTCTTTTCTGATCCAGTATTTCTCAGATCATATTTTTATGACACTTCTGACATGCTTTATCATAAATGGATAGGGAGACTGCAGTTTTGATCATGTATGAAATTGTGGCATTTGTGACTCAGGTCCTTTTAAGTCTTTCACAGCACTCTTCTTATGCAAGTCACCTAAAGTACCTCTAGTTTTCTCCTTTGTCACTTGGTTCCCTGTTATTACCTAGTTGGTTATGAAAATTTTAAACAGAAGGAGCAACCCCAGGTTGCCCTGTCCTCAGTGGCTGGTGGGGGTTGATGACAGTTTGGGGATCTGTGTTTATCGTTATCACCAGCACTGTCCTCAAAGCCCCCTGTTCTCTAGAGCAATATTTGAATAGAATATTCATAGCACCACATCCAGGTTTTATGCTAGTGACTTAGGTGACAAAGAGAGGCAGTTGGCACCAATTACTGAATTGTACAATCTTAGTATTTTTTAAAATAAAAATGAATTTTTAAGTTTATTCTACCTAGTCTATGGGCCAAGTTTACTGGTATAACATACGTCCAGTAAGATATCTAAAGAGACCATTTCTTCCATACATCTAGCTCAGAAATAGTTGTTACTGTCATTAGTTTGTCATTTCATTGATGTGCAGAATTCCCTGATGAGGACACTCCCCACACCAAAGCATATAGCCAGCTCCCATGTAACTTAGTTTGTTATTGGTCGGTCATTTTTAGTCAATCCTATTTGGGTTTTTCTTTGCAAAGATACTGGAGTAGTTTACTATTTCCTTCTCCAACTCATTTTACAGATAAGGAAACTGATGCAAACTTGTCCAGAGTCACACAGCTAGCAAGTGTCAGGGGCCAGATTTGAATTCATGAAGATGAATCTTCCAACTTGGGGCCCAGCACTCAGTTCATGTCACCACCTAACTCATTGTAATGGAACTTAGTGTCTTAAGCAGTTCCTTTGGGAACTGAAAAATTCTGACTTCTCCATAGACACACAGCTAGTATGAGCCAGAGACAGGACTTAAACTGAGTTTTCTTGATTGCTAGGTGAGATTTCCATCTACTGTGCTCTATAACCTCTCTCAGCCCAGCCACACCAAAAGCATCCGATAAAAAGTCTTATCCTTAGCCTAGTCAAGAAAAAGGCTGCATTTTCTTATGGTGGTACTTTCTTGAGCCTAAAAATTGAGTCTAATTGGTCTTTATCTGATTTTGAATATTAAACCTAGTTCCTTGTTTGATTGTCTGACAAGTTGGAAAGTAGTACATAATCAAGATAGGAGCATATGAAAATATTTTTAGAGTTGAAAGCGCCCTTAGGAGTCATCTAGACCAATCTCCTAATTTTGCACATGGGGAGACTGAAGCAAAAGAGTTCATATGACTTGACTCTGGTCACAGAGCTAGGAACTGTCAGGGGCAGAATTTTTAACTTATTTCTGCTTAGCTCTAAGACCAGTATTCTATCTTCATACTAAGATCTTCACATGACACACTTTCATCTTTTTTTTTCTCTCAGATATATATTATGGGCCCTTATACTTGTTTTTAACTGCTTCAGATTTCTTTTTTTTCTACCATTCAATGGGTCTGTGATCTCATCATTGTAACTGCTTACCTCCACTTGGATAGATTAAAGCCTTATCTCCTGTTTTCTCTTCTGGAAAGACTTTTGTCCTTGGCTTCCCCAAAGTGTTCCAGCCTCTTAACTTTACAAATGAGGACATGAAAGTCTTGTAAGCTGATGGCACTTTCCTCAAGCTACAAGGATGGTTAATGGGACATATCAGTGGCTCATTGGATATAGCATGAAATTTGGATTTGGAAAGAACTGAGTTGCAATCCTATCTCAGATACTAGCTACATAGCCATGGGCAAAGTGATTTAACCTTTGTCTGCCTCATCTATAAAATGGGGATAATAATAACACCTGCCTCTCAGGATTCTTATGAGGATTTAAATGAGGTAATGCTTGTAAAGTGCTTTGCCAACCTTGAAGAACTATCTAATTGGTATTATTACATTAACCATCATCATCTTCATTATCATCATCAGGTATTTTAAATGGCAGAGACCACATATAAAGCCAGGACCTCTGGTTTTAAATCTAGGATTGTTCTCCCTGTGCACCTCAGCACAATACGCAGTAGAGTTATTTATCTGGAAGAGAATTATCAGGGTGCTAAAGGACCCCTTATTGCCTAGAGGCTGCTGAGGATAACCATGGGTGAGTAGTCCCAGCAACAGTTGGTTTGCTCTGCTCTGATGAGGTCTCATCTCGGCGACGAAGATGACTTTGGTGAGATTTTCCACAGCATTTTGAGTTTTATGTTTCCATTTAATGGTGTGACATCCTGCGACAATTATCATTATTTTTGGTCCAATTTTCCCTCCGAAGTGGCTTTGACACAGATCAATGCATCTCTGAGCTTATTTCTTTATTTATTTATGAAGTGGCAATATCAGAAACTGACAGCTGGAAATCTTAATTGGTTCAATGACAGAAAATATGATGACTGCTTGCAGAGTCTTTGCTTCTGTCCGACCTTGTGTCGGATTCAGAGGAAAATGTTCTTTTTGCTCCAGGAAAAGAAGAATTGTTGGGGAGAAAGGGGGGCCAGAGGAAGGCTATTCTCTTGGAAGGAGGTAGTGGGAGGGGAATACTGGGTGACTGAGGTCAGGGAATTGGGCTTTGGTGGCTGATTCCAGGGGTCTCCATGATGTTTGAGCTGCCGACCTTTTTGTAGAACTTGTCATTAAGGGTGGCAATGGACACTGGTCACAGTGTGGAAGACTGCCCACAAGTGTCTGGCCTGAGGTCCCTAGACAGAGGCCTCCAGACAGCTGTCAGACAGGATGGCATTTGATTACTGTTGACTTGGGCCTGAGCCCAGTATGTGTGACCTAGAGGCAAAGAGCTCCATACGGACACAAAAACTGCCTTAGCTCTCTGAGTCTGGGGAGGGGACAGCTTCCAGAATAAAGGATGAGAAGCCAAAAGCAGTACTGTGGGCTTCAACTATTTACCCAACCGATTTATAGTCACTTACTAGTGTTTTCAGGAAAGGTCTTTAATATCTCTCACAAAACACATAGTAAAGAATACTCATGATTCTTAATAGTGATGCTACAGCTGCTGTTGCTGAACGTTAAGGGGGAGCAGCTTAACCTAATGGATAAAGAACTTGCCTCTGAGGCAGGAAGGCTAACGTTCAAGCACATACTGGCTCTTTGATCCTGGGCACACCAGCTGATTGACAGAGCTAGATTGCCCAGGAGACACAGCTTTGGATTTGGAGTCAGGAAAGCATGTCTGAATCTTGCCTTGGACATCTACTACCCATACAACACTGGGCAAGTTGCTTTAGCCTCTGTTTGCCTCAGTTTCCAAACCTGTAAAATTGGAGATAATAATAACACTTCTATCTCAGAGTTGTTGTGAGGATCAAGTGAAATAAAGAATATGGAGTATTTTGAGACTCATAAACCTCAAATAAACACTAGCTATGAGGATGACATTTAACCTCTTGGTCTTTGAAGAAGCCTCGGTGGCTATCAATGGAAGAGACTGCTGCTCTGCTTTGGGCATGTTCCTAACCGGGAGTTTCCTCCATCAACAAAAATCATCATTGCTGTGAATAAAAACAGTAGCAGCAGCAGCAGCTGTGTGTATTTGGGTGGTTACAGGTATATGTATATTCAGACACACATACATACGCTAATGCATTATAAGCTTGCTTTCACTTTTAAATAAATTATCTCATTTGAATTTCACAACCACACTACGAAGTAGATCATTATTCCCATTTTATGGATGAGAAATTTGAGGTTGAGAAATGTGAAGTGATTTACCTAGCGAGTAAGTCTTGCAGAAAAGATTTGGATACATCTTTCTGTCTCCATCTTGAGACCTAATTCCTCTTGCTTCAGCTACATGATGTTTATTAGTAATAATTGCTTATACTTATATGGTGGTTAAAGATTTATAAGAAGCGGTGTGGCATTGTGAATAGAAAGCTGGTTTCTGGGACAGGGATTCGAATCCCACCATTGATAAATACTTACCAGGACATTCTGGCCAGGTCGCTGATTATCTCTGTGCTTCAGGACACTCCTTAAAATTGAGAGGTTGAGCAAGCCGCTCTCTGGCTTGGTTGGAGTTCTCCCCTTGGGCTTTCTCTATACAGGTACAAAGTTTACAAACCACTTTCCTTGGATCAAAAGAAAGAGCAAGTACTGCTCTTAGCCCCATTACCTAGACCATGAAACAGGCTCAGAGAAAGTTCAGTTGCCCTCAGGTATACAGATAGTAAGTGTCAGATTTGGGACTTGAACCTAGGACTCCTAACTCTAAGACCAGTGTCATTTTCATGGATTCCATTCCCATCTCTGTATATGCCACCGTTGTAACGTGAGGTAGGTCATTTAACCCCCGGGACTCAATTTCCTAATCTCTACAATTAAGAGATTTGACTAGGCAGCACCTAAGGTTTAAACTACACATATACTTTAGATTTTGAAATCAATTTATAGACATGAATACCTTTGAGTATCATGACAAGCCCTATGTGATAGGCACTTTCTTATGGTTGTTGTATGTACCTAGGATTTCCTCTCTGTGAACTCACAATGAAGACTCTGTTATGTTGTTATTGTTTTGTCCAGTCATATAATTATAATGCAGTAAGGAGCTCTGCCAGTGTGTTACCTGCTCTTCCACTTAAAATATCCTGGAGTTGACTGGGGTACTGGGAGGTTAAGTGATTACCTATGGGCACCCAGGCAGGATGTGTCGGATTCAGGACCGAAATTCAGAAGATCCTAATTCTAAAGTGGATCCTCTGTACATACATAATCTTCTACCTGGTCTATTCAGGTGGAGATGTTATTATCCCCATTTTGCAGATAAAGAAATAGGGGTACTCTAACCCTTCCTCTATGATAGGCCCTAAGTCCCACAGGTAGTGACAGGTATGGGATTCTAGTAGAGGTCTTCTAGAGTTCACATCTCACACTCATTCTTACCACACTAAATACCATTTTTAGATTGTTCTTCGTTCCCAAGCCCTCACCCTCAAAAAACACTCCAATGTATATAGTATTTGACTTTCAAAAATGAATTATTTAGCTGTTAATCATGTCTTTAATTTAAGAAGAATTCAACTATGATATCTACAAAACTGTTCCAATGTCAAAACTGGCCTGTCAGTTTTACCTTTGCACAGTCTCTGGGATGTACCCTCTTCTTGCCTCTGAAGCTGCTACCTCTCTAGTGCAGGCTCTCGTCCTTCATCTTATGTCTAGACTACTTCAATAGCCAGTGGGTAGGTCTGTCTGCCTCATCCCTCCAACTCCAATCCTTCCATTCAGCTACCAAAGGGATTTTCCAAAAACACAGGTCCAATCATGTCTCTCTCCTACCTTACCATCTGCCTTACACATTACTGCTCTTAGCTCCAGTGACACAGTCCTCCTGCCTCTTCCGTAATTAAGAACTTCCATCTTTTGGCTGCAAATATTTTCTATGGCTATCTCCAATTCTTGGTAACTTCTCCTTCCTTGCCCCTGCTTATTGAATTCCCTGACTTCCTCTAAGTCTCAGCTAAAATCCCATCCTTTACAGGAAGCCTCCCCTAATCATTTTTAATTCTAGTACTTTCACATAGTTAATTATTTTCTGTTTACCATGTGTATTCCTTGTTTCCATGCATGTATTTTTGTTATCTCCCTCCTTTAATTGTGAGTTCCCTGAGGGTATGGACTGTATTTTGTCTCTTCTTTATAACCCCACAGCGTAAGATAGTGCCTGAAAGATGGTGGGTACTTAGTAAATATTTATCAATTGATTGAGTGAATGAATGAATGCTTCTAGATTTTTCCAGGCTTTTATTTCAGTCTTTCTTATTTGTCTTGTCACTTGTTTTGACCTTTCATGGGCTTGAATTAAAACTAGACTGATTTCTCCTGCTGGCATTCCCTAAACATCAAAAGAGTCTGCAGTTTGCTGGGCACCCACCCAAACATATCTCTGGCCCCCAGTCCACAATCCTATGGGGGTATTAGTCTAATGTGAAGGCTGACTCCTGCTTGGAGGCCAGGGTTTACATTAATGCAGGTAAAGACATCATAACGGCTTTTCATCTCTGAACTTGAACCTGCCTCTTGTTTTCTATCTGAGCCTGATGACTTCCCATAGCCCATCATTATTCATGTCCTGGCTTCCCTCCTGTGTCAATGGGACTGGTTTTTATTAGAGAAAGGCACAGACCTTGTTTTGTGTAGGAAGTCTCACAGCTGTCTGCCTGGGCTCTTTCACCAAGGGAAAGTCAGAGCAGGGAAAACAATGAAGTGAGTCACCCGCCTGAATTCCGCATGAAGGATGCTAGTGTTATTACTCCATGCTAAGATAGCATTTACCCTGTTTTCTACTCAGCCGAGGATTTGAAGTGAAAATACTCCAGACTCATACTCTCTGATGAAGGATGACAGATTCCTGCTACCCCTTAGACCAAAGCCCTAGTTCATTCTCTAGAGGACCACTGACTTTCAACACAAACCTAGTACAGGTTCTTCTTTTCCCAGCAGCAGTACACAGTTTGTCTTTGCATCGATG
Organism: Notamacropus eugenii; assembly: GCF_028372415.1. Taxonomy (NCBI): domain Eukaryota; kingdom Metazoa; phylum Chordata; class Mammalia; order Diprotodontia; family Macropodidae; genus Notamacropus; species Notamacropus eugenii. The sequence continues at coordinate 10,567,362 of NC_092877.1, forward strand.
CTTCCAGGAACCAAGTCCCTCACTTTGAGTTTTATTTATGGGGCTAAAGAGGAAACACACACAAACTACCACCAAATACACATCAACTACGATAAAAGTTTTTTTCACCATTTGAGGTCAGGCCGCATTGTCACCCCATAATGAAATTCATAGATTACTAGATTGAGAACTGGAAGAGAGTTTTCTTTTTAGTTTAATATTTTATTTTTCCCCAATTATGTGGAGAAACAATTTAACATTCTTTTTTTTTAATTTTGATTTCCACATTCTCTTCTTCCTTCCCCTCTCTCCCATTGAGAAGGCAATTTGACATATAAATTGTAGTCATATAAAACTTATTTCCAAGTCAGTCACCCTGTGAATGAAAAAGTGGGCAAAATAATGAAGGAAGGAAGGAAGGAAGAGAGAAAGAAAGAAAAAGAAAAGAAAAGAAGAAGTGTCTTTGCTTTGCATTCAGGCTCCACCAGTTCTTTCTCTGGAGGCAGATAACATTTTTCACTATAACCCCTTGAGAATTGTCTTGGATAACTGTGTTGCTGAAAATAACAAATTTATTCACAGTAGATCGCTGTACATTATTGCTGTTACTGTGTGCAGTGTTCTGGTTCTGCTCATTTCACTTTGCATCGGTTCATATACATCTTAGAAAAGAGTTTACAGTCCATCTAGTCTAACCTTCTCATTTTACAGATGAGAAAACAAGTTCAGACAGTTTCAGTGACTTGGTTGTGATCACATACCTAACTGGTTTCACAATCAGAATTGGAACTCAGTTCTGTATGGCAACAAACCTGAGTCTTCTATCTCTGTAGGGCTGGAGATATGGACTCTAGAGGTGCTCCTAATGCATAGACCTAAGATATCATAGATATAAGGTGAGAAAACTCCCTCCACCAGTGCAAGTGAGACTTTTTTTTTTTTTTTGCATCTTATAGTCCAAGACAGTCTCTTAGTGAATGGTAAGTTAAATAGCTGGCCCAAGGTCATATGCTCAATATGTGTTAGGGCCAGTTCTTGAGCTCAGGTCTCCCTGTTTTTAAGATGAGCTCTCTCTGGTATGTCCTGCTGTCTCTCTTTAATGACTATATCTTCTTAAATTTCCCAGAAATAAAGAGATAGACCGGTTACAAAGATTGACTGATGGAAAGCTCATGTGCTCCACTGGTATTCATACAATGCTGATAGTGCATAGGCTTTACAGAGGAAATAGACAGGTGTTCTGAAGGATGAGAAGAGAAGGATGGATGGACAGGTGATACTTTGTATTATTGGAGGGAGTACCCAAATTCATGAGATCACATATCCATTATACTATTGAAATATTAATTTTAAGCCCCTAAAAATTTGATAACCATGTTCAAATATGAGGAGGTGCTTTCAAAATGTTCAACATAAGAAAACTATATGAGTTTTCTGAAATCCCACCTCATGGGCTTACTAACTGTAGGACTCTCCCCATAGCTGTGTGACCTACATCACCTTAATCTCTTTAGTCTCTTTTTTATCTGAAAAATGGGTATACTAATAACACCTACCACACTGGTTGCTGGGAGGCTTAAATGGTACAACATGGATAAAGTACTTTACAGACCTTAAAGTCCTATATGAAAATGAGTTATTATTACTATAACAGCACATATTGAAATTCTATATTTCAGCTCTCAAGTGGTTTTCTCACATGGTAGCCACCTTGGCTGAGGGAGATAGGTAACCTCAGGCCTCTTACAAATGAAATCATATTGAGTTGCTACATTCCCCAGAAAATATCAAGAAATACTCTTAAGTCAAATACTTATTCTTGAGATAGAGAACCACCATTTTACATTCCATTGCATCACAAAGTTTTTTTCTACTATTCAGCCTGTTAAAGCTGTCCAACTTTCATGACCCCATTTGGGGTTGCCTTGGCAAAGATATTGGACTGATTTGCCATTTCCTTCTCCAGTTCATTTTATAAATGAGGGAACTGAGACAAAAAAGGCAAAGTGACTTGCCCAGGGTCACACAGCTAGTAAGTGTCTAAGGCCAGATTTGAATTCAGGAAGATGAGTCTTCCTGACTCTAAGTCTAACACTCTTATCCACTACACCACCTAACTGCTCCAATAATAGAGTTAAATCAGGTGAAATTAATACTTTATTGACTCACAGGTACTGTGTGTTTTCTCCCCAGCAGAATTAGAATCACTGTTTGATACCCTAAACACTGAGGATATATTTAGTTTATTCCACTAATGTCCTAGAGGAGCTATGTTTGGATCCTGGCTTAGTAACAGCATATACTACCTGTGTGACTTTGGCTATTACTTTCTCTCTCTAGGAATAGTATCCTCATCTGTAAAATGGTGTGGAGAGAAGGGTAGATAATCTTTAACTTTTCTTCCTCATCTAAAACTATGATGGCATTCTCTTTGGATGCTTCAAAAGGTGACCCTATGTTCTCAAAGGCCATGCCATCAGAGGGGAAACTCTAGGAGACTTTCCAGTTAGACATCAAGGCTAGCAGTAAGCTTTGCATCTGTCATCTGAACGGCAGCCAAGCTGGGTACAGAAAAGTCAGGACATTTTTCTTTAGCACAACAACTGATGAAGCTGCCTATTAAGTTACAGAGTGGATGGGACTGATGTTGGGGGGGAAGGCACCTACATCAATGAAATGACAAATCATAAAAGCCTCCATTTTGAACTTGAAGGGAACTTAGAAGACATTTCATTTATTCCACTACTTCTCTCCTATTTTATAGTTGAGGAAACGGGGATAGAGAAAAGTTAAGTGACTTGCCCAGGGTTACAAAGCTAGCAAATGTCTTGAGGCAAGATTTGAACCTAGTCTGTTCAAAGTCCAGTGCATATGGTCCACTAGACAACACTGAATCTTTTAAGAAAACCTTTTAAATCATTAAGCATTCGTTTTGTCTTCCACACCTCTCCCCTCCTGCACACACTTGAAAAAGAAAAACAAAACCCTCGTAACAAATAAATGCCATCAAGCAAAACAAATTCTCATTTTGACCATGTCCAAAAATGTATCTCTCTTTCTCCATGCTGGTCTGCCACATCTCTGTCAAGAGATGGACAGCATTCTTCATTATTGAGCTTCTGGAATCAGAATTGTATTGATCAATGCTCCTAAGTCATTCAGAATTACTCATTTTAAGTGAAATGTGCAGAACCAGGAGAACATTGTTCACAATAACAGCAATATTTTATGATTAACTTATCCATCCTCAGCAATACAACGATCCAAGGCAATTCTACGGGACTTGTGATGAAAGGTGCTGTCTATTTACAGAGAAAGAACTGGGAGTGCCTGAATGCAGATCAAAGGTCCCTTTTCTTTACTTTCTTTATTTTTCATGGTTTTTTTGTTTTGTCTGTGTTTTCTTTCCCAGGATGACTTACATGGAAATGTGTTTTGCACGAGTATAGATGCATAACCTAAGTCAAAGTGTTTGCCTTCTCAATGGAAGGGTGAAGAAGGGAGAGAATTTAGAACTCAAAATTTGAAGAAAAAGAATGTAAAAAATTGTTTTTATATAAAACTGGTATAAAACAAAAAGAAAAGTATTGAATAAGATAAAAAACCAAAATTGTTTGTTTTTATGGTATTGGTATCATAGTATAATGGTTCTCCTGGTTCTGCTGACTTTACCCTGCTTCAGTTAATGCAAATATTCCTGAAACTTGTTCATTTCTTAGAGCATTCCATTCCATTTCTATACTATAATTTGTTCAGCCATTTTCCAGGTGACCGACACCCCATTCATTTTTATTCATTGCCACAACGAAACGAGCTGTAATAAAATATATTGATATAGAAAATAGTTTCCTCTTTCTTTTATCTCTTTGAGATAGAAAAATAGGAGTGCTTTTGCTGGGCCAAAAGTTACACTCAGTTTAATAAGTGTGGACATAGTTCCAAAATGCTTTCCAGAGTGACGGTCCTGATTCATGGTTCCATCAACAATGCATCAATTTATCTGTTTCCTTGAAGTTTTTTCTGCATTTTTTTAAATTTATGAAGTAAAGCAAACATTTCCATAACATAATAGAATAAAAAAAAGAAGATTGCACATGAAATTTCAGGTCTGTTATATGCGTCTCACTATTCCTTTTAAACACATAAAATTATCATGTAAATTTGATTTTTATTTTTTACTTTTTATGTTCCTTCCATACCACCCTCCCTACCATTCGACACAATAGTATATGTATATATTATGCTTATATTTCTATTTATCAATTGTTTCTCTGCATGCAGATAGTGTTTTCCTCCATATGTCCTTTGTAGTTAATTTGGGTATTTGTAAGTCTAAATGACTTAGTCACTCAAAGCTGTTCTTAAAACAATATTGGTGTTATCATGTTCTCTTGGTACTGTTGATTTCACTCTTATGTCATGTGGGTCTATCCATGTTTAACAAACTCATCGTTTCTTATATTCCATCGTGACCACATACCACAGCTTGTTCAACCATATCTCAATTTTATAATTTCTTTTTTAGTAAACTTTACCAGTCTGATGGTTATGATGTGGAACCTCACAGTTAATATTATTTTCATGCCTCTAATTATTAGCGATTTGGGACATTTATTTTTCAATCTGTCTATAGATTGTTTGAATGTCTTTCATTAAGAATTGTCTGTTTATGTCCTTTGGCCATTTATTGATTGGAAAATTATTTTTATTCTTACATATTTGGATTATTTCCTTGTCTGTCTTGGAAATGAAACTTTAATCAGAGAAACTTGCTACAAAGTTTTCCACCCTCATTTAAAAGTATCTCTTATAATCTCAGTGTCATTGGATTTGTTCCTACAAAACTATTTTTAATTATAAATTTCCCTTCATCTTGTTTTTGTATACTCCCCCCTCCCCCCAATCACTCCCTTTCCCACTTCTTATTTTGAAAAAGAGTGTTGTGGATGAGGAATGTTCTCAGCACCATTGCTCTAAACTTAATACAGCTTCTACTTCCTTGCCTCTCTACTCTTCCCCTCAAATAGACTTTAATCATGGGTTCTTACTCCTTCATTCTTTCCTTCTCAATCTCTCTTGATGAGTCCCCCTCCTCTGAACTTAGGGTTTGTTTTGCTTGTGACTTATTCTTCTCTGAACCTTCCCTCCTAAGACCTTTCTTCACTCTTATTCTCTATTTTCGTTTCTCTCCTATTTCCCTCACTTTCTACTTCAAACCCGTGTGTGTGCGTGTGCATGTGTGTGTCCTAACCTCTTTCATAAGTTCAGATGAAAGGAAGGTCAAAGTAACATTCAGTCCTCTCACTCCTTCCTCATTTCTATAGACTTCTACCTGGACCCCATGATTCTGAAAGACTGTAAATCTCCCCATATTCCTCCCCTTTTCTTCTCTAGAATATTCTTTCCCCCTTTACCTTTCCTTTCTTTTTTTGAAACAACATGACTAAAATCATTCCCAAACTTCCATCTTATTTGACCCCCTCTATGAACCCCAATGACATGGCTGTTCTTAAGATGCTTCTGTCCCCACTTGCTCCTGGTAGAAGGTATTTCTTCATCTTGGTAAAGTCTTTTCTTATTACTCACTTGTATTTATCTCTTTATAATATTTTTACTCCTATATTTGTATTTTAGCCTTTCTCTTCAGCTCCATTCTTTTCTTTGGGAATGTTCAGATGTCCTCCATTTCATTAAAAGTATATCCCCCGTAGGATTAGACCCAGTGTTGCTTAATAAGTTATTCCTGGTTACAAGCCTGTATTTTTTAACTTTTGAGATACTGTGTTCCATACTCTTCCAGTACTTCATGGTGGAAGCTGAATTAGATGACCTTGACTGTGCTATCTTAGTCCTTGAAGACTTTCTTCCTGAAGCTTATAACTTTTTTTCTTTGACCTGGAAGCTCCAAATTTTTGATAAAATGGGCATGTGTGTTTTCATTCTGGGCACTTCTTTAGGAGGTGAATGCTATACTCTCTCTCTCTGTCTCTCTCTCTCTCTCTCTGTCAGTCTCTCTCTTTCTCTGTCTCTCTGTCTCTCTGTCTCTCTGTCTCTCTCTCTGTCTCTCTCTCTCTCTCTCTCTCTCTCTCTCTCTCTCTCTCTCTCTCTCTCTCTCTCTCTCTCTCTCTCTCTCTTTCTGTCATCTGGTTCTAAGAGATCCCTGAAGGCTTCTTACAAGGTTTCTTAAAATGTTGTATCCATGATCTTTTTTTTTTGGTCATGGTTTTCAGTCAGTCCAATGATCTTAAATTACCTCTCCTTGATTTTTTTTTCCTTCAGTGGTTTTTGACATAAAAGAGATCCCATTTTCTTTCTCGTCCAATCATTTGATGTCTCTTATTGTCTCATGGAGTCTTTACAGCTGTTTGTTCCATGGTAATTCTCAGAGTGGCCAGAACATTAGCAAGGCTTTGTGCTGTTGTAAGCTTTTAATTATCCCAAGTTTCTTGTCAATAGCACTGTGTTTTTTCCCAATTCTTATATGCATCACTGCCATTCGTCACATAGTTTTAATTTTTAAAAAATTCTTCATTTCTTCTAGGAATTCTAATGGATTTTGTATTCTTCTTTGAAGTTTTTTTGAAACTTCTTTGAAATATTTATAAGTATTTTGGAGTTATTTTCTCTTTCGGTTGTGTCTTAAACATTCTTAGAGCTGATTATTCTCGTTGCCCTTATTTTGTCATGATCATTAATTCATCTACTACATTAGCAATTTGTTCTGGGCAGTCTCATGCTGCTTGCTTACCTAAGAACTCTGGAGGCTAAGTTCAAGGGGGCTCCTGGTGCCTTTGGAAAGCCCCATACTGCTGGTCTAAGCAAGGGGCTGAGTCCATGAACAGCTCTGGGTTTCCTGGGATCCTGGGAAAGTTCAGCATTCTGAAAGTTGATTCTGTGCATTTGTTCCTTTTTGGAGACTAAGTACAAATATAAATCATCTCTGGGAATGCCAGCGCTGCTGACCTAGATTGGTTCAGTGTTCCCGCTCCTTAGCCCCTCTAGGGTCTCCTAGTGTGATTGATCTAGGGATAAATCCATGTTCTGCTCTCGTCATCCCCATACTGATGGACAATGAATCTCTGAACATGACCTACTTCTATAATTCCTGCCCTGGTCTCCACCTCCTTGTGGATTGAATTTGTGATCTTGGGCTGGAAAGATGACCCAGTGTAGTTTCTCCTTCAATTTCTTAATTATCATCCAGGCTCGTGTTCTTCCTAGATCCCTTTGGGGGAATCTGGGATATGCAGTTTTCTCCTTCTCTGCCATTTTGGTTTGAACTCCTACCATATTGAATACTAAGATATTGAAACAAGCATATTTGGACAGTGTTATCCAAACTTGGACTCAGAATCAATTGGGTTCAATCCTTGTCTCAGACATATCATAACTGCTTGACCTTGGGTAAGTCAAGTATCACTCAACACCTCAAACTCTCCAGGACTGTATGTTACATAAGAGTTGCTAATCTATAATTCCACCGCTGTTTTTCATATCAAGGGTTTTCCCCACTAATGACATCAAGGATCAGGACTCTGCCATGAGAAAAAAGGAGAAAGAGAGAGCAGATCCTCATGATGTTTGGCTCTGATCCAGTGTGATGGTATTTTGCATTTCTTTGAGATAAAGGGATATTTTTAAAGCTCATGTATTTGGTCCTGCTGGAGCAGTGTCTAGAGTGCCACTCTGGAGAAAGAAAGACTCATTTTCCTGAATTTACGTCTGGTCTCAGTGGCTTACTAGCTCTGTGACCCTGGGCAAATTATCTTCTCCTGTTTGCCTCAGTTTCCTCTTCTGTAAAATTATCTGGAGAAGGAAATGCAAGCTACTCAAGTATCTTTGCCAATAAAGCCCCTAAAAGGAATCGTGAAAAGATGGACACTACTGAAAACCAATTAAACAGTAGGAGCATTTTAGTCCAACTAATAGATTATAAAAATGGGAAATCTGAGACTGGAAAAAGGGAAGGGACTTTCCCAAGGTCAAAAAGAGATTAAGATAAAAAAATCAAGGCACTCTGAAATCAAATTCAGTGCTCTTTTCAATATTCTCCCTTATCATTTTTTTCCACTTGATGAGGTATCTCTCTCCTTTCTGTAGTGCAGTGTTAGGAAGAAGACTAGCCAGGGAGTCTAGAGGTCAAGGTTCTAGAATCAGTTCTAATTCTGAATGCCTGTGTAGCCTTGGATAGTCCTTTGTCCTCTCTAGTGCTCAGTTTCCTCATTAATGAAATGAGGAGATTGAAGCAGATAATGTCTGTTGTCCCTTCCAGTTTTGATATTCTGTGATTCAAGGGCAAAAATTTGATTGAATTGCTGCCCTGGGAATACTTGTTATAAAACAATCATGTCTTATTATTTCAGCTTAAACTTAATCCCAAAGGGCGGGAAGGAGGCTCAGAAGAGTTTAAAGGAGAGAGAGAGAGAGAGAGAGAGAGAGAGAGACAGAGAGACAGAGAGACAGAGAGACAGAGAGACAGAGACAGAGAGAGAGCGAGACGGAGAGACAGAGACAGAGAGACAGAGAAAGAGAGAGAGAGAGAGAGAGAGAGAAAGAGAGAGAGAGAGAGAGAGAGAGAGAGAGAGAGAGAGAGAGAGAGAGAGAGAGAGAGAGAGACAGATTTCCCTGATCTCTGTTCTTTGGGATGGCAGATTTAATTGCTTTTGGATATACTCAAAGATTAGTGAATTGAAATGAAAAAAAAAAATTCAAGAGGAGCTCTGTTCATCCTAGGGAGGAACCATCTACTCTATGCTTTCTTTTTTCTGAATGTATACTAAAGTGAAGAGTACTGGATTTGGAATCAGAGGACCTATGTGTTTGTAAAAGCTCAATTCTGCTAGGGTGACCTTGGGTAAGTCCCTTAACCTTTCAGGAAGTCTCAATTCCCTTATCTCTAAAATAAAACACTTATGCTAGATGACCTTTAACTTTCATCCTAACTCCAAGGAAATGGGTTATTAACATGTCTAGGAAGAAGGCCATTAAATGTCATTGTTTCAGCTTCCCAAGGTACTATATCTAGAGCTGAAACAGAACTTAAAGTCCATTTGATCTAACTTCATTATTTTATGAATGAGGAAACCAAAGCTCAGAGATATTAAGTGATTTGCCCCAAGTCACCCAGCATCAAGGGAGATTTGAACCTGGGCCCATTAAATCCAGGGACAATGTTCTTTCCTCCTACTATGTATTCTCTCACTTTCCAAAATAAAATATTTCTTTCACTTTGGAAGATTTACTTTATTAGCCACATAAAGAGAAATAATGGCTCATTTCACTATGTCAAAACCAATATACACTCACTGCTATTTACTTTCTTTTGTATAAATTTTAATGCATTTTTAATTCCACCCCACTGGTTGGTAAACCAACCATTGAAGTGACTGCTACCCCGTAATGTATTGCAGTCATTTCTAATAAACCTGGACTTTAAGATGATTTATCCTTATCTCTGTAAGCTCCTGGAAATGGAGCTACTCCCTGAGCTGTAAGAAACAGTGGCACTTTAGCTAATGACAGAGGATTGGGAGACACCCGAGAAAGGAACAGAAGGGTATGAGCTGTTAAGGCAGAATCTGTAAACTTACAGTGTGACCTTCTATAAGGACATTGTTCAATTAAATGGAAGGACTTTGGTCTTTAGTGACTCCATTGCTGTCCATCTAATCCAGCACCTAATCACATTAAGTCTGGTGCTTTTATAGTCTTTCAAATGAAGAACAAAATGATACATGGAAAACCAAGTGTGCTGTCATGACTTCCTTCATAATGAATGACAGGGACAAACAGCTTATTACGAATGAAAGTTGAACTAACACACCCAAGAAGGGGCAGACCTCAGTGTATTAACAATAAAGAATTACATCACAGAATCGCAGCAAAGGCTGTAAATTAGAGACATATGGGAACAGAAAAACATATGGTAATCCTGTTTCCTAAGGACAGCAAGAGGAAATTGATGGACTGCTTATGTACCCCATGGAGAGTCATCCAATATCAAAAGACTGAAGAAAACCTCCAGGACATTGGATAGACCTCTTCTGGGGAATTTATGGAAAGACATGGGCATCAGTCACATAGGATGAGAAAGTGGAGAGGGTTACTGCCTACTCTGTGAAAATGAATACTCACTTCGATGATCTCCCTATGTATGTATATATGTATGTGTACACACACACATATATGTATATATATAATGATAGTGGAACTTCCTTTAAATATATGGGTTATGGTTATTAAATAAAGCATAGGCATAATAATAACATTTATACAATGCCTTAAGATATTTAAAGTGGATTACATTTACTATTTCATCTGATCTTCAAAATAACTCTTCAAAGTATATGCTATTATTTTCTCCATTTTGCAGATGAGAAAACTGAAGTAAACAGAGATCAAGTGACTTACTCAGGGGCACAATTACTCTTCCAGCTGAACTCAGGTCTTCCAGACTCTTAAGCCCTCTTATCCCTGTCCCCTTCACCCCCTACTTGTTAACGCCTTCTCTTCTGAGATGACTTTCTCTCTACTCGGTGTCCCCCTTATTCATACCATGTTATGTCCTCTTTTACAATGGGAGCTCCTTGAGGCCAGAAATTGATTTTGCTTTGCTCTGCATCCCTAGCCTTGAGCGCAGTGGTTGACCATCATAAGGTATGTGCTATTGTGATTTCTTTAATATAGGTAACTTCCTGGTGAGAAAATTCTCTCTACCAGTGCAAGTAAGTACCTTAGATACAACTTAAGTAATTGTTTAGAACACAGAGAGGTTAAGCTATTTGTCTAGAGACAGACAGTCCAGCCATTTCAAAGGTGCAGCTTAAACCTGGGTCTGACTAGCTTTGAGGCTGACTCTCTAACCACAGTGATACATTGCCTCTCACAGATAAGGTGAATAATAAATGTGTCGTGACTGATTAGCTGACTGATCACTACAGTTCAAAGAGGAGAGAAACCTTATTGGAGCAAATCCTCAGACTGCTAAGATCATGGATCCTTTGATATACTGAAGCAAAAAAAGAAAAAACACACATACACATATGCTTGCCTCCAATGATAGTATGAAAATGAATGAATGAACTAGCTTGTGCTGACTTTCCTAACTGTAAAGCCTATGCATATGTATGATCCTAGACCGACGTGTCTAAAGAAATGGCTCTAACTTTGGATAACTTTGCTGGACCTCACTTTGTACATCTGTAAAGTGGAACAATAAGGGCAGTTAGGTGGCGAAATGGGTAGAGTCCTAGACCATGAGTCAGGAAAACTCATCTTTCTGAGTTCAAATCTGGCCTCAAATACTTATTAGCTATGTGACTCTGGGCAAATCACTTAGCTCTATTTGCCTCAGGTTCCTCATCTGTAAAATGAAGTGGAGAAGGAAATGGCAAACCACTCCAATATCCTTGCCAAGAAAACACCAAATGGTATCACAGAGCCCAGTAGGACAGAAAATGACTGAACGACAACAAAGTGAACTAATAAGTCTTGATTCTGTTGAATCAATGAGCTTTTATAAAGAGCTTATTGTGTGTAAGTGATAGAACTATAAAGACAAAACAAAATAAATCCAACACAAAACAGCCCCTGCCTACACTCTACATAATACATAAGACAACTTGATGTCCAAAGCCTCTGACAGGGATATGGTTAACAGTGTGATGCCATAGTCACTGGTAAAAGGTGCACTTTTGAGACAGTTTCACCCACCAAGGAAAAGCATCCATTTTCCCCATTACTAGACTTTTCCCTTTAATATCAACTTCTCAAACTTAAACAATTTGACAATCCATAGTTAAAGGCCATGAGATTTATTAATACACACATGTAACCCAGGAGACTCAAATAAACAATGAAGAATAGTCATTTTTAAAAGTAGGCTGCAATAATGTTGCAAACAGCATTGATTTCTCTTTACCCTTCCACGTCTCTTCTCTTCTCTCAACATGTCTGAGGGGTACAGAAGGAAAAGGGAATGGCCAAGTTTGAAAACAAAACTAAAAGTAGACATTTTTCTCTCCATTTCCTGGAACATAATCCTCTCTCTGAACTAACACTTGGTAATTAGATTCCTTGAGTTATGGCAACTGCATCTTCAACATAATCTATGAACCCATTATGCCAGATTTATAGCTCATTTCCCCCTATTAATGTATTGGCCTCAGTTTCTCAGTCATGGCTAGTCATTGTCAGAGGTTCCTCCTTTGGCACTGGCAGATGATGCTTCAGTGGAGGGCTCTTGATTACTTAGTCTCGGGGTCAGCTAATGCTCTCGCGCAGGGCATTCCTTTATACTTTCAAAAAGGACCAGAACATATAGCCTAGGATCAGCAATGGGGGATGGGGAAAGAGAAGAAGCATTTATAGAAAATCTGTTATAATCTGCTGAATGCTTTATAGATATCATCTCATTTGATACAACAATCCTGGGTATTTAGGACTGGGTTATTTGACTTGGCTTATTCTGAAGAGTTTGTCTATTGACTTGACTTATTTTAAAATTTTAAATATTTTATTAAAAATACATTGAACATGGATATAATCAACTGAACTTTGTGATCATCTATATTCAAATATGGGCAGCTAGGTGGCACATTGAAGTGAGTACTCTTCGTGAATTCAAATCCAATCTAAGAAACTCTCTGTGTGTACCTGGGCAAGACATTTAACTCTGTTTACCTCAGTCTGTGATCTGCAAAATGAGCTGTTGAAGGAAATGGCAAACCCTACAGCAGGATCTTTGCAAAGAAAACCCCAAATAAGGTCATAGAGAATTGAACAGTACTACAATGACTCAACAAGAACGCCTTTAAATAATGTTGATGCATAAAGACAGTACCATAACTTGGCCATCAACAAAGGATAAAAAAGAGCAGAAAAAATCTGCAAAACTAATCAGCACATCAGCCACATCCCCCCTTATGTGCAATGTTCCATCCCCACACTCCTCTACTTCTTGCAATTTACTTAGCCCAGCCTTTTTCTCTTTGTAATCTATGGTATTTACTCTTTTTCTGATAGAAGATGAAGAAAAAAAACTCATAAAAACAACCAGCTGATCCTCATTAAACTGATGAGTTACCAAAAGCTCTCTCTTAATCCAATACACAATAATATTATATTCCTGAAGAATGAGTTCTGCAGTGAAAAGTTGAGAAATGAAAGGAGACTTCTTCCTCCCCCTCCAAAATTCATCAAGTGAACTGAATGGTCTCAAGAGCAAATGAGAAAAGGAATGGGTAAGCTCTTACTCTCAATGATAAACTGAGATATCATCATGAGAGGGCTCAGATATGGCTCCATGTATGGGGAATGGAAACTTTCAATTAGGTCTGTGTCCTTAAACTGGTAAACTTGTGAGTTTGCTCCATTTATCCTGAGAGAGAGAGTGGCAGGTGCAATGAAGGAGTGAATACTTTAGAATGAGAGGAACTTGAGTTTGCTCTATTTTTGCTCTTTACTGTTTGACAAAGTCACAACTAGAATTTTTTGTGCTCAGAAGCAGTAGCACAAAAGGCACCCTGAAATGAGTTTTAATAACACATTTAATTTAAGGGAAAGAGTAAAAGAAACAATAAATCTCAAGCCACAGAACTCCCTAAGAGGAACACAAAGAGCCTAGAACATCACCCCTCCTATGGATGAATCCCTGGTCCTGCTACAGTGGGAGGGCTTCCCTTCAGAGGAATTGGACCACTGGGCAACTTCCTATTTTAATAAGTATTCTTGTTAACTACTTTAGATGCTCAATTCAGTTCAAATGTTTATAGATAGAGATCTAGCAAATATCTTAAAAGTCATTTATTCCAACCTTCTCATGAATCAATCACCTGGCATTTATTAGGCTTCTCATACATACCAGACATTGTACTAAGTGCTAGAAATAACACAAAAAAGATATTCCCTGATTTCAAGAAGTGTATAATCTAATGGGAAAATAATATTCAAACAATGATGTTCAAACAAGATATATACAAGATATATTGAAGATAATCAATAGAGGGAAGGCACTAGGATTAAGAGGGATTAATAAAGGCTTCTTGCAGAAACTGAGATTTTGACTAAGATTCATAAAGAAACTGAGGCACAGAAAAGTGAAACAACACTTCCTAGGTCATGGAGGTGGTAACTTTTAAAGATAAAATTTTTAAAAAGTAGATGTTTTAGTATGACTTTAAATTCATTTCCCATCTTTTTTATGGATCTCAAAACTGAGACCCTTTAAGTGGATGTGGTTTGGCCAAAGTCACACAGATAATAGATGGAACAGTCAGGATGTAAACTCACATCCTCTGACTTCAAATTCAGTGCTCTTTCTTCCATAGCACAATTTGTGAAGGAGTGTAAGTAATGTTAGCACTGCAAATCTTGACATCCTGGGACAAAACACCACTTGCCTTACCCTAATTATTCTCCATTTCTATGTATCCTTTGCCAAGTGCCTTGAACTCTCTTAGGCACAATTTCGTCATCTATAAACCAGTGATATTGGTTTATACACTGCATACCTCATTGAGATAAAAGAAAAAGTGCTTTGTAAATGTTAACACAGTATATAAATTTGAACTATTATTAATATATTTCAGACTTTTATGAAGTCGGAAAGTGCTTTGTAAACTTCTAAGTACTATATGAATGTAAGCTGTAAAAGCAGGCATATTTTTCTTTGAGAATAAGCTATGAAAGATGACAGAGAGAATTTTTCTGAGCTCTCCCAGTTAAGTTAAACCTCTAAAAGAATTCCGGAGTGACAGAATCCACAAAAAGGATGAAGTGAAAAAGTTTTACAGCCCAAAGCAACTTAGAATGATTTCAGGAAAGGTCTGTCTTACTTGGGTAAAAAGGGAGCAGAGCCCAGCACAAGCAGTGTCCAGCAAGCAAGTGGAAGTCTCCTAGCCACAGCACAGATCACTACCTGGGGTCCCACAATCATTGTTCAGAAGGCCAGTGGTATAGCAAGCTAGATGTGAGGCCTCCAGCTCCAGCCCAGCATGTAAACTTTAGAACCCAAGGCCAGCTTCAGAAACCAGGGCACAAGAGGTATGACTGAACTGGGCAGCCCAAGCAGAGTGGGCAAGCTGTCAGCCCCAGAGGCCATGGTGCAGAAAACCAATGACCAGACCCTTGGCCCCCAGTGCAAGAAGTTTAGATAGTGCTTTCCTGTGCCCCAGGAACACAGTTAAACTTTTAAAAGTCAGCAAAATACAAAACAAAAAAGGACTTGATCATAGAAAGCTATTATGATAACAGGGAAGATCCAAACATGAACTCTGAAGAGGACAGGAAAGTAAAAATGCCTACATGTGTAGCCTCAAATGGAATTATGAATTGGTTTCAAGCCTAAAAAGTCCTTTTGGAAGATCTCACAAAGGATTTGAAAAATCAAATAAGAAAAGTAGAAGAAAAAATTGGGAAAAGAAATTAATTATTCAAGAGAATTATGAAAAAAAGAGTCAACAGCTTGGAAAAGAAAGTATAAAAATTGACTGAAGAAAACAAATCCTTAAGAAGCAGAATTGGCCAAATAGATAAAAAAATCACTGAAGAAAACAACCTCTTCAAAAGAGGAATTGAGCAGGGGAGCCAAGATAGTGGAATAAAAGTAAGGATTTCCCTGAGCTGTCCCCCAAAGCCCTCCAGATATCTGTAAAAATGTCTCTAAACAAATTCTAGAGCTACAGAACCCACAAAAGAAGTCAGCAGGAAGGGTTGTTTGCACTGAGTAGGGAGAGGAATGCAATCTGGGAAGGGCCCCACCTGTGTGCAGCAGGCTTCAGGGGACTGAATCATTGACAACTGTGGCAGTTTCCAAACTTTTCAACCTGCAAACACCAAAGAATCAGCTGGAAAACTCTGTGGCACCTGGGTGAAAGAAGAGCATGCCTTCAGGTTGGGTCCAACCACAGTCTCAGGGCAGTGAGAGTGGTGATGGCACCAGTGAAAGTTGCAGCAGCTGAAGAGGCTGCTTCTGGAGCTCTGGGCCCACTGACAGTGGGGGATCAAGTGGCTGACACAAAATCCCTGAAGCTTGAAACAGTATACCCACCCCCACACCAACCCCTACTGGAAACAGAATTCTATGTTAATAAAAGTTCTAAAGTCCAGTGTTTGGCTGAGAAGATGAGTAAACACTGTAAAATAACTCAGACTATAGAATCTTACTTTGATGACAGCGAAGATCAGGGCATACAACCAGAGAAGGACAGTGGAGTCAAAGCTCTTACATCAAAAGCCTCCAAGAGGGATATGAATTGGCCACATGCCATGAAGGAGCATAAAATGATCTTTTAGAATCAAATAAGAGAAACAGATGATAAATTGGGAAGAGAAATGAGAGTGATGCGAGAAAATCATGAAAATCAAGTCAACAGCTTGCCAAAGGAGTCTGCAAAAATACTGAAGAAAACAACACCATAAAAAACAGACTAATTCAAATGTCAAAATAAATCCAACCATCCAATGAGAAGAAGAATGCCTTATGAGGCAGAATTGGCCAAATGGAAAAAGAGGTCCAAAAGGTCACTAAAGGAAATAATTACTTCAAAAATAGAATGGAACAAATGGAAGCTAATGGATTTATGAGAAACCAAGAAAATATAAAAAAGAACCAAAAGAATTAAAAAATAGAAGACAATGTGAAATATTTCATTGAAAAAATCACTGACCTGGAAAATAGATCCAGAAGAAATCATTTAAAAAGCCCTGGACTACCTGAAAGCCATGATCAGGAAAACAGCCTAGACGTCATCTTTCAAGAAATTATCAAAAAAAATTGCCCCAGTATTCTAGAACCAAATGATAAAATAGAAATAGAAAGAATTCACCAATTGTCTCTGGAAGAATGCTGAAAGGAAAACTCCAAGGAATATTCCCAGGTCAAAGAGAAAATATTGCAAGCAGCTAGAAAGAAACAATTCAAGTACTGTGGAAATGCAATCACGATAACACAAGATCAAGTAGCTTCTACATTAAGGTATTGAAGGGCTTAAATATGATATTCTGGAGGGCAGAGAAGCTAGAATTAAAACCAAGAATCACCTACCCAAGAAAATTGAGTGTGATCCTTCAGGTCAAAAATTGGACATTCCATGAAAAAGAGAACTTTCAAGCATTTTTGATGAAAAGACCAGAACAGAATAGAAAATCTGACTTTCAAATACAAGAATCAAGAGAAGCATGGAAAGGTAAATAGGAAAGACAAATCATAAGAGACTTATTAAAGTTGAATTATTTACATTCCTACATGGAAAAATGATATTTGTAGCTCATGAGACCTTTCTCAGTATTTTTGTAATTCAAGGAGACAGACAGACAGACAGACAGACAGACAGACAGACAGACAGACAGACAGACAGACAGATAGATAGATAGATAGATAGATAGATAGATAGATAGATAGATAGATAGATAGATAGATAGGATAGATATATGGCACATGGTGAGTTGAATATGAAGGGATGATATTTAAAAAAATAAAATTAAGGGGTGAGAGAGGAATATGCTAGGAGAAGGAGAAAGCGAGAGATAGAATGGGGTAAATTATATCACATAAAAGAGGCAAGAAAAAGGTTTTACAATGGAAGAGAAAAAGGGGGAACTGAGAAGGAATGAGTGAACCATCTCATTGGATTTGGCTTAAGAAGAGAATAATATCCACACTCAATTGAGTATCTTACCCCACATGAAAGTAGGGGGAAAGGGGATAAGAGTGGAGGATGATAGAAGGGAGGGCAGATTGGGGGAGAGGGTAGTCAGAAGCAAACAGTTTAGAAAAGGGATAGGATCAAAGGAGAAAATAGAATAATTGGAGAGTGGGATAGGAGAGAGGGGAATATAGTCTTTCACAACTATTATGTGGGTATTTTGCATAACTACACATGTATAACCTATATTGAATTGCTTGCCTTCTCAATGGAGGTGGTTGGGGAGGGAGAAGGGGGAGAATTTGAAACTCAAAGCTTTAAAAACAAATGTTAAATTGTTTTCACATGCAACTGGCAAATAAGATATACAGACAATCTATTTTGCCCTTCATGAAAGTAAAGGGGAAGGGAATAAGAGGGGTGGTGATAAAAGTGAGGGCAAACTAGAGGAAGGACTAATTAGAATGCATACTATATCAGAGTGGGGGGAGGGGAAAGATGGGGAGAAAATTTGTAACTCAAAATCTTGTGGAAACTAATGTTGAAAACTAAAAATAAGTAAATAAATTTAAATCTTAAAAAAGTAGAATTTGCCAAATAGAAAAAGATGTGCAAAAACTAACTGAGGGAAATAGTTCTTTAAAAATTGGAATTGGGCAAATAGAATAAGCATCAAGATTCAGTCAGCTGAAATAATAAGAATAAAAGAAAATAAAAGTGCCTCATTGGCAAAATAACTGATCTGGAAAATAGACCCAGGAGAGATAATTTAAGAATTTTGGACTACCTGAAAGCCAAGATCAAAAAAAGAGACTTCAAGATATTATCAAGGAAAACTTCCCTGATATCCTAGAACCAGAGGGTAAACAGTTATTGAAAGAATCCACCAATCACCTCCTATAAGAGATCCCCAAATGAAAACTTCAAGGAAAGTTGTAGTTAAAATTCAGAACTATCATGGCAAAGAGAAAATACTGCAAACAGCCAGAAAGAAACAATTAAAATATCAAGGAGTCACAGTCAGGATGACACAGTATTTAGCAGCTTCTACATTAAAGGATCAGAGGGCATGTAATACGATATTCCAGAAGGCAAAGAAGCTTGAATTACAACCAAGAATCAACCATCCGGTAAAACTGAGCATAATTTTCCAAGGTAAAAGTAGAATATTCAATGAAATAGGGGACATTCAAACTTTCCTGATGATAAAATCAGTGCTGATCAGAAAACATGATCATCAAATATAAGACTCAAGAGAAGCATTAAAAAAAAAAGTAAAGAGGAAAGAAAATGAACTATGAGATAATACAGCACCAATTTGGAGGAGAAATTTCAGTTGCAAAGTAAACTTCATCCTTAAAGCTCCTGTGAAAATTTAAGTGGTAGACAAGACAAATAGTCCTTAAGCAAACAAGCAGTGATAGAATAAATGTATCCATCATCTTCAGCATACCTCTCATTATATACAAATTCCACTTAGAATCAGAAACAAGCAGCTAATATTGATTTCTTTATCTGTCTAGGGATTCAAAATTATCAATTGTAGTATTTCATACATCATCATCACCAATTCCTGCAGGCACCAGGTAGATTAATTAACATACCTAATTTTGTCCTGTTCAAATAACCTAAAATTTCTGTACTCCAAATGCATGGGAAACTCAATTTGTTAATTACCATTATCTTTTCACAACAAATACATCTTGATATCTTGAAGACGATGAGGATATGTATGAGAGTCTAGAATGGAGCACAGCAGTGGGAGGTTGTTTTATGAAGTCATGTCATGAATGGAAAGATCACTGGACTAGAAGCAAGGAGATAGATGTGAGTTGTGTAGTGCTGGTATTGGAAGTGTGAAGTTTGGAGTAAATAAGTTAACCTTAAATTCCACATCAATAAAGCAAAATTAATACATATATATTATATATACATATATACATATCTACACATATATATGTGTATGCATATGTGTGTGTATTCCTAGTGTCTATACACTCTCAGAACTGGAAATGACCTTTGAGGCTATTTGGACCAACCTCCTTTCCATTTTTGAACTGGACTAAATGACCTCAATGGTCTCTTCTAGCTTTAATACACACCATACCTAATTATGTCCATGTTTTCTAAATAAAGGACTGTCTCATTCTCCTTTCTAAACCCTATAGCATCACGAACAGACATAATACATATTCAATAAATGTCAAATGATTTGAAGAATGACAGCACACACACATTGAAAAAATCAACCTGGGACCAAAACTTTGACTGCCAAGTCTACTTTCTGGCAGAGATTCAGTTACACCAGCTAAAGGCTACATGTTGATGAAGCCAACACAATCTCATTCTATTTCATTTTTTCTCTTTTGTTGGTCTCCAATTCCAGAATTTCCTACTAGGCAGAGTCCTTCAGAATATCCAGTTGGGATATTTTAGCATGCTGTTCTAATGTTCATGTTTATTTGCTTTGGATATGACTGCTTCTGAATCCGTCAAAACTGGGATCATTTTGACTTTAATTACTTTTACTTTGGAAAGATAATTATTGACGTGGTTATTCTTGTTGCTGGAAACATCAACACTAACATCCATACTTTGGATCGTGATCATTTAGGGACCTGCTCAAAGAAACTTGTTGGTGAGAAAGTCAAATGTAGATTTAGCATTTTATTTTAGATTCCATTCTGTAACTGATTCTGTCCTATAACTGCTGAAGCTATATTTATAAGTTCAGATTTTCTGCTTTCCTCTCTGAGCTGAGTTGTCCCCAAAATCACATTAATTCAAAAAAAAATATTATCTCTACACATCTTGCTGTTCATGTACAATGAAAGGAGACATGGTATCTTGCTAACAAGCCTTGCTAGATGCAGGTGGGTGGTAGGAAGTTCTGTAATCTCTGCCACAGTGCCTGTCCTTCAAGAAAGTCTGGTCTATTATTGCTCTGACACTAACTAGCCATGCAGGTGGACACCATCAATGAGATTTCCATAGCAACAAGATGGAAGGAGGAGTTGTTGCTAGCCCTGTGTTCCAGACTTCCCTGTAATCATATGGTTTTCTATCATCTATATATTCTTCAGCCTTTGTAACCAATCCTATTGTTTTCCATCTGGGATACTTCCTGTTCTTTGTTCTCTTGTACTTCCCAAAGAACAAAAAGTTGTCAGAGATCATTGGACTATTCAGTCAGAATGCATTTACTGAGTGCTTATTTACTAGCCTTTATGAAGGCTAGGAAGACCTACCTCACAATCTTTTGGCTAACTGAAAAGTCTAGAGAACTCTTTCATTGGTATTTGCTAGCCCTTCCAATGAATTGGATGTGCTCAGAACTTTAAGCCTCAGTTTACCTTAATTTTTAAACATAACATTGGGCTTCAAATATCATTAAACGAGTTTGAAATTAACTGCTTTGGTTTTATATTGGTGTTTCTAATGGAACGATGAAGAGTTAGCTTATTCAGTTAGTTTAAGGAGATAATGAGGTTAAGGTTACACAAATAAGTATGCAAATAAGTATAAAGTGATATAATGTTTCAGGAGGTAGAGAGCCTTAGCATAGTGGATAGAATGCTGAACTTGTAATAGGGAAAACTAGGTTCGATTTCCTCCTCAGACAATTACTGTCTGTTTGATCCTGGGAAGTCAATTAACGTCTAAGTGCTTTCTATGTATTCTCTTCTGTAAAATGAGATGGATATCGCCTGTAAGGTCTGCTACCTCCACAGTAACCTTCTGTACCTGGAATTTCACTCCTTCCTTATGCCTTCCTCACCTGGAAGATCATTATACCATCATGACCCCTTGGTTCAATTGGATGGTTCTTCACCAAACCTCCATTTTAAGGAAAAGTGACCGTTGTCCCGTAGGGTCCATTTTTTACTCCCTAGACTTCTTTCTCCACTGTGTCTCCCATGGGGCTATTGATTTACTACCTATCACTCCTCAATTTTCAGGTTCCTTTTATATATTGTCTCCCATATTATAATGCAAATGTTTTGGAAAACCAGGATAGTATTTTTTTTTGCTTACTTGTATTCTAAATGCTTAGCACAAAGATATAGTAAGCACCCAGTAAATGCATGCTACCTAACTGAATGGTCCAATGATCTCCAACAACTTCCATTCATGCTGTCTATATCTTTTATGAATAGTTATTTGCATGCTGTTTCCCCCCATTAGAATGTGAACTCCTTAGTGATAGGGAGAATGATTTTGTTTTTCTGTGTATCCCTAGAATTTAGGAAAGTGCTAGACATATTATAAGTGCTTAAGAAGTACTGACAGACTAAATGTTGGAAGCAACAAGTAGTGCTTGCTTTGGAGAAAGGGAAGGATTCTATGCTATGAAAATGAGCTTGAAATACATTCCAGATGGTGAGGACAGCCTTTGTAAAGGAAAATAAAAAGGTAAGGGGTGAAATGTCATGTTCAGGAAAAAGCCATTAAGTCTACTTGATTGCTATAAAGAGCAAATGAAGGGAGGGGTTACATAAATTTACTTGCTCCCTACCTGAGAACATGTAATGGGGAGGGTGACATGAACCAAGGTTGAATATCATTAGGTAGACAAGAGCAGGCTGTCCATCTTTGGATTTTATGAAAAGAATATTATTTTTCTAGTTTCATTCTGATCTCATTACTGGGCAAACAGAATGAGTCAACAGAGGAAGCAATCAACATATGATGCACCCACTGGAACCTATAATGCACAATGTTGGCTGCTCCTCTCAACACCCCCAATTATCAGAGGCACTCAAAGGGTAAGTAGTCTGCCAGAATTAGTCACAGGACATAATGGCCCACATCCTGCATACCTATTAGCAAATGGAGAGTGGCCTTAGAATGGCAGTGTGTCATCACTACAATATTTCAGGTAAATACCCTTTGGGGACCACTTTATAATGGTATCTGCAGATGTTTGCAGCTGGATAAAACGTGATAATTCCAAGGGTACCTGCACCAAAAGAATGATGCCAGACCATTGGATTTATTAATCATTCACTGCCCTATGATGCCATACACATGAAGCTATGTTAGCCATCATAAAAAACTTGAATGCAAGATCCAGCCCTCCATGTTCCTTAAGAGATAATTCACCTCTGCTACAGGAGATGATGAGGAAAACAACCACAAAAGCAATAGTACTTTATTTGTGATTTCACTGATACTAGAGCTCTCAGGGGAGGAAATTCCCTCAATCATTTCAGGTCAGTAACTTTTTTGGAATTTATAATCTCAGAAATTTGCTTCTAATCATGTTACTGTTCAATCATTTCAATCATGTCCAACTGTTTATAACCCCATTTGGTATTTTCTTGGCAAAGACACTGGAGCAGTTTGCCATTTCCTTCTCCATCTCTTTTTATAGATGAGGAACTGAGGTAAACAGGGTTGAAAGACTTGCCCAGAGTCACACAAATATCTGTGGCCAGATTTGAACTCAGGAAGTTGAGTCTTTTTGCTTCCAGGCCTGGTGGCCTATCCACTGCATCACCTAGCTGCCCTTGCCTCTATTAAAGAGAAGTTAAATGATTGACGTTGGATCACCCAACCGGTATATGTCTGAGGTGATCATACCTTGAGCTTGTGCCTTTCTGGCTCCCTATCCACTGTGCCAGACTGCTTTAATGATGATGCTCCCAACGATGGTGGTAACAGCAACAAAGACAATCTGAAATATAAATTTTTAAGTCAACATAACATTGTAGATGAAGAGTTGGCCTCAGAGCTAGGAAGACCTAGGTCCTAACTGCATCCCTCACAGATAAGCTACCTGAGCCTGTACAAATCATTTTAGCTCTAAGTAGCCCTAGAAACTCTCAAAGGCTATGAGTGGCAGAATGGTTGCTGATCTCCATTAGGACAGGGAATTCCCTCACTGGATTCCCCACTCCGATATAATTACAAATCTGGACATCATCCTCATTAAAGCTAATTCTTAAATATGACTTGAAGTTTTGCAATGCACTTTGTATATTATATATATAAAATTTATATTTTATATTATTATATTATATATTATAAATATATGTAGTATATATTGTTATTTTTCATCTGATCCTTAAAACAATCTTGTGAGGTAGATATTTGTATTCTTTCTTCCCTACCCTTCCCTTCCTTCATTCCTCACTGCCTTTCTTCCTTTTTTCTTCTTTCCTTTCTTTTTTCTTTTCTTTTTTCTTTCTTTTATGATCTTTGAGCCCAAGAATATAAAACCTGAAACTGCTTCCATTTCTTCTCCCTCTATTTGCCAGTAAGTGATAGAACCAGTTGCCAAGATCTGAGGTTGGATTTTGTTTGTTTGTTTTTGTCTTTTCAGCATTTAAAATCTCTTATTCCATCCTCATCATGAGGTTTCTTAATTATTCTTCACTTTCTGCCATTGAATAGATATTATTTTCATATCTGATATTGTTGGTCTCTGCAACCTTAATTCTGGCTTTTCATTCAGCCAGTCTGGTATTTCACATGATGTATTCTGCACGTAGGTTAAATAAATGGTGTGATAATTCACAGGTTGGTTGGGCTCCTTTTACAATCTTAATGCAATCAGTTGTTCCACATCAGGTTCTCACTGTTGCTTCTTGACCTGCTTGCTCAGGGAACAAATAACATGATCTGGTTCTCCCATCTCTTTGAGGACTTGATGTATTTTGTTAGGTTCCACAAAGTCAAAGGCTTTACTGTAGTCAATGAAGCAGAAGCAGATGTTTTGTGTGTGTGTGTGTGTGTGTGTGTGTGTGTGTGTGTGTGTTTCTGGAACTCCCTTGTAATTCAGTGAATGTTGATAATTTGGTGTCTAGTTTCTCTGCCTCTTCAAAAACCAGCCTGTTCTGGTAATTCTCAGTTAACATGTTACCAAAGCCTAGCTTGAAGAATCTTAAGCATAACCTTGCTGGCATGTGAATGAGCACAATTATTTGGTCATTTGAACATTCCTTGACATTGCCCTTCTTTAGAATTTTGGGCTGGATCTTTTTCAATACAGTGAATATAGTTGAACTTTCCAAATTCACAGGGATATTGAGTACAACACTTTGGTAGTATCATCTTTTACGGTTTTAAGTAGCTCAGCTGTAATTCTGTTACCTCCTCTAACCTTATTGTTAGTGATACTTTTTAAGGCCCACTTGACCTCATTTTCCAGAATATTCTAGATCAGTAATCATCACTTTGTTGTGATTATTGGTGATGTCTTTCTTTTCTACTTTGAGTTCCCTTGTCACCTTTTCTTAATCTCTCCTACTTCTGTTAGGTCCTTCAGTTTTGGATCTTTTATCACACTCCTTTTTGCATTCCCTTCGTATCTTTAATTTTCTTGAAGGATCTTTTGTCTTTATCATTCTGTTGTTTTCTTCTAATTCCTTTCAGTGATCATTTAAGAACACCTTGCCATTTTCTGGAATCCTGCATTTAGTTGGCTCCATCTTTCCCTTTCTCCTTTCCCTTTCACTTTCCTTCTTTCTTCAGTTATTTGCAAAGCCACATCAGACAGTCATTTTGCTTTCTTGCTGTTTTTTTTTTCTTTCACATGCTTTTATTGCTGCCTCCTGCACAGTATTGCAAACCTCTGTCCATGGTTCTTCTACCAGATCTAATCCGTTAAATCTATTCTTTCCTTTCACTTCATGTCATCCAAATCTGTTCTCAGCCACTTACTAGCTTTGTGACCCTGGACAAGTAATTTAACCCTGTTTGCCTCAGTTTTCTCATCTGTAAAATGAGCTGGAGAAGGAAATGGTAAACCATTCCAGTATCTTTGTCAAGAAATGCCTAAATGGGATCAAAAGGAGTCAGACCTGACCGAAACAAGTGAAAAGCAAACAAAAAACCATTCAGCAAGATTGGGCAACACATCAAAAATGACTAGCCTTGTATCCAGTGTTCCATTCCCATAATCCCTCACCACTGTAAAGAAGAGCAGGAAGGGGGAGGATGATTGGACAATGTCTTCTAAAATCTCACTGAAGATAGTGACTGTGGCCATGAACGTAACTCACTTGCTCCTCAGAAAGAAGGCTATAGAACACCTGGACAACACACTAAAAAACAGAGACATCACCTTGCTGACAAAGGTCTGCATAGGCAAAACTGTGTTTTTTTTCCAATAGCAATGTATGACTGTGAGTATTGGATTATAAAGAAACTAGAGTACCACAGAATCTATATTTTGAAGTTATAATACTAGAGAAGGCTTTTAAGAGTCTTTTTGGATAGCAAGGAGATCAAAGCAATCAATACTTAAAGAAATGAATTCAGACTATTCACTGGAACGTCAAATACTAAAGCTGAAGGTTAAATACTTTGGTCACATAATGAAAAGACCCCGATATTAGAAAAGATTGAAAGCAAAAGTAAAAGGGGAAAGAAGAAGGTGAGATGGATAGATAGTGTCATGAAAACCACAGGCGTGAACTTGGACAGACTTTGAGAGATAGTGAAGGATAAAAGGGCCCGCCAAGCAATGGTCCATGGGGTCACGAACAACTGACTGACTCAAAAGCAGGAAGAACTTTTTGACTCTAGTCCCAGCACTCTCTCCACTACACCAACAAGCTTCCTGAATTGTATATTTCTTACCCCTTGGGAAAAAATAATAGCACTTTCTCTTTTTCTAAATTAATTTGTATATGTTTTACATTTTTACTCCTAAATATGGAATATATCCTGCGCCCTTCTCTCTACTCTCTAGTATCATGTGAATGCCTTGAGAGTTTCTGTTTTGTCTTTGCCTCTCAAGGGTATAGTATTCCATTTGGCATAGAGTCACATTCAATAAATGTTTGATGACATGAATTGAATTATCTTGGAAATCATTTTATATAGCTGGCAGCTCAGTAGTCCTCAAAGTTTCAGAGTTCTATGTCCCTAGGAATCTCTGTGTTTTCTAGTTCTTCAGCTGGCATTCAGTTGATGGATCTGGACTCAAAGTAAGTTTCTTGAAGTAATAGAAAGATTATAGGCTTTGAAATCAGGAATCCTGGGTTTAAATCCTGATTCTACCATTTTCTAGTTCTGTGGCTATGGTCCAGTGACCACAGTCTTCATTTTTCATTTTTCACAAGAAATGGATAATTATTCACTTAAACCCCTCTACTGTCTTCATTCACACCTGTCTTTCTACAAGTTGACGGTTTTTTTTTTTTTTTTAAACAATGGTGTGCACTTTTCCTTGCTCTTTTTTATTCAAGTGTTTTCCTTACTTCTACCTTCTAAGCCTGGGTTGCCCAAGCTGAAATGAAGTCTTGCCTGTCTAAAGCTCCTAAATCTAAGACATCCCTCAGTCTGCAGAGGAAATCTGTGTTGTTGTTGGTGGTGGTGATGATGATGATGGTGGTGGTGGTGGTGGTAATGGTGATGTCATTTGGCTATAACCAACATGACTTTATGCTTGGAAAGTGAACCACACTTCCTGCTCACTGCCTGCCTTCTGACCAGTCCCCTCTTTGACCCTGTTCTATCTTTTTGGTGATTATGGCCTCTCAGGTTCCTAACTGTCTGTCTTCTCCTTGGATGTTTCAGACTACCTGACCTCTGAGCTCCCAGGTTGCCTGCTTCTCATCCACTCAGTTCAGACCCACTGATTCCTCTGATCTGGATGCTCATATATAGTTGGGTCATACTTGAGATAGGGGTAGCATTAGACAGATCCAAGAGATATGGATTCAAGTCCAAGGTCTGACCCTATGTTGAGTGGCTAGGACAAGTTACTAACCATCTATGAACCTCAATTTATTCATTGAGTACTGTGGACGATGCACAGACCAAAACAGTTGTATTATTTTGTTTGGGAATAGTAATTCCCATCTTTCTGCTTCAGTTTCTTCATCTGTTAAGTGAAAGTTATTATATAAGTGATCCCCAAAGTCATTTTCAGCTTTAACCATCTACACATATTGATTCTATGAGGCTATCAAATGATGGTATTGGACTGGATGTTGTCCAGAACTCTTCCAGTTCTAACATTCTATGACTCTGAGGCAGCCTTGTTTCTAAAGGCTACTACTTACTATTTGCCTATAAAATTACCTCAACTCTCCTTTCCTCTCTGATTTCTATTTGTTTTCTTTCTTCTTTTCTCTGGACATAGCCACTTCAGACTGTTTTTCTTCAGTGATGTTCAGTCTTGTCTCACTCTCCGTAATACCATTTTCAGTTTTCTTGGCAGAGATACTACAGTGCTTTACATTTCCTTCTCCAAATCACATGAGGAACCTGAGGCAAGCAGGGTTAAGTGATTTGCCCAGGATTGCACAGCTAGAAGTGTCAGAGGTCAGACTGGACCTCAGGAAAATGTGTCTCTGTGACTCAAGGCCTGGCACTCTATCGACTGCAACACCTCACAAAATGGTCATTCTGTTGAGTTTCCTCTCATTTCCAGTCTCTGTTTCAATTGAAATATTGTTTTCAAATACATACCTGGAATTGGTTTCCAAGTGATTTGACTTGAGATTAACTAATCAAATCCTGTCCCTTTGCCCTGCCACTGGAAGGGAAAGATTCAGGGACAGAAGGCATGGCCCTAATCCCATGTAATCCCTTTTGTTAATAACAGCTTCATTGTGGTATTCATTAAGAGGTTGCCTGATCCAGCTAGGTTACTTGCCACATTGTTGGTCTTTCTATGACAATCAGACAATACCCCTTACATCTCTTTGTTGCTACTGGGGGGTGAAATGGGAAGAAAGAAAGAGAGGTGAGTTTTCTAGCTCTAATGACCCTAGATCTCTGAGCTATGCTGGCTGATTGCCCCACTGTGACTGTGTTATTCTTCTTGAAACAAAAATAGCTTTGAAACAGAGAAAGAAAGACAGCTCAGGTTTTCTCTAAGGAATCATTCATTCAAAAGACATTCAGAGGTGAAAAATTTTCTGTGGAATAAAAAGGGAAGTACCTTTTTAGTGCATGTCATTTTAACATCTTTTTAAAAAATATTTTTAATAATCTTTTCTTCTTTTCTTACATTTTTGGTTGATTTTGTTTTATAGTACTTTTTACATTGCAGTCATGTCCTGAGACACAAACACCTCTTCTGCTCTCCATTAAACCTTCTTTTGAAGCAAAGAAAAACAGCTAAGAGAAACTGACTTGCAAAGCAACCCCATCTGATGGTGAGGCTAGGATTCCAGAGTTATATAGTTTTAGATCTCTAGAGAGGCCTGACTGGTCAACACAATACCATGGAAAGGGTGATCAGTTTGGAACCAGAGAATCTGGGTTCAGATCCAGCCTCTGCCATATGGAGAGTATGTATGATCTTTGGACAAGCCACTCAACTTGTTTGGAACTTGGTTTCTTAATTAGTAAAAAATGGGGAGGGGTTATCACTTCCACCTCTAAAGATATGATCTTATGATCTCTTCTAACCCATAAAGGATTCCAAACTATAACCTAATCATCCTGTGTCTACTTCAAAGATTTCCATTGAAAGGAAACATGCCAAGACTATCAAGACTATGGATGATGCCCATTGGAAGGAAGAGTTTGGTTTGGGTTTTCCCCTGACATCAGGCCTAAATTTACTGCTTTGCAACTTTCATCTATTGTTCTTATTTCTGTATTCAGAGGTCCAAAAAAACAACTCAGCCCTTTTCTACAAGACCTCCCTCCCCACTACTAACATCACCAATTTTCCTTTTCTCCAGTATAAACATCCCCAGTTTCTTGAAGTGATTCTCAAATAAAAACCCAAAGTCTTACTTAGCCCTCTGATAGGCAGCTTCCAGCTTCTCAGTATCCTTTCCAGACTGTGGCTCCTCAAAGTGAAAACAATGCCTGAGATGCGGCATCAAAAAAGATGATAATAGAGAGATTGCTGTACTCTTATTCCTGAAATCTATGTGTTTAATGAAAATTAAGCACAGAAGGGCATCAGCCATTGTGGATTCCATCTATTACTGACTCATATTGAACATGCAGCCTATGCACACACACACACACACACACACACACACACTCACACTCACATACTCACATGCACTCACACACACACCACACACACACACACACTCACACATGCTCACACACACATACTCACACTCATACACACACACACACTCACACACACCGCACCACACACACTACACGCACACACACATAATCACACACACACACATAATCACACATACAGCACACACACACACACACACACACACACACACACACACACACCACCCAGATTTGCTTTTTGGACAAACTTCTATATCTGTGGCTGCTCCCATTTGATCGGATAAAGTTGATTCTTTTCAACCCAAGGGAGAATTTTATATTTACCCTGACTAAATTTTACCATATTGGATTCTGTGCAACAAACTATGCTAACAAAATTATTTTGGGTCATGTCTCTGTCATTCAGTATTTTAACTATCCCTCCAACTCTGTGTCATCTTCAAATCTGGTAAGTGTGCCATCTGTTCCCATATTTAAATCATATATATATATACACACATATATCTACATATATAACACAAAAATGTTTAATATATTGCATATTTATTTTATATATTTTATAGATGAATCCATATTTCATGTACATATATATACATGTATGTACATATGCATATATATATATACATATATGTGTGTGTGTTTATGCTTGTCTGTGTGTGTGGACATACCCAATCCCTGAGGGCACTGTTTTGGAGACCTTCTGCCATGCTGACATCAAACTATTACCCTTCGAGTCTAGACTTTTAATCAGTGATTTGTAGAGTTATTTTTTAGTCATGTCGCACATTTTGTGACCCCATTTGGGGTTTTCTTAGCAAAGATACTCAATTGGCATAGCACTTAGTATGCTATTTCCTTCTCCAACTAATTTTAAAGATGAGGAATTGAAGAAAACAAGGTCAAATGACTTGCACAGGGTCACACAGCTAGTAAGTGTCAGAGGCCAGATTTGAACTCAGGAAGATGAGTCTTCTTGATTCCAGGGGCAGCACTCTATCTACTATGCCACATGAATTCACCTAATTATATCAGCATATGGTCCATATCTTTTTTTTCATAAAAATATCATAAGGTACTTTAGGATACTTGTCAGATCTATTCATCTGAGCTCAACCTCTGTTGTGTCTTGTCTTGCATCTGCAACTATCTACTGGACATCTTGAATTGGCTGTCCCATAAATATCTTAAACACATGTCCCATACTAAACTCTTTTTCTTTCCCTTAAGTATTCTCCTTTTTCCTAATTTTCCTGTTATAATTGATGACATAATCAATCACCCAGGCTTGCCTCTTAGGTGCATTCTCTAATCTCTCTCTCTTTCAAATCCTCTATCTGTTCAGTTCTCAATTCCATTCATTTCTACCTTCATAACATCTCTGGGACCCCTTCTGTCCTCTGACTCTGCCGCTCCCTTGGTGCAGGCTCTCATCACCTCACACTTGGAATCAGGGAATAGGCAACAGCTGGTCTCTCTGCCTCAAGTCTCTCCTCACTCCAATCCACTCTCCACTGAGCTGTCAAATTGATTTTCCTAAAGCACAGGTCTCACCATGTCACCTCCCTGTTCAATAAATTCAAGTTTATTAAGCTGAACCCTTTTCAGTTCATCATTCACACTGCTGTCAAATTGATCTGAGCATGTTGACTCTTAAGTCAACAAAGTCCAATGGCTCCCCATTACCTCCATGATCAAATATAAAATCCTTTGTTTGACTTTAATGTCCTTAATAAAATCCTTATTCCCCATCTGCCTGGTCTTTATACAATACCTGACTCCCCTCCACTTGCTCTTTAGTCTAGTGACACTGCCTTCCTTGTTGTTCCTTGAACGAGATACTCCATCTCCTGACTCCATGCGTTTTCACTGGCTGTACCCCATGTCTAAAACTGTCTCCCTCATCATTGCTTATCTCCCTGCCTTCCTAGATTACTTCAAATTCAATGTTAAACTCTCTTTTACAGGACCCTTTTCTCAGTACCCTTTAATGACAATGTCTTCCCTCTATGATCATCTTTAATATATCCTGTATATAACTTGTTTGTGCACGGTTGTTTGCATGCTGCATCCCCACTTAAACGTTCATGTCCTTGAAAGGAGAGATTGTTTTATGTTACTGTCTTGTTGTTTTGCTTTGTTTTTTCAGTTCTTTGTATCTCCGGGGCTTAGCACAGTGTCTGGAATATAGTAGGTCCTTAAGAAATGTTGAATGACTTGACATCAATTTTTTTTTTAATAAACCAATTCATCTACATTCTTCCTAAAATATAGCTCCCAGAACTAAGCAGAATATTCCAGATGTGTTCTGACCAAGTTAGAGTTAATGGGACTTTTATCTCCCTAGTTCCAGATGTCACGTTATTTTCTTTTTATTTGTTTGGAGGCAGTTGGGATTGTGATTTATCTGGAGTCATAAGTATACGAGGTCAAATTTGAACTCAGGTCCTCCTGACTCCAGAACTCGTGTTCAATCCTCTGTTTCACCTAGCTGCCCCACCATGCCTCTCTTAATGAAATATTAGATATCTTTCTGCAATATCATATGTTGACAAATCTCAAACTTGCATATAGTCTACTAAAACCCTCACGTTTTTGTTTATTTTTTTTTGTAATGAATTGTTATGTTGCCAAGCTGTTCTCATCTTGGACCTGTGAAATTAACTCTTTCAACCCAAGTGTAAGAAAGAGCATTTATCGCTATGAAATTTAATCTCTTTAGGTTAAATCCAATGCTCTGGCCATTCAGTGTCTTTTTGTATCCTTAGTCTTTTTTTCCGAATATGTAGGCTCTTCCTCCAAACTTTGACCCTCCTGCAAATTTGATAAGTCTTCTGTCTATTTCTTTGCTCAAATCACTCTTAAACATGGTGAATGACACTGGGCAAACATTGAGTCCCTAAGTATTCCTCTAAAAATATACTAGCAATTTAAAGTGGAACCTTTAATGACTATTTGGAGGCTTTTCAGACATTCAACCAATTCCTAAACCATCTAACAGGAGTTGTTTTATCTACCTGTTCGATGGTCTGCAGAACATTTATAAAGAATAATAGTGGGATAGCAACGTGCCCTAGGAATATTTCAATTGGAGATCTCTATTGGAAAGAAAATTACATTATTAAAAAGGAAAAAGAGAAAAAAATGAGAAGAGGAAGATAAAAAGGGGACGAAGGAGAAGAAGAAGAAAGTGAAGGAGAGAAAGAAGGAAGATAAAGATAACGAAGATGATGAAGGTGATGATGAGGAGGAGGATGGAAATGAAGAAGGAGGAGGAGGATTTTCAGTATAACAATAAAATATTCACATTACTTTCCTCCCAGAAACCCTGGGAGGTAAGTAGTGTAAGTATTTTTATCTCTATCTTCCTGATGAGGAAACCAAAACTCAAAGATGAAAAACAGCTTGTCCAAAGTTCTATGGAGGTGAAGCATAAGACTTGGTACTAGACCAGTCTTCTGACTTCAAGTCCAGAGTTGTGTTTTGCTTTGTTTTTCCACTCTGCCATATTAACATAGTCTGTTTAATTTAAAAAGAAATAGAAAACTTCCTTTATTCTGATTTATTCTTTTGATTTTTTTCAACTTCCTTTAAGTCTTTTGTTGCTGAATTAAATCGGAAAGGAGCAGCCCACAGTTTAATTCAATTTGACTTTATTAAGGGTCTTCTGTGTGCCAGGTACTGAGAATACAAAGACAAATCCAACCAAACATAATATGAAAAACAATCCTTGTTCTCCAGAAACTTGTATTCTGCTACAATATGGTGTCAAGCATCAATTTCTTGCTTCACTTTTTCACAGGGGAGCATCATCATGGCAGGGTAATCTGAAAGTCTGACAATAAATGGAATAACCGTGACCTGACAATCAATGGATCTGAAATCAGCTGTTTGTTTCATTTTGTTTGTTCCTTCCAGTTAAAAGAAGAAAATTTCACACCAAAGCTTCAGCTGAATTCCTTGTTTTATTTAAAGATTTGTGTCGGATGCTTCTATAACCTGTCTTGCAAAGCTAAAACTCTGACAGATGCATGATGTCTAAATTAATGCCAGCCGTCCTAATCAAAGGTTATTTGCTCTACAGTTTAAACAGAGATTATTCATGGCATGGGCTGATGGGTTTTGATTTTTCAGCATGTCAGCTACAAGATCACAGTGGAGATTTTAGCCTTGTGATAACCCCCTAAAAATAGAGGCACAAATTAGAAATGCTCATTGATTCCATTATGAATTGTCATTTGGAATCTGTGCGCTAGCCTTTCATCTTGCCAGCACACACCAAATGACCCTGACCTTGGATATTCCCCCAAGACTCAGCCCTCATTTAATAGCAACACTCTTCAATGCTTAGGGTTTTTGAAGAGGTTGCACATAATATAGTGGAAAGAATGCTGGACCTTGAAGAAATCTTGGATTTGAACTTGAAGTCAAATACTTTTTTTTTTTTTATCTTGTGTCATAATTATCATGTATCCCTAATAATTTCCCTGGTTGGGATTGAACCAATAGTCTTACCTTTCAAGACATTTTTGAATTTTACTTACACCTCATTTGTATGACTTGTCCCTCTGATTAGAGAACAGAGAAGTGAAGAGCTCCTCCCCAAAGCTCCATTGAAGGAGAGCCCCCAAGCTAGCCTTCTGTTCATTTCCCACATAATGGCATTGATTCTCCATAGTGTCCTGTTATTCTCCCTAGCCCAGCCCTCTTTTCCCCCTGTATTTTGTGTGTTATAAGTTATAAAGTTATACGAACAAGGATTGTCTTTTTACATGTTTATATTCTTAGTGCCTGGCACAAAATAGGTGATTAATAACTGCTGATTGAGTGACTGACTTACTGACCTTCCTTACTGGGAGCTACTTCATATGGTTGTTGAATTGGATGACATCATGTATACAAAATACTTTGTGAAATGGAATGAACTAGCTAAGTCTATCAGGTGTATGAATTCGTTGTGATAAAGAACTCTAAGTAAGGAAATTCTATTTATCAAATCCAGTCAACATCTGTTTTAGAATCCAGCATCTTAGAGAGCTGTAAAAAATAGTAAGTAAAAAAATAAGTAAATTGTGACTTTTCCAGGATTTTGTAGCAAGTATGTCTATAAGAAAAGGCTTGAGCCCTAGTCTTCCTTAATCTGAAACTGGGTCCTACTTCTTTTTTCCCTCCTTTTCTCTCTCCCTCTCTCTCCATCCTTATTGGTACTATTTTCCCAAGGATTTGGAGCAGAAAGAGACCTTATGTGGTCCAACCTCATTGTTTCACAGACAGATAAGAATACTTGCCCAAGGTTACATAAGTAGTATCAAGGCTGAAACTGGAACCCAGGTCTCTTGCTTTAAAATCCAGTATTCTTTCCTCTTGATGCCCAGAGTGACTTCTTTATCTCCTGCAGGTTCAAAAATGAATAAATTCCTCACTTGACAGCTTTGACTTCTCTCCCATCTCTTCTTGTTTTCAGACAAACCTCTGGCAGCTCTGATTTCGCCTGCCAGTCCTCTGTTTATTAAATATATGAACAGCCCCCTTCAATTCTCTTTCCCTGCCAGAAGTATCTATCTAAAGTATACATATTTTTTAAAACAGAAAACAAACCAAAATCAACAAAATAAACCTCTCTGTATGCCCTTGTTCCTTTGGAATTGTAGCCGCATGATGTGAGGAGTAAAGGATGGCATTAAGGGGGAGTGGCATGAAATTGGATACAAACAAAATTTTGGTCAAATAGAATCCCTGTGAGCAGTAGAAAGGAGAATGGAAGCTAGACTTTTCATTGATTGTAGCAATGTCTAAAAGCACAGATCCAGAATTGTAAGGTAGTCCAACCGTCTCATTTTATAGATGACAAAACTGAGGCACGAAGAGGGGAAGTGACTCCTTCAACAGGTAGTATGTGGTAGAGCCCCAAACACCATTCTTTCCACAGAGTTTTTCATATAAAAACAAAATACAAAATATGCAAAGTACCATGAAAAGTATTTTCATGTAATCCAACATCACAGAGTAAAAGATTAGAGATGGAAGGGCCAAGAGTGATCATGAAGTCCAGCTCTTTTCTATCCAGAGAGGAAAATGACCCTCCCTTCCCCCCAAAGAGAAATGGCTTCATCAAGGCCATACCTAAAGGCCGGGCTGAGATTAAAAAAGAATGCTCACAAACCTAGACCTAGAAGAGACATCAGAAATCAATGAGTCTAGTTCCCTCATTTTTTTCATATAAAAATAAAACCAAACAACTGGGACCCAAAGGGATGAAATGAGTTTCCCAAAGTCAAATAGTTCATAAGTATGAAAGGTAGAATTTGAACTCAGTGCCCTTTACTCCACAGCCAGCATTCTTAGTGATTCCACATCCAGCACTCTTTCCATGGCATTACATCGTCAAAGCCATTTTGCACATTCATGGAACATATCCCATCATTTTACAAATGAGGAAATTGAGGTTCAGCAAAGTTATATGACTTGCCTAATGTCAATGAAATAGTAAATGGAAGGTCCATGTTTAAACCAAGGCCCCTGATTCCAAATCTGGCTCCTGTACCACTGTGTTCTGCCATCCTTTATGGCGGCTCTCTAACATGATCCAGAATGGTGGCTGGACCTTTTTGTTTATGCTCCAATGTTACAGTGAATGGGCGCAGGGATGTCCCCTGGCTTAATTCTATGAAGTGAACTGAGAAGAAAATAGTGCCACATTCATCACCACAGACTGATATCCCTACATTCTTCATTTATCTTAAAAGTATGCTTGATTTCTCTTGCTAGTTTTGGACACTAATGCAAAAATCCTGAGGAAGATGCAGTTGGCTTTGAACCAGCATCCTCATGGTTCCCACCCCTCCTAGGGACAAAGAAGGAGACCTCAACTATGGAAACTAAGTGACTGCTTCCTAGAACAAAACAATGGCTTTCCTTGCAGTTCCCATCAGCCTGTAACACTTTTATAGCATCCTTATGGGTGCCATGAGCCCCATAAAACCTAAGCAATGGAAGCTGACATGTCTTCTTCAAAAGAGGTATCACATTCTTAAAGGTCCAATAGCATCGCCAGCAGATCAAAAGTCATGTCACCAGATAATTTTATCTAATGTTATTTGGGACTCCTACTCACACCCTTCCTAGTATCTTATAAATAATTGGGTAAGGCACTTCGTTGCAGAAAGGCACCACAAATGAAGGTTAAATACGTCAGTGGTCTTCAAGTAAGAAAGCTGATTTCATCTGGAGGCCACACTTCACAATGCATATTGTACTGTATATATAAAATCAGACCAAAGGTGAGAAGGTTTATTAGGGAATGCAAAACTACCTTTATGAGCTACAATATTTCATCCTTGAGTCAATCATGCTGTAACAAGCATAGAACGCAGGAGGTAAAATGAAATGGAA
The DNA here is from genome assembly GCF_028372415.1 of Notamacropus eugenii. Classification (NCBI taxonomy): domain Eukaryota; kingdom Metazoa; phylum Chordata; class Mammalia; order Diprotodontia; family Macropodidae; genus Notamacropus; species Notamacropus eugenii. The sequence goes on from NC_092877.1 coordinate 10,604,330, forward strand.
TGTTTGAGGGTAGGGGAAATCTCTGTGACCTTCCATGGGCCTTTACAAATAAACAACCAGCAAAAATAAAAGAAAAAAAGGGAAAAGCGAAAGCAGTGACACCAACGATAATTCTTCTGCCCACACACAGCTAATCACTCTGAGCCAAGATTGGAAGGTCAGCTTCCCCAAAGGACAAACAAATGGAAATATTGCCTGGTCTATTTTAAACGTGAGATGGCCAAAGAGCAGAAAAAAGATTCTGACTGTCTGAATATTACTGTTGGTGCTAGTAGGAATCACTCCTAATTTGCTCCCCCATGCCTTTTTCTGACACATTCAATCTCGCTCTTTCTCAGAATAGTTTTATCGCCCTGAGGTAAGTGTCATAGACCTAGAGATGCATGGTCCAGGATTTGCTTCCACTCCTGAGCCCTGGTCACAACCCAAGAGATGTCACATTGTCCACCACCACCACCACCAACCCCAAATGCTAATTGGACAAGCTGATTGGGAATGAAAAGTGGACGTCAAAAGAAGGGAAAATGAATGAACCACATTTCTCAGAGGGTGTTATTTCTCTCAAAGATTTATTCACTAGGGCTGCAGATCCTGAGCAAAGTGAATGCAGTGCTATATGTATCCTTGGGTTACGTTTTGTTAAGTGCTGCCAAAAAAGTGTCAGTCAAGGGGAAAGTGATGGATGTCCCAGAATATCTGGAGGTATCCAAAACAAATTGTATGCCTTCTTTCTAAAGGCATCCTACTAGTGATCAGATGGGGAAGGGACAGAAAGAGAAAAAAAATCTACTGACTTTTTGGCCCCATGTGGGACACCTTCCATTACCTGGCTCTAACCTATTTTCTGAGCATTATTTCATGTTATTCTCATTGTGCCATCAACATTTAGAGCCAGCAGTTTTGTTAATGGTCCCTTAGTCTTGTCCTGTGTTCTTCATCAGATTATTTTCTCTCCCTAAGAGAGAGGAAGCTATTGCTTCCCATTTTATTCCTGTGAAAGTCCTTTCCTTTTGAAGTCCAACTCAAGTGCTGTCACCCCCATGAAACTTTCCCTGATCCCTGTGCAGGGGAGTGGGTACTCCTCCTCCTCCAATTTTCTTAGAATCTTTTTTTGTTTCAAGTTCTCTTTTGTGCCTTATAAAACAAAGGGATGGGAATAGATAATAAGCTGTGCTATTTCCTTCTTATTTGTGTACCAATACCCGACAAAATTGTAAACTCCTAGAGGGAGAAACAAAGTTGTTTTTTTCAACTTTGTGACTCTAGCATCTAGTACAATATTTTGTACACATTAGACACTAAATATAGATTTGTGAAACTGAATTTATTATTCTTTTCTTGTGGGGCGACTACAAAAGGTCCTCATCGCCGTTCACATTATAATCAAAGTCAATTCTCAGCCTCATGAGAGGCTTCTCAAAGTAAGAGCAATTCATAGAATCATAGAGTTAGAGATGGACATGACCTTATAGATCATCCAGTCCTATTATCTCATTATATAGCTGTAGGACCTGAGATCCAGAGGGGTAAAACTACTTTTCTAAGGTTACTCAAGGTCTTAAGTGGAAGATTTTTGAACCAGTAATCAATAGCCAATCAATAAGTTGTTAAATGTTTATTGTGCTCCAGGTGCTAGGATGCAAAAGTAAAAATGAATTTTTCCCTGCCTTACAGTCTGTCTGAAGAGACGGCATTCACATATGTAGAAGTAAATATAAGACAATGTCTTTTGGGAAGAGTTGAAGGTACCAGGAACTAGGGAAACATGGTAGGGAACGTGGTAACTGAACTGACTGAGCATTTGGGTCAGGTGGTCACTCAGTCACTTAGAAGGAGGTGCCTGAGCTGACCATCAAAAGAAAGTAGGGATCCTAAATGGCAGAGGATGATGAAAATTTACATTCTAGACAGAATTCGAAAGTCAATGGAAAGTCATAGAAATAGGAGGTAGAATGTCACACAGAAAGAGTAGCTATAGCCAGTTTGTCTAGACTAAAGAGTCTGAATGGAGAGATAAGTTGGAGTCAGGTTGTGAAGGTCTTTCATTGTCAAACAAGGGAGTTTTCATTTGGTCCTGGAGATAATAGGGATCCCATGGAGTTCATTGAACAGGAGGCTCAAACTCAGATACTCAGATGGCAAATCTGTCTCTCTGCTGTACCCCACTGTCTCTGATGCATGGGATTTCTCAGATACTGCTGAAGAGCATTTTGTAACCTCATTATAAATAACTCATTGAGTCAGCATCCACGCTTATGTGGTATAAATGAAATGATAAATGGAGAAGTGTTTAATTAGCCATAATGTGTCTTAGTAACTTTCTGGAATAATGAATACTAGGAAATAGTATCTATTAAAATTAGGTATGGGACATCGCAATATCAATAGCAGATATGATGAGTTCCACCTTTGTAGGAGAATGTGCATTTTAGTTACATTATGTGGTGATTCTTTTAATCTGTTAAAGAGTTAAATGCTCTATATTGCATACATCTAATATCATAAAACTGGAGAAAATTGAAAAAGAGCTTGATTAGGGAGGGGGGGAAAGAGCAAAAAAGGACTCAGTAAGATAGAAACTTCTCAGCTCCCATCTGCCTCAGCCTGCTTTGTCAGTACAATATCACATTGTTTTCCTCTTTGCTTATTTTACCTTTCAGCCAGACTGACCTAGTTACTGCTCTCCCAACTCCACATTTCTAGTTGTTGCCTCATGCACAGATTGTTTAGTTCCAGTCCACTCCAAAGCGCATTATATCTTCCTTACTCAACTCTACATTTAGAAGCCTCCTAGCTCATGTGTCTTCTTTTATTCAAATCCTTCCCTGGTCTCCTAAGGACTTCATTCTCTCCCTTATCTCAGATTTTATCTTTTCATACCTGCTTCAATATGAGGCAGCATGATTCAGTAAAAATGTTGCCAGATTGGTAGGTAGATCACCTGAGATAAAATTTTGACTTTGCCTTTTATTCCCCATGTGAACTGGGATCAATCCTTTAAGTTCTCTGGGCTTCAGTTTCCTGATCTATAAAATAAGAGAGTTAGACTAAATGACTTCAAGTGTTCCTCCAGCTCTGAAGTTATGAATTTATGAATCTATGTTCTACCTACTCAAATCAATAAAGTTTCCTTAAATATTGGGAATAGGCTTTGTTTTTATTTTCTTTATTTTTGTAATCCGATATGAGTTGCTTAATAATCAATCACATATAAAAGGTGCTTAATAATTGCTCTTCGAATTGGATTATAGAGGAATGTAAAGAACTAGTAACTGCCGAAGCAAAACTTTCCAATCACTGAAGTGCTGTCAGGGGTGTGATGGCATTTTTAGTTCCTCATCAAGGGCAAAATTCAGACCTTCCCAATACCTCAGAGGCCACTTAAAAAAATCTTAATGTCATTCACTAAGTCAATTTTCCCCTCTGTCCCTTCTCCTCCTTTCCCAACTAAACCATCTCCCTCTCTCTGGCTCTTAATCAGTTCCACAACTGTTCTCAGGGTAGCCCTCAAAAGAACAGGAGTTGGAAAGGGCAACTGGGAATTCCCTGGTAAACAGATTAGAAAAGTTTTCTTTGTTTGAATCAGAATTTGGTTAATAATGTATTTTTTTCCGTAAGATGACTTGTTACTCTTTCTGATAAAAAGAGACCCTGGCTCTACACTTGGATATCTCTTTTTGAGACAGAAGGAAGATTTTCAGATGTCACCACCAAACAGCAGGAACAAACATCTGTTCCCCACATAAGCTTATATTAGAAACCTTTCTCTATGGAAACCTACCTATGCCCCTGAGTATAACTTTGAGTGTGGCCTTGGAAATGTATTATACTGAAGCATTGTCTGGGCCAGATGGTTTAATTAAATGTATTTATTTATTTATATTCTGCTGCCAAATTCTAGAAATGAACATGAATTGACATACAAAAACTTTTCTTAAAAATTTGAAGTAAATAGCGATATTAATTTGGAGTTATTTGCCACAAGTGACTTCAGTTTTCATGGGGATTTTCACTGTCTACTGAATATACTCAGTGGAAATCTTGGAGGCAGTGAGTTGTCTTCGCTACAGAGAACCATGTTGGTTTGTTTTTATTGGGGGGAGAGGAGGTAATGCAATAAACTTACCAAATGGAATTTCAGATTCCTCAGTTGTCCAACCAGAATAAGTAAAGCTGAAGCTGAATTGATCAAGATTGGCTGACCTAGGTATGAAGAAATTACAGAGGAGTGTGGAACAAGAAAGGGGAAGAGAAAAAGAAGGTAGAGGGAGACTGCTGTCTCACTGTCTCATCTTCCCAAACTTTCTTTTATTTTTAGAAATTTTAGATATCCTAGTTTCTAAAGTTCTAATTAATTTATTTGGGGAAATTCTCAGAATTCTGTGCAAATGGGATTTTGCTGATCTTGTGACTCTGAACCCAGGTTGTTCTTTCTCTTTATCAATTTCCCCAAATTATATGTGGTGGAGAGTGCCTGGTAAAACACCTTTGTGTTTTCACTTGGATAGATTCTGTGAATGGAGGGGATCATTGTGCAACAGGTCTATCCAATATACTTCTTAAGCTTCTACAACATGCCATTCTGTCAGGACACGTGAAACAAACAAACAAAAAAATGAAAACAGCCCTTGCCCTAGGGGAATTTCCATTCCACTAGAGGGAATAACTTTTATACAGATGACTATGGCTAGAAAACATAGATAAAAATAAATATGAAATTATTGGGGGTAGGGGTGAGGACATTAAATGGGGATATCAGGATGAGACATAGACCTGGTTTCAAATACCAGCGCTTCTCTTTCCTATCTGCCTGACTTTAGATGGGTTACTTCCTCTCACTGGCTCTCATTTCCCTCCTCTGAAAAACAAGGGTGTTGGACTAAGAGAGCTCTGCACCCACAATGTGAAGAAGCATTTTGGTTCAAAATCCATGGCCATTGATGACAGAGGGCCTCCATACTTTGTCCCCTATAAGATTGATGTGGGAGCCTGGTGTTATTTATTTGAGTAAGGAATAATTTCTAGCCACATATTTGCATGGTGCGACCTTCAGTGGTCATCCAGATGCCCAAAGATCATGGCTCTGAAATGTCCAAGTATCCATATTGTGCCTGAAAGACAAGTCAGGAACACAGAGAAAAAGCCACTGGTGGCAGACATCATATTTGATCGCCATCCAGTTTGGATGGCCTGTTTATTAGCTGGATGCCCTATAAGCAGCCTATCCTGGAATATTCTAGTGCAACAGTGTATGCCCTGAAGCATCAGATTTACTTTCCTTCATTATCTCCTCTCCTGTGGCCCTCACAATGCCATGAAATTATCCAGCCTATTTTCAATCCAGAGATAAGATTTATTTGGCAGAAACAAGGACTGAGGCTGCAGGTTGTGAGAGATGGAATTTCTTCATGTTGGTTTTGTGCTTGTTTCTCCCTTAATTTGAACTTGGCATCCATTTTTCCAGCGCTGGATCCTAGAATGCAGTTGCAATGATAGTCTGGGGATGTTTACTGCACATTGATGGTCGGATGACAAAAATCGTTTCTCTGCCTGATATGGTAATCTGCCTCTTATTCACATCTATTTTTACTCTTGTTTTTCATTTTTATTTTGTTTCAAATGGACATGTGATTTTTATCATTGTACCTCCCAATGCAGAATTTTTTTCAGCTGATTCAGATTAGACACTCTTCTCTTATTTAGTCCCTCGGGTTTAGTCCCTATAGCTTGCTTTAGCTATGGTGTTACTATATGTCAGACAGAGGAATTGACCACAGTTCGTCCCTCCTCACCAATCTGTGGTGGGGGTGGGAGTACAACAAAAAGAGTGTTATATTTGAAATCTGAGGACATGGGATGAAAATATGGTTTTCCTTCTAAAGTTCCAAGGTAACCATGAGCAAAATGCATCATCCCTCTGGACCTCAGTTTCCTCATCTTGTAAAATGAGGGGACCTTTTGTTAATGAGGTATAGGGAAATGGGCATGGAGAAAGGTTTCTTTTGATTTCAGACACAGTTGATTTACCAATTTGAGTGATTCAAAAAAAAATTGCCACAATGGAATACTCAAAGAGTAAAGCTTGGGGAGAAGTATTTTCAGAAATGAAAGTGATATGTGATATAAAAGCAAAAAGCATCAATAACACTTTATGTTTGTGTGTGCGTGTGTGTGTTGTCTTTTTGTTTTTTTGAGAGATCTGTGATTTCATTGACACAGGGAACTCCCACTGAGGAAACTACCCTTGCTGATTCAGATAAGCACCTACTCTGAAAGTGCTTAGAATTTTCCTAGAGTTCTCTGAGCATTTAAGGTGACTTGCCAGTGTGTGTCCAAAGTCGCACTTAAATCGAGCCCTTCCTGACACAAAGTCATGTTCACAAACTCCACGTTGCCTCTTCAACAATACTAACGTAGTATGTATGAACTCTGAGGCTTGTCAGCCCAACTTGCACTGATAAGTCAGGTCCCTTAGAACAAAGTTATATCTCAGACTCCACAACATTCTCGGGGATACTCTTAGGAAACAGGGGTGAGGGAGAGGCTAGGTGTGTCTTTCTCTAATGCTCTTACCCCAAACTTCTATTCGTATACATTTATTTGTTTCCATTCCCATACAATCTCCCCAGTATTACACATCAATGATTTATGCCCCAGTATCATTGAAGCAATTAACATTCATTAGGTTTTACAAAGGAATGTTTATTGACAAGACAGCAAGCTCAGTTCTCATACTTCCACTTGATATGTGAAGATTTTGTTGTTTAATCATTTCAGTTGTGTTCAACTCTTTGTGATGCCATGTGTGGTTTTCTTGGCAAAGATACTGCAATGGTTTGCTATTTCTTCCTCCAGTTCATTTTACAGATGAGGAAACTGAGGCAAACAGGGCAAAGTGACTTGCCCAGGGTCACACAGGTAGTAAGTATCTGAGGTCAGATTTGAACTCAGGAAGATGAATCTTCCTGAATCCAGACCTGGGACTCTATCCACTGTACCACCTAGCTACCCTTAGCCTATAAAGACACCTGGACCATAGGAAGAGTGAACTCAAAGTTAAAACATTTAAAAAGACACTTTCTACAAAGTGTCTGCCCTACCCATACTGAATTCTGAATGCAGCATAGCTTATGGGTGAGTCTCTTTTTGTAGGACCCAGCATCTTCTTTAAAGAGTCATTTCACCCCTAATTGGGGTCCTGGTCACTCCTCAGGACCATACTGGCTGACCAGAACTTCTGGTCTGGACAACTCTGGCTCCCAGACCTCCAGTGTCCTGCTCTACTGATCTTTAGAAAACCACAGTGTCATGCTAGGCTAATACTTTCCAACAATTGGAAAGACTGTACAAAACTGAGACAGAACCAACAACGTGCTTATGCTCTCACATACCACAGGGTGATGGCTCAGGTGGGAAGATAGAGATGCAAGGCCTTTCTCATGGTGATGCACTAGCATACCACAGGGTAATGGCTCAGGTGGGAAGGTAGAGATGCAAGATCTTTCTCATGGTGAGGCACTCACATACCACAGGGTGATGGCTCAGGTAGGAAGGTAGAGCCGTAGCACCTTTTTCCTCATTGTGGGCTAACAGTAGTACAGTTTTTAATCCTTCACTTGAATGCAGCCAGACAGGAAGGAGAACATACCATAGGTGGTTAGACTTTTGAAAGTGCTCCCAATTCCAGTTCAACAAGCAATCAAAAGTCCATTTCTTCATCACAAAGGGAGTAGACCAGAAAACAGACATAGCTGTGCACTGTATCAGCTGAGTGTATTCATTAGGGCTGGACTTGGCCAGTCTGCCATTACTCAAAAATAAAGTAAAAATTAAATTACGTTAATTGGGGGAATGGACTAACTTTTCAACTGTCTTTAATTATTTCTTTACTTTAATCGTTAAGTGTTTTTGTTGTTCTTTATAACTTGGGCCTCCCTGAATGCTTCCTAGCATATCATTAGGATGAACAATTCATCTTCAGTCCAGATAAGTCCTGTGATTTAACCTTGCAAATGTCCATTCCCCTCAACCAGTGGATTAAATGTGCTTCACACAGTTGTCCATGGCCAAAGACAATGGAATATACTCTGTATGGTTGTCAAGGAAACCACATAAAATCAGTTTGCAGCATTATTGAGGGTCATGTGCTGTTGATTTTTAAAATATATTAATACCTACTGTTCATAATAAACCTACTGTTCATTAATACCTGTTCATAAATCATGAGCCTTAGAAGTATTTGTCATGTAAGAGGCAAATGAGATCCTTTTGTTCCATCACACATTGAAGACCCACACTTAGAGATCATGTTTCTTTCACACTTAAAGCTCATCAATGTATTCCTTTGTGAAATGATTAACTTCATACCTATAAGTCCATTTTCTCCTTGGAGGGACTTCATCTGAAGGCTGTTCCTGAGTAAGAGGTGGATGGCACTGTTATCGGGCTCAGGGAAGAGATGTTTTGCTTGTTATTATCGGTATGTCTCAGTCTTGGGACAAGAACCATGTCTCCTGACTTCCAGACAGGATTCTGATCAATGGAGCATATCCCCTTCAAGCCTGTTCAAGCCATCCAGCCATCTATAAGGACTTATTAAGTTCCTGTACCAAGCCAGACACTATGTGAATTGATGGGATGCAGAGAAAAAATCAAAGCAATACCTGCTCTCAAAGAATGTACATTTTTAACACTGTAGGTTTTCAGTACCCACTTGCCAATGTGGTCACCACTAAGTAATTGATCCAATTTAATTCAACAAGCATCACTATATTAAGGCCAAATTTTGATAATAATAATAATAAACCTTGCTAATAATCCACACTCATGGATACGTGGTTTATAACAGGCATTCTTTTTAAATTTTCTCTAAATTGAAGTGAATCCTAGATTTACAAATATAAGGAATCTTAGAGTTTATCTAATCCTAGCATCCTCTATAGGAAAGACATCCAACAGGAGGTAGAACCTGAGTTCAGCCTGAAAGGAGCCTAAGTTTTCTAAGAGGTAGAGGAGGTGAGGATTGAGTGAATTCCAGGCAAGAGCTCTTGCAGAAAACATTTAGATGGAAAAAACAATGTGTTTCATTGGAGAGAGTAGGAGAGTTGGAGAAGAGAATGCAAATAGAACAGTTTGACATTGTGAATTGCATAATGTAAATCCTCTTGAAAAAAGCAAAATGAAACAGACTGTAAAAATCTCTAAGTATCAAACAAAGAAGCTTGTATTTTAATCTAGGTACAATAGGGAGTCACTGTTATTTTTTGATGAGGACAGACATGGCTAGACCTACTTTTTTGAAAAGCATTTGGGAAAATGGAAACAAAAATAAACATACATCTATACATATATCTATGTGGATATGAGTATAATATGTATACACATATACACATTGTAAAGTGCTTTACGTACATTTTCTCATTTGATTATAATAATAACCTTAATGAGGAAGGGGTTATTACTTACATTTATATGCCTAAATAAACACATGCATCATTTCTGGATATGTGTGTACACACACAAATGCACACATATAAATGCATATATATCATGCATATATTAAAAGGTATATCTAAGTGTATCTATACGCACATATCCATAGAAGGAGCAAGAGATAGGTATATAGATATGTGTACTTCTCAATACATATACCAGAACAAAGAAAAAAAATTATGCAAAAACAGTGTTGCCTTAAGCGCATTTTAAAAGTATGCAGTACGATGTTGCTTACTTCTCTGCCAAAAGAAAGGAGATATATTTATCCCCATATATTTCATACAATCTCTTCTCTATGGACCATGATTGAATATTGCAATCGGTTGGCATTCTGATAGGAAGATTGTTTCAGAAACTGTACGAAGGATGGAGTGGAAAGGGGATCATGCAATCAGGACACAACTGCAAAGAGTTAGGAGAGAGGAGACAAGGCCATGAAGTAGGGCCATGAAACTGTAAATGGAGAGAAAGGAACAGATGTGAGAGAGACAGGAGGTAGAAGTGATAAGACTGGCAAGTGACTGTCTCTGAAAGTGACCTCCCTTGAGGCATTTACCATGAGCACAGGCTGCATCACCACTCTCTGGGCATGGTACTTCCTAAGTAATCTTTCATCCAAGTTAAAAATGGGTGCATGGAATGGACAGACAGACTTTCACTTGTGGGAGAAGACTCAGAATTCAGTTCTTGAGTATCTCCACTAAAATTATTACCAATGTTAATAATTGATGTCACATTTTAGAAAATTTTAACACATGCCCATTGCATACAAGGCTGGATGCTGGGAGAGATATCATTAAGTCAGACACTTCACTTACCTTCTCTGGACTACCAGCTATTAAAAGCAGCTGGGTTATGTAATGGATTGAGCACCACATTTGGAATCACGATGACCTAAGTTTTAATCTTTCCTCAGAAATGCAGTAGTTGTATAACCCTGGGTAAATTATTTTATGTCTCGATCTCAAGTTCCTCATCTATAAAATGTGAATGATACCAACTCTATCTTGTCTATAAAATTAGGATAGTAGAAAGCATCTCACAGATTTATATCAACTGGAAAAAAGGCATGTAAAGTTATTCATAAACCTTACAATGCCATATCCATGCTAGCTCTAGTGTTGGTTGAAGATTTCTATTCACTGAGTTGGTTTTGAGTCAAGCTGCACAGATTGTCCTTGGATTATTAAGATCATAGGGTCATAGATTTAGAGGTCAAAAAGACCTTAGAGGTAATTCAATACAACCCCCTCCTTTTACTGATGAGAAATGTAAGCCCCAGGGAGTTTAGGAGATTCACACAGTTTATAAATTTCTGGGGTAGCATTGGAGCCTACTTCCTGATTCCAAGTTCAGTGCTTTATCACCTCCATCCTCTTAAGATTTTATCAGGCTCATTGAAGAACATTTATTGACTGAGTCTATGTGATATCAAATTATTTGTAGTTTTAGTTGAATGCATAATCGTAGAATGACAGGTGTTATTTTCCCTTTAAATGAGGACAGAGTACTGACTTTAGGGTTCTGAAGCATACTGGCTTGTTACTCAAGGTAAATTCTAAGCTTTCCCATCTACTCTGTAAGAGTATAAATGACAAATGTATCAGTAAAATCTTCACAGTTATGAGTGGGCACACACATACACGCACAAAAATAGAGGAGGATTTCAGGAATTAGTAGGGTAGCAGAAGTGGATGGGCGGAAATGAGTCCCCAAATACCCTCTGGAATCATAATAAAGGGTTAGCTTCCTAACTCACAAAGTTTTCAACAGTGATAGGGAAACATTGGTTCCACTGGTGGCAACCTTAACAGAGGAATCAGAAAGCGTGCACAAGTCAAGTCAATCTTATTTTTAAAATGTCACATTGGCTACTGGACATCAATTAGTGTCAGTATTTAAGAGTTGCTGTTTATATTGATGTACATAAAGTCAACTGAGTAGAGAATTTAGAGTTTCCCAAGAAGGATGATGGAAGAGTCAATTATCTCCTATCTTTAAAAGGAGTACAGCAAGTACATTCTGGCTAACTCTCTCAGAGTTAAACAGGCTACATCTCTCTTCTTGGTTCTAGAGTATCCTGCAGATTTGTGTCTCTCCTCTACTTCCATTAAAGCAAGCCCACACTACTTCCACCCCCTCTATGCCATCCCTTCCCCAATTAACCACCAATTTAACTACCTAACATCTAGTCAGTTCCATTTATCTACCTCACATAAATTAGTTTCACCAGGGGATATTTCCTTCAAAGATATAGTGACAACAACAAAGTACGTTTTCCCCAATGTCTGGGTCGTATACGTGGCCCCTTACCACTTTAGTCTCTGAGTGTGTGGGGGTGGGGGGCCTGGCTCACTCTTAGTTCAGTTTTTACTTAACTTTGGGGCAGCTAGGTGGTCCAATGGATGAAGTGCCAGGCATGGAGTCAGGAAGATTCATCTTCCTAAGTTCAAAACTGACCTCAGATATCTCTTAGCATATGACTCTGAGCTAGTCACTTAAGTCTGTTTGCCCTCAGTTTCCTCCTTTATAGACTGATCTGGAGAAGGAAATGGCAAATCACTCCAGTATCTTTGCCAATAAAACTCCAAATGAAATCACAAAGAGTCGGACATGATTGAAATGACTCAAAAACAACAACAAATATATAGTATGGATTCCACCAAGTTCACATTCAAAGGTAACATCAGTGCTAGATGAGTCTTTGCATCAATGGAGCAAAGGTTCCAAAAAACATGTCTTGTTACTTGGAGCATTGATGCTGCATTGGCTGCAAACCCAAAATCTGGGTTACCAAATGTCCCCTTGACCGTTTAAAACTCGGTATCGTAAGTGTCACTTCCTTTTATTAGAATACAAAGGAGCAGGTTCAAAGACCAAAAAACCTGAGGTCCTTTCTCAGTGCTACATGGCCTCAGAGTGAACAAGGCCCCAAAGCTGTTTACCTTCAAACATAGTCTCTCATTAGCCACCATGAGAAACTCAGTTACCAAACTCCCCCAGGATCACTGATGAAGAAGGCCCTGACAAAGGTGACTGAGCTTTTTAAAGGTCCTCCCTGCTCTGACTATGCAGCCAGTTAGAAAACACTCCTCCTAGAAATGTCATCAGCCATCACAAAATGTCCATGCCTGCTTCACTATCTCTCCAAGGTACTTTCATTCTACATCATTACCAAATTCCCAGATGCAAGATCCTCAGCCTCTTCATATGGGCAAATTGTGTCACCCACGCAAGCCGATGCACTCTTGGCATGTGATAGATCTCTGTTACAATCTTAAGAATTGGGAAAAAAAAGTCTAAAAATAGAATGCATCTCTCAACACCATTTTTAAGACAATTCAGATTAATTTTCTTTGCACCTTTTCTGCATCAGACGAATTAATGTATTTGAGGTTTTCTGAACTAAACAATTGCCCAAATTGCCTTTGTCCATGAAACCCCCATGGCTAAAATGTCTCACTTTATCCCATGCTTTAGAAACATTAACTTCTGTCTGGGATCAATTTTAGTTTCTTCTAGGAAGCTTTCCCTGATTCCCATAGAGATTAGTCACCTCTTCTTTCTCAAATTATATTTTGCTTGTTATTTTGAATATTGTATCTCTGCTGTAGAATATAAACTCCTTTAAAGCGGAAACTTTCTTTATATCCCCAGTGCCTAACACAGTATTTTGATATGAGTAAGTACTTAATAAGTGTTTGCTGAATCAAATTCAACATCCTGTATCCATGCCCCCATACTACATCTTTTCATCAAAGAGCTGGCTTTTAGAGTTTAATAGATATTCATACCACAGGCAATTTTATCTTTTAATTCATTGAAGAAAATGGCATATCACCCCAAAAGTGTGGGGAAAGCTAGACATTGTCCATAATACACAGTACCTCATCCTGGCTCTTGTGGGATAGATTATCTTTCATTGACCTTACCTAATAATAAGCCATGTTATCATTTTCTGAAAAGAAGGGAGGAAGGATGACAGATAGAGCAATTGATAATGAAATTAGCTCTCATAAATGACTTTAAGACTTGATACTTTGCTGGGCATTCTCTATTATTTTCTTACAGAACTTTGACATTAGTCTATATCTACTTGGTCTTGAGAGCCATCATTATTATTTTTTTTTTTTGGCAATCTTTTACAATACACTCCCACTGGTTGTTCAATAAATGTACTGTTTATGATCCACAGTGAAGGATTCAAAATATTATTTTGGTAATAAGATTTATTAATGAGCACAATATAAAACTCACCCATCAGCTAGACATTTCTTTACCTGAATGGCATAGACCCAGGAACATAGCTTGGGCTTCCTAGATTCATGATCTTTGGGATTGTTGTACTTATTCAAAGGGGCAGCTAGGTGGTGCAGTGGATAGAGTACCAGTGCAAGAGTCAGGAGGACCTCAGTTCAAATCTCACCTCAGACACTTGACACTCACTAGCTGTGTGATCTTGGGCAAGTCACTTAACCCCAACTGCCTCTTCCTGGGTCATCTCCAGTCATCCTGACGAATATCTGGTCATCTGTATGACAGATGAATATCTGTATCCAGATGGCTCTGGAGGAGAAGTAAGGCTGGTGATCTGCATAGCCCTCACTCACTCAAAAAAAAAACCAAAAAAACAAAGTCAAGTGCATATCATCATTTCTCTGATGGCATGGTCTTCAGTAATGAAGGATGAACACACACACACACACATACATACACACACACCTTATTCAGAGATTGACATGGTCACTTTCATCAGCTCATCCTTAGAAGCTGTTGGGCAACTGGCCAAGGTCAGTCAGTCAATCAATTTATTAAGTGCATACTACATGCAAGGTACTGGGCTAAGTGCTTGGGGGTGCAAATACAAGATAAGGAACATTTGATCACTCTTTTAGATGGCATGAACCATCTCTCATTTTATGTTTTTGTCTTTTTTTGCTTGAGGGGTATTTGTGTGTGTGTGTGTGTGTGTCTGTGTGTGTGTGTGTGTGTGTTGGTCTTTGCAATAAATAGGAACATTTGGAAACTTCTCTGTTCACTTTAAAGTTAGTAACTTCATCAGGTTCCTATATACCAATCACCACTCTGCAGCATCTGGCTGTAAAGCTGTTTAATCTCTCTGGGAGTTTATTGGTTTAAGTCCATGACTAACAATCATATAAAAATATGGTGAAACCAGATGTTTTTAAACTTCTGTAGGGTTTTTTTTTTGATGCTGAAAGTATATTTCTCTCCAGTGTCTCAAGTTTTCTCACACTCGAAAAAACTCAACCCCTTTTCTTCTTATCTCCTCTCTGAGCTTCCATGTAAAAGGCACAAGGGGAATAGCCCTATAAAAATTTCACTTCAGTTCCTTGACCTGAAAAACTTCAGAAAAAGTTTCTTTGCTTTTAGCTATTGACTGTATCTTCACTTCAGCCTTAAGAGAGTTGACATCTAGGCTTCTCTTGATTGGTTATTCTCTCCTTTCAAAAGGCCAATCAGAGTTGCCTGGGTTTCTTGAAGCCCTGACCCTACTGAGGAAGAAGGTTTAACAAAAAGAATGTCACCAGTTAGATGAGGAAGTAAGAGCTACCCTGAATTTCAAGCTGGTGAGTTCATGTTTTTATTCTCTGTGGAAGGACATTACAGAATGTCCTGATTTTATTCATTAGATAACTTCAGGACCTTAGAGAGCTCATCCTACTACTTAGGTTTCTTATACTCTTTATCTTCCAAGGTCCCGATTTCAAGATGCAAAATGAGGGGCTTAGATCAGATAACCTCCAAATTCTTTTCCAACTCTAAAGATATGATCTTATGAACTCCTTCATTTTATAGATAAAATAACTGAAATCCATATAAAAGATCATTAATCATATCCAGTTCAATAAGCATTTATGAACTGCCTTCTGACTGAAAGGAGCAGGGGCTCAAAATCACTGAGGGCAGAAATGGGGCTAGAACCCAAGTCTCCTTCCTCCCTGTTCTGTGTTTTTCTGTAGTGCTTCACTGATTTTCCAGCTCTTAGAGCCTTTCTTCTGGCCATTGGTGATTGACTCATGCCTTTGTCAGAATCCACAGCATCATCAACTATCTATTCAATCTTACGTGTGTGGCCATGTCTGAGTGGTAAAGAGGCCACCAGAGTATGAAGCAGGACATCACAACTTGTCTCCCACGGTTGTCGTTTTCTCCTTCTCCTTCACGTCTTGGAATCCCTAACTCCTTTCAAGATCAATCACATCAAGAGTCATCTCTCCTACAAGATTTTTCCTGATCCTCTATACAATTATTAGAGCTCCCCTCCCTCAAATTAACATGCATTTCATTTGCATTTACTTATCATAGTATATCTTGTTTCCATTCAGTAGAAAATCTCCCTGAGACTAGGAACTGTTTAATTGTGTGTCCTAGTGCCTATTACACTGACTGACACCTGGTTTAGAACTCTAATATCACTGGTGGAGGGAATGCCCATTGAAGAGATTCTAGTGACCTATTCAGATCAACACTGACTCAAGTCAGGGCTCTCTCAACTAAAATGAACTTCCTCTCTGTGTGCCAGATACATAGGAGACATTTCAAAAGTTCTTGAATTAAATAGAGAAGACTTGGATTCAAAATTGGGTCCTGCCACAGTTATAATATCTCTGTGCCTAAAGCCTCAGCTATAGAATGGGAATTTTCAAACTCTGGACTGGTTAACTCACTGGTTTGTGGAAAATTAAATGAAGCAGTATATTAGAAGTGTTCTCAAAAGTTCAATGAAAATGCCAGCTAATTGTGTTAGCATTACTACAAACCTAATTTGCAAGGATAAATCCAAGCATCATGCTCTCCCCTGGCCATTTACGGAAAGAGACGGGCAAAACAAAACATTAAAAACCCTATTTGCTTGCTCTAAGGACTAACTCAACTTTCAAACATTAGAGTATATAGAAATATCTCTTAGTTTTCTAGCTATGACTTTTTTCTCAGAGAAGGATTAAGGCTCTTGTAAGAAACAGAAATCAGTTATGAATTTTGAGTTATTAGATTAGAATTTACCAAATATCCTGGATCCCTTTTTGTTAAAAAAGGCTACATATATTTCCCACAACTCAAATTATTTAATGGCCAGCATGATCTCTAGTACTCTCTCATTTCCCATTTACAACCTTTCCCCATAGCCCTCAAATACTCTGTGTCCTCCAAATCTGTCTGAATACTCCAAATTTCCAGTACCTATTCAAGCTTGAACTGACCCATATTGTTCCATCTGTCAAAATTAATCCACTGCACTATCATAGACATATAGACACATATATGTGTGTTTTTGCATGTACAGATGTGTAGATGTACATATAGATGACTCCATACAGATCCAAGTCATTCAGATACAAACCCAAATGTGTGTATTCATATATTAATCAATAAATATTAATGAAAGGTTTACTATGTGCCAGTTATTACACTAAGAGCTGGGGATATAAAAAGATACAAAAGATATTCCCTGCCCTCTAGGAGCTTACAATTAAATGGGAGAGACAATATGTAAAAAATATGTGCCAAACAAGCTATATACAAGATAAATAGGAGACAATTAATAAAGATACTAGAATTAAGATGAGTGGGAAAGACTTACTATATAAGAAAGGAGTATCATTGAGACTTAAAGGAAACCAGGGAAGTCAGCAGGCAGAATTTAGGAGAGAGACAGAGAGAGAGAGAGAGACAGAGACAGAGAGAGAGAGAGAGAGACAGAGAGAGAGAGAGAGAGAGAGAGAGACAGAGAGAGAGAGACAGAGAGACAGAGAGAGAGAACACAAGCACATGCCTGGAGCTGAGAAATACAATGTCTTGTTGACAAACAACCTGGAAGCCAGTGTCATTGGATCAAAGAGTATATGTTGGAGATTTAGGTGAGAGAAGACTTGAAAGGTCGGAGGGGGCTAGGTTATGAAGGGCTTTGAATACTAAACACAGGAAATTGTATCTGATCCTAAAAGCAACAGGGAACCACTGGAGTAGGAAGGATAACATGTTCAGATCTGCACTTTAGAAAAATCACTTTCGTGGCTGCATGGAAGATGAATTGGAATGGGGACAAACTTCAAGCAGGTAGACCCACCAGCAGCTAATGCAATACTAAAAGCATGAGGAAATGAGAGCCTGACTCTGTACTCCTTCATGTAGTTGCTTTCCATACTGTGTTTTGCTCTCATGTTTTTGTGTGTATCTTCTTCCCCACAGATCTATGTATGGTATGCATACTCCAATTAGGGATGAAAACATGAGAGCAATCACATACGTAGGTGTGTGTATGGTTGCGTCTTCATCACCTAACAGCCTTGGTCCTCTTTGGAATACATTGGAGGTGCCTGGTTTTGATTTCAAAATATCTGTCAGGTTTTAGAGAAGCAATATGGTACAAGATGTCATACCGGGCAGAAATACCTCGTATTGTGCTAATGATGCTGGTAATTCTTCTTCCAAGGAGTCCATTAATCCATTAAGCTGTGTTTGTGACTAGGCTTCTTTCCTCCGAGTAGCAGTGAGCGTCAGGATTTGTTTGTTGACACTGCCTCCTCTCATCCTCCTGTGTCTTTAGCTATGAAGGAGATGATTCCTTTCTACCTGCATTGAATCTCATTGAATACTCAGGGGCTTAGGTATTTGGAGCACACTATCTGTGGTCCATTTATAGAGCACTTCAAAGTAATTACTACTGTTGGGGAAATGATGTTTGAGATTGTTTGCTTTTGGTTTCTTTTTTTTTTTTCCTTTCTCCTTTCTCTCTCAAGATAATCTGTCAGTAATAAAATGGAAAGCATGTCAGGATAGAAGACTAAAGAGGACCAAAGTTAATATTGGGTAGCTCTAGCAATGAGGTGACTTAAGAAGAAAACCTGATTCTTTTACAAATAGCATTGGGAACCACCTAAAAATAACTTGGGCATTCCTCAGGGCTATTTGCAACAAGTTCTCAAAAATGAAACCATAAGTGCCTCTAAAATTTTAATATATCCATGGCTTGATATAGCACAGGACAAGATAGAAACTGATTAGCTTCTGTGAATACTGGGTCTCAACCAGCTTTTCCCTGGTGATAATGAACTGGCAAGTTATAATTCAATTCAATAAGCACTAATTAAGCACCTGTTATGTATCAGGAAAAATGCTAGGCCTTGAGGCTACAAAGACAAAAATAAAAAAAAAATTAATGCTTTCAAGGAACATGCTTCCATTTTATTGGATGAAATCAACATGTATGTAGACAAGTAAATGCAAACTAAAGGAGAAAAAAGTAATTTTTAATTAGTAGAAACAGTCCACCTGGGAGCCAAGACACCTGTTGTGTTGTGTTGTGTTTTCCCCCAGGTCTGCCACCAG
This sequence comes from Notamacropus eugenii, assembly GCF_028372415.1. Lineage (NCBI taxonomy): Eukaryota > Metazoa > Chordata > Mammalia > Diprotodontia > Macropodidae > Notamacropus > Notamacropus eugenii. The sequence continues at coordinate 10,623,179 of NC_092877.1, forward strand.
TTACACATGGGATTAAGAGAAAGTCACTTGATCTCACTATACCTCAGTCTTGTCTCTAAAAGAGAAGTACCTAGGTGATCTTTAATGTGGCCTACAATTCTGAAAGTATGATCTTATATTGTATCTTCCTTTGATTATGATTTCTTGAAGGCAGGAACAATTTTGCTTTGTTTGTTTTGTTTTCTTTTTTCTCCTTAGGAGCTGGTATCATACAAGAGGCAGGGCAGTTCTGTGGATAGAGAGCTATGTACAGAGTCGAATACCTTATTTCAAATCTAGCCTCTGACAGTTACTGACCATGAGCCCTGGGAAATTCACTTAAACTCTCTGTTCCCTGTTGATGTTCAGTCATCTTCCAGTTATGTCTCACTCTTCATGACTCAATTTGGGGTTTTCTTGACAAAGATACCAGAGTGGTTTGCCATTTTCTTCTCCAGCTCCCTACTTTTTTTTTTCCAGATAAGGCACTGAGGCAAATAGGTTTAAGTGACGTGCCCAGGGTCACACAGCTAGTTAAGGGTCTGAAACCAGATTTGTACTTATGAAGATGAGTCTTTCTGATTTCAAGTCTTCTGTCCACTATACCATCTAGCTACCCTACTCAGTGTCCTAGGAAACCCACAAAGCGGCTGAAAAAAATATTGATATATGTCGGTAGACAGAGTTTCCTCATAGTCACAGGTCCAGTCCCAAGCCCAAAACCTAGCACAATTCCTTGCATGCTCTAGAGTTGTTGAATCAAATTGAATAGAATTGAGTTTTACTGAAATGGATTGATTTTGGTATAGAAAATATAGTTAGGTTTGGAAAAGGCATGTATAACTGTACCTGAAAGAAGGAATTGTACATGTATACTTGTTGTTTCAAGTTTACTCCAAATCTGTAGTCCAAGACTAATCACTGACATCTTCTAAGAAGGTTTGTTTTTTTTGTCTTTAGAGAGGTTTATTCTCCCAATATTCAATACACAGGTCTTCATCCTTTTAGCAGGTCACACAAATTAGGACACCTACTCCAGCAATTTTGTTGAGATTTGATTGTCCTTAGAACTTCAAAACTGAAAAATATACTTGGTAGAAATTAATAATTCCCAGGTTTCTCCCCCTTTGGGAGAGAAAATTGGCAGTAATGTAAGAATTTTTCATTGAGGCCCTTCTGATGGAGAAGGCAGGATTCTTCGGAAATAAATGAGTGTCTCTGTGTGTGAGGGTTGTATTTAGACAGGCTTCTCCACAAAGTGAATGTTCAGTTGTAATTAAATGTGAGTCACACTGCATTAAAAGTCTCCCTAAGAAAATCGAAAGGGAGTCCGCTGAAAGGGTAATGGTATATGTACCTCTTCCATCCTGGAGAACTTTTTCTCTGTAGGTGGGGGGGGGGGGGGAAGAAAAGGGGAAAAAAACACCATTTACTTCATTTCTGACACCATTTTTCCATCTATTTCAAAAGAAAATCCAGTTAAGCTTCATGACCTATTACCCCTACTCCCTTCTCCGCCCTCCCATGCTGCAGTGACTTTGTAAATACTTGTCTTGCCTTGTTTTGCCTCTAATTGCACAGTGTGTGATGGTGGTAAGTGCTCTGGGCACACTATCACCCACTCTCTGCCCTCTGATTAAGTGGCCCTCTTAGCCATTGAGTGACCCTAACACCTAATGGGGGTGGTCTGAGGGCCATTGTGGACTTGAGCATCCACAGAGCAGAATTGTTTAAGTCATTCAGCATGTATTAAAAAGAAAGAAAGAGCTGCTCTTGTTTTCTTCTTCTATTATGCTTACTATTTTTTTTTTTGCCTTTGCAGGTTAGGCTTAGCTGTAAAAACCTGCTAAGTGTAATATTTTCTTTGATCATCTGTCTACTAAGCGAATAAAGACTTCAGTAGGATCAGGAGTGCCTGTAGATATTTCAGTGAACCCATCCTATATTATAAACTTGTTTAAGTGTCTATCCTAGATTAGAAATTGATATCTCAGCTACCAAATGAGTTTCTGAAATGTTTTCATTCATTTGGGTAAGGAGCTAAGTAAGACTTAACACATTGATTTTTCTGATCTCATAGTCAGTTACAAATGTTACCCCATGGAACCTTGCCCACCAACTGTGGCCAACAGTAAACTCTCCTAACTCAGGCTTTCCTTTTGTGACTCCCTCTTCCAACTTCCATTTCTTGGCAGGGTGCCACACTATTCCTCTGGAAATGCAATGTTTTGTACTGTTCTCTAATTAATCATCAATTAATCAATCGACCAGCATTTATTGAGCATAGGTCTTGTGTTAGGCACTGGGGATAAACCTACAGGGAATGAAACAAGCCCTATCCTCAAGAAAATTACATTTTGACTGCTTAATGAATATGAGGACTGTCTCCCAATCAGCACAGTGAAGAAAAAAACTGAATTTAGAATGGGAAGATCTGAGATCAAATTCCATCTCAACTCTTTCGCTCTTCTATGACTGTGAAAAAGTTATGCTTGCCATATAAACCTTGATTTTCCCATCAGCAAAATTGGGGTGGTGAGAGACTAGATATTTTATAATATCCTTTTGATCCGTTAGACACATAGAATCATAACACTTTGGAGACAGAAAAGAACTTAGAAATCCTCTAGGTCAACTCTCATTTGATGGAAATAGAACACAAAAAGAGCAACTGGTGTATTGAAGGTTGCAGTCAAATAGAACCCAGGTTATCTGAATACTAGACCCATGTCCCTTCTATTCATTAGGTAATATCAATTTCCTCATTGTGTTCATCCTTTGTTTTCGAAGAGGGCCATGACATCAGAGAAATGATGACAGGACTTGCACTTGACTTTGTTTTGAGTGAAGAAGGGCTGGGCAAGGTCACCAGCCTCACTTTCTCCTCCTAAGCCATCTGGATCTAGTGACCAGATATTTATCAGGATGACTGGAGACAACCCAGAATGCATCAATTCCCTCATAGGGCATTCAATAAATACCTTTTTTTACTAAAATGGGTAATCAGTTATTTTGTTTTGTGTGTGTGTGTGGGGGATATGTTTATGGATTTAATTGCATACACACAGAGAAATATAATGTTGCTTTACCACAGGCATGCAGAGATTCACACGTTCAATTATAAGTAGGTTCTATATTGATTTGTCTATACTTTATGCAGCCCACTTGGGTCCCTTAAATAGAACAATAGTTTAGAAGAAAAGAGATCTTCCTGACAATGGGTGAATTGTTCAGCACTGTGGGAAGATTGGCATTTTTAACAGTATCAAGACTACCTGACAATCATCAGTTTGAGTCACTGACTGTAGCATTTGCTTTCTCTCTACCCTTTTATTGAAAAAAAATTCATCCATAATCCTCTTGAAACCTCTTTCTATTGTATTGTGCTAGAAAGGCATGCCATCATAAGGTGATAGAAACAATTGCATCGTTGAATCATAAAGCTGAAAAAACCTGATAGTTTATGTTGTTAAACCTCATTTTATAGATGGGGAAACAGACACGCAGGGAAGTAAAGAGACTAACCTCATGCCATACTGTTCATATACAACAGAAAATAGAACCACGTACCTGTATCAGCAAGGACCCCAGCATGCACAGGAGGGCCTGCTGTACAAGTACTTAGGTCTACTTTTCTAAAAGGAAAGCAACTTTGGAGGTGTCAACTATCTACTTTAACCAAGCACATGTATCCTTCACTTAGTTCACGGTGAAGAGTCAGCACCCTGAACTTCAGGGAAAATACAAAAAGAAAGACCAAGAGACAGGGCTTCCAACTGTCTGACCATACATAGAGTTAACCAGAGAGAGAGAGGATGACCAACATCTGGGTTTTCAAAGCCTGGGGGCTTCTCAGCAGCTACCTAGAATCTCATCCGGCCAAACAAACACTTCCAATGAGTAAACCCCAAAACACAGCCTCACCTCAAAGTATATATACACTTTTCAGAGCCAGACGGCATCACAACATTTGAGAACCAGTGCCTCATCAGAAATTAACAAAAGGTGTGGGCCTTCCTAAGAAACAAATCTCCCTCAATCAAACTTCCCTTAATGGGCAGGCCCATTAATGCATGGGAAAGATCTTTAACTCTCATTAACATTACAGTATCTTAATTCAAAACATGGTATTCTTCTAATTCCCTCTCATGTGACCTGGCATTGTCAGGGACAAAATAGAGCAATGGGATTAAATTCCATGGAAACCTTTGTAAAATCTTGTAGTGCATGTCAGATGCCATCTTATCCTACCCATACTTATTTTTTTTTTCTACTCTTTGACTGAGTTTTACTCAAAGTTAGATTTCATCTTCTCCAGGAATGAAAACACAGGCTATAGAGAGAGGTGTGGCTCATCCTGATTCCCTGGCTTTCTCCCCATGGGGTGAACCTTCCTCTATCTTTGCCATCAGAGATTCCAAAGTTTGTTTTATGCTAAACATATGAAAAAGTAGCTTTAACAAGGGTTATGTATCTGAACCAATTCTCTGAAATACACACCCTTTTTTTGAATTCTAATCCTCCCTCCTTCCCACTAGTCATTTGCCAACATCATTCTATAAAGCAGTCTATCCAAAAGCAGATCAAACGCTACAGTTTGTCTGCATACCCTCTTTATACATTACACCAGATTGACTTGCTTTTTTGATCAACAAAAGTCTTAAGAAAGTGAATTAATTAAATGGGCTCCTTCAACTGCAGAAAATCTCTAGCAGGAGGCACAGAAACTATTTATGGTTGCATTGGAAGCAGCATGTGCAGGATGCTCAGGAGAAGCCTAAATGCAGGCCCTGCTGGTACCCCAAGCTTTTGGTAGGAAAACAGGACTGCTTCCTTTGCCATACTTTGGATGCTAAATGTCTGGGGATGTGTGCTCCCTCCAAATATCTATAATTCTCCTGGGCAAAAGTGAATGAGAAGAAATATCTTGATGGAAAATGAGAAATGTGTCTGTGGAGCTCAGTAGGAAGAAGGAACATTGAGGTGCTTGCCAGTTTTTCCTGTACTATATGGAAGATGGTAAGACTCAATGCCCTCTTGGCCTTGCAACTTATGACAGTTTGGGGCCCTCAGCTACCCATGCAACTTCTTTTGAAGATTAGTTCCTTCTTCGATAAAATAGGAATAATACCTTAATTTCTTACTTTATAGGATTGTTGAAGGAAAACAATTTTTTTGGATGGTGGTGGTGATGATAATATTAGTATGAATAATGACTTTTTAAAAAAATAAGAATCTGTGATTTAAGTGGAATAAGGAACTCTCATTAAGCTCCTTCAGCTTGTACAGAATAGCGACTCCTTTGTCCTGTAACTTAGAGTCTTAGAAACTTGTCTGGGGAATGAAAAAGATAAATCATTTAACTTATGATCAGACACAAATCTTTCAATTTAGACTGTAATCTGCTATGCCATGCTGCCTCACACACGCATACATAGAAAAATGAATATAAGCATATAGGATAAACTAATTCACATGCATATGCAAATACCTTCTCATGCATATATATATATAACTTTATGTCTTAGTTTATCCATATATGCCAGCACTAAATAGTATGTATATTCAAATATTTTATGTGTATATATTTGTATGAATATGTGTGTATGGATATATTTGTGTCTATAGATCTATATAGAGATCCTCTACCAAAGTCCACCATTGATGTTTACTCTTTGTGTGGCGGTGATCCTGGATTCTCAGAGGCTATGCCAGCAGAACACAAGGTCTGGCAGGACCAACTAACCTGGAAAGGCTTCTAATATTAGCACAGTGACAGACTTTGTGTCTTTTTTCTGAGTACATGCCCAGCTATGTTCAAAGAGGCTCATCTCTCTTTTGGCAGCCGGGTGATGAATTTTTTTGTCCAAAGCAACTTTTCAAAACACCCTCCTGAGTCATAGGGTGGTTACAATCTGTGTCAGTCGAACGAGTGCCTAAAGTGCCACAATAAAAATCCTTGAGGTGTTGTAGTACATATGGGAAGGAAAATAGTGATGAGAGTTTTCAAGCAATAAACTATGCTTTATAGTTACTAAGTAGAAAAAAAATCAGCCTCACAGGTAGAAGATGGGTAATGCACAGCTCTTAGAAAGCAGTTCATTTGAAAGAAAAAAAAAATTGGTAGTTTTAGTGACCTGAAAAGTCATAATGAGTCAATAGTTGGATATCGACATCGAGTGCTTTCTTAGTCTGAATTCAAAAAAGCAATGACTTCCAAAAAAGCTCCAGGAAATTGTCTCATCCTACTCTGCCATCCTCAGATCACAACTGGATCAAGATTCTTGTGTTCAGTTCTGGAAACTGAGACTGCATCACTGTCCACATGTGTGCATGCATGCGTATGAGTGTGAAGGTATTCCTAGGCTTGAAGGTGTGTAAGGGAGTGAACATGTATTTGTGTAGGCCAGAGACTGCAGTTTCTATTGGGAGTAATGGATCCACTCATTACCATCTTCTACCTTTTGTCAGGTAATGAAGTTTTGTCAGAGAAAATAAACTACCTATGTCCATTTAAAATAAAATGTAAGAATCACTACTGCCCATTTATGAGGGGCCCATTAAATGTCTTTGGTACCCAGCTCTGTCTTTGCTCATTTGGGTGGGAAGTGAAGTGCACAGTCATATGGTGGATTAAGTGACCGGCTAAATGAAGCAATTCCTATGCTTCTCTCCAGAACAATGAAGGTTCCAGGCAGAATGCACAATAGCTAAAAGATGACCCTCTCCAGGACTCTCCACAATGAATCATCTGGCCCCTGTGCTTTCTCTCTCCCTGTCTCCCTCCCTCTTTCTCTTCTCTCTTTCTCTCTATACCTACATACATACATATAGATGTGTGTATATATCATCCCACAAAGTGGAAAACATAGCAGTATTTTTAATATTTCAATAATCTTATGCTAAATTTTTCCTTCAGTGTCACATGGTGGCTACAAAGGGTCTCTGAGTTCTTCTGGGCCATTCAAGTGAAGCACAAGCAGGTTTTAGAAAGCCAAGGAAGGTTCAAACTAGGCCAGTGATGGATTGTATGCTTCTTATACAAGGACTATCCTACATAAGATGGAGGAGGGCTCTAACCAGAGTTGACATAAGGCAATGATTTTTTTTCAACCACAGATGATTCCAAAGATCATTAACTAAATCACAGAGTGGCTTTGAGTTCTGTTATTAGGAGAAATATCCATTAAACTGTAGTCCCTTAAAGTAAGAGGGGTCTAATTCCCTGAATACTTTTAGAAGAGTGGTTTGGGGGAAGGCTGGCATATAATCGTTACTTTTAAAGACCATAAATGAAGGGGTAGAAGGGTGGTATTTTGTGATAGTACAACAAGCACCCATGAGACAGAGGGGGAGTGAGAGAGAGACAGACAGACAGAGAGACAGACAGACAGACAGAGACAGTTAAAATTCATGAATCCTTTGAGTATCCAAGTATTTTGATAACTATAAATGAAGATAATGGATGGCCCAGTCACACAGTCCTTCAGTGCTCAGTGACTATATCACATGCTATATGAAGCCTTTCCTGCTTCCCTTCCCTTAGCTGCATATAATCATTTTATTCCTACAATTTTGTCATTCTTTCTAAGTTTTGGTGTACTACACATTATATCTGCATTAGCCTTCTATTTTTTAGTATACACAATTTATCCTTCCCTACAATACTTAAGCTCCAAGAGGGCTGAGACCATCTTCTTTTTCTCTCTCTCAGTGCCTGACATGGACCATTGTACAAGGTGAAAGGATTTGTGGGTAGGATCAAACTTAGAAGTCATTCCATTTAACCACTTCAGCTACTGAGGAAACTGATAACCCCAAATGTGACATGAATAATCAAAGTCTCACAAATAGTAAAGAGCAGAATTGTGGGTTGAATCTAGGTCTTCTGATGGCAAACCCTGTACTTTGTAAAAAATCATGCTGCTTCTTACATTATCTTTTGTGAATTTTGTTGAAAGGCCGTTTTTTAATGTTGTCCTGGATTTGAATTCAGAGGAGCCGAATTCAAATCAAAGCCTTGCTATTTTCTTCCTGAATTAACATCATAACCTTAGGCAACTGCCTTCTGCTTCTGGGATCTCTGTTTATTTGTCCTTAAAATGGATATGGTGCTACTACACTGCATGGGCTAATGGAAAGGAAAGGATTTGGAGATCGTATGACAATGGAGCCAAGTCTGGATCAATGTTATGATTCTTTGGGTCAGTTGATGGCAAGGAGGAGAAGCATTTCATACTAACTTAAGGCAGGTAAAATAATGGAGAAGGTGCTGAGCTTAGAGTCATGATGACTTGAGCCCCTATAGACTTACTATCTGTGTGACCTTGAAAAGGACACAATAGTTTTATATTATTTCTTAATTTTTTAAATTAGAAAATAAGGTCCCTTGCAGCTCTACTTTTTTGACACAATTATTCTTATTCAATTTAATAAAGTTATCTTTTATTGAAATTGAGATTATTTCAGATAGGAACAGTCTTAAGTAAAGTCAATATCCTGCATATCTATACTAATATATAGTATATTTCTATGCATGTATATATAATATACATAAATATATATGCAGTGCATGTAATATACATATATGCTTATTAACATATGCTATATATATTATCCATAGATGCAGAAGGGTGACTAAAATGTGTTTGTGTGTATATATATATATACATACATACATACATATATATACACACACACACACACATACATACATATACATGCCATGAGGTGGCATAGAGCACCAGGCCTGGAGTCAGGAAGACTCATCTTCCTGAATCCAAAAGTTCAAATCTGGCCTCAGGTATTTACTACATGTGTGACCCTGGGCAAGTCACTTAACTCTATTTGCCTCAGTTTCCTCATATGTAAAATGAATTGAAGAAGAAAATGGTAAACCCTTCAAGTATCTTTGCCAAGAAAACCTCAAATAGGGTCACAAAGAGTCAGACTCAACTAAAACAACTTAACAAACTCATAAATCTGTATGTATACACACATACATATGTATCTTTATTTGTGACAGACTATGTCACAGGTTGGTAAAAATGACTTATTTTTATAATTGTGTAGAAGTATTAGGATGTGATTTTATCTTCCATAAGCTTACTGAAAGTATCTGGGACAATTACAGGAGCAGAATGACAGAGGTAAAATATATTTCATCTTCTTCCCATGTTATTTTGATTTGCTAATATGTGTATTTCAAAAGCTTTTTATCTCCAGGCATTGTTGAGATTATGTTTATTTGGTATGTCAGCATCTATTAACAAAATGTTTCTTAATTATTGTAGGGATCAATGTCAGGTCCAGGTAGTTGTGGGCAACAGTTTGAGTAGTGATAAAGCTTTGTTACTGTATTATGTTGAATTAAATTGTCAAGGATGTTTTGGAAATTTGTAACAGATCTGTCTCTGTTAGTTTACAAAGACCCGTGAATTTCTGTGGTCTAATTCTTAACACCTGATTTTGGCATTTTAAATATTTGGTTTACACTTTTTTTCTGCATTGATATGCTTCAGTTTTTACTACTTCATTATATAATATGTATTTGCTGTTACTTTGGATATTATGCTTCACCGTCTTTGGTATTTTGCCATTTTTATTATTGTCATTCAACCAGAAGAGCAGTCAGGCATGTTTTGTCCCCTTTCAGGGATGTATAGCCATATTTTCAACTAGACACAGTGTTACTTCTATCTGGTTGCATATAAGTCAGAAAGAAAGTTTTCTTGATCTTTTCATCCACCTCCTTCCATAAATCTGCATGTGGTAGCAGTCACAAGATATTTGCAGAAAATAGCTACTTCTTATTTCCCTTGAAGTCTTAGCTCAGTTGGTATTTGGGCCAGAAGTATCAATGATGAAGACTATTAGTTTGTAAATTTGTGTGTATGTGTGTGTATATGACAAGGTGTTCATCCTTACCTATGAGCTATCAGAGAGGGACAATTAGTGGAAGCTCCTGGCTATAACCCTCCCTATCCCACCCCAACACATTCTAATTCCAGTGAACTTTCAAGACGGGCATGGTGATATCTGCCTCACAATTGAGTATGCTCAAATTGAGTATGCTCAATTGAGTATGAAATATAGTATGCTTGCACATGAGTATATCAACACACTCAAAAGCAAAATCATTAAAGAACCACTAACAATAACTTAAATGTCTAAAGCACATGAATGTTTACAAAGCACATTCTTCAATATGTTGGTAAGTAAAGGTTAAGGGTTGGCTATACGCAAAGTCTAGAAGCATTTAAAATCAGGTTTCTAGACTGCACATTTGGGACTCTTTCCACTATACTATCTTTCTAGTGATAACTTTCATTGAACTCCTGCTCAGCTTTCCAGTTCTGTCTATGGTCTATGATCAGAGTTTTGGTCCATAATGAAAATTCAATGACAAATGCCTTTAACTGCCCAGTAAACAATGGGAAGTATCATGTCTAGAATTCCCATGGCAGAGATGATTACATGAGAAATAAAGTTCTGCAAAAACTAGGGCTGGCAAATGAATTAAAGGCATCTGCCTACACTCAGGGGGATAATGTATCAATGATGATGGACAACAGATGGACCACCTGGCATGCAGACTGAATCCCACTGGAATACAAATACAACTCTGACACCAAGAACTCTAACTGGAAAGGAGAGAGAGAGAGAGAGAGAGAGAGAGAGAGAGAGAGAGAGACAGACAGACAGACAGACAGACAGACAGACAGAGACAAACAGAGATGGAGAGATCCAATTGTTCTGACAAAAGTGGAAATGGTGAGCATGATAGCCATGGTATGATCTGTCAGTTCTGATAGATGATACATTTGTTCTCTTGTTGCATCAAGTAATGATGCATTAGCATAAGAATGACTGATACTTTTACACAGCATTCAGGTTATTTATGCATGTTAATTAATTTTGTCCTTGGGGCTGTCCTGTTAGCAGCTGCTATAGATTTTTATTAGTCCCATTTTACTGACAAGGCAATGGAGGCTTGCCCAAATTCAGGTATCTTGCATATGGTCACTACAGGTAGTGTCAGAATTAGAACTGTAACCTAGTGATTTATAGACTCCAGATTCAGCACTCTTTCCACTATTCTTTGCTGCATTGGACTATTTATATAAAAATGTCATTGCCCAGCATTGTGAATATTGGATGCATGTAAATATAAGTTAGATTCATAATCTGTATTATAAAAGACTGTTTCAGTGAGTATGGTGGCACACATTTATGATCCTAGCTACTAGGAAGGCTGAGAAGTGCTTGAGCTCAGGAGTTTTAAGCTGCAGAGGGAATAAGGCCTATAGAGTGTCTGAATTAAGTCTGGCACTGATATAAGGTCTGGCAGGGTTATTACAGAGGGAAAAACTGCCCTGGTCAGAAATGTAGGCATGAAAAGCTTCCATGCTTATTATCAGTTGGGTCATGCTAGTGCTGTCTGTTGCATTTACAAGCTAGGCAAGAGATAGCTGTGATTTAATATCTCTTTTTCACTTAGCATTTTCTGTTTTGTAGCATAGTTATTTTTCTATATGTCTTTTATCCACCATTGGACTTTGAAGTTCCATGAGGCAAATGACCAGATCTTTGTCAAACTCTATATCTGTCTCACTCTCCAAGAGTATCTTTGTGATCAGCATGTACAGAGGTACAACCTTTGAATTTAATAACTTTGCTTCAAATCCTGTCACTGATACTCTGTGACCATGAGTAAATCTCTCAATTTCTCAGTGGTTCTCAATGGAAACTCTTTAAAATCATGCCACTGATGAGCTGTCCATCTGTATTAGTCAAAGGACTTCCTATTCCAGAAATCCTTCCCCAGATGAAATCACAGGTTCACATAAAAAAACAACAAAAAACACAGAAACAGTTTCTCTCACTGCCTAGAACAGTCTTCTCCATGTAAAAGATTTTTATGAATATGCTAATGTGAGGTTTTTTGTGGCAATAAATAGACAAATAAAATCTAGATAGTTGCATTCTCTTTGAAGGATAATGAGGTATATTAGAATGAGTAGGAGGCCATTTGGTTCTCATGCAGCTCTACAATGCTATGGATTGTAGTCTTAGCTTCCTTCCATTCTGAATATTCTGTGTTTTAAGGCTCCTTCTAGCTCTGACTTTTTAGGTTCTATGTCCCAAGATTTCTTCCAAACTGTAGCATTCTATGTTCTAAGGTATCTGCCATACTTTTTCATGTTATGTAAGCACAATCTAAAGGCTGATATCTGTCCATGAATAAGTCTATAAATGTGCATTTCCGTACTTCTGTGTTTGGTGGCAAGTGTTTATATTAACTACTATACTGCTACACTGGAGATGAGAAAATCAATAAAATTTATACATGCCCAAACTGGAAAATATCCATTAATGCTTTACAATCAATCATAGCAGTAGAAAATAGCTATGCTGTATGTTGCAGTGATGTAAACCTAAGTATACATATGTATGTTTTATAGTCTTCATACTGTCAAAAAAATAATAATTCAGCACCTATTTTTGCAAGGTGTTGCCACATATGCTGAGGATATTACAATGAAACTGGTCTTAGGTAGCTCACAGTCTAATAGAAAGATAAAGCTTATGCAAAAACATTATGGAAGTTAGAGTAAGATAAGTACATAGGAACAGAAAAACAGACATCTAGGAGATTTGGATTACAGGGGACTCTAGGGAGTTTTATGGAGGAGAATGTCCTTAAGTAGTTCTTTGGGAAGAAAGACATTTCAACAGATTGGAATACAGAGGAAGTGTTTAACCAGATATGATAAATAGGTAGGTTGTGTAACTGAACAGAAATAAATTCCAAGATGAGAACTGGGAATGGTGGGTAACCTACTTGGCTAGGATATAGAATATGAATTTTGAAATAAGGCTACAAAGGTAAGTTAGAGCCAAATTGTGAAAGGTATGGAATTGTAGGCCAAAATTTTTATTTTTTATTCTGTTTCCAATGGGGATCCCCTTAAATAGATGTTGGTGTTCAGGACACTTTGGAACTTTCAAGAAGCATGGGTTGGAAAAGAGTGAGCTCAGAGGGAGGAAGACTGTATAGGAAATTATTATAATGTTCTAGATAACAAAATAAGGGCTTGAAATAGTGTGGTAGAGTATAGGTAGAGCCAAGGGAAGAGAGATGAGAGGTATTGAGGAGGTAAGATTGGCAGAAGAGTCAGAGAAGCCTTAAAGAGATTGGCATACAATAAGGAGTTCCTAGATATACCATTAAAATTCAGAATGACTCTTATAAACAAGGGGGAGGGGTGCAGAGAAGGATTTTCTTTGCTGTGGTTTTCTTTTTGTTGAATTGTAGTTTCATGGCCCTTCATGCTGACACACTGTTGCATCAGATCAGACAGGCTTATTGAGAAGGACGGAGGGCTGGTCACAAATTTAGCTGACTACTGTCTCACATCCTTACTTCTGGAGTCTTAGGAGAGATCAGTACATTTGTGATAGAGTGACCCCAAAGGGCAGATCTTGACTGTCAACTTTCCTCTTGATTCAGGTAAATTAGTCTAGTGCCTCAATTATGCCTGTAGTTTTAAACCAAGACAGGAATGGGAAAACTGACTTGTCCATACTGATGGAATTGCAATTGTCTGTATAATTTGGGAATTAGAGGCAAATAATCTCAGTAAGGCAAAAGAAAGCAAACAAAAGGTTTTTCTCACTTATAGGATAATTTGAATGAGTTTTTAAAATCTATATAAGGTGTGGATTATGTGTACGAAGAGCTAATACACACAAGAACTTTCTTCTTTGCTTTCTCTCCTCAACCCCTCCCACAGCCTGAGCCACACAAAACCCATTCAGTCTGCTTGAATGTTCAGAAATGGGGGAGATGGGAATAACCAAGTCTATGAAATGGAGGACCACTATGCTTTACTACCTCTGTTGCCACCACCATTTTATGTCTTGCAAGTCTTGCTATCTACTCTACCTCTACCCAGAGACCCCTGGCAATATCATCTGACCTACTGATATAGCCTAAAGACCCCTGGGCCTTGCCATCCCCCTTACTGATTGACTTATCACTTTCAGATCTATCTGTGCTGCCACTGTACTCTGTTTTATGTGCTCTCGCCCTCAATTAAAGTGTGAGAGCAGGGACTGTCTCACTTTTCCATTTGTTGGTACCTAATATTTAGCAAAATGAATTCCTGATACTTTGTAAGCACTTCAAGGATTTTTCATTCATTCATTCACTCATTCATTCACTTCTGCTTTATATAAACACTCATAATTCTCACCAAAGTTTGTATTTTGTAGATTGTCTAATATATCCTAACTCTCAAAGATGAACCAAATTTTGTATGTAAGGACAGCCTCCTCTGTATGTGTGTATATCTATATATCTATATATCTATATATATATATACACACATATATGTATATATGCACATATACATAATATCTTAATGTATTGTATATACGGATATTTGTGTATATATAAAACATATACGTACACACAAGGTATTTATACATTTGATTCTATAATCAATGCTAGCTTTTAAATACCATTCATTGATCATAAGATTGCAACAGGGGATGTGCATTTATTATATCAAGCATTAGACTTGACATCAAGCAGTCCTGGATCTAAATTCTACTTCAGACACTGTTATTTGTCACTAGTTCTCCAAGAGGATCAATACCATCAGGAAGGTGATGTCTTGACTTGCAAGTGAATTGGATTTAAATGAGGCAAGGCTATAGAAAGCTACCAGCCTCATTGTCTCCTGCAGAGCCATCTGGGTCCAGTGGCAAGGCATAGATCAGGATGACTGGAGATGACCTGGATGCAGGGGAATATCTTGGCCTTTTTAAACTAAGGTTTTTCCCAGGTCTAAGTTTGTCTGAGGCAAAAACCATTTACTGATTCAATCTAAGTAAGAAATGAGGCAAAAAATTTGCTTCTTCTACCTACTCAAAAGAAAAATCAATCTGGGATGGGGAAGACCTTCAGAGTTTCTGGTCACAACAGAAACCATTGCTATTTATACTCATTCTGTGCCAACAAAATCCAAACAAATGACCAGGTGAGGCTTGGGTTGGGGTCTATTCTTGTCCAATCAGTGAGAGTCAGAGCTATTTGCATTTAAGGCATAGTCAAGTAGCTCCATTTGAATCCCAATGGCTTTATCGATGCCTGGTTTGCAGAGTTCCATTTCAAGAAATTTATATTTCTTATAAGGTCTTTCTTGTAAGGAAGAAAGGAAAGAAGGAAGGAAGGAAGGAAGGAAGGAAGGAAGGAAGGAAGGAAGGAAGGAAGGAAGGAAGGAAGGAAGGAAGGAAGGAAGGAAAGAAGGAAGGAAGGAAGGAAGGAATTCATTTTGGGAAAGGAAGACTCTCCATGTTTCTGGTAAGAACAGAAACAATTGCTATTTGCATGTAATCTGAGCCATCAAAACCCAAATGATCCTACTTTAGACATGCTTTAGCTGTATGACCATAAACATGTTACAACTCTTTAGTGACTCAATTTCTACATCTGTAAAATGAGGCAGCTGGATAGAATGACTTCTAAGATCCCTCCCATGACCATAAAAGATCTCATAGAGACCTCAAAACATAAACTATGACAGCCTGAAGAAACCTTAGAATATAGAAAACAAAATGTCAGAACTAGAGGTGGCTTCATACAATTTTAGAACTCAAAAGAGAAATAAAAATAGCACCAGACTGATCAAACTCAAGGGTAACTAAGTGGTTTCAACCCAAGACCCTTCTCTTAAAAATGAGAAAACAGAGGCCCAGAGACATGAATTCCTACACATGACTGTAGCTAGTTTTTGACAAAGCTGGAACTAAACCCCAGGGACCCTATCTCTCAATCTCGGACCCTGACCATTGCCTCAGGCTGACTCTCCTTCAGAAGCTCCAGAAATTGTATTCGCTTTCCTTGTGTTCTCATCTGTCTCGAGTCAAAGTGTTCATTCACTGAGTTATATTAAACAGAGAAGGATGCTGGGTTATAGTAGGAAAATCAATCAATCAGTAAAGATTTATCAGTCACCTACTTTATGCTAACATGCTAAACCTGAAGTCAGAATACATAGCTAACATTTACTGTTTGTTTAACTGTGGGTAAGTCATTTCCCCTGTATCCAAATTCATTTCTCCAGGATAATGCTTTCAATCCATACTTTATAGGGCTGTTTGAAGGAAACCATGCAGAGATTTCACTTTGACTTTCCACTTCAAGTAAATCTCTAATAAAGGCTACATTGTTTCCCCACTTCAAGTAAACCTCTAATAAAGGCTACATTGTTTCTCTACTTCAAATAAATCTCTAATAAAGGCTACATTGTTTCCAAAACTGTCCAGGTTTTCTTCACTTCCTTGTTTTGTTCTCTGCTGTGTGCTTTCTATTTTATTTCATGCACACAAACACACACACACAACCTAAAGGAGGCTACATTAAGTAGTGGAATTATGTGTATATAAGATAAACATACACACATATACACATACACTCATATACATATCTGTAAGACCATACTATGCTCATTTCTACCTGTCATCAGTTTCTCTGAAGGTGATAGCATCTTCCTTACAGGGCCAAGTATTTCTGTTTTTCTAAATCAACCAGCTCATCATTTCCTACACCACAGCTATATTCCAACACAATTCACATCCCATCTGAAAAATTGTCTATGAAAGGTTTTTTTGTCCCCCAGTTTTCTGCATTCCTTCTACTCTTGGCCACATAGGAATTTTTTATACAAGAAAATTTTAATTTAAAATAATTGAAATTATCCTTTTTAAACTTCGGCAATGCTTTCCCTTGCAATACAGTTTAAAGTCTGATACAGCTCAATCTATTTCCTTCACATCTTTTTTCCTGGTTACTTTTAAGTTCCTGACCTTCCCTCTTCCAAATGAACTTTGTTATGTTTTTTTCTAAGTCAGTAAAATAATTTTTAGTAATTTTATTGAGATGATATTGAATAAATAAATTAGGTAAAATTGTCATTTAAAAATTATATTGACTTTACCTACCCATGAACAATAAATATTACTTCAATTACTCTGATGTGCTTTATTTGTATAAAAATGTTTTATGTTTATGTTCATATAGTTTCTGTGTCTGTTTGAACAGGTGTATGCTCAGGTATTTTATACTGTCTAGGTATCTAAAACAATACTGAATAATGTTGCTAACACACAGCTTCCCCTTGCCCTATTGAAATTTTCAAGGAATTATTTTCTTAAGTTTTTTTTTTAATTTTCTATTTCAAGTTGGTTGATTTTCTTTTCATAATTTTCTTTATTTTCTTGGATTGCTCTTATTTTATCATTTTAATTTTTCCTCAATCTCTCTTAATTGGTTTTTAAAGGCTTTTTTAAAAAATTCTTCTAAGAACTCTTTTTGTGTTTGGGATCATTTGATTTTCTCATTGAAAAAGGAGTGACATTTTTAGCTCCATTATCTTCTTTTGAATATAATAAATCTTCTTTACCCCCATAATAACTATTTATGGTTGGTTTCTTTCTCCTTTGCTTAATCATTTTTATTTTTGTTTTATTTTGTTTTTAGCCCCTATTGATGTAATGAATTAATAGTCCTGAGATTTGGAAATGATGCCCTAAGTCTTGGGTCTTTCTTACTGTTATTTTCTGAGGTCTATCTCAGGATCCAAACTTGAGCTTTCCTCTCTACTCCTAAACCATACTACGGCCCCCTGCCATGCTGTCCTGCAGATGATCTTGCTCCTGGAAGAGGTGGCTGTAGACTATAGCTGTCCTCTCTGCCCTGTCAATGAAACCAGTGACTGCTCTCCTGGAAGCACCCACAACCTCTTGTACCAAGTGTGTGCTGGCTCCTTCTCCCCATGGCCACAGCCCAGGACAGGGCTGGTCAGTACAGCAGTGCTTGGTGTCTCTTGGCAGTGGAAGTCCTTCAGTCTTCTGCTCCTCAGCTGTCAGACCCTCACAAAGTCTGCAAAGTAAAAGTTCCTAAGGCTGAGGCTGCCCCAGGGCTTGCTGTTGGTTGATTCCCTTGGCCCAGGCAGCTTAACGGTGTCTGTACTTCCCTCAGACCAAACTTCTGTCCCTGGAGGTCAGGCCTTTCCTGGGGTCTTCTCAGATTGTCTTAGGAGGACAATGGTTGTACTCTACGTTTATTTCTGCTGTTGTGAAATGATGTTCTGTCTTATTTTGTGGGGAAGATTTAAAGAGCTGAAAGTTTTCTGACCTATTCCACAATCTTCCCAGAATCCTCTCACTCCACATACTACTTTTTTGAGAGCCTATAGTTAAAACATTTAGTAGTGCTCCCTTAATACCAATTTATTAACCGTAAATCACTATGCAAATGAGAGTAGTTATCTTTGCTGCTGCTGCTGCTGCTAACTGCTACTGTTATTGCTATAAACACCCACCCTCTGCATTGTTTAGTCAGGACTCCATTGGGGATAATATGTGAATCTGTAGCTCATGAGGCCTTCCCCCATGGTCATTCTATTGCTGGGCTTATTCAAGAACATAAAGCTGATAACTTTCACTAGAAATATCAAGTAAGCTGGATAAAAAAAGGAAATGAATCAGTTAGTTAATGTACATGGAACCCCTGTAGTCAGAACACTTCTACCTTCTGACTCCCCAAGGTGATCAGTGAGTCATGGTACCAAACAATTACTAAGCATACCAACTTGGGAGAAAGGCACAGCTTATCTAAACTCACGACAGGCCATTAGGTTGCCAGAGAATATTCATGTAAATAAGTTTTTCCTCAGTCACTTTCTCTTAAGTCTCAAAGAATAATTATTGTATTATCTACTCAGAAGGTGAAACTCAGAACATCAGGAGCCTGTCAGTTCTACCTTTCTGCAAGCCAAGTCAACAAGCATTTATTAAATGATAACTGTGTGCTAAGTGATGTATAGGGTGTGTTCAGGGAGGATCAATACCTTTGGTGTGATGGCTGCCCAGCCCTTTTCAGGATTCTTTCCACCTTTGGTGTCCACCTGTTCCACCTAACTCTCACCTGTGGCTCCAAGAAGCTGCAGTATGCTCAGTGGCCACACCCTGGTAAACCTTTTCGCAGATGGGCCAGACTTGGTTGAGTGTAAGCAAGGGATCTCAAACCCATTGGTGAGTTAGGGGGATGTCTACCCCAAGTACCTGAAGACTTCATCTGGTGGAATCGGCGGATGAGAACAATTTGTTCCAGTGGCCATGAAGCAGGAGATGTGGAGTGCTAAGAGCTTTTTGTCATGATATTTTCAGCCATGTTATCAAATGCTTTCAATGAGGATGAATATGGCATCAAGGTCAATGACCATACTGATGGTAAATTTGAAAAGGTTACAAACCAAGATCAAAGTGGAGGGAATGGTGGTGCATGATTTTCTGTTTGCAGATGATTGTGCACTCAGCGCACGCAGTGCGGCCTCTGAAGCTGAGATGCAACAAAGTATGCATCAATTCTCTGCTGCCTGTGTTAATTTTGGCTTAATAATTAGCACCAAGAAAACACAGGTGCTTCATCAGCCACCACCACACCATCCATACGTGGAACCATAGGCTACGACAAATGGAGAAGTTTTGAATGCTGTAGCTAAGTTCACTTATCTTGGTAGCGTACTTTCCAGGGGTCTACATATTGATAATGACATTGACGCCAACATTATCGGAGCTAGTTCAGTGTTTGGGAGGCTCTGAAGAAAAGTTTTGGAGAGAAGAAGTATTAGACTGACTATCAAACTGAAGGTCTACATAGACATTGTGCTGAACTCATTGTTGTATGCCTGTGAGACATGGACAGTCTATCAGCACCATGCCAGGAAACTGAATCGCTTCCATTTGAACTGTCTTAGGAAGATTCTGAGGATCATCTGGCAAGATAAGGTACCAGACACTGAAGTCCTTGCTTGAGCTGACGTGCCAGGTATTCAGACTGTGCTTTAGAGAGTGCAACTCCAATGGGCTGGCCATGTTGTTCAAATGCAAAATGCATGCTTGTCAAAAAGACTATTTTATGGAGAACTCACATGGGGCAGAGGATCGCATGGTGGCCAGAAGAAAAGATACAAGGATACTCTCAAGATCTTTCTCAAGAACTTTGGATTTGACTAGGCAACATGGGAGACACTGACATAGGACTGCTCAGCATGGCGTGCCCCCATCAGAAAGGATGCTATGCTCTATCAGCAAAGCAGAATTGAGACAGGACAAATTATATGCAGGATGCACAAATTTGGAGTAACCACCTCAAATATTCACACAGATTGTCTGCACCCAACCTGCAGTAGAGCATTCTCGGACACATTGAAACTTGACTTTATCATGGTGATGTCATTTTGTTCCTCTTTGAGAACTAAGGACCACCACCAACCTGTGTGAGCTAGGTACTGTGCCAGGTACTGGCAATGCAAACACAAGAAGAAACAAAGATAGTCTCTGCCCTCAAGGAACTTGCATCATAAAGAGGGAAAACAATAGGTAAAATGAAGCTGAAAATTAGGGAAGGAAAGGGAAGAGATGAAGACATCCATGGGGGCATCATGGGAAAAAGTCCAGGAGACTGGGGCATGCAGCTGGCTTGGAATCTCTTCTTAAAATAGATGTTCTAGAAGGAAGCAGTCAATCCAAGGGAGAGGCCATGGGGATTGCAGACAGAGGTACTGCCAATTCATGAGGCCCAGGGGTGGAGTGAGCTTCCAGGGTGAAAATGTTTCCAAGGCATCATAGAGAAAGTTGGGGAGAAAGTGGGAATGATTGAAATTCCTGACTGCAGCCTTCCCTAGTGTGGCCTCTCTTTTAAGATACTCATTACCCCTCTCCCAATAACTGCTGTCCTCTCACACTACTGCCTAATCCCTGGAGAGCCATTCTCCCAAACCATCCCTCTCCAGAGAACATTTCCATCTTGATTTTATACTGTGGGCATACTGAAAGTTGTTGAGATCAGACTCAATTTCCCGGGTGATATAGTCCTTACCACAAGGCACTGCTACCCTGGACTTGCCTTCCTTTACATTACAAGAGCATAATATTCCCCAATACTCTTGGACCTCTTGGTCAGAGATGAAAATCCATAGAATTCATTTGCTGTCTATTGATATAGAGTGTCCCAAAATAGTTTAATCACATAAACTTAACACTACACTAAGACTTTTGGAATACTGTACTAGGCTGGAGGTGAGATTGTTAAATAAAAACAACCGCAGTTCGGTTTTGCTCTAGGGGAAAAGGGGATTTTTATTTAAGCAAATCCACATACACTAGGGCAAAAGAAAATAAAATGCCAAGTTAATGAAAACAATTTCTCTTCTTAAATTTTTCCATTATTATTTTCTGAACACTATCAGGAGACAGGGGAGAGGGGGGACACCAAAAGTTAAATACTCATACTGCTTCATTGATATTCTGATATTCAGGCTTTTCTTAAAAAAAAAAAAAAAAAAAAGAAGACCAGTGCTGCAATGGTTACAGTACTGAACTTGGACTCTGGAAGAGCTGAATTCAAAATTCTCCTGTCACTTAAGTGGTGGGTGACCAAGAATGAATCACTTAACCTATCTGAACTTCAGTTTCTCTCATCAGTAAATGAGGATAAAAATACCAGTAATATCTGCCTCACTGGATTCTTTTAAGGCTTAAATCAGAGAATAAATGTTGAATGTTTTGTGAAGTTTAAAGCTTTATATAAATGTCAGCTGTTAAACTGTTTACTTTCTCAGAAACACTAAGACCAAAAACCTATATCCTTTGCCTTCAAAACAGCAAAGTCAGTCTGTGATTAGACATTTAGACTCATGCCTAAGACCTGGATTTTATATTCATCTACTTGAAGATTCTTAGAAGAATTTCACAATCAGAGCAAAATGATTGTTAACATACTCTTTTTGACCTGTTATCCCATTGGATGGAAAGCTTTTACACATATGAAAGTTTTCCATAAGTCTTCAGACAATTCTTTAACTAGAAGATAGATGTTTTGCCAAGGCATTATGTCATTTCATTTATGTTCTTGGCAATATCTAAGATACTATCAGAGTTATAAGCTTTGTAATACAGTAGAAATGGATGGAAATTTGAATTAAAGCACCTAATTTGAGTCATGAATTTTTATCATCATGCATGACTATCATCATCCTCACTAATATTTATATGTTAGATTAAGGTTTGCCAAGTGCGTTGCTAATATAATCTCATTTGATCATCACAGTAACCCTGGAGATAGGTGCTATTTTACCCCAATTTTATAGATGTGGAAACTTAAGCAGAAGAGGTTTAAGTGATTTATCCAGGGTCATGTAGCTAGTAAGTATCTGAGGTTACATTTGCACTTTTTGACTCCAGGTACAAGGCTATTTCCACTGTGACTGCATCATTTCCTATTGGAGTGAATCATCTCTCTCACCCCTCGTTTCCTCATCTTTAAAATAAGAAGTTTGAGGCAGAGGACTCTAAGACCCCTTCTAGCCAAAAATCGAAGTGCGATGAGACAATGGCTTGATTATTTGAAAAGAAATTAATTTATCATAAGATTATTATTTCCAGAGTTGGGTGGATTTCTGCTGACATTTGATTGTTAAATGGCAGATGCAAATACTTGAAGAACTGAATGCCTAACAGCAGACCCATATGAATGAATAAGTAAACTTATGTTTCTTTCTATATTCAAAGTAACAAGTCAATCTGTCCTATTATTAGCTATTTGCACTCTTATGGATTTTCCCTTAGTCTATTTGCAGTTACTAAGAGGAATGAATGAATGAATGTTTATGTATTTCATATGCAGAATCACAGAATCAAATGAATGGATGAATGTCCTATAACAGATCTTAAGGAATACACAAATGATTTTAGGAAGGAATTGCATTAATTCTTTTTACATACCATATACCAACAAAAGCATTGTGTATCTGACTTAGAGGTCCTTTTCTGGGGATAAAGAGATTGCCTGTGGTACTGCAATGTCTATCAATCTTGAGCCAATCTAAAATCCCTAACTCCTACAGAGCTAGATAATATGTTCTGAGGATACTCTGGTGTGCTACAACACCATAAATCTCACCTCTGTCATGAAGTCGACCCTAATTAAGAGGAAGAAAAGGTGTACAGTCCCCCTTGGGTCTTTTGTCATGAGTGAATCATGGAGCTCCCTGTGGAACAGGAAGAGAAATGAACCAAATAAACAGGCAAGATCTGACGAGTCATAACCTGCACCCACCTTTTGACCTTATAGAATATACAAGCTTTATAAGCCCTGGATTCTTTATTTCTGAATTGGAAGTTACTTGCTGGGCAATTTCTTTTGAATGTTATTCACATGGAGGGATGATTTCAATGAGGGTTATCAGATCACTGGACTTAGATGTGGTGGATTCAAATTCTACTTCACCTGATTACTAGTTGCATATACTTTATCAAATCACTTGCTTCTTAAAACCTGAATTTCCCCATTTATGATATAACACATGCGCTATTACTTTCTAGGATTGCTATGAGAATCAGTTGGGATAGTCTGAGGTTCCTAATCTTTATCACTTTAAAAATTTTGTAGGGTCTTGTAGGACCGTGGTCATTAATTGATTGTAAATATGCAAAATGACAAAAAGTCAGAAACTCTTTAAAGCAGATTCATATGCAAATGATAATAGTACCATCCACATGCATTTGAGAAATACATATAGGTATGTGGCATAACAGTTAGCTGAACTCATTACCCCTTTGGAAACATTACACAGCCCAAGGCCCTTGACCCACGTATTAGGAACATTTGTTCTATACAAATGACAGTCATTTTTACTCGTTTCCCCAGCATACTAAAGTCTTTTTTGCAAATAAAGGCAACTTTGGACTGAAGTAATGTCTGCACATATAATCTAGATAAAGGATAAATAATCTGGATTATCTATAATCAGATTGATAGATAATCTGCATTACTTATAATCAGATTGGTGTCCACATACGTATACATATGTATGAAATATTGAAGAAAAAATTGACTTCATGTCGAAAATTTAGCATTGTTTATGACTTATGATTCCCTAACTTGCATTTGCTACTTCCTTAGCAACTACTCATACCTCAGTCCTTTGAACTCTGGTTTCTGTACCCAACACTATACCAAAACAATTATTTCCAAGGTCACTTATGACCTTCCTGGCACTACATTTAATAATCTCTTTTTCTGTCACCACAGACTTTAACCTTTCCATATCATCCACATTGTATATAAGTATTTAACTATGTATATATGCATCTATCTAGCTATATGTCTGTCTGTCACTATTTATCTGTTTTTGCCCAGCCATCTCCTGCTCATACCAATCATATTCTCTTCATGTCTTTAATGGACCACAGGTATCATTATTAGCCCGCTTTTACAGATGAGCAAACCGAGACAGGCAGATTGGCTGACCAAGGGGTCAGAGAGCTAAGTAAGTACCTGAGGCCAGATTCGAACTCAGGTCTTCCCAAATCCATGTTGAGCACTTTACCCAGTGGTTGCCACCTAGCTGCTTCAAAGACAAAAGAGAAAAAACAAAAAAACAAACAAAAAAAAAAAACCCTGGCTTCAAATTGTTTGTTTACTAAGGCAGGACATGTTAGCAGACAATTTAGTAAAATGTGTGGCCTATAAAGGAGTTGTCACTTGCAGAGAAAAGGAAAGGAAAGGGGAGGGAAGGGACAAGCATTTACTAACTAACTACTATGGGCCAAGTAGTTTACAAATAACTTATTTGATCTCAAAGAAGGTGACTCTGTGCCTGAGGGAAGGAGGATAAAGAATTTTTAAAAACAGACGATGATAGTGGAGGATGAAAAGATATAAAACATGCAATTAAATCCTGTTTAGCAAAGATCCAATTATATTGTAGGTCAATCATACCTTCTAAGTATAAATAAGATCTCTCAGACTTTAAAACAGATAAACTATATCCTGAGTTATTTCCCTTGTCCTTCGACAACAATGTGTCATAAAGGGATACCATATAATTTGACACTTCATTTTTGAAGGATCTCAAATCATTTTTACACATGAAGTTTATACAAAGCACCTAACTAAAAAATGAGCAAATTCTTCATTTTCCCAGATGTTTTTAAATATGCAGATGCTTCATTTCTTGTTGATCACATGTTCAGAGATTTAATATTTTCAGTTTTCCTCCAAATATATGCTGTTGTTTAGAAAATAGAACACGTCTATACTGTATCTAACATTCATATGAAAGGGAAAAAATGAAGTAAAGTTTCTGGATATGTAAAAATATTTTCAAGTATAAAAGTAGTTTTATACTAAGCTAAATGTTTCACTTTGTTATTGGAAGTTTAGCATCTATGGTTGTAGCATCACAACTCTTGCTACAGTACAGTATGATGAACGTATAAATTGTGTGCATTATGTGCCTATAAAACAGAGCCACTTGAAGGTTTAAATGAAATATCTATTGTTGGCCAGAAAAGGGGGCCAACTGTTTTTAGAAGAAGCAATAGAAGTAGTGATTTCCCTTGAAATTGCAGGGGGATTTCAGCAGGCATGATGTAATTATCCATATTGGCAATGGTCCAGGACACTGATGAAAGAACATCAGTAAAACTTTTAGACAATTTTAAGACACCTCATAAAATCCAGCTGATTCTGCAAGATATTATTGCTGCTGTCAACCATTCTTCAATTACAGAGATATTATTTTGCCCTGATATTTAATAGGATCCCTCCCATATAGCTTCAATCCCAGATTCCCTATCTTCCTGAGCTGTCAGGGAACTAAGACGATTGACCATATTGCTGCCCTATTGATTCTAGCTTCTTCAAAGTTTACCTCTTCATTTCTCAAACGAATTCTCTGTAGACTTTTGTGGCATCCAAGGAGATGAAAGAAAACTTGGGCACATTTTAATCCAAATGATATCTGAGCAAGAATTCATTCTTCGTTATTCTATTGACTGGTTGCCCACCTTTTGCCCCAAACCTTCATTGGAGGAAACCACTTTGGATAGTTCCAATTGTTAGGAAAGTTTCCTTATACTTAGTCTGTAAGTTCGATCCCCATATAATTCTGTGAAAGAAAAGAAAAAGTCTGATGCTTCTTTGACATGAAAGAACTTTCAAAACTCAATGACCATTATCATGATTCCCCTGTTTTATGTTTTATCTAGGAAAAACATCACAAGCTCCCCCCTCACTGACCCCCATATGGCCCAATCTTTAGCACCTTATCTTGATGCCCCTCCTCCTGCCCTGCTCCCATTTACCATTGGCTTTTCAAAAATCTGAAGCAAGGACCAAAAAATCAATCCCCATTGTAGCTGAAGAAGGAAGCTGTGAGTCTGTCATCACTCTCTTTTGGACATTGAATTTCTAGTAATTTATTAAGCACTTGCATTTATTAAGTAGTGCCAGACACTGTAATGGGAGTACAAAGAAAGCCAAAAAAGGTCACTGGAAATCACAGACTAATGAAAAACGTTAAGCATGTTTTCATTAAGAGATCATGCCACACTAATCTAATTTAATTTTTGACAGGATCACTAAACTAGTAAATGAAGGAAATACTTAATATGTAGTTGGCAGAGATTTTAAGAAAGCTTTCAATAAAGTATCTTCAAACTTTTTGAGAAAATATGAAGAGATAGGATGAAACAGAAATACAGTAAGTGATCCCTTTCATGTTTAAGTTGAATAACATGGAAATTGAGGTATCTTTCAGCTCTTAAATTCTGAAATCATGGGAGCAAAAATGCTAGTATGACTGTAGAGCCACAGTTGAGATGGAATTTTGCTAAAACCACCAGATATATTTCATGTAAATTGTTATCTACTCATGCTTCCTCCATCTTGTACTGTCAGTTAATTCCCCCAACTCAAGACCTTGTATTATCTTGCATGTGGCATAAATGAATAAATAAATGTCATCCCACCACATGCTGAAGCTGTCTTTAGCTATAAATTTGTAAAATGATGATTCTACAGTACAATATAAACACCTTGAGGCCACAGACTATTTTGTTTTGGGATTTTTTTTTGTATTTTGTATATCTTATACCTATCACAGGACTTTCATATAGTAGTTTCCTAATATGAATTTATTGAAATGATTTCTTGAATTACCTGCTATTCAGATCTTGGTGGACATATTACATGGAGGTCCTTTTATGAGCCACAGATATAATATGTTCTCACAAACTGCGTGGACTTCTCTAATTGTGCCATATTGTTCATATATTGTCATAAAGTTCCCCAATTGAATTATAGTCATGCCATTGTCTACTGAAAAGTATCAATGAAGATTCCAGTAAGGTTGTGAGTTACTTAAGCTGAGAGATTAATACTATAAAACTGCTTTATAAACATTGCTATATCCCCATGGATCTTAAAAATATGGCACATCATTCATTTCAGATGAGAAAATAGTAGCCTCTATGGTTTCTTACTTCTGTCTCTATTACCTTCCACAATATAATTTATTTCCCCTCCCATTCAGTACCATGGACAGCAGTAATGACTTAAAGTTAGTTTTCCCTGGACTCTTAGAGTATACTTTAGGATGTCAAAGGTGGTGGCATAGTATAGCATATAGAATACACTGTATCTGAATAGAAGATATGTTAGTTAAAATGGTTTTGACATTTATAAGCTAAATGACTTTAGCGAAAGAGATGACTCAACCATGTCTCTCTTGCTTTGACTACTTCCTATAACTGAAATGCACTCCATCCTTGCCTCTGGCTCCTAGGATATCTTACTTCTTTAAAGCTCCCCTCAATCCACCTTCACTGGTTTTTAACCTGGGTTCTATGAACTTTTACTGAATATTTTGATGATATAATTGGGTTTATTTGTAATCCTTTGTATTGCATTTTATGCATTTAAAAAACATTATTCAGAGAAGTGGTCAAAAAGATTTTTGTCTTGATAGACCCACTAACAAGTCCATTGTCTAGCACATAATAGGAACTTAATAAATGCCATTAATGGATCTATTGATTGATTCAAAAGGCACATATACTAGGAGATCCTGTGACATGATGATGGGGCTACCCCACACAGGTGAACCAAGTTTCAATTAAATCATAATATTAACAGAAAAAATAGCTTATCATGAAATCTTGTCATGATTTTAAAGATACATATACTTAGAATGTGAGAAGTGGAGAATCTATTGCACTTATAATGAATGGGCTTTTCCCATTCACTTAGAATTTCCTTTGCATGTAATTTTTGCTCAGCTCACCATATATATGTATACACACACATATATGTATTTATATATGTATGCATATATAGTGTATATATACACACACATATATATAATGTGTGTATATGTATGTATGTATATATACACATACAGGTATCTCTCTATATATTCACTATATATATATTCTCTCTCTCTCTCTCTCTCTCTCTCTCTCTATATATATATATACACACACACACACACACACACACACACACACACACACACACACACATATATATATTCACACACACAGATAAATTTACTTTGCTGGAAGTGGTACATGTAAGGTTCCTGTTCAGTTGTGAAGATTGAGTTATAAAATATTTTAAAATACTAATAAAAATAAATTCTAAGAAGCAATATTTAATTCAAAAAGTTTGTCCTCCCCCACCCCACCCTTCCCATTTCAGTTTCCCTCTCAATTTTTATGTATTCTTAAATAATATGAGTGGGATATTAAATTATCATTCCTTTTCCTTGAGTTCTAAAAATTTAGAAATTAAGTAAGTCATAAATTATCCCTTACCTTTTGTAGTATTCCATATTCCCCGCTTCCTTCAAAGTTTTACCTTGCAAACTCTAAAGACCCTTGTACTTCTTAACCCTATGATCCTTTAATTAAAATAGCAAATAAGAGGAGAACATTATAAAAATAAAACAAAGATAAAAATAATAAAAAAGAATCTTGGATTTTTGTGTCAAAAGAGCTGAGTTCAAATCTTAGCTCTTTCATTTCATACCTTTGTAACCTCGGTAAGACACTTTACTTCCTTGGTCTTCACTATTCTGATTTATAATATGAGGGATTTGGGATCAGATGCATACTAAGGTTTGTCCCTAAGATTATATAATTTACTGAGGCTGCTCAGCTGTTTTGAGATGATCAATTCTTCTTAACTAAGAATCCCAGGTTTTGTGCCAGACTTCACTGTATTCCTTTTGTGTGGTTATCCAGAAAGAGTTACTGTGATGTTCAGCACTATATTCTACTTTAGAAAATCACCTTGAGAAAAAGTCCTATTACTAGCCTGGATCCTTATAATGGAATGTATAAAGGTTGACAAAGACTGCTGAGGACTAGTCAGAGTCTGAGCATTGTGAAGACCCACTGTGCAATCTTTCAAAAGAAATACATTGACCCTTCAAAGTATTCTTTGTCTTGGTATCTACTAATTTCCTTCTTCTTTTTAGAAATAATTTTTATGTAATACTAATGATTCATTGTGTTTATGTTGTAGCTGCATCCAGGGCTATTGGGGAGGTTTCTAGAATTAGTTCACTAATTCCTTATTTAAATTATTTTTAAATAAGTCTTGTTGAAACCTTTTATCTTTGCCTCCCAGTCATTTCCCACCCTACCTCCTCCAGAAAGAGCCTTCCCTTGTGGTAAAGAACAGCAATAACTGCTCACTAATTCTTATGTCTAACATTATGGGGGCCATACTTAAATATGTGAAGGGTCTATGATTTGGAGTCATAAGACTGTTTTAAATTGTGAATCTTTCACTAAATATCTGAGTCACCTTTCAAGACAACTTGCCGATATTGGTCTCAGTGCCAATATCTTCTAACTTGGCCACATCATCCAGTTCATTAAAGGTTAAAATGTACAACAGTTTGGGAAATGGTTCAGATTCCAAACTCAGGAGTTTGTACTTTATCCTAGAAGTAACAAGCTGCTTCCGCAGCAAAGATTCTTATCCTGCAATAATTGAACTTTTAAAGATATAATGATAATGTATTTCAATGTAATTGAACTATTATTCAATGATTTTGGTAATTGGGTGTTTTGGTAATGATCTGGAATGCACTGTGATCATTTAGATAACGTCATCACACATACACACACACACACATACTCATACATACACATAAGTATAAGAACCTCTGCACTCAAGTTCATTGATCTGGGGAGGAAGAGGGTGGTGGGTATGTGATTAGACCTGCACTTTACAAATATCAGTTTGGCAGCTGAGTTGATGCTGAATTGGAGAGCGGGGGAAAGGCAATATTAATAAACTTCATCCAAAATTCTTCTTTGCTTCATGAATTGAATTAATTATTCCTGCTATTAAAAATAAACCCACTCTACCCAAAAT
This sequence comes from Notamacropus eugenii, assembly GCF_028372415.1. Lineage (NCBI taxonomy): Eukaryota > Metazoa > Chordata > Mammalia > Diprotodontia > Macropodidae > Notamacropus > Notamacropus eugenii. The sequence goes on from NC_092877.1 coordinate 10,653,465, forward strand.
TGGAAATATGTAGCATAGAACAGATAAATTCAATTTGTCGTCTGTACATTTCAGAAGTAAGCACTAAAAATTCAAACCCTTCTTTTTCAGAAAAGAACTGACAAAATAGTCTAAAGTGAAAGCTAGTATACACAGTTATTTAAATTTGATTACTATTTTAGTTAAAGGGTTGATGTTCTTGATATATACATATACGTATATACATATGTACATACATGTATACTCATATATGTTTGTGGGAGGAAAAGATTGAGAGTTGGGGGAGGATGGTAGAATATGAAAGCAGAATGAAAGGTGTTCCTTAATGAATGTTGGAGCTGGAATAATTGCTTTCTATTAATGATTTTAAACACAGAAGTTAAAGGATCCCACAGCAACCAAGTATCAATGAATCCTTCACAAGAGATACCTTTATTTTTTTCTTCACCCAAGGACATATTCATAGCTCATGTGGTTCTTTTTCTCCAGGAAAAACTGCTCAAACAAGAATAAATATTTTCTGATTTAACATGGAGAATCACTGATATCCTGAGTTCAGAGCTGACAATGAACATGCAGCATTATACTCTGTTTATTGATGACTAAGAGTGATAATGTGACATCAATAGTGATGACTCTCTGTTGCAACAAAAGACCCCTGCATACACAGGAGGTCCTGCTGCACAGGTTCTTAGATCTGCTTTTCTGAAAGGAAAGAAACTTTTGAGGGGTCAATAATCTACTTTAATTACATCCACCAACAGAAATTGTAAGGAGAAAAAGACCAACAGACGACTTCTGTCAGACCATAAGTAATATGTACACCCCAGGTCAACAGACAGATCCAACTGTCTGACTATTACATACATACATAATTACCAGAGAGAGAAGCACCACCATCTGGGTTTTCAAAGCCAGGGGAGCTCCTTAATGGCTACCCAAATTCCCTTTTGGCACATGAATCTTCTTCCAAAGAGTAATCCCCAAAGTAAAACCTCAGGTCACAGTATATACACACTTTTCAGATCAGGAGGGCACAACCCTTGTGACTCAGTGCCTCATCTGAGGCCCATTTATGTGCAGAGAAGATCTTTACATTACACTATCCTTAATGGGAATGGGTCTTAGGCATACAATTTATCTGGGAGTCATTATGATTCAAGAGATTTGGAGTAATGGATTTCGGTAATTGAGAATATTCAAGTATCACAGGCCTAGGAACTCTGCCTGGTATAGACATGGAATATATATTGGGGTGGAGGAGGGGGAGAAGATATTATAGTAGAGAGATTACTGGATAAAGAGCAAGGAGATCTGGGTTCTAATCATGCCTTTGCTACCTATTACTTGTATGGCCTTGGGCAAGCCAATTAACCTCTGGATGCTAGCTTTCTACACAGTAAAATGAAGGAGTTGAACTAAATAATTTCTAGGTTTGCTGTCAGGTTCAAATCAAATAATTATTGGCCTCAGTTCAGACATGTAACAGAAATGGCAGAAAATGTAGTATGTGGGTACTCTTTTGTGATATACACAAATTATAATAGCTGGTTTGGATGACAATATTTATTGCTATCATATTCATCACATTAAAGTTGGCTAAGTACTTTATTCACATTATGTCACTTCAGCTTCATAATTACCCTGAGCAGTAGGTATTAAAAATATTATGATTCCCATTTTAAGGATTAGAAAACTGAGGCTCAGAGAGCCTAAGTAACTTGCCTAGAGTTACACAGCTAGTTAGTATCAAGGAAAGGGGGAGTTCAGTCCAGTTATGTTATCAGTTATGTACTGATAACATCACACAATCTATATACTCTCCTCAATCTGCCTCTCAAGTCACTTCACATTTATATAACCCTTTAAGGATTAAACAATAATTTCTAGTTGATCCTAGTCACACTCTTTCATGGTTGAAAGACATTACCATCAACTCCAATATAAAAGTGATGATACCAGGACTCATGGAGATGAAATGATTTTCCCAGGGCCACTCTGGTTAGTGTCAAGTAAAAATCAAGCATAGGTCCCCCTAAATTCAGGTCCTGTCTTCTTTTTTCCATTATACTTCCCTCAGTCCAACACAGAATACTGATTCCTTTTAGAATTCCACATAGAAATGACAAGTGACAGATCCCAAGTGCTAGTCTTCTTAGGCAACCCATATCAACCAACCAACCAATCGATCAATGAATGAGCTATCATGAAGTGTCTATTATGTACCAGTCACTGTGCAAGGTATGGGGAACATAGAGATAAAAATGAAGAAACTTAAGTTCTGTCAATGAAAACAGCATGTACAGATGCAAATAAATGCAAAATATGTGCAGTCAATGTAGAATCCCTCTCACCTTTACATGTATACCCCAAGTAGATGAAGTCCAAAAGGAAGACACAGAATATATAAAAGATGAAATATTAAAAGATGAACTTCAGAATTCCCAAGATACCCTCTGAGTTTAAAAAAAATGTATGATCTAATGTTTCTACATGAATGGACTTCTTAACAATTTGAATTTTCCAAAAGGTGAGTAATATCCTTCAGTGGCTATGTCTAAGCAAAGGCCACTTCCTGGGCATTTTGCAGGGGGATTTCTTTTCAGTTATACATTAGACAATTGTATCTGGCTCCTGAGATCCATTTGGTTCTGAAAATCTGTGATATCAGTCTTCCAGTCCCACTATGGTGCTGCTCTAGTGAAAGGTATTGGACTGGCAAGCCACATCCATTCCAAAAGACTCTGTATTAAGTTCATATAGGCACTAGAGAAGCCTACCATTTCTGGGTCTCCTCTGTTGCTTCTCACTTTGGTCAGAAGCCAGAAAATCACCCTGCTGCTATCTATTATATCAAAGCAGACCTACTCAAGCAACCAAACCCAATGCTAGCATTTCCAACAGGTATGCTAAGCATGTATGAGTACTTGATATCCAACTTGTAATGGAGAAGCATCAATAATAGTGATAGCTGATCTTTTTCTGCTGCTTTATAGGTTTTAAGGCACTTTCCTCCAAATGCCACTGGGAGGTAAGAAGGAAAAGAAAGGTTACACCCATTATAGAAATTACTCTACAGCCACATAGCTAGTAAATTTTAAACTTAACCCTGGAACCCAATTCTTTGGACTCTAAGTCCAATATTTTTTCTTTTCTACCCAATGATATATATAGGGAACTTCTGGTAGAACGTTGGACTAAAATAGAGAATTTTGAAGGGGATCAATGCCAAATAAGACTATAAAATGTTATTGGGAATAAGATTCTGAAAGTCATTGTGTCAAGCTGGAAGTTTTGTATTTCAACTAAACACAATAAGAAGCCATTTAAAAATTTGGACTAGGGAAGAGTCATGGTCAATTCTATGTTTCAGAAATATTAATTTGGCAGTTGGGTAGAGGATCACTTGGAAAGAGGAGAGACTAGAAGCAAGGAGACTAGTTAGGAAATTATCACAACATTGTCCAAGGCAGAAGTAATGGGAGTCTAACCTACAACAGAGATTGTGTGAATGGGCAGAAGAGTACAGATAGATAGCAAGATTCTACGGAGGTAGAATTGGCAAAGCTTATTAGTTATTTGGGCTTTGTGTATGAGGGGCAGTAGAAGATGTAATACGTATATGCAATTACGTCAATATCATATAGACATATCCATGTCCAAAGTGACCTATTCACATGCCATAGAAAGCAATTGACTATTGCAAAGTTTTCTTTTCATGTCAAAATCAGTGATAGATATTTTAAACAATAGTTTGACTACTACTCTGTTAGTTTCTTTTTCCTTTTTTCCTTTTTTTTTTTTTTTTATCATGGAGTTGATCGTACTTGGAACAGCACCCAGAAGAATGTTTCCAGGATTATAAGAGGACTGAAAGTCATGTCATACAAGAATCGTTTAAAGGAACTGAGAATTCTGGATCTGAAACAGACAATATTTAGGGAGAAAATCATGATAATCTTTTAAAATTTAAATGGTTCCAATGTGGAAAAAGAATTCAATTTGGCTACACAACGTAGAACTTAGAATATTTGAAAGAGGCAAATTTACTCATGTTAGAGGAATTTTAGCATAATTAGAGCTATCCCAAAGTGGGTTTTAGGGCACCTGGATAGAGCACCAGCCCTGAAGTCAGGAGGACTTGAGTTCAAATCCAGCCTCAGACAGTTCCTAGCTGTGTGACCCTGGGCAAGTCACTTCACCCTCTTTGCCTCAGATCCTCATCTGTGAAATGAACTGGAGAAGCAAATGGCAAATCTCTACAGTACCTTGGCCATGAAAACCTTAAATGTGTTCACAAAGAGTTGGACATAACTAATGGACAAAATGACAACAATAGTGGTTTGGGGTATCTCTGGAGGTAATAGAGAGCTGGAGTTTTTTGTTTGTTTTGTTTTGTGTTTGTTTTTAATGTGCTAGGCTCTGTGCTAGGTATAGGGGATATAACCCAGGAGATTTTTAATTGAAAACTGGATAGCCATTTTTCGGAGATGAGGAAGACTGGACGCTTGTTTAGTGTGCACTGACATTTAAATTCTCTCAATTGTCTTCCAACTCAGAGGTTTAGCTATGGAAGAGTTGTACATCTGTGTTTTCTCTACCCCCTATGCTGTGCACATGGAATCATATAATTGGCACTTTACATCAGCTGGTTTTACCACATTGGTTTTAGAAAAGAGGTCTGAGATCAGCTGCCCTAGCAAGAAAAGAACTCTCTCTACAAATCAGTCATGGCAGCCATCCTTTTAGGAAGAGAAGTGACACAATATTTTATATGACCTTGATGGATAACGCATAGTACATTACCAAGTGAAGTCAATATGGTTCCTTTTGCCAGCATGAAATTCACTAGCATTGAAAACACATAAAGACTAGAAGCTGTTTATGAGATAGGGAAGGTGATTCAGTGGAATCATTTCCAAGTTGGCAAGATGAAATCTAGTCCTGAACATTCAATGCTTCATAATTCACTTTGAGTTTCTCATTAATTTAAATGTTAATGTAAATTTAAAACATGTTATATTGATTTGGGAACTATATTTTGCATAAGAATTGCATAACCAGCCTCTATCATCATACACCAACTGGACATTCTTTTTCGGCACCTTCAGGAGAAAAATACTTTTGATAATAGGCCTATTTTCTATAATTTTTCTTCTTAATCTGGCTACAAGGAAAGCAGTTGGCAGGGATTTGAGTGAGTTTGCACTTCTAGAAAAAAAGGCTAACTAGATATATGTAACTAAGTGAGATGATGTCTTGCTACACACCCAGTTTGATTTTATCAAAGCTCGAATGGGATTCTGATCTCTGGATGTGAGTGAGCACTTTGAAACAATGGCTATTATAAGCTTTCAGTGCCTACCCATGCTGTTTAACTGTTACCCATATTTTTCTATAAATCTTCTACAGAGAATTCAACCCACATGGGTCATTCAGTCACAAAAACGTACTAATTACCTACTATATTCTAGATGTCACTGTTCAGTCACTTTTCAGTAGTGTCTGACTTTTCATAACCCCATTTGAGGTTTTCTTGGCAAAAAACATGGAAGTGGTTTGCTATTTCCTTGTTCAGGTCACTTTACATATGAGGAAAATGAGGCAGATGGGGTAAAAGTGACTTGCCGAGTCTCACAAAGTTAGGAAATGTCTGAGGCCAGATTTTAACTCAGGAAGATGAGTCTTCCTGCCTTCCATCCCAGCCTTCTATTCCCTGTGCCACCTAGCTGGCCAACTCTGTGCCAGGCACTGTGCTGAACACTAGGGATGCAGAGAAAGTAAGAGACAGTCTCTATCCTCAAGGAACTCGCAATTTAATGGGGGAGACCAAACTGAAACAACAGGGTATAATATATGTGTGTATGCATGTGTGTATATGTATATGTGTATGTATATACATATATATGTATTTACATACACACATATTCATATTTATTATATACATATAATAAAAAGGAAATAATCTCAAAAGAAATACACTGGAATTAAGGGGGAAGAAAGACTTCTTCTAGAAAATAGAATATTAGTTGGCACTTGAAGGATGCCAGCAGAGATGGAGAGACTTTCAGGCATGAGGAAGTGGGGGGGCTGGTAGCTTCCTTTACTTACCCTAACACTTCATAGATGGAGATGAAGCAGATGGGTTATCTATGAATCATTCCTCTAACTGATTTATCAAAAGTTTGAAAAGTCTCAAAAAGTTTGATTGTTTGAAGTCACTTCGTTGCTAACTAAGGTCATTCTAGTGAACCAATATTTGTACTATTATTATTTTTACTACTACTACATTTTTAAATTAAAAAGCTCATTAAAGGCAGCTAGTGGCACACTAGATTGAACACTGGACCAAATAAGGAACCTCCAAGTTCAAATGTGACCTCTCAAATTTAGTAGTTGCTTGAATCTGAGTAAATCAATCAGTCTCTCTGGACCTGTTTATTTATTTTTTTCAAAAGGATGATAACATATGTCTTTCAGATTATTGTAAGCATAAAGTGAGATAATATTTGTAAAGTGCTTTGTAAACCTTAAAACACTACATACCAATGTAATATATATTTGGTATTATCATACCAAATTAATTTATGGGGAAACTCAGAAATCCTCTTATTTTTTCAGTATCATTTTTAGAAGTTTCTAGTCCATTTGAATTTGTAGGACATAAGATAGTTGTGGTATAATAGGAAGATTTATTTGGAGCAAAAAAGTCACGGATTTTAAGCTAGAGAACATCAGTCAGAACCTTCTCTTTTCATAGGTAAAGAAATGAGGACAGGAGATGTCAGGTAACTTATCTGAAGCTAAGCAGCTAGCAGAAGATGTTATTCAAACCGAAGTCCTTTGATTGAGAAACCACTGTATATTCTAGTAAACCATGCTCCCTTTTAGTAAATCTGATGATCTGAAACCAAACATTTTTGCTTCATTTGTTATCAATATGTCATTGGACAAATCCCTCAGCTTTTCTGGACCTCTACATCCTAATTCATAAAATGATGGGCATTGGATTCCGTTATCTCTAAGACCCATTCCAACTAAATCCTAGGTCAGAAATTCTAGTTTGCATTGATTGTTGCTGACAGACAGAATATAAGCTACTTGAGATGAGCCAGACTATGCCAAAAATAATGTTCTCTTATACCCTTTGTTTAAAGCAAGGTGATATGATTTAATTAAGGCTACCCAAGAAAACATGAAGGGGAAGGCAGGAGTAACAAGGGAAAGATACTAGGATAATATTCACCCCTGGAAAATTGGGGCCTCAATTGGTACTTCTTAAATTAGGACATCATCCAACCCTAAACCAGGGTAATAGCTGACCCCTTCAAAGTGGGATGGTAATGGGAAAGGAAAGGATGTATCCTGGGTTATAACCAGAGAACATTAATCATGACTTTTTTCAGCTCAAAGTAGGAGGAGGAAGTCTACTATGACCAAATGGGAAGCTGCTTCCTAGACTTAGCACATGTGTACACCCATATCTTTGCCAGCTGGGTGGGTGGGACTTCTAAATCTATCATCACTGTGTGTCCTGAAAGTTTATGAAAGCTGACTGTTCTCCCACCTCTAATGTCAGAGCAAGGGTATCAGCAATTATCTGGGAAAACTGGAAGTTTGTATCCTAGAAGCAAATGTAGAAGGTCTCATATATTGGACAGGGTTAGAAGGGTTCCAGAAAAGGAGAAATGATGGAGGGAGAGGAGTACTAGGAAAAAAGGGAAAGCGTATTTGATGGGAGTGGAGATAGCCTATTGGACAAACACTAGACCTGAAGAACAGAGGATTTTGCTTGTTCATTTGTTTGCCTATCTTCCAGACGCAACTTCCAGTTATCACTTGGCTTGACTTTGCATAAATTACATATTCTTCTCGGGTCTCAGTTTCCTCTATTGTAAAATGATCAGGTTTGACTACAAGTTCTCTAAGTTCCTGTCTAACACTAATAATTGTGATTCTAAATAGGAAAACAAGTTGGCATAATGATAGTTTTTTTCTTTTCCTTAATGAAAAGTATTATAATTCTTTCCCCTTGCATTCTCCCAAACTAGACTTGATGCCAGAGTTAGTGAGACAAAGAGGATTTGCTCAGGTCCTGTTACAAGATGGAAATAAAGGAAAATAAGCATCTCAGGAACAAGAAGTTGATTTGGAAAATGTTCACTACCAAAATGGCTTGGTGTTAGTGGGAGAGCAAGGTCAAGTGTTGAACAAGCATCATTCTTTCTCTGGGCTCATTAACCAGAAGAAAAACCTACTTATTTGTAATGTATCATAGATAGGTAAGATAAGGGGGAGGCTTATAAAAAGATAAGCACATAATAGAGGGGCTTCACTAACTGGTATTTTTCCAATACCTTGGAGAGTTTTTCTTCTCAATATTGACGATCCTGGATATATACAGACACTCCTAGATATATGCAATATTGGTCGACTATTTTTTTCTTAATTCTCATAAAAAATGATGCTCTAAATCTCTAAACATCATTTTACCATGGAGAATATATTGTTTTTATTTTTTACATAGACATGTGTATATTTTTGCTTATTTTGTATGTATACAGGTATATAAGTAAAGATAAGTGTTTGTGTCTAGGTACTGAGGTATATCTGTGTGTGTGTGTGTGTGTGTGTATAGTGTGTGTATGCAGAAGCATTGTAGTACATAATGAATACAGTTTTGTACTTGAAATCAGGAAGGCCTGGGTTCAAATCTTACCAGGTCAATCTAATGGGAAAGATGGAGTAGAAGGAGGTTACTTGTACTTGTAGAAAGGTTTGGCTTAGCAAGGAGAAGGGATTGCTCTTCATGTGAAACGTAGTGAAGGAAATAGTGGAGGAAGATGTTTGGATGGTATGAAAGAAAGGAGAAAAAAGGGAGCCCTCAGTGAATGACCTCAACTTTCTGTGAAATATGAGGTGAGGCTATCAACTGAAAGGGTTTTGGGAGGATGGACTATAGGAGATTGAGGAAGGCTGAGATTTAGAAAAAGCTCTAGGAAATGGCAAAGTGTTTTATCAATAAAGTATAAAAGGATTGTCTTGCCTCAGTGAGAGCCCAGTTGAGATTATTCATATAAATTTATAGTGGATCCAGTCTACATGGTTTTATGATTTTTTTTCTAGCTTCATTCATCAATATATGAGTAGTTACCAAGGCAGAAGGATCGTGGCAGTAGTCCAAGGTTGAGGCTTGGCTGGATACAACATGGAGACAACCATCAACTGGGGAATGGCTGTACAAGTTGTGGTGCAGAGTTGATGGAATATTATTGTGCTATAGGAAATGATCTTGGAAAGATATGTAAAGACTTGTGCAAAATGGTGGAAAGTGAGGTGAGCAGAACCATTCAATACTCCAAGAGAACACTGTATACAGTGAGAGCAATATGGTTTTAAGAACAACTTTGAGCAACTAAGTCATTTTAACTATTATAAACATGCAAATTAAAAATAAAGGACATATGAATAAAGACACTATCTGTGTCCAGAGAAAGAACTGACAATAGTAATATATATAGGATAATTATATATATATATATATATATATATATATATATATATATACATAGAATATGTGTATATGTATATTGTCTATATGCCCATTTATGTCTAATTTATGCCATCTCTAGGGCAGGGGGAGGAGGGAGGAAAAAAAAAAGAAGAAAAATTAAAGAATAAATCTATATGATAACTTCATTATATATTTAAAAGGATTAGCAAGTTGTACATAATAAATTTGCAGTTTCTTGTGCAATGATCCTTTCAATCATACTATGTCATGGAAATGCTTGTTTTATTCCTTGATTTAAAAATAAAGTAAATTTAAAAAAAGACATGGGGACAGTGATTCAAGAGAAGAAGAGGGCAGTATAGAGTTGAACTGGTTTAGTTAGAGATCAAGATGGAAAAGAGAGGAGAGAATAGCCAGTCAGGTATGATGAACTGGTAAAGAGTAGAGGCGTCAAGGGTTTGGAGACTGCAGTGTGGGCAGAGAGGGAGGTTAAATTATAGGAGATCAGATAAAGGATTTTCAGAGTTGATGAACTTGGAAGAATTTTAATAAAATATACATGTGAGAAGATGAACAGGTCATATAATGATAATAAGGGATGGCAAATAAGCACCTTGATAATAACAGTAGAAAGTTAAGAATATGCCCAGCATTTTGGATGGCCTGCCTTTGTCAACTCTTAAGAGGACATGGACAAAAGTCATATATGAGAGTGAGATCTGGGTAGGTCATGATCTGCTCCATTGGTGAATTTGGGGTGTGATAAATATAGAGAAACACACACAAAAGAGGATATGTGCATGTAATGCACAGTCATTACTATAATTTGCATGTATATTAATCCATATATCTAAAAATATTATGACTGAGAAACATGGGAAAACAGAATCTCTAGAAACAGAAAATCACAGGTAACTCAAAGAGTGATGGCAAGACCCACTCTAAGTGGGTGTGGGTAGAAGCCTGTGTATGATGACTTATGCAGAAGTGTCATAGCATGCATATACAGAAATTACTGTGATATAAGAACCAAAAAGTATTGACAAAACTATATAAAAATAAAAAGAAAGAATAATGGAAGGAAGGAAAAAATAAAGAAAGAAGGAAGGAAAGGAGGAAGAAAGAAAGAAAGAAAGAAAGGAAGGAAGGAAGGAAGGAAGGAAGGAAGGAAGGAAGGAAGGAAGGAAGGAAGGAAGGGAGAAAGAAAAGAAAAGAAAGAAAGAGAAAGAAAGAAAGAATGAAAGAAAAAGAAAGAGGAAGGGAGGGAGGGAGGAAATGGATATGTTAGAAATATTGGCAAACAAGCCAAAGCCCTGCATATATATGCGTGTGTAGATATATAAATAAAAGCAAATGCATACACACATGCACGTGTGTTTATACTAAGTGAGAGCTGAGTGAAGTGGGAATCTCCCACCTGGGGGACAGCATTCCTGATTATATCAAACAGAATTTTTTTTTCTAAGGTTAAGGAGTAGAATAGATGGCAGGTTCCTAAATAATGAAATTCACCTCTAGCTATAGGTGAATGATTCAAACCCTCACTGATCCTTGACTGAGCTAGCAGTCTTCTCCCGTCCCAATCTGGCATCATCAAACACCAGTTAATATTATATTTTCCCTCAGAGCTGCTTGACCATCAGGGCATCCAGCGGGATAAAGGTGGGCTATTTAGTTCCTGTGCTGATTCAATTTCATGACCTGAGGGATAAACTATAGGAAAGAGCATATCTCAAATTGACATCCACACAGAAATGTCTCTGTTACCAGGGCTATGGAATGTGTGTCACCTCTACCAGTAGAAATGGAGAGAGACACAGAAAGACAGACAGAAACAGAGAGAGGGAGAGAGGGAAGGAGAGAAAGAAACATTTTGTTACTAAGCTGCCTAGTGAATGGCTGGTGGCCTGAACCTCTGTCACCTCGTGTAAAACTCAGCATCCCTGAATTCTCTCTAATTAGTACTGCGGGAAACCAAAGGTGATGTCTATGTGGTTGTTTTCTCTAGGCGCTGAGAGCCTCTTCTTCTACAAAAGCCCCCACTCCTAATTTTGCTGCCTTGGGCTAGATTGGGAAGATCAGAATCTCTTTGATAAGGTAAGTTTTCTGAATGCATGTGTAAAACCATACATGCACAATTACTAAAAAATGACCGGGACATCCCCAAAAGAGACAAGAAGAATGAGCATTCTAGTGTAATAAAAACAGGTAGGGCTGAGGAGCTGGTACAGGGTCACTCAGTGAAAGTCTCAACTTCTTTGTGACTCAGTGTGCTGCTCTTTCTAAAGTGTATGATATAATCTCCTCTGTCCATCTCACAAGATTAATGCACTGACAAAATGAAATAACGGTAAGATACTCAGATACTCAAGCAAATCTAGCACTTTAAGGGTATGAGTATTCCCAGCAAAGCCCATGATTTTGGATTCAGTTAACTCTTTCCCATGAGTTCATCAAAGTAAATCTACCCCCAGTGCCAGAGGCATCTTCAATTTTCTCTTAACACCAGAGCACATAGACCATCCATTGGCCTCACTCTTGCCATGCGACTTGCCCATCTTCATTTTAATTCAGACTTTCCTTTGATGATGACTTTGGTGTGGTTCTTGAAAACATAAAGCATTATTAAAACACAGAAGAATTCTCCTTATATTTTGCCCCAGTGTTTCATATCATGACATACATGATGACTCTGGGTTTTCAAAGGCCATTTCAACAAAGAAAAAGGTCAGTGATTTGAGTTAAAAAGAGAGGATTTGGAGTTTCTCAAATCATTGTTTTTGAATGCTGCAACTTCTGGCCTTAGCTAACCAAGGACAGAAGTGATGGACTCAGTCTGGCTGGCACTTCTGTGATAAAATGTTCCTTTATTGAAATGTTGAGTTGTGGTGTATTGATTACTATTCAGGATTTTTTAGGGGATAGTAGGAATAAAGAACAATGACTTTGTTAGATTGTAAGGGATCTAGAACTGTGATTTATTTAGATTGTAAGGGATCTAAAACTATAATTTTGTTAGATTTTAAGTGATCTAGAACTCTGGCAATGAGAAATCATCATGGAATAAAATGTTAAGTTGCCTTGGTCAGGTAATTTCAACTGACTGGTCTTCACTTACTTCTCCTGTTACACAGAGGGGTTGAAGTAGATTTCCTGAGGCATCCCTTCCAGTTTTTAATTTACAACACCACAGGAACTCCCAGTGTTCCTACACACCAATGCCAATCACAGATCTAGAGCAGGGAGAGACCTTACAGCCCATTTGGGCCAATCTCTTCATTTCATAATGAGTAAATGTATTCATTTCCCCCTGTATCATACTGTCTCTAAATGTCAAAAAATTGCCTGGGGTACTGAGAGATTAAGAATTAGAGCTGCTATATAGACAAGACAGAACTTGAACCCACCTCTCCCTGACTCCAAAGCCAGCTCTCTATCTCCTCCTTCTACTCTATAGTACCTCTTGGTCCCAGGAGATTTAAGACGAATCACTATTGCTGAAGCTGGGATGCGATCAGTCAATTAATTAATAACTATTAATTACCTACAATATGCCAACCTCTGGGGACATAAGGACATGTTTAACAACATGATAAAGGAGACAGCATGCATACGTGGAACTTTATACAAAAACATGGACAAACAGATAGGAGGGCATGTGGAGAAGGTTGGAATACCAGCAGCTGGGTGTGGGGTGAGGAAGACCAGGAAAGATGTCACGTAGGAGGTGCTGCTGGAACTGAATTTTGATGGAAATCAAGTATCCTAATGTTAAGATAGCAGTGGATAAGTGAAATACTAGAGGAAATATTTAATTGACTCAGTTCTACTGTGTTGGTTTTTTTTTTTTTCTGAATTTAGAGAATTTTATTGAGTTCATTTTTTGCTCATTTTGTTGTGGTGGTTGTTGACTGTTGGTGCATGAGTTACTATAAATGGAATTCATAGGTGAAACTTGGTTCAGTGTCAAATATTTAATCTTGTTTATTACATCCATTCACTTTGTGTGATGGTCAATAGACCAGCATAGTCACAAATGGCTGCGATTGTATCGTTTGAGTCCTGTTTTATTACTGCCCACTTTGCTATTACAATAGAGCAGTCAAAATGACTGACTTGGGGACAAAGCAGACAAATTTTTTGATGGCCACTTTGATGTCATCAGGAATTTCCTTTCCTTAAAGAGAAGACTTTATGCAGTATGAGAGGTGGGAAAGAACACTGGATCTGGAGTCAGAGGACCTGAGTTTAAACCCCTAACTGTCCTACCTTCTACTTCTATGATATTGGCCAAGTATTTCCCACTCTCTAAGCCTCAACACCCTCATCTGTAAAAATGAGAGGGGGGGCATACTTAATAATCTCCAAATTCCCTCCCAGTTCTAAATATTATTGCCCAGCGACTGTAGTCATTATAGCAATGAGGCATCTCATTTCTTACAAGACAGAATAATCTATAACTCTTTAAAGCTCAGCTCATGTGAACTGATGGTCCCCTAAGGAGGGTCATTTTAATCTTCCAATGAGAGCTCCAATCCTTGCTCACACACTGACCTGAGCAATGAACTGCTCCTTTCTCAGGTTGCTTCCTCCTTCGTAAGATGGAGGTAATAATACCATCGACTCCACAAGGCTGTTGTAAGAACCCAGTGTTGTAGCACACATAAAATACTTTGCAAACCTTAAAACATTATATAAATATGAATAAAGTCCCTTTGAAGGAGAGGGAATAGGGAATATGCATAAGCATCTATTAAGTGGGAGACACTATGCTAAGTGCTTTACATACATTACCTCATTTTATCCTTACAGCAACACTAGTGCTGCTATTATCCATATTTTACAGTTTAGGAAACTGAGACAAAATAGCACTTAGTGTAACTTGCCAGAGGTCACACAGTTAGCAAATTTCTGAAGCCAGATTTGAACTCATTTTTTTCTAACTCCAGGTCCAGAGCTCGCTGCACTAGGGCTCCACCTAGCTGTCTTATTGAGTGATAACATTATTAGATTTCAGTTAAGACTTTGCTCTTTCTATCCCTAGCATCTATGACAGGACATTGTATGTAGCAGACACTTAAAATGGGTGGGGTTTTTGTTTCTTTGTTTGATTTTTCTAAAGATTGGGTTGTTAGATGTAAATAGAGTGTTATAGAAGCAGCTCAGTGGCACGATGCATAAAGTGGTCCAGAAGTGAGAGGAACCTGAATGCAAAAGTGATCTTAAATACTTACTAGCTATGTGACCCTGGACAATAAGAAGCTATTTGCCTCAGACCCTCAGCCCTAAAGTGCCGATGCTCATAGCACCTGCATCCAAAATAAGTGAGAGTCAAATAAGGCCAAATCTGTAGCATCCTCTTATAATCCCATTTTATTGTCGTTGAAGAAACTGAAACAAAGGTTAAGTGGTTTGTCCATGGTCACACAATTACTAAGTGTCTGAGACAGGATTTTAATTCATGTCTTTCTGATTTCAAGCTCAGTGCTCTATCTGGTGTATCACCTAGCTGCTTCTAACCAGAGAAATTTATGAGATTTTAGGTCATTGTATAAACATGTGTCCAAGTTAGGTTAAAACAGACAAACAAAACACATGACTTTTATTCCCTGCCCACCCTAAAAAGACACACACATAGCACATATACACAAAAACACATGTTTTTCTTATTTTCATCCTCTTCCAAACTTTTCAGAACACTGATAAATATCATCCTCTTATCAGGTGTCAGACAGCTCAATGAAAAGAAATAAGAAAAAAAATCTCAGAAGAAAGGTGGGCTCCCTGAGCCAAACAGAAATGACTTAAGCAGAGCCTTCCTAGGGCATTTATTTCAACACTGTGAAGCTATTTATTGGGTTTCTAGCAGTGAAAAATCATCATATAATAAAATCAAGTCCTAGTAGAAATCTTCTAACCCTAAATTTGCGTGAAGATTTGTCTTTATCTTTAAAAAAATTAAAGCGATGTTTGGATCTGGTGAGCAGCATGAACTCCAAACAGTCCTAAAAGAAACCTCCCAAATTCAGGACTAGAAGAACAATGTGGCATGGTGGACAGATAGCTGAATGTGGAGTCACAGGTAGTGGGTTCCAAATGTCACTCTATCTCTAACTTCTAATGTATCCTATTTGTCTGTCAAATAAGCAGGTTGGTATAGATGACATGTCAAGTTCCTTCCTATTCTAAATCTATGGCAATATGGCCCCATTTTTGTGGTTGTTGATAACCTAGAGTTCTTTTTGTGGACTCTTTAGATGTCCTAGGAGTAGAGCCTGACAATTCCTGAAGCCAGATAGGGGTTTACTAGACAGCCTGAGATCCCTTCCAACCCTTGGATTCATTAATATACGGAAAACAAAAATGTTTAAATTGAAAGGGAAAAGCTTACTCCACTATGTTATGTTAAAGCATTAGTCTTATATAAGACCTTTAGACTCTGTATCTTGAGAAAATTTAGCTAGGGCTTTTCTGAAGTTCAAATTTTGTTCCTAAGGGTCAGAGCACAAGATATCTTTTTAAGACATTGGAAAAGTGATTAGAACGGCAGAGGGATAGGTTGACCCAAGAAAAGTCTGAAAATATTGGACTGGGTCCATGTAAAAAGCAAAAATCCGCATTTGTAGATAGGTTCAGTGCCTATTTGTGATTTGCCTTTTAATTTTAAAGCAGGGAGCAGGCTATTATTTGGGAAACCTCATCTATAAAGTAAACTCATTAAATTTGAAAATGAGATAAAAACCAAAGCACTGTTTAACCCTCAGTGCAAGGTGAACTAGAGGATGAATCCCTATTAGCTCTTGAAGAGAAGTGTTTGATAAAAATATTCCTCAGACCTATTCAAGCATACGAATGCTGCAGAATTCGTTGGGTCTAGATGATTGTACTGATTTGGTGGCTTGAGTCTCCTTGAGGTAGCCATGAGTCCAAAGTTATTCACACGTGGCCCCCGTGATCCTCTCCAACCTTATTGCACTTCATTGTTCTTTTCACACACTACATTTCAGCCAAATGGGTTTCTTGTTCCTCATCGAGGATTCTATCTCCCATCTCCAAACCTCTGAACTTGCCATACTACCTCCCAGGAATGCATTCCTACCTTCTCACTGCATTTTGGAATCCCTTGTTTTCTTCAAAACTCTGCTCAGGAGACACCTTCTAAATGAAACCTTTCCTGATAGTCCGGGTGCTATGACCTTCCACTAACCAACTTGCCTTCCTTTCACTTTTTAGAAACTTTATTTTTTGTCATCTCCCCTCAAGGTTCTTGAGGCCAGGTTCCATTTCATTTTTTGCTTTTACCTCCAAAGCCCAAAAGAACCCTAACCCAAGTAGGTACGTAATAAATGCTTATTACTTAACTGATTACAGATCTGGTCCCAGTGGATCACATACCTGATTCGCCAGAGTCACAAAGTAGCACTTAAGTTAATCAGCTTCCGTGTAGACCCATGTCTTTGCCCTCTTTCATATAAAACACAACTGTGTGTGTATGTGTGTGTGTGTACATGTACACATAGAAATATACTCACAATAACTATAGACAAAGGGAAAACCACAGCTCCTATAAAAGAATGTTGATCAGCATTAATGTCTCCCGAGAGATTAGCAATTGTGCTAAGTACACAGTAGGCTGTTAATAAATGCCTATTAATTTGAGCGATTTCTAGAAGGGTGCTATAACTTCAGAATACTGCTATATATATGTCTTACATTTTGACAGGAAGGACAATACGAGTAAGTGTAATCAGTGTAGGCTGTGAAGGAGTAGCTCTATCTAGAGCTTGGGAAAGGGTATGTAATTCTCATTTGCTTCTCTCCTCTCCTAAACTCCTAGTTTAGGTTTTCCTCACTTGTGTAATTTATTGGGTCTCCGCTTGGTTATGGTTTCTATTCAATTTTTACTTCTAGTGACAGAACAAGTCACTTATCTTCAGTGTGTCTCCAAATGATTGAATTATCTAACCCTTTAAGTTATAGGCAAATTGATAATCTGCAACAGTTGGAGGGATCTTTCAAACAGGGAGTTTACCATACCAGTGAATTATTGTGTTCAGAACATATATCTATCCATCCATCTATCCATCCATCCATCCATCCATCCATCCATCCATCCAAATAGACAGACAGACAGACACAACCGCATCAGTGAATCTTTGGTCTCAATGATACAATTTCATCCTCCATTGTTGTAGAAGCAACCCTCCTCCTTTTCCCATCACTCATTTTTTTTAACTCACTTGCTCATGTGTTCTCTTAAATCCTCTAAAAGGATTCATCCGAAATGCTGAGGCCTCCTGACATTATGTAGGTGACGGTGCAGCCCATGTAGTGTCCATCTGTTGTCCCTTATTCTCTCTGCATGATCAGCCTATCTCTTTTCCCAGTTATGCATCTCCCAGAGTTCATCTTTTTTTGTACACAATTTGTCATCGGTAATGGTGTGGCATGATTTGCATAGTAGAGTAGAATCTCTCCCCCTCTTTTTTTTTTTTTTATTAAAAGTTACTCTGAATACTATAGAGTAATGAAAAAGACATAAGCTGATTAGTGTAAGAGATGCAGAGAAACACTGTTGAACTACAAATTTCCAGGACAAATAAATGATGACACTTTTCAACATGGAAGAGCCAGAAGAGAAATATTGGCTGACAAGATAATTGTATTACTTGATTCCAGAGTCAAAAGGAGCTTTAGAGATACTTTAGCTGAACAGTCAAATATTTAAGTGCCTACTATGTGTCAAGCACTGTGCTAGTCACTAATTATACCAAGCAAGGTAAAAGGAAGAAGTTTGATAACTTTCCCCAGGGCAAACAGATATCCACTAAATGGTAGGGCTGGGTTTTGAATAATTATAATAGCTATCATTCATATGATGGTTTAAAACTTATGAAACATACATATTATCAAATCTGATCCCCACACAATCCTATGATTACCATGATTCCATGATCTCTAGCTAGGATTTACAATTTTATATGGTGCTTTAAGCTTAAGAATTTTATGTATTATCTCATTTGACTCCCACAACAATCCTGTGATTGCCATGATCCAGTGATTAGCTCAGTATTTCAGTATCTTAATATCAGATCAGCCTTTAAAAAGGGCATTGAAAAACAGTGATAAAACTTGCTACCCACCTCCTGCCAGAGAAGTAACAAATTCAAAGTGTAGAAGGAGTCATGCAGTTTTTAGACATGGGTAATGGGGGAATTTGTGTTGGTTGGTATTGGGTGTGTGTGTGTGTGTGTGTGTGTGTGTGTGTATGGTACGTTTGTTACAGGGGTTTTTTTCCTTCCTTTTTCAATAACAGAGGAGGTGAGGATGACAGGACAAAATGAACTTTGGTTAACTGAAAAATATTAATTTAAAAATGAATTTAATTGTTTAATTGAAGGTATTAAAAGCTAAAGAGCATGTAGAGAAGGTCAATCAGAATGGTAAAGTGCCTAGAGTCTATTCTATATGAGAATAATTTTAAGGAATGGAGATATTTGTCTTGGAGAAGAGAAAGCTGGTAAGCAAGGAGGGAGGATGGGAAGTGACAACAATCTTTCAATATTCAAAAAACTGTTATGTGAGAAAAGAGAGGATAAAATCTACTTTGTTCAAACAAACAAAATAAACTTCCTAACAATGAGAGTATTCAAAAATGACGGGGGGTGCCTCAACAGGACAGGCTGGAGGCCCTCTTTTTGAGGGTGGTGACACTTCACAATTTTTTGGGGGGGCATGGGTTTGACTAGATGACTCTCGAGGTCTGTAACTCTGAAATTCTGTGAGGACCACCTATCTCTGATTGAGGTGGCAGTGTGCATCACTAGAGGAAGAACCTATACTAAGGAGATCAGAGATCTTTGAAATACTGAAGTAAGTGGGGCAAAAGAAAGAGTCATTGCTTGGAGTAATAGTATATGGGTTCCAATACCATATGTATGTGTGCATGTATATGTATATGTGTGTGTATGTATACATGCATATGTGTGTGTGTTTCTGTGTATACATACATACATACATACATACATACATTCTTGGCCAATTCACTTAAGCTCTCCAGGACTCAGTTTCCTCAACTGCAAAAAGAGGAGATTGGACTATTTGACCTTGAAGTGCCCTGCTATCTCTAAATCGAAGATCCAAGTGCATTAGAGAATATGAAAACAAGAGTACAATGTGAGGTTCAAGGCATGCCATAATGACCAGCTGGGAAGGCCAGGTAAAACTGCATGGGCCACATGTTCCTGACCTCTTCTGGTCCCTATCTATATCATTTTTATTTTTCTCTGGACCCTGTTCATTCTGTGCAGTTCCTGGCACATAGCAAACAATGCTGTTGCTAATGAACTGACTTCTCAGAATGTATCTATCATGACTCATCCCTTTAGGGACCTGCTCTCAAACTGGAAAATGGATATTAAAGTATTAATGGAGTACACAAACCTCTAACAATAATAGCTAACATTTAAAGACTGTTTACTATGTGCCATTAACTGTGCTAGGCAATTAACAATTATTATCTCATTTGATACTCAAAACAACCCTGAGAGGGTGTTGTGGTTCTTCAGTCATGTCCATTTTTTTTTTAACCGCATTTGGGGTTTTCATGGTAAAGATAGTGGAGTGGTTTGCCATTTTCTTTTCCAGCTCATTGACAGATGAGGAAACTGAGGCAAACAGGGTTAAGTGACTTGCCCAGGGTAACACAGTTTATAAATGTCTGAGGACAGATTTGAAATCAGGAAGAATCATCCTCACTTCAGAACTGGCACTGTACCTTATGGCGCCACCTCACTGCTCTATGGTGTTATTATCCCCATTTTACAGATAAGGAGACTAAAGCCAATAGAGGTTCAATTACTTGCCCAGAGTCACACGGCTAATAAGCATTTGAGGCCCGATTTGAAGTCAGGTTTTCCTAATTCCAGGCCCGGTGCTCTAACCTCTGTACCATCTAGCTGTCTCCTGCACTAGTATGCTATCCCTTCCCCATGCCACTGACTTTATTTTTTTAGCTTAATGCTGATGCTAGGGATTTCCAATAGCATGTTGTATCCATGGGGGACTTAATAGGCTTTCAGCTTGTCACACACACACACACACACACACACACACACACACACACACACACATCCACGTCACACAACACCACACCGAGGGTTTCTCTGCTACCTTCCCTCTAGATTAATGAAACACTAATGGGGTTTTCCTGATCGCCTTTCTTTTTGTTTAATGCACATCAACCACAATAGTAGAAGGTTGATTCAGTCATTTCACAAACGTGACAGTAGTTTGAAGGACAAGTACAGAGGACAAGGGAGTTAACTGGATCAGAAAACGTAGGGCAGAGTCCTGTCTCCTCTCACAAGGATGTCTCTGGTCAGGTTCCTGCATTGATCGATGGGTAAGTGTTCTCATTAACGTGAGGAAATAATGCCTGGCTTTTCTGCCTTGTTCACAGGGTTATGTTGAAGATCAGACATGGTACGGTATACGAAAGCTCTTAATAACCAGTTAAAACCTATACATGTGTAAAATGGTATTAAAATTATAACTTATTTTGTTTGTTTCTACACGTTCAGGAAAAAGTGGAGAACACAGGCAGAATTATAGACAAATCACACGCCGACTTCCCTCTGCTATAAAGCACTTTCCCCTCAATGATTGAAATATTCTCACAAAAAGGATTTCGGCCCTGGATTTGGGGGTTATTGAGTTTCTCACACCACATTTAGCAGGTGTAGACACAGCCTCAGCACACACACATAAATATATAGACATATACGTACACATATATAACATGTATATATGCACATCGATACCTTATATAGGTATGCACATGTGTACACATATGTATACATATGCATCCACTCACAATACACATACATGCTCACATTACATATGTATGCACACACATGTGCATGCATATACACATACATATATACATATGCATACACACACATATACATATATATGTATGTGTGTGTGTGTGTGTGTGTGTATATATATATATATATACATGGACACACTGCATAACTTCTTTTGCACTATTGGGATTTTCTGGATGATGATGATACACTATTAAAATGATAATAATATCATTATATGTTAACTCATTTGACCTTCACAACAACCTTGTAAAGTAGGTGCTAATATTGTTCCCGTTGTATGGATGAGGAAACTGAGGCATAGAGAGGTTAAGTGACTTACCTAGAGTCACAAAGTTAGTATTTGAGATAGGTACTTAATTTAATATGTAAACATAGACTCTCCTTTCCCAGAATAAGTTTCTTTCTGTCTTTCTTTCTTTCTTTCTCTCTCTCTTTCTCTCTTTCTCTCTTTCTTCTCTCTCTCTGTCTCTTTCTCTCTGTCACTTTCTCTCTCTCTTTCTCTCTTTTTCATTATTCACATTGCATTATTGTGGTGATGAATTGTCAGAATGTACTTAAATTTTGTCCAAATCTAGAAACAGACTCAGAAAGGTCAAATAATTATTTCAAAGACATACAACAATATATTATTTTCTGAGACATTCTTGAAAGAAGAATATTACATTTTTACAATATCATGGCATATGAAAACAGGAAAGGAGTTCAGAGATCATCTAGCCCAACCCCATCTTTTAACATGTAACGAGAAGTTGAGCTGATATTTCAGTCTACTTCATCCAACACCAAATTCAGTTTTTCCTGTTTTAGCCAAAACCCCCATGATCCTCCCAGTTGCCCAGGTATACAAACTTAGAGACCTCCTTGGGTCTTTGCCCTCATTCAACCCCTCATATCCAAGTAGTGGGTGATTCTTGTCAATTCTACGTCCATAACATGCCTTGTATCTGTCCCCTACTTTCTACTCACACTGCCTCTACCCTGGTTTCAGATTTTATCCCTTTTCTCCTGAATTGTTGCAATGGCATCCTAATGAGTCTATCTACCTCTTATCGCTTCTCCAATTCTCTATTCCAGAAAACTTCAAAATTGATATTCCTAGGACAGCTAGGTGACCTATTGGATAGAACACCAGCCCTGGAGTCAGGAGGACTTGAGTTCAAATCCAGCCTCAGACACTTGACACTTACTAACCGTGTGACGTTGGGCAAATCACTGAACCTCAATTACCTTGCAAAAGGAAGGAAGGGAAAAAGGAAAGAAAGAAGGAAAGAAAGAGAGAAAGAGAGAGAGAAAAAGAAAGAGAAAGAAAGAAAGAGAAAGAAAGAAAGAGAAAGAAAGAAAGAAAGAAAGAAAGAAAGAAAGAAAGAAAGAAAGAAAGAAAGAAAGAAAAAGAAAGAGAGAGAGAAAGAAAAAGGAAGGAAGGAAGGAAAAAAGAAAGAAATTGATATTTTTAAAACACCAATTTGACCATTGCCTAAATCCAGTATTTTCCATGAATTCTTAGACTCAATAGGATAATATCTAAAATGTTCACCATTCCAGATCCTCTGCAACACGGAGTCTTACCTTCCCTTTCTTATTCCATATCACTTCCCCTTGTGTTCCTATGAAGCTGGTCTGCTAATGGTTCCCTGTACAAGAATGTGTACTTCCAACCTCCATGTCTTTGCATAAGCAATATGCCTAGAATGTTTTCTGCTCTCGTTCTTTCAAAATAACTTTGTACATACTTTGTATTTAATTATCTTCGCCGTGGTTTATTCTCTGAGTATAATGGAAGTGCCTTGAGGTCAGGAACATTTTTCTTTGTATCCCCAGCACTTAGCAGGGATTTTGTAATTGTTCTTCCTTCTCAGTCATAGCCAACTCTCCATGGCCCCATTTGGGGTTTTCTTGGCAGAGATATTGCAGGGGTTTGCCATTTTCTTCTCCAGCTCATTTTACAGATGAGGAAACTGAGGCAAACAGGGTTAAATGACTTATCCAGATTCACATATTAAGTGCCTGAAGCTTCATTTGAACTCAGATCCTCCTGACTCCATTCTAGTGCCCTATTCACTGAGTCAAATAGCTGCTTCTTGACATACCTGGAATATAGAAGGTCCTTAATAAATGTTCTTAGCTCAGTTGAATTGAATTGAACTGAACTGAAGTGAAGTGAATTAGATAAGATTGGGTTGGAGGGAATTTCATGGAATTAAACAGAACTGAATTTCCACTGACACAATACTGCTTGAATCTTTCAGACAAGTTAAGGGCGGTATAGCATTGCCTTTAATTGGACTCTAAATATACCTTAAATGTCATTTATGCCATTTGTAAAGATGGAAGTAGTTTTGACCTCTTGTCAAGCAGCCAGGCTGACCTGCCTCCAGTAGCATCAGCGGGGAAAGCTGCCTACAAACACGGACCTGCTCTGTGGCTTTGCTGCACTGCTGTTTACTGATCTAACCATGTTTGGGCAGTCACTTAGTGTTCCATGAATACTTGCTGACTTAACTGGGACAGCAGGAAAGCATCTGGGAAGGGCAGGCTGTCCTCACTCCAGATGTGCCCATGGTCTCCTCTGTCTTCCTTTGATCCAGAATCAGCTTGTCTCCTACCCTGCACTTGTTGTGTCCAAAGGAACAGCTTTGGAGTCAGAGAAGAAAAAAGAAAATGCTAATAAGCAGCATACATTTTTACCTTAAGCCTGCTAAAAAGTCATTTATTTGAGAGACAGAGATAGAGATAGAAACTGAGAGAGACAGATATATGTGTGTATGTGTGTGTGTGTGTGTGTGTGTGTGTGTGTGTGTGTGTGTGTGGAGAGAGAGAGGGGGGGGAGGGGGAGGGGGAGGGGGGAGGGGGAGAGGGAGAGGGAGAGGGAGAGGGAGGGAGAGAGAAAGAAGCCACAAACACAGAGATAGTAAAGACAGCAAAGATAGAGAAAGTAGCCCAAACTTTCTTTAAAGGAGCTGCATCTTTTTGGAAAGACACTTTTTTTGTCATTTTAATCAATCAATCAGCTGGTGCAATTAATCCACAAATCATGTTATGAGGTGCTGCTCCGTTTTCTTTTTTTTTTTTTCTTTTTGTTCTCAGGAAATTAATTCATGTCATTTCCATTTGAAATTCTGTGGCATATGACTACACAGGCACTTAGAGTCACCTTTCAACGACTTAGAATTTCCACTTAATTGCATTGCTTGTCACGGGCACCCTAAGGAAAAGTGTCTTGACTGCCAACCCCCCATGGTATCAAGCAGTTCCATATGGGAAAGTACTTGCTATGGGATGGAGGGGGGGGGTGGGACAGTGTCTCCCGTAATATTCGACAGTGCTGAGTGATGCTGGCAGTTTGGTTCTTACCACTTTCCCTGTCATACTTTGCTGCAAACAGAATGTTTGAATAAGTGTTTGTAGGATGTGTCATGGATTTAGTTTGAGAGTGAGTAATTCATGGCAGGAAAAACCTCTTAGAAAACTCAATATTATCTGTAGTTCCAAACATGGAGTGATCAATCAACATATATTATATTCTTTGCACTGGAGATACAAATACAAATTCCTCCCTTCAAGGAGCTTACATTCTACTTCTACTGCCTAACCCTAGACAACTCTGTCTTCATTAACTTCCTGGGAGCATAGATGAAAACACTGGAGCCCAAATTCAAGTGAAGTTTTTATGATTTTTGAATCATTTGCCATTTGGACCACATGGCATCAATCTATTCATCAACCTTCAATTCTCACTTTATTCTCGTTGGTAACCCTCTTAAAAGTGTCCTCAGCAATTCCAAAAGACTCATGATGGAAAATGCTACCCACATCCAGAGAAAGAACTTTAGGGTCTGAGAGTGTTTGCTCTCCTTTTCTTTTGTTGTTTTGTTTTGTTTCTTCTTTCTTGTGGTTCCTCCCATTAGTTCTAACTCTTCTTCCCATCATGAGTAATGCAATATTCTCTCTCTCTCTCTCTCTCTCTCTCTCTCTCTCTCTCTCTCTCTCTCTCTCTCTCTCTCTCTCTCTCTCTCTCTCTCTCCATCTCTGTCTCTTTCTCTCTGTCTCTCTCTTTCCCTTTCTCCCTCCCTCTCCCTCTACTGCCCTCACCCTGTGCCTCTCTCTCTCACTCATTCCACATTTTCAATCTATTTCAAGTCTCCTTGTTTCTACCTTCTCACCATCTCTTATATATGTTTACTTCTTTCTATTTATAATGTTACCACTTTCATACTCATTCTCATCGCCTCACTCCTGGGCTATAGCGATATCCTTCCCTTTATTTTCTCTGACTTTAGTTTTTCCTCATTCCAGATCAACCTTTACTCAGCTGTCAATGCATGTTCCTAAAATGCAAATCTGACCATATCACCTTCCTACTTATTAAACTATATTGATAACCTGTTCTCTTCAGGAAAAAATATAAAATGCTCTGTTTGAAATTTAGAATCATTCCTCACTTGGTCTCTTCATATCTTTCCAGCCTTGTTTGTTTTTGTTCAGTTATTTTGCAATCATGTCTGACCCTTTGTGACCTTATTTAGGATTTTCTTGGTGAAAATACTGCAGCAGTTTGTTGTTTCCTTCTCCACTTCATTTTACAGATGAGGAAACTGAGGCAAATAGGTTAAATGGCTTGCTCAAAGTCACACATCTAGGAAATGTCAGAGCCCAAATTTGAACTCATGAAAACGAGTCTTCCTGACCCCAGGCTCAGCACTTATCCATTGTACTGCCTTATACTTTATCCTCTCTCCACATATCTTGACCAACAACGCTTGCTTTCTTGCTACTTGATATTCTTTGTACATGACCCTCCATTGTCCACTTCATGCCTTATAGTGATGTCCCTCATTCCTGAAATGTTTTGTCTCCTCATTTTCACTTCCTAGATTCCCTGGATGTTTTAAACACTCAGTTGAAATCCAGCCTCCCCAACCCTCACTGCCAGTACCTCTGAGATTTCCTTCTATTTCCAATTGTAATTGTACATACAATTATTTGAATATTGTTTTCTCCATTAGACTTTGAATTACTTAATGTCCATGACCGCTTTTACTTTGCTTTGTTTTTTTTTTTTTGTATCCTCAGCACTTAGCACAGTGCCTGACAGAAAGTAAATGCTTGATAAATCATTTTTGACTGACTGACTGACTGAATACCACAATGAAAAATTAAGAACTGGGGACCTTTGGCTGCGATTTCTATTTAGTAGCCATTTAAAAAAAATACACAAAGCTATAATACCTCTAAGATTCATGTACTCATGGTGTTAGAATTCATTGCACCGATGTAGATAAATGAGGGAATGAGAAATGCTTTTTCAGCACTAATTCTAGGCAAAGCCTGTTTTAAACCCTGCAGATACAAATAGAAAAGCACCTGTTCTCAAGGAGTTCACTTTCTTTTTCATTGTTTTGCTTGTTTGATTTTTATTTTTTAATTTATTTTATTTTCAATCCACAGAACAAAACAGGCATTTCCCTAACATAGTACAATACAGAAAGATGATTGCAGTGGAACTATAAACCTACCATGTACAACTTGCTATTTCCTCCAAATATACAGCAAAGCTATTATGTATTCTTCCCTTTCTAATATCATTCCAAGATAACAAATATAGGAGTGTGAAGCTGGAGCAAATGGAAAGTCCAGGGATCTTTTGGATTCATCCACAAGAGAGAATTTATCTTTAGTGTCATTTCCATTGATAAATCTCCGTCCATTTCTGATGTTGAACTCAGTGGACAATGCCAAGGATTTCGGTGATGTGAAATTTCCTTTCTGGCTTTTCAGATCCCATCTCCTCTAACATGAGGAGAACATTCTAGAGTTTTCATGGATGAAAAGATTATCACCCAGTGGCCAACCTGGTGAATCATCTTATCCACAAGATTCTCCTGTTCCCATTACTGAAATGAGTATCAGTGGCTTGCTTTGCACAAATCAGCAGGTTTTTCAAAGCAGAAATTAGCTCGTAAGGAAATGCTGTGTGTATAAAAACTTGGACATCTTAAAGCAGAGATTGCCTGGCTGTCTTTGAATCCGACAACATAATTCAGCTGGAGGGCTCTAATCACAGATGTGCTAATAGGTCTTTACCCCATAAGGAGAGTGAATATTGAAGTCTATACATTCATTTTTCTAAAACTGAACCCTAAATAGGGTAAACAAATCCCATCTTTCCTTCATTTGCTCTGTTTGGAAGATACCAAATTGACTTTTTTTTTATTATTAATTGAATGATTAGCATAAGGCAGCCTGGTGAATCATGGGAAAAGCAGTGGTTCAGGCCTTAAATCATAGCTCTGCCAGTTTCTCCCTATGTGACCTTGGTCCAATCACCTTGCCCCTCTAAGCTTCAGTTTCTTTATCTGAAAATGGATATATGGGGTTAGATTAATGTTCCTTTCAGTGCTACATCCTATGTACTTATATAAGTTTTCCCCTAGGTACCAGATGCTGATTTAGCCAGATAAAATGCAGCTGTCTTCACCAAATTATACAACTGGATTCACACCATCTCTTAATTCCTAGTGGAGTCTTAAAGATACCTTTGCAGGCAATTTTCTTCCCAGTGCAAAGGATCCTAATTTAGACTGTACAAAAATACCACAGTGTAGTTTCTATGCACAAATACCATCTCCCTTAGAGACGCTTAATAAAGGAGGAAAGAAATTGTGTTCCACAGGTGCTTTTGTGGCCAGTTAACAGGATCTTTGGAATGTAACATGATCTAAACAGATATGAAATTGGTGGCCACATTATAATAAAAATGCTTGCTTTATTTTTGCTTTGACTCTTTCCCACATAATTTACCACATTGTATCATTGGGCCTTTAGTGTTGAAAGCAAATGGGAGAAATCCCTTGCCCCTATTCAAAAATAGACTAGATGAACCCTTCTGCCTGCCATTTTGGTCCTGGGGATATATATTTTGCTTATCTGGACTGCTTTTATACTTGGGATTTCCTGGTTGGTCCTTTCAGTATCTCTAGCCTATTAGTGTCAAATTCACCCATAACCTACCAATACTTATAACTTGAGGATACCTCCATTGGGTCAAATCTGCTGGTTATCCGCAAACCTGCTTTCTTCTGAGTCATTTTGTGTGTTCTGTCTGCTGATAGTGTTCTATAGATAGAACCATAAATTTGGAACTGAAGGAGACTTTAGATCCCGTCTAATCCAACCTCCTGATTTTATAGGTCATAGACTTAGAACTGGAGAGAACTTTGGAGATTATGCAAATCCAACCTTTATACTTCAAAGGATCAAAAAATTGAAGACTGAAAGGACTTTGGGAGTCATCTAGTCCAGTGTTGTCAAGCTCACAAGGAAATGGATCCCGGCAGGCTACATATTAACTTGGAAAACCACAAATAAACATTAGCTCCAATATATTATAGTTTTTAAATTTTGTTAAACATTCCCATAATTGCATCTTAATCTGGTTCCTAACATTCAGGTAGCTTGTGAGTTTGACACCTCAAGAGTCTACCCCTCTTTTTTTTTTTAACAGATTAAGGAATTGAGACTCAGGTAAGTCAAATGACTTGTTAAGATCACATAAGAAGTAAAAAGCAGCTGAGATAGGATTTGAACCCACCTCCTCTGAATCCAAATTCAGCATTCCTTTCACTGTACCAAATATGACCCTTGGGTTGGGACTTACTATAAGAAAGAAAGAAAAAAGAAAGAAACAAAGAAAAAGCAAAGAAAGAAACAAAGGGCTTTTCTTTAAATAAAAAGAAATTCTGGGTAGTATCTGAGATAATAATTATGGTGTAGTGAGAAAAGAACTAGAGAGAATCAGGACCTGGGTTGGAATTCTAACTGACAATAACGTTCATGTGACCAGTGGCAAATCACTGCCTCTCCCTGAGCCTTGGTTTCCTTTTCCATAAGATGATAATAAGACCTATGTCACAAGGTTATTGTGAGGAAAAGATGGTTCCTAAACCTTGAAGTACTATATAATGGTGAGGTATCATCAGCATCACCACGGCTATTATTGCTGTCATCACCACCGTCATTTTCATCATTGTCATCACCGTTGCCATCTTCATTATCTAGTATCTATCAACTAAGCCAGGTCTTCTTAAACATTTTCTCCTCAGGATTGTCTTTGGTTTTGGTAGCGTTCTTTGGTGTTGCATGGCTTGAGAGCATGTGCAGTGCAAAGTGCACATGCTTTGTGTTCAGAACCAAGAATGCAGTGAAGTTATGCAATGCAGCATGGGCAAGAGCTGCCAGAAACACCTCGGATTCATTATGTGTTTGATTTTTAACTGATATTTGGTCATTGTGCATTCAGAAATCTTTTACTGTTCCCAAATTTTTCACAAGCCCGACCCACGTTTAAGAAACACTGATGAGGGACAGAGTATTAGGCAGAAGTGAGAACTTCGAAGGATTGAAAGCTAGGAAGGAAAGAATTTTAGAGATTTTCTAGGCTTCATTTTACAGATGAGGAAACTGATAAAGTGAGGATGAATGACTTGCCCAAAGCAATACTCCTAGTTAAGGGTAAGGCCAGAAATACAAGCCATTTTCACTAACTCCTGATCCAACAAATTTTCCCCTATGCCATTATACTACAGTTATCTTTTATCTCCTCACCTTAAGCTTTTTTTATTTTGTCAACATTTAAAATTGCTTATTAGAAAGCCTCAAGTATCTTTCTTTTCCTCCTAAATCCCATTAAAAAGCACTTAGGATGATGCCTTACATATATTTGGCACTCAAAAAGTTTTTAAATGAACGAAAGGATGAGTGAATGAATGAAATGAATAAATGAGTGAAATAATTGAATTCACTTGACAATGCCAAAAAAGTTTGCTTTGGATTTGGACTCAATAAAGACAGCTCACTTGATATATAAATGGAATAAATATGTAAACATAAAAATATGGAAAATCTCATAATTTGAGAGTTGGAATGACCTTAGCAGTCATATAGTCCAACCCATACATGCAATCTACTCAATAAGTGGCTTCCACATTCTAACTGAAGACTCTTAAGAGGAGAGAGGGAAACCTACCACTTATCAAGGAGCCTGTTCTACTTTTGGATGACTCTAAGTGTTTGGATTTCCCCCTAACACCACTCTGATATCAACTCTAAATTTCCTCCTTTCAATTTCCATCCATTATCCCTGTTTTGCTCTCTGGAGCCAGACTATCACCGTCCCTCATCACCCTCCACTAAAGATAAGGGGTAGGTAGGTAGGTGGTGCAGTGGATAGAGCACCAGTGGAGGAGTCAGGAGGACCTGAGTTCAAATCTCACCTCAGACACTTGACACTCGCTAGCTGTGTGACCTTAGGCAAGTCATTTAACCCCAATTGCCTCATTCTGGATCATCT
Organism: Notamacropus eugenii; assembly: GCF_028372415.1. NCBI lineage: Eukaryota > Metazoa > Chordata > Mammalia > Diprotodontia > Macropodidae > Notamacropus > Notamacropus eugenii. The sequence goes on from NC_092877.1 coordinate 10,684,195, forward strand.
CCAGTCATCCTGATGAATATCTGGTCATTGGATTCAGATGACTGGAGGAGAAGTGAGACTGATGACCTGCGCAGTCCTCCTTCACTCAAAACAAAGTCAAGTACAAATCATGTCATTATTTCTCTGATGGCATGGTCTTTTTGGCAACGAAAGATGAACACACATGCACACACACACACACACACACACTACAAATATCACAAATAGGTCTACGTTAAAAAGGAGATGAAGTTGTCTATTTCTAGGAGGCAAATCCCCTATGGCATGATGACGTAGGAGAAAAAGTATTGGAAAATCCACGAGACATGGGATTAAATTCTAAACGTTGCACTCACTAGCTGAGTAACCCTGCACAAGTCACTTAATTTCTGTGATTCTCCAATCATCTATAAAATGCAAATACTAATAATTATACTATCTACCTCGCCAGGTTGGTTTTTTTTTTCCTTTTGAAGAAGGCATTTTAAGTGCTATAGAAACATGAGCTATTCTTTATGTTTAGTATAATATCACAATTATTGCTTGTGTCCTCTGTGAGCAGATTCCTATCTATTGACAAACACTAACTTGCCTGATATTTTTTAAAGTTTACTAAATAATGATATTCAATATTTCTGCTATTTTGTATTTCTGGTTACTAGATACTGTCCCCTGCTGGGTGTTAAAGATTCCACTAGGCATAGTCTTCTGGATAGAGCATCTTAGCAGGTTCATTGACTTCCCAGCAGATAATTTCCAGTGAAAAAGGAAACTAAGGAGACATCCTTAAAGGGAAATCACAGGATTATCTGTCCCATTCAAACTTTCCCAAAGTCACCTCTTCTTCTATAAAATATTTCTTTCCAATTTTTTAAACGACAGAGGTGAATGAGAATTTGTTGATTTTTAGCATTTCATATTTTTTTTAATAATTCACTCCTTCACAACACTTAAATTTTTTTTAAGTATTTTGTTAACTTAAGATAACAATGACTTTTGGATAAACACTTTTACTTGTGAGTAATAATGGATCACTTTTATATGCATATAATATGAATATATGCATACGCATATACAGATGCATCTGGATAAGGAAATGGAAGGCCACTGCAGTGTGTCTGCCAAGAAAACCCCAAATCGGATCACAGAGAGTCAGACGCAACTGAAAAATGACTTATTAATATACATATACATATATATATACACACACAAATATATACACACGTATATAGACAAGTAGAGATAGAGAGATAGGTAGATAGATAGATACATGCATGCATGTATGCATACATACACATACATACATACATACATATAGGCAGGTAAGGTTTTATCAATCATCTATCTATCTATCTATCTATCTATCTATCTATCTATCTATCTATCTATAGCTTTATTTGAGGAGTGTGGAAAGGATTTTGAAGCTAAGCTATAGGTCCTCTATGACTTTCAGTAATGTATTTACCATTTCTAGATCTATGTTTCCACATCTATGGAATTCAGATAGTCATATCCCTATAACTCAGAGTGGTTGAGAAGCACACATGAGATAATGTGCAACATATCTGTTATGATTACATTAACTCCAACACATTAGATTTAAACACATTAGGTGGCCCAGTGGTTAAACGTTTGAACCTGAGAGTTAAGAAGACCTGAACTCAAATGCTGCTTTAAGTATTTATTAGCTATGTGATGCTATCAATAAACAAGAAAGGTAGTTAGGTGGCCATGGGCCTGGAGTTAGGAAGACCTGAGGTCAAATTGTGCCTAAGAGTCATACCAGCTGGATGAGGCTGGTCAAGTTGCTTAACCTTTGCCTGCCTCAGTTTCCTCATGATGACACTTACCTCATAGAGTTGTGATAAGAATGAAATGAGATAAAATGTTAAGTCCCTTGCAAACTGTAGTGTTCTGCATATATGCATATGGAAAATTCTTCACTCTCCTTCATCCCTAAGCTACCAACTCTTTTGAGTTCATCCTTCCCAGAATCTCTCATATCTGGCCCCTTTTCAGTACTCACAAGGTCGGTTCCTCCCCTCCCTCCATCACCTCTCATCTGACCTATTGCAATAACCTCTTTCTTGGTCTCCCTGCCTTTAGACTTTCCCTTTCCCAATCCACCACCCACAGTGATACTCAAATGATAGTGTTGAAGCTTGTGTAGGTACCCCCACCCATCCATCCCCTACTTAAAACTTCCCAGCTCTTCCCTATTGCCATGAGGATAAAATGCAGACGCCTCTATTTGGCATTCCAAACCCTTCATAATTTGGCTGCAGCTTCGATTTTCAAGCTTATTGCCAATTGATCTTCACACATTCTACCTTCTAAGCAAATGGGCCTGCTGCTATTCTGCATTAAAGACAAAAAATCTATTTCCTTTCTCAATGCCTTCTAACAAGCTGGTCCCCATTCTTGGAAAATTCTTATTTACTCCTCAACTGACTTTTTAAAATACCTAATTTCCTTCAAAGTTCAGTTCAAGTCATGCCTCCTACGTCAATCAGTTAACAAGAAAGGTAGCTGGGGGCACTGGGTCTGGAGTTAGGAAGATCTGAGTTCAAATTGTGTTTGAGACACACTATCTGTGTGATGCTGAGCAAGTAAGGTAACCTCTGTCTGCCTCAGTGTCCTTACCTGCAAAATGAAGATAATTCCAGCTCCTATCCACAAAGATTATTATGAGGCTCAAATCAAGCAATGCTTGTAAATTGCTTAACAAACTTGAAAGCACTATGCAAATATTCGTTATTATTGTTAACAACCATTTATTACCTTTCACAATCCTCCCAGCTCTTTGTCCCATTAACCCCCAGAAATTGCTTTCTGTTCGATGTATATTCTACGTATGTGGGTTTTGGTTTTTTTTTTTTGTTTTGTTTTGTTTTTTTGTATTTCCTCACATGTGGGCACACTGTTTCCCTTGATTAAAGGTAAGTTGCTGAAAATCGAGATTTTCATTTTTGTTGTTGTATAACCAGTGCCTGTAATATATTTCATCACTATTAAATCCTAACTTATTGATGATCTCAGGACATATTCTGTACAAGGATACAAGGGTACAAGAACAAAATTAAACAATCCTTGCCCTCAAGGATCTTAAACTCTACTGGGGGTAGTAGGTGGTATAGAACATTCAGATAGGTAAGTAGATACAAAAACAAATCTACATAGCACGTAAGGAGCATCACCAACTGGGACAGGCCTTTTGAAGGTGGTGGCTTCAAGGGAGATGGTTTCTAAAGCAGAAAGGTAGGGAGGAATTTCATTTCACAGATGGAAGCTGCTCTCTACAAAGGCACAGATAGGAATGAGAACATAATGTACAAAGAACCACCAGCAGATTAGTTTGCCTGAAAAAGAGAGTTAAAGACAGGGAATAATATGAAATAGATAGAGAAGATGCTAAGAAGACATATGCCAGGCAGGCTGGGAATTTCCTAATTTATCTAGAAATTTTTCTAGAATTACCTAATTTATTTAGAAATAGAATATTGGAAATAAAATATTACTAAATAAAATATTTAGAAATGAATTAAAATAAAATAAAAATATTATAGAAATAAAATGCTGTTTAGAAATAAAATATTACTAAATATTTATAACAAAAATATTAAAATAAAACATAATGAAAGAACTACTGAAAGTTTCATGTTAAATTAGAAAAAATAAGGTAGGAAAAGCAACTAAGTATAAAGGACGGGTCAAATAATAATGTCATTAATGTATCGAGCCTATTTACTCTGCTTTGAACATCAGGCAAGTCATTTGACTTACTGAAGCCTTATTTCCCTACATGGAAAATAAGCAAGACTTTCTCTGTCTATCTCAGCAGGATGGCTATAAGGAAAATGCTCTGTAAACTGTTAAAGTAGTAAATCAACCTGAGCTGACACGATTATCAGTTACTAGGAAGGTCTTATTCTCCTGAGATAGGACAGCACAGTGATATTTTCAGTTCCGTTCCCCAACTTCCCCAACATGGGAGAATATCAACAAATTGCCCTTCTTCCATCTCCCATGACCTAGTCCAGGGGTGGGGAACCTGTGGCCTTGAGGTCACATGTGGCCCTCTGGGTCTTCAAGTGTGGCCCTTTGACTGAATCCAAATTTCACAAAACAAGTCCTTTTATCAAGGGGATTTCTTGTTGTCAAAAGAAATTAAGAAAGCTCCCTCCCTCCCCACCCGCTTTTATTGGGTAGACAACCAGGATAGATTTATGGGAAAATATGGATTACAGTCACAGAATGGTCAAGCAAAGAATGTTTGTTGTCCACCTAGCTGGAAGGAAAACCAACCTGGCTGCAGCATCAGAAGCCACAGGTTCCTCACCCCTTACCTAGTCCATTGCCCCACATTTTCCTCACCGTTCACCATTAAGGACTTTTGATCTCATGAACTTCAGCCACTACTTGTGTTTCACGGAGTTATATAAATTATAACAGACCATCAGAGCTAGAAAGGACTGTTGATCAGAGTCAACAGATGTCAGAACTAGAAAGGGCTTTAGAACACAGAACGTATATTATTAGAAGTCAAAGGAATTTTAGCACATACAGTACTATTGAAGCTTGAAGAGATACATGGGATTACAAGGGAAACCAATTATATTGAAATACAGTCATCAAAAGGAAAAAGAAAATGTCTCAGACCAAGGGTTAAGAACTATTGATTAATTCCTTAGTTTTACAGATGAGGACATTTCAATTGAGAGAGATAAAATGATTTACTCACTGTCTCACAGTAAGTGTTCCATGGTAGAGCCAAGGCTACAATGTGAATTTCCTGAGCTCTAGTCAATGTCTTTTCCCTTATTATCCTATTTCTAAGATAATAAGAAACATCCTATTTCTGTTTAAGTCAAATGTGTGAGCTAATTGGTAACATATATGTAAGATGGGAAGATGCAGTAAATATAGTGAATAGGAGGTTTTTCTTTATCTTTTGCTAGCCAATCTTCCCCTCTCCCCACTTCCCCTGCCCCATATTCCTTACTTTTATTTTTGGTAGATTCATTCATTCTGAAATGCAGCAAAGATGTCTAGTGGATAGTTTTTTTAAAAAAAAACATTGAAATTATTGACTCAGTAGATAGAGTACTAAGTCTGGAGTCAGGAAGATGTTACTATCTGTGTGACTTTGGGCAAGTAATGGAAACTTGATTGGCCTCAGTTTCCTCAACTGTAAAATGGGGATAATAGTAGTACCTACCTTGCAGGGTTATTGTGATGATCAAATAAGGTAATATTTTTAAAGTACTTAGCAAAGTACCTGTTACATAGTAGGTACTATAGTTACATAGTAGGTGCTATATAATTGCTTATTCCCACCCCCCCATGTCATAAGAATGCCTAAAAAAGTTTTCCATTTCAAATGGTATTTACTTTACTTCAGAACAATTCTATGTTAGCTTTCTTTGAAGCTATTTTGAGAATTAGTGAATCTATACTTATATGAGTTATTAGATGAAAATTAAAATTGAGATTTCTTTATGGATAAAGAGTATTTTGAAGCAAATTAAGGTTTTGGTTTGTTACCATCTTTGTTCTTTGAAAGTCCTCATGACTGAACTGAAATATCATTTCTGCCATTTTCTTTCTGTGAGAACAAATCTCAGTCTCTGTGGGACTCAGTTTCTTCATCTGTCAAATGAGTCAATTGCATTAGATATCCCCTAAAATCCCTTTCACCTCTACAATTCTGATCCTGTCACACTGAGAAACACAAACAAGGTGATCACCTCTCACCTAATTCATTCCTATCATTCCTATAATGCATCCTGTGATCTCATCAAATGCTGGTTTTCCTTCCAGTGAGGCAGACAAAAAGTGTCCTTTGCCTGGCTCTTCAGTGAGACTCTAATTCCTATTCTACCATAAACCTGTCCTGGGTGTCCATGCAATACAAAGGGAGAGGGGGAGGGAGGGAGCTTCCTTGATTTCTTTTGACACTGAGAAAACACCAAATTCTCATACTGATATAATTCATGATAGCACCAAAGCTGCCCAGACTTAAGGGAACGCCTAATAAATCATACCTCATATCCAAAGACATGATATTTCCCTGCAGACACTAAAATTTGTTATTCAGATTATAGCTAAGTGAGATGTGATGTTCTTTAACTTTCAAAGAGCAGGTGTTTACTCCTCACGTATTAGGAAGTTTTCAGCTCAGAAAGATCAACAGAGAAGATTCAGTGAGAAAATATTTTAAGTATATTTCTTATTCTAACTTTTTTCGCATAAGATAAACTGCTATATATCTATATCTATATCTATATCTATGGAGAGTCTACCAAAATCGGTAATTATTATGTCACTGATTCTGTAGCTCACACTTTCCTCATCATTCACATCCCTGAACTACTCTATGAATGGCCTTAAATATATAATTATAGATCCCTTTCTTTATGTATAATTTTGAATCAGGGAAAGAGATGGAAAAAAAAATCGAGGGAATAACAGATTTTTACTGGCATATCCCTCTGGCCCCAATTTCCATCCTTCCCTCATTCTATCCCCCACCCCCAACCCCAGCCAGAGTGGAGTTGAAAGAGGCACTCTTTCCCCTAATATGATGTGACGGAAATGCATACATCCACAAGGATGCGATGTTGAAATTGAGTTGTCAAACTGTCCGGAATGTCTTGTACAAACTGAACAGAGCAATTTACTGCAACACTCCACAAGCTGAAGGATCCTATCTCGACTTTACAGTTGCTTTCTCCTAGTGAGCTTGCCCTACCACGGCTTGCCAGCTACCCTTGAGTCAGGCACACTTCTTTCCCCTCTGCTTGTCCAAGGAGATGCTACTGACTCATAACTGCACAGCTCGGTGAAGGAGGAGAGAAATGGAGAGATATCTCAGCTTGCTGGGCATCCTCAAAGTCAGGGCGTCCAGAGCTTGGCTTTGCATCTTGCTGGGATCTGTCCTGTTTTTCCCGTTTGTATTTTAGGAAAGCATCAAAGACACCCCACCCCCCACCTCCATCCCCGCCCCTACTTCCACTAAACCTCGAGTTACCCTTCCCCGACGGATGCATGTATTTTTTTTTTTTTTAAAGAAAATGATTTCTAATCGCTCTTCCTAGGCAGAGAAGATTTTCCCCCAATAATTCTTTATACTTGGGGGTTGTTGGTCCTCTAGCTCTTTGCGGTGTGCCCTCCAGGTGGCAGCAGTGCCCCATCAAAAAAAGCTCCAATCCCCTTTTTCCCCTGACATCAAGTGTTAATGCAATTGACCAATCAGTGCTAAGATGATGGGAGGTAATTGGGTAATTGTATTTCACTGATCACAAGAAAAAAAGGGGAGAGGGGAAAAAGGGGGGTGGGGGATAGAGAGAGAAAAAAAAGAGAGGGAAAAAAAGAGGGGCAAAGGAAAGAAGAGGATGAAAAGTACCATACATGTCCTAAGATAGCGGGGACCTTCCCCATCTGGAAGGCGCAAGCCTAGTCTCACAAGGAATTTTGATTCCAATTCTCTATTTATTTATAAGGGGAAAGGAAGGAGGGAGAGCAAGTAGGGGACGAGAAGAGTTCAAACACGGGCGTGGATGTGTTTGGGGAAGACGGGAGGAAAGGTTTCTTCCAGGCACTGGTGAGATGGCGCGAAGGACCGAGCAGAGCATCCTCCCGACCACTGGAGAAAGGTCCTCTCTGAGGGGGAAGGAGCCTCGAGTCCCGGTCCCTGGGTGGGGAAGAAGAAGCAACTTGTAGCTTTACAGAAATGTGCCAGCCGCAGCTGGAGACGAGATCAAAGCTGCAGTTGCATCAGAGAGGGAGCCCAGGAGCCAGGGACTAGTGCATTTTTTGGAGGGGCTCATTCTAGCTGCCCTGCCACCTCCATCCTCCGCCTGCTGTCTCTTCTCCACCCCCATCCTTCCCCTACCTCCCTTTTTGCTGTTTTAAATAAAGGCAGTATCCGAAGTTCCTTCACCTCGGTGCAGCCGGATCTTTATTGCAGCTGGACGAAAGATGGAGAGCCAGGCAAAATGAAGAGGAAGGGGACCTGGGGGCTTGTGCTGGCCGCACCAGCCGGGCCTTCTCACGCATCCCCGCCGCCTTGATTCGGGACCAGATCTGGGAGTTCGGGAACATCTGGCAGATTGGGAAAGTGTGCGTGTTTGTGACTGTGCGTGTGCGTGTGTGTGTCTGTGTGTATAGGGGGGAGACGGGGGTGGGTGGTGGGGGCGGGGACAGAGAAGGGAAAAGCCGCCACCAGCCTGGGGTGGGGGGAGGAGGGAGGGGGAGAGGAGGAAAAAAGTGGTGGGGGAGGGCTGGGTTTCTTGACAGCTGATGGGAGCCTTGAAATTTTCCTCCACTACCTCCGCCCCCACCCCCACCCCTACCCCCAGCCCCTGCACTCCATTTAACGTGAGATTATGAAATTGCAGAGGAGGTGGAGGGAAAGCGACAGGATCTAACGGGGAGTTTGGAGTGGAGAAGGGAATAAGGTGGATGGCCGGGTAGCTGAAATCAGAAATCCAATTGCGCACTGGGTTGTGATTGGAAATCTAATCAGATCTTTGAAAAGGGGGCAGGCCGGGAGGGGGCTCAGTGGGAGTAGGGGGAGTTGATCTCTTTTAAAAAAAAAATTGCTGGGGGGGAGAGGCAGGGAGAGGAAGGAAACGACGATGTAAAGGGAAGACTTTTGGGTGGCGGTGGCAGTTGGGTGTCTTGCAAAAATGAAGGATGCAGGACGCGGATCTATCCTGGAGCCCAAGGTACTGGAGAAACTGAACGTGCAGGAGAGGAGAAGGAAGAAACAAGATTGTCCTGCGAGACCTGGATCTTAACACATCAATGTATATATCTATACATACGTACAAAGGGAGACAGACGAGAGAGAGCGCGAACGTTCTAAGATGAAATCGACCAACCTCAGACCAGAGAGAGATTGTGTTGTTTTAGTCTAAATAATCATAAAAAATAAACAATAAACACCCGGCCCCACACACAGAAGGGGGAACACAAAAGGGGGGGGTCATTGAAAATGGAGAACAGAGGATCCGGAAAGGAGAAGTATTTTCATTAAAGCAATGGAAAGCAAGAAAAGGAGGAATCTTGGAATGAAAAGTTTGGGGATTTTTGGCTTTTTTGGTTTTGTAGAAAAGTAAAGACCTGCTGTGCAGAGCTGGTTTCGTTTTATTTTTCTTTCATTTTATTCATTTTTTCTCCACAAGAAGAGAAGAGATAAATATGCATCTGCAAAGAAATTTCGGAGAAGAAAAGTTGACCGTGCCAGAATGAGGCATTGATTGGGGGAGAGAAATCAGCAGGGCAGGGTTGGAGCTTTGCCTGTGTTGACTAAAATTGATGGAAAATTGCAGTTGGAGTTTTTCCTTTTTTTTCTCTTTTATTTTTTTTTGCGTGTCAAGATCGTGCGTTTTTTCCTTGCTCATAACCTCCTGGATTTTGCACCTGGACGTTGCCGTGATCGGTCCGAAATACAGTGAGTGATGCTTTACTTATTTATTGGGGAAGGGAATGCCTGATGATTTATGGCTCTCTTGTCCCCTGGAAGCCCCCCCTTCGCTTTGGTTTTAAAGACCTGGCTAGTGGTCAGCAGGAGGGGGAGGGAGTGGGTGACAGAGCCCGCGGTAAATCAGGCTCTGCTCATGAAAGCCCCAGTCGCTAGAACGATGCAGGTTGTCTGCATTCTGGGCAAACGCCTTTTGCAAATGTACACTGGCAAAGAAAGCATCCGAACAAGCCCCTGCAGTGTGGGGTGGTTTGCCGTGTGACTGACTCCCTCCAGAATGCCTGTAAGTTGCATGGCAGCCCAAGAGTTAGATGCACAAATATTTAACCATTGGAAATCGAAGGGGTCCAATTTAAATTTCATTATCCAACCTGACACTGCAGATCAGCAGAATGTATGAACACGAAAATATGATAATAAGGCAAGCAGATGAAGGATGGCTTCTGGCTGGTGGGTGGATGGAGGGAAGGGAGAGTGGGTGATGGGGGGAGGATGCTGTTGGGAAGAAGTGTTTGGACTTTGCACAGTCCCCCTTTTTTTATATGTCCAGTGCATTCTACCCCCTCTCTCATACACACCAGAAATGGGTTCTCTGACTACCTGTGCCCCTACCAGGGCTGCTGAAAATGAAAGGATGGAGGCTACATCTTCCTCCCTGACTATTTTTTTTTTTTTTTTTTTTTGGTTCAGAGAACTGGCTAGACGTGGGAGGCTGGGAATGACTTGGGCAATAAATGATAAGCAACCTTGTTGGTACTTCTAGGACCTGCCTGCTTAGAAGCAAGCACAATTCTTTAACATAAGTAGCTAACTTAGGAAAGCTTCTGTTATAAATATATCTGAGGATTGGTGCAGGCTCTTCTCATTGACTAACTTGCCCCCTCTGAATTGGGAGTGGGGAGGGGGGACAGAGAATGGGGGCAAGAGCACGGGGCCTGGGACAACCTTAGAGAGCACAGAGGACTGATAGAAAAATGAGTCCCCTTCATCTCCTCAAGGCTGGTCTGCTTGGTTGGTGTGGGCTTGTGGTTTTTTCCTAGCCTGTATCTGCCCACCTCTACCTCCTACCTTTGGGGCTCCCAGCAGAAGCTGGAAATCTTTGGTTAAGGGCTGAAAACAGCATGAGTCAAATGACTGATGAGCACTTCAGAACTAGCAGAAAGTGAGGGTTAGGTGAGGATGAGACAGAAGGCTGGTTACACATGGCCAGACCTCCTGCTACCCTAGTGCAGGACTAAGGTGTATTGGGGGACAGAGGTGGTGGAATGAGACTGAGAGAAGATGGGAAGAAGTCTTGTATGATCCTCACATCCTGACAACTGGAACAGAACTCTTCACCCTACACCCACCCTTGGTCCTCCCCACCCCCATCATCTCTTTTCCTGTTTGGGTTTTCTCATATAATATGGCTTGTGGGGGGAGGGTGCAGAAAGATGTAGCTGGATTTGGTGCTGTAATATATTTGTATTGTCAGTTAATAACATCTCTCAGCTATAAATCTTCCCCAGAGCCTTTTATGAACTCTTTTCTTAGAAGGAATGGAGGGGCAAGAGGGAGGAGTATTCCCTCTACTGCTTTTGCGTTGTGCTGGTATAGGTTCTTCTCATGAGTGTTGCTGAGTACAGACAGTAAGAAGGGGTAGGTGCCTCTAGATTTAAATTTGAGAGGTGATCATGAAAATTGGGACCACCAAGGAAAGGATGAAGGGCAACTCTTTGACTCAATTTTTATTATCATTTGCCTTCTGCTGGATACTAAGGCCCACCTAGTGTATTTTTCTGGGCATATGTACCCAGGTTGGATATAGAGTGGGCAATAAGTTTGTCAGCCTTTGAAAAATCATCATACAATTTTCCTAAGCCCCCTATGCGTTTCTGCATATCTTACCATAATTCTCTGCAACGATTTTGTGTTTTTCCTATGTGGCTAAATTTGCAATATTTAGACCCATTCAATTTATGTTAAGCTGCCACTAAGCCATCTTATTAAAAGTGAGGACTGGAAAATATATATTTGTGTATGTATATGTATATATGTTTGTATATCTATCTATTGATTGATATACATATATGTATGTATACATGCTTTTTTTTTCTCTTGCTCAGCCTTAAACCATACTTACAAAGCCCATCTTTTGCAATGAACTTTGCCTCTGCCAATCAGACAGCAATGAAGCATTTCTCTAGGTTGATGCCTTTTTGACATAATTCCCATCAAGTTTTCTTCACTGGATCATCTTCTATTCCAGCTCAGCACACCCTTTCCCCTCCTGCATGCTCTTCTACCCCCACATATGCTTGGGAGGTTTGGGGGGGTTGAAATCTGTTCACAATTGTGGGCTGAAATCTGTGGTCTATTTCAGCATGTACAAAACTGGAGATGATTGTGCGTCTAAAGATGTACTATTTTCACACTTCACTGAATCACTCACTAGTACAGTAGCCAGAGATACGCAGAGCAGTCTGGAGTTTAACTCCTTCAGCTTGGCGGCCCCAAATTGGCTCCACATTTCAGAAAAGCAGCAGTGAGAGGGCTTTGAGATTCCTAACCTGGGAGGTCGTTAAGACGGACTCCCTCCATGAGTCTCATCAGCATAGAGCCTGACATCCTCAGAGAGCCATAAGTGACCTATTCTCTGATTGTCATGGTGGACAGAAAGCCTGAGCTGGAAATTCAAGCCAGTTGAGTATGTAGATTTATGGAAAAAGCAGAGAGTTTTCTGGAGGCAGATTTTCTTTGGATGTTGCTAAGGACTTAAGGGTGAAGCAAGAGGAAGAATGTGAGTGGCCACCCCCGCATGTGGACAATCGTGTATGGGCGAGAGCGGAGGAGGAGTATGAACTTACCAGGCAGGGAGTTTTCCAATAACACTTCCAGAGGTAGTACATGAGAAATAAGCAGTTTCCTAAGCAAGTAGCTTCCCCTGCTTGGAACATAGCAGATAGATTTCTTCCCCAACCTCTCACATTTTAATCATGTCAATGTTTCTTGTTGAAAACAGGTTGACTACAAAATGTGAGATATGAAATACTGGGTTCAAATAGAAGATTTTGTGGTCACAGGGCACCACATGTCTTTAGAGAGATCAGGAAATAAATCCCAGAACAAGTGTCTCCCTCCCCTCCCCCCCACCATAAAGTTGTAGTGGAAAAGAACCCTAATGGGGCTTTATGCCATCAGACTATTTAATAGATACAGAATATAGCCCTTCTACTTTGAAATAATTTTAAAGAGAATATTGTCTGGTCCTCCAGTGAGGCAGAGTAGAGTAATGGATAGATTACTGAATGCATTCAGGAATCCCTGGGTTCAAATCCTGCACCAGCCACTTAGTACAGACATTAGTAGCTCTTTGACTCTGAGCAAGTTTCTTTACCTAAGTCAGGATTTCTTTAGGTATAAAATGGGGATAACGGTCATGCTTACTTTAGGGGTTGTTATAAGGATCAAATGAGCTATCTAGGTTAAATGGAAAGGCTATTGACTTTCTCATCATAAGCTCTGGGTTCTAATCCCAGCTTTCCACTTACTACCTCTATGACCTCTGTGACAAAGTCACAACTTCTCTGGGGCTCCGTTTCTGCAGTTACAATATCAGAGGATAAATCTTCATGGTTGGACAGTCAATTATTCAGCCTCTGAAATCCAAATAGAATGAGCATTTCTATATACAAAGAACAGAAAGTCAAGATTGTATGTCAAGCTGTAATATGAATAGCTTGCTTTTTTGTGTGCTTACTTAATAAATTCAATAGCATGTTATCAAAGTTGCCCTGCATCTCCTATGTAGACAAGCAGCCAGGTAGCATAGTGGATAGAACACTGGACCTGGAGTCAGGAAGACCAGAGTTTAAATCCTACCTCAGTCTTCTACTAGTTATATGACCCTGGGCAAGTCATCTACCTTCTTTTCCCCTCAGTTTCCACATCAATAAAATGGGGAAAATAATAGGCAGATTGTCATGGGGATCAAATGATATGTTAAATATGGTCCTTGTTGTTCTGTCCTGTCTGACTCTTTGTGATCCCATTTGGGATTTTCTTGGTAAAGATACTGGAGCAGTTTGCATTTCCTTCTATTGCACATTTTATAGATGAGGAAACTGAGGCAAATAAGGTTAGGTGACTTGCCAGGGTTACATAGCTGGTAAGTATCCAAGGCCAAATTTGAACTCAGGTCTTCCTGACTCCAAACCCAGTGCTCTATCCACTGCAGCATCAGCTGTATCTTCAATACTCTGGTACAAATCACTTTGGAAACAATAAAGTGCTAAATGAATGTACGGTGTTACTATGATCATGGTAGACCTCAGAAAGCAAAAGTAATATTTCAGCAGTTTGGAAGTTCGGATTGGACATTATGATAGAAGCATTAAAATTGAAGTCATATGACCTGGATTCAAAATCTCATTCTTTCACCTACTATTAGATGTGGTGCCTTGATTTCCCCTGCTCTGGAGTGGCTCTATCCACCATCCCTAGTAAGAAATAACAATTTTGATCTGAAAGGAAACTTAGAAGCTGTCCTAGTTCCCCTCCTTCTTTTTGTAGTGGAGGAAATGAATGCCATAAGGAGGAGGTGAACTGTTTAGGTCACAAAGGTAGTGCTCAGCAGAACCAGAAATTGAACCCAGTTCCTAGCACTCCAAAAGCAATGCGGCTTCCCCGTATTACAATGGCTCAAATAGTTTGATTCGATGTTCTTCATAATCCAATTGTGTTAGTCACTAGGGATATAAAGACCACTCCTACCTCTCCATCCCCCTACAAATCAAAGAGCAAAATAAAGCTGTCCCTAACCCTTAGGGAGTTTAAATGCCACCGTAGGGTTATAACAAAGCATATAAAGAATTCATGTAGACTAATAGGCGTTATTCTTATAAGCTAGGGATAGTTCAACATTCATTTATTGAAATGTTTTTTAAAGGAAGATGATGATTTTTAAAGCATTTTTTTTCTGTGTGACTTGGAGAAAAAGAGGCTACTGTGCACACACAGGACTCAGAGTTCTGAGAAGGAACTGCAGCACTCTGTGGCCACCTTGCTCTTTCTAGAGTCTCCTGAGACCTGCTTAGTAACCTTGAAGGGTCAAGAAATATGATCCAGATTTGCACTTCTTTTTGCCCTGGACTGCTTACTGAACTTCCTAATGCTGCCTTTAAGAGTCAGTTTTTCAAGTGAAAGTCATCCAGACTAATGGAGAGATAGAAATAAATAATATTGACCCCATTTTGGTAAATGCAGTACTGGAGGAGTTATGGACATGTCACATCAAGGAGGAATTTTGAAAGATTTGATTAATTATTATGATTTCACAGATTTCTGGGGGTGTTTATGAGGAAGCACATTGCAAAAATTCAAGTGTTGACAGACATGTGAAATGTGAGAGATCTGAATAGCATTATGGGTCCATGGTTGGCTGCTAGGACTGTCCTCCTGTTGTTTACTTTGGGGCGAAGCAGGCCAAGCCTTGGGCTAAGTCTAGTTCATCTAAGCAAGAGTGCTGCCTTGATAATGATGGATGCATAGGCCATGTGGAGACAATGCCATTAGAACAAGAAACTGATGGAGAGGCAAGAAGTGTTGAGTGTTTTGGTTTGGGTTTTTTTTGGTGAGTGTATAGCATGGACACCTTTGACAGTCTGGTGAAGCCTACAGACCCCTTCTGAGAATCATGTTTGGAACCATATAAAATTACACACACACACGCACACACACACATGCTCTTGTGTGTATACATATATACATACACATGTGAATGTGCATGTGTGTGTAGATATATATGTGGATATGGTATGCGTGTGTATATGTGTTTATACATATATACACAAACATACATACATACTATATATTTACAAAGGAAAATATATTGAATTAATATATTTAATTTGGATATGTATATATTTAATGTGGATTTAACATAAATTAATATATGAAGCTTATATATATATTAACATGTGCATTATATATGTATGCATATATGTGTCCATGCTTGTGTGTAAATACAGCAATTCATAGACTACAGATTTTTAAAAAACAGATATAAATAAATAGATTTTTAGACTCAAAAACGGTAAAACTGGAGGTCAAGTTTTGTCTCACACCCCTGTTAGTTGTGTGACTTTGACCAAGTCACTTAAGCTACCTGTACCTCAGTTTCCTTATCTGTAAAATGGGAAAATCACAGTCTTAGGATCCTCAACAGTCATCTAGTCTCATCCATACCAAAAGGAATCTCCCTCCATTATGACATCCAAGCTGTTACCTCAGTAGTCAATGAGATAATGTTATGCAAAGTACTTTGCAAAGCTTAGAAGAGTTTATTAAGGTTAAATTATTTTAAGTGATTTCGTGAGTTCTGTTGCAAAGCAACAAAGATCCAGACAATGTCACCTCCATGTGACCAGCCCTCTGAAGGTGGACATCCCCACTATTTACCCAGGCTGACTGTTATTCCGCAGACATACAGTTCACCAAGAGGTCTGTGTTAGAAAACTTCTCAGCTTGTTGAGACCCAGTCAGGCTTATCCTCTATAGTTGTAGTTGCCTTGAAACTTTCTTATGCTTATCCCCAGAAGGTAGAGGAAGGAGTTATGGGCAAAAGTTGCAAAGAGGCCAATTTAGGCTTATATAAGGATCTAAGGAACATATGTAATGGTATAAGGAACACTTCCTCTCCAGGGAGATCTATCCCAAGGCAGATTGGCCTGCCTTCAGAGGTGGTGGGTGACTCCAAGAGCAGCTTGCCAAGGATGCTGAAGAGGAGATTTCTGGTCACTTTGTTCCTGAATTGGTGGGTTCTTTTTCTTTTGCCAGTTGCAGGTTGGTCTCTGAAATAGTGTGCTTCTGAGAAACCAGCGTTATATCTGCCCCATGATGAGTATCAGAGGGAATAGGCATTATTGGATTTTCTTTACAGCTCAAATCTGGTCTAATGAAAGGATTGAAGATCCAGGTTTAGTCCGTGTGGGTTTCTGAAGACTATTTGGAAATATGAATTAGAAGGGTTTATATCCTTTGACTCGTGGATCTCATTCCTGGACATATAAAATAATAGGAATTATAAAATTGTGTAAGTAATAATGATTTCCTACAGAATATAGGCTCCTTGATAGCAGGACCTGTGGGACTATTCAATTTCTGTCTTCCTCTCCTTTATGCCTAACACTGATTAATAGTTGTAGTTGCTATGGTAGCTGCTTAAGAAATGCTTGTTGATTGACTCATGTAAGCCAAGATGGTCAAAGATAGGAAGAAATATGAAAATATTTCTGGTATTCCTGATAGAAAAAAAATACATAAAATGAATGCTAATTGGGAGTCTGCCTAAACAAAGTACAGCATTTAATGGAATGTTATTGTACCATAAGAAATGATAAATATGAGAAACATGGGAAGACTGAAGGAGGGATACAGAACAAAGTAAGCAGAACTAGGAAAACGTACACAATGAAATGAATAACGTACATAAAAAGCACACCCCAAAATGGGCATGGATACTATGGAATACAAGTCTCCAGTCCTGACTACACAGTAGAGATGAGGAAATACATTTGTCTCCTTTGCTTGGACAGCTAACAGGTATATATCGTAGCTCCATAAAAATGACCTTGGATGCCTTCTAGTGAAAGCATTTCATTTTGAAAATGGGGAAACTGAGGCCAAGTAGCACCAAATAACTTGTCCAGGATCACACAAGTAGTAGATGTTGGGGGTAGGATTTAAATACAGGTTCTCTGACTACTCTTGCAGTACTCCTTTCCTCTTACCATGATGCCTCCTTGAATGGTGCATACATTGTTGAGCATGGTTGCTGCATTAGTTAGGTTTGCTGAACTGTTTTTCTTTGTTATCTCCCGGATTTAGTTTTGTTTGAGTTCTTAGTCATCCACACAAAGATGGAAGAGACAATATTTGCCTTGAGTATAAAGACAATAGCTTGAAGGTATAATGGGGGTAGATAGGGCACCTTATGGGAATATCCTATCTGGATAGCTGTCTTGGTAAATGGAAGATGTGCCTATGTTATCTCCGAATAACCCATTAGCAAGACCTAACTCTCCCCTGCTGTTGCTTCATCCTTCCTTTGCTATAAAAGCTTCCTTTAAAGACCCTTAAACCTGGCAGGCATGGCCTGATGAAGAGACACTATGAACCAGGCTTGGAGAGCTCAGCCTTTGGAATTTTACAGGGTCTGTACCCCCATTCCTGTGCTAGGATTCCTCCCTCTCCATCCCTACCTCTTAGGATCCATAACTTCGCTCACGGAAGTGCTTCCATCCCCTTCAAGAGGTCCTTGCTGATACCACCCTTTCCCTCCCCACTCCAGTGCACTCCCAACCATACACTTTACATGGTATATTCCTTATTTACTTGTCTGCATGTCTCCATTAGAATCTAAGACCAAAGGCCTGCTTATCTTTGGCATATTTCCAGGACCACAGTGCCTGGTATAGAGTAGGCAGTTAATAACTACCTTCTGAAATGAACAGCTAATACTCAATTAACAGGGACCTCTCAACGGGCCTTACTTTTAGCTGAGGATGCAGAAGAAAAGAAGAAAAAAGAGACAGACCTCAGATGCTTAATATATAAGCTTACTTTAAGATTGACAAAACATTTCCCCCATGACTCCATAAGGTTGAACAGGTAGATTTCTCTCCATTTTACATATGGAAAGACTAACAGTGGAGCAATAGATTTATAATGTCTCTCTTTTTTTTTTTTTTTGTAAATTCAGTCACTAATATTTGCAGATTATGAACATGCTGAGAATAAGCCTTATGTAAATATAAACAAAATATTTAATAAATATCTCATGCTATTTGTGGGGAAAAGATAGACCAAATCATGCTTGATAGCAGTACAATTAAGGTAGACAGTTTAAGTTGAACCCAATGAGTAGTTAATGTCTTGACATCAGGTTGAAATGAATTTTCCAGTGAAGTATCCTAGGGATTTTTTATGCTTGCCCCCATAGTGGCTAGTCTTTGCTTCTTGTTGCTTGTTTTGTTTTTTTAAGGACTTGGATGGATATTTCAATGGAATATTCACAAAATGTTCGGATGGCATCAAGCCGGGAGAGATAGACAACATGCTAAATAACAATTAAGATTCAGTAAGGTCTTGACAGGCTAGAAAATTGTGCCACATCAAGTAAGATGAAATTTAATGAAGATATATAAAGTCTTATACTTGGATTATCAAAAAAAAATCAACTCAGTAGAAGATAAGGGTGACATGATTAGATAGCAATTCATATAAAAAATGGAATATTTTGTGGATTTTAAGCTTTGCATAAGTCAGCAATATGATGGCCAAGAAAGCTGTAGTAATCATAGAGAAGATTCTTAAGACAAAGAAAGTATCCAGAACTAGGATTGTTCTCTGTCATGGATAGAACACATATGGAGCATTGTATCTTGTTTTGGGAACCATTTTAGAAGCATGTTGGAAAGCTAAAGAGAGTTCTAAAGAGGGCAGCTAAATTGGTTTAGAGTCTCATGTTCAAATAAAGATTAATTAAAAAAAATTATATGTTTAACCTGGGATGCTTTGGGAGAGGTAGGGCATTTCCTGTTACTTCAAGTAAAGTCTGGATGACTGCTTGTCAGATATTTCTGAGGAATCTTGCTCAGAGTTGATCTCAGTGGCCTCTGGAGTTCATGCTAACTTGAAATTCTGGAGTTCTGTGACTTGTCAAAAATTAGGAATGATTATCATTGTCATCCACATTTTATATGAGAGTGCTGAGAGAAGTTAAATAACTTGTCTGTGGTCACCCTAGAAGTATTATCTACCTTTTACAAATGGTATAAGAAAAACTCAAAGAATAAATATAGGTACTAGGTATTGAGCTGGAATTCAGTTTCGAATCTGAGGCCAATGCAAATTCCACTATCTCTCCAAGTTAACAAATATAGAAGTGTAGAGCTAAGATTTCTCTTCTAGAAGGATCATTTTAATGAAGGGAGAATTTCAGGGTTATGTTCCTGCCAGCATGTACTGCTTCTGGAAAGCAGATTGTTAAATTTTCATTGTTAGGATTGACACCTTGAAAATTATCAAATGCTACAAATCAGGGCTTGATTTATTATTTTCTCGGTTGTCTAGACTGAAGAAAGTGAGGAAGAAATTGTTAGTAATGCAAATTAAAATTTAAAGTGTTGTATACACTTTTTAGTAATATTTCTGGAGAACTAATTGTTCAACTTTTACCAACATACCCTGGAGTGAGATGTTGGGCTGAGTCAAAGAGAATTTCTAGAAGAATATTACCTACTCCATGAATGAAACACATGAAAGTATTATGAAAATAAAGGACACTAGCATTATATTTATCGTAAAGAATAACACTGGCTATTATTTTTTGTTGTTTTTTTCTGTTTTGTTTTGTTTTTAATGACAGTGTGCTAATGATTCAACCTAATTGAACACCTTTCCATAGCCTTTGATGTTTCTCTCAAATTCTAGTCAATTATTCACTTCTTTTTTTGGGGGTTGGTTTGACAAACACTGTTTAGTATTTTTTTCTAGTTTTATATGTGTGATCTAATGGATAATTCTCATTTTGATATCAAAGACAGATGGCTGTAGGGGTGAGTCGTGGTCTAGAGTGGATGCAGACTTAGTAATGTTTTCCTGGTTTAAAACCCTGTATAAATGCAAATTTTTTTTTTTTTTTTGGAGAAGGTGAGATGTGGTGATTTTTCATGCAATCCAAATTTCCGACTCTATCAGAATGAACCAATAGGAATGCATAGGATAGTGTGTGTGTTTGCATGTATGTGTGCATTCATACTCTACTACTGTTCACATACAACATGCATGATGCCTGGAACATAGTGCCTAGTAGCTGCTTATTCGTTGATCAGCGTTTGACAAAGTTGTTTTTGAAACTGTGGAATCCTATAGCAGAAAAGGAACAGCAAAAACAAAACTGAAAAAAGGACAAAAATCATTGAGTAAAAGCTACTGCCAAAAGAACAACTATCTGGATCTTTGGATTCCATTTTTTCTACAATATCAAATGTCAAAGAGGCATTGTTGGTTGGATTGTCCATTGGAAGGTTGGTTTTTGGTTTTCTCTGCTGTCTTTGTGGCATCTTCTTTGGATTTCCCATTAATATTTGATTGTGGAATGAATATCCTCAAGCCACAAATTTTATCCCTGGTATATTTGATGTTTTCTTTGAGCACTAGATTTAGAATCTGAACACCTAGACTCAGATCTGGAAGCTGCCGTGTACTTAACTTATGTAAGCAAGTCATGTTATCTCTCCGGAAGATGGGGCGAGGATGATTGTACCACCCAGCATGACTGTAAAATAAATATGGGAAATAGTGGTCAGTGAGGGTTTAGGGATCCAGACCAGGCATCTTTCTCTAGAAACAGAGAGAAGGCAGTATGGTAGAGCGGAAAGAAAGAGTCTGAGGACCTTGGTTCTAACCATGGCTATGTTGCTTACCAGTATTTGACCTTGGACAAGATTCTCAATTAAAACCTCTGGTCTTCAATTGTCTCACCTGTAAAATGAACTAGTTAGCTTTTATGGGGCCTTCTACCTCAAAATTGTTGGTCCTAGTTCTGAGCAAATTTGAGTTCTGTATCTCCTCTGGAGTCTTGTGGTGGAATCTCAAATATTCCCAGAGGTGTCACATTTCACAGCCAGGGATTCTTGAAAGGGATGATGATGAGGAGGAGGAGGATGATGATGAGGAGGAGGAGGAGGAGGATGAGGATGATGATGATGATACAGGAGGAGACGGTAGTGAAAACAACAGTAATAAGTATTTGAATCCATCCAGGTCCTGGACCTAGAGAATGGACAAGATTAAAGTATATGATTTATTTTCAATGGGCTTGGCAAATTTTTAAGGATGTTTTAGGATTTTTAAAGCCTTTCTAGAACCAATAGCCCATGTTCTGTGTTCTGAGGTTGCTTCTATCTCTAGTATTCTATACTCAAAGGTTCTTAATACCTCTGACATTCTGTGTTTGAAAGTCCGTTTCAGCTCTGACAGTCTGTGATTATTTAAGGTCATTTTTAGCTCTAATGTGTTATAATTCTAAGGGTAACTTTTTGAAAGTGATTTAATTTATTTAAACAGATTTTGATGAGTAACCAAAAAATCCATTTTCCTTTACTTTCTTCCCTTTTCCCCTTTAGTGACACTGCTTTTCCCTTCCTTTCCCAAAGAGGCAAGCAAAAGAGTTAACATTTGCCTGGGGGTATTCAGGGAGACTACTATAGAACTATGAAGGCTTTCTCTGTATTGTTTGAGTGTTGCCATGGCAATGGCTCCTGCCACAAGTTCCATGTCTTTCAATTTCCCTGAGCAGTTCTCCTTTTCCTACTCTTCCTCTCTTCTCCCCTCCCCTCTGCTCCCCTTTCTCCTTCCCTCCCTTTCTCCCTTCCTGCATCCTTCCTTCCCTCTCTGCTTTGCTTTCTTTCTTTCCTTTCCTTGTGTTTTCATCTGCCCAAACACACAATGCTATGAAACTTCTCCATCAGTGACTTCTTTCAGTTACAGGTGGCCTTCTTTCCCGGCCCCTGCTTCCCACTCCACCTCCCATCTGTTTAGACTGGAAAGCCTGTGGATGGAAACAGAGTAAGAGACTTATTCCATGTTGGTAGGACACTGAGCATATTCCTGGGATTGGAGCTGAGGTGCTCTGTTAATTGCATGGCTTCAGGCAATTGTGCTGCAGTCTCTGACAATTAAGAAGAACAAGGAATGGGGGGATAAGAGTCTTCATTCTGGGAAGCCTTGCAGCCCTTATCAGGGTCTGCTAGAGTCCCACAAAGCTGGTGGATCTCATTTGCCAACTGGCTTTTCCCAGCCCTTCTGGCCGAGTAGGTATTGTAATATGTATTGTCGTGCGGTATTGTGGTGGATGTTTCATTTTAAGGCAAGGAGAAGGAAAGCTTTGGTGGTACCCCATTTGCTTACCCATGGAATGACCTGGGCAGCAGGATAAATTGCAGAAAAAAGTCTCCTAGAGAAATCTTTGCCTGCTTAATGCACAGGACCAATGAATTGTGAAATGGGTCTCATTAGAGCCTTTCACATCGCCCGGCATGTGCCAAAGTGCTTTCCCGGCACTGGGCCATCACTTCAAGCCCAACCCTGCTGCTATTCACCTCAGCCAAGGAAGGCACAGAGGCTCTATCTGTATGAAGGCATTTAGCCCTGTCTGTCGGTCTGTTGTCTACTGTTCATTGTGGGGGGCTTGGCTTGGCCTTTCAGGCTGCCTCCAACTGAGCAGGGGCATATTTCCTAGGTGCTTTGGGGAGAGTAGTGTTAAGCACTTTAAGAGCATCATTTCTAATGTATGTTGGACTCGTTGTTTATGTGGCCCCGTATACATGCCCAGACCCTACCTTGGCCCAGGGGGGTAGAGCAGTTGGCAAACTATTTCGGTCCTCTGAGCTTGCTTCATCAGTCCCTGGAGTTTGCTCCATCATTACAGAGTCAGGACAGGATATGTCATCAGCAGAAACCTGGGCAATCGGGTGACAGTGCTGCACGTGGAACACTGGCTACAGCAGCAGCTAATCGATGCTACCAGTGTAACTAGGAGTAAGTCACCATCTGTCACTGAGCCTCAGTTTCCTTATCTGTAAAATGGAAAAAATTCAATGGAGAGTTCCTACACTTGAATTACTTACAAGATACTAGTAAACACTGAAAGACCAACATAATGAAACCTTTGCTTGTGAGGAACTGGCAATCTGCTACAATGTGGTGGTGGGACTTGGGGGATGGAATGGGATAGGAAATGGACACAGACACATTCACGTGGCATACATCACAGCTGGTAAGGGAGTGGTTGGTGCAAGGGACCACAGATTTCAGGGTAAAAATGCAGAAGAGACTGAGTAATTACTGCACTGATAGATATGTCTATATGTGTGTATTCGTATATATATATATATATATATATGTATATGTACATATGTATATGTGTATATATAAATGCATTTTATACACACATACATATGCATATTCCTATCTAGGTACATACTGTTCCTCCAACCTCATTCAGTCAACAAGTATTTTTTTTTTTAATAAGCACCTATCAAGTGCCATAGAAAAAATCCCTACTCTCAGGAAGCTTATAATCTAAAGTATTACCTCATTAAGGGCCAGGATTGCTGTGTGTGTATATATGTATGTAGGTTGTTTTATGTGTGTGTGTGTGTGTGTGTGTGTGTGTGTGTGTGTGTGTGTACACATAGACAGCTAGATGGCTCAGTAGATGAAATACCTAACATAGAGTCAGGAAATTTCATCTTCCTGAGTTCAGATCTGGTGTCAGACACTTGCTAGCTGTGTGACCCTGGGCAAGTCACTTAATCTTATTTGTCTTAATTTCCTCATCTGTAAAATGAGCTGAAGAAGGAAATGGCCAACCACTCCAGTATCTCTGCCAAGAAAACTCCAAATTGGGTCACAAAGCTTAGGATACAAATGAAAATGACTGAATAAAAAATTATATATATATATATATATATATATATAGTATGTTGTATATGTATGTGTATATGTACCATATGTATATCATGATATATCTATATAATATATATGTTTATATTGTCATATATGTAATCCTGAGTGTTTAGCATAAACTAATTCTCATTTGATTCTTGTTGAATTCAATTGAAAGCTCTTTGTAAACCATAAAGCAGTATAGAAAGGAGATTCATCATAATCTCCTTTCTTACCAATTATAAATGCTATTGCTGTTTTCCTTATTTTTATTCATAGTAATAAATAGTACGCTATTCTGTTGACCTCCAACTTCAGATATTTCTAAGCTCTGAGACTAGAGGCATGTCTCTGAACTGTGCTTTTCTCAACTATAAAACAAAGGGATTGGTGTTTGTGGTTTCTCAGGTTCCTTCCTGAACTGCTGTATGTTCCCATGTGTCTTTTATATAAGGTCTCACTATTTCCCCCTTCATGAGGGCTGATCATATTTTGCAAAATATAACACCATATATTCAAAGACTACGTGTCATTAATTAGGTGAAAATGAATGTGATATGATGAAAAGGGCATTAAATTTGGAGTTGCTCCTGAGTTCAAGTTAGAATTCTAGCTGGAAGACTAGTTGTGTGCCCCTGGGCTAATGACTTAATTTTCTGAACTTCAATTTCTTCCTTTTCAAAGTGAGAAGGCTGGACCAGAATGTCTCTAAAACAGGCATGTACTAGATCCAGCTGATACTGGCTAAAAAGAATTGATTATGAAATGCTCATTGTGAGCATGTGCACCCATCAGTTTGTCAAACCCTCCAAATCAGTTTGACTCATTCTGTTGATTGTCTAGAAGCAAGAAAACATTAATAATGAGAATGTTTCCAGAGCACATATTTATTTTGTAGAGTCAGTTGTTAAGCATTTACCTTGTTCTAAGGTTAATAATAATACCTAACATATATATGCAGACATATACATATATGCATGTATATAGACATTTACGTACTTAACATGTGCTAGCCATTGTGCTGAATACTTGACATTTTCTAAAACCACTATCCCAAGAGAAAACAGGTTTATGGAGTCATTCATTCCATGTTATTATCAATATCAATGCAGCTAACATAGCAATTCACATTTATATCATATATTTACATAGTCCATTTGTACAGTACATTAGTGTTGAAAAACTGCTTTTTTGATACAGTTTTTTAATTCTGCTAAGTAAAGTATATAATCTTGACTGTTGTGTAGTAAGGGAACTGAAAGTAATTAAGTGATTTGCCTACATTCACATGGTGATTTTCAAAGATAGGATTCAGGTCCTTCCCTCTTCCCAGCATAAATAAAACATGGTAAAATGGAAAGAATACTGAATTTGTAGCCAATGCCTCTGGGTTCAAAGTCAAACTCAGTCACCTCATATGCTACCTTGGACATATCACATCATGTCTCAGTGTCCTGTCAGTTGAGGCCATTGGACCAGATAGTTTCCCAGGTTTTTTCTCTGTCTAAATCTGTGATTTCATGACTACATTGAATGTTGCTAGTGGACAGCTCCCGGAGCTCTATAATGAAAAGCTACAAACTTTGCTCATCCAAGTCCTCTTTTGTACCATTAGTATTACTTGTACCATGGGTCTTCTCAAAAAAAAAATCATTGTGGTTTAGAGTCTCACTTATTGAAGAGTGACTGAATGTTTTACAAATAATTGGAGCACATTTGTTTGGAAGATTAAACATGGAAGTAAATGTTGGATGACTGGCACAGGATAGGATGAGGTAGGCATGGTTCTGAAAAGTTCATGTGAAAAAGATCTTCAGTTTTAGTGGAATCTTAGCAAAAGTTTGAGTCAAGGCTGAGATATTAAATTCCACCCAGTTTGGGCTACATTTTTATGAGCAGAAATGGTGACATTCTGTTCATTTCTGAGTCCAGGTCATTTGTCCACATGGCACTCAGGTGGCACAGTGAATATTGCATTGGACTTGCTGTTAGAAAGACTTGAGTTCAAATGTGGACTCCAATGTTTATCAGTGATGTGACCCTGGAAGGGTCATTTAACTTCTCTCTCCCTTAGTTTCTTCACCTGTCAAATGGGATTAAAGATAGCACCTAATACCTAGAATTGTTGTGAGGACCAAAGGAGATAATATTTATAAAGGACTTAGCACAGTACCAGGTACATAGTCAGTGCTTAATCAATGCTTGTTCCCTTCTTTCCCAGAATAAGAGAGATGACAGGCTCCTGTGTTCTTCCCTGCGCAGGGTGTATATGGAAGGTCAGATTTTCAGCACTTCATTGGAGAGAGATCATTGGCAAAGTCAAGCCTGTCAGGGGAATGGTTAGTACTATGAAGGTTCTGAAGGCCATATTATACAAAGAACTGGGGACAGTCAGCCTGAAAAGAGAAGCCTTGAGATGGGGCAGAGCATGATTAGTATCTTTATTTACTTGAAGAGGTGATTGTTGGGTGAGCATTTAACTTGTTCTGCTTGTCAGCAAAGGACAAAACTAGTTGTCCAAGTCCATGTACATGTCCATACACAAGTTGCAAAGAGTCACGTTTTGGCAATTTGAGGAGCAGCTAGGTGGCGCTATACTGCATAGAGCACTATGCCCAGAGTCAGGAACATTCATCTTCCTGAGTTCAAATCCAGCCTCAGACACTCACTAGCTGGGTGATCTGGAGGCAAGTCACTTAACTCTGTTTGCCTCAGTTTCCTCATCTCTAAAATGAGCTGGAGAAGGAAATGGCAAACCACTCCAATATCTTTGCCAAGAAAACCCCAATTTGATTCCAAGAGTGGGAACTACTGAAAATGACTGAAAAACAAAAACAAAGCCAATTCGAGTTGTGCCAAAATGGAATGCCTCAGTAGAGAGTGAGCTTCCCATCACTAGAAATGTTCAAGTACAGGCTAAATGACTTATGGTTGCAGATATTGTAGATAATTTCTATAAAGGTCTGTGTTAGAAGAGGTAACCTCTGAAGTCCCTCCTGAATTCAAAACTGTGATTGTGGTTGATTATGTTTCCATGATATTATCCCAAAATGTCATTGGTTGAGGGCAACCTTCTAGTGTCTAAGGTTTGCCTGTATGATAAAAATAACTAGGAGATTTGATCAACCTCTAACCTAGTCCTGTCCCTCATCACTGGTCTTATAAAAACAGTGTCACCATAGTTTAGAATCTTGCCTGTATAATGCTTGAAATCCAAGAGTTGGGGAGAAATGTTCATTTCCTATTCTCTAGGTCTGGAAACTTTCAATTTTCACAGAATCACACAATTTGAGAGTTGGAAGGGACCCCATATTATCCAGAGTTGTCAAACTTGAATTCTGAACAGTTCCTAAGTGTAGCCTGAACCAGATTAAAATGTAAATGTGAAATGTTTAACAAAATAAATAAAAATGTTTTTCATTTTCTAAATCAACATGATAATGGCTGGGTTTAAGTTTGGTTTAAGTTTTAAGTTTGGTTAATTTTGGTTTAAGTTTGACACTTTTGATCTAATCCAACCCCCTTATCTTAGAGATATGGAAACTAGAGCACAGATATTTTTAGGGACATGCTTTAAGTTGAAGGGCTAGTCTCTGAGGCAGGATCTGAACCCAGGTCTTCTTGACTTCAAGTTCAGCACCCTATCTATACATTTCTGACTCTCAGTATAAACATGTAGCAACCCTGGTGATATCATTCCCCTGGTTTGTATTCACATTCACATGTTTCCTCTCCCTGCCTCCCACTTTTCTATAAGAAGAAACTGAAGTTAAATGGCTTGTTGAGGATCACCCAAACAAGTGGATGCCCAGGTCTTCTGCCATCCAAATTCCATACTCTGTCTACCACATCCCTGCCAAAGGCCTGGCATGCTGGGAGAAGTAATTAGCACATTGCTAGGTCTGGAGGAGGGTGGATTCAAAATAAAAAATTAAATCCTTGCTCTTGGGGAACATCAGTGGGTTTCAGATCTATATTCTTAGTCCCTACGGGATCATTCTAAAAAGGCAAAGTTTAGGCAGTCCTCCTCTTCCCACCATTTGTAAGCATTCTACAGGGTTGCTTCAGGCTCTTTAGTCTTCCAGAAATAAGTCAACAACTTTTATCCTTTTCTCTCTGAGTTGGGGACAAAGACTTTTTCGTTGACTAATAAGTAAGGTCTTTGTGATCAAATCTACCGTGGAAGGGAAGCAGAAAGGCGATGGATTTTCAAACATTTGGCTTAACCAGGTAAATATCAAAGCAAGTATTTTTCACATTTCCATTTGCTGAAGAGGTT
Source organism: Notamacropus eugenii (assembly GCF_028372415.1). NCBI lineage: Eukaryota > Metazoa > Chordata > Mammalia > Diprotodontia > Macropodidae > Notamacropus > Notamacropus eugenii. The sequence continues at coordinate 10,712,433 of NC_092877.1, forward strand.
TTGTTTTGGCTTTTCCAGAAAGGTCTGACAAATTCCCTGTCAAAACAAGGCACTATCTGTGGTGAGATAAGAGGAGAAAAGAAGGAAGTTACACAGGCAGGCCCAGTATGAATGGCAATAAATGACAGCCCTGGTTGGGTGCAACCCAAATAAACTTTTAAGTTGATTTGACTGGATTCTCTAAAGATCCTAGGTTCCTGTTGAGATCTATCAAGTGTGTCTTTCTGGGCCACAGTTTGTTTCATTCATTTATGTTTTTATTTACATGTTTATGAACTGATCGATATAATCCTGTGGTTCAGGTAGCACTGGGAACTCTTAGAGTTAAAACTCCCTCTCGTGACATCTACAATCTGAGAGCGCTGACTGAAGCACTGAGAGGTTACCCAAGATTACTCAGCCAGTATGAGTCACAAACTGGCCTTGACCCCAAGTCTTTCTGACTCCAACGCCAGGCCTTTGCTAACTAGATGGTATAGAGAATAGAGTACCTGAATAACCTTAGGCAGAGTGCCTCAGTTTCCTCATTTTTAAAATGGGGATAGTAATAGCACCAAATTCCCAGAGGCCTAGTGAGGATCAAATGAGATAGCGCTAGTGATTAAACCTCTAAATAAATGCTGACAATCAAGATTGTCTCCCACAACCTGTTTACTCTGTGACCCATAAGTGCTTTATAAGAATGTGTGACTTTGACCCCTGGTCAGAGACTCTTTCCAGTTGTGAGTCACTGATTTGAGTTGTAGAAGGGTCCTAGTACTTGCCCTCAGGATGTAAACTGGATAAGTAAGTACTTCATTTCCCAGAGGCCCAATTTCATAAGAAGAATGGGATGAATTTAGAATTAAAAAAAAATATTGGAAACCCCAAATTCTACATGCCTGGGTGATTATGGGGAAAATTACCAAAATCGGGGCAAATTACCAAAACCTGCACAAATGAAGATTTAGGAAATGCCTTATATGTCTTATATCTCAAAATCCTTTGAATTGATCTCTGTCACTAATGCCTCCTTTAGTGTGTCCTACCCATAATGTGTCCTGACTCAGTAAATACTCGTTGAATTGAAGTGAAAATTGTAGATGTTTTTCCTCATACAACCTTGGAAAGTATTGTAAATATTTGGTGTAAGTGAGCACTGTAGGGGTTGGGATTTTTAATTCAGATTCAGAAAGGTTTCAGACCTTCATTTAATTTCTAGCCCTACCATTTTGTATCTTCAAGGCAGCGAATAAATTATTTTGCTTCACTAAACCTCAGTTTCCTCATTTATGAAAGGAGCATACCACTTGTCCTACTGGCCTCCCAGGGTTGTTGTAGGAATCAAACGAGATATTATAGATACAGTCAGAGGAGACGACATAGAGTGGAATACAGTTGCAAGCTCTTGTGACTGTAGCCTCTATGTCTTTAGGATGTTAATGTAAACTCTGAATTTGGAATTAGATGACCTATGATTGAATCCCAGTCTCAGCTTTCTAGCTACCCTGTGACTTTGGGGATATGACTAGCATCACTTAGACTTTGAACTTGTCTTCTGTAAAATAGGGGAGACTGGCGCAACGAAGAACCCATCCAGTTAGAACATTCCATGTCCTAGATTCCCGTCCAGCTATAACACTTTATATTCTAAATTTATTAATTTTTTGCATTTTTTTAAAAAAAATTCCTAATTCCATGTAAAAACAATTTTTAACATTTGTATTTTTTTAATTTAGAATTCCAAATTCTTTCTTTCCCTCAACCTGTTCCCTATGTTCTACATCCAAAGTTCCCTTCTACTTTTTAGTCCTATGATTTTCTGAAATTCCATGTTCCAGCTCTAACAATCTATATTTTATATTCATACTTCCCTTCCACTTCTGGTCCTATGATTTTCTGACATTCCATATTCTAAGTTCCCTTCCAGATAAGATATTCTAATTTGTTAGGTCCTTTCCAGATTTAACTTTTCAAGGCTCTTTCTAGCTCTAACATACTGTGTTCTGGGACCACTTTTAGCTCTGGATCCTATATCACTACCCTTTGCTGATCATATACAATGTGGATTCTCCATCTCTCTTTCCTTTCCCGGGCTTATCTTATTATTTAAGTGATTCTGATCACAATTTAGATTCTACCTCTTACAGGTCACCTTTCCTGCCCTCTCCCATTCTCTACCCATTAATTAAAACTCTCATCCTCTTTAAAATTACTTTGGATACACTTTCTATTAACTACCAATGTATGTGTTGTTTGGTCAGCTAGGTGGCCCAGTAGATAGAGCTCTCGGATCTGGAGTCAGGAAGACTCATCTTCCTGAGTTCAGATATGTCCTCAGACACTTACTAGCTGTGTGACCCTGGGCAAGTCACTTAACTGTTTGCCTCAGTTTCTTCATCTGGAAAATGAGCTGGAGAAGGAAATGCCAAACTACTCCAATACTTTTGCCAAGAAAACCCTAAAAGAGGTCAGAACTGACACAACACAAGAACAACAAATACATATTATTTCACTGTAGTAGAAAATAAATTCCTTAAGGGCAGGGAATTTTTTGGTTTCTAGGGATTTGTGTTATATATATATATTATATATACATATATATGCATCTATGTGTGTATATATGTATATAATACCCTCTCCCATGCCTTTTATTTTTTTAAAAGTTTATTTATTTAAACATTCTTTTATTTTGAAATTTCAAATTCCAAAATTTCTCCCCCTTCTCCCTCTGTTCCTCTCTCCTACCCACTAGGAAGGTGCACAATATATCAAGTATACATGTGAAGTAATGCAAAACATGTTTCCATATTAGCCATATCATAGAAAGGCAAGAAAAATGGAGAAAATTATAGTTCAATTTGCACTCAGAGTTCCATGTCTTTTCATAAATTCAATATTAAAGAGCTTCATTCAATATATTCAGAGTCTTCCTCAGTTATTTTTTTTTTCTTCCTTCAATTCTGGGCATAGCTCATTACTTATTTCTTAATTAAGTGTATATGAATTCTTATTGTGACAAAGGAAAACCCCTGAGAGACAGTTTCTGGGTAATCAATAATCAATTTATTAGTTAGGTTAGTGGGCAGTTAATAAATTGATGATCAGTGGCTTCTCTGCGTAGCCGAAGATCTCCCTGTTGGAGACCCAAAAAGCCTTAAATATCTTCCTGAAAGGGAATACTCCTGCCAAGTAAAAATCAACCTGATTGATGGCCATCTAATGAGGAGGTGGGCTAGAAGTCTTCTCAGAACATGGCTTGATTATGAGATGCAGCAGCCCCCAACAGTCTGGACAGGAGAATCCATCTCAGTTGAAGCTTATCTGGTTGGTTTTCTCCTTCATGAGCTGGGTCACCCTAAACTCTGATAAAAAAAATAGAACAAGGGCTCCTTTTCCTAGAGAAAGGTTTATACTCTAAACAGTCGTTAGGTCTCCTCGTTGTGTGTGGGGGGGATTCCATCCTAGATTGAAGAGCATGTTCCTTGAGGTCTAAGAGTAATTTCATCTATTAACCATGTCCTTCTGAGACTGACTTTCACAGGAGCCAGGCCTTAATGAGGAAATTAAGGAGAAAAACCTGGATCCCAATTTAATAATTGGTTATTAATATAATAGTATAATAATAATTTTTCTTACTATTCTATTTCTGGTATTATGGATCACTCAAAGCCTAAGGGATCCAAAAAAACTGTCCTTTTACTAAAAGAAATGTTTAAAAATGTGCCAGTACCCTCAGGTAAAAGCAGTTTGGATGGAAGATAAAAAGAGATAAAAACTACTGAAAGTAGATAAAAGCAGGCCTTCATGAACTTTCTGGGGGTCTCAGCAGCTCCTGAAAAAGTCCACTTGAATTAATTCAGCCTCTCTTTATACAAGAAAAAGCCAAATGGATGAAGAATGCCTTTTGCCTGGGCAAGCTCTAGAGCTCATATATCAGTAGGCTCTCTTGTTCCAGCTGACTGTAATGTTCTGGGGCTTGATACAGTCAACACCATGTCTTCCAAAAACAGGATGTACCAGGAAATCATCATTTTCTATGGGGAATCCCTTTTCAGGTCAGACTACATTGTTTCTCCTCCATGACCTCAATATAGAATAGTTAGTAAATAATTCTAATCTTTTCTACTCCAACTCCAGGAGCACCCTCTTTGCCTCCAGGATCAAATGGAAAATCCTCTGTTTGGCATTTAAGAGACTTTCCCAGTTTGGACCCTTCTGACCCTCCATTCTTCATATAGGTGACTCCCATCCATATTCAAAGTCACCTAATTGTGGTTTCTCCACACTCCACCTCCCATGAGTCCCATGGATCCATGTCCTCTATACCTAAAGAATGATCTCCCTCCTCACCTTTTTTTCATTGCTTTGGCTTCCTTCAAGACTCAATGCTAATCCCACTTTCTGTAGGACTGTCACTCCTATGGTCCTACCCCACGCCTTTTTTGCCTACTACTAAGTCCTTTCCTATAAGATTATCTTCCATTTTGTTTCTGTTCAGTCATTTCAACCTTGCCCAACTCTTCATGACCCCATTTGGTGTTTTCTTGGCAAAGATAGATGAATGGTTTGCCATTTTCTTCTCCGGCTCATTTTGTAGATGACGAAACTGAGGGAAACAGGGTTAAGTGAATTGTCCAGGGTCACCCAGGTAGTGAATGTCTGAGGCTAGATTGAATCTCAGGTGTCCCTGACTCCAGAAAGAGTGCTCTATCCAGTGTACCACCTAGCTGCCTCTATCGATAGACACAGCAACAGGGACACACACACACACACATGTGTGTGTGTGTGTGTGTATGTATGTATGTATGTATATATATATATATATATATATATATATACAGAGAGAGAGAGAGAGAGAGAGAGAGAGAGAGACAGAGAGACAGAGAGACAGAGAGACAGAGAGACAGAGAGAGATTGATTGAAAGAGATCCCTGTTGCTTTGTGGAGGCCATTCAAATAAATTGCCAACCATTTTCTTCTGTATCTCCAGACCCTCCAGTTTTGGGTCACTTATAAAGTGATTTAATTATCTTTTTCAGCCCATCCTTAGCCTTGATTCCCTTCAGTGTTTTAATTATGACCCTAAATGCACACCCTAAAATACCACTTGGCTGAAGGGTGAGGAATCAGCCAGGACCTTTGACAGCCAAGAAAGGTATAAGGGTCCTAGGCCCTCGGAAGAAGAAATCCCAAAGAAAATAAAGGTGTGGAACATAAGCACTTCTTATTTAATACATCACTCAGGAACAGACCCTATGTAGGCTTCCTTTTGTGCTGCTTCCATAGCTTGGGAGGACTTACTACAGTTTGTACTTTGCTGACACAGCGTTCAAGAACCCAAGGTTATCTCCATATTCCATGGGATATGGGAGGAACACTTTAGTGGAGGTCTCTTGACCTGTGGTAGGGATTTAAAAGCATAGGATCCCAGCCAGAAAACTTCTAAGGCTTCATTTACTCATTTAACTAGATCTATGAGCTTGAAAGGGATTTAGAGACCATCAAGGCCACTTCCTCATTTTACAGATGAGGTGAATGAATCGAGGAAGGTGCTGTCACTTGGCCAAGGACACATGGCGGTTCAGTGATGGATTTTCTTCTTCCATTCAACTTTGACCAAAGAAATGAGATGATCATCAAGGTGCTTTCCTTTGCCACCCCTCCACCATATTTCTGTATCCTTTTAATTTAATTTTTCAACTTAGAGTCAGTTTCCTACATCTTTATTTTGTTCTTAAGTTCATCATTTTGCATGATAGAAACTCTGCGTGCATGTGTCTCTCTCTCTCTGTTTCTCTCTCTCTCTCTTTTTCCTCTCTTTCCACCACTTTCAATATTCTGCATAGTAAGCATTTCATTAAAGACTTTCCCCACTAATTAACTATACTAAATTAAATAGGTAAATTCATTGATTCAGCAATTGCTTTGATGTGTATATTACCTTGTTCTAAGCAAACCCTGGAATAGTAGATTTAATAGCCAGCCACTTTGATGGGAATCTCCTACTCCTCTCCAAATCACCATTGACTTGCCACATTGGATATTAATCTGACCATTCCTCACCACCGCTCTTGAGGCTGGAGAGCCACCAGATGACAGAAGTGATGTTCAGCAGGAATTATGCTCTTTGCTCACTGATCCGTCCCTTGAGCCTCCGTCCCATTGAATGCACCTCTCTACTGGCCATCTCGAACTGGATGTCTGACTTTAGTTTCATCATGTCCCAACCCAAAAGAGTTACCTTCTCCCAAAACTTGGCCCCTCTTCCTCATTTTACTGTTTCTCTTTACTGCAATCACCCCAACCCTTCACTCAGGCTCAGAACTTGACACCACAAATTCAGTAAATTGCTCAATGCCATGATTTATGTTGATGACCTATTTCTTAAACCATCTAAACACAGTCCCCAATTTGGTTCAAGTCCTTATTGCTTTTTACCAGTATTATTGCTTTAGCCATCTGGTCAGCCCATCTTGGTGGTCTCTGGCCCCCAGACAAAGTAGTCTTCTTTAATTCAAATGAAATGACTAAAATTTTAACAAGTGACATAGAGTGAAAAGGGCTCTGGGTCTTGGGTCAGGGTACGTAAGTTTAAATCCCCGTTCTACTCCTTACTATTTGGATGAAGTTTGGGCTTCTTAACTTAAAAAAGCTTTGTTGGGTTTCTGTTTCCTCATTTAAAATTGGCAGCATCAGACTAGATCACTTCTATTGTCCTTTGTTTTTCAGCCATCTTCAGTCCTGTCCAATTCTCCATGACCCCACTGGGGGTTTTCTTGGCAGAGATCCTATAGTGGTTTGTCATTTCCTTCTCCAGCTGACTTTACAGATGAGGAAACTGAGGCAAATGGGTATGGTGACTTACCCAGGGTCACACAAATAGTAAGTTTCTGAGGCCAGATTGGAACTCAGAAGTTGAGTCTTCCTGATTCTACGCTCTGTGCTCTTGCCACTGTACTACCTAGCAGCCCCTTTATTGACCTTTCTGGTTATACATCTTTGATTCTAAGATTTTGTAGGATCATATAGTGAAAAGAGGCCAGATCTGATGTGAGAAGATGTAGGTTTGCTTAGTTAATGGTTTTAGCTTAAAAGATACTCAGCTTCTCTTGGGTCACAGGTTTTTTGTTTTATGTGTGTATGTGTGTGTGTGTGTGTGTATGTGTATGTATATATATATATACACACATATACACACATACATATATATGTATATATGTACAGACACAGACATACATATATACACACATATACATACACATAGATACATATGCACATATATATCTGTATATATCTATCCATATATATATATATTTATGTATGTATGTATGTATGTATAAAATGAAAGGGTTGTGCTAGATGATCTCTAAGGTCTCTCCCATCTATAAACAGGATCATGTGGTCTCTGAACCCCAGTTATTATTTTTTCCTGATTAACACAATTAACTTAGAGAATCATAGAGCTAGTAGAGATTTTAGTAATTGAATGCAACCAACCAGACCATTTTACAAAGGAGGAAATATTTTCAGAATAGTTATGTGACTTTCCCAAGATATCCTACTCAGTTAATTGCCTCACTGGGGCTGAACTCAGGTTTTCTGACTTTCAGATGTGGTCAGTCTACTCTAAGATATATCATCTTGCCTCTCACCTGGTTTAAACTTCTCTTTCTTACCTGCTAGATTTATAAGATTTAGAGCAGGGGTTCATGGGTCCATAAGCTTTTTATTTCCTTTTCTCATATCTTGATAAGTGCATTTCAGTATAATTATTATCCTTTGTAATCTTGTGTATTTTATTTTATGCACTGAAAAACATTATTCTGAGAAAGTGTCTCTGGGCTTCACCAGACTGCCAGAAGGGGTCTATATGGCATGCTATAGACACACTCACACCCACACATGTTCTCTCTCTCTCTCTCTCTCCCTCTCTCCCTCTCTCCCTCTCTCCCTCTCTCCCTCTCTCCCTCTCCCTCTCTCTCCCCCCTCCGTCTATCTCCCTCTCTCTCAGTATCTGCTCTCTTTTCCCCTCCCTTCTCCTCTCCTCTCCCCTTTCTCTTTCCCTCTCTCTCCTCCACTCCTCTCCTCTCTCTCGTTTACAGCATAAAAGGAACTTAGTGTTTAGTCATTGAGTCCAACCCCTTCATTTCACAGATGATAAAACTGAGACCCAGAGAAATAGTGCATCTTGTCCAAAGTTATCCGGCTAGAAAGTGGCAAAGTAAGACTCTAAACTCCAAAGGAGGTCCTTCCCCCAGGCTGCATCTGCCAATCTCACTGTCTTAAAGGACTCTCCTTACAGAGGCTAAAGTATAGCTCTATCCCTTACTAGAGTCCTCTGCAAACTTACTGACTTGAAAATCTGTTTTCTCTTTAGTTTCCAACAATCTCATCTTGTTTCCTTCTTCTTCGTTTTGACACATGAGAACCACAAGCAAGGGACACATTCAACGGCCATTTGTCATAGTACTCTGTTTGCTTCACTATGGGACACTTTCCCATTTGCTCAGAACTCCATTTCATCTTTTGTAACCAACACTGTCAAGTTGAGCAGGTTTTTATGTGTGTGTATGTGTATGGACGCTCAAGTATGTTTTCATGGTCCAAGATACAACCTTACTCTGCACTGTAACATGAATAGTTTGAAAAGAATTCGATATGGGGAAAGCATTCCTTGGATCTCATTCCTGAGGGTCTAATACTTGCCTGAGCTGATTGGGTTAAAAGCATGAGGTTGTAGGATCTGGGTGCCTGGAGTCTCTTTCCCTTACCTCCCCATTTAATGATCTGAGTTAAGGGAGCATTGTGCTATTGGCAAAAGAGATTTCTTTTGTCTTTTCTCATTTATTGACATTTTATCTCACTGAGTTATTGTAAAGATGCGTTAAATGGTTGTCTATTAAATGCTTGTACTTTGAAGAGAAAGAATTGCTCTGTGTTTTATAACTCAGATTTATGTTGCTCTTTTTTCCTTTGAAAAGCTCCAAGTATTATTGGAAACATAATTGCAATTATGTCTGATAGTAACATTTAAAAAAAACTTCCATAAAATCATTTTTATAGGTCACTGATATATAATAAATGGGAGCTAGAATTAGTCTTTATGAGAACTGAAAAAGAGTTTCTCAATCTGGGGTCTATACATTCCCATGTGGTCCATGGTTTTCTATGAAATTGAATGAGAAATTAAAAAAGAGTGTATCTTCATTTTGAAATAATTAGTTGTTTTGGTAATACAATGTATTTTATGTATTTTAAAAACATTATTTTGAAAAAAATGGTCCATGAACTTAACCAGCATAATGAATAGATTCATGACCCAAAAAAGAAGAAAGAACCCACCCCCACCCCCATGAGTAAACCATTGGTTCGGATAGCATGATGTAACTGAAAGAAGAAGATGGCCAAATTCTGAATTCAAATCCTGCCACTCGCTAGTCTTTGTTTGGGTTGTGTTTTCTTATTCTTTTTCTTTTGTAGGTCACATAGTTTTCTTTTTTTATTTTTGTTTTCATTTTATTTATTTTATTCTGAACTTAAGAAAGAAAGCAAGCATCTCCATAACATAGTAGAACAGAAGAAAAGGTGATTGCACATGAAACTGCAAATCTGTTCTGTACAACTTGCTGTTCTTTGGAAATATATAATAAAGTTTATATATAACTTTTTTCCTTTCCTTCCCCTCCTCTTCACCCCTGACCCTAGAGGTAGCTACCATTAGGCACAGTGTGTGTGTGTGTGTGTGTGTGTGTGTGTGTGTGTGCATGTGCGTGTGTAAAACCATCTTATACATACTCACTTCTCTTGGATGCAGATGTCTTCTCTCATGAGTCTTTTGTGATTCATTTGAATATAATAGGATAATTTAGTCACTCAAAGTTGTTCTTAAAACAATATTATTGTTACTGATGCAGTGTTCTTTTGGTTCTGCATTGTTTTGTGTATGTCTATCCATGTTTTCTAAGATCATAGAGCTAATCATATCTTATAGCACAATAGTATTCCATCACAATCATATATACCGTAATTTGTTTGGCCATTCCCCAACTGGTGGACATCCCTACAATTTCCAATTCTTTGCTACCATGAGGAGAGCTACTATAGATATTTTAGAACATATAGGCTTTTTCTTTACTTATCTTGGGAAAGAGACTTAGAAGTGGTATTGCTGGGTCAAAGGGTATAGACAGTTTAATAATTCCTCGTGTATAATTCCAGATTACTCTCCAAAATGGTTGATCAGTTCACAATTCCACCAGTACTGGATTATGTCCTAATTTTTCGACATCCCCTCCAACATTTGTTGCTTTCCCCTTAAATCATTTTATCCATTGTGATAGGTATAAAATGATATCTCCAAATTGTTTTAATTTGCATTTCTCTAATCAATAATGTCACTCTTTTGGCCCTTAGTTTCCCCATCTATATAAAATGGGAGGCTTAACTTTGACATTGTCTGAGATCCATTTCAGTCCTAACATTCTGTGGCAGACCTGTCTCTCAAAGGCATTAGTTAATAGTTGCCTGAATGAATGAATGATGGTGAGGGTGGTGACAATGATGCCCACTGAAATGGCTAATGACATCTCCTTATGAGGTGATACCTGTTATCCTCTCAAGTTTAATGTAATTTTTCTACCTTTGAAGATATCACTCAATCACTTCATAAGCATTTATTAAGTATTTGCAATGTGCCAGTTATTGTGCCAAATGCTGGGGATCTAAAGAAAGAGAAGCAAACATTTCCTGTCCTCATGGAGCTTTCCTTGTAACCAGTGAGACATCTACATCATCAATCACTCGAACCACAAGCATTTATTGAACACTTAGCGTATATCAGGCGCTAGGTTATCCATAGGTTATGAAGAAAAGCCACCAAGGAGACACCGACCCTGACCTGAAGGAATTTATGTACTAATGGAAGCAAAAACTAGGCCCATTAAAATGCGCACGCTCACGCACACAGATATGGATACACACATATTCACATAGAAGAATGTGCAAGGCCTCCCACAGAAGGTTAGAAGATGGCATTTGTTCCAAGTCTCTTCACAAGAAGCCAAAGATGAGTGACAAGAGACATAAATGAGAAAGTAGAACATTAAAGACATGGTAGACAATCAGTGAAAAGCCCTAAGACAAACAATTGAGTTTCACTGAGGGAAACAACCAGTAGCCACTGTAGCTAGATTGTAGAGGGTTTGGAGGGGAGTAAGTTGTGAGAAGAGTGGAAGGGTGATTAGAAAGAGTTAGGGAAAGAAGAGCTTTAAATGTCAAACAGAGGGCATTGTAGCTGATCCAGGAAGTAATAGGAGCCATATATGGATGGAGGCGGGGAGGGGTGTAGTATGGCCATACCTGTGCTTTAAGAAAATCACTTTGGTACCTGTCTGAAGGGTATATTGGATGGGGAAATATTTGAAGTAAGGTGGCCAATCAGGAGACTATTAGAATAGGCCAGCTGAGAGTTGATGAGGGTTGGAACAAAAATGTGGTGGCTGTATGAATGACTAGAAGATGGAGTTTATAAGAGCTGTTGTAAAGGTAGAAATATGATTTCGAAATTGATTCAGTATGTTGGGTAGGAGGGCAAAGATGGCGATGCGCTCAGCAGCAAGGGGGAATTTCTCAAGGAGATGAGGGAGGTGGGGGAGGTTTAGGAGATAGATATTGAGTTCTATTTTGGAAATATACATACATACATATATTTTCATATGTGTGTATATTTTACAGAGCACTCTATATAACTTGCCCCATTTAAACCTCAAAACAACCCTGTTGTATAAACAATGTTATAAATGAAGATATCAAGGCTCAGCCAGCCTTAAATGACATATCCAAGGTCACTCAGCTGGAGAATGTCTGAAGCAGAAATTGTACCCCAGTCTTCCAGACTACAGGCATAGCACTGTATCTGCTATGGCTTGATATCTGTCACATCTTCGTAGAATTTTCCCCTCTACTCCAGCCCCACAGCCCAAGTTGGAAGCCCCTGAGAGGCAAGGCCAGAAGGTTCTAACCCTTTTTTGTGCTCAATACCCCTTAGGCATTCTGATGAAGCTTAAGGACCCTTTCTCAGAATCATCTTTTTAAATGATTAAGGTTTCATTTAGAATTTAATGAAAATAAGCTTTTTTTTTCCTAATCCAAGTTCATGGCATACCTGAAATCTACCCCTTGGAATCTATGTACCCCAGGTTAAAAATCTCCTATCCCCGAGGAATTTATCAAAACTATTTTAATACATTTTTGTTTGATCAAGTTAACCAACTGATTGCAAATTCTCTCCATCTTCAAGATGTTTGCATCTTAGCATGTGATATTTCATATATCCTAGCCCTCCTCTTAAGAAAATTGTACTTTAATCATAATATAGATATGGAAGGGATATTGAAATATACCTTCAAGATTATCCCTGGTAGCTCAGGGAAAGAAACTGGTTTTGTATGAATGCTAGGTATTCCTTCCAGTCTTTTACTACAGGCAAAGCCATCGTAGTTTGGTGATCTTGTTAAAAGTACAGAGAAAGGAAAAGGGACCTGGGGAGGAAGCAGATGAGAAAAGGTCTCCAGATAGCACTGTAGTTTGAGAGGGAACAGTAGAGAGTTTATGCATATGTACAAGAATGGAATCTTTTAATTATATAAAGGACATTTGCAATAGGCATGAAAAGAAAGTTTATTTCTTAAACAGTACTTTATCCATACACACACACAGCAGCATCCCCTTTTCCCAGATCTGCAATTCACTGGAACCCCAAACCCACTTTTTGAACTGTTCTCCAACAGTGGAAGGAGTCAGCCAAACTCCCTGAAATGAGATGCTAGAGAAAGAAACCTCCCATTATCTTCAAGCTGAGAACTTGTAGGGAGATGAATTTCAGCTCTGGGACAGCTTACTGCAGCTGGGCTCTAATAATAATCTAAAATAAAACTGGGTTTCCACAGAGGAAGGCTAAGTGTGTTGCTTGGTTTGGTTATAATTGCTTAATCTCAGGGGAGTATGAAGAAAGTCCAACAGTGAAACCTGTGGATCTCTGTCCCTTCCAGCAGAAGGCATGGAGTAGCAAAGATAAGAGATGGAGATTCTGGTTGTTATTCATAATTCCAGAGCCTGGACGATCCACATCCTATTTCAGAAGCTTTTTTGGGTTGAAATATCTTCTCTCCCTTCGGATATTGTCTCCATGCTGCTGGTCTGGAATAAGATGAAAGAAGATAGATTCAGGTTAGGTGAAGTCTCAATGAAGGATAATACTTGGTTTACCATTTTGTTGTTGAAAGGTAGTTGTGATAGTCCTCTCAAACAGATGGTGAGAAGGTCTTATCTGCCTTACCAGTTCTACCACAACTGGAGAGTATTGTTTTGGGGAAGTAACTGGACTTGGAATCTGAAGACCCAAGTTCAAATCCTGAAACTGTTACTTGAAGGCCCTTTTGTCTTTGGGCAAGCCACTTAATTACTTGTTATCTCTAAATTAAGGGGATTGAGCTAGATGATCTCTGGCCTTCTGGCTCTAGGTCAAGAGTTTCTCACTTTTGGGGGTGTCATGCACTCCTTTTATAGTATAGTGAAGTCTCATCCCTTTTCAGAATAGTATTTTTTAATATACTTAGGATTTAATATACTTAGGAATGCCCCCTTCCCCCATCTTAATTCTTAGATCTCTTGAAACCTATCTATAAAAACACTGGGGAGTGGGGGGAGGGGGAATCTATGAACTCCAGATTAAGAACCCTGGCTCTAGATTGTCTGATGCTTTTTGTCCTTGGTCAGAGTCCTGACTTTAGAGATAATATGTCCCCAATTTATAGATAAAATAAGTCTCACCATTCCTACAACTTTCAGGACCAAAGTGTCCTTTCCTGGCCACTATTCATTTATGTATGTTTTCCCCAATAGAATATAAGTTCCTTGAGAGCTGGGATGGCTGTTGCATCCTTAGTGCTTAGAAGAGTATTTGGCACATGATAAGGACCTGAAAAATCTTCATTCATTCATTTAAGCTTTCATTCACTCACAGGCAGCTGGATAGCTCAGTGGATATGTTGCAGCTAAAGGCAAAAAGAGCCGCGTTCAAATCCAACCTCAGATACTTATTGTGTGACCCTAATAAAGTCACTTAAATTCTGTTTCCCTTAGTTTCTTCAACTCTAAAATGGGGATAATAACAGCACCTACCTCCCAGGGTTGGTGTGAGGATCAAGTGAAATAATACTTGTAAAGAACTCTGCAAATCTTAAAATTCTGTATAAATGTTAGTTAGTGCTATTAGCTGTGATTTATTCATTCATTCAGAAGTGTAAAATGTCTTGTCCAAAAGCAGAGATTGGGAGAGTTTAGGACTTGAACTCAAACATTCTTGATCTTAAATTCAGGGCTCTTCCCACAGTAACATACAGTCAAAAAGAGTTGAACAGCTATTAGTGGTTAAATTACCGGCTTGGTGAGGTGGGAGGGGTAGGGAAGGGAAGGAGAAAGATGATTCTTAGAAGGAAGAGACTGATACAGCTAAAAAGCATGTGGTACTATGGGCCCCTAGGGAACTAGGTCTGAAATTTTCATATCATCCAGGTCCATTGTAAGGACTAATGGGTCTTTGTAGGAGAAGGAAATATGCCAGTCAATACTGGAAGAAAAAGTTCCATTTACTTGACCTTTAAAGGGAAAGGCATGTGGCTTAACCAGAGACACAGGGAGAGAGAACAGTTTGGAAAAGTCAAAGAGAACAAGGGAAAGGAATTAGGATAGTATCCATCTCCTGAACTAGTAAGCAATTGATACTTCCAAATTAGGGCATCCCACCAAAGTTGGGACTTCAATCTCCAAAGTGGGACAGGGGAGGAATGCCCCAGGGATATTGACTGAAGATCTTCCACATAATGGTCTTCAAGTCATGACAGGAGCAGATAGTTAATGAGATCTTCCTGTCAGAAGCTGCTATCAGGATTTAGAACATTTGTATACCAAGCTCTAAATGGGATTTCTAAATTGACCTTTACTCTTTGTATCTAGTCAGCTTAGAAATCAGGGTAGCTCAGGAGAATTGCACAGGGTCAACGGGTAGGGGCTTACTCAGGCACCTCTATTTTCCTCAATGTCAGAAAGAGGGAGGTACCAACAGCCAAAGAGATCAAATGAAAGATGAATATTTCCAGTAAGGGAAGATTCCTGATGTGGGAAGTTCTAGCAAAGTTACAGGGCAAGGAAGAAAGGGCAAGTACCAAACAAAGGGAAACAGTGTGTTTAAGGCAGTAATAGGCCAGTGGAAAGGTAGGTCCTTCAGAAAGAGGCTTATGCAAATTCTGACATTCATCCTTTACAGGTATCAAGTCAAAGATTGGGGGCTGAGGAATAAAGTAGGGATTAGCTAATACTCAAAGGGTCCCTTTTATCTTATTTCAAAAACCTAGAGACCGGATGCTCTTTAAGGTTTTGACTTAGAGAAGGGGAAGCCTTTTTATATAGTATTATGATACAAAAATGAGTTTGTTTGGGGATTTAAAAACAAACAAACAAACAAAAAGCTCAGTTTATCTATGAACAACAATCATTGGATAATATAGAAACCACGTAGAAATACTGAAATCAGAAGGGAACCAGAAGAAACACCCACTTGTATTTCCTGGCCACCTGCTCAGTACCTTATCCTTAACTGGCCCGGGTAAATAAGGCCATGGGCAAAACTTCTTCCAAAGGTCAGCTCTATCCAAACCAGATGGGTACAGATTTCAATCAGTCAGTCAATTGTTACATGTAAAAAGTTTGAGAGGCAGAGTTTCTAGTTAATTAATCATTTGTTAATTATGCTAAGAATATAAGAAAATACATCAGTGGAACTCTTGAATGTCAAGTACCCCTCATGGAACCCACTCAAAGCTTCTATCCCCTTGGAAGAGTAGGTGTTTCTGAGGTTGGCAATCAAATCTGATGTGTGAACAATTAATGATGAGAATAAATATAATGGTAAGAGGTAGACCTATTTTAATGAGGTGCTGGCTGAAGTGATTTTGATCACTCTTGCCCCCATACCACCAACAACCTTGAGGAGTCCAGACAAAGGATCTACCACCACCACTTGCCCAAGCCTGAGTAGTACACACTCATCTTCCCTATTTGGAAGGGGTCTGAACAAGATTGAGGAGAAAGTTAACTCAATTTCTTTATCAACAATGTCCCTCAGATGCTGACTTGACCCAGTAGTGAATGAGGAGATAAGAGAGGGAAAAGCCCTGAGTCTCCGAAATAGTTGATTATTTAAAAATCATTTCTCTCAGAATCAATCAATAAATCCGTTAGCATTTATTGAATACTTACTAGGTGCCAGATATTGTGCCAAGTGCTGGGGATACAAAGAGAGACAAAAACATCATTCCTGTCCTCAAGGAGTTCACTTCCTAATAGGGAAAGGATGGTGGAGGGACAGTGTGCCACAAAAGATATATATGTATAGAAGCTATATACAATGTGAATGGAGGGTGATATTGACAAAGCTGTAGTCTGAGAGAAATGGAAAGGTCCCCATGCAGAAGGTGGTGTTTGAGCTGACGCTTGAAGGAAAGCAGAAGGTGGAGGTGAAGAGGGTGAGATGTGAGGTGTTACGCAGTTTTATCTAGAGGTAAGCAAAGGGAATTAGATACACTCTTCCAGGGTAAACGAACCTTTACCATCTTTGAATATACTGATCGTGAGTAGGTCAAAGAAGAACGAGTACCAGGGTTGGTAGGCTTCCTTTGGAGTTGGAGACAATACTCATGGATGTTCATTGGTCATTCCTGATATCCTTATTTCCATATTCCCATCTCTCCTCTTCTGAATGAAAGGGTCTGATCTAACTAGCCTATATGAAAAGGCTTGCCTGGGAAAAAGCAGGAGCACAATGCCTTCTCCAAATATCCTTCCTGTCTTTTCAGAAATTATCTCTTAAGGAAACCTATTTAGATCCTCAGTCCTCTAGGGCACATCCGGGTTTGGCTTCTGTTCCACTTTGCAGGCACTCATTGTTCTAAACGGACGAGGTTATCCAATGTCCCATCCAGGTTTATAATGATATAGTCACAATATTTAATTTCAGGCTAAAACTTTTGGAACAGACAAAATGCTTCTCCGCCTAGAATTACATTAATAACAGAATGAGTTAGAGAACACAGACTTCAGCCTGATTGTTTCTGTTTCTTTGCATTTTGCTTAATCATAATATTTGATAAAGTAAAATGCTGTTATAAAAGGTTCTGTAAGACCATGTATTCATTTGTCCTGGAGAGCAGTTAATGCCCATCTGGGACACAGTGAAGTCAGTCTTAGGTTACAGTTTGGAAATACTAAAAACAGTTTCTGGGATGAAAGGAGTGACACTCCCATTCTATTGTACTCTGGAGGATTTTGTAGTGAGAGAAAGAATGGTGGAGTGGATACAGTGCTTGCCATGTTATAGTTAAGAGAGTACAGGACTGGGAATCACAGAAGTCTTAGGTTCAAATCTCCTCTCAGGGATAGTTGGGTGGTGCACTGAACTCCATGATGAATTTAGCTCTGGGAAACTAGTCTAATCCAACTTTAGATACTCCCTAAGTGTGCGCCCCTAGACAAATAATTTAACCTCTTTCTGCCTCAGTTTACTAATCATCTGAAAACTGATGATAATACCTTACAGGGTGTGCCCCTAGACAAATAATTTAACCTCTTTCTGACTCAGTTTACTAATCTGAAAAATGATGATAATACCTTACAGGTTTTTGTAAGGCTTAAGTGAGAGTATAAAGTGCTCCTCAGACCTTACAATGCTATGTAAATGTTCATCATCCTCATCATCTGTAGTTAGCTACAGAAGAGAAGCTGAATAAGCCATTACCCTTTCTAAACCTCAATTTCATTATTTAGAAAAGAAGAATAATTATAGCACTTAACTTCACAGGGTAGTTGTGATGACTAAACTTCAGAATTAAGTACTTTGTAAATATTACATAACTGTAATCTATTGTTATTAGCTATTATGTTACCCCTATACACACACACATACACATGTGCGCACATGCGTGCACGCTTTCAAAAGACCGTAAATTCCTTTAATACAGGGAGCAGTTCCTGCCTAGTGTTGTGCCTTGCACATAGCACATATCCTAGGTTCCCCATACATGTTTTCTGAATGACATTCGATGTTTGGGTGCCATGTCTTAGAAAGGACGTTGGCAAATTAGATTTTGTCCATAAGAAAACAATATGGATTCCATGGAGACTGACAACAATATATGAAATAAAGAGAATTAGTTACAGAAATTGAAGACATTTAACCTGATGAAGAGACAGCTTTGGGGATATCGAATAGTTCTTTCCAGGCATCTGAAGGACTGTTCTATGCAAGAGGGATTCGATTATACTGTTTCACAAAGAATGCAGACAGGAATGATGGGTGGAAATTACAAACAGGGTAGTTTTGGTTGGATTTAAAAGAACAAACTTATTTAACAATAGAACTACTATTGTTCTTAACCACCTTGGGAATAATGATAACTGGCATACAAAAGGTTTTTTTGCACATTACTGCATTTGATCTTCACAATGAGTAAATAAATGAAAAAAGCACTCACTGTTCAGTCTTTATATATATTTATACATACGTATATGTATACACATACACTATATATATACTATAGTACATGCATATAGCACACATTCTACATGAGATCTGTACTGTATGTATATGTAGTATACTATATATACGTATATAGTATATACACATATACAATATATACTGCTGTATATTATACCTCTATTGTATATGGATACAACGCATGGCTGTGGATATATGTGGGTATAATATGTGCATGTTATATCTCTATCCTATATATGTATATTACATACATATATACAAAAGTATGTGTATATATGCACACGCATACATATTTTAAGTACTGAAGGGATTAGCATACCTTCTTTACAGATTAGGAAATAAGCTCAGAAAAGTAAAGGACTTGCCTGGAGTCACAAAACTATGAAGTACCAAGTTCAAATCCGAAGTCTTTTCCTGATAGAACATCTAGCACTCAATTAATAGTAACTCAAGATCCTTAACCTTTGATTCATGGAACACCAAAGGGTCAATAGACACATTTCAGAGAATCCACGAACTTGGATAAGGGGAAAATAATACTTTTATTTTCATTAGCCTCCATCTGAAATTTAACATTTCTTTCAGGTATTTAAAAAAAAAAAACCCCTCATCATTTTGCAAAGGAATCCATTGGCTTCATCAGACTAGTGTCAGGTCCATTACCCCAAATGGCAAAGAATCCTTTCTAGAACATAAATCCCTACCTACTCCACTACTGGTCATTCAAATAGAAGTCAGAGAGTCTAGCACACTGTAGTTTCTTCTTTTCATATTGTTTGTACTAAATGTACTTCTAAAGTCACTTCTGATTCTGAGGTTCTATGGTTCTGTCATATAGCATCTCTTTATCTTGCTTTTCTTACAAAAATCTTACAATCTATTATTCTTATCACCTCATACCAGCATTATAATTATATGACATAATCAAAAGCACCCTAGATATTGAGTCAGGAAGACCAATGATTTAATCTGCCCAAAGACACTTAACCTTGGGCCATTTAAAACCTCTTAGAAACTCAGTTTCTTCGTCTGTAAAATGGAGATGAAAATAGCACATGCCTCCTGGGGTGCTTATGAGTATCAAATGAGAAAGCTGTTTTAAAGGGCTGTTAGAAAACATACAGAAGTGTCAATTAAATCATCAGCATTTTCTAAACACTTACTGTGGCCAGTAACTACTGGTAAACAGGAGAAGCATTTCTGGTCCCCAAGGCAAGGAAAACGTATGGTTCATTTTGTAAGGTATATAATTTTTAAAGTTTTGGGGTTTGTTTCAGAAAAAGCCCTGTCAACTTCTAGTCCTGAGCAGAAGCCCCATCTTATATACAATGCAGTGAAAGAACATTGGCTGTGGGGTCAAATGATCTGAGTTCATATTCCAACTATGATGCTAACTACTTATGTGACCTTGGGCATTTTCCTTCATTCCCTAGGGTTCATTTTCTTCATCTATAGTATGGGATGGCCTCTGCGGTCCATTCCAGCACTAAATTTATGATCTAGATTTATATGAGAGAAAGAAAGCTAGATTTGGAAGCCCAGGGGCTTGGTTTCACAGCCTGCTTCCTCTGTGTCCTACCTGTATGACCCTGAGCAAGATATTTAATCTCTGTGCATCTCACTTTCCTCATCTGTAATCTGAGGGAGCTGGACAAGATGATCTCTCTGACCTTTTCAGATGTAATGTAGATCTCTGATCACTGTGATCCATGAGTATTATGTTTTAGAGTCATAGGAATGTCCTAAACTCATAGTAAGTGATTGGTGGTTGGAGGAGAGGCACATCATCTCTGTGCCTTATGACTCAGTTTTCTTGCAAAGGGCTTTCATACCCATTGGTAGTGGATATTTTTCTTGTATAGGCTGGTACCTGATAGTAGTACTGTGGGGAGTTCACTTCTCATCGTCCTGCTGAACAGGTAAAAAAACAAGGTTTGATCTTGCTGACAATGGCTGGCTATCACTGATCAATTTCAATCATCCAACATTCTAGCTTAACTCAGCCAATTAATTAATAATTAATTCTCTCATTTTTATTATTAATAATTATTTAACAAATAATTATTATTTTAGTCAATTAATTAATAAACCAACTAATGCTAATCTTAATTGTAGATGCAGCAGCAGTAAAAATCTTTGTTAATTGTGTTTCCTTCTTCTAATATTCAAAAAATGTGAAAAGTGAAAGTCAAAATGCCAATTGGTTGGCTGGAGGGTTTTTGGTTGTTTTTTTGTTTTTGCTTGTTTTTTAATCCTTATTGTTATTTATGAAAACAGAGAGTCCTATAACATCGCCACAGCAATCTATTTTTCCTTTTCAAAAAAAGTTTATTTTGTATTGTTAACAATAATAATCCAGAAAGCACCAAATTTATTGTGTCTACTATATTCAAAGTATTGGGTTAGGAGGTGGGTATGTAAAGAAAAAACTAAAAATATTCCTGCTTTCAAGGAGATTATGTTCTAGCTATGAATTATATTACAAAAGTTCTAAGGACTAGTTGATTTTGTTCAGTAGTGCCCAACTCTTCATGACCCCATTTAGGGTTTTCTTGGCAGATATACTATAATAGTTTGCCATTTCCTTCTCCAATTCATTTGACAGATGACGAGAAGGAGGTAAACAGGGTTAAGTGACTTGCCCAGGGTTGCACAATTAGTAAGCATTTGAGACCAGGAATTGAACTCAGGAATATGAGTCTTCTTGACTCCAGGTCCAGCACTCTAACCACTGCACCACTCAGCAACCCTAAGTCTAAGGACTAAGAGCAAAATAAAGGAGAGATTAGTGCTGGAGATCTAATAATGTGCTTAATTGAGTAGGATAAGGGAAACAAATCACTGGGTTTTTAATCAAAAGGTTTTAATAGCTTACAAGAGTAAAGGGATAGTTCCAATGAATGAATGAATGAATGAATGAATGAATGAATGAATGAATGAATGAATGACAATTCAATGAATAGTATCTTGTATTTATATTAGTGATTTAAGGTTTGAAAAGTTCTTTAGAAATCTTTCATTTAGGAGAGAGCTGCAGGTACTTTGCTGGTCACTTTATAAATATTTTCTCATTCGAACAACGCAGCTGTTATGATTCCATTTTACGGATGAGGAATTTGAGGGAGAGGTTAAGTGACTTAGCCTTGGTCATTTAGCTACTAAATATCTAAGGCTGAATTGTGGAGTCTCAGGCCAGAATCTTCCTGACTCTGGGCCCAGCACCATAAAGGCTGTTTCATCTAGCTGCCTGGTGGCCAGGAGGGTGAAGGGCCTTTAGTCCATGTCATATCAGGAGAAACTGATGGGACTGAGAAGAAAAGACTAGGGGAGGCATATGGAGTTTGTGTCTAAGCAACTGAGGGGCTATCAAAGGGAAGATGTGTTAGACATCCCACTTAGCACAGGACAGGACCAGAAACAATGAGAGATTGCCAAGACATCAGTTCTAGATTGAGGTAAGGAAGAACCTTCTACTATGAGAATGATCCATAAGGTCAATGAGCCTTTGGTGGAACTCGGCAGAGTCCCGATGATCGTTCAGCAGGCCTGGATTCCTTTTGCTGAGTGTGGTGAACCTGAAGTCCTTCCATTTCTGAAATTTTGTGACCCCATGACCTGAGTTTCAGTCTCCAGTCTTCTATGTGTGTATCATCCCTGTGAAGGTCTTGTGGTAGATGGACGGGTGATGGATTTGAAGTAAGACTGATAGATTTGGAGTGACAGGGCCTGGGTTCAAATTCCAGCTCTCCCATTTATTACCTACGTGACCTTGGTAACAACATTTCTCTGGACCTCAATTCCCACTTCTGTCAAATGGGGTACTGGATTTAATAGCCTTTGGGGTTCTTTAAGCTGTAAATCTATGATCCTTGAATTCTATGGCTAAGATGCCATCTAAGTCTAGGATCATAAGGAAGGTACAACTTCTTATTCTCTAAATCAGGAACAGGGAACCTGCAGTCTATAGTGCCACATGTGGTCTCAAGGCCACAGGTTCCCCACCCCTGCCATAAATGCTAGATTTTCTAAGACCATAGAGCTATAGGTCTTGTCTAACCCCCTTATTTTACAAATGAAGAAACTGAGACCCAGAGAAATTATAACAGCAGCTGCCAGACAAACAAAAAACATTGGATTTAGAGTCTGGAAACAGAGTTCAAATCCTACGTCTGCTCCCTATTACTTGTGTCAGTATTCAGTCATGTCTGATTCTTCACAACCCCATTTAGGGTTTTCTTGGTAAAGATGTTAGAATGCTTTGCCCTTTCCTTCTCCAGTTCATTTTTCAGTTGAAACTGAGGTAAAGAAGTGACTTGCCTGGGGTTACACAGCGTAAATGTCTGAGGCTGGATTTGAACTCAGGTCTTGCCCCTAGCTCTACCCACTGTGCTACCTAGCTGCTCAGATTACTTGAGACCTTAAGTAAATCATTATCTTCTCTGAGTTTTACTTTGCTGTTGGAAAAAAAAAAGGTGGAGATTGGACCAAATTATCTGTAAAGTCCCTCTTAAATATAAGTGTTTTAATCTATCCTCACGTCATCAGGATTCTTTTAGGGGCTTCTGCTGAGGAGGTAAATACATAACTTTAGTGCTTGAAGCGACCAACTGTCAATTACCTTAATTTTGTCGTTGAGAAAACTGAGGTTCAGAAAAGTTAACTAACTTGCCCAAGGTCACACAGGGGATAAGTATCAGAATGTGTTTTGTTTTATGGTTTCTCCCATTCATTTTGATTCTTCTATGCAACATGACTAAGGTGAAAATGTATTTAATAAGAATGTATGTGTAGAACCTATATAACACTGCATGCTGTCTTGGGGAGGGAGGGGAGAGGAAGGAGAGAAGGAAGGTGAGAGAGGAGAAAAAAACATCTAAGATATTTGGAAGTGATTGTAGAAAACTGAAAACAAATAAAATCATTAAATAGAATGTGAAAAAAAGTGTAGGTTTGAGAAGATTTTGTATATGAGACTTCAGAATTAGACTGGAAACTGAAGGATCATTTGAATGAGTGGATGGGAGTGGACTGGGGAAGATATTTCAAATTTAGAACTGGAAGAATTTTCAGTGTTCCATTCTGCATGGAGAAAGCAGCAGCCTTAGCAAGACAGATGATGGAATTACTTATTTCTTTCTAGCTGCATTATGTTCAATGAAACAAATTCCAGTCTTTCTAACCTACAGTAAAACCAAAACATTGTGACGATCCCTTAGAATTAGTTATAGCTGGACTGTAGCAATTAAATTCTGTGCAACATAGAACAAACAGATATCTCTCTTGTACTGGCACATTATATTCCTCACGTTGTAAACGTGAAGCCTAGGTGCCTATATTTACTTCTTATCCATCAAAATCTTCTCAGGCAGCACACAAATCATGGTTAGATTTATTGTAGGCCTCCTTGCTTTAGCAGCCCAGATCACAGAGAAGTGAGTAGTCTCTTAGATGCTAGATCTTTCATGCTTTATTTATATGTGTGGATTTAGGCCCTCTGGAGACAAGAAACCACCTGCTTGTCTGTAAAACCTAGGTCCTGCAGGGCCTTGTCTTAACTCTCTAGAATTATAGATCTGGACCTCAGAGACTCTTTTGTCTAGAAGTTCTCAGTCTGGAACCCATGAAACTTTGTTTTAGCATATTTTGATAACTGTATTTTAGCATAATTGGTTTTAACTATATGTTTTATGCATTTAAAGATATTATTCAGAGTAAAAGTCCACAGATTTCACTAGGGAAGGAGAAGAGAAGGGGAATATGGAATAAACATTTATACAGAAACATGTGCCAGGCACTGTACTAAACTCTTCCATTTTACAGGTGAGGAAATTGAGTCAGAAACAGGTCAAGGACTTGTTAAGCATCACGCAGCTAGTAAGTATCTGAGGCTAGATTCGAACTCCATTCTCCCTGATTCCTGGCCCAGTGCTCTATCCACTGCACCTGATTGCTGAAGGGATCCATGACGATTGAGTCCAACACCTTTCTTTAAAGAATAAGGAAACTGAGATGCAGAGAGCTTAAGGGGGTCAGATTTGACTAGTGACTAGTCTGACTCCAGAGGTAGTTGAGCATATTCTGGCCCAGACACTTCCAGACTATAACACTTTCCTGGCCACGTTCCTTATCCTCCTCTAATTGGAATTGGGTCTCAGGGCTCTCATCAGGAAAGCCTTCATCTTATCTTAGTCCTCCCCACCATTTTTGTGACATTTCCAAATCTTGTGGTGTCACATGGACCCTCTGCCCCTTCTCACTTTCCTTTGTGTGTTATCTTTCCCCATTAGAATCTAAGCCACATGAGGAGCAT
Organism: Notamacropus eugenii; assembly: GCF_028372415.1. Classification (NCBI taxonomy): domain Eukaryota; kingdom Metazoa; phylum Chordata; class Mammalia; order Diprotodontia; family Macropodidae; genus Notamacropus; species Notamacropus eugenii. The sequence goes on from NC_092877.1 coordinate 10,737,335, forward strand.
AGGCCATTTTTCATATTATGTGTGTGTGTGTATTTTCTCTCCATCACAACACAATGCATGACGCGTAGTAAGTGCTTCCTGAATGCTGTTCTGTTCATTTATTATTCATTCGTTCTAGTTCTTGTTTAGTTCTATGGAAAGAGGTTGTAATGTTTCTCTAAGTTTTTAACTTTTCTTTAGAAAGTAGAATAGTTCTGGCTTGTCTATTGAATGAAACAACAGTTAATGTGGTTGTTTCATTTGATTTACCCATGACTTAGAAAAGGATTATAAGCATGTTTGACGGGGAAAGTAAGTGGATTTGGATCCAGAAAGAAAGTTAATCTTTGTTATAGTTATTGATATTATATAATATTATATTATATATTTCTTAAGTCATATTGATCTTATGTAAATTCCTTAAAACAATAATTTTTAAAAAGAATTCTCCATGGCTCCAATAATAAAATAATATTCTGAAAATGGATATTTAACATAAAAGGAAAAGTTAAAGTGCTCACAATGAGTTTATGCCATTAGAATGATAGCGGCCAGGTCTACACGGTTGACTTGATCTTGATAATTCTGACCCTCCAAAGTTTGCCCAGAAGGTTGGATGAACTCCCAGAAAGCCTTGCTTGCTTCCAAGGAACAATTTGCTACATGGAGCAGTCCTTTCATGTGGGTAGAATAGATGAGTCAATAGTGGGGTATGCAGCCAAGAAAGCTAATTTGATCTTAGTTTACATGAAGAGAGAGGCATAAGGTCCAGAAAAGGGAAGGTGAGAGTTCCTGTTTACTTCTGCCTTGGGTAGACCTCACATGGGGCACTTTGTTCTCTTCTCTTCTGGATTCCCCAATCCCATGTTAAGAAGGACATTGGTGATCTAGAGAAAGTTCAGAGGAAGGTAGTCAAACTCTTGAAGACCCTCCCCCCCAAGTTCTTATCATATGTATATTGGCTAAAGAAACTGTAATCATTTGGACTGTAGAATGAAAATGCAGGAGGGGACATGATAGATATCTTCTCGAAGGGCTCCCGGCTGCTATTTTGTTCTTTGGGCATTTCAGCCACGTCCTATTCTTTGTGACCCCATTGGGATTTACTTGGCAAAGATGTTGGAGCCATTTGCCATTTCCTTCTCCATCTCATTTTACAGATGAGGAATTGAGGTTACAGGGTTCAGAGACTTGCCTAGGCTCACACAGCTAGTAAATGTCTGGGGCTACATTTAAACTCATGAAGATGAGCCTTTTTGATTTCAAACCCAGCACTCTAACTGCTGCCCCACTAACCGCCCTGTCAGAGAGATTGCAGGCAGAACCAGGAATGCTGGGTAGAACTTACAACAAGCAAATTTTGGCTTGGTATGTGGGAGGTGAAGGGCAGAGAGAATTCCTAATATTTATAACTGTTCATTTATGGAATGGGCTGCTACCGGAGGTCATCAGGTGAAAGGGAGATGACTACTTATGAGATACAGAGAGAAAGTTTTTGGTCAAGTATAATGCTGTTACTCTTTCATTGTGTGGTGTATGAAATACTAGGAGTCACTTCCCCAAACCCCCTATAATATTTCTCTCATTAGTGTCTTGCTATTGTCTTAAATGCCTTAAATCCATTGCTTGGGTACAACTCTCTATAATAATAATACAATGCCCTTGCTGCAGAAAATGTTGACCTTCATTACAATGTCAATTTGTCAAAAACAGAGATGTTTTCTTTTTTTTGGTCCTTCTATTCCCAGCTCCTAGCACCATGCCTGGCACATAGTAGGCACTTATCAAAAACCTGTTGATTGGTTAACTGATCATAAGCCCTTAATATTTTAATTGCAACTATCTTATCAGACTATTTCTTTTCTGCTGACCAAATTTATAATCTACTAAAGCAGAGGGCATGCCTGACTGGCTCATGGGGAATGAGGGGGAGGGCTACAAGTATGAGAATATATGGTATCTGGGGAAGGTAGGCAGAACAACTCCACACAAAGTGGGGCTGAGGAAAGAATGAGAGTTTAAAGGGATAGGGGAGGATGGTGTTGATTCAAAGTTTACTGGGTCCACTGTTTTGCCCAGGGCTGATTTTATAGATATAACTGTGGATGTATACAGACTTTGCTCAAAGTAGCTCTTCATATGCAGTCATTCAAAGCTATTCTGGACTCAACACAGGAAAGAATTATCATAATGTCTTCTGCACAATTTTTTCAAGGCTCAGTTATATTATATGCCTTCTTGTTTGTTAGCTGACCATAGCCAGGACAGTCAGAATACTTTCATTCTCCAAGAGGAGCATGAAACTTGTAACAAGCTTGTATCACTCATCAGGAAGAAATGTTTTGGGTCTTGATTCCTCCACTTTGTCCATTCCTCTCCTCCCTCATCCCTCTCAAAGATGAGGGTGTCAGAATTACAGTTTTCCAGGACTTTGAAGTCCATTGACGAGGTACCTCCAAAACATATGTATGTATGCACACACACAATGCATGCACATACATATGTATGTATACACATGTGAATACATATACATACACATGCAAATTTAAAGAGATAGAAATATTAATATAATATCCACATGAAAGAGATTTTAGTCTATGGATTACTATCACAGCCCTGCCAAGTTACTTCTTCCCAGTGTCTTGCCACCTCTTTGGATCTATGGCATATATCATGGGAACAGAAAATATCTCCTTCTTCTAGAGGCTGTTATGTAACAGAAGGATGAAACTTGTTTTACTTAGGCCAGTACTCAGAACTAGGACTGGTAGATTGAAGAGACTATAGAGAGGTAGTTTTCTGATCAATGTAAGACAAAACTTGACTAATGGCAGGGGAATGAGCAACTTTAGGATATAATAGGTCCCTGGCTATTTCAGACAAAAGTTGAGTAATACTATTTTGGAAATATTAAACGGGGAGATTCTTTACAAGTTACTGATTAAATTAGATGACCTCTGAAGTCACCTCCAAATGAACTTCTAGGGCTATTGGGCTAAATAAAAGAATTCAATTTAGGCATTACATTTTAATCTGAGAGCCTTTTATATGATGTTATTAGAGAATACTCTGTGGATTCATGTGAATTTCACTGAGGCACCATTAATTCAAGATTTGAATAGAAAGACAGACAATATGTTTCTCTTAAGCCTCCTTCTGACTGGTATGTTCAATTTTCCCCTAGTACCAAATGGCAGTGGCCTCCATTTTCTGCCTGTGTTGCATTCTATTTGTGATGCCCTAGTTTAGGTAGGACTTTGATGAGCTGGGGGAAATTGAAAAGAAGGTTATCAGAATGGTCAAGGTGACTCAAGACTGTCCTATACAAAGTTTGGTCAAACAAAAATGAGCATGTTCAGCCTGGAGAGGAAAAGATGGAGGTTAGACCTGGTACCTGTCTCCAAAAACTGACGCAAGGAAAATTTATGAGTTTTGTTCTTCTGGGCCACAGAGGATGGAGTGAGGGGAAACTTGTAGACATTTCAGAAAGACATATTTGAATTCAATAAGGAAAAAATATGTAAATAAAAGCTACCTAAAAATTAGGTTCCACACCTCTTGAGAAAAAGGCCCTTACCCTTCAGGCAGAAACTGTATGACTACTTGTTTGGAATGTCATAGTGTAAATTCCTTTTTTAAACATAGGTTGGATTATAAGATCTCTTGAATCCCTTTAAACTCTGAAATTCTGTGATTTTTTTGAAGACTGTGGTAAAAAGACAACAGAGAACATCTATTCATGATGGCTCTGGTGCATTTAACCGTCCCCTATTACTATGTGGCAGTGATCTCCATGATTCTGTAAAGAAACATGTCTATGGATAGACTCATCCAATCATATTTTTTTGCCAATTCACTATTTTTATCCTTTTTTTTAAAAACTCAAGTTTACTATAGTCTTATAGCATAGATTAGACAAAATGAGGGTAGAAGGATATGCTCTCATAAGATCTAGTCTAATCTACTAATTTTGCAAATAAGGAAACTGAGGTCCAAGAAGGCAGGGATCAGGCAAGGCAGTGTAAGGCACAAATGGCAGAGCTAGCAAATAAGCCCAGATCCCTTAACTCCAAACTGTGCTTCTGTTCATTGTAACACAATGATGTCCAAGTACATGCCACTGTCTTTGAGCAAACATCCCAATGCCTGCCTCACCACCAGAAGATGAGATGATCTCAGACAAGTTGTAGTAAAATAAATTAAAGTCTCATTCTTTATTCTTCACTGAGTACAAATTGTTCTTTTTCTTGGATGACCAACAAGATTGCACTAAATGGTTAGTTGGGGTGGCTTATTATCCATGTCAAAGCATTCCATTAGCTACTGGACTTATGTTTTCCCCTTACTTATGATTACCTAACTTTTAAAAGAGTAACTTCCAGAGGACTCTTATTTAGTTACTTATTAAAAACATTTTAATTTTATTTCATATGGTACAGAATCACAACTTGATTGAATAGGTAGGCATCTATTTGACTCTAGATGGAGTTGGTCTCTCACAAAAACTGTCAAGACTTGATGAGACTTTTAGTGTCTGCATTGGGGGTGCACTAGGGGTAGCAGGAGATTCTCTGTGTCACTGCAGAGTACTTATAGACTCTTTTGAAGGTATTTTTCCTAAGGCTTGTGGTCTACTCTATTTAACTGAAGTGGAATAAGGAGAGTAATGATACAGAATAATTTGCAGATTCCGGGATTTTTCCCTTCTTTTTATGTCCCATTTATATGTGCTTTTTCCTACAATATGACAATGCATAAAATATATTTGGAAGCAAATTTCTCTGTAGCATAAATCAGCCTCCCCAGTAGCAAGGGAGATTGTATGATTCAGGGGAAAGAAGACTAGTGCTCATTTCCTGAATTTGATACTTCTTATGTGAAGCATGACAAGTCACTTAAGCCCTTGGCACTTCTGGTGCCCACTTACAAAATGGAGATCCTTGAGATGAGAAGGACATCACAGTTCATCTAATATATCTCCTTCATTTCAGAGACAATGATGTGACTTCTAAAGCCACACATGGAAATGGAGCAAGAGGCCAAACTGAAATCTGAACTCATTTTCCCTAACAGCAATTCTAGTCCCCTTTCTATTTGCAGATTCTTTACACTAGCTACCTCATAGGAGGCATGGTGAGCAAAGTCCTTTTTTAACCTTAAAAGACAGTGGAAGTGTGAGCTGGGGGCATGAAGTGTCTATTGTGTATCAAAACTGTGAAAGATAAAAAAGAAGTGCATAGTGAGTTCCCTGCTTTGCATGAAATCCTAACTCCTTGAGGTGACATGACACACACACACACACACACACACACACACACAATAACTTATGAATTGTGTCCTGTGGTGTGGTAGCACTTTTTTTTTGTGGTAGCAATTAAAGGTGCCTGGAGATTGGAAAGACTAATGATGACAACTCTCTAGTAGAAGCTATATTAAGACTTCTTTTTAAAACATGCTTATCAAGTAGTCATCCAGTCTTGAAATCCTTTCAAAAGGTCTTAGTTTTGGTTTTGGTTTGGGAGGGTGCATACATGTGCTTATGTGTGTGTCTATGTGTGTGTGTGTGTGTGTGTGTGTGTGTGTATGTGTATGTGTACTAAGTCCCAGAAAGAATGAGTTGAATTAACTCAAAAGTCAGTGAAGTTACATTAGCAATATTTCTATAATACTTCCAGGATTACAAAATCTTTTTTTTTCATAATAACCTTGTGAGATAGGGAGCTCAAACATAATCCTCATTATACAAATGAGAAAACTAAGACTCAAAAATTCACTCAGAGTCATATGGCTGCTAAGTATCAGAGTTGAGATTTCAGCCCAGAACTCTGGATTCCCAAGACATTGACCAGTTCATTGTGAGCTTCCTCTCCCATGTCATTGTGAATGAATCTGAAATTAGAGACAACACTGTTGTGGGCCTTAGTAAAGAAAGGTCTTCTCCACTGATGATGTGTCCCTTGGTGTTGAATCACTTTTCAGTTGTGTGATTCTTTTTGACCCCCGTTTGGGGTTGTCTTGGCAAAGACACTGGAGGGGTTTACCATTTCTTTCTCCAGCTCATTTTATGGATAAAGAAACTAAGGGAAACAGGGGTAAATGACTTGCCCAGGGGCACACAGCTAGTAATGTCTGAGACTGAATTTGAATTCAGGTCTTCCAGACAGTAAGCCTGATATTCTATCCATTCAGCCACCGTTCTACCCCTAAATAAAACAAAAGACTTTGATTATATTCATCTAGCCCCAATTCGTTGTGTTATGGATGAGGAAACTAAGGCACATATACAAAAATTGAAAATACACTAGGGTATAAAAAACTCAGAATACAGTGCAGAAAGGCAGAGATATTCAATGTATCCTTCTCAGAACATAATGCAATAAAATTATATGTAATAAAAGGCCACAGAAAGATAAATGAAAAATTAATTGGAAACTAAATAATCTAATCTTAAAGAATGAGTGGGTTAATCAATAAATCATAGAAACAATCAGCAACTTCATTCAAGAGAATGACAATAACAAGACAACCTATCAAATCTTATGGGTTACTGCAAAAGCAGGTCCTAGGGGAAGTTTTACATCTTTGAATGCTTACGTGAATAAAATAGAGAAAGAAGAGATCAATGAATTGGATATGCAGCTGAAAAAGCTAGAAAAGGATCAAATTAGAAATACTGAAAATCAAAGAAGAGATTAATAAAGTTGAAATCAAGAAAAGTATTGAACTAATAAATAAAAGTAAGAGTTGGTTTTATGAAAAAAACAATAAAATTGATAAACCTTTGGTTAATTTGATAAAAAAAATAAAGAAGAAAACCAAATTATCAATATCAAAAATGAAAAGGGTAAACTCGCCTCCAACGAGGAGGAAATTAAAAGAGCAATTACAAATTATTTTGCCCAACTGCATGCCCATAAATTTGGCAATCTAAATGAGACAGATGAGTATTTTAAAACATATAGAGATCAAAATGGTTATCCCATTTAAAGCTGTGGTAGACAGTATAAAACATCTGGTAGTAGTCTACCTGCCAAAACAAACCCACGGACTATATGAACACAATTACCAAACACTTTTCACACAAATAAAGTCAGATCTAAATAAGTGGAAAAAAACTGGTTGCTTGAGAGTAGGCCAAGCTAATATAATAAAAATGACAATTCTACCTAAATTAATTTACTTATTCAGTGCCATACTGATTAAATTACCAGACAATTATTTTCTAGAGCTAGAAAAAATAATATCAAAATTCATCTGGAAGAACAAAAGGTCCAAAATATCAAGCAAACTAATGAAAAGAAATGGTAGGGAAGGTGGCCTAGCCCTGCCAGATCTCAAATTGTATTATAAAGCAGCACTCATCAAAAACACTTGGTACTGACTAAGAAATAGAGGGACAGACCAGTGGAATACACTAGGTGCTCAAGACACAGTAGTCAATGAATATAGCAATCTACTGTTTGATAAACCCAAGGACCCCAGCTTCAGGAACAAGAACTCACTGTTTGACAAAAATTGCGGGGAAAACTGGATATCAGTGTGGCAGAAGCTGGGCATAGACTAATACCTGACACCATACACAAGAGTAATGTCCAAAAGGATACATGATCTAGGTATAAAGACTGATACTATAAACAAAGTAGGAGAGCAAGGAATAATGTATTTGTCTGATTTATGGAGAAATTTTTGAACAAACAAGAGATAAAGAACATTATGAATTGCAAAATGGGTAATTTTGATTACATTAAACTGAAAAGTTTTTGCACAAACAAACCCAATGCAACTAAGATTAGGAGGGAAGCAGAAAACTGGGAAAGAATTTTTGCAACTAGTGTCTGTAATAAAAGACTCATTTCTAAAATATATAGAGAACTGAGTCAAATGTACAAGAGTACAAGTCATTCCCCAGCTGATAAATGGTCAAAGGATATATCGAACAGACAGTTTTCAGAGGAAGAAACTAAAGCTATCTATAGTCATATGAAAAAATGTTCTAAATCACTATTAATTAGAGAGATACAAATGAAAACAATTCTGAGATATCCATCACACCTGTCAGATTGGCTAACATGAGAAAACAGAAGATGATAAATGTTGGAGAAGATATAGGAGAGTTGGAACACTAACTCATTGTTGATGAAGCTGTGAGCTGATCCAACCATTCTGGAGAGCAATTGGAAACTATACCCAAAGAGCTACAAAAGTGTGTATACCCTTTGACCCAGCAATATAGCTTCTAGGACTGAATTCCAAAGAGATCATAAAAATGAGAAAGGATCCCACAAGCACAAAAATATTTTCAGCAGCTCTCTTTGTGGTGGCCAAAAAAACTGGAAACCAAGGGGATGCCCATCAATTGGGGAATGGCTGAACAAGTTGTTGTTGTGTATGAATGCAATGGAATACTGTTGTGCTATAAGAAATGATGAACAGGAAGACTTCAGAGAGGCCTGGAAGGACTCATATGAACTGATGCTGAGAGAAAGGAGCAGAACCAGGAGAACTTTGTACATAGCAGCAACCACAGTGTGTGAGGAATTTTTCTGGTAGACTAAGCCTTTCACAGCAATGAAAGGACCTAAAAAATTCCTAATGAACTCTTGAGGCAAAATGCCTTCCACATCCGGAGAAAGAATTATGGAATTGGATCACAGAATGAAGCAGACGATTTTCTCTTGTGTTATGTTTTGTTTTGTTTTCTTTTATGGTTTTTCCCATTCATTTTAATTCTTCTATACAACATGATTAAGGTGAAAATGTATTTAATAGGAATGTATATGTAGAACCTATGTAAGATTGTGTGCCATCTCAGGGAGGGAAGAGGTAGGGAGGGTGAAAGAGGGGGTGAAAATCTAAGATATATGGATGTGATTGTAGAAAACTGAAAACAAACAAAATAATTTAACAAAACCTCAATATTTATCCAAAATTTAGGAGATAAATTCAAAGGAATACAGGATCATGGAGATTAAGTGATTTGCTTAACATAATATAGCCCAATATGTGTCAGACGTGGTAGTTGAGCCTATGCCTTCCCAACTATACCAACGGTGTCAAACTCAAATAGAAATCATTCCCTGCCACTTACGTATTGACTTAGAATAACACAAATTAACATTTTCTATGTCATAGTATATTTTTACGTGTTTTGTTAAGCATTTCTCTGTTACATTTCAATGTAATTCATGTGGCAAATTTGACACTGTTAGGCCATACTTAGTACTACCGTATAGTAAATCACAGGAATACTAATACAGAGTTAGAAGCGACCTTGAAAATCCTCTTACAATAGATGAATTAATGGAAGATCTTCATGCACCCTGTTCTCCCTGGTTTGTCCTATTTGGCAGGTACCCTGGTAAGTAGATCTTTTGTTTTAAGTTCAAGCTTCCAGTCTGTGTCCATGTCAGTCTCAGGTAAAGCCCAAAAAACATCTCACTGAGCCAGGAGACAGCATCATATTGTCAGAAACTGATTAGAAGTGGGCAACCATTTCTTCTCTTTTGGCAATGGGTCATTTGAGTGAAGCAATGTATTAAATAACTCTTCAAAGTATAACAGCCAAAACACAATGTCCTTTGAAACTAGCACTCTTAAATAGTCTCCAAATTAATGGGAAGTGCTTGCACTAATGAAATAAAACATCAGTGCTTTGGCAGGAGGTGATTGGCAGGGACAACTGATGGCCTGATACATCTGTCTCAGAAAGACATAAATGAATTCCTGTCGTAATGGAGAGTGAGTAACTATGGCAGTGACTTAGGCTCTGCTTTAAAGAAAACAATTGCTTGTCTCCTGTCAGACCATCTAACAACGTATTCCTTGGATATTTTTCCTTACTGAAAACAAGCTGTTGGTTGTCAAAGAGGGATGGGGCCACAATGGGGCCTTGAGATTCTAGGGAAATGGATCATTAGGAAGGGTTTCTGGAAAGGAAGGTAGGAGGCTGCCAGTTAAAAACATTGTTTTAGGTCTTTTCTTGATACAAGATGGTAAAAGTAGTTGATAGTGTCCTAGGCAAGTCTGAGTTCACTGTATTTATTCCTTTTTTATCCTTCTTTCAGATCTCACTGTCCCCATGTTCTCCTTTACCAACACCCTATTTCTATGTATAAAATATGCATATATATATATATGTTCATGTACATACATGTATATATGTGTGTATGTATAAGCATATACATAGGTATTCTCTCATCCTTATTCACATTCATCATTTCCTTATTATTATTATTATTGTTGTTGTTTTTGGATTGGGTAAAATTTAATTATCATTATCCTCATTATCATTGATTTGGATGGGATGAGATTTGATTGGCATAGAGAACTACCAGATGAGAAAGTTCTCCCTCCCAGCAACAGTAATGATAATGAAATGATGATGGTGATGGTAATATAATTGCCCGAGGATCAGAGAATTTGTCTTCTTCTGAAAAGTTCATTGATATTATTGGTAGGAGAAAGGAAGCCCACTAAGTGACTGGCCAGGTTTTCTACTTTTTAAATTTATTTTGAAATGATAACATTGATTGTCATGTATATAACACTTTGGAGTTTGCCAAATACTTTATATGCATCACATTTGATGCTCCTGATCCTATGAGTTAAGTGTTGTAGGTAACAGTTTACAGTTGGGAAAACTAAGGCTTAGTTAGGTTAAATACTTTGCTATAGCTATACAGCAAGTACAAAACAAGTCTCTTTTGGCCTCCCCGAGTTGTGTTACTGAGTTCCAGTTGTATGTCTGTAGCAGCCCAGAAACTCTTGGAATGTCTCATTGTCATCTTTGGATTCATCCCTAACACCCTCCAAGGATAAGTAGACTGTCACATTATAGGAGCTTGAAAAAGGTTTGTTGAATTTAATTAAATATGTATGTTATATATAGATACATATATACTATACATATATGCATGTGTGTGCATATTTGTATACATGTATATATCATATATGCATGTGCGCATGTATATGTGCATATGTATGTGTATGTGCACATACACACAGTTTTCTAAGGTAAACATGGGTGATTTCTTCAGCACAGAAAATTTTCTTCTGCAAATTCAGTATGAAATCCATCTTTAAATCTTGGGAAGTTGCCTAAGGTATTTGAAATTTATTTTGCTTGCCCAGCTGTGGGGCGATATCTATAGAATTGGAAAGGGTATTTTAGAGGCCATTGAGTCAAATACTCAAATTCTATGGATGAGGAAATGGAATCCTAGCAAAATACAGTGACTTGTCCAGGGTTACAGAGCTAATCAGTGTCAAGTCAGGGATCCCATGTCTTCTTGGCGGCAGGCCCAGCATTCTATCTTCTAGGCCAAGCTGACTCAAAAATAAATATTTTTTTTTAAAACTCAGCAATTTCCTTATTCCCTTTTCATAGACATTTTCCCACTACAGTAGTGTCTATCACTTTTCATTCCATCTAATGAAAGAGAATCTACTTCTTTAGAGTTGGACTCATAGACATGTTAGTCTAATGCTGTTGTTATGACTGGATGTTAGGAAAGGATTTTCAAAACGGTGGTTAAAAGCATTGGTTAAAAAGATGGCAGAAAGAAAGAAAAAGGAAGGAAGGAAGGAAGGAAGGAAGGAAGGAAGGAAGGAAGGAAGGAAGGAAGGAAGGAAGGAAGGAAGGAAGGAAGGAAGGAAGGAAGAAAGGAAAGAAGGAAGGAAGGAAGAGAAACAGAAAGAGGAAGGAAGGAAGGAAGGGAAAGAGAGAGAAAGAAAAAGACAGAAAAAAAGATCTTTTTGCTATTTTAATAAAGAGCTCCTATTTTATGGCTGTCGTTGAAAGTTTAAGGAAGCCTATACCCTTTACCTCTCCTCACTCTTCCAGACTGTGGTGCTGACTTTGAACCCTAACACATGTGCTCAGATTAACTACTCTGACTTCTCTACAGGAATAAGCAAGCTAGCAGCAAGAGAGAAGTGTGTGAGAAAATCTAAATGAAAAAGGGACCTTCCTTATTTAAAAAGCATCCCAACAGGGAACCTCAGTCAAAAGAAAGGGCGGAAAATCTTGCTTTAGCCAGAGTGGCCCAGACACCAAAATTTGTGCAGGGTTTTCTAGAGGCCTGAAATTAATTTGAATCTCTTAGCCATACAAATGACTGGTTCCATATGGAGAGTCACTCTTTCCTCTCTGGTCTGACCAAATGGTCTGACCAAATTGTGTAACGCCAGTAAAATTAAATGCCCTCCATCCCTCTCTTATCTCAAGTACAAGTACATGCTAAGTTGCAAATGGGCATTTCTTTGTAGCACATATAATTTCCAAATTAAGATGTGTGTGTGGGTGTGGGTGAGTGTGGTATGGAGATGTTCAGTAAGGGCACAATTCCTCAATATTATGAATTGGTGTTGGGACCATTGGTGAGGAGAGAGCAGGGATGATGCACACCTGTTGACCCTTGTTTGAGACTGTTTCTGTCCCCACATTTCCAGAATGGAGGAAGTACATGATGTTCAGAGTAGTAATGACTGTACTCAATTGTTGCAAACAAAATTATTTTAAGCTTTTCCTGACCTCCCTAGTTGTTTGTATGCTTCCTGTCCCCCTGAAATTACTGAGTACTTTCTTTGTGTATACTATGTATTTACTGACTTGTGTATATGTTTTTTTTTTCCTTTCAGTAGCATCTAATAAGTACCTGGAGAACAGAGAAAGTCTTCTTTGTGTCTTTATACCCCCCAGTCACTATAGGGCACAGTGCATGTATAACAGCTTAATAAGTGCATGTTAAATTGAATTTGGGGAGGGAGAAGTAAACTTTACTGATGCCATTTTCATGTGGATTTCAGGAAATTGGGAGAGGGTTTTTTGGTGACTTTTTTTGGAATAGGGAGCTCCCAGTAAGGTATTTCCCCCATCAATGTCATTTTTACCTATGATTTCTTAGTTCTTATACTGTTGCTTATAGCCCTTAGAGATTCATCCACTTGCCCTAAGTCACTGAGCTAGTGTCTATCAGGAGTTGGCATTTAAATCCAAGTCTTCTTGGACCTAAGAGCAGTTCTCTTTTCATTATGCCAAGAAAAGGTAAACCCTTCACTTTGTTTAAAACCTGTTCATTGTAGTACTAATCTTTGTGCAGTATTCCATCCCATAGTGATTCTCCTAACTTGGTCTTCTCCTATCTTCATGCCTTTGTACAACTACTGTTGCCTTCTGGACTTCCTACCTTCTTCCAAGGCTTAGTTTAGGTTTCATCTCCTGTTACTTGTTTGAAAAAATTTCATTCATATATTTTGTTTTTACATCACCTGCTTTTCCCACAATATCCCTCCCCCAGCCTCTCCCAAAGAATCAGGTTTTACAATAGACATTTTTAAGACATTTAAATAACATTATTTAAAAATAAACCAATCAACATACTGAACGAGTATCATTACATCCAGCATTGACACTCATAGTTCTAGAGCTTTGCAAAAAAAGCCAACACAAAAAACAGAGATACTCATATCTCCTCTTTAGGGTACAGCTTTGGTCATTTTGATTTCATAGCATTTTGTTTCAATCATTTCGTTTTCTTTCTTTGTATTTACATTGTTCTGGTCATTCTGCATATTGTGGTCCTGGAACTGCTTGCTTCAAGCTCACATTGAAGTATTTTGGCATGGAGAGGACCCTGAGGGAGGGCATGGTCTGCCCATCAGTTAGCTCCCATTATGTGCCCATCCTATCTTCTTTTTTGGCCTCACATTTCTTTGATTAGAAACTTTACCCACATTATCCTGCATAATTCCATGTTTGGAATGCATTACAGCGTGTTCATGACTACCATGGGCTTCTTTATTATGTCTTATAATATTAATAAAATGCTGTTAATATGAGCTATTATAAAGTATATTGCCTCATTTGAGGATCCCAGTAACCCTGTAAGAGAAGCAACGCAAGCATTATAGTTAGCATTTAACAAATGAAAAAGCTTGAAACTCAGTAGTGGTAAGAGCCTTCATGCTAGCCAAGAGCACAGCCAAGATTCAAACTGATGGCTTTGAATTTTTTAAGTCAGTATTCTTTCCAGCACATCAAAGTCTGCCTGTCTCTTTTAATTTGTGTAAACTCTTTCCCTATTTGTGTGTGTGTGTGTGTGTGTGTGTGTGTACCTGTCTGTGTCTGTGTCTGTGACAGAGAGAGACAGAGAGACAGAGAGAGACAGAGACAGAGAGAGACAGAGAGACAGAGAGAGATAGAGAGACTGACATTTTCAGGGGAAACAGAGTACAGATGAAAAGAGTGACTAATTTGGAATCAGAGGATCTGGGTTTAATTCCCACTGATGCTTTTACTGCCTGTGTGACCTTTTCCAAGTCATTTGATTTCCTTATATAAGGTATTCCTAACTTATGACTTGTGAGATTGAATTTTAAAAATGATAACTATATTTCAGCATAATTATTATTCTTTGTGATCATATAAGTTTCAATTTATGCTTTAAAAATATTATTCTGAGAAGGGGGCCAGAGACTTTTTCCACTGTCAGTCATGACATGAATAAAGGTCAGGAACCCCTGGTCTATGTCTTTGATCCTATGTGCAGAGTATGCATTCAGTAAACAGTGTTGATTGGATAATTCTGAATTGTCATCTTTTGGATAATCCCAAATAATTTCTAATACTTTTGAAGAAGGATATTGAACCTCCAATAATTGAGCCTTCAATAATTGAGCCTTCAATACATTTCCATTTTAATTCAATAAAATTTAATAAACATTGAGTTCTCATTATGTACAAGGTGCTAAGCACTTTAGTTGGATTAAAATTAAAAATATTAAAAAGATTAAAAATATGAACTCCTGTCCCCAAGGACATTGAATTTTTTTCTATAGGGAAAGTAAAATATGTACATAAAATTGAATACAACTAGAATAGGTAAATATCATAAGAGAGGTATGTCTTCCCAAATGAGCCAATTTGGAAATCAGAGTCTATAGAATGATCATTTGGCTTGTCAATTTGACTTACCAAGCCATGGAACATTGACTCTGGAGCCTCCATGGGACCCATAGTGGCTAGGCAGATCCTAAATATTTGGAAAGAAAAAGGGTAAGAAAAGGAGAAATAGAAGGCAAGACGGTAAGGAGGCTCTTGCCTCCACCCTCTTCTTCTGGAGGGTCTTCATCAAACTTCCTGTCCAATTGGGTTTTATAAGAACTCTGAATCTGCAATCTGGGGAGATCTGGGTATGATTCCTGGTGCTTCATTTAGTCTGTGACCTTGGATAAGTAACTTCAGCTTTCCATGTCCTAGTTACCAGATGTTAATGATTTACTACATATGATTTTGGACAGGCCTAACCTCCCTGGGCCTCATTTGGATAATGAGAGGGTTGGAGGAGATGACTTCTGAAGTCCCTTAAAGCTCTCGACCTGTAGATTTTCCCATGCTTCTCTAAAGTCATCATTTCTTAATATAATAATCTGTTTCAATTTGCTTAGCCATTCCCCCAATCAATGGGTATCTACTTATTTTTCATTTCTTTGTTAACTACAAAAAGTATCACCATAAATATTGTGGTGTATATAGAGCTTTTCTTTTTGTGCCTGACTTCCTTGGATATATGTCTAGTAATAGAATCTCTGGGTGAAAGGATGTAGGCATTTCAGTAACTTTTTTTGCATCATTTCCAATTGCTTTACAAAACTGTTGGAGCAATTAACAGTTCTACCAACAAGGCATTAGTGCTTTGTCTTTCAGTAACCATTCCAGTATCAACTAGTCCCTTGTTTTGTTATTGCTGCCCATCTTGTGGGTGACAGGTGAAACCTTCAGGTGTTTTCTTCTGCATTTCTTTTATCATTATTGATCTGTAGCCTTCTTCCAGATTGTTAATAGTTTTAAGATCTGCTTTTGAAAACTCTTTCTTAAATATCCTTTCTTAAATATCTTTTGGCTACTTATTTGGACCCATCTACTTGTTAATGCTCTCTCTTTTCTAAAATTATTTGGTATTTATTGATCTGTATGCATAATATGTGCCTTCAGAAAATTCAAGCTCTTGAAAGACAAAGGTGTTTTGTTTTTTTCCATCCTGGTACCTTCCACAGTGCCCTGAACATGCAAGGTGTTTAATAGATGTTTGTTGAAATGAATTGACTCCACTGTAAGTAAATTGAATGGATTGGAATGGAATTAAACTGCATTTTGCATTCATGAAATAGATGTCAGCCTCAGAGCTGGGAGAATGCCAGTTTTAGCAAGTTCCTGGTAAGATTTTGATTTTCAATCCAAAGAAATGGATAAATAGTCTATAGTCTGTAGAAATAAGCATATATGCGTTAAATGGTGGTATGCTCCATTGGGATGAGAAGTAAATGTCTTATCTGGGAGAAAGGCAATATTATACTGTCGGTTTCTGTTTTTTAAAAAAAATCTCGTTTCCCTCTGATTTTGACATCTCAAAGTGAGCATTGCTTTTTTCATGAATGGGTCTTTGAGGAAAAGAACTGGAGATTCACTGCGCTGCCTATGAATAGAGAGTTCTAAGAGGATTTCAGGGTGATATATTTATAGATATCAGATTACTTTCATCCAGTTTTCTGAAGTGTGATTTCCCATTAAAGGTCACAATATTATTTTTCATTTTTTAAAATGTAAAGAGGACCAATTTTCTCGGTGACACCTAAAGTGTTATGGTCTTGCTTTCTGTAGCTACAGCCTCATAAAACGTTTAACATAAAGTATAATTTAGCAATAACTTTTTTTCCCTTAAAGATATTTTAGAATGTATTACAAATCCCACAAGTTTCAGAATGCATTATATTATTGTTGGGAAATGAGACTGTCTCTGGCTTTATAGACTAACCAGGCCATCAGTATCTTCCTGTAAGATAGTTAAAGTCTGGGCACCATGATGCACCCCCAGCTATAATAACAAATCTTTATGACAGGGTCATGTTGTATTTTGGAGTAACTAGGTGAGGCTGTGGATAAAACGCCAGGCATGAATTTAGAAAGACTCATCTTTCTGAGTTCAAATCTAGTCTTAGAAACTCCCTAGCTGTGTGACCCTGGGCAAGTCACTTAAACCAGTTTGCCTCAGTTTCCTCATCTGTAAATAAGCTAGACAAGGAAATGACCACCCACTCCAGTGTCTTTGCCAAGAAGATCCCAAATGGGATCACAGTCAGACATGTCTGAAATAATACAACGACATGCAATATTTGCACATTCTGCTGTGTGCATCCTTTCCTAAGATGGTGGTGAATGGGGGAGGGGACAAGGGTGGGTGATATTCAACTCTTGGGGAAGATGTAGAATGAATTGTCTCTTTTCATGAGTGGAGAGAGTTTCTACCCTGGGATCTGCAGTCAAACAGATGAAATCATAGGGCCGTATCTGACTATACTCCCAGACAAAAGGATCCATTTCTTCATGAGTCTACATTATTGTAGCTTTCACTGGAATCATTTTAAGGAAGAAATAGCCAACTGGTTAATTTAGTGATCACCTTTGTCATTAGTTTATATCAATCAACAGTTCTTAACGTGTGTGTGTGTGTGTGTGTGTGTGTGTGTGTGATAGCATATGTATTGGCATATGGATTCCTATTTAGAATGTTTTTAAATGCATAAAAATAAAATACATAGAAGGGCAAGGGAAAATCAATTATATTGCGGTATAATAATAAAACATTTTTTTAAAAGCTCATGAATCTTATTTGAAAAATCCTTGATATTTTGAAGAGGCAGCATTTCAAGGGTTATATTTTTGAGATAATTTATGTAAAACCAAGGGATTTTATGTAAATTGAGGTAACAAAGAAGACATTGGACCAAATCAGATCACCTCAATTTCTATCTTGGCTGTTTTATTAACTAACTGTGGAAACATGAACAAATCTGAACCTGAGGCTCCCTGACTCTCACTTTCTTCCTCTCTAAAATGAAGGGATAAGACCAGATGACATTTAAAGGTTCTTCCTGCTCAGATTCCCCATGATTAAACTTAGCATTGACATTGTGGAGAAGACAATGCAGCTGAGTGACGGAGGTTGTTCCTTATAGCAGAAGAGTTCAATGATCGTTCTACTTCTTTGGAGGGTATGCTGGTACATTTAAGAAAGTCATAAAAATTAAATATTTCTAACAAATTTGAGAAGGATAAGAGAAGTTGGAGGAATTCTGGCTGTGATGACATTAGTATTTTTGGTCTTGGCTCTGGGTGATTCTGTGTGCTCTGCTCATGTACTGACATTTGTGGGAAGGCATTTGGGAAACCTCTAGTATGTGTCTAGTATCACCTCCAAGATATCTTGTGTACCTGTGATAGAGATGCAACATTGTTGCAAAATCTGGACACAGTCTGCACCAGGTACAAATATATTGTAAAGATTATGGGCCTTCAAATTCATCATTTAATCTGTTTATCTGTTGACCCCCATATGAATCTTACTCTCACTATTAGGGAATGACCAGTTAGTGCTAGGAGCCTAACACCTAATTTCTTTATGATTTCCATGTCAATATGCCAATGGTGGCGATGATTATGTGGTCAGAACATCAACAAACATTTATTAAACACGATGTGCCAGAAATTGTGCTAAGTCCTAAAATGGAAGTAAATAGATATAGAAAAAAAACCCAGATATCAAAAGAGGCAAAAACAGTTTCTGGACTCAAGGATCTTTCATTCCAATGAGGGAGACGATATGCAGATAACTGTTCATAGCTATGATCAATGTCTACAAGAGCCAATCAGAAGGAAGGTACTACTAGGAGCTGAGGGATAGAAGGCGTAGCGGGGCTCCTGCAGAAGTGGGATATGAGTTGAATCTTGAAGTAAGTCAGGAAAGCCAATAGACCTAGGTGAGGGGGGAAGCATTCTAGGCAAGGGGACCAATCAGAGAAAGACATGGAGGCAGCAGATGGAGTGTCCTTTGTAAGGAATTTCAATAAGGCCAGTGTTGCTAGACAGTGGAGTATAAGGAGTGTTATAAGTATATACAGGGTATATATAAGGGTATGTATGTATAAGAAGACTGGAATGGTTAAAAAAGAAAAGGGTCAGATTGTGAAAACCTTTTAAAGCCAGAGGATATTATAGGTAATCTTGGAGATAACAAAGAGCTAGAGGCTGTGCATGTCAT
The DNA here is from genome assembly GCF_028372415.1 of Notamacropus eugenii. Taxonomy (NCBI): domain Eukaryota; kingdom Metazoa; phylum Chordata; class Mammalia; order Diprotodontia; family Macropodidae; genus Notamacropus; species Notamacropus eugenii. Next base: position 10,756,411 of record NC_092877.1, read on the forward strand.
CAAGATTAAAATGGCATATTTGTTCCTGCCATCCCCCAAAGCACCAATGGCTGAGCTATTGCCCCATAGCCTACAGGGATTTGCCTCTTTTATTCAAGAAGGAAATTATCAGGCATTCTCACTTGGCTCCTTGTGTGCAGCACCCAGTGGGGAAACAGTCAGGTGTGACCACAAGAAATGGAGGCTGATTTTGTAAAAAAACATACCAGAAAATGTATTTTACACATGAGTATACTCAACCTAACCTCCCTCCTTTCAAGCTTTTGAGGCTATACTTACACTCTGGGAGTCAGTGTAACACAGTGGATGTCCTGGCCTTGAATTCAAAGAGATGTGAGTTTTAACCTCTATAAATTACTAATTCTGTGAAGATGGGAAAGTCCCTGAACTAGTCTGTGCCTTAGTTTACTTATTTTAAAAATGGGAACACTAATACCTGTTGTTCCTATCATATAGAGTTATTATGAGGATCTAGGGAAGTGGAATGCGTGCAAAAAAAGATGAGCATCTTAAAGCACAATGTAAGTGACATTGAAGGTGATGATGATGGTAGTGACTCTGATGAAGACAGTCATCTTGATGTTGATGGTGATGGTGTTTTTAATGATGGTGCTGATGGTGCTGGCAATAATGATGATTTTGATGATGGTGATGGCGAAGATAGTGATGGTGATGGTGACTTTGATGATGATAATGGTGGCAATGATAGTGATGGTGGTTTTGATGGTGGTGATGGCGATGATAGTGACGGTGATGGTGGTTTTGATGATGGTGATAGTGGAGATGATAGTGATGGTGATGGTGACTTTGGTGATGGTGATGGTGATGATGATAGTGATGGTGGTTTTGATGATGGTAATGGTGGAGATGATAGTGATGGTGATGGTGACTTTGATGATGGTGATGGAGCTAGACATTAGTGGAGCTAGAAAAGCATGCTGGAGTAGAGTGCTGTACTTAAAGTCACAAAGGCCAGAATTTGAATCCTCTCTATGACTTTCCCTTTCTTTAGGATCATAAGCAAGTCTTTTAACTTTTCTGAGTCATTGTTCCTAACCCATGAAATGGCATACTTATCCCCCCAAGGCTGTGGTTGAGCTCAAATGAGATAGCATTATTAAAGTGCTTTGCAAACCTTAAAGCCCTATGTAAATTTCCACTGTTGTAAGGACAATGATGATGATGGTTGTTTGTAGATAATGTATTAGACTCAGTTACAGAGACTTGGGTTCAGGTTCTGAATCAGATCTTTGTTAATTCTTCATCCCTGGGTAAATCACTTAATCTATCTGAGTTTCAGGGAATTTTATTTTTTATCAAGCTATGATCTCACTGATTCTTGCTAGAGTTTCTTTAAAAAAAACAACTGATTTTTGAAAAATTGATAGCAGGGCTTGTGGAAATATTCACATAAATAGCCAGAAGGATAGCCAATCTTCATCCTAAGATAGTAGGCTGTATTTGTTAAATGAGCCAAAATTTAGAGCCAAGTCCAGTGAATGGTTAAGAAAAAATACAAACTGCAGACACAATAACTTTGTGCATATGAAATGAATGGGATGATGACTTTGCCTAGGTGGTGCAGTTAGTAGAACTGCAGTTAAAATAGATCTAAGTTTTCATCTAACCTCAGATACTTTCTAGCTGGGCAAGTCATGTAAACTTCCTGGGCCTCAATTTTCTTATCTGTAAAATGATAATAATAATAATAATAGCACCTTCTCCTCGGATTGTTGTGATCATCACAGGAGATAATATTTGTAAACCTCAAGGCACTATATAAATGCTGACATCATTATTATGATGGTAATAATTGTTCATTTTCTTAATGGCTTTAACTAGTGTGTGACTAGAGACAACTGAACTGATTTTCTTGGATGCTTTTCCTTTGCTTTGAAGCTTTTCCTAAAGCAGAGACATATTTGGAACAGTTATAGCTTCAGTAGAATGAAGCCTTGCAGTGACTACATGGAGACAGACAATTCCTATTGAACGTATAAGCTCTGCTATGTTTGCTTTAATTGAAAAACAAACAGCTATGCACTTATCAAAAGGGGAAAAAAGAGGAAATTCTCTTCAAAGAGCTTCTAATATAGTTGGGAAGAGAAAATTCAGACATTGCAAAGAGCCTGAAAACAATCCCCAAATCCTTTGACAATAACAATAAATGAATCAGAGGATAAAGAGAAAGTAGCACGTTCCCCAGGGGGACCAGAGGGAAGGATTCATCCCAGTGACTGAAGTATAGGGAATGAGGAAGGGCCATAAACCTTACTAATTCAATTAATTGTGTATTTATTGATCTCTTATATGTCTGCGCTCTGTTCTAGGCACTGACCATAATAGAGAAGCAATATAAATGAATGTTTGCTCTCTATATTCATCCCTGGGGAGATAATTAGAAAATAATATAAGATGATATTTGTGGAAAGGGTTTTGAGTCAAAGGTCTTGGGTTCAAATCCCAGCTCTGCTCTTTGCTAGCTATGTGACCATGGGTAAATCATACCATCTTTCTGGGACTTACTATATTGCCAACCCATTGTACCTGAGATAATTGAGGCTTTGAAAAGATAAATTACTTTCTCAGAGTTGAGTCAGTGACCAAGAATGGAGTTATGACAGCATCCAGCCCAGTGTTCTCAGGATATCATGATGCCCAAGTGACTGAATAGGGACCTTGAAGCATGGATAAGATTTGGGTAGGCAGAGAAAGAGGCAGCTAGGTGACTCGGTGAACAGAGTGTTGGCCTTTAGTCAGAAAGACTCATCTTCCTGAGTTCAAATCTGGCCTCAGACACTTACTAGTTGTTTGACCCTAGGCAAGTCACTTAACCCTGTTTGCCTTAGTTTCCTTGTCTGTCAAATGAGCTGGAGAAGGAAATGGCAAAGTATACTCCAGTATCTTTGCCAAGAAAATCCCAAATGGGGTCACATAGAGTGAGAACCAACTGAAAACAATTAAACAAGATAGAGAAAAGGGGGAGGAACATTCAAGTCTGAGAAAGAATAAGATATTTAGGAAGTTGACCTGCAAGGAGTAGAAAATTCATGACTTTAGCAAACGAAGATTATAGAGTCTTTTATTCAAAGTAGGAAGGGTCTTCAGAGTTCATTGATTTCAATCCTCTCTTTATCAGATGAAGTGATGGAGTGATTTGCCCAAGGTCACATAGAGAATAAGTCATTTCTTCCTGACTGTGTCCACGATATCATGCTGCCCCTAGATAAATCCTCTCAGTGCTTCTCTGAGGCCTCTTTACTGGCACTTTCCTGAACCTAATTTAGAACATTTGATATCATGTTTGGCCATTAGGATAGAGAATTAGGATAGAGAATGTGAAGACCATAGAGAATCTAAACAACATGGCCTCATGAAATATACAAATGACACGAGATGGCCAGCGGTGCCTCATTGAAATAGTTACTGGCTGGGCATATTCTAAAATGTGTAAAATTCAGAAGATCTGTTCTCATTTCCCCTGATTCTGTTCCTTGTCCACCTTATGCTAATGTTAGAGGTGGGGGAAACAATTCAAAAGCATATGCATCTCTTCATATTTTTCTTGTTAATCAGAGCTGAAACAACTCTCATCATCATTAAGTTAGAAGAATGATTCTGTCATACATGTCATCACACAAAAACACATTGATGCCAATACTGCATTAGGACTTTCCCATATCCCTATGAGCAATACATCTCCATTGAGATTATGGAGTAAATCAAAAGATTTTAGAGATGGGCAGGAAGCAAGCAGTGTTCAATATTGGATGTTTGGAAGAATGAGAATGCAAATTGTACTTAAAGCTCAAGTTTACCATCCATATTTCATGGGGGAATGAAAGGTTCTAAATTTTGGAACTTGACCACCTATTTATCCATTGCAGAAGTTAAAAGTCTTTAATTTAGCCAATAATCTACCACCTCTAAACGCCTAACCTGACAAAAGAGTGTGACATACTAAATAGAGGGCTGTTCTCAGAGGCAGAAAGCCCTGAGTTCAAGAATTGTCTCTGGCTATGGGACTATGAGCAAATGACTTAACTTCAGATTATTCTTTGAAACTATAAATTACATGTAAATTACATACATTATTAGCTTTCACACCAAGAATTTTTCCAAGCAAAAAAAAAATTGACTTGAGATTGCTAGTATAAAATCCAAATACACCAACATAAATTTGCTTAACTTTCTTTTGGAGTTTTGTTGCTTGCTGAATTTTATTTTCCTTTCAGAGCTAAGAGACCCCTTCATGATCATCTAATCACATCCTGTCATTGTTCAGAGATGGAAAGGAAATTCACATAAGTATTGCGGCCCAAGGTTACGTAGCAAGTTAGGAAGAAAGCTGCATTTAAAAACCTAACTCCCTAACATGCTACTACGTGCTAGGTAGCACAGTGAATAGAACCTCGTGCCTGCAGTCAGGAAGACTTGAGTTCAAATTTGGCCTTAAATACTTACTAGTTGTGTGACTCTGGGCAAGTCACTTAACCCTTTCTGCCTCAGTTTCCTGATCTGTTGAATTAGCTGGAGAAGGAAATGGCAAACCACTCCAGTATCTTTTCCAAGACAATCCCAAATGGGGTCACAAAGCATCAGAAACCACTGAAATGATTGCAAACAACTTGGAAATGTAATCAGACTAGGCTCTTGGCTTGGCTTTAGCATCGTTTTGATCAAGTAAATTCCCACCTTTGGACTTCATCTTCTTCATCTTTAAAATGATAAAGCTGAGCTAGATTATCTGTATCAGCCATTCCAACTTTAAATCTATGGCCCTATAATTCATCTTCTCATTTCTAACTTCACTTCTAAAGGAAATAAAAGTTTAATATAAAGCCATAGATTCTGAGTTTGAGTGACTCTTAGGAAAAAAAAGAAGGAACATAGGATTTGGAGTTGGAATGGACCACAGAGACCATCTATTCCAGACTTTTTTATTTCTTCCAGAAAATAAACAAAAAAAAAGGAACTAAGATTAATGGCCAGAAGTTACAGGATGGCTTATTTTGATACAAGAATTTTCTAACAATTATCAAATTGTTTCTAGAGTCATCCAACAGGGGAAGAATAAGCTGCCTTATGAGATAATGAGTCCTTGTAAGAGGAGTTATGCAAGCAGGTTTTCCATCTGTTATGGCTACTGGGGAAGTCATTCTGTTTTGGGTAGAATGCAAAGACTCAGTGGCCTCTAAGGTGCCTTTAAGAGTCTATGAATGGTAACATTATGAACAGCAGCAGGATTAGGAAGCTTATCTTTTAAGCCACAGACAATGGGCTGGGCTATTTTGATTTTACCCAAGCAATATTTAGTGCCAAATGAATTGTTGTGTGCATGACTTGGCCAAAGTAATAGAAGCAACAAATGGTGACTAACCAGTCTCCCATTGGGAAACTGACTGATCCCCACTTCTGCAAAGTAACTCAGTGGGAATATTTCTGATGGCTGTTTTCTTGAGAAAAAATAGGTTAGAAATTGAGGAAAAGAGGAAAATCAGAATCTTGTGTCAGCAAATTCAATGTCAATTCATTGCCTTAGTGAGGGTAGGACACTAGGCTACTGTCTTCCAACTTAATATAATATGACTACAATACACTGTAATTTTCTTATTCTTCTATAAATGTCATTATTCTTAACAACACATCATGTGATCAATAATCATTTTTTAGTGCCTGCTATGTGTTAGGATCCATGTTAAGTCCTACGGATACACAAACATGAAATAACCACTATCCTCCAGGAGGTCACATTCCATCAGGAAAGCAACCTGTCAATAGATAATTATATACATGATTATACAAAATAATTCTAAGTTTACTTTGAAGAGGATCAGAGAAGGTTTCATGTAGAAGGTGTTGCCAGGCCCAAGTTTTGAAGAAAGGTAGGGATTCTAAGAAGTAGAGAGATGAAAAATGAATGGATTCTAGGAAAAGAGTTTAAAACTAGATGAAAGGCAGTTTTACAAGATTATAGATTTTAGAACCGAAAGGAAAAATTAAGGCTTTCCAATCTAGCACCCTTGTTTTATAAATAAGGAAACTGAAACTCAGAGAGTTTACGTAAGTTTCCTAGTATCACACTAGTGTCAGAGGTAAAGTTTGAACTCATTTCTTCCTGATTCTAAGCATATAACTCTATCTTTTATACTACTAGTGGCTTTTGTTCATTACAATAATAGCCTTCATTAATATAGGACTTTAAAAACTATTAAAGCACTTAACATAATAACAGTCTCAGTAGGTAGATAGTGAAAGTACCTTCATTTTATGGATGAGGAAATTAAGACTCAGAAGGGGTTGTTACTCCCCAGTTGAATTGCCTTGGAGCTAGAACTTCAATCTTAATCTTGCCCCTCAAAACCAGTAATCCTACTACACTCTTTTTCTCTTCCTTCAATTTCATTTTCATTATACTTTTTGGTTTACAAGTGACTAACCTACTGTAACAGCAAGTACCCTGGCATGCCCAGGATGACCTGCTAGCACAAGTTCTTGGATCTGCTTTTCTTAAAGGAAAGCAACTTTTGAGGGGTTAAACATCTTTAATTATGTTCACCAACAGAGAAAATACATGCAGAGAATAAAGACCAACAGACAGGGCTTCCGTCTGATCATAAGCAATATATACATCACACATCAACAGACAGATACAGCTGGCTGACCATTACATATATATATATATATATATATATATATATATATATATATATATATATATATATATATATATATATATATATATATACACATATAGTTCCCAAAGAGAGAAGCACCACCATCTGGGTTTTCAAAACTGGGGGGGACTCCTTAACACCTACCCAGTGTCTCATCTGACATGGGAACCTTCTTCCAAAGAGTAAGCCCCCAAAGCAAAACCTCACATCAAAGTATATATAGACATTTCAGAGCCAGTGGACATCATGACCTTTATGCTTCAGTGCCTAACTAACAAACATGTGAAAGTCTTCAAGTAAGCAAACCTCCCCATAAGCAAATTTTCCCATTAAAGAAGTTCCTCCCTCAATGGGCTCCATGTGAGGCTTATTAATAGGAGGGAAGATCTTTAACTTGCATTAACATAAATCACATTAACATTACACCTACTTTGGCTAATATGACTTTTTTGAATTGGCCATCTTTTGCAGATACTGTCACCATACTCCTCCAATATCTTATTGAAGTGTCTGTTCCCATAGGGTAGGCCAATAGGACACAAGCCCTGGCAGCTCCTATAAAGTAGGAAAAATAGACAGACAGATAGACAGACAGACAGATAGATAGAGATATCTTTACACACATTATACACACACACACACACATATATATATATGTATATATACATATACACCTATATCCACATATATATGTGTGTGTATATTTGTGTGTGTACGTATGTGTATATATACATAGATACATATATATGTATCTATGTATTACATAGTATAATTATAATATTCAGTATAGTATGGGCATATGAGGATGGTGACTTTGCCCATCCCTTCTTCATTCAATGCCAACTCAATTGCAAGTCATAGCATCATCTTCTTGATGCCATGGTCCTCTTTGAGAACAAAAGACAAACCATACAACCGTGCCAGTATACTATCTATACTACAGAATGGGGAGTTAAGGTAGCTTGGGAAAGGCTTTCCGTAGAAGAAAGGAGTTTCAAGGAAGCTAGGGAAGCAAAAAAGGCTCATAGGAGCATAGATTTAGGGTTTGAAGAAAGCCCAGTGATCTGGCTAGTCCAGTCCCTTCACTTTACAAAGGAGACAATTCATGGCTACCTTAGTTCAGAGATTTGACTAAGATTTCCTGGGCATGCTAAGGGAGTAAAGCCTGGGACTACACCATGCACTTTTGATTCTAAGTCATTTCCACACACCACGCTTCCTTACTTAGTGTATCAACGAATCCTAGACTTGTGAGTTCATCTAGTGACTAGATTGTAGTGCAACTTCCTTATTTTATAATCAGATCACTTAGACCCAGATATGTAAAGTGGCTGGCCCAAGGTGATATAGTCAGGGAACAGAAAAGCAGAAGGTGCAGTCCAAACCTTTCAACCCTAATCCAGGGATCCATCACTCCTATCATGATCAAGTCACTTTCATAAGGATGAAGACATGCTCTTAAGGGAGTGGCAGTTTTCCAGCAGTCTGATGGATACAAAAATCCAATTTAAGCCTTTAAAATGCCCATTTACAAGGATGCTAGGCTCAGAATACCACATAAATCTGGATTAAGAATTAAGGAAATACAGCTCAGTTTTTAAAACTCTAGTGGCAATTGACTACATTACAGTGAAAGGCTATAAACAACCTCTTAATAAAGTCATAATAAATATGTCCCTATTATTATGACCTTCAGTTATTTTGCACTGTATTCTGGTCACATGAATCAAGGCAAACCCTAAAGTAAATCATGCTGTGTGAGTCTGAAACTCCTAACTTGGTTTTAGCATCTGAACACTCCATTACTTGTAAGTGCAGATTAGATTTTTTTTCCTCCAGCAGGCACATTTTAAACAAACTGACAACACATCTATTATTTAGTGGCAGCTACAGAAGTTCTTGCAGAATTTTATTATGTTTGTGAATAGATACTGATTCTGAATGGGACATACTACAGTCATAGAAACTGAAAGGGATCTTAGGGACTCAGGGCCCTGAGGTAGGAACCTTAGAATCCATCTAGACTTTTCCTCTCCTTTTAAAGATGAGAAAAATTGAGTCACAGAGAAGGGAAATGACACATCTATGCTCATACAGTGATAGGGATCAAAAGAGAAACCACTCCTCCTATTTCCTGTGCTGCAACAGTATACCTCTGTCGCCTAGTAGCTAGGCTAGCCCATGGTGCCATGAGTAGATTACTGGAATTGGACTCAGAGAGCCTGGATTCAAATTACAGTTGTATTTCTTGACTGTGTAAACTTAGCAACCAATCTACAAAGTCAAGTTCCTATAATATGGCAGGCAATGGGGATACAAAGAAAGACCGCAATGAAGCACTCTGTGTCCTCAGGGTACTTCCACTCTATAATGGGAATAATATGAGGGTTTTCTATATCAATGAAATGATGGGTATAGGTGGAACAAAAAATAGAGGATTTAACATGACAAGAAATATTATTTCTACTAGCTTAACCTCAGGCAAGTCACTTAATTTCTTTGTTAGTTTTCTTATATATAATATGAGGGGATTTGTAGCAGGTGATCTCTGAGTTCCTCCCAATGCTAAATATATAATCCCATGAAAGATCTAATTAGTATTATTATTGTTAACTTCCCAAATCTCCTGATTTTCAGGCCATCACTTTTCCCTCTGTTCCATACTGCTAGCTTATGAATATGTATATATGTATACATATACACATATACACACATACATATACACAGATACATATATCTACATACACTGAAGATTCATATCTAATTTTTGAAATTGAACTATGGAGTAAAGATATTTTTTAATAGTGAAAGATATGAAAAGTTACCCCTAAGGCTTTTCAGGTTTATAAATAAAAAGGGATGTTGGTAGTCATCTACTCCAACCGCCTCATTTTACAAATGAGGAAACTGAGACCCACAAAGATGAAATAACTTACCCAATGTCATATACAAAATGACTACAATAATTTAAATGAGAAAAACAAAACAAACCATCAAAATCAGAATGGGATAAGGTGTATTCACACTGTAAAGACCGTCCTAAACAAGGAGGAAATGAGAACATGCATATACCTCCTTTCTTTGCAGAGGTTAAGACCCCAGGAGTAGAACACTGTCTATGCTATCCCCTGAATGAGATGTGAGTTTTGCTGAACTATTCTCCTTTGTTATGGGAGCTTGCTCTCTGAGGAGGGTTGGAAAGGGGTGACGGATATATTTAGAAATGTAGGTGACATAAATACGAAAGATATTTGTAAAAATTTAAGAAAAAAAGTATCCTTTAAAGACATATCTTTAATTTTTTTTTTTAATATGGCCCATTCCTACACTTTTATTGGTTTAGGGAACTCCCATGTAAAATCTCCTTCCACCAAAATATTCCATGACTTATTTAGAGATAATCTTAAGGTCACTGAAAGGTAAATGACATGTCTGCAGCACTTGAGAACAACCCTTCCCTGATTCCAAGTCCAGAGCCAGGCTTTATCTACTATGTCATGCTGCCTCTTAAAAGAAGGATATCCTTGGAGAGAACCTCCATGTTCTCAATATTAACAAGTAATAGCAGCAGCTAACATGTATAGAGTATGTATGTATGTGTGTGTATGTGTGTGTGTGTATATTAAGGTTTACAAAGCACTTTTCCAAAGATCTCCTTTTATATAGAAGCAGCATTCCCTGCTATATACTCTCATTACCTGCCAAAGCTTATCTGTGGGAACAAACCCTGCACAAAATACTCTGTGTAAGGAAGCAGGAGGAGCCATAGCTTGTGGTTACTTACATATCACCCTTTGTATCCTTAGAGGTGAGGCATTCTCTGTTGGGCAAAAACTAATTAAACAGCTTGGTAGTATGATAGGGGGAGAGAACCCTAAACAAACAAACAAAATCAACACAGAATTATAAAGCAGGAGGCCTGGATTCTTGTCCCAATTTTTTTTTTTTTACTAATTAGCTATGCTTTAATTTTCCTCATTAGTAAAATGAATAGGTTGGACCCATGACCTCTAAAAGTTCTGATCTCTAAAAGTTCATTGAATTTGCTCCTACATAAGCCATTTCATCATATCTAATAACATATCCATGAGAGGGTCCTGGAGAGGGAACTTTCTTTGAAACGTTCAAGTAAAGAGTTTGGGGAATGTGGTAGGCAATTCAAAAAATATCAGACATGAATAGGAACATAGAGAGAGGGCCACTTGTCCAATATGTACTTGATCAAAACTTCATCTACAACGTGGCCCACAAGTCCTATCCAGTCTTTAAAATTTTTTAAAAATCTTTTTCCCTAAAGACTTCTAGTGAAGAGGAAACCACCATCTCATGAGGTGGCCTACTCTGCTTTTGGCTAGTAATCATTATCAGGAAGGTTTTGTTATTGTTTGTTTGTGGGTTGTTTCTTGTTTTTATATCAAGTTTTTGATTGCCTTCATCAGGATTCCATGTGTCTTTTGGCAGCTTCAAATCCACATTCTTGGTATGCCTTTTAGGGCCAAGATGAACAAGCTTAAGGTCTCTTCCACGTGGAAAACCTTTGAAATGCTTGAAATGTTCATACCATAAGTCTTCTCTCCAGGGTAAACCTCCTACTGGTAGAACTTGGAAACTGTTGCCAGTCTGGTTGCCATCTTCTGGATAACTCCCATCAGTCTTCCCATCTGGTGGCTCCACCCCCTCTGAGATTATCTTCCATCTATTCTGTATATATTTCTCATGGACCTAGTTATTTACATTTGCATTCCTCATTAGAATGTGAGCTCCTGTCTTTGGCCTGTTTTGTACCCCCAGTACTGTGCCTGGAATCCAGTAGGCATTTACTATGCTTGCTGACTAGCTGATTTTCTGATTTATCAATGTCCTTCCTAAAATCTAGCTCCTAGATGTTGATCACAATACTCCAGATGTGGTCTAATGAGGGTGATAATGTGCAGTGACCTATCCACTCACCTTCTTGGCTTTGTAGAACATCCACCCCTATTCAGTATGTTTGATTTCACACTATAATGAGTGTAGCCCAAGGGGCCAAGACCCCTCCTCCTCTCTGCCATCTTTTCTCTTTGCTGCCATTGAAGATAGCCATAGTTTTAAGATAGAAAATATACAGAAGATTTAAGGCAGAGGGTAAAAAAAGACATAGACCAAGTGAAGCCTGTTAAGACAGCAAGGAGATTAAAATGCCAACTTTTGGAAATCAGCCTGAAGCCCCAAACCCCTGTGGGATTGTTGGAGATGAAAGATGCCCTCTCAGTATACTGGGATGCTTCCACTGAGGTTATCATTTGGTCATCCTGATGTACTTGTGTATCCTTGTGTGGGGTCACCCCTAGTACTAAAACCTCTTCTTAGAACATGGAGCATTCTATCTTCAAATAGCACATGAGAGGGCAAAGGGCAGTGGGTGAAGAGAAGGATGACCCTACCCCCCTGATCCTGGTTCATTCTATTTACTTTCCCTACACAATATCCTCTTGGCTATTTTGTTGGCAGAACCAAAGGTTCTGCAGAGTCCAGTTTCACTCAAGTCCTATTCTCTTTCTAATTCTCAGGAATTTAAAGAAAAAGAAATTATTTGCAAACATATTGGGGCAAATTCAGTATAGTTTAGTGAATGCTACAGTGATTCGAGGGGAGAGTTTGGAAGGGGGAGCTCGATAGTGAGAAAGAAGTTGCCTTTTTCTTTGTTTCTTTGGGTGGGTGGGTGGGTTAGTGGGGGCGGTTCTCAGCTGTTATTAAGGTTGCTGTCAATCTTTCATTTTGTTTGGCTTTCCTTGCCTATGTCTGATTTGGATTTTAAAACTCTGGTAAGAAGGAGAAAGTCACGGCCTATTGTACTTTCAGAGGCAAGCAGTATGGGAAAGTGGATGAAATGCTGAACCTGGAGTCAGGAAAACCTAAGTTCAAATTTTACTTCAGACGCTTACTAGCTGTGTGACCCTAGCAAGTCATTACCCATTGCTTTTCTCAGTTCCATTCTATGTGGAATGTAGATAATGATATTAGCGATCTCTCCGAACACCTAGGTGGCACCTTGGAGAGATCTGTGGGCCTGGAGGCAGAAAGAATGATCTTCCTAAGTTCAAATCTGGCTTCATACACTTACTCTACAACTTGGAGAAAGTCACTTAGCCCTGTTTTTCTCAGTTTCCTCATCTGTAAAATGAGCTGTAGAAGGAAATAGCAAACCACTTCACTATCTTTGCCAAGAAAAGGTCAAATGGGGGCATGAAAAATTGAACAGGACTGAAAACAGCTGAACAACCATAAACAACAACCTCCTAGGTGTGTTGTGGTCAAGCGAGTATTAAATAAGATACTGGGTACTAAGCACTTGCCAACTTTAAAGTGCTAGGTAATCAAAGCTACTTTTATAGCTTTAACATTTTTTTAAAATATTTTTTATTTTCATTATCATCCTTTCCTCTTTGCTCTACTAGGGCAGGAAATGGAGCCTCAAGAGAAAGGATATGACTTGTCCAAGGACATGCAGGGTAAAATGATAGTTGATATTTGAACCTGTGCCTTCTAACCCCAAATTCAGTGTCTTTTGTTGCACTAGTTCACATCCTTCTTCTTTCTATAAATCAACCTTAGCACCGATAACATACCCCACTGCTTCCCCCATCCCCTTGAAAACCAGGAGAGCTGAGCTGTGGAGCACACATAGCTGCAGACAGTAGCCCCAAGGACATCAATTGTCCTTCTCCCAATCCAGGAATCTGTGAAAATAGATTTTTTTAAGCATAGGAAAAAGAAATAGACCTTCTGTTCCATTTTCCCACTAGATTGGACTTCTCCACTGCTGCCACAGAAAGAGAGATATCGAGTGAGCTAGATGAAATGTCCTTATGGCTAAGCAGCTGGTTGGCTTCCCTGTGTGTCTAAGTTCACCTGTCTTGTGGGTGTTTGGGGGGAAGCTATCTCTGGCAAGCTGTCCTTTAAGGGCTTGAGAATTCAGGCACAGAGAGCTTGGAAGGATTCCATAACACTGAATCTATGTCACGAGGCCAGTCAATGCTCCTTCCTTGACAGGCCCTTCTGAGTTACTGCTTTCCCTCCTTGTTAATCACATTCACAGGCTGACAAGCCCTGACCAGAGCCATCTTTTGAAAATCATTTTGGTTTCTATTCATTCTTAAAATCTTTTTTGATCACATTTGATTTACAATGAATCCCTCCCCACGTCTTTTACCCAGAAGGGGCATCCCTTGTCACAGAGACTACAAGAGCCCTAGCACTGAGCACAGATGTAAGCCAGGCACAGGGCTTAGTAAATACTTGCTGTTTGATTGAAAAAGTAGAAGGAAAAAAAGCAGGGTAGCGAAACCAAGCAGCACATCGCCTCTGTATGTCAATATGTACAAGATTCTGCATCAATAGTACTCTACCTTTTCAATGAAGGGAGAGAGATGTGTTTTCTCAGCTGTTTTCAGGGACCAGATACAATTATGCACCATTTAGATATGAGATTTGGGGGTTTGTTTTGTGATTCTTTTATTGGGGGGAGAGGCTTTCAATTTATATTGTTAAAGTCATTAATGATATGATTTCCCTTTCTCTGTTTATAGTGCAACAGTTCATATATGTGTTCCTCTGCTTTTTAGAATTCTTCATATTTGTTAATTTCTTACAGCACAGTGCTATTTCATTATATTCATCTACCACAATTATTTCACTTTTTTGGAGGTTTTTGGGATTAAGTGATTTGCCCAGGGTCACACAGCTAATAAGTCACTGAGTTAGGATTTGAATTCAGGTCCTTCTGACTCTCAGGCCAGTACTCTATCCACAGTGCCTCCTAGCTGCCCCTTGTAATTATTTTTAATAATTACCCAAACAACTATTTTTATAAGTTTTTTGATATAACAATTAAAGAGGGTCACTATAAATATTTTGTTGTATTGAGAATCTTTGTGCCTTTGACCTCTTTCAGATATGCCTAGCTGTGAGATTCTGGGTCAGAGGATATTAATATTTTAATTACTTGGATGCCCATTTTTCGTTCCCCAAAGCTTTGATATCACTGGATGAGTAGGTGAGGGGCAAACAAGTACTTGAATGAAATAAAAGGGAGTGCCATGTTCTTATAGTAGCAACATACTATAGTTAGTATGGGAGCTTATAAATGTTTGGCAGTGACAGTTACTTGGGGATCTGCCAGGTAAGGCTTGAACATATCTATCAATAGATCCAAGTCAATTGTTCAGTGACCCCTGCCATAGAGGATTAAGTAGATTTCTTCAGGTTCACTGGCACATATTTGTCTGGGGACTTTGCTCTCCAGTGTGATTTCTGATTTGCATCATGCCAATGATACTGATGGTTCCTCATCTTGTGAAATCGAGAAGGAAAGCTAGTCTTAAGATGGGAATATGAGAAAAAATACAGAATTTAGTGAGATCATATTTGGGTGGAACTTTTTGAAAAATGGATGTAGTTTGGGGGTATAGAGAAAGAGAAGGAAGGGAACATGCCAGTGAGAAATAGAACCAGTGGTTAAGGGAAGCAGAAATTCAGGGTTCTATGGAGGACCCAAGTGGAACATGTGGTAATGAAAGAAGGCATAGCCATGCCAAGAGGGTGGGTAAGAACCACAGAGGAGCTTTGCAAGACAGAGATGAGCCATGAGAATCCAGGAGAACTTAGATAAACCTCTGATCCATTTGAGATTCACTGAACACAGCAATACATGACTTAGAATCTATTTGTGCTAAGACTGTGTGTACAAATTAAAAACAAAAAAATAAGAAAGTTACAGACAACAGTCCTCCCTTGAGACTAGCCTCATTTTCTTAACGCCACTCAGGCATAGCTGTTCATGACATCTTTCTGGTCTTTTTCTTTGCTTTTTCAGCAATGTGTACTCTTTCTGTACTCCTCCCTCCCTTCTCTAATTTTCTCTCTCTCCCAGTTGTTTTCTTCTCTTTTCTATTTCTCTGTTTGCTAGGCTGCCAGTTATCTATTCTAAGCATATCTGTTATTTCAGGGATTCCCAAGCCTGTGGTATATTGTGGGATTTTATTGAGTGTTTCCTGTGAGACTTGGTAAATTATGATAGCCACTGTTGAGGCTGTTGACCTTGTCTGGGGATTTGTTCAAAATAATAGATAAGGGAGTAGATAGAAGAAAAAAGAAATAAAAGATAGATATGACTTTTTTTAGTTTAGAAATACGCATTTGGTTTTAGGTATCACTGGCAAATGCCCTTAAGTTTCTCCCTTGTCCAAAAAGATTCCTAACTCTTTTACTTCTTTCCGCTGGAAGCCATTGGGAGACAACATTATAAAGGGGTAGAATGATGGACTTGGAATCAGGGACACCTGGGTTTAAATCCTGCCCTGAATACTTACTAGCCATGTGACCCTAGGCAAGTCACTACTCTCTGAACCTTTGGTTCCTCATCTTTAAAATGGGAATGACAACAGCACCTATCAGTCAGGGCTGTTGAGGAGATCACATGGCTTACTGGATACCCTTGAAAACATGAAGATGCCATATAAATGTTCTTTATTAATAAATTCAGGAGCCTTTTTAGTTGACTCAGTGCTCAAAAGATAATTGTCTTTTGTGCCCCAGCCATTTGACTTGCTTTGCTGAAGAGATGACAGTGTCAATGAAATACATGTATAGAGTATGAAAGGACTTCCTGCTTCTCTGGGCTCCTGGAGTCGTGTGTGTGCTCAGAAAGGAGACCATTCTTGTCAGGGTGGAGATTCCAGCCAACTCCTCCGAAGGGGATACTGCGCTGTGTTCTTGTTGCCTGGTTTTTCTTGGACAAATTCTGTTTCCCACAAATTCTCTTTCAGTTCCTTATGAGTTTTCTTTAGCTTTTGAACCATAAAATAAAGAAATGCGCAGTCAATATAGGCCCCTGAGTTGTTGGGTAGTTTATATATCATTGAAGTGACCAGTGGTGGTCATTTCAAAGTCTGATTGTGCTAAAAATTAATAAATGAATGGAAACAAAAAGATAACTAAATAAATAAGCAAACAGAAAGATAAGTGAATAAACAAACGAATGAATGAATGAATGAAAATAAACCCCCAAACCTTTAAGTTAGCCTAGTCCTATCTCCTCAATTTACTTCTTACGCTGTTAAGGTTCTGCACTGTAAGTACAACATTTTTCCCCTTTCTGATTTGCTCCCTTGTAATTTCTTGTCGAAGGGGACTGGGAAACAAACATAAGTAAGCTTGTAAAAACTGTATCTTCACTAAACATAAGGAGCACAGTGGTTAGAGTTCCTGACCTAGAGTCAGGAAGAGGCATTCTCCTGAGTTCAAATCTGGCCTCAGACACTTACTAGCTGTGTGATCCTGGGCAAGTCACTTAATTCTCTTTGCCTCAGTTTCCTCGTCTGTAAAATGAACTGGAGAAAAAAAGGGCAAACCATTCCTCTGTCTTTGCCAAGAAAACCCAAATAAGGTCACAAAGAGTTGGACAGAACTGAAAACAACTGAAGATTTTAAGTGAGGACCTAAAGGTGCTCTCTGAACAATCATTCAATAAGCATTTTTAAGTGTCTGCTGTATATCAGGTACTGTTCAAGGTCCTGAGGATAGAAAAATGAAACGATTCCTTCCCTTTAATAATTATATTCTGTAAGTAAAGGGCATTACTTTGGTGAATGCAATGGATGACCTATTCTGGCTTCCTGAAGGTGTATCTTTTTTGTGTTAGAATTTTGACTTCTCTCCTAATATCTGGCTTTATTCCAAATAAATGGGTTGCTAGTGAAGGGGTATCCAGAGTGGTAGAGTAGATGACTCTCTAAAACCTTGCCTTTTCCAAAGTTATACAATGCTGTAAAGGAAGGGTTGCAGTAATAATGATGCTTTATGCACCTTTACCATAATCCCTTCTCCCCAAGTACTTGCCTATAAGTTCATGTGATTGATGAAGTTCCCTAATGGGTGACATTGACCCACCAATCCTGGCAAGCTTTTAACCTAAGGTAGCTTTGCATAATTTGTTAGACAAAAGGAGGAGGGTTTCTATATTAGTCGGACCTGGACTTAGTAGTTTTCTGTTGTCTTCCCTTAAAATGACAAACTCAGATTAGGCACACTGTCAGAGAACCTCAGAGCTACAGCATTTTTTCCAGGGTAAAGAGAAGGGAATATCACTTACACTCCTAATGGACCAGTATTTCCCTTTTAAAAACTTTCATCCTCAGTTACATACACAAAATCTTAAATAATGAAATAGAAGAAAATGTCTGCACTTCAATTTGGGTATAAGATTGTATAGGAGGCGTATATTAGTGAATATATATGTATGTGTACTAATATATGTATATATACATATGTGTATTATACATCCATATTTATATATTCATATAGACATATACATACATATATGTGTGTACAGATATATATATATATGTACACATAAATACATAGATACACATACTGACTGTATAAAAACAGACTTGAGTCCTAGGAGAGGCTGTGGACTCTAAGGTTCCACCCATGTCAAAATAGTAAAGACAAAAAGAAAAACACAAAAAACGGATCCCTAAATACTAACAGGGACAGCAATAATAACTAACACTTACATATCACTTAGGTTGGCAAAATGCTTTACATATGTTCTCTCACCCTCACAACAATCTTGGGAGGTAGATGCTATTTTGACCTGCTTTTTGCAGTAGAGGAGACTGAGGCAGGAAGCGGTTAAATGAATTGTTCAGTTTCACATGGCTAGGAAGTTGCCCGAGGGTAAAGTTGAGCTTAGGTGTTCCTGATTCCAGGTCCAGTGTTCCATCCGCTGTGCCATGTCATTTAGTGATAGCATCTTTGCTAATTAAGTTGCTCATACCTTAACTGATGGGGTTTTTCTGTGTTTGGAGTTTAAATTTACTGTTAGAATATAGGCTCTGGGTCTGTTCTGCCTAATTTCACTTGCACTGGAAGATGTCATCTCCGCTCCGGGTTCTAGTGCTAGCTCTGCAGGATTGGGGCAGGATGCCTATTTAACGTGCTAGGTCTGAGCCCCCACCAATGTGCTTTCTTCTATGATTATTAATTGACATCAGAGAATGAGTCAGCTCTATTTAACTTTTAGAGTGGGGTGTTTACTACAGGGATAAAGTAACAATATTTGCTTTGTAACATCCCCACAAATCCCTACCCCCAAAAAATATCCACACAAAACAAAACCAAAAACCTCTGACGTGTTCTTTCTTTAGTAAGTACAGAGTTAAGGGGAAAGTACACTTATGCCTAGAGAACACATGTAACACATGGGCAATGCAGCCCTTGATGGCTGGAGGTCTTTTTCTCTCCCTTGTGGAGCACTCATGAAGTTTCTCTTAACAAAAGTAGTGTTTTTCTTTTGTGATCTTGATAGTGTCCTGAAATGTGTTTAGTTTGTCCTTAACTCCCAAAGAACACATTGCATTAGCTGTTTTAGGGATGCTACTAACATTAGGACATTGATAGAAAATCCAAAATCTTTAGACCCTCTAGAGTTCATAAGGTTGTCCTGCGGTCAAAAGATGGGGACCAAAGTGTCTTCATTAACTAATGTTGTTCCTCCTCAAGGGCTTCGCTGACACAGCTTCTTACACCAAGCATCAGAATAATTAAATGACTGATCCCAAGCTAACTTTGTAGTGCTATATAAGCCACATAAGGCATGAATGTCTTCTCATCCAATGGAATATATTTTCCATTCAATTCAATCCATTTTATTCGGTGGTTTTCAAGCACTTGTCATACCTAGTCTAAATCCTTTGATTGATGGATGGATTCAGTAGAGGTATTCTGACCTCATTAAGGTAGCAGGGCATGACATCTTATTAATTGCTTTAACTGGGACAGGGTGACTGAGTATTTGATAGACTCAATTGATCCCCACCCTTGCAAATCAGTTAGAAATCCTACAGACATATGTTGGATGTCATCATGACCTCCAATGAACACGCATTAAATGCCTATTACAGGGAGGAAGTGTAATATAGGAGAAAGAGCACTGGCTCTGGAGTAAAAGGACCTAGATTCAATTCCTTACTCTAAGAGTACTACATGTGACCTTGAACAAGATACTTAACCTCCCTAGTCCTCACTTTACTCATCTGTAAAGTCAAGGGGCCGAACTAGATGACTTCTGAGCTGCCTTGGAGTTCTAGATCCATGATGGTGTGATCTTTGGACCCTCCAGGTACTAGGCCAGTTGCTAGAGAAACATAATTATATCACACATAGTCCCTGCCCTCAAGGACTTCCTAGTGTAGGAGACAATCAAAGGGAACACACATATAAATATAGGAAGAAAACAAAGTTTGCTAAAAACCTTGAGTAGTGCAGAAAGTGATATGAGTTTATGTGAGGAAAACATGGTTATATGGGCTAGTGTGGTCATGCTTCATGCTTCATGAGAGAGATAGGCCTTGTAGGATGGGTGGGGCCAAGGAAATAGAGGGGATGATGAAGAGCCTTAAATGAGAATGAATTTGGAGTACTTAACCTGGAGAAGAGAAAGCTGAGAACAGATAGGATAGACTTTAAAAGTAGCTGAAGGGCTGTCACATAAAAGAGCATTACTTTGCTTGGTCTTTGAAGAGAGAATTGGAGTAAGGGGGTAAAGAAAAACTTGAAGTAAGGGGAAAAATCCCTCCTAACAAGTGGAATCATCTTAATGTGGAACTGGTTGCTTTGAGAAGAAAATGGTTTTGTTTTAGATTGGAGTTACAACAGTTGAAAGGGGTAGCTAGTGGTGGAATAAATAGAGTGCCAGGTCTAGAGTCAAGAAGTATCATCTTCCTGAGTTCAAATCCAGCCTCAGACACTTCTTACCTGTGTGACCCTGGGCAAGTCACTCAACCTTGTTTGCCTCAGTTTACTCATCTGTCAAATGAGGTGAAGAAAATGGCAAAACCCTCCAGGATCTTTGTCATGAAAACCTCAAATGGGGTCATGAAGGGTGAGACACCATAGAAAAATGACAGAAAAGTTGGGCAGTTGTGGATTAGTTGTGATTTGAACAATTAGAGAGAATATCCACATTGAAGTGATGACAGAGACATTTGCGTATGTTTGGTGGCTTTGAAATTCACTTTCAACCAATGACCTCTAATACGTCTTCTATCTCTAAATACTATATTTATATCATTGTTAGTATTAAGATCATAGGACCAGCAATTTGGAATTCTGGGAGACCATGGATTTGATCTAGTCCTTTCTCTTCATTTTAAAAAATGAGGAAACCATAGTTTAGGACTGACCAAGGTTACACAGTGTCACATTAATTCAGTATGAGAACCTAACTCTATGGCAGTCTGGGAAGCTCTCCCACTTTTCCAATTCTTTCTCACCCTTTATCATTGACAACTTTCCCCTTTCTCAAACTTCTCCTGAAGCAAAGTAAAAATTTTGGTGTTAATTTATATTTTAACGTTTAGGTTTTAGGTTTTAATTTAGCTTGAAAAGTAAGCAGAGATGTTAACAAAATTATAGTGAAGCAAGTCACGTGCTAATTGTTAACAGACTAGGTGTTAGTACTGTGAAAGCAACTTTTACCAAGTAGATAAACAAAATACATGCATTCACTTGTTGGATTACACGTCTCCTCTTTCATATATGTAGTGATTAATGACCTGAAGAGTAGGTGATCTCTTTTTATCCATAATTTATACACGTGTGTATATATATATATATCACATATATATGTATATGTATGTGTGTGTGTATACATATACATAATATATAATACACATTATCCCCTTATGTAGTAATACTTTTAATATAGCATAATTTTAAATGTGAATTGTGTTAGGGTAAGGTAGCCTGGATGGGTTTGTGGTCAGAACTTAGGGCAGGAATGCCCAGGTCACTGAGATCCAAAGTCCTTGAAACTGAGCATGATCACCAAAAACCACATGTTTTTAATGGCTTATTTTGTCTGCACCTGTGGTTTCATTTGTGTAGCGAAATCTATATATGAAATCTCCCTTTACTTATGCATATGTAATGCTTTTGCTTGCCTTACTTACCTGGAGACCCTGAGGGGTGGGTGGCTTGACCAGGATTAAATAGCTAGCATCCATAGGAGTCAAGATATCAGCTCTAAATTCAAGATCAGCCCTCTAGCCAATCTGTTCTGTGGCCTCCATAGATTCTCAATTTTTTAACATTTAAAAATATGTTAGTGAAGTTAACCTTTTCAATATTGCAGAAGAAAGACAATCTACAATGATACGTTATCATTTAAACCTAGAATGCACTTATCTAGAGGCCATCTTTTGCTGTTCGGAGGTGAATGTGAATGGACAAAATAAAAGGGGGAGTGTTACACAAGAGTCTTTCCATCTCTGTTCTGCAAAATCTGGAATCCAGCTTTCTAAGGGATCTTTCTCCAACACATACATCCACATATGCTCAAGATCTTCATTCTTTTATTAACCAGTTGGGGAATCATAGGTCAACTAAAGCCTTCAGCAGATTAACCTTGCCTTCTTGTTTCACATGGAAAATACTCTAATCTATCCTTAGTAATTCTCAATGATTTCATTTATATGAGTAAATTAGCAGAGATATCTTTCTTTTTTATCCAACTTAAATCCATCTATCAGGCTGCCAACGACCATAATTCCTATGGGATCTGAAAGTATGACAGAGTCAAGGGGAAAATAGCATAAGTGATATTTAACTGGTCAGCACCCGCACTCACAAACACGTAGGGTAGGATTGAGATGAAGAAGTTATACTCTGTGTTCCCCTAGGCTATGTCTCTCAATATACTTTATATTGATTTTAAATCTAGCCAAGGGTATTGTATGACAAAATGAAAAATCTCTTATGGCAGAAAGCCAAAGAGGGGTAGGCACATTTTAGAATCAGAGGACCTGGATTTGAATCCAAGCTCTTCTACTTATTACTTTTGTGGAATTAGCAAATCATTTAATCTCAAAATCTTGGTTCTCTTGTCTGTAAAAATGAAGGAGTATGAACTTTGCTGGTTTTACTACAGATAATCAAGTGATATTTAATGAAATTGAGAGGGGAGAGGAATGAGTAATATTGAGTAATGAGATACATTTTAATTGATTAAAAAGTAAAGAAAATTATGTGTGGGGACCTGAAAACAAAGAATAATGATTCAGCAAATCATTTCCTCACCACCTACCATGGACTCTGCTTTATTCTAGACACTGTGGGAGATACAAGATAAGTTGTATCCCTGCTTCTCAGGGAGCAAGAATGATGTTAAAGGGAAAACAGGGTTGTAATATTGGTATAATATAATACAGTGTATAATTTATGTTCATCCTTTGTTGCCAAAGAAGACCATATCACTAGAGAAATAATGACATGACTTGGACTTGATTTTGTTTTGAGTGAGGGAGGGCTGTGCAGGTCACCAGCTTCACTTCTCCTCCAGAGCCATTTGAATCCAGTGACCAGATATTCATCAGGATGACTGAAGATGACCCTGGATGAGGCGACTGGGGTTAAGTGACTTGCCCAAGGTCACACAGCTAGTGAGTGTCAAGTGTCTGAGGTGAGATTTGAACTCAGATCCTCCTGACTCCTGCACTGGTGCTCTATCCCCTGTACCACCTAGCTGCCCCTAGGATATAGTGTAGTAGCAAAAGCAGGATACTAAATTAATGGTCATAGGTTATAAATGGTGTAGAATTTTGGTGAAGAGGAAGATCAAAGAGCATTGAAATACTAATGCAAATCTTTGTGGGGTAGGTTGGGGTGGTCATGACACTGGATAGATTCCAGGAGACGATGAAGAAGTCCCAAGGGAAGATGGTAAAACAACTTGTGATGAACTTTTAATAGGATACGGACAGCATGAGGAGGCTAAGATTTTGTAATTGGTAGCATCGGAAGTAATGCCCATATTAATGAACACCAACCTCCTGAAAACTGGTATTTATTCTGATTTTGTTTCTATATCCCCAGCACCTTGCACAATGCCTGACAGAGAAGGTATTTATTGACGGAGATCAAAGATCTACTTGAGCATAGGAATAGCTGAACTTTTTAATGGATTATATTTATATTATCTTTAAAGTATATAAAATGCTTCCCATATACTCTCTCTTTTTATCCTAGCAAAAGTCTTATTGATGCAGATTTTACTGCCCGCATTTTAGGGATAAATTAATTAAGCCTTAGAGAAGTTGAATTCCCAAAGGTCAAGAAGTAGAATGAGGAAAGAAAGATGAAAGATCACAGAATCGTGCATTTGGAACTGGATGGGATTATAGAGATCATTAAGGGAAACCTCATTATTTTTGCAAATGGAGAAACTGAGGTTCAGAGTTCAAGTGATTTGTCCAGGATCACGCACCTAGTATATTAGTCTATAATCATTTATGACAGATTTTTTCTGTGCCAGATACCAATACAAAGAAAGAAAAGATTCCTATTTGAAATAAACTTTGAGTCTAATGACAAAGATATCAAGTTGATGATGGATACACACACATATATACATGTACATCCAGATTTACATATGTAACATATGCCTTATGTACCTGTGCTATATACTCTATTATATACAATACAAACTACGACAATTTTTACTTTACATTATGCAGTATATTTATTTTCCAATACCTGACCTATAGATTATATAATAAAACTTGTATATAAATATGTAAATACATATATATACACATATATAAAATAAATTTGTTTTATATATACCTATTATGTCATAAATATGAGGTATATATCATAAATTTGTCATGCACACACCCACACCCACACCCACACCCACACCCACACACACACACACACACACATATATATCATAAACGTAAATAAATGCAAATATATCCAGAGTGATTAAATATAAGGTAGTTTGGGAAAGATGACAGTAGCAGTTAAGGGGCTCAGGAAAGAATTATGGAATTCAACATTGCTACTCTAAACACCATGCTATTCTACCTAAAAAAAAATTTTTTAAATGTAATCAAAACCCCTAGTTGATTAGTTGATATGGAATTAAACCTCTCAGTTCTATTTATATCAAGATTCTAGAATAAGCACTTATTTCAATTCAATGAAGATACTTTAAGCATCTCCTATGTATTTTGTGAGTATAGCGCATAGAGCGCTAATCTTCCTGAGTTCAAATTTGGCCTCAGTCACTAACTAACTGTGTGACCCTGAGCAAGTCACTTCATCCTGCTTGCCTCAGTTTCCTGATCTCCTGAACTAGAGAAGGAAAAGGAAATCCACTCCATTATCTTTGCCAAGAAAGCCCAAAATGAGGTCCCAGAGATGTACATAACTGAAAAACCAGTGAACAACAACCTCTGATTCAAAATCCAACATACTTTTCTCTGCACCACATTGTGGAAGTGTTATGTAATTCAAGCTGCATCAGTTCCATTGGTCACATTGTCATGGTGTACACACTACATTCACTAATCATAGATAAAAGAAGTCCATTCACTTAGGCTGGAGAAAACCATCACCTCCAGGACGGCATTATTTTATTAAGGCATGAAGCTCAGTGGGCAATATTATGTGTTTATTTGAGTGTTTGTGTGTGTGTGTGTTTGTGTGTGTGTGTTGTGTGTGTATGCAGACATTAAACTGAGGTTACTAGATTTTCTATGTGACTGTTCCAAGGTCATTATTTCATATTCCTTTTTTTAATTCACTACTTATTTCAACAGAACAAAACCACTTTCTGTTCCCAGAAGTAGAGCGCTGTACTTAGAATCACAAAGACCTGAAAGTTTCTAATCCTGCCCCAGACACTTACTAGCCATGGGACTCTAGGCAAGTTACTTATCCTCTCTGTCAGCCTCATTTTCATGACCTATAAAATAGGATAATAATAGCATTTACCTCTCAGTGCTGTGAGGGTATACTAAGATATTTTTATAATTAAATTTGTATTTATGTCATTAAATAGTTCACGATTATATTTTTTTTAAATTGTTAACATTCATTTTTTTTTAATTTGGAGTCTTCATATTCTCTCCCACCCACCCATTGAGAAGGCAAGCAACGGGATATTAATTGTATTTATGAAATCATAAATGAAATTCCATGTTAGTGTGGGGAGAAAAACACAAAAAAGCAAGAAAAAGTAAAAATAGTCTGCTTCAGTCTGCGTTGAGTTCCAAACTTCTCTTTGGAGGTTGATAGCACGTTTCATCATGAGTTCTCTAGAATTGTCTTGAGTCGTTGTTTTGATCAGAGTAGCTAAGTGTTCCATTGTTATAGTATCATTGTATACCATATTCTCTTGGTTCTGCTTGCTCTACTAACAGGAGGATATTTTTTAAGTGCTTGCAAACCTGAAAGAGCTATATGTATGTCAGTTTTGCAAAAACCTCCTCTATTTCTCTGAATTTCTCCCATGTATCATTTATTATGACACAGTAAAGTTCCATGACATTTATGTATAATAATTTGTTCATTCATTCCCTAATTGATGAGTATCCTCTTTGTTGTTCCCCACCCCCCTTATCCCTGTCCCGCCCTGAGTGTAGCTGTTGATAACAGAAAGCACTGCTGTAAATATTTCAACAAACAGCCCTTGCATGGCCAGACCCCTAAGCCTGGAATTCATTCCTTCATACCTTCCCCAAATTATGAATCCTCACCTTCCTTCATATCTCAGCTCCATTGCTGCCTCCCATGAGAAGACTTTCCTTTTCCCTTAATTGTTAGAACTATCTTCCCCTCCTCAAATAACATGTCTACTCTCCTGTCTATAGGGTTGATATTGGATAGTCTACTTGTGGATTGGACTTACACCTCCTCTAGCAAAATGGAAGTTTCCTAAAGGCAGGATAGGTTTTCATTTTGTATTTACATGGCCAGATACCTAGCGCAGCGCTTTCCACAGAGTAGGTGGTGCAAAAAAAGAAAAAAACAAAAAAAAAAAAACGTTTGCTTGATAGAACTGAAGTTGAAAGGCCATCCTTTAAATATTTTGACTTCAAATTAGTGCAGAATATCCAGGCCAAGTTGAGGACACCAAGTAGCTGTAATTGTAAGAGTATAAAGAACAAGAAATCAGGCCAATGGTTAGGTCATGGAGCACAATCCCTTTATGGTATCTTTATGTGGAAAAAAATATTGTTTTTGGTTTTTTTTTTAAATATGAAAGACCGTGTTTTTTCGTTTACCACTTCTTGGATTTCAAATATATTCTTTCACTCTTCCCAAGAGGAGTAACTCATTAGAGATAAAAGAGAATGTAGAGATCAGAAATTTAGGACAACTTGATTTTATTTTAATTTTTTTTAATTTTTAATTAATTAATTAATTTATTTTATTAATTAAATTTATTTATTTAACTTTTAACATTCATTTTCACAAAATTTTGGGTTACAAATTTTCTCCCCTTTCATCCCCTCCCCCCCCCAACACCAAGCATTCTAACTGCCCCTATGACCAATCTGCTCTCTCTTCTATCATCCCTCTCTGCCCTTGTCTCCATCTTCTCTTTTGTCCTGTAGGGCCAGATAGCTTTCTATAACCCTTTACCTGTATTTCTTATTTCCTAGTGGCAAGAGCATTACTCGACAGTTGATCCTAACACTTTGAGTTCCAACTTCTTTACCTCCCTCCCTCCCCACCCCTTCCCTTTGGAAGGTAAGCAATTCAATATAGGCCAAATCTGTGTAGTTTTGCAAATGACTTCCATAATAGTTGTGTTGTATA
This sequence comes from Notamacropus eugenii, assembly GCF_028372415.1. Classification (NCBI taxonomy): domain Eukaryota; kingdom Metazoa; phylum Chordata; class Mammalia; order Diprotodontia; family Macropodidae; genus Notamacropus; species Notamacropus eugenii. The sequence goes on from NC_092877.1 coordinate 10,783,740, forward strand.
GGACTGACTATATTTCCCTCCATCCTGTCCTGTCCCCCATTACTTCTATTCTCTTTTGATCCTATCCTTCCCCATGAGTGTCGACCTCGAATTGCACTCTTCTCCCCATGCCCTCACTTCTATCATCCCCCCCACCCTGCTTGTCCCCTTATCCCCCACTTTCCTGTATTGTGAGATAGGTTTTCATACCAAAATGAGTGTGCATTTTATTCTTTCCTTTAGTGGAATGTGATGAGAGTAGACTTCATGTTTTTCTCTCACCTCCGCTCTTTATCCCTCCACTAATGAGTCTTTTGCTTGCCTCTTTTATGAGAGATAATTTGCCCCATTCAATTTCTCCCTTTCTCCTCCCAATATCTTTCTCTCTCACTGCTTGATTTCATTTTTTTTTAAGATATGATCCCATCCTCTTCAATTCACTCTGTGCACTCTGTCTCTATGTATGTGTGTGTGTGTGTGCATGTGTGTGTGTGTAATCCCACCCAGTACCCAGCTACTGAAATGTTTCAAGAGTTACAAATATTGTCTTTCCATGTAGGAATGTAAACAGTTCAACTTTAGTAAGTCCCTTATGACTTCTCTTTGCTGTTCACCTTTTCATGGTTCTCTTCATTCTTGTGTTGAAAGTCAAATTTTCTTTTCAGCTCTGGTCTTTTCATCAAGAATGCTTGAAAATCCTCTATTTCATTGAAAGACCAATTTTTCCCCTGAAGTATTATACTCAGTTTTGCTGGGTAGGTGATTCTTGGTTTTAGTTCTAGTTCCTTTGACTTCTGGAATAGCCTATTCCATGCCCTTCGATCCCTTAATGTAGAGGCTGCTAGATCTTGTGTTATCCTGATTGTATTTCCACAATACTTGAATTGTTTATTTCTAGCTGCTTGCAATATTTTCTCCTTGACCTGGGAACTCTGGAATTTGGCCACAATGTTCCTAGGAGTTTCTCTTTTTGGATCTCTTTCAGGTGGTGTTCTGTGGATTCCTTGAATATTTATTTTGCCCTCTGGTTCTAGAATCTCAGAGCAGTTTTCCTTGATAATTTCATGAAAGATGATGTCTAGGCTCTTCTTTTGATCATGGCTTTCAGGTAGTCCCATAATTTTTAAATTGTCTCTCCTGCATCTATTTTCCAGGTCTGTTGTTTTTCCAATGAGATATTTCACATTATCTTCCATTTTTCCATTCTTTTGGTTTTGTTTTGTGATTTCTTGGTTTCTCATAAAGTCATTTACCTCCATCTGTGCAATTCCAATTTTGAAAGAACTATTTTCTTCAGTGAGCTTTTGAATCTCCTTTTCCATCTGGCTAATTCTGCTTTTGAAAGCATTCTTCTCCTCATTGGCTTTTTTGAACCTCTTTTGCCAATTGAGTTAGGCTAGTTTTCAAAGTGTTCTTTTCTTCAACACTTTTTTGGGTCTCCTTTAGCAGGGAGCTGATCTGCTGTTCATGCTTTGACTTCATGTCTCTCATTTCTCTTCCCAGCTTTTCCTCTACCTCTCTAACTTGATTTTCAAAATTCTTTTTGAGCTCTTCCATGGCCTGAGCCCATTGGGTGGCCTGGGACACAGAAGCCTTGATTTCTGTGTCTTTGCCTGATGGTAAGCATTGTTCTTCCTCATCAGAAAGGAAGGGAGGAAATGCCTGTTCACCAAGAAAGTAACCTTCTATAGTCTTATATCTTTTCCCTTTTCTGGGCATTTTCCCAGCCAGTGGCTTGACCTCTGAATATTCTCCTCACACCCACCTCACCTCCTGATCCTCCCAGCCAGCGTTTGGGGTCTGAGATTCAAATGCTTCTTCCAGCCTTAGGGCTTTTGGCGGGGGCAGGGCTGCTATTCAGTGTGAGATTAAGTTCAGATGGTCAGGTCGGGGCAGGGCCGCCTCTCAGGCTCAGTTCCCTCAGGGGGTTTATGCACAGACCTTCCACACTGGATTCAGGCTCCCACCCAATTGGGGAGCCCTGGTCTGCAGCCGCCTCTCAGCTTCCACCTCCCGGGGGGGGCCTGAGTTATGGGGGCGCCCCACTCCCCTCTCAACCCGCCAAAGAGACTCTCTCACCGACCCCTGTCACCTTTGGGTGGAGGCACTTGTGTGGCCCGCTGGAGATCCCGTCCCTGAAGCCTGCTCGAATCTGCACCTCTCGGTGCTGTGGCTGTGGCAGGTCTGGGCTGGGCTCCATGTCTGCAGCACCTCGGACCTTTTGCGAGAGGTTTGCAGGTCCCTCTGTGGGTGGAGGGACCCGCGTGGCTGCTGGAGATCCCATCCCTGAAGCCCGCTTGGATCTTTTCCTCTCGGTGCCACGACCGTGGCAGGGCTGCACTCAGCTCCCAGTCCCGGTGCCCAGTCCGCAGCGCGAAGGACCCCCCGTGAGAGGTTTGCAGGTCTCTCTGGAACAGAAATCTCCCTCACTCCAATGTTCTGTGGCCTCTGGGTGCAGAATTCGCTGTGAGTTACTTCCCTGTAGCCGTTCTATGGGTTGTGGGTTTGGAGCTATGTGTATGTGCATCTTTCTACTCCACCATCTTGGCTCCGCCCCCGACAACTTCATTTTAAACAAGGGAGAAACAAAGGCTTGGTGCAGGGGGAGGTGGGGAGGGGGGTAGAGAATTAACTTGCCCAAGGTCACTTAGATATTAAATAAAAGAACCAGAACTGGCATGTGTACCTTCCACTTGTACTGCAGTGCCCACTCTCATTTTCCCATTCACCTGTAATACCTTCGTTTATAAATCTCAATATTTTGTTAAGTGCTAGTGTGCAATCCCTTATAGTACTGGCTAAACATAAGAATTATTATTCACAGTTATGGGGGGGGGGGTTTCTTCATTAATCAATATAACCAGAGAATCACTGTGGTCTCATGGATAGAAAACTGGACTTGTCTAGATGACTTGAGTTCAAGTTCTACCTCAGACACTTAGTATCATTGTGTTCCTGGGCAAGTCACTTAATTTCTATGTCCTCACTTTCTTCAACTGTAAAATGGGGTTTTATGAGGATCAAATGAGATAATATTTGTAAAGCATTTCCCATAGTGCCTGGCCCATAGTAAGTATTTAAAACTTCTTGTCCCTTCCCTTCCTCTCCCCACTCATAATATCACTTCCCTCCTGGGGTTGTTTTGAGGATAAATGAGATAATACTTGTACAGTACTCTGCAAACTTTAAAGTGTTCATATATCTAGATATAGATACACACGTGTATACGCACATGTGTGTGCGTGCATATGTGTGTGTCCATAAGGGCAGAACAGCAAGCTGGTTAGCTGTTCCAAGGACAGCATTTTAGTTTAGCTATAAAAAGAAAATTGTTGAAGCAAAAAAGCTATCCCAAAATGGAAGGGCCTCCTGCTCAGGTCAGGTCATCCGGGCCAACCTCTTCATTTCACAGGTGAAGAAACTGAGGCCCAGAGAGGTTGTCCCTTCCCCGGGATCATTGTAGTGGAATTCAGGTCCTGTAAATCCAAGTTCATTATTTTTTCTACTCTACCAACTTGCTTCTCAAAGGATCTTCAGGCTACTGAAGGGATGACCACTTGTATGAGACAATGCAGACGACATTCTATTGGGTTTGATTAGAAAAGTCTAAGGTTGGAACTCTAAGATTCTATGACAGTGTTTACAAGATAGGAGAAGGAGCAGTGAGGTGGTGCAGTGGATACCAGCCCTGGAGTCAGGAGGAACTGAGTTCAAATCTGGCCTCAGCCACTTACTAGCTGTGTGACCCTGGGTAAGTCACTTAACCCTGATTGTCTCCCAAAATAAAATAATATTAATAATAATAAAAGATAAGAGAAGGATAGACTGGATCCAAATAAAAACTTGTAATACATAGACTTGTACCTCAAAAGACCTGGAGAAGGGCTCTTGAAATGTATTCACTCTGGACAAATGCCTGTTATCATAAGATAACTTCTCATTTGTTCGTTGCACATTTTAAATTGACTGCTTTCAGATACAATATGAATGAAAGTATGAGTCTCATTAGTATGGACTGTATTTTGCCATTTGAAAAAGTATCAAACCAGAATTCAGAGGACCTGAGTTCATAAATCCTTCTCTGTTACTTATTACCTCCGTGATTTGGGGGTAAATCATTTCCCTGTCTGAGCCTTCCTTTCTCTTTTGTAAAATGGGTGGCAGTGAGGCCCAGTTAATAGGGTGCTGTCCAAGTCCTGCCCGTGGTCCTTTGATTAACTATGAACAAGTCACTTAACTTAATACAGGCAATTATAAATGTCCTAATTGTCTCACAAGATTATTTTGAGACTCAAATAGCACAATGTAAGTCAAATGTTTTCCAGTGTTTAAGGTACTATACCATCCATCATGAGGTACTGTAATACAATATAGTGTTTAAGTACTTTAATAATAACGATTATAATAGCAGCGATTATTGTTATTGTACCTTAAACACTGGAAACATTATTATTAGATTTTATTATCGTGAAGTTCTTTTCTAGATGTTAGCTATCTATAATAAGCCTTAGATAAATATTATTAAATAGAATTGATGATATGTTGAAGTTCTTATCTCTTACATTCTTCTACTTACATAAGGTATTTATGAAATTGTTATAAGCAGCACATGTGGTTTCATCCATGTGGGGAGCTAGTTCCTGCTGTGGAAATTCTCCACATGATGAGATTGGCAATTCTCTGTAACTTACAAGTTTTAAAGGCTGTCTGTGGTTGGAGGGTTTAAATCATTTGCCTATGGTCAAACAGCTGTTATATATCACAGATGGCACCTGAACTCAGGGCTTTCCGAGACCAATCTACTACACCACACTTCTCTTTGTAGAATTGTCTATAGGTAAGTAGATGATAGATAGACAGATGGATGAATGGATGGATGGATGGATAGATAGATGATAGATAGATAGATAGATAGATAGATAGATAGATAGATAGATAGATAGATGGATGGATGGAATGATGCATAGATAGATGGAAAGGAAGGAGGACAGAGACACAGAGAAAGAGAGTGACAGAGAGAGAGAGAGAAACACATAGAGACAAAGAGAGAGAGAGAGAGAGAGAGAGAGAGAGAGAGAGAGAGAGAGAGAGAGAGAGAGAGAGAGAGAGAGAGATGGCAGAGCTGGGTGGTAGAGTGGCTGGAGCCCTGAATCTGAAATAAAGATAAGTTCAAATGTGGCCTCAGACATTTATGAACTCTATGAACCTGGGCAGGGAATTTAACCTCTATTTGTCTCAGTTTCCTCATCCCGAAAATGGGATGATAATAGCACCTATCGTCCAGGGCTTTTAAGAGCATTAAATAAGACTGTTATTAGTAAACTGATTCATATAACTTCAAAGTGCCATATACATGCTAGTTATTATGAAAATAATAATAATTTTCTATAGTTTTTCATAGTTTATATAGATTATTATAGTACTTTAGTGCTTACAATTTTTTTTTCTTCCAAAACACACTTGTGAGGCAAGTAGCAATAACCTCAATTCATATTGTTCCGAGAAATTCAGTGACTTGTTTAAGGTCACACAATCTTGAGCCAAAATTCAAATCCAAGATTTCCCTTGACTCCAGACCCCTCACTCTCCTTTCTACTGTACAATATATTAAACTATGCACTTATTTAGATTCCTAAATTGAGCATAACTGAAGGCATGGTAACTTGTTTTATTAAATGCAAAGATGAAGGTGGGAGGAGAAACTTTAAAAAATGGGCATTTATTTGAGCAGTTTTATCTGTCATATCAGTTCAGTGAGGGTGTTAATATTAATAACAGGTTAAAATGAAAAGATTACAGATAGATCTTTGACATGAGAGCTTCTGAACTGAATCAGTCCCCTAATAATGCCTTAAATTCCCGCAGAAGGAAAGGCTGCAGAATAGGGAATAAGCAGGAGAGACGTAATCATGCCTCCCATTAGAGGAGAAGAAAGACACCATTTGCCAGGACAGGCTTAATATTTGGTAAATAAGGTTATTTCTGGCTGGGTTCTCCACTTAATGATTTCTTTGCTTCCCCTTACGAAAGAATTGCAACCAGGCTTCTCTTGAGGAGCCCCATTTTCCACGTTGCCCAGCCTCCCTCTGAAGCCTGATCTGAGCCTTGATGCTCAGGGTTGTTAGTATTCAGTGGCATCATTGTTATATCCATATTTATTGGTCCGCAGCTAAAATTAGGTTTGCTGAGCAAATAGATTTTGTGCAGTCATCCTCAACAGATCGCTTCCCAGAATGCCGAGGGACCCGCTGACAACTTGACTTACTTCCTCATTTGTCGATATGTTGTAATATTTACAAAATGAGAGAGGGAAAAATGGGACTAAAAGGGAAAAAATCCTGTAATCTGCCAGCATTAACCTTGGGAGGCTTGCAGAGAGTTATTTCAGAAGGGAGCAGTTTGCAAATAACACTGGAAAAAAAAGGAAGGCACATTGCTGGAGATCATTTCTAACTTGAGCTGGAAATCTGAGATGCCATGCCAGCTTTCTTCATGCTCTTGCATTCAGTCATTTCCAACCCCGTTTGGGATGTTTTGGCAAAGATACTGGAGGACTTTGCTATTTCCTTCTCCAGCTCATCTGACAGATCAAGAAACTGAGGCAAACAGAATTAAGTGACTTGCCCAGGGTCAAATAGACAGTAAGTGTCTGAGGCCGCATTTGAACTCAAGAAGATGAATTTTCCTGACTCCCAGACCAGAATTCTATCCACCACATCACCTAGGATACTGTCAAATTTTCTTTGCATTAATTGTTATTAGTTTATTGTATTGTAGACTTTACTGTATAATTTTAATATAAGTAAAGACAGCTGAATGTAAGGGGAATGTCTGTGTATTTGGTGTCAGAGAACCTAGGATTTAGATCCCAATACTTCCTTTGTGCCATGGGCAAGTCACCGCGGAGGGAGCATACTCTGATGGTTCAAGAGCTGGACTTGGAATTATGAAAACCTTTTTTCAAACCTTGCCTCTGACAGTTCTTACTTGTGTGACTTGAGCTAATCTCTTCAACTCTCAGACTGTCAGTTTCCTCATCTGTAAAACAAGGAGAATAGATGAGATGGTCTGTATGCTGTTTCCCAGCTCTATATATGGGATTCAGTGATATGTACCCCTTTTAGAACTCAGTTTCCTTATATGTAAAATGGTAGGATCATAGATGGAGGGCTAGAAAAGATCATAGGCCTTATCCAGTCCCACTGTCTAGTAGATGAGAGAATTGAGGCCTAAGAATGATTTTCCCAGGGTGGAAGAGAAAGGGTTTGAACTCACATCTTTTGAATGCAAATATTATACTTTTTTTTCTATAGTACTACCCTGCTTCTCATCCCTTCCAGCTCCATATCCTAAGATGTTACAGCTTCCTGCCTTAAATGAGTTAGAGAATTTGTCCAATTTTTTTCTTTCTGGGGTAGTCCATTGGCTCATTTGGGAATTATTAAATCTGCTTTTTGTGAGGTTGCCTTTCCCAGTGTAATTTTATGTTGTTCCTCAGATGGAACCAAAGAAATCCATCTACTAGCCTCTCCCTCTCCATCTTCCCTCCAAAATAATTCATTCTTACTTTGCATATATTCTGAATCTATATATGCATATATACATACATACACACACATATATGTATGAATGTATGTATGTATGTTTAATACACCCTTATTGTAATTGAATGTAAGCTCTTTGAAGACAAAACTGTGTTATATTGTTTTGGTATTCCCAATGTTTGACACTTAGAAAGCACTCAGTAAACGTGGATTTATAATTGAAAGATTGATTTTCTCTTGACCATCAAAGTCTTTATCATATACAAAGCCCTTTGGCACCTATGTGAGCCAAAGAGTGAAATGACCAACAAACGATTTCTTGTGTTCACTTATTAATACTTTTATTAAGCACCTACTGCAGGTCTGGCGATACGGTAGATACTAGGGATCCAAAAATAGTAAGAATAAAAAATTAAATCTATTGAAAACTTAAAAGTCTACCTAGATTGGGAACTCTTTGAGAGCTGGGGCTGTCTTTTGACTTTCTTTATATCCTGGAGCTCAGTATACAGTAAGTGCTTAATAAGTGCTCATTGACCACCCAAATGACTGTGCATACATGGAGGATAGATTAGGGCAGGGAAGTAGGTATGTTAATGAGTAAATGACAAGTACGGTATAGAGCAAGATAAAATGATGTCGTGTGTGTGTTGTAGTGAGTGATGAGTTCAGGAAGATGGTACTTGGATTGTCCTTTTTAACAGTTGGAGGTGAAGAAGGAAGGAAGGCAACCCAGGCTTGGTGAATGGCCAGTGCTAAGATGGGAAGGCAGGATATGAGATTTCATTATGAAGAGCTGCTAGGAGGTCAGGATAACTGTAATGGATACTGTATGAAAGACAGAGATAGCCAATAAGACTGGGAATGGGGTTGGAAGTGGTGAGCAGAGGCTTTCAATGCCAGCCCAAGGTTTTTGTAATTTATCCTCTAGCTAATAAGAACACACAGAAGATTTTTGAGAAGGGGGGTAGGTACGGTCATTTGTATTTGAGTGATACTACCTTCCCAGCTGTGTGGATTTTGAATGGAGGAGGGATGACCCTGGAGAAAGGAGACCACCATAGGTTAGTGAAAGGGGAAGAGCGATGATAGCTGTGCGAGTGGGGAAAAGAGAATGTATATAAGAGATGTCAGGAAGGTAGTTTCACAATATAACTTATCTGCTGATTGCTTATGAGGGTTGAGGGAGTATCAAGGATAACTCCACATAGGGTGCTTTGTAACTACTAATATTTCTGCTGAGTTGGACATGATATGAAAGTTAATAGACTCAGTGGGCAGAAGTTACAGAGACATAGATTTTGGTTTGATGGGAGGGATATTGTGTAATAGTGAATAGAACTCTGGGTGGAGAATCAAGAAAGGTCTTGAGTCAGACCTCGCTCAGACCCTTACTAGTTATATGACTACGAGCAAGAGTTAGTTTTCACTGGCTGGCTGACTGGCCTGCCCCCTCCTCATCCCTGCCTCCTGGCTCCCTTGGCTTCTTTCAACCTTCAGCGATTTTCATTTTCCCCAAGACACCTTTTCTCATCTTACTTGATGCCTTCCCTAGAAGGTTGTTCCACCCTTCAATTTATCCTGTATATATTGTATCTGTATATGGTTGTTTACATGTTCCCCCCCATTAGATTTCGAACTCCTTGATAACAAAAACTATTTTTTGCCATTCTTTAGATATGCAACATTTAGCACAATGTAACTGCGCTACATAATAGGAGCTTAATGGCACATAGCAGGAGTTTGATGAATGCTTATTGGCACCCAGTAGGAGCTTAATAAATGCTTATTGGCAAACTGGCTCATTGAATGACAGGACCATAGATTTAGAGCAGGAACAGATCTCAGACTTCCAGCATCCCTCCCATCAAAAGTAAAAAATAAAATCAGGATTTTAATCCATTTCACTGACTCTAAATATGGTGACCATAACCTTCCTGAACCTCAGTTTCTTAATCTGTGAAATGAGGCCAGTATCTATAATAGTTGAGGCAGCTAGTTAGTGTAGTCAGTAGAGCACGAGGCCTGGAGTCAAGGAAGCCTGAATTCAAATCCGCCCTCAAACACTTGTTAGCTGAAAAACTCCGGGCAAGTAATTTAACCTCTGTCTGACTCAGTTTCTTCATATGAGAAATGTGGATAATGATAGCTCTGTCTCCTAGATTGATGCAAAGATGAAAGAAAACATGAAATAATATTTATAAGATGCTTTTGAAACCTTGAGGCTACATATAGTTTTATATTATAGAAACATATATGTGTGTCTGTGTGTGTTGCCCATATAAATTGCAAGTCATTATTAAATAATTGGGCACAGAATTACCGTAAGGATAAAATGAGATAACTACCTATAAAGTGCTTTGCAAACCTTTGCTTCAGTACTGTGTACATGTCAGCTGTTATTATTGATTCAAGAAGAAATTAGTCATCCAGGAGATATGTTCACAAGTGGAATGGGCTGCCTCCAGAGCTTATGGGTTCCCTCCTACTGAATTTCTGAAGAAGTGTCTGGATGGTCATTTGTTTTATATGGGACTGTTATTCAGGTGCAGATTAGAGGACCTCTGAAGTACCTTCTGTAGCTCTTAAAGAGGATGGGAGATGTCACCAGTGAAAAAGATCCAACAAACCTATCCAGGTGTCCTCATGCTATGTTGCACTCTTGAATTACTTATTTTCTATATTGCTACCAAAACTTTGGTGAGAGGACTGGTTTTGCAAAGTATTTAAAATCTTCCAGATTAAAAAAAAATTCACATCTGCCAAGTATGCCCTGAGCAGCCAGTTCTCACCATCCATTATCCCTTTGTTTTGTCTCTTGGGACCAACTACCTCTGTTCATCACTGAGTATATAAAAAAAGAATTCTCCACATTGATTATTGGATCTTGGTGCGCTTTGTCCCTGTATGAATGCCACACTAAGGCACCATATAGATCTTAGCAGAAAATAACTGACTTGAGGGTCTCACCTTGCAGGAGAAGGGGAGATGTGAGGTGTAATTAATGAATGATGTAAGATGTTTCAACATCCTGATATGAAAGGCTCTTGGTCAGAGTTGATTATTGATATTTTACTCATCTGCAATGAACACCTGTTGAGCTAACAGTCCTTTAAATAAGCATGTGGCTACAAGAACATAGAGTGTTATGGAGGTATGTTCATAGAAGGAATCAGAGCTTTGAGCTGGAAGAGAACTTAGAAAGCATCCATCTCAACTCTCTTCTTTTACTTAGACAAAAAGAAATAAGGGGCCAAGGTAGTAAGCTGGTGTTACCTCTTTCAAGGTCTTCACATGGAAACTGGATTACTATTTTTCAGATATGTTATATTCAGGGTTCCCACTATAAAGTGTAAATGCTCACATTGAAAATTTAACAATCTGCTCTCTTATAAGCCAGTTAGAGCTGCAGCATACACTTGGACTAAGATCCTAAGTATAGATCTAGAATTGGAAGAAAACTCAGAGGTGCTTTAAATTATACTGCTCTAACATTAGTGATTTGAATCATTTTTTTCCCCTTTGGTGCTGCTTGATACTTTTAATTCCTTCCCTCAAGAATGGCCTTTGGCCTTTTATCAGTTGGGGAATGACTCTTATTATTACAAATTTGAATCAATTTCATATATATATATTTGAATCAATTTCATATCAATTTCACACATATACATGTTTCTCTAATAAATATTTCACTTCACATATGTTAATGGCTGTATTTTGGGTTCTCCTGGCTTTGAGTAAATTTAGAGTAAATGTCAATGGTAACTGTTTCTCTTTGGAACAGGAACCCTGAAGGTCTTCCCCTCCCAGCTTATTTTTTTTTTTAATTTTGCCTTGTTTTGTTTTCTTTTTAATTAAAGAGACCAACCCTTAACTAACTTCTTAAAGAGGTGAGACCTATTCCCTGAATGGGCATTACCCCACTTTAATTGAGTACCTGAAAAGCCCTTAGCCTAAAAGGAAAATTTCTCTCATTGCATCTTGGGCCATCTCCAGTCATCTTGATGAATATCTGGTCACTGGACCCAGATGGCTCAGGAGGAGAAAGTGAGGCTGGTGACCTTGCAGAACCCTCCCTCATTCAAATCAAACTCAACTGCAAGTCATATCATCATTTCCCTGATGTCATGCTCCTCTTTGAAAATGAAGGACAAACACAACACTTCACATATGTATATACATATTCATCAGAAAAACATGTTTTTAATATTTTTCCAAGTTATCTGTCTTATAATCTAAGCTTAATGGTTTCTTTTAAGGAAAAAAAAAAACTAGTTTACTATTAAATTGAATAAAATCAAAATGGTCAGTCTTCCACGATCTTCTCTGTCCCTTCTTTGGGCATGAATTCTTCCCTATTCATATTTCTGAAAATTCCTTCCTTATTCTCTGAGTTTGTTTAATATGTAACCTTTTGTACCTAAATCATGTATCCAAAGTTTCTTGTTTTATGATGTGAGGTATTGCTATAAACCTAATTTCTAATAGACTACTTTCTAATTTTCTCAGTAGTTTTTATTATTTGAGCTAACAAGCATCTATTTCAAATATAATTGGTGCCAGAAGTTAAATAGCTTTTTTTTCTCTCAATGCAAAAAGTCATTCATTTAGTACCTACCATACACACAGGACAAAAACGTGGCACTGTGTATAGAGTGCCAGACCTGGAGACAGGGATACTCATTTTCCTGAATTAACATTCAGCCTCAGATACTTATAAGCTGTGTGACCTTGGGCAAGTCACTTTTCCCTATCTACCTCAGTTTCCTCATTTGTGAAATGAACTGGAGAAGGAAATGGCAAATGCCAGAAATTTGTCAAGAAAACCCCAGATGGGATCAAGGAGAGAAGGGCAGGACTGAATAGTAATAACCAACACATGGTACTATGATTCTCTTGAGGATACAAATGTGAAAGTCAAATGGCCACTTCTTGCCCTCAGGGAACTACATTCTACTGAGGGTGGGGCTCAGAAATGGCATTATCCACAGAAACAAATACAAGATAATCTGTGAGTACAGGACTCCCAAATATTATACATAAAGAAATGGACTTGAAACCATGTCTATACTAGGGAAATAAGCACTGGCATTTATCCATATCACCTGGAAAGTAAAAGTGTACCTCCAAGAGGAGTAATTGCCTTGTATTTACTTTGCTGGGTTTGCTTTTCCAAGGGAAATGTTCCTCCATTTCATTGGAAGTTAGTAAGATGGACATTCATGTCTCTGACTTGGTTTGGTTGCCATTGTATCCTGATGTAGGGGGAGAGGTGAGAAAAGGAAAGTTGGAAGTAAATGACCTCCTAAAGCCTTTTTAGCCCCATAAATTTGTGTGAATAAAATGTCACTGATCAGTCCCAATGACCCAGCCTAAATTGAGGCACTGGTGCATTTTTGGCAAAATAGAAGCTATTGAGCCTATGGATGACCTTGTGAGAATGCTGCTGCTTCCTTTATCAATATTGCTGACTCTGAATATGATGACACCAAATCTTCATAGGGAGTACAACAGATTTAATCATTAGGATTAGAGGAAACATTAGCAAAATAATCCAAAGCACTCTGTGTGACTAGTATGGATGGGGGAAGAGATGATACTAGAAAACAAATTGAGGTGGTGAGTTCTAATTCAGAATTCTGGCAAGTGGGACAAATTCAACAGATGATGGCTTGGCAAGTATCTGAAACATGGTAGACAGTAAATATTTGTTGACTGACTAATGGAATTAGATTTTAAAAAAATAAAACAAGATGGAGACTGTTGCTGAGAAGACAATACCATGCTCCCACTTGTCCCACTCTTGACTATGGGTATCCCATGTGGCATGACTCCTGTACTTAGTGGTATAACATGATCAATCAATTTCTGTCATGAGATCTTTGCAGTGATTGAAGGCCAACTCCTAGAGAAGGGCATGAAGGCAGTAGGACCTTCTGAGGACAGAAGCCAGGAGTTGAGCAAGGGGTGATTGTAAGGTAGTTACATACAGCAGTATGATGCCAGCACACTGTGAATCAGTGAAGAAGTACCCCATTCCCCAATCCTGGTGCCCTAAGACAAAGCTCCAGTTACCTCATTCTAACCTGTGTCTAGTGAGACTCTACTTGGAATATTTGATGAATTCTGGATACCATTCATTTGGAAGGTTATGTAAATTATACAAAGTTGAAGGATTGTGGGAACTAATAAGAAAAATAGCATTGTTGAACAGCTTTCTTTTAATTTTATGATTTTGTGGAAACCTGGGATAGCGAAGGGGTATGAATTTCTAGAGCTGTTATCAGAATAAGAGACATTCAGTATGGAAAGTTCTTTTACAAGTGTAGATCAGCACCTTATCTCTAACTTAGAGTCTTAGGGACAGGCCTGGGGCTTCAAGAACAGAAGCTATTTAACTTGTTCATGATCATGCAGACAGCGTATGTTTGAGGCAAGACTTAAAGCAGGTCTTCCAGTCTCTAAGGACAGCCCTCTATCTGCTAAACCACATTGCCTCCCAGCTGCCTTTCAAAAATCAATTTAGAGTTGAATGGAAAACCTCAGTTATGGGTGGGGAATTCCCAAACACAAATATTAAAAGCCCAAAGTGTTATAGGGAGTTGGAATTACATGTAACCCAGAGTAAGGTAACACAAAATAGACTGGATTGAATACAGAAACTCTGGAGTCCCTGAAAGTCTTCTACGCAATCAAAATCATTGGATTAGGAAAGTCTTCCCAAGGGAAATTTTGGAAGCTGGGCTGCAGAAATGTAAGGCAAAGTTAGAGGAAACACTGAGAGCTGTTGCCAGTTTCTAATATCCATAATTAGGTGTGTTTGTGTGCATATGCACATGCACCTCTGTGTGTGTGTATGTGTGTGTGTGTATGTGTGTGAGAGAGAGAGAGAGAGAGAGAGAGAGAGAGAGAGAGAGAAACACACCTATTATTCAAAGGCATTTATAGCTTTTGCTGACTGTGTATTTCATGGTATAGTTAAGGGGTGATTTTATTTGGGTTTTGTAGTACACTTAGAAAAGAAAAGTGTAGGTTTTATTACACATAAACTCTTAAAAAAATTGCAGTAGAGTACTGAGCAAGTCTCCTTAGAGTGGGTAGAGACAGGTAGCCATTTAACCACCTTTGCAAGAGAGTGTGCGATCCAGAGGGGCTAGAAATCAGGCATGTGGTTACAATAGGAAAAAAAAAATTAATTAAAGCATGGTTGGTGCATCTTACCCTGTAGATGCCCCTCTTCATGGCATCTTAGCTGTCTTCTTTGAAGAGCTCAGGATTCAGGCTTCTCTTCTAGGCCCAGGAACACACATGGCCAAATGAGGTGGGCCATTGTCCACAACATGGCTACTCAATGGAACAATGAAGAAGGTTTCCTTGGGACAGATCTCAGCCCTGTTCCATGCCCTTCAGTCCTCCTCAAAGGACAAGGGGCTGGGAAATGAAAACGTATCCATAAAAAAGCATTATGTTAAACACCTAATGTTAGTTCTGGATACTGCAGTAGGGGGATTCAAGGATAAATATAAAGCCTTTGCTCCCTCAGGTAGCTTACATTACACTTGGGAAGGCAGCACATATATATTGGTATATATAAAACACATAGAAGGCAGTTTTGTATTGGTGGTGGAAGTGGGAGAGGTAAGGGAACACATACAATGCCAGGTGGCTAGAGCACCATTAGATCCTTTCTGCAATAATCAGGATGCAAATATATCTACAACTAGAAAAACTGTATTTTCCATGCCCCTTCCTGATTCCAATAAAAGAAAATGTGCTTTCCTTTCAAGAAAGGAAAATTAGCAACAGGTATTAAATATTGACATCATACCAGGAAATGTATTAATTCCTGGAGGTCCAAAGATAACAATTAAACAGGCCCTGACCTCATTGGGGGCATCACATGGGTGTGGATATGCATAGACAAAATAAATTCAAGGTGATGATGATGAGAACTTTTAAAATTATCTTTTTGCTTTCCTTTTCTCCTTTGTTGGAAGACCATGCATCCTGATCTTTAATTTGGGAAATATGAATACTGTCATAATGTCCAGAGCAATCTCCTTTGGTGGCCTTTCTGACACAATAGTATCGTTTGATTATTGGTCATGAGACTAGCTTTTGATTTCATTTTTTTAATTTGCTTGGCATTCTGAATTTATTAGCTTTCACTCTCCCTTTTTGGGGGGCATGATGTGGTTCTGCTGCTCTTTATCATTGTGCTTTGCATGTGTGTATGTATGCATGTATACATGTGTGTATATGTATATATGTGTGTGTATATATGTATGTGTGTGTGTGTATATACATATACATATATGTGTTTACACTCGACTTCCTATGTTCCTGACATATCAAACCCAAGATGCTTCTTTGTAGAGGCAATAAACTAAAATACTGGAATATATTTTGGTGAGGTTAACAGCTTTCCCCTTTGATTGAAGTCTACCAATTGCTGTAATACAATAGGACACAGATATAGATGTGCATGTCGATATAGATAGAACATATGTGCACACATCTGTATTCATGTAATAATATCAATGATTGCTAACATTTATTATATAGCACACTCAGGTTTACAAAGGGCTTTATAAATATCATCTCATTTGATCCTCCAAACAACCCTACAAGGTAGATGCTATTTTTACCCCCATTTTGCAGAAGATAAAACTGAGGCAGATAGTGATTAAATTATTTGTCTAAGGTCATACAGTGAAATATCTGAAGCCAGATGTGAACTCACGTCTACCTGCCTCTAGGTTCAGCACCCTATCCACTGAGCTACCTGGTTGCCTAGGTATAGCTGTGATGGGTGGAATTTAAGACTTGCTCTCAGGATAACTTTTTAAGTTATTCCGAGTTAAGAATTCTAGCTGTCCATATATGGGTTGTCTTGCAGAGGAAGGAGTTCTAGCCTTTTAGTGGTCTTCCAGAAAAGGCTGGATGAACTTGTGTTAGGTTTGGCATAGGGAGGATTCTTCAGTTGAATTAGGTGAAACTCATTGTTTGACTACAGAGGTCCTTTCTAATGCTGAAATACTGTGATCTCTCTGAACATTTCTTTTGTGCTGTCTCATGCTTTTCCTCATCTGTAGCCTGTAGTCTATTTATGCCCATGTTGAATCTTTTCATTGTCCTTTGAGTGACCTGTAATTTTGATTCCATGGAGATAGTAACAAGTCCATGATCCATGGCTCAGTAGCATCATCAAATGAATAGTGGCATTGAAAAGGATGGGCTTTTGTCTCTAGGATGAAATTTTTGTATTAAGTCCTAAATTGAGCCTTTCTCCAAAGGTAAAAATGATTCAAACCACTGACTAGGGGATCAAGGCTCCCTTTATAAATGTGCCTCCCATCTAACAGGTTTGCTTTGGTTCAGCAATATACCCTTAAAAAATGGGGCATGTAATTCATGTCTAATAATCCTAAATGATGCCTGAAGTATTGAACTCTAGCTTTAGAAAGACTTTTGTGCTTCTCACAAGGTCATTTAGAAAAAGTAGCAATGACTCCTGCTTAAATCTTCATTCTAATGTGTGTGATTAAGGGTAAAAGCTGACTTTAACAAGGTAAATGTGCACAGGAGCCAGCAAGTCATGTAGATTGACTGATGAGCTCCACCTGCTGCTTTCCCAGGTGTTTCTAAACTTGATGAAATAAGGATGAGCGCCTGTGTCAATAAAAGTGCCAAGACATTTTTTTTTCATGGTTAAAAATGTTTGGCAGACTTTAAGGGTTGACATTCCTCACATACCACCCCCATCATAAATCTTAATGGAACTCAATGCTTCTCTGAGTGGACCAAAGTCCTTTGGATTGAGTGAGAACATTCCATAAAACAGAGATTCCTAATCATTAGGGAAGGGGGCAAGATTTGTGGATAGATTTCAGGGGGCCTGTGAACCTGACTGGAAGAAAAGATGTATTTATTTCATTATGATTGGTTTCTTTTATAATTGTAATTTTATTTTATGCATTCAAAAGCAAACAAAAAAGAGAATATTCTGACACCATAGACTTTATCAGATTGGCTAAAGGGGTCCATGATAAGATGCTATAGAGGAGCCCCTTCTGAAAAGCAAAGGCAATACGCAATGACAGCCATTCTCAATTCCTACAAAATAGACTTAAGTTGTGAATCATCATAATTTGAATCAATTCAACAAATTTTTGAGAGGAAGTGGGGCAGAATGGATGTACAGTCAGTGTTGGAACCAGGAAAAAAGAGATGGTCCCAGAGGTTCCTTCAGACTCTAGGTTTCTAATTTTGTCACTTGGATTCAGGTCTTACTAATGCTACTCATTGACTCATCATCCTCAAGTTACTTAACTTCACATTGCCTCCAAGCATTTCTAAAATCATATCAGTCACAGTTGATTTTAAAATATGTGCTAGTGGAAGGCCTTTCCACCCTGGAAGTTCCCTATACTAACAAAATGCCTATATAGATTTTTTTAAATAAAGCTATATGAATGATACTTTGTTCATTAAGCAACAGATTGTCTTGGATTCAAGATGTAGCCAAGAAGCATATGGGGTAGTTCACAGGACTGGAAGTCAGCAGCCAGCAGCAATAAATTATTGTAATAACTGTATTACGTAATCAATATCATATCGTGTTGTGATATTGCAGAAAGAATAATACAATTTATTCATATAGTCCTTTCTAAACATTATCTCACTTGAGTCTCACAAGAACCCTCAGGTAAAGTCTACGCATATTACCTTTCTCATTTTATAGAAGAGGATACTGAGGATCATTGAGGTCAGTGTCACAACAGCTAGTTAACGTCAGAGTCAAGATTTCAACCATGATCTTCCAAACTCCAAGTCCAACACTGTCCATGAAATACCATGAAGCCTTTTGGGAGCTTGAGTTCTAGTCATGGCAGCTAAATGGCACAGTGCACAGAACACCTAATCTGAAAGCAAGGCAATCTGAGTTCCAATCCAGCCTCAGACACTTACTAGCTGTGTGACCCTGGGCAAGTCATTTCACCTCTGTCTGCTTCAGTTTCCTCATCCGGGAATGATAATAGTGCTTAAATCCTGGGGTTGTTGTAGGGATCAAATGAGGTAATAATTGTTAAGGAAGGCACTTAGTGTAGTAGCTGGCACATAGTAAACACTCTGTAATTTTAGTTATATTATAATTGGAAGGTACCTTTGAGACCATCTTGCCTGCCTTTTCATCCCCATTTTATAGTTGAGGAAACTGAAGACCAGTGAGTAAGTGACCTGTCAGAAGTTGCGCAAGTAGGTAGCAAGTCCCAAAAGTGGAGCTCCAAACCTACTGTCCTCCTTATGCTCTTTGCTTAAACTCCTTCTATAGGTGGGACCCTGAGCCAGTCTTTTTCACCACTTTGGAGCTGTTTCCCATTCAGAAAAATGGGAATAATAATGCTTGAACTACTTTACTCACAGGGAAAACACCTTGTGTAGAGTAAAACATAACATAGATTTGAACTTTTATTAGCTACCAAGGTATAAATCAAGGATAATAACTTTCCAACTTGTTCCACTTTAAGAACTTTTTTTCTTTAGCAGACCACTGTCAAGATCTTGAAAGTTAGGCTGAATATTTTCTTTCACTAGAGTATATTTTTATCCCACAGAAATTGAATCTAGATTTTTTTTTAATTTTTCTGTGATCCTCTGTATGACCTCTGTCCCCTGGTTTCTCCCACTGGGCTAACTGAATTGATTTGTAAGCTTTTCCACGTTTCCCTCATGTTTCACTGACTTTCTTTCTTCCTGAAATCAATTTCATCTTTAAAACTTAAATGTAGCAGAAATATTTTTTGGAAGGAAAGATTACAATTGTTATGGGTATGTAACTCTCTAAAATTAATGAGAATTATAGGTCATGGGCTAGAAGCAGATTTGAATGCAAAGCATTTTCATAAAGAATATTATTAACTAAGTGAAGTTATTCAGACATCATTACTGGAGAAACTGAACTGTTCAATTGTGTAGAAGCTTCAGTTGGCTGGAATATGAGCCTACTTCACAGAAATCACTTCTAACCACAGATTGTCATTAATCCCATAGACAGGATCTTTGTTTTGGACAATTGCTTAACCCATGACTTATCTCCTTTAGGACAGTAAAAATTTCAAAGCTTTCCTCAGGGGATCTGATATAACTGATCCAAATTTCATAGTAATTAAACCAAAGGAAAGACTCCCCTTTTCATCAGTCATTCTCTCTCCATATGATCATCTGTAACTTTAAATTTGCATTTTTCACTGATGTTCGTGCGGATTCTTTGTGTATGTAGCAAAGAAGAACTAAGCATTGATGATTCATATGAAAATTGATGATTCCTTATAGGAATCACTGGATTAAGAGCAGGAAGGGACATTAGCTCTTTAAACATCTATTCCAAACTCCTCATTTTCTAAAGGGGGAATCCAGAAAGGACGTATCACATGAACAAAAAGCAACCAGGAAGTAGCAAAGCAATCAAATGCAGTTATAAATCCAGTGGTGATTTCTTATAATTTCCAATATTTTTTTTTCAAACCAGTGCATCATTAGTTAGTTATATAACTAAAGAAAAAAAAAGAAAGCAAGTTGCTGAAAGCAAAGGAACACAAATTAATTGATGGTCTCCATGGGGCATTGGCATCCATGCTGTGCTAAATGATCTTCGTGTACACAGAAGGTTTGTCCAGTCCGGTGGAGGTCATAGGTTCTTTCTTTGATGGGATGACAGCATCTTACATTCACTGCCCTTGCTTCCTGGTTGTTTCTGAATTGTCTCTACCAAGAGAAATGAACATTTATAACTATGAACCTTGAGTAGATCTTCTTTCTCCTGCAGAACAATCTGGATTCAGTTCCTTCTATTACAGCAACATGGAGAGAACCACAAGTTCTTATTATGGGAACCTTGTTATCAATGCCATTTCTTCAGGGCATTTATGAAATGCGTGCTATCCACAGAGCACAGTATGAAGTGGGAATTCAGACAAGAGTTTGTCTTTGCCCTCAAGCAGTTAAACCCTGGTGTGTGTGTGTGTGTGTGTGTGTGTGTGTGTGTGTGTGTGTGCGTGTCTTTGTTTTTTTGTTGGGGGGACAAGTAGTGGGCATAGATATGTACCTAAGTGAAAAAATGTACAATATAAGTGAAAGGTGGGGGTCAATTGAGTTTAATCAGCCCTCCTTACTTTAAGTAACTAATAAGATACTAAACCTTGATATCTTTATTAAATGTGAACACCTTCATTGAATCAATCTGTGAATATTCTAGTCAGGTAAGAACATCTCTATTGAATCAGCAAAGGCATTTCAACTAAGTACTACATATTTTATATTCAGATTGGTTGGGAAGATTATTCATACCCTGTGGAGGGCTTGTATAAAATCAGTAAGCTATTTTAAAATTGAGCATTCGAATGTCTGGCAAGTTAGTGGTGCAAACCATTCTAGTCAAAGCCTGGAGAAGAAATTACTTAAAGAGGGAGAATATGTTGGCCTCCTTCTCTCGACTGAACCAGAGGAGAAGGTCAGATAATTCAGACTTTTTTATTGGCATCCTATCTGTGTCCACTGCACAGCAGTAACAGGCAGAAGAGTCTGCTTCAGTAGCTAAGGGCAAGTTAAACTCACAGAGAAAAAGGAGCCCCAAGACTCTACCAGAAGCCAATTACCAAAAATAAATAACTAAGTAAAAATATCATGCCTAAAGAGGAACTTCACAAATAAACCTTTAAGGAGAAAATGGGTATTGAGCAACTAAGAACCCTTTCTCTAAGCTTGAATCCACTTCACACGAGACTTTGTATGTACTGTTTGCCCCAACTACTGCTACTAGCCAACATAGTAAATATTCCTTTCTAAAATCTGAATAAGTCTGGCTGACTAATTTATAGCAACTGATAATCATGTGTGAAGCACACCAGTGGGGGCTCATGAGCTTAGGCATTAGAAATACACTAAGCAGACTTTCAGTATCCAAGTTAATTACCTTCTGAACACCCAACAAGCCAATGTGAGTGGAAACAGACAAGATCTGTTGTAGAGTATATACTACATATAAAACAGAAATTCAAAGTATTTTCAAGGAGGTGGAAAGTGCTAAGAATCAGGGGATGCTCCATGTAGGAGGTATAATTTCAGCTGAACACTGAATGGTGCCAGAAATTATACAATACGGAAAGTACTGAAATGGAAAGAGTCCAGAAATAGATTAGAGAATGTGGGTTCAAATCCTACCTCTCTGAAGTTTTGTGACCTTGAGCAAGTCACCTAATGTACTTGTACCTCAGTTTCATCATCTGTAAAATGAAGGTGTTGAAAAAGGTGGCCTTTGAGTTACCTTCCTTCTCTAGACTGGTGTTCCTGTAATCCTAGGAAGGAGAGTATTCGAAACAATGGGTGGGGAGAGGGGTGAAGGGGTAAGCAATATGCTGTACAAGAGATAAAATGTTGGGTATGAGAAAGAGCAAGGAAGCCACTTGGATTGGAAATGTCTCAGCTGAGATTCTGGGTCCCAGCTAGAGATTCTAACCTAAGTAGTTAAAAAAAATAGGGAATGTGGAAGCAGAGGAAGAGAAAAAGGAAAAGAAGGAGAATTCTTCTTTGAAGGTTGCCTGCTTGCAAGAAGTTAAAAATGACACCCCAAGAGACTCTCTGTTCCTAGGCAAGATTTGCATGATAATCCTTTAACAAAGAGGAATTTCCCTTCCTCTTTCCTCCTTTCTTTGAACAAAACAGATCCAACTCATAACTCTGTTTGCACTGTGGAGGCCAAGTTCCCCTGCCCAGGAACCCTTTTTCCTCTCTGCTTTTCTAAGGCTATGCTAATCCCTTTCTCTTTTTGCTCTTCGCCCCTTTGGGGCTCCCCCATTAAGAGTCCCTTTCAATTCTGTCCGCCATATGCAGTCCTTGTGCTCTTCCATTGCCCCTACACACTTGCACTCACTTTGCTTCTCAACTACACAGAAGAATTGTTGGCCTCTTAGCATTCATCCAGTCTAGTCTGGTTCAGAAGGATGGTTTTTATTCCTTTTCTTGAATTCTCAGCAGGGGTTTGCTGCCTATTTCTGAATGTTAATTAGGGGTTGGCTCTGTAGGATTAATCAAGCTAATGAACTGTCCCAAGGTGGCCTCATTGACCATCTTAGCTTTTACTGGCCTGGAGTAAGTGGTTAATCTGTAGCACCTTCAAGAGTTGCAGTTCTTATATCTAGGTGGATTTGTTTTGTTAGACCCTTGCTTCCTGAATGTCAGCATAGTACAGTGGCTGAATAGTTGGCTTTAGAATAAGAAAGAACCAAATCCCAAGTTCTGATTATTGACTGGGTGACCTTGGGTGAGTCTGGTCTCACTTCTCAATACCACAGGCAAGACTCAGAGCAGGTGACACTTTGTATTGACAGAGAAGGGTTTGTTTAATGTGAATTCTCTATACCGATGAAATGATGGGTCTGGTTTAAAAAAAAAAAAAGACTGATACCTTTACGGGATGTGTTACTCAGGGAGCTCTTATTGACCAGTCACAAGAGGGTCATGGTAGAAAGCTTTTTGCCATGCTGTGAACTTCCTAGTTTCCCGAAGATGGTATGCTGATATATTTTCTATATCAGAGCATTTATTTCATATGCTTTGCGTGATCACACGTATATAACCTATATAAAATTGCTTACTGCTTCAGGGAGGGGAAGAGGAGAATGAGGGAGAGAATTTGGAACTTTTTTTTTAAAATGAATATAATTTTTTTTTTATACGCAGAGCTGGGAAAAAATAAAATAAAATGACATTTATTTCAGACCCAGAAAAGAAAATTTGTACCACCAAAGTCCTTGGCATATTCAAATGGTTCAACATTAGAAATGAAGATGATTTTGTTATGTAAATAACACTAAAGAAAATGTATCACCAACTTCATTGACGTTGTCCCCTAAGGACCACTGTGCCTTTCTATGGGACTTGAAATTGAATCTATCTATGTGGAATTTTCTCTATTACAATGTGAGCTAACTTTAAGATCAGAGACAGTTTCCCTTTGCTATTTCTACCCCTAGAGCTTAACACATGCATGGAATATAGTATTCACTTAAACATTTTTTTTTCATTTAAAATAATCCAAACACTGCGCCTATGGAGATGGAAAAATAGATGGTCCCAGGAGAAAGGTATTGCAGTGGTTTGGGATTGGATAAAAAAAAGACTGGTCATCCAGAGGACTTGGAGATTTCAGGAACCAAGTCAGTAGTGTCCAACCTCCCCTGGAGAGAAGCAAGCCCTGTGAGGAGGATGCATATCCTAAGACATTGGTGCTCTTTGGTAAAATCCTCTCCCTTCCCTCCTCTTTTCTCCTCTCTCCTCTATCTACTCCCCCTCCAATTCTGTTTTAAGTACATTTATTTTAAGCAGCTGCAGTTTTAATACCGTGAATTCTCTCTCTCTATCAGCACAGATCAGTCTCAACAATTTAAATGATCTTCAAGAATTCTGTAACTGAAAAATTCATCCCTTTGTGACCAAACCTGCTGGTGAGTTTCTCTAAATGTAAGTAGGTTGGTCACCTGATGCCAACATGAAGTTTTTTCCAGCTTGATAAGAACTACCAAAGCATGTTCCCTGTTGGTCTGTCCTTCAGGAGATGAGATAATGCTATGGTTTAGGTACTAGACCTGGAATCATGCTTCCTAGGTATGTGACCCTGAACAAGATATTTCCCAGGCCTACCGCTCTTTTCACTGTGTCACCTGGCTGTGTCACCCTGTTAGTAACCCTAACAAGTAAATAATATAGATAAGATTCAAACCTAGTCAATCAGTCAGCACTTAGGAAGCACCTACTTTGTGTTAGTCACTGTACTCAGTGCTAGGGGTATTAAGAAAGGCAAACAAAGGAAAAAATAGTCCTTATCCTCAAGGAGATTTCAATCTAATGGAGGAGACACTATGTCTGTATGAACAAGATATATACAGGAGAAATTGAGCAGAGTCTGAGAGAAAGGTGCCAAATTTAGGAGGACCAGGATGGGCGTTTTGTACCAGGTGGGTCTTTTTTGGGACTTTGAAGGAAGCCAGGGAAACCAGGAGACAGAGATGAGGAGAGAAAGCATTCCAGGCATGGGAGAAAGCCAGGAAACAGACTCCTAGTCAGTAAGTGAAGTATTATGACTGAGGAACATCCAAGAGGGCCCTGTGTCCCATCTCCTGACTCTAAGCCCACTATAGTCCCCTGACAACCTACTTACCTTTGCTGCTGTGTGATCTTTGTACGATCTTTGCCCTGTTTGATTATACATTCAGTTCCTGGTGAAACTTCCCTCTAGATTCTTTGCTGTCTTAACATCTCCAAACAGCTTTCTCTTAATCTTACAGTTGATCGTCTCTGTGTTATGCTGCTGATTTTTTCTACTTTGTGTTCTTAGGTCTGCACACAGACATCAAAGAGAAAAACAATCTTTTATTATACCTATTCCATGCTCATTGCAACCTTTAATTACAAGCCAATCCTTTGAAAAAAGACAGCTTGTTTGCCTGCAGGTTGTACTCCCTTCCTGTCGGAAGACAGATAGAAATCAACATATTTCCTTACTGTGGCTCACAAAGTTGGGGAGTATGGATGAAAATCAATTTATCACATATTTACAAAGGCCATTATAATAAGCTGTCTTAAGCATGTGGGGAGGTAAAACTATATACTTTCTGAACTCAAGAATCAGATTATTTAATTTCACAAATTTTTTTTTCTGACCCTATGATAGCAGGAAACCTAATCAATGCCTCTTCCTCAACCCCTCCCAGATCCCTGATGTAGAGCTAGATTTGTTGGGGTTTGTCAGCATAGGTCAAGGCCCCCAATATTCTGATGCTCCATGAGTTTGGGAAAGGCTGCAATAGACAGTTTAGACAACCCTCTCTGCATTTTCTTTTCTTTATTTATAAAATGGAGATGACATGCCAATTTCCCTACAGACTCATTAGATCACAGATTTAGAGCTGGAAGAGACCTTAGAAGTCATCCAGCCCAACTGAGGCACAGAGAGGGAGATTTCCCCAAGGGCATATAGGTAGCATGTGACAGAGAGTACTTCAACCCAGGTTTTTTGCCCCTGAGTCTACATTACTTTGTGTTTTCCTCCCCCGTAGGAAGTAAGCTCCTTCATAGCCGATTGTCTTTCTTGCTTGGTGTTATAGCTCTAATGCTTAACACAGTACTTGGTACAGAATAAAAACTTTTTTTGAGGCAATTGGGGTTAAGTGACTTGTTCAGGATTACATAGTTAATAAGTGTCTGAGTACAAATTTGAACTCAGGTTCTCCTGACTCCAGGGCCAGTGTCCTATCCACTCTGCCACCTAGGTTCCCCATAATAAGTACTTATTAAATGCTCTTTCTCTCCCTTCTTCCTCCTACTCTTTCTTCTCCTCCTTCTCCTCCTTCTCCTTCTCCTCCTCCTCCTGCTTCTCCATCTTCTTCTTTATCTTCTCTCTCTCTCTTACACACACATACACACACACACACGTGCACAGGCACATACACATATACACACACTCATTCTAAGTACCATATGCTTTATGGTATTCCTGTTTTTTGACACTACTCTTACCACTATGAAAAACAAAACAAAGCAAAACCCTGCATTGCTTGAGATTCAGGAAACTTGTGTTCTAGTCCTGGCTCTGATAATAATAGCTTTCTTTAAGTAGCCATTGACTAGTTGCCTATATGGATCTCAGTTTCTCTCTGTAATGGATAAAATAGTACTGAATAATTGTCAAGGTCCTTTTCATCTTGATTCAAAGATGCGAAAAGTGTTTTAGAATTTGGTATAATCTGATCTGCCTTTATGGACTCCAAGATTTGATCATTCTGTGTAGAGCTGCCATGATCCCCTGGACCCTTGTGTATGATGAGGTCACCAGAAAGCGAGTATCCAAACTGATTGTACATTCTGAAATTGACTTCATGAGAACAGTGGTAACGACCACCTTCTAGATGGGAAGTCCATTAAGTTTAGAACATTGTTGAATATTGATGTGATCTCAAGCTGCCTTACCAGAGATAATGATCAGCTCGCTGTTTATACCTTGAGTAGACCACATCTGGATTATTATGACAAAGTTTAAACACTACAGTTGCACAATGTCATTAGCGAAGAAGACATCTAGAGAGTGATGAAGAATTTCAGGAGAATGACACATGAGGAAGCACTTAAGGAACTGGAAATGTTCTGTTAGGATAAGACTCAGAAGGGAGGTCATGATAGCTGTCCTCAGGTCTAATGGGTTGTCACCTAGAAGGGGAGTAGACTTGTTTTCTTTCCTCCCAGAGAGTAGGATGAGCATCACTAATTAGAAGCTAAGAAGAAATAAAATGTAGCCTTGTTATCATAAAACTTACTTAAAATTTGAGCTATCCCAAAGTGGCCGATAGTGGTTTCTCCCCTTGTTGAAGATCTTTAGGCAACAGTTGCATTACTAGTGGTCAGCTGTGTTGTAGATAGATTTTTTTTTTTGTACATGGATCTTTTTTCTTTCACATCTGGACTAGGCTAAGTGGTCACTAAGGTCTCTTTCTGTTCTGAAGTTCTCCGTTCTATGACGTTGTTGTTCGGTCGTTTTAGTCATGTCATACTCATTGTGTTTCATTTGGGGTTTTCTTGGCAAAGATACTGAAATGGTATGTCATTTCCTTCTCCAGTTCATTTTACGGATGAGGAACTAAGGCAAACAGGGTTAAGTGACTTGTCCATGGTTATCCGGCTACTAAGTGTCTGAGGCTGGATTTGAACTCAGAAAGATGAATTTTCTAACTTCAGACATAACCCTCAAACCAGCATGGTCTCTAGCTGCCCCAATTCTGTGATTAGAGGTGGAGAAATTCCTAAAGTTAAGCTGTCCAATCCTGGTCACTGCTAAATCAGAAATTATACGCAAAAGATAGATTTCAGACAAAATCCATGAAAGAAAATGACGGGAGATGGAGGGAGGAGAAGAATGGGAGTGAAGGAAAATAACACAAACTCTGACCTTGAAGTCATGCTCCTGGGTTCAAATCCAGTCTTACATGTATTAAACATGAATATTTCACCTCCCTTAGCCTTAATATTCTTATCTGTAAAATGAGCATAGTGACATTTGAACTTTCTCATTAGGTTATTATGCAGAAAGTACTTTGTAATATTTAAAGGGATTTTATAGAAAATGAATGGCACTTATTATATTGTTACTATTATTGTTAAATTCATGAATTATGCTTGACTTTATATAGTTCCTCTCAAAGGAAAACCACTTGTGGAAAGTGAGGCTTCCGCCTTGATGGCAGCTGATTAATTAATAAAAATGTTTGCGTTTCCACAGATACCTTTGCATTTCATAAATAATCATAAGGTCAGTGACCCATCTCTGTAGTGCTTTACGGTTTCTGATGCGCTGTGATCCTAGCCCTGTGAAATGCATAAAGCAAACAGAATCACCTTCAATTCACAGAAGAGGAAACTGAGCTGCGAGACAGTAAGCTCCATGCCCGTGGTCACACAGCTACTATGTCTTAGAGTTGGAATTCAAACACAGTGATTTCAAGTCTAATATTTTCCTGTAACAACACAATGACCATTATCTTCATCATCATCATCATCATCATAGTTATTATTTATGCAACACTTCAAAATTTGTGAAATGCTTGCACCCAGCTTGAGGATTACTTGCCACTATTTTCTCCATTTTACAGTTGGACAAAATTACAGAGGTTAGAGGACTTGCTCAGGGTCTTTCTCCTAGCTTGTATGTCCTAGCATTGGAATTCAAATGAAGACTTAATGATTTTGAATCTGGCATTCTTTCAATTGCACCAGTGTAATGCTAGTAACAATGGCAACTTCAATAATGATTGTTGGTATTTAAGGAGAGCTTTAAGGATTACAAATCCCTTCATAAATTTTTGCTCTTCACAACAAAACTGGGAGGTAGCTGCTATTATTTTCATTTTACAGATGAGAAAACTGAGGCACAATCTGATCTGCCTTTATGGACTCCAAGATTTGATCATTCTGTGTAGAGCTACCATGATGCCCTGGACCCTTGTGCATGATCAGGTCACTAGAAAATTACTGTCCAAACTGATTGTACATTCTGAAACTGACTTCATGAGAACAGTGGTAATGACCACTTTCTAGATGGGAAGTCCATTAACTGAGGCACTGGGGTTAAGTCACTTTCTTAGAGTCATTAAGTTAATAAATGTTCAAGACTGGGATTTGAGTTTAGGTCTTCCCAATTCTAGGGAAAGCAACACGCTAACCACTGTACCACCCAGCTGCACATATGCCATTGTTACTTTTCATATGATAGTATATAGAGCTAGCTAGAAGGAACCTGAAAGGTTATATGAACTAATATCAAGCAAAAAAAACAAACAAAACTGAAGGATCTGCAAAGAGAAATTAAAATACTTTATTTAATATCTGCAAACTATGAGCAACTTCCCTTCTAAGATCAAAAATCCAAGCAAAAGCCTTTTGTTAAATGATTACCATGATGCCTAATACTCCTACTCACCATTTTTTTCTATGCTATGGAACTTTTGGCAGATAAGGCATTAGATATGGAGTCCCAAAACCTGGGTTCAAATTTTACCTCTGCTGCTTTCTACCTATGTGACTTTGGGCAGGTTAGTTTACTTCTCTGGGCTTCAGTTCCCTCCATTTGTAAAATGAGGTGTTTGAAGAAAATGGACTCTTAGGGCCCATTCAGTTCTAAATTATATAGACATCAACTGGAATGCTGCTGTGACACCATTCATTGTAGGAAAAAAAGAAGTCAGTCTTTCATCAGCTCATCAAAACTGGTTTTCTGCTAAAATATCAAAAATAGTAAAAACAAATAAATCTAGCATTGAAACAAAGAGTGTTGGACTTGGAGAAGGGGAGATTTGGGTTTTGAATTCTGCCTCTTACAGAGCAGCTAGGTGATACAGTGGATAGAGCTCCAGGGCTGAAGACAGGCAGATCTGAGTTCATATCCAGCCTGAGATGCTTACCAGCTCTGTGACCTTGGGCAAGTCACTTAACTCTGTTTGCCTCAGTTTCCTCCTCTGTAAAATGAAGAAAATAATGCCTATAGAATGTAATCCACAGTATTATTAAGATCAAGTGAGTTAATCTTTGCAATCTCCCTTTGTAAACCAAGAAACACTATTGTGAAGGTCATGAGCTATAAGGATATCTAAAATATGTATATATGATAATGATCACCTCTCTGCTTTTACCAGAAAGGCCCCTAAAAGTCATTCCTACAAAGAATTGTCTTTCTTTGTTTTACATAGAATGTCATGGTTACAAAGCATTTTACATCCTTTATCTCATTTCTCACTTCAACCTACTAAAGACTATAGTACAAGTATTGTCATCACCATTTTTACAGGTGAGGTCTTTGAGACCATTACCCATGGTCAAATGGATAGTCAATGGCAGAGCCAATTGAAGTCAGCTCACTACTCTATAGCAGATACTAAATCATATCAGCTCTAGTCAGCTTAACCAACATATCATGGCCTTTTGATCCTGGGATGGTGCAGTAGCAATGCAATATTCACAGTGCCTACAGTGGCCATAAATATGCCAGTGCAATTCTGAGTCACGAAATAACAGATTCTCCACACGGAAGACAAAACCAAAACATTTATTCAGACACCAGAAAGCCAAATCCATCATAGTAACAAAGAAGTCTATACACAATAACAATGCAGAGCGCAATACCATCCTCAAGCCTTCCCCTTGTTAGGCTTCCCTCATACCAGGTCCCTTAAACAAAATGCTCTTGTCTCATTCACGGCCAGCTGCAGGCTTGCCTGCATCCTTCAGTTCTGACCGCTCTCTCACTAATTTCCCCTCATCTCTGCTCTAACTCTGCTTCTTCCTTTCCCGCCCTTCTTATTCCACCCTTTCCTGTTCCATGTGACCTGACTATGTGACTCAGGTTTCCATGTGATCTAGGCAGGTCGCATGGGCCTATTAATGAATGGGAAATATATTCCCATTTAAATTACCTTTACAGATGGGGAAAGGTGGGAATTTTAAAATCATTTATTTGATAGTAGTGGAAGTAGAAATTCACTAGGTCCAGGATGACACTGCAAACAGTCTTGAATAGCTTTGGTTAACTAAGGACTTGAGTCCTTTGGGTGCCATCTATGATTTCAGTGAGTTTCAGTCTCAATGTGGATTAACATGTTCTCTGCTGTTTCTATTTTGTTAGTGGTACCTGGGGCACTGAAAGTAAGTGACTTACCTAGGTCAAACAGCTGGTATGTATGAGAAGCAAGATGTGAACCCAGGTTTTCCTATCTTCATGTAAAACTCTTTATTCACAATGCCATATTGTCTCTTCAAGTGTGATAGGACAACTGAAACAGTGGATATGATCTTGGTGTTGGTTAAAGAAGAATAACATCCAGGAATAAGGAAGAGGTAATCCCCTTTTCACACTAACCAATCAGATTACATCAGGAGCATGGTATCGTATTCTTGCCCCATCACATTTTCTTACAGTTCAGTCATTTTTCAGTCATGTCTGATTGTTTTGTGAACCCATTTGGGGTTTTCTTCATAAAGATACTGGAGTGGTTTGCCATTTCCTTCTCCAGATCATTTTACAGATAAAAGAACAGAGGCAAAAAAAAGTTTTAGTGACTTTCCTACGGATACACAGCTAGTAAGTATCTTAGGCCACATATGAAATCAGAAAGATGGGTCTTCCCAATTCCAGGGCTGGTACTTAGTCCACTATATCACCTCGCTGCCCTGACTACCTCTTAGGAAGGACACTGATGGTCTGGAATGTCTCCCAGGAAGGGTGTCTGTAGTGGTGAAGCCCTATCTAGTTTATGCCATGTGAGAAACAGCTGAAGGACTTGGGGATGTAGGCCTCAAGATGTCTGAGTGAGACCTAGAAGCTGTCTTCATTGATCCAAAGGTCAGTCATCTAGAAGAGAGATTTGACTTGACCTCTTTGGCCCCTGAGGACTGAACTAGAAGCAGGGGATAGAAGATGCTTAGAGTTAAATTTAGGTTTTTCTTCAGAACAAAACTTCTGAATGATTAGAGCTACCAGAAGTACCATGGGCTGCTGCAAAAGGGGATAGAGCCATGCTTTCCCCTCCCAACTATAGGCCTGCAGACAATGGCTGGATATTCATTTATCAAATTCTTTGTAGAGTGGTACCTCTTCAGTTATGGGTTGGAATGAACAGCCACTCATAACCCTTCCAGCTCCAAAATTGTGTTATTCTGTGACATGATTGTGTCCATGTCTATGCAAGTCAAGGTAAGTGAAGGTTTGTTAGAGAGCTGAAGCATGGCAGATAGCTTTTCTGGATCAATTAGAAAATAACAGTGATTGTCCTCCATAGCATGAGTTTGTTAGCCTAAATGGGCCAGAAAACTGTTCTAATTTTCTGCTTCGCTTGGCCAGTGTAGACAGTCTTTGGCTTTTATTATGGTGGCAGTTCAAGTATTTCTCTAATACCAAAAATGAGATTTCCTCCATATTGCTCTTACCTTATTTACATTTGTTCACTGAAACTCTTCATTTCTGTATCCAAATAATTTTATTAGTACAAAGAGTGAAGGAAGGAAAAATTCCATGTCAGGTTTGCACAATAGATTTAGCTTTTTTATGAACTTACCAACATGTACACTGATGCACACTGACTTCTTTTCATAGAGTGGAAGTATATTAGGGCTCATAGAATCCATGTATATATTGGAAAAGAAAATATTCCCAATGAGGATATCCATCCTCTTCACTCAACTGTGAGGTGCTTGCTTCTTCTTACTTTTTGTCCTTCTCTGTCCAGTCTTCCTTTCCCCTGGCCTCAGAAAGTGAAATCTTCCTTTTTTCCAAGGCAAAGCTTTCTCCCTGCATTTATGCCTTTGATCCCCTACTCCCTTCTGTGTTCTCTATTCAGTTCAAGTTGTTTTTCAATTGTGTCTGACTCTTCATGAACCCATTTGAGGTTTTCTTGGCAGAGATATTTCAATGGTTTACCATTCCCTTCTCCAGCTCATTTTACAAATGTGGAAACTGAGGCAAACAGGGTTACGTGACTTGCTCAGGGTCACATAGCTACTAAGTGAGTAAGGCCAGATTTGAGCTCAGAAAGATGAGACTTCCTGACTTCAGACCCAGCACTCCATGTACTGTGCCCTCTTTCTTGGTAGCTTTCCTCCACAGATCAACCTCTTAGCTCTTCATTCTCCCTCTCAACCATCTCCTCCTCCTCATCCTACATAGATGGAAAATTTCCTCTCTTTTTACAAAATGAAACAAAATAAAATAAAACCCTCCTTTTCTTGACTGTTACTCCTCAAGCTAGCATTCGTTTCAATTTTTCCAAAATTCTTGGAGAAAGAAAGGATTTTCCTTTAGATCTTGTCATTGACTTCTGTCAATTCACCCTCCCCAAACAGCTCTCTTCAGTATCATTAATGACTTGGCTGTTGCCACACCAGTGACCTCTTA
This sequence comes from Notamacropus eugenii, assembly GCF_028372415.1. NCBI lineage: Eukaryota > Metazoa > Chordata > Mammalia > Diprotodontia > Macropodidae > Notamacropus > Notamacropus eugenii. Next base: position 10,816,752 of record NC_092877.1, read on the forward strand.
ATTTTATTCAATTCTCTTCCTTCTTGGCCCTATATAACAGTTGTCTCGTAAGTGCCTAATAAATTCTCATTGATTGATTGATTGATTAAACCACTCGACTTCTTGATACATTCTCTTTCCCTAGTCTCCATGACGCTCTCATGGTTCTACTTTTCTGAGTGTTTCTTCTTGTAACTCCTTCACTGGTTTATCCTCCTCCTTCTACCCCATAGATATGGATGTCATCCTTGACCCTCTTCTCTTCCCTTTTTAAAGACTGTCTCTCTCCTTTGGTGATCTCATCCACTTCCAGAGCTTTAAATATCGCCACTATGAATATCACTCCCGAATTTATATCTCCACCTCCTCACCTCTTTTCAGAGCCTGGAGTGCTATATTATCAACTGCCTTCTGACTGTGTCTACCTGAATGTGTTATAGGATCATAGATTGAGATTTGGAAGAGACCCCAGAGGCCATCATTTTATTTTGTAGATGTGAACGCTGGAGCCAAGAGAGGTTAAGTGACCAAATTCACACAGATAGTAAGAGGCAGAGGTCAAATTTGAGCTCGGCTTCTCTGACTGCAAAATCAATCACTCTCCTTTGCACTAAGTTTCCTTTGCATCTCAAATGCACCATGTTCAGAAGTGAACACATTATTTCTCCCCCTACCAAACCTCCCTCCTGATTTCCCTTGTATCTTTTTGTTGGTTTCTCGGCCATCCTTCAAGACATGTATACTCAAATGCTGTCGCCATCCTTTTCCTTCCCTGCCCCTCAATCCAGTCAGTTTCTTATTCTTCCTATTTCTCGTCCTTGCAAAACTTTACCATTTATTGCCTCCATTTCATTTGTAAAGTTTCTAGTTCAAGTGCTAATCATTACATGTCTAAACTAATGTGATAGCCTCTCACTTGGCTATTCCCTGTCTTCTCTTCTCTATCGATTCCCCAAACTATTGGCAAAAGCATTCTTTGCTAAAGGGTTGCTGTCATAGCACTCCTCTGTTCTAAAGCCTTCCATGTGTTGTTTGTAAAATTCTAACTTCTTTGCCCAGCATTCAATACCCTTTACAAGCTGACTTGAACTTATATGTCCACCCTTCTCTCATATTATCTCCCCTCACATATATTATAAAATCCAACCAAAGTAAAATGCTCGTCACACACCCATCTACCCAGCAACCTACCCCTTTCATCATCCTGCCTTCCACCTGTCTCCTTGTCTCTTTCCTACACTCATATCCTATGCCTACAAGAGTCATTCTCTTTACTCTACCCCTCATTTCTGCTTGATAATATCTTTCAAAGCTTAACTTACGTTGCCTCCTCAGTGCAGTCTTCCTTGTTTTTACATCTCCCCAGCCCTCCAGATCTCTGACCCTGTCTTTGTATCCTCCTGACCCCTAGACTCCTGACTCCACCAAGCTCAAAGAGATTATTTCTCCCATCTCCAGTTTCTCCTGGTATTTTGTCTGGATTTCTCCCTTGCTTTCAGTTACATTCTACTATACACAGCAACAGTTTTTGTATTGTCTCATCTCATTGCCTATGTCTTATTTTATTTTTATACTCCCAGATCATTGCCCAGTGACTTAGTCAATAAGTATTTAGTAAGTACCTACTATGTACCAGGGGCAACTAGGTGGTGCAGTGGATAAAACACCAGTGCAGGAGTCAAGAGGACCTGAGTTCAAATCTCACCCCAGACAGTTGACACTCACTAGCTGTGTGACCTTAGGCAAGTCACTTAACCCCAATTTCCTCATCCTGGGTCATGTCCAGTAATCCTGCTGAATATCTGCTCATTGGATTTAGATGGCTCTGGAGGAGAAGTGAGGCTGGTGACCTGCACAGCCCTCCCTCACTCAAAAAGAAAAGTCAAGTGCAAGTCAGGTCATTATTTCTCTGATGGCATGGTCTTCTTTGGCAATGAAGGACAAAGACACATTACGTACCAGGCATTATGATAAGTGCTGAGGATACAACGAGAGACAAATGACAGACCTTTTCCTTGAGGAGCTCATAACCTAATGGGGGATACAACACAGAAGCAGCTATGTTGAAACAAGCTACAAAAGAGATGAATAGGAAATAATCAACAAAGGGAACAGCTTCATATAAAAGATGGAATTTTAGCTGGGACTTGTATAAAGTAAGCACATTGAATTGGATTCTAATAATAAGTCATTGCACACAGTAAGTGCTTAATAAATGTTTGTTGAATTAAATTTATATAATGAACTTCTGGACAGGTTGGTGACACAATTAATAGAGTACCTGCCCTTGTGTCAGGAAGACTCATCTTCCTGAGTTCAAATCTGGTCTCAGAAGGTAGCTATCTAACTGTGGGCAATTCACTTAACCCAGTTTGTCTCAGTTTCCTTATCTGTAAAATGAGTAGGAGAAGACATGGCAAACCACTCTTGTATTTCTGCCAAGCAAACCCTCAATGGGCTCATGAAGATTCAGAAACAACTGAGAAAACAACCAAACAACAGCAACCATCTAGGGCTAAATAAAATAGATGTGGGTATGATATCCATCCGTGAGGTATTCGTGTGATGGGATAGCTGCCTGCTTGTCTAGCCTTCACATACATGTACACAGAAATGGGACAACAGAGTCATGCCATGACTTAGTTCTTTCTACCTCCCTCCCTCTATATTATTTAGTGACCCTCAGTCAAACCATGGGTGAATCCTGCTCTCCAGAACAGAACGGCTAACTTTGGGTTCTATGACTTTTATCAAATAATTTACCTCTTTGTGCTATAGTTCTCTGGTCTGTATAACAGGCATAATAATACTGCAGCCATGGCATCATGGGAAAAGCACTGGATTTGGAGTTGGAGAACTCTGTTCAGAGCCCCATGTTAGCACTGACTATGTGATCTTGGGTAAGTCCCTTCCCCTTAGATGGGGTTGTAGATATAGAGTTGAAGGGACCTTAGATATCATCAAATCCAGCCTCTTCCTCTTACAGATAAGGAAAAGGAGCCGAAAGTCCCAGAATTAGTTAGTGTCTGAAGCAAGACTGAAACCAAGATCTCCTTGTCTTCAAGACTCTTTACCACTGTGTACATTTCCTTATCTGCAAAATGGAGGATTCAAGGTGTTCTTAAGATACTTCCCAGCTCTAATACATGATAATAACTGAAATTTAAATAGTGTCTTCCGGTTTGTTAAGCACTCCACATGCATTCTCATTTGGTCAGCACAAATGCCCTGTGAGGTAGGCAGCAGAGGTATGATTATCTCCTTTTCCCAGAAAAGGAATCTGAAGTTCAGAGTACCTATCATCACCCAGCCAGTATGTGCTAGAGTGGGGATAAAACCCATGTTTCCCAGACCCAGCAGGCCTTCCGTTGTACCATCCTGCCTAGGATTCCATGAATCTGTCTCACTGGGCTATTGTGAGAACCAAATTAGATAATAGATGTGAAAGCCTTTTTAGAAACTGAAAAACATCATTGCAAATATAAGATATTATTCGGTTTGATTTGAGGACCATCTCCCCGTCTGGCAGCAATGCTTGCTTTTAGTATCATCCATTAAGGTCCTTCTGCAAATGTGTGCTTTTGACTAGGTTAAGAAGGTATTAGACTCCCCTGAAGAGAGCGAAAACATGAACATGGCTCATTTATCCTATTAATACATTATTACCCTGCCAGAAGCATGCCCAAGGGACTGTGGCAGAGGATGCTTTGAAGAAGATGAAGAGGAAGCTATGTGGGATATAGTGGAAAAGAATATTGACTCTGGTGTCTGGAGGCCTGGGTTCAGATCCTACTGGTGGAACCTTAGAAAGGTCAAATCACTTAGCCTTTCTGCATCTCAGTTTCCTTGCCTGTAAAATGAAATTTTAAAATTTCTTTTCTAAACAAGGTACAAACCGATGCATGTTATCCGTATCCTAACATTAAGATTATGGAATCAAGAAGCAGAATGAGACATATATTCGTGGACATGAGCAGCACAAGCATCTTTCTTTAGACTATTGATATTTGTTATTAACATTTTGATTCTCTTTTTTTACTTGTTAGGAAGTATGTGAGTGTGTGTGTGTGTGTGTGTGTGTGTGTGTGTGTGTGTGTGAGAGAGAGAGAGAGAGAGAGAGAGAGAGAGAGAGAGAGAGAGAGAGAGACAGAGAGAGAGACAGAGACAGAGAGAGACAGAGAGAGACAGAGAGAGAGAGAGACAGAGAGAGAGAGAGAGAGAGAGAGAGAGCGAGAGAGAATAAAAGTTTCAAAAACTAGAGTTGAGCAAAATGACCTATAAATTTCCTTCCATTTCTAGATCTGTGGCCCTATGTTCATACATAGAAAATTCTAGAGTGTAGGAAGCTGTCTAGGTCCTATTAGATAGCCAGGATGGCTGATTACAGGTAAATGGGTGGTAGCAGGACTCTGTACACCTGCAGAATCGGCGCGTTGTCTAAAAGAAGGTTAGGTTTCATTGAAGTCAAACTTGACATAAATCACAGTCTGGCTTTGAAACCTGTCTGAAAAGTGAGAATACATTGAGGCAAATTGTGAACTAACATTTTTTATGTCTGAAAAAGCTTCACAAACTGCTTCACAAGCAGATACCTTGGGATGTCTCCTCAAGCCAACTATGGTAGCAAATATATTTGGGTGGATGGAGCAAGAAAGGGACACACCCCTATATAATGTCCTGATAGGGGACTTTGGGACAATTTTTTTTCCAAACTGTTGAGGAAGTAGGAGAGATCTGAGGACTCTCTAAATATAGGTGATCTTGGGTAATTATTTCAGCAAGGACACCGAAATACACAAGAGGACCTGCTAGATCTGCTTTTCTAAAAGAAAAGCAAGTTTTGAGGGGTCAACAATCTACTTTAATCAAGCACATATGTCATTCACTTAGTTCAGGGAGAAAAGTCAGCACGCTGAATTTCAGAGAAAACACAACAGAAATTGCAAGTGGAAAGACCAACAGACAGGGATTCCCATTGTCTGACCATAGACAATGCATACACCATCACCACAGAGAAGAAGCACCAACATCTAGGTTTTCAAAGTCAGGGGGCTTCTTAAATGGCTGCCCTGGAGTCTCTTCTAGCACACGAGCCATCTTCCAAATAATAAACGCCAAAGTAAAACCTCACTTTAGAGTATATATAAACTTTTCAGAGCTGGAGAGTAAGAACCTCTTCATCAAATGCACCATTAGAAATTTACAAAAGGTGTCTGAGGTCTATTAATGGGCAGGGAAGATCTTTAACTCTTCCCCCCACCCACCATTAACCTTCCATTAACCTTACAGCAATGTCCTGATTGCCTCATCCTAGTTACAGTCTTGCATGGAGAGATCTGCTCTTCTCTCATCCCCTGAGTCTCTGAATTGACTTTGGTGCATCCTTGCCATTTTGAAGTGAGTATAAAGTGTGTGTTTGATTCCTACTAAGGACAATGGTTGCAAAGGGCTCATTTGAAACAAGATGGGATCAGGGAACTCAGTTAAGATATTTGTGAGAAGTCTCTGAGGTTAAGAAAGCCTGCCTAGAAATATGAATGTGCTTGTCACTCATTTGGATGGTTTCTGAGCTATGAGATCATCTTGCCATACGTAGCTTGTGGTTTCCATGAACCTAGAGCCTCACAGTTATAAGTTCTGAACCAAGTCAAGGTGTTGTCTCTCCAGTGATTCCCTGACTGGAATCAAGCTGCCTTGAAGATGACATTTCCTCTTTATGTTACAGCAGGGGCAAATTCCAGATCCTCAGGCTCGGGACTCAAGTTATTACAAAATAGTTTAGGAAGTCAACATTCTACAGAATTCGCTTAAATGTGACCTTGCTAGAAGTCCTCATTGGGTTTTGTGTGAACAGCTTGCATTTTTATAACTTTAGCAGTTTGACCTCATTCCCTATACTTTTGTCCCCACTATGTACCAACAGATGGCAGGAATGGTTTTTGCATTCTCTGTGCCTAGCATGGTGCCTGGTACTGGCCTGTACCAGCTGCTTCTCTACTTAATTATAAATTCAGTATATATCAATGAACAATTATTTATCAAGTGCCTACTGTGTGCGAGGCACTGGGGATACAAATATAAACCTGTTTAGGATGATATCTAGGATAGTGAAGGGCCTGCTATATGAAGGTTAATATGAGAGACTTAAGGTTGTTTAATCCATAGAGGAGAAGAATTAAAGAATTAAGATCAAAGATACTATATTTTAGTATCTTCAAGTATTTGAAGATCAGTCTCATAGAAGAGGATTCAGATCTGTTCCATTTGGCTTCAGAGAGCAGAATTACAAGTAATAGGCAGTTGATACACAGGTAGATTTAAGCTTGACATCAGGACTAGAATGGGATTTTTAAGCAATATTTAGATGAGCACTCAAGCACGATCATGCCATGGAAAGGGATTTGAAAGTGGGTGCCATGGAAAGAGAAATGAACTTGGGTTGCTTAATTTGGAGCCTCAGACCTGGATTCAAATCCCAGCTCTGCCATCTACTTGTGACCTGTGACTCTGCAACGTGACCTTGAGAAAATCACCTGGACTTAGTGATCTCCAATTTTCACATTTGCAAAATAGGGACTATAGGATCTTCCCATTGGAAGGGGCTTAAGAGACAATCCCAGGGGTGGGGAACCTACTACATGTGGCCCACTAGGTCTTTGAGTGTGCCCTTTTGACTGAGTCCGAGTTTTACAGAACAGATCCTTTTATTAAGGGAATTTGTTCTGTGCAGTCAGAGGACCACACTTGAGGATCTAGAGGGCCACATGTGGCCTCGAGGCAGCAGATTTCCTTCTCCTCAAGACCAGTCCCCTCATTTTAACAGCTTCTTTTTCCTTTAACACTTTTAGAAGTTCTTTCCTCAAAATAAATCTGTAAGATGAGTCATTCCAGTGTCATTAGCCTCCATTTTACAGATAAGAACAGAAAAGCAGAGAATATTAAAGTGATACCCCCCCGAAAAGTATCTGAAGTAGAATTTGAAGCTGAATCTTCTGCTTCCAAACCCAATGCTTTTTCTATGACATCACATTAATAATAATCACATTCTTATCTACCTCCTAAGACTGCTGTGAGTTTCAAATTTGAAAATAAAATATCAGCTCTCACACCTAGAGTCAATACCCTTAATAATGTATTTTATATGGAATCACTTGAATAATCGCCCTCCTTAACAATTTCAAATATCTTTAAGTGAATTGTTGCTTCATCACAATTCAGAAAATCAGAGAATCTGAATTCTGGGAAGGTCATCAGAAGTTCCCTGCGCCCACCTCTATGTGCCTGAGAATCCCCTCTGTAACGTCCCGTGAGGGGTCATGCAGCCTTGGGGAATGTTCTTTCTTTCCTGTGTTTACTTCCTTAATGGTCACAGGATCTCTGTGTTGGAAGGGATCTCCATGCCTCTCTATTCCAAATCATACCTGAACAAACAACCAATCTGCCCTATGGCCTCCCAGCCTTTCCTCTAAGATTTAGAATGAATAACTGGACATTCATTGTTTACCAAGGCAGTGTGCCCCACTTGAGGAAATCATGATTATTAGGATTGTTTTCCTTCATGTCAAACCTGAATTTCCCTCTTTACAACTTTTGCCTATTTCTGCCAATTTCATAGGGTCATAGGACTTGACAGGGTCACAGAAGTCATGACTTCCAACCCTCGGATTTTCCAGATTAGATAATGAGACAGTGAGGGCAAGGCAAATGTCTTGATTGTGTTCACATACAGAGTGTCAGGTAGAAATAATAGCTAAGTCTTCCTGTCTGTAAGTCCAGTTGTCTGTCCACTAAAGCACATTGCCTCATTGTTAGAAAACATTTAAGGTGTCAAGGACTGTGCTATGCTCTGGGGATACAAGGAGAGGCAAAAACTACTCTCAAGGAGGTCAACATTCTAATGGAGTAGAGAACATGTAAATATTTAATTTGGAGGCGCAGACGTGGATTCAAATCCCAGCTCTGCCACCCACTTGTCACTCTGCTGAGTGACCTTGGGAAAATCACCTGGCCTTGCTTATCTTCAATTTTAACATTCGCAAAATAGGGATTATAGGATCTTCCCATTGGAAAGGACTTAAGAGACAATTCCAGGGGTGGGGAACCTACCACATGTGGCCCACTAGGCCCTTGAGTGTGGACTTTTGAGTCCAAGTTTTACAGAACAGATCCTTTTATTAAGGGGATTTGCTCTGTGAAGTTTGAATTCAGTCAGAGGGCCATACAAGTATATATCTAGATCCTGGGGTATAATCTCTGGTACCTTGTGGAACCCTTCACTCTCCCTCATACCCCTTCCTGCCATTTTTATTTTCACAGTACCTTTCATATACATCCCCATCTCTTTATTCATGCTCTCCTCCTTCAGGCACTAATCATTTCCTGCATGGACTATTCTAGCAGACTATCGTAGTAGCCTTCTAATTATTTTATTTCCAGTCTCTCCCCTCCCCAATTCATCCTTCAGATAGTCAACTAATCTTTATTAAGTATAACATAACAAAAAAATATACAGGGTAAAATGGAGATAATCTCTGTGGGAAGGTACTCATTGCTAAAAAGAGTTTTGATCTGAGGAGAGTTGGGTTTTTTGTTTGCTTGTTTTGTTTTTTAATTAGATTATGTATCTACATTATTTTGTAGATCTTCTATATTAATAGAATGGCTGTCTCTAACTCACTTCTACCTGAAACTGAAGGCAGTGAACTCTGGCCCTTTAAGGAAGCCTTGGGACCACTAGCACCTTCCAACAGAGGAATGATTGAATGTGCCAGGAAAGTCTGCATTGTGTGCGCTAATTCACAAGGGCCATATTGAATATGACAGTGTCAGGGCTTTCTCCAAGGAACTTCTCTGGGGCACAGAAACCAAATAAATCCTCACTTAAATGCACTTATTTTTAGAATGATTTGCAAAGAAAAGGACTGGGAGGGCTAGTGAAGCAAATAGGTAGTTTCATAATTAATACAGTAACTTGCAGTCAAAAAGCCTTTTGTTGGAGAGGCAGCTCTGCTCTTGTCTTCCTGGGCCTCTCAGACAGCAGGGCAACCGAAAAGACATCAGAGAAATACCTCCCTGCATCCTCTGTCATTTCTTTATGCTTTGAGTGACATCCTCAGTAACTTTTCCCCATCAAACTGGCATGAATCCTTGCATCTCAATTCTTAAACTATCCTTTAATGTGATTGTGGGACTGGTCATGGGGAATATGGCACACTCTCTGTGGGCTCTGTGTGAATTATAGTGAGAACTAGATGTGTGATCAGGAGACATGGGTTTGATGAACATGCCAAGTGCCTTGATCTCTCTGTGTCTCAATTTTCTTATTTGAAAAATAAGGATATAACATAGAAAGCTACAACCAGTTCTGAATGCCCATCATTTGCTGTGGCTCGGTTTACTCAACTAAGAAATGAGAATATTGCTTGACAATCTAAAGCAGGGATTCTTAGCTCTGTGGTTCTGGTGTGTGTGCATGTGTGTGTGTGTGTGTGTGTGTGTGTGTTTGTGTTTGTGATAAACCCTTTAAGTCATTTGGTGAAGTCAAATAATGCTATTTGTTTATGGCCTATATTAGAACTTTTACATTTCAGTTAGATGACTGTGAAAGCAAAAATTATTTTTCTACTTGAAGTTCACAGATCCCCTGAAATCTGTTTGTGGACCCTGTGGACCTGTGGACTCTTTAGATCTTGCTCTAAAAATATGTGAACTTGAAAAAGGTTGCCAAGCAAGGCACAGTGGAAAGAGTGTTGGGTTTGGAGATTGAGGACTTAGACCCAAATCTTAGCTCTTTTACTACCTAGTGACCTTAGAGAACTCACTTCATTTTCCTCAGTACCTTTATGAATATGACTCTCAGACCAACTTGTCTACCCCTAATCTCTTTCTTCAGTCTTACATCTAAAACTGCCCATTACACACCTGGAGCTGGCGGTCCCATTGATACCTTAAACTCATCATATCCAAAACTGGGTTGATCATCTTTCCCTCCTCCCTATCCCTTCTTTCTCACTTTCCTATTATGAGGAAGGATATCACCATCTTCTCTAGTCACTCAGGCTCACAAACTAGATGTTATCCTTGACTTTTGCAATCTTCTCTCACTCTCCATATCCAAAGCAGTTGTCAAGTCCTGCTTTTATCTACCTTTTTGATATTCCTTATATAGGTCACCTTGTCTCTTCTAACACTGCGATTCCCCTGCTACAGGTCCTCATCATCTCACATCTCGACTATTGAAGTAGGCTTCTTACTGGTTGGTCTCCATGCCTCGTCTCTCCACACCCCAGTCCATCCTATCCTCAGCTGTCAAACTGATTTTCCTAAAACGTATGTCTATTCATGTCATCCCCCATCCCCTGTCCCCACTAATAAACTTCAGCAGTTCCCTCATCTCCAGGCTCATAGGTAAAATCCTCTATTGGGCTTTTAAAACTTTTTGTACCTTAGCCCCTTCCTATCTTTCCGCTCATCTTCCTCCTCATTCTCCTCCCCTCTCCTTTAGTGTCGTTGTTTGCCATGATACTGGTCTTGTCTCTTGTGCTAGTACCCCATCTCCAAGCTATGGACATTTCCCCTGGTTGTCCTCCATTCCTCGAATGCCCTTATCATTGCCTCTATCTCATAGCTTCGCTGGATTCCTCTAAGTCTCAGCTAAAGTCGCCGCTTCTGCAAGCAGCCTTTCCCAGGCCTCCTTAATCTTAGTGCCTTCCCTCTGAGATTATTTGCAGTTCCGCTGTAGCTTTGCCGTGCATGGCTGTTTGCATGTGCTCCGCCATTATTAAACTGTGAGCTTCTTGAGAGGATTAAATGTTTTGGTTGTTTTTGTTTTTGTTTGGGTTTTTTGACCATTCTTTGTGTCCCTAGCACTTGGCACAATGTCTGGCACATAGTAGGTGCTTAATAAAGATTACTTGAATGGCTATCTGAAGGATGAATCAGGGAGGGGAGAGACTGGAAATAAAATAATTAGAAGGCTACTACAATGATCTACTAGAATAGTCCATGCAGGAAATGATTAGGGCCTGAAAGAGGAGAGTGTGACTAGAGAGATGGGGATGTATATGACAGGAACAGTGAAAATAAAAATGGCAGGAGCTGACCATGTGTTGGCTATAGAGGAAGGGATACAAGGGAGAGTTAAGGGTTCCACAAGGTACCAGAGACCATACCCCAGGATCTAGGTCATCAGCTTTTCCTATTCAAGAACTGGTTGAGTGACTTAATTCTAAGTTGTTCTCCAGATCTTTCATTGACTTTGACTAGGCCAGACCTTAAGACATTGATCACCAAACCAAATAGTTTTAAAAAAATTAAAGTGAAAAATCTTAATAAGAACTTTGTTCAGGCAAGCCATTCAATATCAGAAAAGTTATTTGGGAGAAAGAAAAGTAAAAGGATTTGGATGATTTTAAGAATTGGTAACATTTGGTCTGCTTTTATTTTGTATGGGGATAGAGACCGGATTTGTGATTTCACTGACATATGGAATTCCCAGATGAGGAGACTCTCTCTATCAAGGCTAGCCAACACCTTCTCTGAAATGTGTAATCTTAGATATTTTCCAAGCACATGTAACTTGTGGAGGAGAACAGCTAGAATGGATCCAATGCAACTCTTGAATCAAGGTCATCTTATCTCAGACCAATTCTCTATGCACTGCGCCATACTGTTTCTCTTCGGGATTACTCTGAATTTAAAGGTGTCATAGAATAACTCAAAAAATGATAGATTGTGTACATACCTACCTATATAGTGTGTACCCCAATAACAACATAGGGCCTTGAAAACAGGGATTGTTAACCTTCTGTCTTTCTGTCTCCACTGACGAGTGCACTACTGGGTATATAGTAGACCTTAATTAATATTTGGTAATTGATTGAGCCTTCTCAATCATGAGCATATAAGCCATGGAGAAGACCAGAAGTCTCACATTCTCCTTTCTCTTCCCTCTTCTTGTCCCACTGCCCTGCCCCCTTCCTTCTGTCCACACTAGACAAACAATAATAAGCTTTTATACTCTCTATCTCCCACTTTCTCAGCATTGCCTTATCAAGACCAAAAAGCTTTCCTCTTTAAGATATCTTCTCCTTACAGTTTCCAAGAAGGCTCCTTATCTTCCGTCAGTTACATTTCATATGGCATTTTAGGGGATGTTATAATCTCATCAGAACCACATTTGCAGCTCATCTTGTAGGGGCGGCCTATTCTAGGAAGATTTGGGCACAAGGCTAATTTCATCTATTGTATGTGAATTCTTGTTATCCTCCATTCAGAGAATGACATTTCCTGACCTTATCCTCAGATTCTGAGCTCTTCCTCAGGCCTTATTTGATTCTACTTATTTCATTGGCATGAGCCTGTAGCCACTGGAGAAGACATGCTGAATAAACAGACAGGAAGTATGTAAATACATGTAGAGTTATTCCATAATTCAGAATCAGAGAAGGAGATAGACATGGACAAGTGGCCATTATAAATGGAATCTGACATGAAACTTAACCCAGAAGTAGAACTGAAGACTGAACTTTGCCTGAGCTCCGAAATGGAGTTTCTTTAACTCCATTAAAAAAAAAAAAAGAACAGAAAAAGAAATTGATTGCATGCTACAGCATATCTTAATATTTAGATGGAAACATTAGCATTGGTAATGTAATACATATGCAGAATCTTCAATAAGTGAAGGCAGAAAATACTAGAGATTTAATAACAATTGTCTATCTGAATAAGGAAGTGCATGGGACTTTATGGTGTTAGAGTGACCTTCAACTAGGGGTAAAAGGATTGTTATTGTTGAGGCACTATGGTATAGGGAAAGAGTGATGGACTTGGAAACAGGAGAAACCAAGGTACAGATTCTGCCCCTGAAACTGACAAACCGTTTGGTCATAGTCAAGTCATTTAACTTTTCTGAGCCTCAGTTTCCTTTAATGGTGAAAATAATGTTCATATTACCTACCTTATAAAGCTGTTGTACATGGGCCAAGCACCCTGCAATTCATAAAGCATGGTAAAAATGAAATTTGTAATCATAATACTAAAGGCAGTTGTGTGCCTTTTAGTTTTTAATTCTTATTTGGTTGATTTGGGTGCATGTATATTTTAGTATGATATAATTTGTAATTGATTGCCATTGGGAAGTAGGTTGAAAATACTGTATAGTTAGGATGAGACCACCTTAGGGAAAGCCTTGAATGTCAACTCAAGGAACTAGGACTTTATCCCCTAACAAGTATAGAAAAAAATAGTGACTAGAAGGTTCTGGACAAGTGATGACATAATGAAATCAGTGTTTTACTCTGATCTGTTTTTACTCTGGAAATTTTATATTAGATTTTTATCTGTTTACAACCATAGTATATTTAAGAGGAAGTGAATAAAATGTTGGACTCAGAGTTGGTAATATCTAAGTTCAAATTCTAAATCAAACCCTTAGCTATATGATCTTGAACAAGTCATTTATCTGCTGTATGACTCAGGTGACTCTGTGAGACTCTAAAATGGGAAGGAAACTGTGGTTGAACAATATGGCCTCTGGGGTCTCTTTCAGCTTTAAAGGCTGTGATCCCATGACTCATGGAATTATAAACTCTTCCAGATCTGTATAGATGGAAGGAATATCCACACCAGGAAAAATGGTGGTTGTTGAAATCATAGCTCCTTGAAATATTCATGTAATTTTGGCCAATTTTTATAGGATAGCATCTATTTATAATTCAATAGTGTTTTTTCTTTGTTTTGCTTTGTTTAATTTTTGCTAAACCTATTCATTCACACAGTAATTAAAAACATCATGTGGTCCAATAAACAAGTGGATAAGGAGTGCTAACTTGGCAGACACTAGATTTGAAGTTAGAGGAACTGGGTTTCAATCCTACCTATTCTATTTCCCCTATGTATGACCTTAATAAGACCTCTTCTTGCTGTTCAGTCAATATTCAGTAGTGTCGAACTCTTCAGGACCCCTTTGGGGTTTTCTTAGAAGATACTGGAGTGATTTCTCATTTCCTTCTCCAGCTCATTTCACAGATGAGGAAGATGAGGCAAATAGTATTAAATGACCTGCACGGGGTCACATAGCTAGTAAGTGTCCGAAGTCAGATTTAAATTTACTAAATAATTGTACTCATTTCATACACCAACAAGGTTATACTTAACAGTCTTTAAGTTATCAGTTGGGAATGGCTGAACAAGCTGTGGCATATGAATGTAAATGGAATACTATTTTGCAAAAGAAATGATGAGCAGAGAGATTTCAGAAAAACCTGGGAAGACTTGTATGAACTGATACAAAGCAAAATGAGCAGTACCAGGAAAACATCATACATAGTATCAGCAACATTGTGTAATGATCAACTATGAATGACTCAGCTCTTCTCAGTAACGTAATGATCCAGGACTCATGAAGGAAAGTGCTATCCACATCCAGACAAAGAACTGATGGACCCTGAATGCACATTGAAGCGTACTTTTTTCACTTTATTCTTTTTTGTGTTTTTTCTTCCTTTTTTCTGTTTCTTTTTTCACAGCTGTGACTAATATGGAACTGTGGTTCACATGATAGCACAGGCATAACCTATATCAAATTGCCTATCATTTTAGGAAGATGCAAGGGGAAGGAGGAAGAAAAACTTGGAACTCAAAATCTTGTAAAAATGAATACTAAAAATTATCTTTACATCTAAGTGGGAAAAAATACTATTAATATGGGAAAAATTCTTCTAGCAAGGCTTCAACAATATGTGAGCCAAAAATTACCTGAAAAACAGGCTGGTTTTCAAAGAGACAGAGGAACTAGAGACCAAATTGCCAGAATTTCCTGGGTTATAGAGAAAACAAGAGAGGTCCAGGAAAAAAATCTGCTTCTGCTTTACTACACTGAAGTTTGAGTGAATCAAAACAAAATGTGGCAAGTTGTGAAAGATCTGGAATACCCCATCATTTTGTCTCCTGAGGAAACTGTGTGTAGATTAGGAAGCAACAGTTAGAACCAAACATGGAACAACTGATAGAGTTAAGATTGGAAACTATATATTGTCACCTGAATTTATAATAATGTAATGTAACCTAATAATATAATATATACATACATAAATGCATAAAATAATATTTGACATTATATATGCAAAGTACATCATGTGAAATGGCAGATTGGCTGAATCAAGACCTGGAATTAAGGTTGCCTGGAGAAATATCAACAATATGATAGGCAGATGATACTGATCTGATGGCAGAAAGTGAAAAGGAATTAAGAAGCCTCCTCAAATGGATAAAAGAGGAGAGTATAAATACTGGTTGACGCTTAACATTAGAAATCTATGTCATGGCATTTGGTCCTATCATTTTTTGGCACATAAAGGGAGAGATGGAAGCAGCAGGATATTTTATATTCTTGACCTCCAAGATCTCTGTGGATGGTGACTGCAGCCATTAAATTGAAAGGTGTTTGCTCCATGGAAGGAAAACTATGGCCAATCTGGAAAGCATACCAAAAAAACCAGAAATATCATTTTTTCCAACAAAGGTTCATATAGTCAAGGCGATGGTTTTACTGGTACCAATTCATGACTGTGACTGTTGGACTATAAGGAAAGCTGAGCACTGCAGAATCCATGCTTTTAAATTGTAGTGTTAGAGGAGACTTCTAACAGTCCCTTGGACAGCAAGAACATCAAATGATCCAATACTTAAGTAAATTCAGACTTTTCACTGGAAGGTCAAAAACTAAAGCTAAAGTCTAAATCTTTTGATCATATAATGAGAAAATAGGACCCATTGGAAAAACCCCAATGTTGGGAAACATAGAAAGCATAAAAGGGGGTTGGATGGCAATAGGATGAAATGGATAGTGAGTGTCTTAAAAACAATGAACATGAATTTGGAAAGACTTTAGGAAATAGTGGAGGATAGAAAAGCCTGGTATGCTGTGGTCTATGGGTTCATGAAGAGTCATTCACAACTTAATCACTCAACAATGACTTCTGACTTCAGGACTGGCACTCTATCCACTGTGCCACTTAGCTGCTAGGCTCTTGACCACAAAGGGATATAGTTTCCTCTCATCTCAAAGAGAGGGTCTTCATTTGATCTCTAAGGCTTCTCCTAGCTCAAAATCATAATGTTCTTTTAATGCATTGAATGCCAGCTGTTACATCTGAGAAAAGTGATTGCAGAAAGACCTGGGAATGACAAGGTTCATGTTTCAAGGTCAGCAGAAGGAAGCAATAGATTAGATGTTCACTGTTGATGTTTTTTCCCGATCTCTCATCCAATCTGTATCTTTGTCTCTTTCTGTCTGTAGGTCTTTTTATCTCTGTCTCCCTTTATCTCTGAATCACTGTCTACCTTCCTCTGATCCTCTTTTTCCTCTGTCACTGCACGTCTATGTCTCTCTGTTTTGCATTCCCTCTCTCTCATTCTCTCTTCCTTTCCTCTCCTGCTTGGTGTGTCTCTCTTTTTGCATCTGTATGTCTGTCTTTCTCTCCTGTGAGTCTCTCTCTTCCTTTTTCATTGCAGTGGGGGTTTGGGAGGGAGATAGAATTAAGGGCTAATTTGGTCTTACCCTTTCAGTGATCCAAGAATAGATTTAGACCAAAGGGAAACCTCCAGCCTTGGTTCTTATAAGTCATTGGTGCTAGGTCACACCCTCATTGACATGTGGCTTTTCCCTCCAGGCTGGAATCTGTATGGAAGGAAATCATGAGAAACTGGGCTGAAGTAGTCAGTCTTGTTTCTTTCAAAGCTTTTATTTTTATTGTCTGCTTCATTCATCAATTAATGAAAAATAGACAAGGCCAGTGCTTCCAGCTTTGTCCTGAATGAACTCTCAGGATGGAATACTCCAGGGCCAGAGTCAATAATTGTGCATAATTTTGATATGTGCTTCCAAAGGACCCAGTTCTTTCATGAATACTAAAGGGTAAATCTCCTTGCCTTCAGGTACCTCAGTTTACTGATCTGTGAGGCACATATAGGGACACATTAAACAGCTCTTGTAAGGGATGCCACATTTAACACCTTTCTCTGTTATCACAGAAGGAGCAGTCCTCCAAGGAACCTGAGTATCATTTCTGTTTAAATATCCATAGTTCAAGGAAAGTGACATTGCCCTTGGCAGAAGAAATGTAAATTCTCTTTTACATGGGATGTTATATAGATTTTTACTAAAGCACATTAGGAATTCTAATTGTAGTGACTTCTGACAAATTGCCCAGTCTTATAAATGCTTCATGGCTCCACATTCTATCCTTTTTCTTTTTCTAAAACCATTTCCTGGAAAATGCATTTTTATTCAGCATTACTGAGAGAATGTTCTGCAACCACTGAGTGTTCTGTCAACATTCATAACTAATGGATGAAAACCTCTCATTTCATTATCCTTGAGAAGGTACAGTCACCTCATCACCATCCTACTGGTTATTGAGATCATTAGTGTTTTGTAGGATTGAATGCTAGAGTGAGGAAGGCCCAGTCTCAAATATCCCTCTGTTTCTTGGGCACATATTTTTAAATAATATTTTATTTACACTTTTCTCTCCCCAATTGCAAATATAAAGAAAGTTTAACTGACTTTTTTTAAGCTTTGAGTGATAAATTCTATCCTTCCTTCTGTTCCCTCCCCGCTTCCTGAGATGGTAAGCAGTCTGATAGAGGTCATATACGTGCATCATGTCAAACGTTTCCATATTAGTCATTTTGTGCAAAAAGACTCGAACAAGAAAGGAATGAAAAAGGAAAGAGAGAAAGAAAGAGAAAACTAGTATGTTTCACTCTGTATTCAGACAATGTCAGTTCTTCCTCTGCAGAAACAGTAATTTTCATCATGAGTCCTTTGGATTGGATCATCGTGTTGCTTAGAAAAGCCAAATCATTGGTAGTTCATTGTGCAATATTGCTGTTACTGTGTAAAACATTCTTCTGGTTCTGTCCAATTCACTTTGCATCTGTTCATGTAAGTCTTCCCAGGTTTTTCTGAAAATATTCCGCTTGTCATTTCTTACACCACAATACTATCCCATCACAATCATATACCACAGCTTGTTTAGCCATTCTCCCGCCAGCTGATAGGCATCCCCTCAGTTCTAACCTATCAGATGCAGATTGCAAGCCCAGTGCTCTCTCCACTTTGTCATGTAGCTGCCCCTCCTTTGCTATGCTGGCATAAATTATTGTTCATTATATATTTGATGACGCTTCTTGCATGTCAACTGGAAATCTCAAACTATTTACATCGCCCCCAACCCATGCATCTTTTCCTTTTATTGTCTTGCTTGGTGATAATTCCATGATTTATCTCTACACTGCATCATCAGAAGGATGTTGAGATTAAGATTTTCATTTCTGTTATCAAGAGAAGCTTTGGGGTCATTAAAAATATTCTCCATTTTTACACAATACCATCTAGCCCACTCCTTCTTTTTGTTTGTGAGACTATCTGTCATGTTTGCCCAATATGACAGGATAAGAGATTTAAGGTTGAAGGTAGCCTGAATATCACCTAATCCAACTCAATCACTTTATATATGAAGCAGTTAAGGCATAGAGAAAGAATGCAGGACTTGTCAAGGTCACAGGTCACAGTAATACTTTTGAATTCAAAATTTAAAGTCAGTTCCTCTGATTCCTAATTCATTATTGATTCCTGTGGATAATAATGTGCAGTGAAGGATCAAATAGTGATGATAATTAATTATAACTTTTATGCGTGACATGTGAATTGCCCATCTAAATTTAAGATCCCACATTTCTCCTCTGATCTCACTTTGGCACACAAAGGTGTTTATTATAAAGGGTATTGATGTAGTATATTCCTTTATAGAGTTTCCCACCAAACAAATATTCAATGCCACAGATATTTGAGTTTCACGTGGGAAGCCTTAACGAAAGTCCTCAAGTTTAAATGCCCAGTATTCCATCTCTTCATTCTCCTTTGTCCTTCCTAGAACACACTTAAAGCTTTTGCCCCTCCTGTGTTTCTTTTATATATTTACATGCTTCAGCATTTATGCTGTCCTAAATAATCAGATGTGCAAAGGAAACACAGCTGTGCTTGTTCCCCAAGTGTTTGTAGTGCTATACGTTATACAGAGTGATGTTAATAATAATATAATTTGGTATCATTCAGTAGTTTTTCAGTTGTGTCCACCCCTTTGTGATCCCCTTTGAATTTTCTTGGCAAAGATACTGGAGTGGTTTGCCATTTCCTTCCCTCGTTTGTTTTACAGATGAGGAAACTGAGGCAAACAGGATTAAGCAACTTGCCCAGAATCATACAAGCTAGTAAGGGTCTGGGGGCAAATTTGAATGCAGGAGGATGAGTCTTCCTGTCTCCAGGTCCAGCACTCTATCCACTATGCCACCTAACTACGCTTAACAATAATAGTAATAAATAATAGCAGTGATATTTACGTAGCTCCTTAAGGCTGACAAAGCACTTTATTTGTGTTATCTCCTTTGAGTCTCATTGAACCCTTTGAAGTAGGTGCTACAAGTATTTTTATTCCTTTTCAGAAGCCAGAATGGTGTGGGACAAGGAGTTGGAGGAGCTCTTTTTAAATCTCTTTTTCTGATGATTACTAACTGTGTGGACTTGGCTGACTTTTTTAGCCTCTCAGTTTCTTCATCTGTCAAAGAAGAGGACTGGATCCTATAACCTTGCTATTCCCTTTGAGCTCTCCATCTCTGGTGCCATGATTCTAGGAAGGGAAAGGAATATAAACCAGGTCAACTGGGAATCCTAAGTTTTGCAACCCAGGGTATTAAAAAGTCCTTGGTTTGGGTCCAAAAAACCCCAATGAATCAGAGATCTCAACGACACATCCTCGTAGTAACGTACCATAAATTCTCTCCGACAGAATTGAAAGACATTCTTCCTGTCTATTTGGGGGGAAATTGAATTCAGAAATTTCTTGATAGAAGCTGCGAATCAGCAGAATGTTTGAGGCTTCCACAGGCAAACATCAGCAAGGCTTCCGTGCTAACTCTCCTCACAGCCAGCGTGTTTCAGGCTGTCATGGTCTACTACAAAGCTGCCTTCCAGGCATCGGGGTTGCACATCCATCCTGGCATATGTGTCTTCTTTGCTTTGGTGTGGTTTGTCTGTACGTATTAATCTTTCCAGAAGCAGACAAGGATATTCCTGAGATCCTTTCTGTGGTTTGGCAGTGGAAACCACACAAAACTTTAAATTGTTCACAGTCAGATTTTTGAAAAGCATAAAATTGATATTGAAAAGTTATAAAGTGAGGCATTTTCGTGCAGTTGATACAGAGCTGGCCTCAGAGCCAAGTATATAAGGGTTGATACTGACATACACTTGTTTTGTTTGGCAGTGGGCAAGGCACTAAAAATAGCAGTGACTTAGACAACTCAGACTATTAGTTGAAGACATTAGTAGAGGAGTTTCCGGATTTGTAACTTCCCTATGTAAATGAAATCATAGGTCCAGTTCCTAGTTTTGACCCAATGAATCAAGAGTTATAAACAGAATTTTGTTTTCCCAAAACATATATTGTAGAATGTGGTAATTAGATGAAAAAAGGGGAGGAAAGAAAGAAGGAAGGAAGGGAGGGAGGGAGAGAGGAAGCAAGAAAGGAAAGTAATGGAATAGAAGGGAAAGAAAGGGAAAGAAGGAAAGAGAAAGGGAAAGGAGGGAAGGAAGCAGGGAAAAAGGGAAGGAAGGAAGATAGAGAGATAGGGAAAATTCCTAGTACAACTTAAAAGCTGATTGTGTTTTGGTTTGGTTATTTTTGGCTGTACTTATTATCTCCCTTGCACATGCTATCTTGAAAATCCACTAAGCTTCAGGGAGAAAAAAATTCCAAGTTTTCCTTCATAAGAGCTTGTTTTCTTTAGATATATAATGCTACTCTTAATACCAAATAGAAACCTTGAGAGTAAACCAATGTCTTTAAATCTAAAATGGCCAAAGTGAAATTTAATCCTCTATTATTGGGTTTTATATTTTCTCTTTTAAAATGAGAATATCATAGGATTTTTTTGAATGAGGGTGAGAATTTTTCATCTGGTCTTTTCTAGTCTGAATGAGGATATCTTCACCACCTATGAAAACCATCCAGAAATCTTTTCTCCTGATAGGTGAACAGAGACCTGAAATTTCACTGGTGGGGAATAGGGGTGGAAAGGCAGGTTATTTAAAAGTCTCAAGTACTTTCCTGTTGATTTAGAGACAACCAGTTCCCTGGTTTGTGTGTGTGTGTGTGTGTGTGTGTTTGTTTGTTTCTTTGGATTTTTTGTTCTTGTTCAATAGTGTCCAGCTCTTTGTGATCTCATTTGGGGCTTACTTGGCAAAGATACTGGAGTGTTTGCCCTTTCCTTCTCCAGTTCATTTTATAGATGAGGAACTGAGGTAAACCAGGTTATAAGACTTGCCCAGGGTGTTTCTAAGTATCTGAGGCCAGCTTTGAACTCAGTAATAGGATTCTTCCTGACTCCCAGACCAGTGTACAGTCCACCTAGCTGGCCCAGTTCCTTACTCACCTCCCAATTGCCTTCTGGCAGTTGTTTGTTATAGTGAACTTCGGAAAAAAAGAAGGGAAAAATCCAGGGTATCCCCTCTTTTAATGTCCTTTCCTTCATGTATAAAATAAAAGGGACATGTGTTCAGTGGAAGAATATATAGGGTCCAGAGTTAGAGGATGCTGACTTCATTTACCACTTCTGTAAAATGAGAAGACATTCTAGTTAGATCTAAGGTGTCAAACACCCATGGGCTGCATATGACCTGCAATAACCCTGAGTGCTCCCCAGCCAGATTAAAATATAACTGGGAAATATTTAACAAAATAAACAAAAATACGACAAAACAGACAATATGACATTTTAAAACTAAGTTAACATGCAGCCTGCAGGTAATCTTGTATATAGATTTGACACCCATGGACTAGATGACTTCTGAGATTCTGTCCAGCTCAGAATCTATGAATCCTGGAATCTGCAAAAATCATTGGCTCCTTTCTAGAATTAAAACTCTATAATGTCTTGTTTTGGGGAGAAGGGGTGATAATCAACTTTGCTGAAAGAGGCCAACAGGATTCTACTCTGGCTAGCTCCCAGATTGTCATAACTGGAATTATTTGATACAGAACCATTCAGTTCAATTTAGGGCAATGAAACTCAATTCAACAAACATTGATTAAACAGTCACTATGTGCCAGGCAATGTACTACATCTCAGATCTAAAAATAAAATAAAAACAATCCCTGCCTTCAAGAAAATTCCATTCTACAATTTGAGGTTTTGCCTGAGCACTGAGTCCAAGAGGAAGCTGATGTTGCAATATAGAACAATCTACAATTTTTCTGGGGGGAAAATCATCTGTTATCTTCAGAAACCCTCCTGAAAGACAAGTCACCTTCAAGAGTTCTTGTCTACTGCTCAGTATGTGGCTTGGCTCTCTGAAGCTTGGGTAGGACCTCATATGCAATTTTTCATTTGGCCCAGAGTCAGACTTTGAAGCCAAGAGAGAAGTCAGAGTCCCTTCTTCCTTAGGCTCCCCACCCTCTGTCATTAGTGAGTGGCTGTGCTTTGCCTTTTTTTTTCTTTTTCAGTTTGTCTTTCTTTCCTTCTTCCTTCCTTTCCTCTTTTCTTTCTTCCTTTTTTCTTTCTCTCTTCTCCTTCCTTTCTTTCTCTCTTTCCTTCCTTCCTTCCTTCCTTCCTTCCTTTCTTCCTTCCTTCCTCCTTTCCCTCCTTCTTTCTTTCCTTCCTTCCTTTCTCTCTTTTTGCCAAATAGGAAAGCATCATTGTCTGAGAGGTGGTTATAGGCACCCCTAATTTTTTATCATCCCCTAATAAAAAACAACTTTTCTGTGAACAAATTAAAATAGGTCAGTGTCTCAGGGTCTGCCCTGCTCCTATAGCCTGACCCCTAGCACATCCTATAACTCATTGAGGGCAATAGGCAGAAAATGTTTCCTTATACAGGAAATGGAAAGACCAAGAAGTGACTTAAGCTGAGGCTACAAAGTTTTTGAGAACAGTAATGAATAGTCTATCCACTAGCATCTTCACTCTTAGTAGAGAGCCATGCTAGAGTGTGAATTCTTCAAGGGCAGAGACTATTTGGTTGTTTCTTGTACTTCCAGAGGATAGCGCAGTGACTGACCTAGAGCAAGCAGGCACTTCATAAATGCCCATTGACTGATTGACGATCAGTGTATGTTTTGAAAGTCCTCTCCCAGAATGGAAGGCAATGCTTCAGAGGTTGTCTAAGCAGGTTAGAAGACTCTCTTTCTTTGTGGACCCTGAGCTTCTTTTAACGCAGCCTCCAGGAGCATTTTATTGCTACATCACATTGTTGACCCACAAAGATGTTTTAGGCCGTTAATGCTGAAGATCATTTTTCATACTGCTCCCTAGCCATGGTCTTCTATTTGTGAGGGTGATTTTTGAATTCAATAAATAGGATGTGAAAGGACCTCAGTTCAAGTTCTGCCTTTAAAACTTAGGTGGTGTTAGATCCTGAGGCCGGTGTTTGTTACCTGTGGCCTTGAGCAAGTTTATGCTATTATCAAAGCATTGTCAATACTTGATATTGCCTCATTTTATTCTCACAATAATTCTGGGATGTTGAGGCAGCTGGGTGGTACAGTGGATAGAACACCAGTGCAGGAGTCAGGAGGAGCTGAGTTCAACTCTCACCTCAGACACTTGACACTCACTAGCTGTGTGACCTTGGGCAAGTCACTTAACCCCAATTGCCTCATCCTGGATCATCTCCAGTCATCCTGATGAATATCTGGACACTGGATTCAGATGGCTCTGGAGGAGAAGTGAGGCTGGTGACCTGCACAGCCCTCCCTCACTCAAAACAAAGTCAAGTACAAATCATGTCATTATTTCTCTGATGGCATGGTTTTCTTCAGCAACGGAGGACAAACACACAATCCTGGGATGTAGGTGCTAATATTACCTCCACTTTACAGATGAGGAAATTGAGGCAGACATCAATTAAGTGTTTTATACGGGGTCACAGAACTATTAAGTGTCTGAGGGTGGTTTCAAACTCAGATCTTCCTGACTCCAGGTCCAGTCCTCTGTCCAGCTCTAACAGCATCTGAGAGAGTTGAGTCATATGATACCCAAGTTCCTTTGCCACTCTTATCAGTGAGTTATGGAGCTAGTCTTATAAGGTCGTCATCTTCCATGTCTAACAAGAGAGGAGGAGATTGCCAATACTCATTAACTCAGGGTTATCAAAAACACTTGGATCTCTGATGAGAGAAATGGGAGAAAAGAAAACTAAACAATGGACTCTTTGGAAAGACTCATGATGGTTTACCATCATTAGACTTGAAGAGTTGAAGCTAAGAATTATTTTTTTCACCTCTGACAGGAAATGTAAATTGTGCCCTTAAGTGAAGGAGGTAGGTAAAGAGATGGCGCTACTCAAGGGAGTGACTTCTTCAGACTGGGTTTGAGGAAGCACAGGTGCTACTGGATAGGCAAAAGCAGTATTAGCTATTAGGGGTTAACTTTTGTTAAGATGCTTGTTCAATTATTGCTTCAAAATGTTAATTCGTTGCTGATCAAAAACACTTTTGAAAACTTTGTTTCCAAGGTACCATTCACTTGTGTTATCTCAAGATACTGGTGAGAAGAATTCTGGCTTTTGGAACAGAGGATGTTTTAGAATTTTGAGTCAAGAAGAAAATATCCCTTTCTGAGGGGAGAAAATGCCTTGTGGACTTGATGCTTTCAGTATAAAGATGCAGCGACCTGGCTTTGTCTTTGTCCTCTGAATATGCCTTGGGAGAGAAAGCAGAGATAACAGAGGGAATGACTGGGACTTTCAACAAAGAGCTAGCTAATCAAGAGTGCTGGAAAGACAAATTAAGTTCATTCTTTTGCACTGGCTCTAGCTGTCTAAGCAAGATGGATTGTCCACTTGTAACTGAGATGGAGGAGAAAACCAAACAAACAAAACTCAAATTTGAAGAAAGCTAACACCATTGATAGTAGTGTTCAGAGTTGGAAAGGATTTTTATAGCATTTTTCCTGCTTTACTTTATAGATACAAGATAAGAAAACTGAGCCTGGAGAGGAAAAGTTACTTACCTAAGGTCACAGAGATAGGGAATAGCAATGATTGGATTCTTACTAAAGTCCCTTGATTCCAAGTCCAATCCCTCTTTCATTATTTTTATTGTTTTTCACTTGTTTCAGTCATTTCTAGCTCTTCTTGACCCCATTTGAGGTTTTCTTGGCAGAGATAATAGAGTGGTTTGCCATTTCCTTCTCCAATTCATTTGACAGATGAAGAAACTGAGGCAAACAGGCTTAAGGGACTTATTTAGGGTCACACAGCTAGTAAGTGTCCAAGGAGAGTTTTGAAGTCATGGATCTTCCTGACTTCAGGCCCAGCACTCTCTCACCTGCACCAACTAGCTAACCTATATTGGAATAGCTTTTGATTCCAAAGTCCCAGAGTTGTGTATTGACATCATTGGGGTAATTTGCCAGATGAAGATTCAAGGTGATTTAGATAGCTTTTCATCACTCTGTAGTCAACACTTGGGTTGAATTAAACTATATTTGGCCGTAGTTAAAGATTATTGAGAAAGGTATCAGTTTGTCTTATTTTTTAAAGATTTGCCCTACAAAATCATTTGCTTTATTGTGCAGTGTTTTCTATGGTTTCCAGTTTTAAGAAATGTATCTTTATTAATTTTGAAAGTAGTAAAAATTTCATGATTTGATCTAGATCTAGGACAAAACACAAATTTTTCAGCTCAGACTCCATGATCAAAGTATCACCTGATGGAAATATGTACTTATTGGAGGAAGAGCACCTAAAAAGGAGGAAAAAGAGACTCTGGGGTAATTAAGCTGCAAATATAAAGTTGTGAAGTGACAATTAACATTCTAACCTTTAGTAAGAATTATTTGAATTTTAATAGAGAAGTCACTAAGACTAAACATCCTTCCCCTTCCCTAGAAATAAAGACAAGCTGTGGGAATGGCAAATTGTAGGACTGACATTGGAAAATGAAGGTTTACCCAGAACCAATCAAATCCCACCCCATACATGACCTGTTTGCAAGGTCATTTCTACCCTCATAAGTGCAGTCTTTTAGCTCTAGAACTTGATTTCCTCCTCTGAAGAATATAGATGGCTGGCACGGTGCCTGGCCCATAGGAGTTATTAACATAGTAGCATATTAACAAATGTTTATTGATGGATTGACTTGGATTGATGAATCGTCAGGTCCTTTCTAGCTTCAATAGTTTACGGCTCCATAACTAAATCGTCCGTCTCTGCTATCTCATTCCCTTGTTCTTTCAGTGAACACATATTAAGCAAACATCTCACCTGATTATATCATGACTTCATTTTCTATGCTTGACCATGCCATGCCATGTCATGGAGGCCACTTTCCAGGCCATGATTGGCAATGTGGTAATTCAAGCAGATAGTAAAATATGAGACTTACCTCTTTAGAGTTGGGAATATAGAGATTGGAAACCCTCTCGTTTTACAGTTGAAGAAGGGAAGCCCAAACAGGACAGGTAACTTGCCCAGGTTCATCTTGGTAGTGATAAATATGATTTTAAAACTGAAGTCTTCTGACACTCAAGAGAGTGTTGCTTCTACTGTACCATTTTTAAAGTATGTCAGAGGGAGAAAGGGTAGTGCAGTGGAATTTGGAGTATCAGGGCAAAGATTCAAACCCTAGCTTTGCCGCTTATGACCTGTGCCACCTTTCTGGGTCTTGCTTTTCCCATATGTAAAATGAGACATGATTGGCTATATTACCTCTATCTACACTGTAGAGGTACAATCCCACCTTATGTGGTAGCAAGATAGGTGCATTATGTGATTCTTTGTGAGCTAAGCTATGTCTTACAATTTTGTAGATATTTTTGTGAGTCTAGTGGGGAATAAAAATAAACATAACAAAAATGTGCAGTGTGTGTGTGTGTGTGTGTGTGTGATGGTGACTCTATGGTAATCTTATTATTAATAAGTGCACAGGAGAAAGCACTCGACTACGACAGTTAATGTCCAATTTGCCTTTTAATGGCCTGAAGCAAATCTGATGGCTTTCCAAATCCAGTATAACGATCATTTTAAGACAAAAGAACATGGGGTGGGCCATTCTTTTTCTGTCAGTGTCTGTTTACCTAACTTTTCTTGAAGGTTACAGTTCTTGTACAGTGCCTATAGTAGATATAGCCTTATGATCTAAATTGAATAAGGTTCAGGTTCAGGAGTTGGTGACATCTTTTTACTACTTCCAATTTTTAGAGGCTCAAGATTTCTCAGAATAAGGAACTTAAAAGCTGGAAGGGGCCATAGAGACTGTGTAGTCCAAACTGTTCACAGAACAGAACAGAATTTAGAGATTTGAATTTGGAGAGGGAAAATATGTCCAAGAAAAAAAATTCTTTCAATTCCATTTTCTCCTCTCACTCCTTCATCTCTGGGTAATGAAAGAGGTGGAGCAAATGGCATGCAGGAGTGCTGGTGGAGGGACCAGTGGTTTAGAGAATTGGAGTAGAGAAGAAGGAAGGGGAAAAGTAGTTCATTGATATTTTTGATTTGATTTGATACCATAAGTTTAAGAAATGGTGATACTGTATGTAAACCTACTGCCTCTGTTATTCTGTACCTTAGAAAGTTGCCTTGGGGAATCTCTCTAATACTTTAGGGTTGTTCATGGTCATACATGTAGCAGCTTTGTAAAGGGAAAGGAATCTGGAAGACCTGGGTTCCAATCTTACCTCTAATGCTAACTGCATGATCATGGGCAACTTAACCTCTCAATTTCCTCATTTGTAAAAGGAACATATTTTAAAAATTATTTTTAATTTATGAAATAAAGCAAACATTTCCATAAAGTAGGATTTTTAAAAAGATGCACACAAACCTGTACAATTTTCTATACCTTTAAAATATAAGGTTATCATGTAACTTTCTCTTTTTTAATTCCCTCCCCATCCTCACATCATAGATGACTGCCATATACAAATGTGTGTATATGTGTAATATGTGTGTATATATATACATATATGTGTATATGTATATATATACACACACGTATATGTAAAATCATTCAAGACATTGAACTAAGTGGCCAATAACATCCCTTCTGATTCCCACATCTATAATTCTATGATGCTAAGTGACTGAGGAGGTCTTTGTACCTAGTCTTTTCTGACTATGTGTTGGGCTTTGCCTCTTTTACTCTAAGCTTTCACCAAAAGTTATTACTGTTTTTTTCTCCCCTGCACCTAGGAACATAAACTAAGGTCTGGAATTATCTAAGGATGAGGAAACAGAGGAGTGGATTCATTCATTAGAGTTGTCTAAGGTGGCCCAGGTAATAAGTAGTAAGATGAGATTTGAACTCAGTACCTCTTGCTCTTAATTTAGCCCTTTTCCATATGTGCCATGTTGCTTCTCAATTCAAACATTCCAAAAAAACAGGCTACCAAAAAAACTGATTTTGATTCTAACTTAACTGGTTTCCCCCTGTCTCTATTAGTTCAGCTTGTGTTAGGAAGAAACAGCCTTATAAAGTGATTCTTCAGATGATCCTATGTCTTCATTTCTTCCTTTACTGGTAATCTTTCCTTTCCCCTCCACTCCCACCTGTCAATAACCTATTTATCAAACCTATTCCTTGGATACAAAATGAAATCATTGGAGTTATAGTTTCTTTGTCCAGCCTTGTCCACGGGATAAAAGGGCCAGAAAGGAAGCAAACAGCCACCAGGGGGCAGAAGGAGGGTACCCCACACAAGCCAGAAATAGACCCAGCATGAATAATCAGGGCTTTGTGCTTTTATATGCAGCCCAGGCTTCATCTCCCTATTTGATTCTCTCCTCAAGGATGGCCAAGAATGGATGAGAAATGGATCCACTAACTATTCAATTACACGCATTATCTTGCTCAGTTGCCATTAAACAAGGCTGAACTATCCTTGCTCTCAGACAGCATGAGGGAAGATAAAAAGTCCTGTTTTACTCACCTCTGAATAGCAGGAGATTGTCGTCCCTGTGAAAAGCACCATCACAAAGCCAGGTGCTGATACTGAAGCTGAACAGTGAGCTGACCTTATTTTCCAAAACTTGGGGCTGTCCACAATAAGCCAGGAGGCTGGAGAACAGCCGATGTGTGAGATGGACATCAGGGGAGCTTGAGAAAAAAAAAGTATATTTTTGCCCTGAATAAGCATTCACAGAATCTAAACATCCCTGAGACCATCCAGGTGGCCTGTACCTGCACAGAAATCTCCTCTCCCACATAGTTACCAGGGATCATCCAGCTTTTGCTTGCAAACTTACCTCCCAAGGAGTCTCATACTACTATTAAATAGTTGTAAGGGCAAGGAAAATTTCCTTCGCATCAGACCTACATGTGTTTCTCTGCAACATTCACTCACTGCTTCTCGTCTCACCCTAAGGTGCTAGAGGTGCATTCTGTCCCACAGGTGGCGGGGCTGGGAATGGGTAGAATGCTGGACCTAATGTCAGGAAGTTAAAACCTCTCTCAGGCATTTGCTACCTGTGTGATCTTGGGCAAGTTAGTTGATGGATGGCTGTCTGCCTCAGTTTCCTCATTGGTAAAATAGGGATAATAATAACACTTCCCTCCCAGGACTGTTTTGAGTATAAGACGAATTATATTTGTAAAATGCTTTACAAACCTCAACATGCTAGTTTTTGTCATCATCATGATTATTCCCAGAGAACACTGGATAATCTTAACCCAAGTAGTGATGACAGGGGAGAAAACAAAACTGACTGCCATACTCCTGCCTTTTCACTGTCAGTGACTACTAAGGAATTACCGAAGAAGACAGGTGCTAATATCCCAGGCTGCCATGAGGTTAGGTTATTTACCAAGAGATTCCTTAAGTTGTATTGTTACCAGCACAATGACTGGTATAACAGAGTTAAGAATACTGCCGAATTAAGCAGCACCTCGTGGAATTTTTTTTTTTCCTCTTTCACTTACTTCAGCTTTCTCTCTCTACCCTTGTTCTTTTGCTACTTACAGATATATGAACTTACACAATTTTAGAACTGGAATTTACTTAAAGGTCA
Organism: Notamacropus eugenii; assembly: GCF_028372415.1. Lineage (NCBI taxonomy): Eukaryota > Metazoa > Chordata > Mammalia > Diprotodontia > Macropodidae > Notamacropus > Notamacropus eugenii. The sequence goes on from NC_092877.1 coordinate 10,846,801, forward strand.
ACTGTAATAACCATAAAACTAACTCCTAGCATTTATGGAAAGCTCAGTGTTACCTGCCACAGAACCCTGGCTTGGGAAGTCATTTATTAGCTGGGCAAGTCATTTAAGTTCTTACACCCTCAGTTTTCTCATCTGTAAAATGGGATACCAATAACACCTGTCTCTCAGGGCTGTTCAAGATGAAATAGCTTGTAAAGAAAAATCTTTGTAAATCTTAAAACACTATAGAGATGCTTTTATTATAACACTTCAAGTTTTGCAAAATGATTTCCATATGATACATCATCCGATCTTCATAACACTGGGAGTTAGGTGTCATTGTTACCCCCATTTTACAGATGAAAAAAATGAGTGTGCCTAAAGGAGGTTTATTTTGTGCCTCAGGCAAGGTTTGGACCCAGACCTTCCTGACTTGACTCTAGGACCATTATCTAGCAAATTTATCACTAACCTGCAAATCCAAACTTTCTCTATACTCTTAGAGTCTGAAGATACTTTAGGATTCTTCTGTTTGAATCCAAACCCAGAGTGCAGGAATCCCCATTAACTATCCTTCTCCTTGACCTGAAGACCTCCCAAAGATGGGAAATTCAAGGTCATGAGTCATACTATTCCACTCTTGGCTTGATGTGAAGAAAACAAAGGAGACTCTCTAACAAGTAGAACTTTCCATAAGCAGGGTTCAGCACATTGCCTGGCACATAATAGACACTTAATAAATCTTTATTGATTGACTGACTATATCAGGGTCCCTTTAGAGAAGAGTCTTTAAGCAAAGGCTAGAAAACCATTTGTTATGTATTTATTTTTTTAATTGAAATTAATTTGGGGAGAATGGATTGAACTTTACAACTTCTGAGACCTTTTCATTTCTAAAGTTGCATGGACTTATGTAAATCTGTTGAGATTTTTTTAATACCATTTATTCATTTTCATATCTAGATCTGTAATACCATTGGGTAGAGAAATCCTGGTAATGAATAAACTCCCTCTATCAATTTAGATTAGCACCTGGTAGTCTTGGGTTTCTCTTATTTAAATAACTTGTCCATGATGATACAGCTAGCATGTGTCCATAATGGGACTGGAACATAGGTCTTCCTCACTTAGAAGTCAGGTCTCTCTTAACCATATAACACTGCCTTTATTTTTCCTTCATATTGAGTTGAGTTCCCCTCCATAATTTTTAATCAGTGGTTTCATTTCTGCCCTTGGGAAGCAGAACAAATCAAATTCCTCTTCTATGGATCAAGTCTTCTGATATTTGAAGACAGCTGACATGCCAGCCCAAAGTCTTTGTTCTCCTGGATTAGCCTCACCACTTAACTAAGCTTATCTCCCTAGGCCATGGTTTGGTGTGCCTTCATCATCCCAGTTTCCTTGCTTTGGATGGCTTCCAGTTTCCCAATGTCCTTACTAAAATGGTAAGCCCAGAACCATACAGGTTCTGACCCAAGCACAGCCCTGTGGGACTCTCACTGCTCTGACTCTAAAAGCTGTTCTGGTGCTAATGTGGTCTATCTCCTCATTAGTGCTGTTGGCTTCTTTGTCACATTATTGATTCACATTGAACTGGGAATGAAATAAAACCTCAAGGAACTTTTTTTTTTTTAACATGAACATTCGAATCCTGTTCTGTACATGTACACCTGATTTATTTGAACTTAAGTGCAAGTTTTGATTTTTTTTTATCCCCTTAAATTTGGCCCATTTTTGGCCTGCTGAAATCTTTTTGGATCCCAGTTCTGTCATCTGATAAAATACATTAGCTGTGTAGTCCAGTCTCAGGGATCAGCCACACATTGAATGGGTATTCAATTTACTTCCTTGACTCAGTCGTTGATAAAATAATAGAATAACACTCATGACAGCTCCTCTGACACTTAATCCCTCAATAAGAAATAATTAAGCACACTTTGGGGATACCCCTTGCAGAGAACGTCTAATACAGTCTTCTGTCCCAATATGAAGTTTCTTCTTGGTCGCTTTGGTGGTGATCCATTTTTATGCATGGGCTGGATTAGAGAGTGCTGAGTTCCCTTCTGACTCCCAAATTCTGTGACTGATTCTGTGACTCTAATAAGAAAGGAAACAACAATAACAAAATAGGGAGCTCTGGGTGCGTTTGGCTTTTTGCCCCTTTCTTGGGTTCCTGTCACCATCAGCCCATCCATTCTAGCAATCAGTCTTATTAGCCCTTCCTGAATTTTCCTCTTTTCCCTAACACATCGTTAACACTGCTGTCCTTAACCTTCTGGTTCAAGCCATTTATGCATGTTGCTCTTAAAGCACAGTGCTATTCTTTTACATTCTACTACTTATATTTTCCCTGGGATCAAGACAAAAAAAGTCAGCAGCTTATGCTTTAAGACTAACAGTTGTGAGAATCTATTTTTAGAAGTAGTTAAAAATGTCTGGCAAAGAGTGGCAAGGTTATTTTTCATGGGATCATACTTTCAGAGCTGCAAAGATCCATTGAGGCTTTTGATTCCAGCTGCCTTATTTTACAAATGAGAAAACTGGGACCCAGAGAAACAAGAAAACTGCAAACTATAACAAATGAATCCCACAAAAAGGTGCTGGCGTGTTTTAAAAGTCTTGGGAATTAGAAGTTCAGCTAGGGTCAGGTATGAATGACCACCCCAGGACACATTCTCATACAACACAGATAAAATATATTTCTGAGTGTACTCTTAAGAAAGGAGTGTGTTGCACTGGAAAGAATAGTGCCCTGGTCATTCACGGTCTGGATTCTAGACCTGCATTTCTTTACGATTACTTAGTTATGTGATTTCAATTCTCTTGGACATGGCTTTTACCAACTTTAAAGTATCGGGTTGAGCCATATGATATTTAAGTTAATGCTTTCACTCTTAAAATTCTGTGATCCATATTTGTGTTTATTTGTCCTTGTTTATTTATTTTTAGTTTTCAGTATTCACTTTTATATTCTTTTGAGTTCTAAATGTCCCTCTCCCTCTTTTGCCCCCTCACAAGACGGTATTCAATCTGATATAGGTTATATATGTGTGATCATATTATACATAAATCCATATTTGTATGATCTATGTTCTAAAGGCCATTATAGCTTTAATATTTTGTTTTAGGGTCACTTTTCAGATCAAACATTCTATTGTTATAAAGTCCCTCCCACCTCTGATATTCTATGTTCTGGGAACCTTTTCTGCTCTGATCTTTTATGTTCTATATTCTGAGGGATCTTCTGGGTCTAACATCCCAGTTCTGTCATTCAGTGATTTCAGATCCCTTCCAATATTTGTAAATTTTATGCTAAGGTCTCTTCCAATATTTATACTCTATATAATATGTCTTCTTCTAGCTTTAACGTTTCATGATTCTCTGAAAAATGTTAGGTATCTTAGGTCCTCAAACATTAAAGTTAACCTAAATGAAAAAAAAAAAAGCCATACCTAACCATTAGCTGGGCTTTGGAGTTAATCAGCTTGTTGATAGAAAAGGTTTCTCTTGATTTGCCTACACATAAAATTCAGATTAGAGTTATATTAAAGCATATTATCTCAGAGGTTGAGGGCATAAGAAGCCTTGCTTGTCTCAGTTAGGAGAAATTATATTATGTAGCAACACTAGTTTTGAAAAATAGATGGTACTTTATGATAAGCAGTTTTCAGAAAAGAATAGCTCCTTTGCTTTGGTCACGTTTTGGAGGAATCTAGTTAGTAACTGGCAATGTATTGGTATAATTATATAATCAGTCATTATTCATTGCTAACGTTGCATATTTGGGGAGAGAGTATCAAATACCACTTGTCTCCATGTTATTTATGTGCGTATAGATGAAAAATACATACGTACATTACGTATATACTTATTTTGTCATTATTATATTTCATCTTTTAATTTAAATACCTCAATGACCCATGGATTCATTGGAAAAGGGACTCCCTTATCCACTTCCCAGCCCCAATCTCTGTCACTGATGCAAATTGAATTCCCCCTTATCCAACTTGGCAGGCCCTTTTGGGGGAATTCTCGTGACCCCAAAACTTGCCAATCTATAGCCAAGCAGGTGATGAGTTTCTCTAGCCACAGCTTGACTGGTCCTCAGCTGATCAGCATGGAGACTACCCTTAAAGTCTTTCTAACTTGATAGCACCTTCCAGAGCTACTCTGTTCTAGCTAAACATTTGAGAAGCCTGAGTTTCTCCATACCATGATAATGGATTAGAGGGAACACCTTTCCAGTATATCTATACCTGTATTTGTATCTACATCTGGATATGTATGTTTGTGTATGTGTATATGTATATATCAGGGCAGCTATGGCACAGTGCTTAGAGGGCTGGGCATGGAGTTAGGAAGATTCATCTTGAATTCAAATCTCTGCTCAGACACTTACTAGCTGTGTGACCCTGAGAATGTCACTTAACCCTGTCTGCCTCAGTTTCCTTATCTTTGAAATGAGCAGGAAAAGAAATTAAACCACTACAGTATCTTTGCCACATAATCCCCAAAAGGGATCATGAGGCAGACATGACTGAAAAATGGCAACACAAAATATATGTTCACATATGTGTGTATATATGTACCCATGTGCCTCCAACTCTATAATATGTAAATATGCATATATGTACTCATATAGTATTATGTATCCATATATATGTGTGTGTATGCCTCTGTTGGTCATTTAAAGACCTTAATGTATGTTTTTATTTTACCTCTCTGGTCTTATTTCACTTAACTCTCTTTTTTATACCATATATAATACCCACATTGACCTACTTGCTGCTGTCCATACGTCTTCCATCCCCCATCTCTCTACCTTTGTCTCGGCTTCCCTACCCCTACCCCCCATGCCAATATTCACTACATCCCTCCCTCCTGACCTCTGTTTCTTGAGGTCCTTAGCTTTCTTTGAGGTGTATCTCAGATGCCACTTAACTCAGGAAGCTTTTTCCCAACCCCCAATTGTTATTTATCTTTCCTTCCTCAAAACATACTGCAATTACATATCTCTGTAAATGGGATGGCAGTGTGGTGTACTGGACGGGTGCTACCTTTGGGGGTCTCTGACCCAGACTAGCTGTGAGGCAATGGGCAAGACATCTAAGCACCATAGCACTCCAGGGCCTAAAATAAAACATTCCAGACAAGTGGGTGTTGTGACAGGAAAATTTCTGCAGTGGGAATCCGTCTCAGGGGAAAAAGCACATTTCAGAATCAAATGACCTAAGTTCGAATGTTGAGTTGGCTCCTCATTACCTATGTAACAGTACAGATGTCACTCAGCCTTGTCAGTTTCCAATCTCATCATTAAAAGAAGGCGTTGGATTAAGAAGTCGACAACATTCCCTCCTGCTTTATAGATTTGACCCTCTTTGCATGGAAACTCCATCTATTTAAATGTTATCCCCCTTCCCCCATCATCCTTCCTAGAAGCTCCTTCAGGCTAATCCTTTGTATCTCCCTTGCCTTTCTGGTGGGTCTACGTTTAGTAAAATCTTATCCTAGTGTGACGAAATGGATGATTGTTCCCCAGCTACATACGTTGCTTACCAAAGATAAGACTGAGTCATGGGTTTTGAGGCTGACATGTGAAAGAAAATGCATTGTACCTGCCTTCACAAAGTTTGTTGGGGAAACAAGACTTAACCACACACAACAACCAGAGAAAGAGGCAAGATACTATGTAATCAAGTACAAAATTGTGGGGTACAGACAGTAAGTGCCATTGAGATGCAGAGGAGGGAGAAATAAGTGTGCACTAGAGCAGGTGAGGAAGGCATCAGTCCTGGGAAACAGGCTGCAGTCCTACTCCTCATTGTATTTTAGCATCCATTAAAGTCCCACACCTCTCAGGTGACTGAAGCCGTGTGTCAGTCTCAGGTTCTACTCTAACATAGAGTGTGAGACCATAGGAGCAACAACTCTTTTGTTTGTTTTTGTATCCCCTGTTCAGCAAAGCACCTGGTGCATAGTAATGTTTAATATTGTTTTTTCTTCTTTCCTTCCTTTCCTCTTTCCCTCCATTCCTTCCTTCCTTCCTTTCTTTCCTCCAGAATGAATAGCAGTATAATGTACAAGTGAGCTGAAATTCTCTTATATATGGAGTCCCCAGCTCATTTTAGAGATGGAAACAAACAAGATTAAGTGACTTTCCTAGGGTCATCCAGCTAGTAAATGTCTGAGACAGGATCTGAACTCAGATCTTCCCCTGACTCCCGCTTAGCATTCTATCTACTGTGCCATCTAACTAGCTGTATACAAAACATTTAAATTCCTTAGTTTCAGTGTCATTTGTAAATAAAGAGGGATGAACTCAGTGGCCTCTACCTTCCCTTCCAACTTTAGATCTCTGATTCTATCATCTGCCTCAGTTGAAGAATTTCCCATGTGTGGAGTTCCTCAACACTGATGATATTCTAGGTCCAGAACACAATAAAACAACAAAACAAACAAAAAAACTTATCATTTCCCTCCATAAAATGGTACCCAGAATTGTGCATGATATTTCAGATGTGATCTGACCAGAACACATTACAGAGAGATTTATCTCCACCCTAGTCACAAACATCTTGCCTAAGATCTTATGACCTTTCCTGGCTGCTAGATCACCCTGGTGATCCATACTGTTTTCAGTTCGCTGGAACTTCCCAGAAATTTTTCAGGTACACTGCTAGCCACATCTCCCCATCTTGAAATTGCAAAGTTGCTTTATAAAAAACAAATGTAAGACTTCACATTTACTCTTAAATTTTCATCTTCTCAGTTTTATCTCATGACTTTTGCCTATCTGGATGTCTTTGGCTCCTGACTGTCATCCTTCATGTTAGTTCTTCTTTATCTCTTTTTTCCATTTATAAATTTCATCAGCATCCACTCCATGCATTTAATGAAGACAATGTCTAAAATGTTAAATAGTACAGGAAGAAACACATTCCTGGAGACATACAAGCAGACACCTAAAAAATCCATGCAAATCTTGGGATGGACAGTTCTGAAATTGCCTAATTCTCTCCTTCCTATTCAGAGCCAGCATTGACTATGTGGAATATCTACAGGAACCAAGAAGTAAACAAAAATGCCTTGAAGTGTTAAATAGATACATAATAGGTATGTAACCTATCAGAAGTCCTCTGTCACATTCTAAAGATCCTTTCTCAGGCCACCATGCACAAAACTAGATAAAATTAGGCAGGACATTAGAATCATCTAATTTCTGGTAGTGAAAATAATCAGATGGCAGCTGAACAAAGGAGGAGAGTAATTCCTAGAAAGAATAGTACTGGGCATGTAGTATAATATATGATAATATATATTATAATAGTACAATATTATATAACATTATAATAATATAATATAACATATAATAATAATACCATTTATATAGTGCAGTTAAGGTTTCAAAGAGTTCCGCATATATTATTCCATGTGCTTTTCACGATAAGCATGCAAGGTATGTGCTGTTGTTATCCCCTGGTGTCGATTTGGAAACTAACACAGAAAGCAGGCACCAACCAGGGTCTTGGGCAGAAACTGAACTTGAATTTTCCTAACTGGCAAATGCTTGGTGACTGATTGAGTTCATATAGAGGAAACATTACGGTTCAGCTCAATAATCCTTTCTGGCATCACCTGTATTGTAACAGAGTGTAAGTGATCTTAGAACCTCAGAGATGGAAAGGACTTCAGAAAATAGTGATCTTGAGTCAACAGGAAAAGATTCAATTATGTTCAGCATTTTTTATTTGAGATTCAAGGGAAGTAACAATTAGATACTTTTGATCCATGCTAGCAGCTTTATGGCTATCCCTTCCAACAGTGCTGATTGTTACCCATTCTAGCTAAGTACAGAAATAATAATTGGCTCGTTACCAGTAGGCTACACTGCTGAGGATGAATTCTTTGGCTCTAGTGAGCCATATGGTCAATATGAATTTCATTTTATTAAAATTTCCATACCATAATGAACAATTTAAAAAGGGAGTGATGATTAAAAGTGAGATACATTTTGATAATCTGGTAGCGGACTTATGCAGAATGCTTTGTTCACCAGCAATGCCAGATAAGTAATGTGTCATTGCTCTATTGAGCAGATTGGATAGAGTACTGGATGTGAAATTAGGAAGACGTGAATTCAAATCCTGTCTGATACTTACAAGTTGTGTGACCCTGGACAAATCACTTAACTTTTCCACACCTCAGTTTCTCCATCTGTAAAAATGAGGATTATAATGGTACTTAACTCCCAAGGTTATTTTAAGGATTAAATGAGCTAGTGTGCCCAAAACTCATTTTCCTGCCTTAAAATAGCTGTTATGTAAGTTGATTTTATCCCCTTCCTGGAGCACTACCAATAACCATATATTTCAAAGTATACAGTGGCTTAGATAGACAGGAAAATACAGTGGATCTCCCCAGGAATAAGTCATTCGTTGCTCACTTAATTTCTGGTCTAGTCTACTTAGCACACATCAAAATTAAGTCCATGGATCAATACTAAAACCTAGAGTGGGGAAAAAAAAGAAGCAAATGCAAAATAACCATATAGACCATGCTAGAACTAGGTGTCTGAAGATAACACTCAGAGGTAGGAAAGTTCAGATGATCTCTTGTTACTGTAAAAGCTGTAGTCTTTGAAACAAAAACAAAAACAGGAATTTACAGGTCTGTAACTGTGCATTATAAAATGCAAATGCTCTCTGGTATTTTTTTCCTTAATTTTTTTTTTGGTGAATATACTTGGGTTTGTCTGTAGGTGATACCCATTGGTTGTTCATCCTTCATTTTCAGAGAGGACCAGTGGCATTGTGAGGGTGATATGTTGACTTGCACCACGTGGGTAGATGTGTTGAAAGAAAATGTAGGTGAAGAAGCAGAGTCCATAAATTTCATCAGTATAGAGCACTTCCAGTGTGAGAGTATAGAAATACATATATAAGAATATACAGGTCTGTGTGTGTGTGTGTGTGTGTGTGTGTGTGTGTGCGCATGTGAGAACAGAGGGGAGATGGCACAATTATAGAAATATGTAGGAACACAGTCCTGAATGTGGGATTCAAGTGCTTGGGGATTTTAGTGCTTGCAATGGCCCAATCTCTTCACTTTATAGATAAGGTAAGTGAGCTGTCCAAGGCCACCAGACTGTTATTAACTGAAATCTTTGTTTCCTCATTTCATCTATTGAGGGAACAACTTAACACATATACATATGCACACATATACGTATTTGACAGAGGGTTATTTGGGAGAAAAAAACCAAGGGCAACATAGGGAGAGGGATGGATCAGAAACGTCCAACAGCTGGTACTTAACTGAGTCTGAAAGGTAGCTAGGAATTCAAAGAGATGTGGTTAGAAATAACTAAATAAAATTTAGTTAGGTTTTGTATTTCTTGTGTGTAATAAGAGGTGGGACAGACTACCACCAGGCTAGCATGGATTCAGTTTTAAAACTCTAATGTAATATATATTTAGCTAGAAGCTCCTAGTTGCAAAGCACTATGCTCTGTGCAGGGGAAACAAAAAAATGAAGATATTGTCGTTTTTATTCTGAAATTCTTCATCTACAAATTGAAGGTGATAGACTTGATCACCTACGAGGTCCTTTCTAGGCCTAAATTCTTATTGTTTGCTCTTTTCCACCATTTCCAACTCTCTGTGACCCCATTTGGAGTTTTCTTGGCAAAGATACTAGAGTAGTTTGCCATTTCTGCCTCCAACTCACTTAACAGATGAGCAAACTGAGGCAAACAGGGTTAAATGACTTGCCCAGGGTCAGATGGCTAGTATATGTCTGAGACTGGATTTGAATCCAGAAAGAGGAGTCTCCCTGACTATAGGCCCTACACTCTCCACCATGATACCTCACTGCCCTAGAAATAAATCTAAAGTTCTGTAATTCTGTCTTGTAGTATCCCAGTTTCCTCATCAGTAGAAATAGAGCAATAAACTCAGTGACCTCTGAGGAACCCCAGTTCAGATTGCCACGTTCAGATATGTGGACACTAACTTTTGGCACAAGAACTCTGTTCGGAGAATGTTCACTCCTTTTTCTATCAATTCAAGTCTACAAACATTTATTAGAAGTCAATATTTAAAACTTTTATTATTTAGAGATAATTAACATTGGCTTGTATTTTCCCCAGGAGATGTCTCTGAAATGTACCTCCCCCTGCCCTATTTTACAGATGGATGATGGGCAGGGTTTGAATCAGAGTAGAAAGTGAGCTGTATTTGGTGCCAACTAATCAATAAATGCTTATTAAGAACCTGCTATGTGCCAGGCACAGTGCTAAATACTGGGGATAAAAAAAAGGATAAAAATCGTCCCTGCTCTCAAGGAATCTAATGGAATCAGGTGGTCAGCATTTGAAGTTCCGTTTATTAGTCAGGTGACCTGGTTTCCTTCCAGACTAAGCTCAAGTATGGCATTCTACAGGATGTCTTTCCAGATTCCCTGGGTTGCTAGTGCCTTCTCCTCTGAGAGTGCCTTCCTTCTACTCATTGACATTAAGCATGTGCCTAGTTATTTACATATTGTCTGTCGCATGAGAATATGAGCTCCTCGATGGCAGGGAACCCAAAGGAAACATTTGAAAATGAAAAGCCAATAGGCATATGGAGTGGGCATGGAGCGATTTTTGGTTTTGTGAATTCTTTTTCCTTTACCTTCTCTTCAGCTCCAGTGCTTAACACAATGTTTGGCACAGAAAAAGTGTTTAATAAATTTTGTTGAATGAAGAATTGACCTTACAAAAGTTGTTGCATGTCTCTGAGCCTCAATTTTCTCACCTGTTAAATGGGGACGGTAACAAGGTACTGCCTACCTTCCAGCTTGGTGGCAAGGAGAATGCTTTGTAAACATTCCAGCTCTCCCCTCATATCTCTGCCTCTTGTTCTCTTTTCGTTGCCTGCTGAGCTTTTGCTCCCTTTTCCCTCTTCCTCTTTGAACACGGTACTGCTGATGAAGAATGTGCCCTTTTAGTTCACTCTGCAATGAGTAGCTTAATTTTACTGAAGACATAATGTCGGGGCCTTGATTTAAAAATAGGTACTGCAGATGTTTCCACCGAGGGAGCTCTTCAAAGTATCTCCTTGGATTCGCAAAGCTCTGTGTATTTCTGCCTACCACTGGAGCATAATTAGGATCCGAATTAATATGGAACATATGACTGCATTAGAACAAAGCAGGGCTTTATGATGACTTAGGAGGTAAACTGCTTTAAGCACATAAACATATTTCCATATATTCTCTGAAAAAAATTATAAGCCATTAAATTAAACCAATGGAAAGAGCACTGACTTTTAAGTCAAAGGACCAGGGTTCATATCTTGGCTCTGCCACATGCTATTTGCATGACCATGGCCATGTGATTTTATATCTCTTGGCCTCAGTTTCCTCATCTAAAGGCAAGGGAAGAAAAAGAACTTGATGACCTCTAAAGTCTTTTTTTTTTCCAAACCTATAAATAGTCATTTATTAAGCATTTGCTATGTTCTAAGCACTGTAATAGCATCTAGGTATACAAAGAAAGGCAAAAATACTTCCCCTTCCCTCAGGGAGCTTACATTCATGTGAGGGAGTTAACATGTAATGAAGTGGGCACCAAGAGCAGTGTCTAACAAGGTCTATATAGTCAGTGAAAATGGATGGTAATCTCAGAGGGTGGAGAAGCTGGGAGGATAACAAAGAAAGGCCTCCTGTGGCAGGATGCATGAGCAGAGGCTTGAATAAAGCCAGAAGTCGAAGATGAGGAAGCAGAGCCTTCCAGGCATGGACGACAGTGGGTCCAAATGCATGGTGTCAGAAAATTGAGTGTCATGTGTTCTGTGAGAAACAGAGAGTGGGGAGGAGTAACTGGATCCTGGAATGGATGGAGGGGAGTGATGTGTCAGAAAACAACCCAGGCAGGAAGAGTCCAGGTTGTGAGACACCCTGCCTGGTGCCAGGGATACATACTGCCATTTCTTGGCAACCCAAAGCTTTTGATAAATATTTTGCTCAGTATTACAGTTCCTAGTTTGAATAGGGAAGAGGAAAGAACAAAATCCGATTGAGACTCTCTCTCTACATGATTCTATGTAAATAGGAGAGAGGAAAAGAGAAGGAAGTGACTTTTAATTAAAAGGGAAAACACTGTGATGTAGCAGGGTTGAAAATTCACTTTGTCTCCCCTCCTGCTCTGGAATAATAAATAACAAAGATGAGATTAACAGAAAATTAAAGATTCCCCTTCATTCCTCCTATAAAAAAAGAATTCCTCCCCCCCTTGTTCCCCTCGACCCCCAGGTCTCAGCTGGCACAGAATCTTTTAAGTTGTGTTTTTACACCCCATGAGTCAGTGGCACTAATTAGCAGAGACTGGCCATACTCATTAACTCCAATGTGAGGTTTCTCTTCCTACCCTGACCCTCCCCAGAGCCATATCATTTGACTGAGCTCAAAGAAGGAAGCTCTTAGCTTCCATGCTCTTAGGCTTAATCAGATCTAGGGAGGTCCACTATGCCCTGTGGAAATGTTCAGTCCTCTTTTCCATTTTCATGGGGACAGCAAGACTGAGGCCATTCCAGGGGGTAGTTGGCTCATTGACTACCTGGATTCAGAGTTTCGGATCCACACTAAAGGAAGTAGGAAAATGACAAAACCATCTTTCTCTTGACACTCAAGGCAGACCATTTCCCAGCCTTCTTTGTCTTCCTCTGGTCACAGAATTATTGTGAAATAGAATACAGAACCAGGAGTCTGGAGAAGTGAGATCAAAATCATCTCTCCTATTTACTATTGTGACCTTGGATTGTAGTTTCCATATTTGTTAAAAAAAAAAAAAAGGCAGGGGAGAGGGAGAATGGCACACAAGTCTCTTTAAGGACCTAGTTACAACAGTTGATGAATATTTATGATTTTAAAAACTTCAAATCCATCCCTTACCCTCCCTTCTTTTATTCGTCACTTCTGTTTCTTTTTGTTTTATTAATTCTTTTATTATACCTGTCGTTTTCTGATATTAAAATCCAATTCTTTTCCCCATCTACCACAATAGTTCCTTCCTTTGCAACAGAGTGAAAGCATTCAACAAAACTAACTGCGGAAGGAAGGAAGTCTGACATCTCCCATTCCCTCCCCCCCCCCCCCCCCCAGCTCTTTACCTCCTTTACTGAATGAAGGATGTACGTTTCCGTCACTTGTCATCTGGGACCTTGATTTGTTCTGTTTTTTTCTAATACTTTTTCTTCCTTTGCTTGATTGGGACCAGAAGAAAATGTCTGTAGCAAAAAATATCTCATGAAATATGTAAACTTGTATGTGTGTATATGTAATTTTATATATCATATACATGATGTGTACGTAGATGTATGTGTGTATATATGTGTGCATACATTCACGCAAAGATACATTCTCTTTCCAGTCTATCTTATACTTTAAATGCATATAGAGCCATAATTTTAAAGGTCTCTTGTTTATTTATTCCTCCAAATTATCTCAGATTTTCTCTCACTGTGGGCATCCCCCTGGTCCAATAGTATTGCCAACACTAGGTGTCTTTCGCTATTTAGATTGCATTCTATTTCCTTCTCTCCAGTCAGACAGCAACTCTCCTACTAGATTGATCTGGAAGGCCAGGGAACATCCAACATACTGAGTGCCTGCCTTTACTCACCCACTGTTACTACCACTGAATCTTGGGTAGGAAATAGAAAATTGGACTGTCCTTTTTTTAGCTTCTTTCTCATCTTTCCCCAGTATTAGTGACTAATTTTCAAGTTGACACATTTATCCAAACATAAAGTCACATGTTTACAAACATCCTAGCTGGAATTAATTAAATCAAAGAGTATAAAAATAGCTATTAATTATTATCTTCCTCCCATTATTTCGGGAATATGCAAATTAGCCCCATTTTCCATTCGACATTTTCACTTATACTCACACAGTGCTATCACTTCCTACGTCTGCCACAAATGTATTAACAAGAAAAGCCATGGAAATAAACTGCATATGGCTTTAGAGAGCCAAAAGGTTTGGAAAGGAATGATCACTCATGTTTTCCACTGGGATACATTGAATTTCAAGCCATTTATTAGTGGCAAGCCTTTTGGGGACATGATGATCTTAATACCAAAGTATCAGTGTTCTCCCCACCAAAATAGACCAGAGATCATTGAATTGCAATGTGGACCATTTTACCCATTGCCTCATTTAAAACATAGTGTTTAGCTACAGCATGAGATTAAGAGTAAGGAGCCTTGGGTATTACTCTGGAAACTACCATGTGACTTGTAGAAGAGCCATGTGACTTTGTGCAATTCACATCACTTTCCTTGATCTCTGTTTTCTTTCTCTAAAATGAGGAGGTTGGATTGGATGATCTCTAAAGACTTCTATTCCTAATTTTTCTTTTTTAAATTTTTATTAAAAATTTTTTAAAGCATAAATCAACTAGAGACTAATTTACCTTTAAATAATTTAATCCTAAAGACTAAGTGGATCAAAGAATAAATTATTAAAATGATAGGTAATTTTTATTAAAGGTAAGAACAATCGTGTGAAAGTGTGCCAGAATTTTGGAGATGCACCCAAGTCTATTTAAGTCTCTAAAATAGAGAATGTTTTTACTATTATTACTTCTCTTATAGGACTAATAAGGATAAAGAAAACCCACAACTAAGGCGGGATCCTCGGAACTTTGCTCCATGTATCCAAAATGTAGGGCAGCACCCTTTTTCCTCTAGCAACTGCTCAGCTCACTGTCCTATACGATTCTATATTCTATCTGTCATAAACTCTTGGCCCTATGATAAAGGGGGATGACTGCAACTTTTTCTCATCCTCTTCCTTGAGGTCTTCTCTTCCCAATGCCTCTGCCCTCCCCTCCACTTACTTTGCTGAATCAGGAACAATGTGGGGGGACAGGCCAAACTTTCTGGAAGCTGGCCATGCTCTTCCCTAATACAACTACATCCAACTCCAATGGCTTGCTCAAAACCCATGAGTGGCACAATCAAGATGGAGTTGTTTAAACTATAGAGATGGAGTCTTGTACCCTTCCCGCCCTTCTCCCTTCCTTGAAAAGAGTCTCCTCAGAGACTTCTAACTAAAGACTACCACAATTAATTCACATTTGCATCAGGCACCAGAATTCTATATTCTTTCTTTGTCTAGTCTATCTTCTGAACTTTGCATTAACCACACTCGGTTTTTTTACTTTTTCATATTTCTGTTTCGGGCTGTGCATGCATATGGAGGCAGTATGAAATAAGGAATTGTACATTTGGAATCAGTAAGACCTGGATTCAGATCCCACCCAAGATATAGACTAGCTGTATGACCCTGTACAAGTCATTTAATCTCACTCTGCCTCAGTTTCTTCTGAAAAATGATAGGGTTGTACTTAAGGCATATTTCTTTGGGCTCTAGATTTACAGTCTGATTACTGTATATCTTGTTTACCCAAGATTGGTTTTTGAGTACTTAGGAGAATTGATAACCATTATAGCCTGTCACCCACGGGGGACATAGGTTCCAATCATGAGAGTATTTGTCCTGAGGACCACAGTATAATAGTGAAAAGAACGTTAATAAAAATAATAGAAAACAAAAGATTAAATAGTAGCTAGAGAAAACCCTTGAAACCTTCTGAAGTAGTTGCCTAGGATAAGAATTTTAAGAAGCTTCATTCATTTAACGAGGACCATCTCTATTTATCACAGTACCTGGCATTAGTAGGTGCTTAATACATGCTTGTTGACTTGACTTGGATGAGGTTGGTTTAGATCATCCAGAGGCATAGGACCTAGAAAGATGTAGGGCACATAGATATTTGCCCAAAACTCCAACAAATACTGGACACCTACAGTTTTCCAAAGTCTCGTTCATCACCTGGGGGTTACAAACATAAGAGTTTCTCTGGCAGGATTCAAGCTGGGATCATGCCCAAGCTAAGTAACACTACTATACCTGAAACCTATAGATAGAGACCTGTCTTCCTATGTAAAATCTACCACTAATTCTATGCCTCCTACATAAGCCAGCATGAATTCATTAAGAAAACATCATGCCATGCTCACCACATTCCCTTTTTAAACAAGGTTATTAGATTGGTGGAACATAGGAATACCTTAGACATAGGGCATCTGGATTTCAGCTTTGCAATCAACAAATTATCTCACCTTCGACAAATTGTCTCCCATCACTCCTGTGGACTAGATAAAAAGATGAGGATTGAATGATAGTACAGTTAGGTAGGTTTGCTGCTGCTTGGCTGACCACACTTGAAGACTGATGGATTAATGTCAACTTAGAGGGAGATTGTTGGTGGAATAACTTGATATGAGCACTGCCCCATACAGTTTATATAACATAGGAGTCTTAATAGAGAGCTACAGAGGAACCTAGAGCCCATTTAGTCTCATTTCCTCATTTGCCAGATGAAAGAATGGAGGCTGAGGAAAGTTGAATGATTTTCCCCAAAGTACACAAATAATAAAGATCAGAATAAAGTCACAAGTGCTATGCTTAGGAAATTTCTAGATGACCCAAATCTTTAAGTATTTAATGTATGGAAACAAGATTAAAAGAAAAAAAGTTGATTTAGATTGGAATAATGAACTGGCTTACTAGGTAAAACTTAATGATGATGACTACCAAGTTCTAAGGTGGCTCAGTGGATAGAGCACTGGGCATGGAATCAGGAAGACTTGCCTTCCTAAGTTCAAATCCAGTTTCAGATGCTTCCTAGCTGTTTGACCCTGTGTGAGCCCCCCTGTTGGCCTCAGTTTCCTCATCTGTAAAATGAACTGGAGAAGGAAATGGCAAATCACTCCTGTATCTTTGCCAAGAAAAATCCAATGACATCATGAAAACTTGGATATGACTGAAATGACCTAGCAAAAACAAGTTTTGAATTTTTAGGTATAATAACCACATGAGTTCTAGATGTGGGGAACATGCATAAAGTCGAGGAGTTTTAGCAGACTCAATACGAGTCACCAGTCACATGCAGGAGCCAAAATACTTTCATAGTTTTGGACTGCATTAATAATTGCATAGTATCGGGACAGCTAGGTGGTTTAAAGGAAAGAGTACTTGGCCCTGAAGTCAGGAGAAACTGATTTCCAATCTGGCCTCAGATGCTTACTAGCTCTGTGACCCTGGGAAAGTCACTTAACCTGCTTGCCTCCAAAAATTATAATAATTGCATAGTATCCAGAGTGAGGGAAATGGTAGTGACCCAACTGTGATCTTTCTTCATCTGACCTCACCTGGACTACCATCTTCTTTCATTGGAACCACATCTTAAAAGAGAAATTAAAAAGAGAGAGAATCCAGAAAAGGATTCATATATGAAAAAAGGACTTCTGTGAAAAATTGAAGTTATGCTATCTGATTAATGATAAAAGAAACTGAACATTTTTTAACTGAGAAGAAAAAAATGAAGGTTAGTATCATAGTATTCAAATACTTAAAGAATTCTTACTTAGAAGGAACACTAAATGTATTCTGTTTGATTGTCAACAATAGAAATAGAAGTCTTAGGAGGAAGATTTCAGTTGGAGATAAGAAAAAATAATCCTAATAAATAAATTAACATTAATCCAAAGCAGAAGAGGTTTCCAGGAGATGGATCAGATAATGAGTTCCCTGTAGCCACTTGTTACATGTTTTTATTTATGAAATTCATAATTTAGGTAAGAGATTGGGCTTGGTGGACCCCAAGGTCTTTTTCTAGTCATTAAGGTTTGATGAAACTATGATGCAGAGATCTTCATGGAAAGTGAATGAATCATATGTCTTATCTCCCTCAATGCCTATCATTATGTGGTAAATATCATAGACACTCTATCAATGTTCCTTGGCTTACCTTCTCTTAACCAAAATTAGGTTACTCTAAATGTTCATGAGTCTGCCTTGTTTTTAAAGATCTTCAAGACCAAGAAAAATGTTTTAAAACTTCCTTTGGTGACTCCTTCCAGTAGTTCACAGCTGTCTCCATCAAGAAGTTGTTGTCTTGAATAGATAATCTATATCCTTGTGTGCTGCCATTTAATCTCAGCATGCTGCTAGGTCTGTAGGAAGCCAAGCAAATTAGCAAAATCTCCCCTATTTATAGAAAACCTACCTGAAGAGTTCCCATATACGCTACTATTTTTACACATTAACCCTAGATAAAAGTTTTCTTTTCTTTTAATGGTGTGACCTTAACCCATAGTAGCTAGGTATCATTCTTTTTTGGGTCCTGGAATAAGTTCTATCTTCTTTAACTCTATGGTAAGAAATGTCCAAATCAATCATATAGGTCAACCACATAGTGACTAGGAAGGGAGAGATATTAATTATTTACAACTTTCAGTGGTAAGCAGAATGAAAGAAGAAAGGCCTTTTAGGAGAAATGTCACTTTTTCTTGTCCATTCCTCTTATTTTGCCTCATATACACAGAATTTAGGGAGTTTACCACTTCTCTTATCTCTTTTGCTCTATAGGTGAGGAAGCCTGGATTAAGATTAGTGATTTGTCCTTCATAACGAAAGACATTTGAATCAAGAGAGCTCAATAAGGCAACTGTGTCCTAATGAATGTGGAATTATGATAACTCAGGAGGTCAATTGCTTTAAAATGTTCATGTATGTATACACATGCGCGCGCACACACACAAACATGCACCTGGGACAGTTCACAGGGTTAGAGATTTAAAACAGCAAGGGAGCATAAAAACCTTCTACTTCCAGCCTCTCATTTTCCAAATGAGGAAGCTGAACCCCAAGAAATGAAGTGATTTGCCCATAGGTAGTAAGTGGAAGAGATGATATTCCAAACATTATGTTCTAACTCCAAATCCAGGACATATCTCACTGTAGCCTGAGAAAAGCTCTCAGGCCTCCGATTTTCCAATCTGGTTTTCTTTCCATTGCTGCATTCTGACTCCATAAGTCATATCTCACATTGTCCCATAGATCCAGGTACTTTGAATACTAAATCCTCATGCCCACTTATAGTTTGAAAGTCTTAAAATTCTGTGTAAATGTTCATGTTTTTATATAAATTTAGCTTATAACTGACCTTTTGTTGTTGGTGAACATTTATAAGGATCTATTATGTTAAGGATCTATCTTATTTAATGAGTGAGAACTGGTCACATAAGTTATATTCTCATCTAGTTGATCGTTTTCTCAGTATTCTGTGGCACATTTTTAGAAGGATCTCTTGTTTTTAAAGTGAGATAAGACCGGGTCAGGAGAGATTCAGTGTGGTTTCTTAGATAGCACAGAACAGCAGAATTGGATTTCAGGGGACCTGTATTAGAATTCAGCCTTAGCAGCTGTGTGACATTGGTTAAATCAGTAAACTCCTTCAAAGTCTCAGTTTCCTCTTCTGTAAAATGATAAACTAAGTGCTAGTATTCATGGATGTTTAAAATATCAGGAGATTCCAGTCTTTATTACCACACTGGGGTGCCCCCTGTCCTTGGTAGACTCAAGGAACAAGTGTAAAGGGAAAAGAATGCCATTCTTGTACCTGTGTTTCCAGCATTTCGACATCCCTTTTGACCCCCTAGCAAAAAGGATAGGGAGCTGTACATGCACGTAAAAGTGGGGCAAAGTGGAAAGTCCAGGCTGCCTCTGTTTTTTATTACTCTAAGATCAAGCCACAACAGATAGGGACTTCGTATTCAAATAAAAGGGATTGTTCCTTGGAATATATGAGAGAGACATGAATGGGAAGGGACAAAGTTGTATACTCTCTACCCCAAAAGAATGTGCTTAAGGGCTGCATAGAAATGTGAGGTGTTAACTGTGGTCTCTAAGGAAGCTTTCTCTCACCTCTCTTAATTCCAGTGCTTTCTTTTAATCATGATCTTCTAATCCCATAGATAGCTTATTTTGTTATATAATTGTGTATCTGTCGTCTTCTCCATTTGATGGTAAGCTTAATGAGGGCAGGGGGTGTCTTTTCCCTTTTTGTATCCCCAATGCTTAGCACAGTGAACAGGCATGGTAGGCACTTGACAAATGTGCATTGATGGTTGGTTCGTCTAGTCAATAGAGAGTCAGTTTCTGGATTCAAGTTTCTGATATATACTAACTGGGTGACCCTAACAAGTAACTTAAAGGTTTCATTCCCTCCCTGGCCCCTTCGCCCTCACTCTGACAATGTTCTGAGATTTTAAGTTACCGAATAGTTGCTAGTTGGCATTGGTAGAGATGGTTTTCCCATTAGGAGCTTCTTGCACCAGTGAAATAACAGGACTAGACTCCCTCCCACACACCTCATGACCCCCTAAAAGATTCCTGCACAAAGTAGGTAAGTCATTCCATCAACTAGTACAGAAGGGAATAAGCATTTGTATAGCCCCTACTACACTCCAGGCACTATGATAAGCACCTTACAAAAATTAGTTCAATTGACACTCATTACCTGCAAGGTAAGTGCTGTTATTTTACAGATGAGGAATCTGAGGCAAACTGAGGTTAAAGGACTTGCCCAGGGTCACGTAGAAAGTAAGTGCCTAGAGCTGAATTGGAACTCAGGTTTTCCTGATTCCAGGCAGTCACAGTGCTCCATCCACTGTACCATCTCACTGCTACATTGTACATGTAGCTGGTAAAGGTCTGCTATGTGCCAAACACTGTTCTAAGTGTGATATAAAGGTACGTAATGTTTCGGATTGATTCCAGCTCTATGGGGCTGTAAAAGTGGCCACGGTGCCCGTTTTCTGGGCTAGAGTAGAGATTACACCAAAGAGCGGTTACTCTTTCATTGTTACTGTTGTTTCACTTCCTAGCTTACTGACTGGTGCATCTTCTCTACTCATAGCAACACTTCTCCTCCTCCTCCCCACCAGTGACCAGGACTCTGCCTCTGGGTCTCTCATTCCAAGTCGGTGGATTCTGCCCCGGGCCTGAGGACCAGGCCTACAAGCTATTCCAGGCTGGTTCCACCACAAACTCACCCCAGCACATGCTCCCACTTGTGCTTTCCAACTGCCCTTATGTATTTTCTTCCCTCACTAGAATATAAACTCTTTGAGGACTGTCTTGCTTATTTGTTATGTTTCCTTAGTGCTGAGCACAGTGCCTAGGAACATTTATTAAATGCTGTGCTGTATTCTTTCTGTCTATCTGTCCGTCTGTCTGTCTGTCTATCTGTCTGTCTATCCATCTATCCATCTATCTCTCTAGCATTGCCCAAGTCTGTGAAAATTCTCTCTTCCAGCATATTGTCCCTATGACTAGAAACAACTAACTTTTCAGGAAGTGTATCAGATTCTTTTCTTCAAGTCTATCTGTCTATCCAAGCCCATCTACTTGTCAAGGGAATGTTTTGCCTGTTAACAATAGGTCTGTTTTAAAGATATGTCCTTTCCCAAAGCCCAATAATGTAGGCAGTTATCTATAGTAAATTTATAAATAGAATGCAAATATATATATACATATATACATAAATATGCACATATATACACATACACTGGCATATATTCGGACACATAAACATATATATGTACAACACATTCATATATTTAAAAATATTTGCATATTTTTTAAAATCTTCCATTAACCTTGGGTCAGTTTACAAGGTGAGATGTCTTGTGATGAAATGTCCTTACTGCATAAGCTTTTCATAATCATGGTACCTTAGAAAAGGAAATTATATTAGTTCACTCTTTCTTTTGTTAGGCATAAGAAAGGACTTGAGACATCAAAAGTGATGGTTTCCCCATTTTTGAAATGCAATCTTTTGTTCTAAACTGTCCAAATGAAGGCCGGACCTTATTAAAATCAAGTCTTTAAGAGAATGCACAACCATCATTCTATCTGGAATATATTGAGAGTTTTTGTTCAAGATGAGGTTGAAAGTTTAATGGGAATAAATGTGCATGGCTCCATGGTATGGCGGGCATAGCATGAGTAAGATTCATGATGCTTTCTAGGAAAAAGCCAGGCAGTGGCTTAAGGGGGCTGCTAGAAGAGTGATTCTTGCTTGGCTTCCTATTAAATGGAGGGTCTACCTAATCAGGACCATGCGCTTTAACAAAATGATAATAGAAACCCAAGGAATCCATTGATAGGTTGTGGACTTGATTGGTGGATAATGGGGAGGGAGATGAGGTGAGACAGCCAAAGCTAGTATTGGCTTTTCTGGAAAGGTCCCGTGTTGGTTTCTGAAATTTAACAATTCAAGTAAATCATTTCATTCTATGATGGATGCGCATGACACAGTGTAAATGTGGGGTTTGGAGTAAGGGAGACATGAGGACATGGCATCATAGACTTATAGTTCCTTGGTGGATCCTCTCATGGTAAAGATGAGGAGACTGGACCCCAGAGCACTTGAATGATTTGTCCAATGTCATGAAGGTAGGAGATACCAGGACAATCCCACCTTATATCTGCTAATTGTGTCACCCTGAGCAAGATTGGTGTGTGTGGGGGGAGGTCTCAGTTTCCTATGTGTAAAAGAAGAGTTGTTCTAGGTGATCTCTGAATTTTTTCCAACTCTAGAGCTGTGGTGCTATGACCTCTCTAATTCTTATCTGTAAAATGGAGACAACAATAAACCTAAATCATGTGGCTATTGAAAGACTCAAATGGCTTGGGTAGCCTTAAAGTGCTATATAAACGTGAGATAGCTATTTATAAGCAACATTCCCCTGGTGGTACAGAAAATAGATTCACTCCCCAGGGAGACTCCTTTTCAAATAATGAAGGCCAGTTAGGTTGTTGTTGAGGTGGGAATGGTTAAGCAAGTTATTCTTTGGCTCTGTCTGTGGTTAATCTCCCTTTTGGGGGTTTTGGTTAGAGGCTGTTATATATCTCCCTTCACATTTCTGTCCACTTCTTCAGCCTCAGTTTCCATGTTTCAGCAATGAAAGTGACTAGAGTCTGCATCTGTATGTTTCTGTCAGGAAGAAATACCGAAAGAGAGCCAAATTCCAAGAGCTTCTGGGGCCATGATTCCTTGTGTATTAACGACTTGGGTCAAGCTACCATCCTTCCCCAGAAGAGAGACCATAGAACTGGGATATCAATGACCCCTCTATTTCTTCTTTGATTCCTTTCTGAATCACTGCAAAGGTGTAACTAGTGAATAAATAGTGACATTCTCTGAGCTGCGTAAGCAATGTCCTGACCATTTGTATTCATGAATGTTTAAAACAGCAGGAAAGCATAGCCTCTTTGACCCTGCTGGCATCTTCCCTCTCCGTGTAGAACTCAGGGGACAGGTGTCAGGAGAGCTGGATGACTTTCCAGAATCTGTATTCATAGGCATTCAACTTCCCTTTACACAGCAGCAAAAGGTGCTGCACGTGGTGACTGAAGGTTGGAGAGAGAGAAAGCTGCTATATTGTAGTCCAGGCTGCCTGTGAGGTCTCTCTCCCTCCTCCATTCTGAGCAGAGCGGAGCAGAACAAGTAGGAAAACTGTGTTCAGATAAGTGTATTTTTGATTGGACATGTTAGTCGAACATATGAAAGAGAAATATTTGGATACAATTATGTGTTAGATTTAATAGTTGCACAATTACTAATTACGAATAATCAAATTTATTTTAAAATATCATATCTAAATCTCCTAGTCCCTAACCTCCTTAGGGAAAGGGATTGGGTTTTGTGTAAACTTTTTATCAGCTTCCCAGCTAGCACAGCACACAGAAGATAGTCCATTAAGGTTTGTTGAAAGGGCAGGTGCGGGGTGGAAGGGAGGTTGGAAGAAGGAAGAAAGAAAAGGAAGGAGGGAGGAAACAAGAGAAGGAAATGGAGAACAGATAATTTGTTGAGTCAAACATATGTGCTCTGTTCAAGGGTCTCTGACTAGAGTTTCACTTGATCTTAAACCCCCCCTCCCTTCTCATACATTTCTCTCATGTGTCTCCATTTCTTTTCTTTCTCTGAGCCCCTCCATACCCACCCACATTCCTGGTTTCAGAGGTCTTCCTGACAGTTTCATAAGATGTCTTTTTCATTTGCTTACCAAATTCTAAAAACTCAGTTTCTTTGTGATGAATTCTCATCGCCAAATTCAGTATTTCTTGAATGAGCATCGTCTACCTTTCTCTCCTTTCTTTTTTGTAATTTTGGCATTCATTGAATGCTTATCCTGCCTGTTAGAGGCTATTCCCATTTTGTTATTGTGTGCGTTTCTACATACCCAGATACAGATACACAAATGCAATAAACTAATTATTTTTCTTTTTTGTTTTTGTTTTACCAGAGGAGAAGGGAGGGAGTGGACCTGTGATTTCATTGGGGTGAGTCACGTCTTGGGTAGAAGTTTCATCCACTGACTCTGGTCAATGATTCACCTCTAACATATAGTCTAAATCAGAGGTGTCAGACTGAAATAGAAACAGGAGCCATTAATCCATACATAAGAATCCCTTCCTTGTGGGCCACATATTAAAAAATATGTTATCTATGTTTTATTGTATTTTCATTTACATTTCCAAATTACATTTTAATCTAGTTCAGGCCACACACCAAAGTGTTGTAGGCTACATACCAGCCGGCAGTGTGTTTGACACCTGATTTAATAGACTTGCCTGGGGCATTGAGAATTGTAAAAGACTTAGCAGTGGTCACAAAGTCAGGATGCATCAGTCAGGACTAGAGCCCAGGCCTTCCTGTCTCTAAAGTCACTTTTCTATCCAATAACCCAAAGCCTCTCTCATGTTTGCCTCCCACTAAAAGAACAGTTGAGAAAATCACCTTACGGAATAGTCATACTGATTTTTTCAGTATTTCTTTCAATTCAGATAAAGATGTTTTATATCATGCTTTCACAAAGAGAACAGTGATGATAGAAATGAATGAAAACAAAGAGAACATTTATAGGCTGCACTCAGATTTTCTACAAGCTGATATTGGAAGAAAAGGGCAAACCATATTTGGACCAAAAGGATAATTTGTTGATTGTTGATGGGCAATAGCCTGTGAATGTCAGGAATTCAGACAGTTGACCTGAGGCCTCTGTTGGATGGAGAGTGTTAATAACTTTTGGTTAACAAATAACATTAATCACGGAGGTACAAAGCTTCCCACAAATGATCCTGCATAAGAATATATATTCCTTGGTTGACACCTTAAACATAGTTCTACTTCTGCTCCTATGAGTCATGCATTACACCCACTTTTTTGCAGACTAAAGAATTATTAACCTTGATTTAGCCTGTGTTAAAAACAATCAAAACCAAAGAGAAACCAAGTTTCACATGAAGACAGTTTTGCAAATTAAAACCATTCTGAAGACTTGTCCTTTTAAATGTAAGAAAAGCTTGACAGGTACCTGAGGCTCCTTCTCTCACACAGGAGCTTAGTAGAAGAGCTCATATGGGCATAGCCTTATGACTGTGAATGATAATCAAGGATCTTCTAGTGTATCTTTCATCATCTATCTATCTCTGAAGGCCCCACCAGCTCTAAATCTTTGACCCTATATCCTGTACTGATCTTGGATCTTTCCAAGGGTATCAACCAAGTACTGAGGTACCCAGGAGACTATAAACTACTGAAGGGTAGAGATTGTATTATCTTTGTCTCATAATCCCCAGAAATCACTATGACGCTTAACACAGCTTTACTCCTAGTGGCACATAGTATAGCTTTAATCACACAGTAGGCTGGTTTTATTAGACTGAATTCCACTAACAACCCCTTTCTCACCCTCCAACTTCTGTTTTTAGAGCAGGAGATGTCATTTTCATTTTTTGTATTCCCTGAACTTAGCACAGTGCCTGGCATCCAGGGGGCTCTCAAAAGACATTGATTGATTAGAGTATTTTAGACATTGCCAGGCAGGGAGTAGATGTGGTGATTCTCTCAGGATGAGGATTTTACCTTTCTGTTAGAAGGAAGTCTTCATTCCCCTTGGCCCACCTCTTAATGCCCTCATGGTTCCTCTCCTCCCTCCTAGTATTCTCTCACTATTGATGAAGAAGGCACTTTGGAATATGTGCCAAAATAATGTAGCTCCTCACTTACTCTGCTGCTCATGGAGACAGACTCCTACCCAATTACTCAGTATCTCCTAACTGTCAATATGTCATGAGGGGTAAACTCTGAGAATCTTCCTGAAGCTTCAGGTTCAGAAAGACTGAGTGATTTGCCCCAGGTTAAAGAGTTGAAGTGACTAGATTTGGGACTCCTTGAATTTTTTTTTCCATTGTCACCTCATAGAGAAAACTTTGTCCCTTGAAGCCTCTTTCAGCACCATACACTTCATCTGTCTTTTCCATAACTTTATTTTCTGTGACTATTGACTAGGAAGAAATAAGTTTCCAATAATAAAAACAACCTGAGTGAAGACCATGACCTACACTGTGCTTGCATCTGCAGGCATCTCTGTGGGATAAATATATAGAATACACAATGGCTGATCTTTTGTGTCATTTATCTCCTTTTGTGAAGAGAGGTGGGATAAGTCACTCATGGCTGTGCCATCCACCAGCCATTCTTCATCACCACACTCATGGAGATAAATGTCACATTAACAGAGACCACAGGGAGCCAAGATGGCGAAGTAGAAAGACGCACATACACATAGCTCCGAACCCACAAACCACAGAACGGCAGAGGGGACTAACCCAGGGCGAATTCTGCACCCAGAGACCACGGAATATTGGAGCGAGGGAGATTCCTGTTCCGGAGAGACCTGCAAACCTCTCCCGGGGGGACCTTCGCGCCGGGGACTGGGTGCCGGGGCGGGAAGAGGAGAGCAGCCCTACCGTGGCAGCGACACCATGGGAAAGAGATCCGAGAGGGCTGTGGAACGGAGTCTCCAGCGGCCACGCGGGTCCCCACACCCACAGAGGGACCTGCAAACCTCTCGCAAAAGGTCCATCGCGCTGCAGACACGGTGCCCAGCCCGGACCTGCGGCAGCGACGGCGGCCGCGGCTCCGAGAGACGAAGTTCTGAGAGGGATCCGGAGGCGGGACCTTCAGCAGCTGCACGGGCCCCCCACCAACAGGTGACTGACGGGGATAGGTGAGAGAGTCTCTTTGGCAGGTTGAGAGGGGAGTGAGGTGCCCCCATAGCTCGGGCCCCCCCGGGAGGTGGGGGCTGAGAGGCGGCTGCGGACGGGGGCTCCCCAAATGGACGGGAGCCTGGATCCATTGTGGAAGGTCTGTGCATAAACCTCCTGAGGAAATTGAGCCAGAGAGGCGGCCCTGCCCCTGACCACCTGGACTTAATTCTCACACTGAATAACAGCCCTGCCCCTGCCAAAAATCCTAAAGCGGGAAGCAGCATTTGAATCTCAGTCCCCAAACGCTGGCTGGGAGGACTAGGAGGCGAGGTGGGTGTGAGGAGAACATTCAGAGGTCAGGCCACTAGGTGGAGACAATGCCAAGAAAAGGGAAAAGAAATAAAACTATTGAAGGGTACTTTATCGGAGAAAAAAAAACTTCCTCCCTTCCTTTCTGATGGGGAGGAACAATGCTTGCCATCAGGCAAAGACAGAGAAATCGAGGATCCTGTGTCCCAGCCCACCCAATGGGCTCGGGCCATGGAAGAGCTCAAGAGGAATTTTGAAAATCAAGTTAGAGAGATGGAGGAAAGACTGGGAAGGGAAATGAGAGGGATAAGGGAGAAGCATAAAAAACAGATCAGCTCCCTGCTAAAGGAGAACCCAAAAAAATCTTGAAGAAATTGTCACCTTGAGAACTAGCCTAACTCAGCTGGCAAGGGAGGTGCAAGGGGCCAATGAGGAGAAGAATGCTTTCAAAAGCAGAATTAACCAAATGGAAAAGGAGATTCAAAAGCTTACTGAAGAAAATAGATCTCTCAAATCTGGAATGGTACAGATGGAAGCTTTGGACTTTTCGAGAAAGACAGATATCTCAGAACATACCGCGCAGATTCGAAAAATGGAAGATAATGTGAAATATCTTATTGGAAAAACAGAGACCACAGCTATCGTGTATCCGCTCTGACTGAAGATAGCAATCGATGAGAACAGCATGCTGGTCCCATGTTCCGCTGAAGTAACACTGCAGTGACTTTTCTGTGTCCAGTCCTGAGATGCCCTGGTCTCTTTCTCTCTCACATTATGAGGGTATCTGGGTTAGTGATCCATTGGGAAACCTGGGAGTACCATAAAAAGCTAATCAAAGGGTAAGGAAAGCAAATATATTCAAGCCTTAGTATTTTAGTCATTCATGATGAGTGTGTTAGGTGTGCTTGTCAATAATTAGACCTTCAGGGATAGAGGTCTTCAGTCATCTTAAGACATATTGATCTTAGAGGATCATAAGAAGTCAACTTAATTCTAAAGTCACTTGTTAAATTATTCCTCCATGCCAGGTGCTGAGCAACGGGCACGCACAGGGAAGAGACCTTACTTCTGAGAAGCTTATGGAAGGTCCATGCAAGAAGTAATTGTTTTATTCTTCTGTCCTCATATTCCCAGGACCTAACATAGTATTAGTCACACAGTAAAAACTTAAGAAATATGCAATTATTGATCTTTATGACCCTAAGCAAGTCATTTGTTTCTAGGTATATTTGCTATCTTTATTACCTTACACAAGTGACTCTCCATTTTGTGGCCTCAGTTTCCTCATCTATAAAATGATATGGTTGAACTTGAGCGCTAAGGTCTTTCCTGATTTAAAACAAGGATCCTATGATAATTTGGACATATGTATAAGGGAATGAATAGATGAGTGAATGAGTTGATGGAGAGATAGATGGATGGGTGAATAAAAACACATTTATTAAGTACTTGTTATATTACAAGAAGTGCGCAAAATGACAACAGGGATGGAGAGATGAAGATGAAATTTAAAAAGTACAGAAAGTCCCTGCCTTTCAGGAAGGAGTCAACCATCTCATAGAGCAATGAAGACATATATAGGAGAGTGGTAGGGTTAGGATTTAGAAAATTCCAAATTTATAAAAAATTGGAAATTCTAAATTTTTGATTTGGAAAATTACAAATTACAACTATGGCAAGTAGAGCTCCAGGGGAGGAAAAAAGGCATACTGAAAGGATTGCAAGGCATAAACCCAGACAAAGTGTTGTAACGGGATTGTAGTGGAAGACATACTTTTTTGGATTTGGAGAAGGGAAGTCTTTTTCTTCCCCTCATTCAGAATTGTGTTTGTTAACTGTGCTTTTCTAAGTACCTGCTCTACAATCAAATCAGAAAATTCAGATTATCAGATTTTAAATGAATATCACTCTTTCACCTTTGGATAAAATGTGAAGACAGATATAAATAGCCAATCATGGTCAGATACCCCTGAAACCTTAGAAACTGAATTTTAATTGGGAACAAGAGAAAAATCCTAGCAATGGGCAGAAATAAAGATAACCTATCCTAGTGCATAGATCTTTGGACTTTGAGTCAGGAAGACCTGGGATCTAATCCTACCTCAGACATTTGCTAATTGTTGGAGCAGGAACAGTATTTTCTCATCAGTAATAACAATGAAACAGCAAAAACAACAGCAATAATCAATTTTACAGCACTGTGTGCCAAGCACTGTGCTAAATGCTTTATCAATATTATCTCATTTTATCTTTACAGCAAGACTAGGGGGAAGATATTATTGTTATTATCCCCATTTTACATATAAAGAAACTGAGGCAAATAGAAATTAAGTGACTTGCCTAGTGTTGCACAGCCAGCAAGTGTCTGAGATTGGATTTCAACTCAAGTCTTCCTGACTCCAGGTCCTAGGGCTGTATCTGCTAACTCTCCTATAATATGCAAAATGATAATGGTTAATTAGAGAATTAATGAACTAGAGTTAGGAAGACCTCAGATCAAATCCCATTCCTGGCACTTACACACTGTGTTACCATGGGCAATGTACTTCATTTCTCTCTTCTTGAACATGGGTATATTCATAAGAGCAACTACTTTAAAGAATGGTTATTTGGCTATTATGTTTAGTGGGATCATGATTTAAATTCGTAAGGTGATACATATACGTATATATATCTATTAGGCATTCTTGTATATGAGTCTTACAAGAAACTGGGAAGGTAAATATGTTAGGTATTAGTATTCTCATTTTACAGATGAAGAAAATGATCCTGAAAGAGATAGTGACTGTCACAGAAAGGATTGAAGTCTGATTTTTTGATGACTCACATTCTGTGATTTGATCAGTTATGCCTTGTTTTCTGCCTGAAAAATCCTACAGTTCAACTCTCACCTATCACATCTATATAGCCTTATGTTTTTCACTGGCTCCAGATCATAACACTCCTCCCTAAGTCCTTGGTCAAATTCGTTCTTTGACACCACATTCCCAGTCCTGTCTCTCTGATCTCAGCCTTCTCACTGTCCACATTCCTAGACAAGAGTCTTCATTTACATTTTCATTTCATTTAAAAAATTGGGAAACTGAGATTCAGAGAAGGCTTCTGCTCTAGTCAGGTAGTATGTTTATTGTAATAGGGACCAATCTCAGGTACTGGGCCACCTTGGGCTTTCGGATAGCATGAAGGCTACTTCAGAATAAGTGAGTGCACCTCTCTAAATTGAAATGAAAGATAAAGATAATCCCTCCCAGATAGGCCTCTGAGTTTTTAATTGGGGTACCTAGATTTGTAGTTTTATTTCCTCAGACTCAGAAAAGTCACAGACCCATAGATCTGGAAAATATCTTAGACATCTAGTCCAAGGATTCCATGAGGATGCATGTATATAGATTGGTATACACATATATGTGTATACATACACAATATATAATATAATATATTCATATAAATGGCAGTTAGGTAGCACCATGGATAGAGTGCCAGGCTTGGGGTCAGAAAGGCTCATCTTCTTGAGTTCAAATCTGATCTAGAGAAGGAAAAGGCAAACCACTTCAGTATCTCTGCCAGGAAAACCTCAAATGGGTCACAGAGAGTTGGACACAAATGAAAAATGACGTGAAAACAAAATTCACATATAAGCATATACACGTGTCTATACTATATATTGATATAGACATAGAATATATTTCAATCCTTTGTAATCTTATGTATGTTATTCTATACATCTATAAACATGGTTGTGAGGAGTCCATGACCCACAAAAAGGGCTCTGTTTCCAAGTACCTTTGCAGGTCTTCCTTTTTCTAAATAAGGAAAGCAAATCATGTCAACATGAAATGACTTGCTTAGAGTCATTCAGCAGCACTGGGCAAAGAAGTCAGGTTTGAACCCAGTTTTTCTCAAACTTCTAACTCCAAATTTCAAGCTCTTTCCTCACTCATTCTACGTTCCTTCCCACGTCCTTAAGTCATTCCACCATTTTAGTGGCAACAAGGTCTTGGATTTACATAACATATGGGAAAGGCTCCACTGAACAGTATTTAATTTTTCATGTTAGGGGAACAAGAAAGATTCCTACTCTATTGAGTCTCAGTGTGTCCATTCAAGTCATTAAGTTCTGTTAAAAATAGATTTCACTGAGTTCATTTGACAACAATTAGTGCATTTCTATATTGGCAACAGCAAGTATATTATTAAAAACCACCAGTGGCTAAAACAGCTACTTTGGCTTTCTGCCTGGTACAGTGCTAAGCACCCAGTGGGCATCCAATAAATATTGTCATTGATGATTATGGTGGTGGTGGCAGCAGACAGAGAAATGCACTGAGCTCTTCCCTGAATTCTCCATGGGGGCTGTTTTACATAGGAAAATCCTGGGATTCCTTGTGCTGTACTGACCACAATGGGGAACTAAGTGGTGAATGATTCACGTAAGTCCTTTCCCCAGTATGTTGAATATTTTGGCATCAGTGAATTCAGAATGGCTTCCTGTCAAACTCAGTAATAGCAGCTAACAGACGTGGTAGCACCAGTGACTTGGTGACAGCACCTGCTGCTGTAAGACACCACTGATTTTGAGAAAATAACAATAAATGCTCACTTCCATATTCTGTTTTTTTTTTTTTTAACTTACAAAAGGGCTCTTCCATAGCAATCCAAATATGTAAATCATGTAAGTTCTTTGTTGCTGTTTTTCAGTTGTTACAATCTTGTCCAACTTTTCATGACCTCATTTGGGTTTTCTTGGCAAAATAACGGAATAATTTGCCATTTTCTTCTCCAGCTCATTTTACAGAAGAGGAAACTGAGGCCAACAGAGTTAAGCGACCTGCCTAAGGTCACACAGCTAGTAAGTGGCCAAGGATTTCCTGTCGCCAGGTCCAGCACTCTATCCACTGCACCCCATAGCTGCCCCAAGTATTATTTTTGTCACAATTTAAAAGAATATATGAACACAAAATATGAATGTTGGAAGTTTAAATGTTATCTGGAAAATAAGTAGCACCAACTTACAAGCATTTATTAAGTGTCTACTGTATGCCAGGCACTTAGGAGAAAAAGTCATAAAGGAAGCAGTTCCTGACCTCAAAAAGCTTACATTGTGTGAGGGCAAACTAGCTACCTCTGTGTGTCTGTATGCATGTAGATGCAAATATATGCATGCATATATAGACACATGTACACACAATATTCTGCTGAAGTAGAGAAAGTATTGAAGTGGAAATCATGGAAATTTAGTATGAATTCCACTTCTGCCACTGATAATCTGTATGAACTTGGGCAAGTCACTTCCCTCAGCTTGATTCCTCACCTCTAAAATGAGATAAATAGACTTTATGGTTTCAATGTTAATTAAGTTCTCTTGTGAACATATCAACCTATATGTACCCATTGAAAACAGAGACTGTCTTCAATTTTGATTTTATTTGAATCCCCAGCACATAGCACAGATTCTGGCAAATAGCAAGCTCTTAATAGATATGTTTCCTCTTCCCCTTCCTTCCTTTGATCTTTTTTTCCTTTCCTTTCCTTTCCTTCCTTTCCTTTTCTTCCTTGTCTTGCCTTGCCTTTCCTTTTTCTGTTCCTTTCCTTCCAAGTTGCAATTAGATTTTTTAGTTCAATAGCAGAGGTTGATTGATCTATATTGATAAAAGGGAGTTTCCTAAATCAGTGAGATCAGTATTTCAACCTATCCCCCAAAAAATATAATCAATAGACCAAGATATTTTAAGAATAGATTGAACATCAGAGGTGAAGAGAGAAATTTAGAGTTCTCTGAAAATTTCAATTGAATTAAACAAATATTTATTATTTATAGAATTCAAGTCAGTGTCCTAGATGCTAAGCATGCTCCTTCCCCCTCACACATGCTTATTTAATTGAACAATAAATAGATTGCCTGACTTTGAATAGTACAAAGGTTATAGTCTATACTACCACCCATGGAGAGAGAGTGAAAACACACACACACAACTTAAAGGCACAATTTTCCTTTTGGTCTGACTTGCTCTCTGTTATCTTCTGTACTTTTCCTAGTGCAAAAACAAAACCTAATGAATAATTAACTCTCACTAAACTGAATAAATGATCCTGAGAATACAGACAACTCTCTGAACCTATAATTTTAGAAGATTTAACTGAAATGAATAGTTTATAAATGTGGTCTTGTTGAGCCCTGGAGCTCTTTAATAATCCCCTGTGTTTTTTATCAGAACCTGGAGCTCATGTTTGTTGGGACTATTGAGGGGCAAGGGAGTTTTGTAATTGTGTATTCCCAGCACCTAGGACAGCACCTGACAAATAGTAGTCCTTAATGCTTATTGAATTAGAGACAACATGGTGCATGAGAAAGAACCCCGAATCTAGAAACTGAGGACCTGGGTTTAAATCCTAGATTCATAAGATCATCAATCTAGAAATGGTGAGGCCCTTAAAGAGCATCTAGCCCCATTTTCCCATTTTATGAAAGAGAAAACAAAAACCCAGGGAGATGAAGATAATTTACCCAAGATTTCTCAGGTAAAAAATAGCAGAGTTGACATATGCATCCAGAATTTACAATTTTATGTTCAGTATTCTTTTCCATTCTACCACTCTGCTTTAGGTCACTTCCAATTCCAAATTTATGATTTTATGAATTAGAGCTATAGTTCTGCAATGCTGAATCCTGCCTTTTTTCTCTTTCTCAGTGACTTTTGGTTCCATAGAGGCTATTTGGACCTATGCAGTGTCTGAGTCAACCTTGGACAATCAGTCGAGTGTTTAGAGGGAGAGCATTAATAAATCCAGGCCATCCTCAGATCAAATGGTTTGCTAGTAGCCTCCTGAAAGAATGTCTGCAACGCCCCCACCCCCATCCCAAAGAAGCCTGTCTACTAGGGGAAAGAAAAAGGGGCCAATTGTTTTCCCTCTGGACACTCCCAGTGACTCCCCAAAAGGAAGCAAAGGGCTCATTTGAAGCGATTCTCTTTATTTTTATATTCAAATGTCGGCAAATCAGGAAAGCACTGGAGACCTATTCATGGCTCAGAAGTGATCTATCGGGCAATAATGGACCAGCTTTCCAGCTGTGCTCATGTTGGGGCTGCTGCAGGTTTAATTGAAAATACACCGTGACCTTGGTTGTGTTCTCCAGGCGAGGGAGGGACGTAATTGGCGAGAAAACGTTCCAGGGTTTTCTTTAAAGGACGTCATCTTGCTCATTTGGGGTGCACCTATGGGGGCAGGAGAATCTGGAATCCCGGAATATTTTTTTAAGGCATGCATTGTATTTGTAAGCAATTCCCATCACGCAAGTGATTTTCCCAAAAAAAAAAATAACTTCTTCCTCTATACCTATTTGATGTATTCAAAATGCTATCAGTATGATAATTGTATTGTCCCTAACTGTCTCATGTTCTATCATAATTAAATAAACAGCTTGTAAATTGCAGGCCCACATAATGTCTGTGTTCACTCTTACCTTAAGAGGTTTCCATAGTAACCATGGACAGGAAGTTTAACTGTCATTTACTGGACTTGAGGCTATCTGCAGCATTAGCTCCTTCCCTTCCTTTCCATTCTGCCCTGCTCCCTCCTCCCCTCCCCTCCTGCCTTCTCTTTTTAACAATGAGGAAGTAATTTGGACTCAGTTAGCTTCAACAAATGCAATAATACTGAAATGGGCTGGGATACTTAACTGTAATTGTGTTATTAGCTGGAAATGGTTATTTTCAAAAACAAAAGAATTGGGAGTGAAGTTTAATAAAACTAGCCCAAGTGAATGAGGAGGCAACTGCAGTCACCAACTGGAATGATGCCCTTGTGGTCATTATAGTCGGCATCCATACCTTCTCTGCTGGGCTTTAGGTGTCATGTTATAGGATGGTGACAAAGTAGAGGACGTTCAGAGGAGGGCAGTGAAGATGGTGGCAGCTCTAGAGTTCATGTCTCATGAAAATCCATTGAAAGCACTGGGAAATTTAGCCTCAAGAAGGGAAGACTTAGGAAAGATGTGGTAGCTGTTTGTCTGTAATAACTTGAGGGATTATGAAGTGGAAGAAGGATTTGATTTGTTCTTCCTAGCCCCAAAGGGAAGAACAAGGAGAAATGGGGGGAGACGACAAGGAGGCGCTCTTCACCCTGATATGAGGAAGAAAAGCAAACAAGCAAAACCAACAACTTTCTAACAACTGAAAGGATCTGAAAGTGGAATTGGTTTCCTGAAGAGACAGTGAGCTCTCTTTCAATTGAGGATTTCAAGCAAATTCTTGATGAATTTATCATTTATTTGTATTTATTATTTGGTGTGTAGGAGAGATTCTTGTTCAGGTACAACTGAGATTCTAGGACTCTTTGGCCTAGATGGGTCATAGTTGATGGCTACAAGAGACTTAAGAAGTCTTCAACTCCACCCCTCTCATTTTACAGATGAAGAAACTGAAGTACACAGAATGTAAATGATTTGACTGAGGTCCCACAGCCAGGAAATACTTCTGAGGCAGCATTTGCACTCAGGTCTTCCTGATGCCAAATTAGCACTTTATCCATTTGTTATGCCACATTCTAATCTAATCTCTAGGATTAGCCACAAAATTAAGGAAATAGGCATATCTGTAATACCATAATTGGATAGGGTCTTAGGATTTAGGACTGGGAAAGATCTTGATGGTTATCTAATCTAAATGATTTATTCTACATATGAGGGGGAGGGAGAGAGAGAGAGAGAGAGAGAGAGAGAGAGAGAGAGAGAGAGAGAGAGAGAGAGAGAGAGAAGGAGGGAGGGAGGGAGGGAGAAAGAAACAAAGAAGAAGGGAGGGAGATAGAGGACATATGAATTCATTGATATGGGGAACTACCAAATACGGCAACTCCCTTTACCACTGCTTGATAGAACCCTCTCTCCAACTTGTAGTCTGAGGACCCTGAGGGGTTGAGTCTCTAGCCAGTATATGTCAGATCAGGGAGTTAAGCCTTCTTTCTTTCTCCCCTGTCTTTGAAGGTGACTGGTTCCCTGTCCTTCATGCTATACTGGCTCTCACATATATTTAAAACACACTCAGATTGCAATTAGATGAATGAAGAAAGAATACGATGAAGTGCATGATCTAATTATTTTCTCTTTTCATCATTTCATCACATATTATGTGACATTTATTCCTAATTTTGTGAGTCAAAAAATAAGAGAAATCCCATTGTTGAATGGTTAGAGTGAGGAACTAGTGGATAGAAGACTTTGATTTGAACCATAACTGACATTTATAGAGCATTTTGAGGTTCACATTTAATAAAATTCACGTAACAACCTTGGGAAGAACACTACAGGAATTATTGTGCCCATTATACAGATGGGAAAAATAGGACCCCTAAGGATTAAAAATGACTCATCCACTGGCCTGCAGCTAGTAAGAAACAGCATGGAATATTGAACATGATAAAGCCTATTTCTGATACTTCCTAGTTTTGTAACCCTGGGTAAATGATTTCACCTCTTTTTGAGTCAACTTCCTCTCTGGATGGAGTCTCAAGTCCTTTCCAGCTCCAAATCTATGACCATAAGTCAAAGGTGGGATTAGAAGCCAAAGGTTATTTTCACTGCAATCTGATGTGACTCCATGGTACCATCACTCTTTTACTCTGCCCTCTCTGTGGGTCACAGTTTTTCTTTGTGAGAGAAAGAGAATTCCTTCCATATTTACCTTACCTGAGAGCCTAGAATGGATGAAGCAATCAGGAAAGGACTTCTGATACAATTTTTTCTAATTTATTCATCCATTTCAGTTTACCCTAAAGACCCCAATTCTAGGGATTGGAAAAGGAACAATCACACTAACTTACCTTTATAGAGAAATGGTGTTTTAAATTTCTCTTCCCATTTTTATATCTTTTCTCTTAATCTCCCTCAAGAATCTTGTTACATAGATAGGACAGATATGTTTCTTTCCATTTTACTTACTGGAATATTGCAGCACACAAAATCAACTTTACTAAAGTCAACAGGCTTTGCAAAAAGCCATTTTTTTCAACTCATGTGTCATAACTTGTTGTTGATGTTTGTCCTTCCTTTTCAAAGACCAATGACATCACAAGGGTAAGAGCTTGACTTGTGAATGAATTAGTTTTCAGTGAGGCAGAGTTGTATAGAATGCTCGTGAAGTAGGAGCAACAGTTAATGGACATTCAAGATGGGTGACGATCCAGCAAAGGAGCCCCCAAAAATGTGGACTTAGAAGTAGGAGGAGAATCCAGAATGTAGTATCATGGAAGCCAAGAGAGGTTAGGGTCCAGGAACAGAAGAAGACTAATAGTTTAAAAGCTGAAGAAAGGTCATGAAAGATGAGAACTGAGAACAGGCTATCTGATTTAGCAGTAACAAAATCACTGGTAACCTTGGAATGACCCACTTTGATTTAATTAGAGGATTGCTAATTTGTGGTGGGATGAGAAGGAGGTGAGGAAGTGGAAGAAATGAGAAAGGATGTCTCTGGTTCCAACTGTAGGGCAGATTGTCCTGTGGATGTGGGTACTCATGGAGGAAACAAAAAGTATTATTTTATGTAATAATAATAGTAGCTAGCATTTAAGTGGAATAGAGTAGACATATA
Organism: Notamacropus eugenii; assembly: GCF_028372415.1. Taxonomy (NCBI): domain Eukaryota; kingdom Metazoa; phylum Chordata; class Mammalia; order Diprotodontia; family Macropodidae; genus Notamacropus; species Notamacropus eugenii. The sequence goes on from NC_092877.1 coordinate 10,884,627, forward strand.
ATTTGTAGCAGCAAATGAATACAGTAACCTTGTATTTGACAAGTGTAAAGACTTAAGATTTTGGGATAAGAATTCATTATTTTGTAAAAAAAAATGTTGGGAAAACTAGAAAGCAGTATGGCAGAAATTGGGCATAGACCAGTGTCTTACACCATTTACCAAGATCAGGTCAAAATGGATGTGTGACCTAGATATAAAGAGAGATATAAGAAAATTTGAAGAAAATAAACATATTACTTAGAAGTTTTGGAAAGACTTTTGTAGCATCTCATTTGATCTTCATCTCTATCCATTTTACATATAAGGAAATTGAGGCAGAGGTTAAGTGACTTGCTCAGAGTCACATAGGTAGCAAATGTCTAAGGCTGGATTTGAACCCACGTCTTCCCAATTCCAGAGGTCCATCAGTCAATCCATTGTGCCACCTACCTTAATAAGCCAATCAAGAAGCCTTTATTAAACAATTACATTCTACTCTGATGGTAGATTATAGAAATGGACCGCCTTAGTTTCCATACTATAGAGAAATATAACATGTACCGATATTGATATATACAACATAAAAACAAAATAAATATGAAGTCATTGTGGGGAAAGGCTGTATCAGTAGCAAGGTAATGAGGTGGTACTGGAACTTATCTTTTGAAGAAAACTAGGTATTCCAAGAGATCGGAAGAGGATGTAGTGATGGGATGTAGAATGTCAGAAGGGAAGAATAAACGGTAAGAATACCTGTTTTGCCATCTGTGACATCATTTCCATATTATACAGGTATAAAATGTATAGTCTTATTAATGGCATGCTTTAGGACATTAGTGCATGTAGGTAAGAAAATGTTTGTGATTGGGTTTTTTGTTAGTTTGTTTTGTAGAAAGTCATTCAGGATGTGGTTTGAAGAAGGGGAGAGGAGATGGCAAATTGATGATTCCAGTGATTTCTATTATCTGGTATGTCTTCACTAAGGTTTTCTCATTAAGCAATTTTGCATCATTGATATATTACTTGGAACTCTCTTCCAATCCCAATTAGGAGGCTCTTCCTATTATCTATGTTCTGATTATGTGAGGATGACTAGAAATCACACTAATGGCCTCATTTTTCCCCTTCTCTTTCTCAAGTCCCCATAAACACAGGCTCAATTAGAGGGTTTTCATATTGGATTCTTCTCTGCTCACTTCCAGACTCTGGGGCAAGCCAGCTTAGACCAAAATGGAAGATAGTATGGCCTGAGAAGGGATTGCTGTAACCCTTGAAGGATCAGAAAGCTTTCCAAGGTCAAAGCATGAAGAAAGTAGGTTTCTTAAGAGGTTAGACAAAGCTGGAGAGTATGCAAATATGGAAGGTCTAAGTAGATAAGGCTGTTCTTGACAGGTCAGGGAATTCACAGGAGTAGCAACCGTGAAGAGTAATGCCCCACCAGGTAAGGAAACTCCCTCTACAAGTTCAGCTTGGCACTTTCTATGAAATGTATCATGTTAGCTTCCTAGAGCAGCTTAGTGGCGCCATAATGCATAGATCCTAGAGTCAGGAAGACTAGTCTTTCTGAGTTCAAATCTGGTCTCAGACACTTACAAGCTGTGTGACCTTGGATGAATCACTTAACCCTGCTTGCCTCAGCTTTCTCATCTGTAAAATGAGCTGGAAAACGAAATAGCAAGAAAACCCCTAATAGGGTCATGAAGAGTCAGACACAACTGAAATCACCGAACAACAACTGGAGCACTGAGAGGCCAACTTGAAGTCTTTTGCTGTACCACATTGCCTCTCATTCCAACTATATCAATCTAACTGCTTACATAGCATATAGTGAGGGTGCTCTGTCCATCTGTCCATCAATTGATTGAATGGGGATGGGGGAAACCGAATTAAGAGAACTACCATGTTTGTGAATGTCTGGGGAGTCAGAGCTGTGCACTGACCATTAATGATGGGGGAGGCAAGTGCTTGATAGACCCGCTAGCAGGGGTCTGACAAATAGGACTGGCCATTTGCAAGGCCTTAATTCTCACTAGCATCCTGGAACATATCAATTGAAATGTCATTGTTCATTTAAGCAAAAATCCATAGGATTTTTTTTTTTGGGTTGTTGCTGTTGTGTTGGTTTTCAACCTATAACAGCAATGATGACCTTGGCACAGAGCACTTCCCGGGGATTAATGAGCAGTGGGAGGTTAATGACCATCAACTCCTCCAAGCCAATCATCAATCCAATGGAAACACTGGGCCCCAAGGTCATTAACAGCACTGCCAACCTTTTCAAAGCATTCCTTTCTTTGCCTGCCTTGAGTTTCAAAGAGGCCTTTTGGATGAGGAGCAGTGCAGAGAATGTTGGATTTGTTGTTAGGAGACCTGGGTTCAAATCCCAACTTGGCTACCTGATCCCCGTTTTTGCTTATTTATTGAGTCCTCAGTATTTAAGACATTGCCTTCCATACCACATAGAGCTTAATTGATAATTGGATTGGATTTGTGAACCTAAGTTCACCATGCCACCATGTGAGCCACCATGCAGCACTCAGGGTCATGGGTTCCTTATCCTTTTCTTTTACCCCTTGATTGGTCTATTTCATTCTTTGTCTGTACATTTTCTGAATGATATCTCTAGAAGGAATCACAGCAGAGAAAAGAGGTGGCATATTTGCATTAGAAGGACCTGAGTTCAAATTCTGACTCAACTGTATATCTCTGCTACCTTGAGCAAGTTGCTTCATCTGTATGGGCCTCTGTTTCCTTTTCTGTCAAATGAAGGAGTCAGACCAGATGACCTTTGAAGGTTCTCCCACTCCTAAATCCCTTATCCTATGATTTTCAATTTCTTCTTTAGTAACTTATCCTTTCTTTAACCCTTAAGGGTAGGACAAGGGGAAAGCTATCAGGCCAAAAGTAAAAAATAAATAAATAAGCATGGTTTTCATGGGATGATAGAACAGTATATCAGGGAGGAAGATCATTTTGCATATTCTGAAGGCCTGATAATTTGAAATATTCAGGCCTGTGTACCTGGACTCTTTTCTCTCTTTTGTTAAGCTGAAAGACTATCTCATTGCATATCCTGAATTGCCAAATTATATGACCAGTTTATATTCTACATGTGCCCAGGGATGTGAAGAAACACATGCATGTATGCATGTCTATGTATGCACAATACATGAATGTATGCATACCTGTTTGCACACATATATGTATTGTACATTTCTTCGTACACATGCATTGTCCATGTAATGTACCTATGTCTGCAGATGCATGTATGTATCCTTGTATATATTTGTCTGTGTATATGTTAATTCATAATCCTGGATTCCACCTGATTTCAGTTGCTCTCTGGTATCATTCCCCAAATCAGCATTTCATCCTTCAACATTCAAGTCACTCAAGCTCCTTTGGGTATTTATACAAACTCTTTTCAGTTCAGATTTATGTTATTTGAGCAAGTTAGGATCATTTTGCTTGAAAAATCAACATGGACAAAATTTTTTAAAAAGACAAATTTTGACAGAGATAGCTTTGGCAGACTCTCAGAATCTCCTGTATGCTCTCCATGATATAGAAGTTCCCTCCACTGCTACAGATTGCAACCTGCCAATATCTGCCCTATGCTTCAACTTTGGTTCATGCCTACTCATTCTGCTTTCAATAAGCATGTATTAAATTTTTACAGGCTAAGCATCATGCTAAGTGACAAGGATGCAGAGGTGGGGATAAAAACTATCGCTTCCTTCATTCTCACCTGGTGGGGGCTGTCCTTAGTTTCACAATAAGGAAAACCCTCTTTACTTTCTTGGAACATTGGAAAGATAACATTCGGACTGTCTGTTATGCCTCATTTCCACTCTATGAGTACATAGTACAATGTATACAGTGCTCAAATTACGAAGACCTGATTGGGTTCAAACACTGTCTTAGACACTTAACAACTTTGTGACCTTGGGCAAGTCACTTAAATTTTCTGTGCCTCAATTTCCCCATCCATCACATGGAGATAATAATAGGACTCACATCCCAGAGGTAGATAAAGATAAATGAGATAATATTTGAAAATAAAATGAGTCGATATTTGTCAGGTACTTTGTGAACCTTAAAATAATACATAAATGCTAGCTTTTGTCATCATTAATATTAGTAGCAGCATATTTATTATTAATATTCCTATTGATGACAACCTTCACTCCAGTTCTTTTTTATAGCCCCTTATTGGTTATGTGTTGCAGCCTGCTCATGGCCACCATTTGATTCTCAATTATACTGTGACTGACAATCTTTTCTAATTCTTCAGAGTCATTGCTATTCCATGACTCCCAGTCATACTTCATTGGTAGAGATCTATATTAAAAAGATGTTCAGTCGTTTTTCAGTTGTATCTGACTCTTCATGACCCCCTTTGGAGTTTTCGTGGCAAAGATACTACAGTGATTTGTCATTTCCTTCTCCAACTCATTTTACAGGTGAGGAAACTAAGGCAAACAGGGTCACACAGCTAGTAATTATCTGAGGCCAGGTTTGAATACAGGAAGATGAATTTTTGTGACTTCAGGCCCAGCATTGTATTCACTGCACCACCTAGCTGCCTCATTAAAATGGCAGGCTTGTATTATGGGGAGAATTTTGGAATTATTAAAGAAGCCTTTGTTTTCAGTATTTGAAGTCAAGCCAACTCTTTCTCCATGCTGCAGAACCTATCCTTGAGAAAAGATGGGATGAAGCCCAGTGTCTAATTGAATATAACTACTTTGGACCTGAGTCCAATCCCTTTGCAGTATTTTTTCCGGGTGTATTACTTCTCTCAACAGTAGGTGAAGCTGTCTTTCCAACTGAGGTGCCTCACACATAGTAACACTTAATACAATGTTTTTGGATTGATTAACTGATAGATACCAACATAGAGGTCAGTGCTAATCAGATGACACATGAGATATTTTATTCAGTTCTGGGCACCACGTTCTAGAAAGGAGAACCTGGAGCATATCCAGAAGATGGAAATCAAAATACGTTCAGAGGAAGGAGGTTGGGATGGCAAGGGGACCGGAAAACATGTCAGGAAGGATCAGCTGGAGCAGTTGAAAGCTTGGACAACCTAAGAGTTGCATTCAAATATCTGAAGGGTTGGCAGATGAGAGAATGGCACTGTTTTCCTTGGAACCTGAAGCAAGAAAAAAAAAACAAACAGATTTTGAAACTATACACAGGAAAGCTTATTTCAGCTCCATATGAGGAGTAAATTCTAAACATAATATTAATTACCATTTTGATAATATACACAGCGTGCTTTTAAAAAGCCTTCTTTATAAAATAACTTTTGTATATAAAATATGTATTCATATATAAATTTATTATATATAATATAAATGATTTATAAAAATATATAACATAAAATAACTTACAAACTATTGTAATATTGGTAGCAGTAGCATTTATATCGTGTATGAAATTTGCATAGTAATTTACATATGGCTCTTTCATGTGATCCACATAACTCTATGAGGTAGGATGCTATTACTGTCTTCATTTTACAGATTGGTAAACTGAGATATACAATGGTTGAATAATTTAACTGAAATCATGTAGCTAACAAGTGTGTGGATCAGGATTTGAACCTGGGGCTTCCTGGCTCTGAGTCCATGAACCTACATACTGCATTACATCCCTACCAATGATTAAAATTATACAAAAGTCCAAAGGTATATCCCATGCTGTTGTGGGTACCTTACCACTGGAGGCATTAAAATGGAGCCTGGATGTCAAATCTTCCTGGATGTTATGTTGAGTAGTAATTTTTCAGTTGTGTCCAACTCTTTGTGACCCCATTTTGGGTTTTCTTGGCAAAGTTACTAGAGTGGTTTACCACTTCCTTCTCCAGCTCATTTGACAGATGAGGAAACTGTGACCAACAGGATTAAGTGACTTGCACAGGGTCACAGCTAGTAAATATCTGTTGTCAGATTTGAACTCAGGTCTTTCTCACTCTAGGCCTAGCACTGTGTCCACTGAGCCACCTGGATGCACAGAGCTGTGGTATGCATGATTCCAGGCTTTATTAATAACATTTTTAATTTCTGGTTCTCAAGAATCTTGACTCCCATCTCAAGATTTTTTGCATTAAAAATTCAGCAAGACATATGAAATAAGGTATCATAAACTATTTCCCATTTTAGTGCTCCTTGACTACCAACTAGGAGGATACTAGTGAATGTTGAACAACTGGCTCCCTAGAATATGTGTGTATTAACCTGCATAGACATGTATACAAATGTGTGCATGCATGTGTGTGCATATATGTGCCTATGTCATGATTTTAATCTTCATTATTAACATTTTCTCAACTATTTTCTTAAGACTAGACAATCAACAAAACAAAATATCAAGGCTTGATTTCTTGTTTCTTTCTGATTTCTGAGATATAAATGCTTACACTGAAAATTTAACAGTCAGCTCCAGGATACCCCTGCTAGTAAGCAAACAGTCAGTGAAGTTCTTTTTAGGAATCTGTCATGTGCCGAGCACTGCACTGAGGTCCTGAGGGCAGAAATACATGAAAACAAAAAACCATCCCTATCCATGGAGCATCTTGTCTGAGGGCTTCTCTTGGCAAAGATACCGAAGTGGTTTTCCATTTCCTTCTCCTGTGGATTAAGGCAAACAGAGGTTAAGTGTCTAGCCCTGAGTTACACAGCTAGTAAGTGTAGAGTCAATATAAAAGATGTTCTCAGTTCATATGAGATCCCTTCTAGGGGTAAGAAGAATTAGCCACTGGAAGACATGAGAAAAGGCCTCTTGGAGGCAGAAGATTGAGCTGAGCTTTGAAAGAAGTGAGGGATGCTGAGATGCATGGATGACAAGCATCCAGCATCAAATAACAAACACAGCCCCAGAAAACCCCCAACGCCCCCCCCCTTTAATTCAGGTAACAAGTTGGCCATGTATATTTCATAACTTCATAAATAATCAACCTGGAAAAGTGACTATGATCAAAAGGAGGTAGGCTCTGCTAGAGCCCTCCACGAAGGCTGCTTATTTGTGATGCATGATGTGAAGGCAAGCAGCAAGAAAAACAAATTAATTTTATTTTTAGCCTAGCCAAGTTGTGGCTGCCTTTCAGAGCTAGGTTTTTAAGATCCTATGGATCTGACTTTCTGTCTATAAAGTGGTATCTTTTTATTTTATTTTTTTCCTATTTCTTTCTCTCTACCACAACATTGTATTTGTGAGGATTGTGACTGGGAGAATGAGTAGTCCTGTTTCCCTAAGAAGAAGTTGCAGCAATGCCAGCTTCTTCTAGGATCAGCAGTAGTGCTACCACTGGCATGAGGTCCTTTCCTTGATTACTCTGGAATTAATTGATTCATTAATTAATGAATCAATTAAAAAGCATGTAGTAAGCACCTACTATGCATCAGGCACTAGGCTAGTGCTGGGCAGAGAAACACAGTAATGAATCAGCCCCTGCCCTCAATAAGTGTGTATTTGATTGGGGTAAATCACTTGAATCTGGGAATCTTTACCAGGCACTGCCTTCTCCCCCCTCCTCATTAGTTTAAACACATATAACAGGTATTTTGTATGTAACTGTTTCTCGTCCCATTGCCTGCCCACCCATCCTTCCCCTGTAGTGACTCTTGTTTTGTCCTGTGTATGTTTGCCTTCCTACCACAATGTACAGCACCTTATGGGTGTTTAACAATGTAAGCACGGTATATTATAAGGCACATAGTAGGTATTTATCAACAGCTTGTTGGCTTTAATTGTGTTGAACGCATTCTTATGGAAATTGAATTGATTCACTTCCTAACCAAATATTAGAAGAAAGAGAGCTCATAGCTAGTTTTGGGACGGTATCTCATACATGCCATGGGGATATTTACGAATCTGTGACACTGAGAGATTACGGGGTAAAATGAGGCCCAGAGGATGGGACAACTCCCTTGTTTATTTGATTTTCCCATCCCCTACTTAAAAAAAAAAAAAAGTTCGATTAACATGTTTTGTTTGAACATTACAAATATTTCCAGCTCGGGTAGATTGTTCTTGTAACAAAGTGGAACAATTTAGCAAAGCTAACAATACAGGGACCTCACCTGAAGGAGCACATAGCACTACACGCCTGTAGCGCCCCCATTTTGATGTATTTTAATTTACACTTTTTTCTCTCCCATATAATTTTGTGCCCCACTGGGGGAAAGCGGGAGTAAGAGTGGGAGGGGGAGGAGGGGAAAAGGAGGGAAAAGGGAACAGAGAAGAGTGGAGAGGGGACAGGGACAGAGAGAGACAGAAATTGCGGGGGGGAACAAATTATTTGTAAAAAATGTTTATAAACAAGCAAAACAAATCCTTTAATTGGTCATGTTCAAAATAACAATCCATTTCCTGCTGCATCTTAACTAATTTCTTGTTAAGAGGTATATAGTTTGTTTTTAAATTATGGCTGGTCATCACATGAATCATAAATAATTCTTACAGATTTTATGACTGTTTTTACAATGTTGCTGTTTTTATATAAGCTATTCTGTTAGTTTTATTCATTTTATTTCTCTTTTTTAATTTGTGTCTTCAATATTATTTTCCAAGTCACAATCCTCAAGAATGAAACATCAAACCTTTCAATATCCCTTGGCGATTTCTCTAAGACAGTGTATCCCAAAAGTCTTAGTGCAGTTTTAACTGTAATAATAGTTTATGTTGAAAAACAGTTGCCAATGTACTTTGGTCCCAGTTCTTTCCTTATCTGAATCATATGTCTGGGAAGGAAAAATATACTTATGACATACATAAATATATGTATTGTGTGTATGAAAGACATGGACCATGCCTTAATTATCTTTTCATCTATAGCCATTTCTTGCACAGTTTTGCACACAATGCTCACTTAAAATTGCTAATAAAAGAATGAATGAATGAATGAATGAATGAATGAAAACAGTCTGTTTGCATGTGGTCTCCATGAAGATTATTGTGTGAATTATGGATTTTTCTTTTTTTTAAGACATTCAATAAACGATGTTGTTAATCCTAGACTTGAAAAGAAGGTTATTTTTAATAACGTAAGTAAATGCAAAGGGAGAAAGTTCACAAAAAGGAGCCATTTAATGTAATTGATTTGTGTCTTTGTGAGAAACTGAAAGCAAGGTGTGGTATATAGGGGGCCAACCTTGGAGCCCTGAAGATGTTAGTTCTGACACTTAGTACCAGTCAAATATGATAAAGTCCTCGGCCTTTAGCCTCCCAAGCAACTCGTAATTTCTGATGAGTGACCAGAGCCCACTGGTGAAAAAAAAAAACAAAAACGACCAACTGAGTACCCTACATTGTTGGAATCCTCAAACTCAGCTTCTTTTTCATCCCATAAAAGACAATCAAACAAGTCTTGAGAAGCAAATAGATAGGAAGACCGTTAAATCAAACTCCCCCTTCGCCATACATAAAGTGAACCTAAATTCTATAGGATTATCTCCATAAAAGTATAATAGTCATAAATGAATGAATGAAGAAATTATGCTAAGCACCTAAATTTATTTGTTTGCTTTTAGATTACGACATTCATTTCCACAAAATTTTGAGTTCCAATTTTTCTCCCTATCTCTCTACCCCCACCCCATAATACTTTGCATTCTGATTACTCCTTCCCTCAATGTTCCCTCCCTTCTATCATACCACACCCTTTCCTTATCCACATCTTCTTTCTTTTCTTGTAGGGCAAGATAGATTCCTCTACCCCATTACCTGTATTTCTTATTTCCTAGTTATATGCAATAACAATTCTCAACATTCACTTCTAATACTTTGAATTCCAACTTCTCTCCTTTCCTCCCTCCTCACCCATCCCCATTGAGAAGGAAAGCAATTCAATACAGGCTATATATGTGTTATTTTGCAAAAGGCTCCCATAATAGTCATGTTGTGTAAGACTAACTATATTTCCCTCCATCCTACCCTGCCCCCTCTTTATTCTATTCTCTCATTTGACTTTCTCCCTTCCCAAAAGTGTTTGCTTCTAGTTACTTCCTTCTCCCATTTTCCCTCCCTCTGATCATCCCTCTCACCCCACTTGTCCCCTTCTCCCCTACTTTCCTATAGAGTAAGAAAGATTTTCTTACCAAATTTAGTGAGCATGTTATTCCCTCCTTAAGTCATATGTGAAAAGTATAAGCTTCACTTTTCTCCTCCCACCTCCATTTTCTCCTCCATTGAAAGAGATTTTTCTTTTCTCTTTTATGAGTGATAGTTTATCCCATTCCATTTCTCCCTTTCTCCTCTCAATATATTCTTCTCTCACCCCTTAATTTTATTTTTTATAGATATCATCACTTCTGATTCAACTCAGGCTGTGCTCTCTGTCTATGTATGTGTGTGCATGTGAGTGTGTGTGTGTGTGTGTGTGTGTGTATAATCCCTCCACCTACCCAAATACAGAGAAAAGTTTCAAGAGTTACAAATATTTTCTTTCCATGTAGGAATGTAAACAGTTCAGTTTTAGGAAGTCTTTTATGATTTCTCTTTCCTATTTACCTTCTCATGTTTCTCTTGATTCTTGTGTTTGAAAGTCAAATTTTCTCTTCAGTTCTGGTCTTTATATCAAGAATACTTGAAAGTCCTCTATATCTTTGAATGATTATTTTTTTCCCTTGAAGTATTATACTTAGTTTTGCTGGGTAGGTGATTCTTGGTTTTAATCCTGGTTCCTTTGACTTCTGGAATATCCTATTCCAATCCCTTCAATCCCTTAATGTAGAAGTTGCCAGATCCTGTGTTATCCTAACTGAATTTCCACAATACTCGAATTGTTTCTTTCTAGCTGCTTGCAATGTTTTCTCCTTGACCTGGCCACAATATTCCTAGGAATTTCTCTTTTGGGGTCTCTTTCAGGAGGTGGTCAGTGGATTCTTTCAATATTTATTTTGCCCTCTACTTCTAGAATATCAGAGCAGTTTTCCTTGATAATTTCATAAAAGATAATGTCTAAGCTTTTTTTTATCATGGCTTTCAGATAGTCCCATAAATTTTAATTTGTCTCTCTTGTATCTTTTTTTCCAGGTCAATTGTTTTTCCAGTGAGATATTTCACATTATCTTTTATTTTTTCATTATTTTGGTTTTGTTTTTTAATTTCTTGTTTTATCATAAAGTCATTAGCTTCCTTCAGGTCCACTCTCATTTTTAAAGAACTATTTTCTTCAGTGAGCTTTTGAACCTCCTTTTCCATTTGGCTAATTCTGCTTTTTTAAAGCCTTCTTCTCCTCATTGGCTTTGGACCTCTTTTTAAAATTGAGTTAGCCTATTTTTAAAGGTGTTATTTTTTTTCAGCATTTTTTTGGGTCTCCTTTAGTAGGCTGTTTACTTGTTTGTCAAGTTCTTCCACAGCCTGAGCCCATTGAATATTCATTTTGGAGGTACTGGTTGCAGAAACCTTGACTTCCTCTGACAATATGCATTGTTCTTCCTCATCTGAAAGGATGGAAGGAAATATCTGTTCTCCAAGAAAGTAACTGTCTATGGTCTTATTTTTTTCCTTTTTGGGGCATTTTCCCAGTCAGTTACTTGACTTCTGAAATCTGTTGTCAAAAGGAGGGTCCTAGTGCTCCTCCTCACCCCAGGACTATGTTAGGGCAGAGATTCAGATCAGCTGCTGAATTCCCCCAGGGGCTTTAGGCAGAGTGCTTCACAAATGGGTTCTGCAGCTGCTGTCATCACTGCTGCCACTGCTGCCACCTGGGGCCAGTGCTGGGGGGCACCCTGCCCCCCTCTCGCCCAGTTGGGAAAGCCCTTTCACTGACCTTTGAAGCTTTCTTTGGCACTTGTGGGTTGAGGGATCTGAGACTCTCCACTGATACTGGGGATTCTGCCCCAGAGGATGTCCCAGTCCTGTTCCTCCCAGTGCCATGTGGCCAGGGCTGGGCTCTGCTCCTCATCCCATGGGATAGACCTTTACTGTTGGCCTTCCAGGTTACCTTTGGCTGGAAATTTTTTTCACTCTGTTATTCTGTGGCTTCTGCTGCTCTAGAATTTGAGAGTCATTTTTTACAGGTATTTTATGAGCTGTGGGAGAAGAGCTACAGTTTGTGTGTCTTTCTCCTCCACCATCTTGGCTCTGCCTAAGCACATAAATTTAAAAAAGGGGGGGGGGGAACAGTTCCTCCTCAGAGGTAGCTTATATTATAATAGGACAAAACAACAAATAATAGAGCTGGTTTGGATCCATGATGAGTAGATTGATGCACCCTTTCCAAGAGTAATGGCAGTATTGATTTGCTAATGATTCAGTATGACATGAGAGCATTTTGACTTTGAGGATTTCTTTTACTACTATTGCAGAATTCTTTGAGAGTTGAGGAAAAGAAAGACCCTGAGGTTTTCATGAACTGGAAAAAGTCATTCTTCCCTGTGTTAGTGCTGACAATGATTCTGTGGCTATGGCTCCACCTTCCTCTACCATATCTTTTGCTTAAGTTAGTCCAGAGACTTTCTGCCATGGTGGGGGAAAGCACACTTGACTATCATAATGCTTTTCCTACGAAGGAATTTATCTTTTCCCCCTGCTCTTTACATGACCTTTGAGTAAATCTTTAGACTTTGTTTTTATCCCCTCCCCTGAATCATTGATGCTGGATAATTCTCAGGAGTTGTCTGTATAGCCCATTCTCATCTGTCTGCTAAACAAGTCTAGCCAGTTTCAATTTATCACATCCATGGTATTAACAGACTTCTTATGACCTTGATAAAGAACTTCCCCTCTGTTGATTCAATCTTCCCTGTTGATGTCAACAAGTCAAATCAGCAAGCATTTCTTAAGTGCCTGCTCTGTGTTGGGTACTGCTGCTAAGTTCTAGGGATGGTCTTTGTTCTCAGGGAACTCATAGTGTATTGAGGGAGAGAACATGGAAACATCTTGTACAAACAAGACATATACAAGAGAAATGAAAGATGAGCAAAAGAGGGAAAACACAAGCATTACAAGGGAACAGGAAAGGTTTCTTGCTGAAGATAGAACTTTGCTTGACACGTTAAAGAAGCCAAGAGGCAGGGATGAGGGAGCATAAGAGGCAGTGAGGGGAAATGCCCTGACTTAGGAGTGTGTTGTGCAAAGAACAACAGGGAGACCAATATCACTGAAATGGAGAGTAAGTGGAGGGGGTAAAGCATGAGGGGGTCAGGTAATGAAGATGTTAAGAGTCAAAAAGAGGATTGATATTTTATCCTGGAGGTAATAGGGAGCCATTGTAGTTGATTGAATACTTTAGTGACATGATCAAATCAATTTGAAGGATGAGTGAGAGAGATTAGAAAGGGAAGAGACCATCCAGAAAACTATTGAAATAGTCCAGTTTTGAGTTAGTGTAGACCTACACCAAGCTGGTGGGAATGTCAGAGAAAAGAATATAGACGTTACCCTCATTATTAAAAAGAAAGCTAGGAGGAGAGGAGAGTTTGGGAGAGAAAAATGAGTTTGGTTTTGGACATATTAGGGTGTCCAGTTCAAGAGATCCAACTAGGACATAAAGGAGTTGGCCTGCAAATGTGTTGAAAAATAACCCAGTTATTGACTGAATTTCATCTTTTTCCATCCAAACCTATGTCCAGTTTGTACATATGGCAAGTTCTAGAAACCTATTAGTGACACATATACATTTAATGATGTCAACCAAGCAAAACTTACTCCTCAAGATGCAAAGGACTTCAAACTAAGTTGAAAACAGAAAAAAAAAAAAAAAACATTAGGAGGACAATCAGACACTAATGCTGAGGCCCCCAGTACAAGGTATGAGGGATCCAACAGTCCAGAAGAAGAAGTAGGGGAGATTTATGCTTGAAAACCACAAAGAATAAGTTCAGAGAAAGGGAATGGACAATCTTTCCCAGGAACAGGTAGACAAAGAAGCAGGATGGTTTGTAAGAACAGTCAATTCCAAGGCTGGTTTGAGCCCATTTGGGTGGAGGAGGGTGGGAGCACAACTCAACAAGGTCAGTCAGTAAACACCATCAAAGGCTTCTGGGAGTGAGCAAGACTTTGACTCACTGCAGTCTTCTGATTGGCTCTTTTCAGCAAACAACCTTATTCTGTGTCCAGTGCATCTGCTTAGTATGGTAACTCATAGAAAACAGACATTTTAATCTAAGGAGTACTTCCACAGTGAAAACCCAACATCAAATGTCTGATAAGTTTCAGAAACATGATGTGAACAGTCTATCCAACTTCCAGCCCAGAGTGCTCTGCAATAGAACCATAGAACCTTTTCAAGCAATCATTCAAGAAACATTTATTAAGTACTTGCTTTGTGTTGAGCACCATTTTAAGTGCTGAAGATTCAAAAAAGACAAAAGCCAGTCATTTCCCTCAAAGAACTCACCAGCTAATGGGGGAGATAGCATACAAATAAGTATATTGAAAAAAAAAGCCATATATAGAATAAATAGGAAATTAGGGAATGATACTGGACAGTCACTCATTCTGGTAGTGACCCTCCTGGCTCCATCTTTCTTGTGCTTAAGCCCGCGAGCCATGTATCAGTGTCCCAGAAACACTGGTAGCCAAAGAAAAGAGAAAGCAGTGCTGAGGAAAACAGGACATCCTTTGGAAAGCAATTCTACGTGTAGGAGCAGTTAAATATAAAACCTCCCAAAATAAATTCATAAGTATACATTGTCTGACAATATCATTTTGAAGATTGAATATATTTAAATGGATTTCACTTTGATGTGAGAAATAAATTTTTATACACTCATATATTGTAACGTGGCATTTTGATGCCAAATGAAACCATTTGGAACTTAGAGTGGGAAACCTGTCTGGGAGGGTAGTTTGCTCCAGTCGATCCATTCATTATGCATTCAGTTGCTCTATGTTATAAATGTGCTCTGAGCCAGCTGTAATTCATAAGACTTCACTTATGGCTGATTTATAGGGAATTTCATTAATCGCTACTCCAGAGAGACCTTGCAGTAAAGCAATAGATAGAAAATACTCCACAGCCTGGAAGGGAAGAAAGAAAAAGTCAGTGGGAATGCAGGGTACTGTGGCTCAATAGGGAAAAATACTAAAAAATAATGATGACGGGGAAGCCCAGACAGTCCATTTCTTCCTGTCTTCTTGGAAGAAGCTGAATGGATGAAACTACGCGTACATACCCACACATACACAAATAAGTGCATTCAAGCACTGGTGACATTTGTACTGGGAAGGGACTGTGAGGAATCTAGTATCTGAAGAATGCCAGGCACATTGTTGGCACTTGGTCAGCATTATAGCCTCATCATTAGGGTAGTAACAATCAACACTAACCCTCCTGCTATGAAATTATTTTTTATAAATAGATCCCTATGCAGTTAGATTTCAATAGTCTTTTTTTTTATTTCCAACTCTCAACATATTAAGCAAGGTTCTTTGTCATCACATGGTCAGAGATGAGAATAAACATGATATAAGATGGAAAAAAGGTAAATGACTTAAAATCGCTATGTTCTGGTCTTTGTTGATGACTTCATGGCTGAAGAGGTGTATAAAGGATGGTTCCATTATATTTTTAGTGCCCCATGCCACTCCAAGACTACACCATGAAGGACTACTCTTAAATTAAATTCAACGAACATTTGTTAAGCACTTATTACTAATGAGATCTTACAAAGTAATGGGGATAAAAAAGACAAAAATGAAATTTGTCTCTGGGAGAATACATTCTACTGGTAGAAAGAAAATGTGCACAGGCAATCAAAAAGATACTGATGGAATCACAGGTCTAGAATATAGATAAATGAGAAATAGATAGATAGATAGATGCATAGATAGAGGGATGATGGATGGATAGATAGACAGACAGACAGATAAAGGCACGATAGAGATTCCTTCAGGTTTATTGTTATCAGGAATTATCACTGAGGAAATTCTTTCTCCCATTACCTATCTCTTTATGTGCTTTGTGACATAGTTTGAAAATCCAGGGTCATATAGAAACCACCAAAGTTGTACCTACAGCTCCCCAAGTCTGAAACTGATTCTCTATCCACTATACCAGCTATCTTTAAATAGTGAAAACATTTTAAAAATTTTTAAAAAATATATTTTAATGGGGAAGGGAGGGAGATAGTGGGAGACAGTAATAATTGAGGAAGAAGGAAAAAGCTCTTGTAGAATGTAACACTTGCACTGATCCTAGAAAGGAGGTAGGAATTTCAAGAGTAAAGGTGAGGAGGGATAGTATTATGTTTCTAGAAAAGAATCTACATAAAGGCTCAGATATGCGACATGGAAACTAGTTGGGCTGAAACAACATATGAAAACAAGTAAGATTTATTAATTCTGGAGCAACAAGTTTGAGCTAGATTGCCAAGGCCTAAAATGTCAAGCAGAAGAGTTTGTATTTGTACTATAGGTAATGTGTGTGTTCGTCCTTTGTTGCCAAAGAAGACCATGCCATCAGAGAAATGGTGACATGACTTGCACTTGACATTGTTTTGAGTGAGGGAGGGCTGTGCTGGTCACCAGCCTCACTTCTCCTCCAGAGTCATCTGAATCCAGTGACCAGCTATTCATCAGGATGACTGAAGATGACCCAGGATGAGGCAATTGGGGTTAAGTGACTTGCCTAAGGTCACACAGCTAGTGAGTGTCAAGTGTCTGAGGTGAGATTTAAACTCAGATCCTCCTGACTCCTTCACTCATGCTCTATCCATTATACCACCTAGTTGCCCCCACTACAGGCAATAGGGAGTTATTGAAGCTTATAGTACTTAGAAGATTATAGCACTTTGAACATTGCAGGCAAAAGATAATGATGACTCAGAGTAGGTGAGGCTCCAAGGCTTGGAAAGCTTCTTACAACTAGTAATAAAAGCAAACTACAGAGAAATGGAATATCTACTGAATATCACAAGTTCATAGTTCAGAGGAACATAGTTCTGGCTAGATCTTAGAACTTGAAGGTGCCCTAGAAGTCATTTACTCCCATGGTCTTATTTTATAGATGTAGAAACTGAGTCCCAGAAAGGATAACTTACTTCCCCAGGGTCACATTAATAGTATGCATCAGATGTAGTGTTTGAGCCCATGTCCTCTGACTCCAAAGCCTATTTGAGAAACAATCCTTTTCCTGGAAGAGCATGCTCAAAAGTGGAATTAAAGCTTATAGTTAATGAATATGTTGCCCTTTGACCTTAATCCTGTGTACTCCCTCTTTTTCTATTACAGGAGCCAATTTGCCATAGTGAAAAAAGATGCCACTACCCATGTGACCTTGTGCATATTCCAACTTCTTTTGAGCCTCTGTTATCTCATTCTTAAAAGGAAAGCAGAGCATCTGTAAGATCTCTTCCAACTCTAAGCCTAAGCCCTTGTGACCTGTCTTGTGAGCTACCTATTTTATATCAGGGCTATTATATTCAGTTGTCATAGTTAGGCAAATCCTATTAAAGACTTCATTATCAGATATTAACTTGTCAGCATTTGCATGTGGGGTCACCCTCCTCCCCTCAAAAAAGAGAGGCTATTTTTTTTTATGAAGGAAACATATAGTGGGGTTAATGGCTGGTTCACATGGAATATACTAAAATAATAAGTGGACCTTAAGTCCAATCTGCCCAATGGTAAAGCAAAATGTCACTCAAGATTACAAAAGTTCAAGATTTTTCAGAGAATTCATTGGGCTCCCAGTGCAATTCTTACTCTACAACATCCCGGGCAAAAAATCATCCAATCTGTCTACAGACTATTAGTGAAAGGAAGCCTCTGCCTTCAGAGGCTATATTAGTACCTGTGGAGGTCCCATTCTACTTTGGAGGCCATCTGATTGTAATGGAGCTTTTCTAGAAATCAAACATGAATTTGCCTCTTTTCAGCTTCTTCTGGAGAAAAACAGATCAAGTCTAATCTTTCTTACACGTGAATACAGTTGTCTTGTCCTAAGCAGGCCTTCTCTTCTCTAAGCTAAACATCCCCACTCCCTTCACATCCAGGCTGTTCATCATTCTAGTCACCCTCCCTTGCTATCTTCTGAGATACTCTTTGAAGACAGATTTTTATTCATGTTTCTTTGTGTCCCCAGTGTGTAGTGAGTATTGTCTTAGTTGTAATTGCATTGATTTGAAATCAGAGAATCTGGCTCTGAAATAATAGCTGTGTGCTCTTGGAAAAGTCTACTCCCTCTATTTAGGCCTTATTTTCCTCCTCTTTAATGGAGAGTTTAGACTAGATGTCCTAAAGGCATCTCAATCTATAATCCAATGATCCAGATATTTAAGATAATATTGAAACATTTCTGCTAAATATCATGGTCCACTTATTTTTTTCTGAGGGCTGCTAAGGTACTGTGTGTGGACCTCATCACCCCTGTCTTCCATTTTCTTTTTACCTTTCTCTTATGGTCCTACTTGAACTGCTGCAATGTGCTGATTGTGTCAGAGCACACTTCACAACAAACATCAAATAGCATAGCTCACCATAAGAATAACTGGTTATTCATTCTCTTAGTTTTGGGACTGGACAGTCTGAACATCAAAGTCTCTGCCAATGACATTATCTCAAGAAGGATATTTGTCAAAGATCTAACATTTTCATTGTTTCCATTTTTTTTTCAGATTATTTGAACTCCAGAAGGACCAACCCCAGATAAATTATGAATGTTGAACAAGATGACCTTACATCCACAGCAGATAATGATAGGTCCTAGGTTTAACAGGGCCCTATTTGACCCCCTGCTTGTGGTGCTCCTGGCTCTCCAGCTTCTCGTAGTGGCCGGTCTGGTGAGGGCCCAAACCTGTCCTTCTGTATGTTCCTGCAGTAACCAGTTCAGCAAGGTCATCTGTGTGCGTAAAAATCTGAGAGAGGTCCCTGACGGCATCTCCACCAACACACGGCTCCTGAATCTCCATGAGAATCAGATTCAGATTATCAAGGTAAACAGCTTCAAACACCTCAGGCATCTGGAGATCCTACAGCTGAGCAGGAATCACATCCGCACCATTGAAATTGGGGCCTTCAATGGTTTGGCAAACCTCAACACTTTGGAGCTCTTTGACAATCGGCTGACCACCATCCCTAATGGGGCTTTTGTATACCTATCTAAACTGAAGGAACTCTGGCTACGGAATAACCCCATCGAAAGCATCCCTTCTTATGCTTTTAACCGAATTCCATCTTTGCGCCGATTGGACTTAGGAGAGTTGAAGAGGCTTTCGTACATCTCAGAAGGGGCCTTTGAAGGTCTCTCCAACTTGAGGTATCTAAACCTTGCCATGTGCAATCTGCGGGAAATCCCGAACCTCACACCACTCATCAAGTTGGATGAGCTGGATCTTTCTGGGAATCATTTGTCTGCCATTAGGCCAGGCTCTTTCCAGGGTTTGATGCACCTTCAGAAATTGTGGATGATCCAGTCACAGATCCAAGTGATTGAAAGGAATGCATTCGATAACCTTCAGTCTCTGGTAGAGATCAACCTGGCACACAATAATCTGACCTTACTGCCTCACGACCTCTTCACACCCCTCCATCACCTTGAGAGGATCCACCTGCATCACAACCCTTGGAACTGCAACTGTGATATTCTGTGGCTCAGCTGGTGGATAAAGGACATGGCGCCCTCAAATACTGCATGCTGTGCCCGCTGTAATACACCCTCAAACTTGAAAGGGAGGTACATTGGGGAATTGGACCAGAATTATTTTACCTGTTACGCCCCTGTGATTGTTGAGCCTCCCGCAGACCTCAATGTCACAGAGGGCATGGCAGCAGAGCTCAAGTGTAGGGCCTCCACCTCACTGACCTCTGTATCTTGGATCACTCCCAATGGGACGGTCATGACACATGGGGCATACAAGGTCCGGATTGCTGTGCTCAGTGATGGCACATTAAATTTTACTAATGTAACTATACAAGATACAGGCATGTACACATGCATGGTGAGTAACTCTGTTGGGAATACCACAGCTTCAGCCACCCTGAACGTGACTGCAGCAACCACTACCCCATTCTCGTATTTTTCCACTGTCACCGTAGAGACTATGGAACCTTCTCAGGACGAGGCCCGAACCACAGAGAACAATGTGGGGCCCACACCAGTCATTGACTGGGAGACCACCAATGTGACCACCTCTCTCACTCCCCAGAGCACAAGGTCAACTGAAAAAACATTTACCATCCCTGTGACCGATATAAACAATGGCATTCCGGGAATCGATGAGGTGATGAAGACCACTAAGATTATCATTGGTTGCTTTGTAGCCATCACCCTTATGGCAGCGGTGATGCTGGTCATCTTCTACAAGATGAGGAAACAGCACCATCGGCAAAACCACCATGCCCCCACGCGGACTGTTGAGATCATTAATGTGGATGATGAGATTACAGGGGACACACCCATAGAGAGCCACTTGCCCATGCCTGCTATAGAACATGAGCACCTAAATCACTATAACTCTTACAAATCTCCCTTCAACCACACAACAACAGTTAACACAATAAACTCAATACACAGTTCAGTGCATGAACCGTTGTTGATTCGAATGAACTCGAAAGACAATGTACAAGAGACTCAAATCTAAAACATTTACAAAAGTTACAGAGAAAACAAAACAACAGACAGTTTATAAAAAAAAATGACACAAATGACTGGGCTAAATCTACTGTTTCAAAAAAAAGTGTCTTTACAAAAAAAACAAAAAAGAAAAGAAATTTATTTATTAAAAATTCTATTGTGATCTAAAGCAGACAAAATGATGTGTATTCCTCAGAACCTGTTTTGCTGCATTTATTTACCCTTCCTTCCCCTACTGCCCTCCCTCCCTCTTTGCCATATTTTTCATAGGAGATCTCGATTCCCTAAAGAACTGGTCTAGGAAATTTTGTAAGAATTCTGTTACACTTTGGGATTTTTATGGTGAATTCTAGTGGTGAGATTCGGTCTATTTTGTCTCTTCTGTTTAATTTTTTTTCTTCTTCTCATGCCCTTATGAAATACTCCAATGGGGGAATGCAGTATTAGACATAGATTTATAAGAGAGAAAAAGGAAAAAAATGCAAAATCTTATATTTTTCATGTAATGACCTGTTCTGTATTTACCAGGAGGACCATTCTGTGGAAAAGAAAAAAAAGCAAACAAATAAGAGATTAATTTACATGTCAGAATCTATAAATCCCATGATCTTTTAATGACTCTAGAACCAGAATTTGTAGTTTAAAAAAAAACAAAACTAAAATAAGGTTATAAATAAAATATTGTTGGTTTTTCTGTACCTGGAAAGAGCTTATTTGAAGTGTGGCTCAAATACTGGAAGGTGCTTAGAGTGTCTTCTCCTGACCCTGGAAAAGAAATATTATAGTATTCTTCAGCCATGCTATCCTATCTGCCTCAGTATTTGGGGTTGGTGCTGATGACTCCTCCTAGAGCCTGGGACCCTTTGGGGGGGGGGGGGAATACTATGGTATGGCAAGATTTGGTTGGGCATTGAAAAGTGCAAGTTGGTCCTAAGATCTGGGTCTCAGATGTCTTTAAATGGAAAGAAAAACACTTAAAATTTAACAGAATTTTGCAATTTAACAAACATTTATTGAACACTGATGATGAAGAAACAGAGAAAAAAAAATGTAATAATCCTTGCCCTCATGGCACTTACATTTTACTTAGAAGAAACCACATAAATAACCAAATTCAAAGTATAAAGAAATCAATATATACATTAAAATTTCTTGAGGGGGAATCATTGGGAAAATCAAATAATTGCTCTTATAAGAGGTGGTGTCTGAGTTGAACTTTGAGAAGAGCTAGGGATCTTGGAAATAGCAAGAAGGGAAGAGGCATAACATCCCATCCATCGGGGAAAAAAATGTGCAAAGAAATGGAGAAAAAGATGAAATTCATTGCATAAAAAGTAGCTAGAAAGCCAATTTGTTAGGAATGAATGACAAGAAATAACGCATTAACCAGCCTGGAAACCGAGGTTGGCAGTACAATCTTGAGTGACTACTTGAGAATAATTTGAATGTGAGAGAGAAGGTATATTATTAAAACCACTGATGGAAAATTCCAAGGTAGTTGTTGCTAGTGGGATGCCTTCCATCTATGGTGCCCTTCTTCCCCTCTCACCTCCCATCCTCCTACTCTAGATTACCTTGGAAGGCCAGCTCATGTTTCCAAAGGCAGTGGTTTGGTTTCATGAGTTGATGATTACATGTCAAATACATTACACTTGGAGATGATGTTAAAACTATAATACCTCATTATCTTTGTTGTTTTTGTTGTTGATAGAAAATGAGTGTGGCAAATGAGAGAAGGATAACTCAGGGAAAATGAGGAGGCTCTGGAGATAGGTAAAAATGGAACAAGCTGGGGTTCCACCGTTTTTGTTAAATTTTATATATATACACACACACACGCACACACACACACACATATATAGACATATATATGTCTCTATATATGTGTATATGTACATATACATGTACATATACGTATCTCCAAATTCCCCCTGAATTTGAAGAATGTTCACTTATTCATTCAACAAATATTTATCAGGGTCATAGACACAGTACTGGGGATAGAAAGATAAAAATGACACAACCCCTGCCCTCAGGGAGTTTACATTCTGTTGGTGAATGGCCCGTAATCAATGTTTGTGCAGTGAATGACATACTCAAGTAGTACAGTGGAGCTATGCTCTTCTTAATTCAATTCAACAAGCATGTGTTAATGTGCACCTGGTTCTCTGCCAAATGCGGTAATGACAAGGACGGGTCCTGACTTCAGGGAGCTTACATTCTGCAGATGTAGATTTACTCTCCAGAAAAGTATTTATGTCTAGTCATTCATGTCTCATCCATATCCACTGCAATTTACAAATGTTGGAGCTATTTATTGGGTTGATTCTGTCCCTGGGGATATGATATGGTACTATAGAAGGGAACTGAATTTAAAATCCAAAGATCATATATTTAGAGTCATAGAACCTAGGTTCAAAGCCTGATTCTACAACTTGCTGGATATATGTGTGTGCATATATACATATATACATATTATGGAGAATCATATTATACATACATATGTATAATACATATATATTTATAATGAATACATATGTATGTATATATACATATATGTGTATATATGTGTGTATAAATATAGATCTATGGATCTATCTAGATAGACAGATATAGATATATTTCCAGCTCTATGCCCTTTTGGATGTGATTTCCTCATTTGTTTGGTTGAATTGTATGATCTCTGAAGTCCTTTCTAGCTTTAACTCTTTAATCCTCCTATCTCTCTTCTAGTCATCTCTTTAGAGCCTAGCAAAGAGGTTGGAGGAGACAAAGCAGTATAATGCAGTTCCTGACAACTACTACACCAAAGAATTGAACTCTAGACCAAGTAGTTCATGGGGAATCTAAGAAACAAACAAACAAACAAAAACCAAAGCAGATCCTTTACCCAGCCCATTATTACCACTAAAATTTCCATCACCTCACTTGACTGGAAAACATATATATAATATACACACACATATATGTATGTATGCAGTTGATTTTAAGAGATCCATTACTTGATATATGGCCAGGCATGCTCCATCGAGCACAGCAGAGTAGAAAGAGTGATGGTTCTGAAGTCAGAGGATTAAGGGTGACATTGTACACTTACCACCTGTGTGACCTTTGGCTATTAGTGAACTTTCTGATACCTTAGGTTTGCTTAGAAATGCTTCTGCTCTCCTCATCTAAAATGAGCAGACTGAGCTCTGGAATCTTTCCCATCTCCAAATCTTTGAATCTTGTACTGAGAAGGATGCCTTCCGAGTGAAAAAGAGCATCACTTGCATTGACACTTAACTGGAAGGTCATCTGGAGGAGATCTGAGGAATGCATGGCAAAGGACTGTGTCTGAACAAGGATTCTGCTTCCCTTTTCTCTCTCTGACTGTCAACAACAGCTCCCCCCACCCCGATACCCTCATCTTTGATTGCTAGGCATTATTTAGGAGGAACAACAGACACATCTCTGCAGAAAAATAAATGCATTTCTTAGCTCTGCTCTATATTGTCAGTGCATTCAGATATTCTATACACTGAATATACTCCAAAGCTGTGTGTCAGAGAAAAGTACTAAAAGCTGTCTCAAAAATAGCAGACAAGTTTTAATGTGAAGAGTGAGAAGGGTACCTCGAAGACAGTTCTCATTGTTTTTCCTGGTTTTCCATATTCCTTTCACTTTGAACATGTTCAGCTTTTGCCTTTCCCTTTATTCAAGGAACTTATTCTGAGCTCACAGATTCCCTTTGACAGTAAAGGGAGATAAGCAGACAGATAAGTTATTGGACATTGAGACAGGGAAAACTGACCTGAAAAAGATTACCTTAGGGGCCAGCTACCTGCAAGGTACATGCAATACATCCCTTGGGATATTGAGAATGAATTGCCAAAAATGTTAAAGGAAGACTAGACCATGGATAGCACCAAATCGTTATTGGTCCAAAGTGGAAAGAAGCCAAGATTAACTTTCCACACAATCTTGGAGGCATTTTTTAATATAAAATGTTCTTGCTACAAATTTTAAATGGAAAACTCTAGTCCCTTCCATGTATATATCTTCTCTCTCTCTCTCTCTCTCTCTCTCTCTCTCTCTCTCTCTCTCTCTCTCTCTCTCTCACACACACACACACACACACACACACATACACACACACACACACACACACACACACATTGTGTTATAGTGGAAAAGATCCTAGCATCAGTGGACCTGGTTTTGAACTCTGGCTCTGTCAATTTCTACCTACCTGTGTAATTTTGAGGAAGATACTTAACCTCTCTGGGCTTCAGCATCTCATCTGTAAAATGACAGGGTTGAATTTATTGATTTCTAATATTCTTCCCAGGTTTAAGTGTCAAGTCAAAAGGTACTTAAGTGCCTACTCTGTGCCAGGCACAGTGCTAAGCAATGGGGATACAAAGAAAGGTAGGGCAAAGTTTCAGCTCTGAAGGAGCTCATAGTCTGATGAATGATTGTTAAATTTAAGATCCTAAAACATTAAGGAAATTCTAGATATTTCATCTCAAATTGTATTTTTCCATGCCTTTGCTCTTGCTGGTTCAGTAGACACAACTCCCAAGTTTTAGGGAAACTCCCCCACTGATCCACAATACCTCTAATAATTACATTCATGTTAATAATAATTATATTTGTAAAGAATTTTTAATTTTGTGAACTGTTTTTCTACAATTGTGTGTGGACTCAAATATGCCTCATTTATTCCTCTTCAACAGTATGAAAACTTTGTGTATGTGCATTCTATAATCCAGTGAAATGCAAACAAATCTAAAATATATTTTTTAAAACACCTTGTATGTACAACATACTATGTGAGGTGCCAAGGTACAAAGATAAAGAAAAAAAAAGAGTCCCCTAGGAGCTCCTATTATATTGTAGGGGATGCCAATAGAAGCATGATAATTGGAGGAGGAAGAGAGCACTCACTAGTGATGAAGGTTGTGTCTGGAAAGGCTTTTCACAGGAGGTGGCACTTGAGATAAGGCTTACACAGAACTTTGGGCCCCGTTCCAAGAGACAGTGGGGAAGACAGTACATTCCAGACATAGAATAGCCTCTTCAAAGGCACAGATGTAGGAGATGGAACATAGAATTTGTCGAATATTAAGTGGTCCAGTATACAAGCATGACCTTGTTCTATCTAAGTTCATGCCAGAAGCAAAATTAAAGAACACTGAACGTAATCAAATCTACCCTTTTTGTGTTGAACCAAAAACTGAGGTGTCAGATAGTAACTGTAGTCACTTTTTCCTGCAAAATGATATATTTTTTATCATTGTTGGGTGAAAGGAATGCCAGGATTCTGAAAGGATACCTCCCAGGTTGGTATTGATACACTGGAACCTTGAAACATCACCATCCATTACTCCCCCACAGTCTGACCCTGTGCCAGTAGGTGTCATCTCCCCTCTCAAAAAATAACAGGATTTTGTAATTATATGCCTTCCCCTCTTATGTGGCCCTTACAAGGATGTCCAAAAGTCAGGCTTAGCAGGAGCTTCTGTTGCCATTTTACTCATCTGCATGAACATCTGGAAACCTCACATTTTCAGAAAAGGGTAAAAGATCATTTTAGATGTGGAGGTGGTTAAGTAATAATGTATAGGGACTGAGAGATGACTCAATTTTATTGTTGAGAGCAATAACAGATATGCATATAGAGTTTAATATTTATAAGCTCATGTATATTCTTTCTCTTGAACCTCACTATAATAGTGGTTGGTGTTACAGGTAGAGGCATGATTTTTATTATTGCCATTATACAGTTGAGAAAATGAGGACTTGGAGAAATTAAGTAACTTGCCAGTGGCCACATACCTTATAAACATCAGAAGATTGAAAATTAAGTCATCTTGGCCCTGAATCCATCACTATATCTACTATGCCACAAGGTCCCTTAACCTCTGTCTTCTCATCAGTTCCCTGACTCTTTGAGGTTGGTGGAAGAGCTGTCCCCTATATCACATTTTCATAAAATAAAATAACAGTAAGTGGCATGAGATGTTATTATATGAAATCCATGGAACTGGTCATCCAACTTTGTTACTGCTGGAAAAAAGAGGAAAATGAAGAGAGAAGAAAAAAGCACCAAAGATTGCTTTAAAATAGATTGTTCTTCAACATAAAAGTGTATTCAGAGGAAGTCCTCAGGGACCTTGGAAATCATATTTACTGAAATCACTTGGCTGCCATTTTCTTTCAGTGTATTCTCCTGAGTGGTTTGGATATGTAAGAGAAGCAGAGATTCCTCATGAATATAATGAGAAAACATGAAGCCTTGCACTTTCTGAATGGTGTTTTCTTTTGACAATCTGGTTTCTAGGTTCAGAAATAGCAAGTGTCTTTATGTGGAAGTCAGTACAGTTTTTGTCCCAAATGCAATCCATACGTGTATGCATGTGTGCATGACATGCTATATGCATGTCTTTTTGCTTCCATCACAGTACGTATGTAGTACAGAATAATGATTTCTGGAGCCCTAGATCTAATGTGGTTTACACTAAATGATGTTACTTTTCTGAGTTGTGTACTCTACAACTCAAAAAAAACGTGAGAGGTGGTCAAATCTTTGTAAACATTTATCATTTTAAAATAATTAATAGCCTGGTAAGTTCTCTTAAGAATACTGTACAAAAGATTCTTATTCATATGTTAGTTAGACTAGACATTCTTTGAAGACACTTCCAAATATAGAGATTCTGTTGATATTATACTCCTCAGGAAATGTTGCGTGGAAACAATTCCCTCAAGCATCTATCATTTGACCTTCATTAGAATGGATAATCTGTGGCTTCAATTCTCAAGCTGTTCCCAAAGGAGTAACATGGAGGAATCATCAGATAGCTATTCTCTGGAAGCCAGTCAGTCAACTAGCATTTATCATGTCCCTGGCACTATGCTAAGCACTGGAAGTCCGGATACGTTATGTTTGGTTTGCTAATGATGAATTTTAATTCCTGAAAACTCTACCTTAGAGATTAAGCAGCTGTAGCCTTTTCTGTTCCTTCCAGTGCATCAGGATACAGATGAAAATCCATCTGGTTCTGAAACTCCTCTTGAAGATTTTTGACAACCCACTGTCAACTCAGGGTCAACTTTAGAAATGAGAGTGAAACATTTTCCCAATGTGCAGTAATTTTAGTCACTCTGTTTTTGAAAGTGATGCAAAGAGAACCTAATGGGATGTCAGGCATCCTTAACAGAATTTGGAAACAGAACCATTACAAAAAACAAGTAAATGGTCTGCAAGAAGGAAGTAAATTAACTTGATCCATTTACTCAGGACAAATAAGGAATGTGGCTTCTCCCAAACTTATTCTGACAGTGCACATTTTTAAATTAGCCACAGACCAGAAAACTTTCTGAATCATAAGATAAAAGAAGATTAATTCTACTTTCACAGATATTTCATTCCCCATCTTTATTACTGCCTCAATCCCATGAATTTGGATATTTTCTGATTCATATTTTATCCATGATTTTTTAACTGGTTGACAGTGGGAGCAGGGTCTATTTGTATGTTTCAGAAGTTGGGGAAGCAGTAAAAAAGTGTTTTTGCTTTGATAAAGAGATTGGTGTGCTCCCATTCTGAGGTGAAGGTAAAGCATCTCGTCTGCCTTCCCTCTCTCCCTCCTTGAATCCACTTATAACTACTATGACTCTGACCATGGTTCTGAAATATTAAGAAACAAAACCATACTGATCCTTGTGATGCACTGGAGTGACAGAATGTATCATTCAGGACTGTGGCTATACAACATTTGGAATGTGGCATTCTGGATGTGTATTTTTTTATGGTGGTCATTATAAGTTGGAGAGTATCTAAATGTAAACACCTGAGAAGTTTAAGGCCCTCAAGATTATGTCATTTGAAGATTGGTTGAAGCAAATAGAGCTATTTCATTTGAAGAAAAAGTATTTTTGGTGGACAGTGATAGCTGTTTCTAAATATTCAATAGATGGTAATGAAAAACACAAACTCCCTAAAGACAGGGACTATTTGGTTTTTGCTTCTATATTCATGCCCCCTTCTATGGTACCTTGCCATTGGTAAATGATAAATTTTTTATAGGTTATAAGAATGAAATAATAAATTGGAGAGGGATTATATCTATTCTGAGCAGGATGAGAGAGCAAAACTAAGAATGACAGGCAGAAGGTACAGAAAGGCAAGCTTAATGAAAGGAAAACTACCTTGTAATTAGAGCCTTGCCTGATTATAAGAAGTTGTTTTGGGAAGTAGAGCATAGCAATTTCTCACCCCTTTTTACTTCATGTCTTCAAGCAAAGGATGGATTGGCCATTTGAAGGGTATGTTACAGAGGGTTTCTTTGTTCAAGTATGGCTACAACAAGATGGTGTCTATGGTCTCTTCCAACTCTGGGATTTTGTGAGATCAAATCAGCTGAATGGAAATCAAGAAATTACAGGTGTGTGATTGATGAAGAGCAAAAAATTCCTAACAGAATTATCTCTAAGTGGACTATGAGCCCTAAAAGTGGGACCCACTCTTACAAGAGGGTTTGTTGTCTTTCATTGGAGGATTTCAAGAAAAGACTCAGTGTTGACCTGTGTGACCATGTTGTACTATACATTGGTGCTTGGCTATAAATTCGGTTAGATAGTGGCTGAGGTTCCTTCCAATTGAGGAATTATATGATTCTATGACCTTGTCATGTGGATGTCTAGATATCACCAGAATAACATTTTTTCCCTCTTTGACTGAAATAGGTTATAAACTTTCGATATCTGGATTGACTTTTTGGAACAAATTAGAATAATATTATGTCCATGAAAATCCCACCTATTATCTGCTATCATTTTTGCATTCATACGATTTTCAAAGGCCCAGGGTAAGAGCTATTTGTTTAATGTATTTATATTCCCAGCATCTACCATTTTGCTGAATGCATTGAAGGTATTCAATAAGTGTTCTAATGATTGATTAGAAAGAGGTAAATTTAAATAAGAAATTGAGACTAACAGGTAAACATAGCTCTCAGCTTTATTTAACCTATAGATCTAAAGAAAAAGATGACAACAAAGGAAAATGATGTAATTGAGTGGTTGGTGTTGTGGGTGGGGAAGGCATTTTGATGCATTGTTGGCAGAACTGTGAATGGATCTAGTCATTCTGGAAAGCAATTTGGAATGATGCATGAAAAAGTCATTAAACAGTATAAGCCCTTTTTCCTGTTATACCATCAATAGGTCAGAGCCCTTAAAGAAATCAAAGAGGGAAGTATCCTATATGCACAAAAATATTTAAGGCAGGTTTTGTGTGTGTGTGTGGTGGCAAAACAGCAAGAACAAAAACAAACAAAAAACCCCTCACTAGTAAGGAGCTGCTCATCAGCTGGGAAAGACAGAAGACAGTGAACAGTTGGCAAACACTGTTCCAAAGACGCAGGACTGAAGTAGTCTGATCACACGGCCACGGTAAATACACAGATGTTTTGAAGTTGAGTCCATCAACACTCAAAAAAGAATAGTATGTGAGAAAAATGAGAGGGCTAAAGCAGCATTCCAGAATTTTCTTCATTTTTGTCTTTTTTTCCAGTCTATTTGGAAGGGTACCTTACCCTGTGGTTTCTATTTCTCACTTTATTTTTCCCTGGTCCAGTTTTAAAAGTGTCCACAAAATGGAAAATAAGACTACCAGTTAAGTGTCTGCTGAACAGTTAGTACCAATCCAGAGGCAACTCTAGGTGACATTTTTGGACAGCTCTCTATTTCCTGGGGATGTTGAGTGAAAAAGGAAATGCATGTTTGCTTTTTATTGACTCATATGAATACCAGGTTTTCCATTTTTCCCTGACAACATATTAAGCACCCACTGTATATAGCACAGCATTAGGTTTGGATAAGGCATGTTCCCTCGATTGGCCAGCTCTCTTACAGGAGCATCATCTTGCCAGGAACCAGGCCTCCATGACACTTTTTACCATTCCTACATCATGCTGCCATGGATGCATCTTCATGTAGTTTATAGTTAGAGTAGATAAGACCAACTTGGTATTACATGATCAGTACACACAAGACGTACAAAATACAGTGATATATCAGTTCCAAAGGGGAAAGTGTTTTCTAAACAAGGGAACTAGGGAAAGGACTCTTGGAGGAAATAGGATTTGACTTAGACTTTAATGAATTTCACAAGTAGTACTGCAAAACTCATCTCTATGCTCCTTACTTCCACATTCATTAGCCTCCATGCCAAGAAGAAATCAGCTGCCTACTCTGACACAAAGCAAATGATACTGTACTGTGACCAAGATATTAGATAAGTAGATAGATAGATAGAGAGAGAGAGAGAGAGAGAGACAGAGACAGACAGAGACAGAGAGACAGAGACAGAGACAGACAGAGACAGAGACAGAAACAGAGACAGAGACAGAGAGAGACAGACAGAGACAGAGACAGAGACAGAGATAGATAGATGATAGATAGATAGAGATGAATGGATGAATGGATGCATCCATCTTTGTAGAGAAATCTCACCGAGGAAACAATTAACACAGAATTTTAGAGTTGTGAGGGACCTCAATGAGATTTTCCACTCTAACATAACTCACAAGGAATCATCCAGTCTTTGTTCAAAGAGCTTCAAGGAGAGGGAAATCACCACCTCTTGTGACAAGACATTCTACTTTGAGATACCTCTAATTGTGGAGAAGCTTGTTGTTTGTTTTTAACCCTGATTCCCAAGCCTAAATACCCTGACCCAAGGCAAATAAACACACCAGCGAACTAACCAATAACACAACAAAGCTTCTGGTGGAGCTGAAATATTGACTGAAGTCAGTGGCCACATAGACGAGATGTTAGACTATGGACCTGGACCCAGGTCTTCCTGTATCCAAGGCTACCCTTCTCTCCACAATGCCACGCTGACTTTCAGTAAAAAAAAAATAGTGGTGGATGTTTATATAACAGTTTGTTGTTTGCAAAACATTTGAATGCATGATTTCAGCTTTGTTGTTTTGTCAATTAGTAGTGTCTGACTCTTCACGACCCTGTTTGGGGTTTTCTTGGCAAAAATGCTGGAAAAGTGGTCTGCCATTCCCCTCACCAGAGCTCATTTAACAGCTCAGGAAATTGAGGAAAACAGCATCAAGTAACTTGCCAAACGTCACACAACTAGTAAATATCTGAAGCCAGATTTGAAAAGTGGTTCTTCTGTCTCCAGGGCTAGCACTCTATTCACTGTACCCCTAGCTGCCCTTGTAATCACAAGTGACCTTTACAATAATCCTATAAATCACATATTACAAGAAATATTGTCCCTACTTTACAGACAATAAAATTGAGGATCAAGTAAATGAATAATCTAGCAATCTAGGGCAGATTTGAAACGAATTCTCTCCTGACTCCCACACTTTCCCAAAATGCTCCATTGTTGGCAGTAGTGTGACAAATGGATCAGAGACAGAATGCAGGAAGGAGTCCCCAGTACCCTTAGCAGTAGAATTCCAGCCAACTGTAAGCTTTGTGAGGACAAAGATTATTGTGTACCTATCTTTGTATCACTAGAACCTATCATAGTGCCTAACACTGTAGTAGATACTTGGTAATTTCTTGTTGAATTAAAATTGCAGTAGTCTAGAGAGACAACACTAAGTACCTATGGTGCTGGTAGACTGTGAGAGCACCTTCATAGATGGACCTTTTTTTTAATCTTTCTTTGTATACGCTGTGTTTTTAGCACAGTGCCCAACACATAGTAGGTGCTTTATAAAGGTTAATTGATTGGCAATAGTGGGAATAGATAAGAGATCATTGTGCTTGCGATACTATTGAACTGAACTCATAATAGGAATTATGTTAGGTGTGAGGGAGAGATGTGAAGCAAGGTTATTTAATAACTGTAATTGGCCTCTGTATTCATTAAGCTTGCAATTTTGTGTGAGGGATACAATGCATAATCAAAGGTAAAATGTCCAGAGGAATACTCCCAGGACAAAGCAGGACATGATTCTGTAATATTCTATCCTGTTCAGTCAGGACCTGGAGAATTTTGTATTTAACTCTGGGTATGGCAGCATGAGGACAGAGAAAAATAACTAAGACAGTGAAGAACTTAGTGTTCATGTCCTACTGGGCTCAGATAAAGGAACTAAAATTTAGTGTGGGAAAGAAAAAAACCTTTAGGAGGACATGAAAGCTGTCTTCAATTACTTGAAGGACTGTTCTGTGAAAGAAGTATTAAGTTGGGGAATTAATTAATTAATTAATCAGGGGAACAATGGAGTATAAATTCCAGAGATAAATATAGCCTTCATATAAGGGGAAGTAGAATGAACTACTTCAGGAGTTCATGGATGTCTTCATCACTGGAAGTCTTTAGACAAAGGCTCAATGACCACATGGTAGCGATGTTGGAGAGCCATTGTGCTAGCATAGATGGTCTGAAACCTTGTCTAATGCTGATTATATGATTGTGCGAAACACATTTCAAAGCAACACAATCATTATAATAATGTAAAATCAATCAAAATAAAGGATGAGCAAAGTGCTGTGTTTTGTCTAAGAAGATATCTTTCTTGCTAAAGACCAGGACCAGCTTCCTTTTGGTCCTGACATTTAAACCAGATGGAGGAGCATGATGGCAATGGACAAAGATGGAAGTGGATAATTAAAGCAGACATTAAGATGAGCAAGCTCTAGGCATGGAGGAGGGGCCCTTGGAGTTTCTCTATGTGACACACATGATGGGGAGAAGTGAAGGTAAGCGTAGAAAAGTAGAGAGCTAATTGTAGAGAACCTTAAGTGTGTCTGCTGAATTTGGGCTATATTTGGTGAGCAAAAAGGAGTCACTGACAAATCTTGAGCAGGGAAATGACATGATTAGGTGGGTATAAAATGAAAGTTAATTGGTGTAAAAGTTACTTGCATTCTAGAGATTGCTATCCCTTTTTTTTTCTTTTTGAATAACATCTTGGTTAAAAAGTTATGCCTCATTTTTTCCCATGGTTACTCTTGTCTTCCAATCAATCTCCTTCTGCATCTCTTCAATTCAGTTTTAAAAAGCACCTCGTTAGTACCTAGCTGGTGCTCTGCCTAGGTGCTGGACATGTAAAGGTGAGCTGAAACAGCTCCTGCCTTCAAGGAGCTTTCATGATTCCTGATCCTCCTTCATTGTAGTAATAGGGGAAAAAAAACAAAACAAAACATCTCCAAGGGATAATCTGAAATTTAAAAAAAAACAAAACAAAAACTGAATTTTAATTACTTTTCATGTATTTGTCAAACAAACACATTTCATATGGTATCCCACCCACATACCCCAAGCAAAAGGGAAAACAGTGATCTACTCACACTAGCTACTTTGAAAAGGTATTTGAATTCCGACTAAAATAGCCCTATCTCCCACCACCACCTCCTCACTCCTCTAAAATTACATCTCTCTTGGGAAAATTGCCAGCTAGTAGCCTCTTTCCCTCCCTTCTGTTTGTTAGTTTTCAGAAAGTAGTGATGAAGAGAAAATCCAACCATTTTCTCACTCCCCACCACCCTCAACCAATTAGTGTGTGTAGGATGTGATTTTTTGTTTGTTTAATGGTTATGAGGCTGTTGTATTTTTTTCAAAAGAATGTTTTGACTAAATTCAATGAAGAAAAACAAATCCACCAGTTCCTATGTGCAGATATGATCTATTGTCCAAACCCATCAAAACTGAGCCCAGAGGCAGCTGGTGTATTTAAAGGGCTTGCTGCAGATTGATGTGTTAATGAGACATCACCCACACTCATTGGCCACCAATGGTTGGAATTTATTGGGTGTGTCATTAGACTCATATAAAAGTCAGTTGAACATAAAAGCAGAGAGGAATCCAGAATTTTTGTGTAATCGCCATTTTCAGCCCTTGTCATTTCTATAATGCTATAACCATGGTGAATGCCAAGATGTAAAAGTCTGCAGTCTGGGAAATAATGAGATGAAGCAGACAGTGAATTGGAGAAATTTCTTTTCAATGAGTCTGATCACACTCTGCATGCTCGTTATTGTTTGTTGAATCTTTAGGAGGTTTGGGTTTTCCTTTTTTTTTTTTTTTTTTTTTGGTTAGATTGATAGAGCAGGTTTCATCTGAAAACGTGGCACCTATTTACCTAAAATGACCAACTTGAAATGTTAGGAAGCTGGAAGTAGGAGATGGCAAAACATAGATCATGAAGGAAAGGGAAAAGAAATGGTAGGAAGATAAGATAAACACCAGATTGAACATTTTGGCACTTTATAAACTGATTTCTATCCTTGATTTTCTGATTTTGTTCAATTTAACAAGAAAACAATTTAAGGCCCTATTATGTAGCAGGCACTATACTACATGTTTCAGGTACTGAGATAAAAATGAAAAATACCTCTTCCCTAAATGTCATTCTGTTGACTAGAAAGAGTTCTTTGGACCCAGAGCCTTTGGGCTCCTATTTTGGCTTTTGACACTACCTTTGTGTCCTTCAGAAAGCCGCTAACTCTCTTTGGTTTGGTGCTGGCAATAATCTCTAACTTCCTTTCTGAGCAGGTAAGTGGTCCAGTGAATGGAGATCCAGCCCTGGAGTCAGAAAGACCTGAATTCAAATCTGTCCTCAGACATTTATTAGCTGTGTGACTCTCATCAAATCACTTAACTCTGTTTGCCTCCATTTCCTTATCCGTACAATGAGCTGGAGAAAGAAATGGAAAATTACTCCAGCATCTCTGCCAGGGATACATGGGGTCATGGAGAGTCAGACATAACTGAAAAAATGATTGAGCAAAAACAAAACATCCTTTTCAGATCTAGGTCCACGATCACCCTGCCAGGCAATTGTCAGTTTGGGCAGTGTAGGTCTGTTCTCCAACTGAACAGGCTACCCAAAGTAAAGATTAATCCTTAAATATTATTCTAGTGTATTATGTATTGTGGCTATAGGATAAGGGTGGGGGACGGGGTGGGGGCAAGACACTTAACCAACTGGTTAATTGAGACCAGTGACTCAGATCCCTGTTTGCCGTTAGACCTAATTTGGGCATTGAAAACCTCTGGTGACACTAAGCTTTTCTGATTGGCAAGACCATCTCTATTCCTAGATTGCCAAGAATAGGTTTAGACAAGTACGCGTACTTTCTAAAGTAGCTTGATATGTTCGGAAATCAAATAGCTTTATGCTCATGTTCAAATATACTCTTGTTTTTTAACCAGCTATGTGACAAACCTCAGCTCAGGATGCTTAGAAATCTTGTTTGATTCATGTTAGAGTTGGATTTGATCACGTCTAAGCATCTTTCCACTTTGAGACTCAATGGTTTGATGATGAGAGAATATTTGAGTGCATTTAGGTGCCTTGCACATTTTTAAGTGGCTTTACTGCTGTAGGAAACTTCCCAAAGAAATTCCCTCCGCTCCAACTGAATGGTCTCTTAGAGTTCTGACAAGTAGCCTTACATACAGTAGGTATTTATATGAATAAAGATAGCTAATATTCACATAGTGTTTCTGATTTTATCTTTCTTCTCACTCTTGGAAGCTGGTGCCATGATTCCCATTTTACAGAAGAGGAAATAGGCTAACTGAGGTG